>NC_135171.1:24172923-26572923 GCF_041146795.1 Maylandia zebra | reverse complement strand
TTTCCTTTCACGATGTGGTCCAGTCGGGCCTCAAGTAGAGCTGTTACTCATCTTCTTCCAGAATCGGTTGCTGCCAAGTGTTTGTTTTGTTTATATGTGAATATCACATCTCAGTGTCGTATCCTTAACGTGATCTTTGTGATAAGCTGTTTTCTTTTTTGGGGGGAAGGGGGAGGGGGTCTTTTAATGACACAAAAGCTGATAACATAACATTGCCTTCTCTTTTCTCTCTTTGGGAAAAGATATTCCAGCAGGCAGCTATGTGTGAGTTTGTAACAGTTTGTGATTATAAAATGAACAAAGCACCTTCTGTTGTCGAATTGGTCATTTCAAAAATATTAAATACTTCCCCAATATCTGTGGCATTTTACATAGTGTATTCATATAAGGCAAAGCATTCAGTTTGTAGGCTTAACAATTTCTTTTTAGTTCTCTTAATCCATTCCTGACATTTCTATGCTAAATATCAGTTCTCAACAGGGGGAATATGTAAAATGTAATCAGTCTACAAAAACTGGGCTGATGTTCAGAGCTTTGGAGAGTAATGTTTCTGATTAGGGATGTGCTTAATGTATCAACTACTTACCAACAAAGATGTTTGCCAGTACAGTTCCGCCACAGACGTTATATAAAAGCATGGAAGTGATTAAGTTCTACAAGGTGTCACAAATACAAACACTAGCAAAGCTGATTGCCACCAAACCTGAAGAGAAATCTTTCCCAAAATCTTTAGAAGGTGGCTTTTCATTGTGCATGACGTGTACAGTGTATGTATGTGGTATTTGTCTAAAATTCTACATTGCTGTGGATGTCAGTGAATGTCTTTCTTGTTGTGGGAATATGGAAATGCTATGGATGTGGTCACACCTTTTTATGGTGGGAAAGGCTTGAAGGCAAGATTGTGATTTTTATTCTCTCTCTCTCTCTCGCTCTCTCGCTCTCTCTCTCTCTTTTGCTCTCAAAAAAATTAGAAAAGCAAATGATTTGCAGACTTTGAGGTAAAGTTATGTATGCACAGTTGGTGTTATTGTAATGACTTGTAAAAAAATTATTACCTTTTCTTCCTTATCATTGTTGCTGACTAATAAATTAAAGCTCTATATTTTATAATAACACACGTTCTCTTCTGTTTGCCAGTGTTGATACATAGTACGATATGCTTCCTGCCATGCAGGCACTTCTTTCTTCGTAACAGCCTTATAACCATAAGTAAATACAGATGTGGTTGACACTGTTCTAAAAATATCTGGGGAAAAAACCATGCTGCTTACACATCAATCATAGTAGCACCAGAAAACGTCTGCATTGGCTTTCCCACCTACTCTGTTACTTTTCAAATGAGTGAAAGTTTTTACTTTAATAGCAGACCTGATTCTGCTGTAAAGATCTATTGGAGTGGAAATGGTAGTATGAAGAGCTAACCACGCAGTACAAATACTCAATGAAGTTGTAAAATTTGCAGATAAGTAGACCGACAGCAACATACTGAAAACACTTCTGAAGACAGCCTAGTAATAGGCCTGAATGTTTGAGAGCTCAAACTATGATATTATATCAGGGACAGCACAGTCTGTTGGGATTTACATCTTTACTTTTCTAAATTCTTGAATCATCTGGATATGAATACATTAATTTTGTGTCACTTTACCTAAAATATTTCCACAATCTAAACAAGAGAGATAAAAGAACCAAGCTTGAAGCATGTTTGTGTTGTATCGTGTATCTTGTCGATCGTGTCGAGTTGGGCGTTCGTCTTGTAATCGGAAGGTTGCCGGTTCGAGCCCCGGCTCAGACAGTCTCGGTCGTTGTGTACTTGGGCAAGACACTTCACCCGTTGCCTACTGGTGGTGGTCAGAGGGCCCGTTGGCGCCAGTGTCCGGCAGCCTCGCCTCTGTCAGTGCGCCCCAGGGTGGCTATGGCTGCATTGTAGCTTGCCATCACCAGTGTGTGAATGTGTGTGTGGATGATTGTGTATAGTGTAAAGCGCTTTGGGGTCCTTAGGACCAAGAAAAGCGCTATACAAATACAGACCATTTACCATCTTCCAACTAATCAAGATCATGTGTCTTTTGTTCCATTTGCAATCTGACTCCATATGCATGAATACAATGTCAGTCTCTTACTGCCCAAACTAAACAAAAGCTGTATGGATAGCTTAAACACAGTGCCGGTAGCTATTTTCCTGAGAGAGGGAAAAGGCCCAGAAAAAAAAGTTAATAAAGCCTAATTGACCATGTTAACATGTGCACTGGGTTAGTGCTCTGGGACTGACTGATAGATATTTCCATTAACACAATAGTTAACAAGTGTACCTAATAACGTTGTGGTCAATGTATATCAATAATATTAATCATATTAATAAATAGGACTCTATTTAAGCACAGTAGTTGATCAGGTATCTTATTCTTTTTTTTTAAATCTTGTGCACTCCTTAGTCAATTAATATAAAAGTTTGGTAACTAGTATTTGTGGGTGGCAAATAAACCCAACGGAGCAAAAAGTATAAGATTTACTCTGAAATGCTACAAACCCAAAGTGTAAAGTGGCTTAGAATGTAAAGAAGTGACTAACAAATTTCACTTACCGGTATACTAAAGTAGAGCTCCTGAGCAAATTCTCTCATTGTGCTGATTGGCTACAGTGTATTCAGTCACAGTGACTTTATCATTTTGAGCTCCTCAAAAGAGCAAAGTAAGATTGCTTTATTGAATTTTTAAGGAAAATGTATTTCATCCGTAACACATCAGTGCACATGCTGTACATGCAAGCATGCATAGACAACTGAACGTGAGTAGATTAGGATCCTTAACCAGCTTCAGATTGAGGTCAATGAGATCTGTCGGGTGAAACCCTAAAGCCCTTTAAGCACTTCAGAACTCACCCTTCAGTCTGTAGTATGTAATAAGAAATGTTAGTATTTCATATTTGGACCTGGAACTGAGCGTCTGGTTGTGTATTTCGTTGGGTAATTGATTAAATACAATTGTTTATTTGTTTGTCTGTTTAAAAACAAATTACAAAACCTTTATCTATCTTTAGTCCCTTAACCCTCCTGCCATCCTTTAAAAAACTCACACCCATCACCCTAGGGACCATTCTCAGCCACGCCATAAAAAGACCATATATCCATATTTTATTCCACTTTAAATTAGCCAACCTTGTAAAACTACTTCTCCCTGAAATATTCATGTAAAGTTTTAATTATATTTTCGTTGTTTTAACCCTTCAAATCCCAGTGTTATTACATGAGCGCCCTGTGTTATAAGCCCCAAAAACCAAAAAACGAAACTAAATATTTCCACAAAAAACCAGTTGAAGTAATATGTGATTGTCATTATAAGTAGGCCTTTAGATGGACCAAAGATTGGCACCAACATACATTTTGACCTGCCATTATTTTTTTTGCATTTTTTTTGCAATTTAAAAATTAAAACTTCAAGGCCCTGAGTCTTCATTGACATCCAAGAAAAGAAGAAAAAATAAAATCATATGATGATAATTTGGGGTTGAAAAATAGCGTTTATAATGGAAGTCAATGGGCAGAAAATGGTCCCCAGGGTGATGGGTGTGGGGATTTCTGCTGCTCAGCCATTTTAGGCTGATTTAAGGAATTCACACTGGAATATTAACATTGACAGGTAAAAACTATCCTGTGGCAAGTTTGGTTATATTCCACTGAACACAGTGGAAATGGCAGCCATTTAACACATAGCAGTGGCACAAAAAGGTCCCAAGAAGGCAGGAAGGTTAAAAGCACTAAGCACACAACATGCAAACATGCACTCATTATCTTTCCAGATTTAATAATTTAACTTACTGCTAATGTGGAATTGATTTCGTTTGGTTAACCAAAATTGCACTTATATAAAACACCTAGCATCACAAATATTTAGCCTCACATGGTCCTGTTTGAAGGCACCTAAAAACAACACAGAGAGATAAGCACTTGAGCTGCTGTTCATCTTCTGCTGAGCACAGCAAAATCCCCATAAAGGTTAGATAGGTTAGATCCTACACTGATGTATGCCCGAGTCTTCCCCTGCACCTTTCGCTCTGCCCTAAAAGCACTCCTGTCCTTGTGCTCTATTGGTCACCACTGATCAGGTGGGTAGAGGATGCCCAAAATCCTTTCCTAAGTCAGGAAAATGCTCAAACATTCTCCAGTGTTTGCAGCACGCAGTTGACTCATCAGCTGCACAGTTGAAGGCTCCGGTCACATTGTTGACGAGCAGCTAGGACCTGCCTCCATTTTTCTTGACACTTGGCCTTGAGCAAAGGGGGCCCACGCCGGGTAAAGTAGGATGGGAGCTGGAGCCAGCGCTGAGGAAAAACGCTCCAGGGAGCTGGAGAAGAAACTGAAGGAGGATGCCGACAAGGATGCAAGAACTGTCAAGCTGCTGCTGCTAGGTAAAGACAGGAGAGCTGGTAGAACCAAATGGCTAAGACGCATTAGTAGAAAACAACAATATCTGCTTATACATATCTAAGGGCCCATGGTGATGATAATTAGAGCACTTTTAATTCTAATTAAAGTTTTGTCTGTAGCATGTTCTGTTCGCAAACTTGAGTTTGCAAAGAAAAAACATACAAAACTCCCTTTTTTCTTGATGCAATTTTTTTTCATATACTTGATGTCAAATAATCATACAAATAAAGTAGAAGTACTGCTATGGATAGATCTTATTTACCCCAAAACCCTTAAAAACTTACCAAATTGCCTAATTTTAAAACAGCCTAGGTGTTGATAAGAAGTTACATGTCTGTGTCATGTAAAGGCCTAATCAACTGTGTCCCTAAATTGCTGAGACACCTTGATAATCACTCAAGCCGATCCTCTGTTAATCCTGAAACAACAGGTCCTTCAGCACAAAGGGCTTAACCGTGAAGGACAAGGATACTGTACCACAAAACCCAAACACAGCCTGTGGCTGTAGCCCTCAAATATATTTTAAATACACTTTAGGCAATGTGTCAATAAATCAATGAGAAATGTGCGTTTAAAAAGTCATTTCTGTGAAGATTTACAGTTTTAAATTGATCAGCAGCTTAACCAGTAATTTCATACACCACACTGTGTTTTGCTGTATAAAGAAATACTGATTTTTTCAGGAAAGTCATTCAGTATTACAGTCAGGTATATTTATCTGACAAATGGTCATGGATATTGCGTCATTTATAGCTTTTTTGAGTCCTCTAGTAATGTAGGTCAGGGATAAGAAAAGATTAGACCTGAAGTAAGAAGTCCCTTTATCTGATGAAAAATTGCAACGTCTTCTGTAATTAACTCAAAAATACAAAATTAGCACCAAAAATAAGGTCAAAATTACCCACTTATCTTTCCCTAGATCCTTAAACATGATGAAAGCATTTTTATAAATATGTCATTCAAACAATTCAATTCTTGCTCTTCTTCCATACAGGTGCTGGAGAATCAGGCAAAAGCACTATTGTCAAACAGATGAAGTAAGCTGACTTTGCATCTGAGCATTGCTGACCTTCTTTTAGAGTTGACTATGAGTTGCATTTTTTTAATGCTACATTTTTTCTCACCAGAATTATCCACAAAGATGGTTACTCGCTTGAAGAATGCTTGGAGTTCATTACCATCATCTACAGCAACACCCTGCAGTCCATCATGGCCATTGTGAAGGCCATGAACACGCTCAATATCAACTACGGGCACTCTGATCAGCAGGTAACCACTGCTGACACTCATTTCCACATACATATGAAGCTAAACAGCTTTCGTGGTCCTTATAGCTCACTAAACACACACATGCCTCCATGCAGGATGATGCCAGGAAACTCATGCATCTTGCAGACACCATTGAGGAAGGCACCATGCCTAAAGAAATGGCAGATATCATTCTGCGTCTGTGGAAAGATTCTGGCATACAGGCATGCTTTGACAGAGCTTCAGAGTACCAACTCAACGACTCTGCTGGATAGTAAGATATCACATTTACTCAGGTTTAACATTGCTACATTATTTTAATCTCTTGTATCAGGATGTGTCATTGACTTATTCTCTTCTCCTTCCCCCGGCAGCTATCTGAATGACTTGGAGCGACTGATCCAACCAGGCTACGTGCCCACTGAGCAGGATGTGCTGCGATCAAGAGTGAAGACCACTGGTATCATCGAAACTCAGTTTTCTTTCAAAGATCTCAATTTCAGGTGAGCCAGAGCAATGTTTATCAAGAGAATAAGACAAACAAATCAGCCGCTGGGCTTCCTGTGTGCACGGTGGCAAACAAGGCAACATGCTCCTGTTCTCATGCAGAATGTTTGATGTGGGAGGTCAGAGGTCAGAGAGGAAGAAGTGGATCCATTGTTTCGAAGGCGTGACCTGTATCATCTTCATTGCTGCTCTGAGCGCCTATGACATGGTCCTGGTGGAGGATGATGAAGTGGTATGACAAGTTAAACTAGATACTTGATATTCTTTTATTAGTGTCCATGTTTTTGGAAAGTCTCTTCACTGGGATTTTTTTTCTCCCAGAATCGCATGCACGAGAGTCTGCACTTATTTAACAGTATCTGCAACCACCGCTACTTCGCCACCACCTCCATCGTACTCTTCCTCAACAAGAAAGATGTGTTCGTTGAGAAGATCAAGAAAGCACATCTCAGCATGTGTTTCCCTGAATATGATGGTGAGATAATCATTTCAAATACATATTTAAGATAGTGGCAAGCTAAGTAAAAGCAAAACTTTATAATTACACTGTCTCACCCAGGCCCCAATACCTATGAGGATGCTGGTAACTATATCAAGATGCAGTTCTTGGACCTGAACCTGCGCAGGGACGTCAAAGAAATCTACTCTCACATGACCTGCGCTACCGACACAGAGAACGTCAAGTTTGTGTTCGATGCCGTAACCGACATCATCATCAAAGAAAACCTGAAGGATTGCGGTCTCTTCTAAAAAAACACGCAGAAAACCAGATGAAGGTGAGCAAAGTAGAAAAATGATTTTAAAGATAATCAGGATGAACTGTTGTCATCGGTCACTATGGTTCACTCCTGTTTTGTTTTTTGTTTTTTACAGGGTGCTGGTAGAGCCCTATCACATTTCACAGATCTTTTTCTCAATTCAAACTGAGGCCTGAAGATGAAAACTGTCCCTGCAAGCGGCCATCCTCAAATCAGCGAATGCAAAAAAGAAAAATCTATTTTTTGTGTTCAAAATTAAGTTCTAGCTTTGACAAAGAACTTTTTTTCAGATAGCTCCAAATTCAGAAACTTCCGTGCAGGTTTCAGATGAGTTGAATTTCAGTTCATCTAAATTTTCCTCTCAAGTCTCTTGAACTGGTCTTTGGGGGGTGGCATGCAGTGTGTAGTTAAAACATCAGGAGCTTCTGTCAGCAAACAGTGATTTTTTTTTCTCATGTAATGTGAAAACATTTCCGGCTAATGCATTGTCTGTGTGTTACGGTAAGTGATCAGTGTACGGCTAAAAGGGCAAAGAAGATGACCTAACCACCTGCATATGCACTTCAGCCTCTGTTAGATATTTTAACAGAACCTTTCACTAGAAATGGCTTTTATGTACAAACACACTACAGCAGTTTGTAACATAACTCGAGCATGTCACAAATCGAACCTGTGACATGCTCGAGTCACATGAAAGTGTTAGGAAATCTAACTCTTTACAATAGTTGAAAATGGCCAGTGTATATAATTAAGTAGATTTCTGTTGGACAGTTAATTAAGTATGGCGACAGCATGTTGATATGTAACAATGTCGAGGGATAGATTTGTCAAAGATTTGTTTAAGTTAATTAAAACTCTGGGCCTTTGAGCCAACAATTCTGTACAGAAACCACTAATTGTATTCCTTGATCAAACTTATTAAAGCTTCTGTAGAAAACTCAGTACTTCTCAGTCTTTCACAAATTAAAAGCAACTCTGCAGTGTTGTGTTTAGAATTTTACATTTATTATTTTCACTGAATATTTCTTACTTAAATCATTGAAACGTGTCATTTTTACAAGTGACCGCCTTTAGTTTTTCATAAACGTTCAAAGAACAGCTCTGCGTTGAAGATTCTTTGCCTCCCTGTTTTTTAAATACAGTAACTATTCAGCAGTTACATTTTTTTATATGTAGATTTTCAGAAGCTCAAAATAGAATAATTGACAACTCCATGTCCAACTGAAGCTTGTTGCTTTGTCAAATTAAGAGAACTGAACTTGAGTCCAGGGGTTGAACTTGCATTTCATATATTTTCAGTGGAAATCTCAAAATTAGGACCAAAGGGATCACAAAGTAAGTCAAGAAGGTCATCATTAGGCCGAAAATACAAAATAAATGTCTCAAAAAGGAAAAATGTTACAAGTGAAAAATCTACTATCTTCATCGGCAGAAAAAAGCTCTAAAATGTATTAGAAAACAATTAAAAGTCAAAAAATTTCAGCCATCTGCTCCAGAACTCAAAAACAGATAGACAAGATTAGACGTTGCCTGAAAACATCTTACAGAGCCTGCACAGACGAAAGGTCGTAATTTGAAGCTCACCGCATGATGAGTCAAACACGGTGGAGGCAATACTCTGGTACGTGCATGTCTGCCAGTGGAATCGGGATCAGACAGTGCTTCACAGTGCAAATAAGTACTGACCCAAAGCATACTGCAGAAGCAAGACAAGAATTTCCCAATGCAAAGAAATGAAATATTCTTGAACGGCCAGGTCAGTCACCCGATCTCAACCAAATGCGGTATTTTTCTCAGTTACTGAAGGTAGAAAGTCCAGCAAATAAGCTGCAACTGAAGAAGAACTCCATGGGCTCTAGCCATTGCCTGGAAAAAAAATGTTACTTAAAATTCATCCTTGTTTAAGCAATAAAAATTGCTTTTGTTCCAAAGTAGTTAATGCTATACGTTGTAAAACCCATTAAATTAAAGCTGAAGGTTCTGCACTTCAATCACATTAAGATTGTACGACTTAAAACCCACTGTGATGGTTTATCCTCCTGAGAACCAGCCTGTTCATTTATGTCCTCTGTGGACATTTGTTTTTGGTCTATATCTTTTGACCCTACTAAGTCTGATGTACTCAAAAGAGGACATCTGGGGCTTTCCATTGATATCTCATGTGTTTGGGTGGCCTTTTTTAGCTCCAAAGAGGAAGGAAATCCCCCAAAAGGTTCAATGGGAAGATTCCTTTTTCCTCGATTCTCAAGTGTTTAGAGAGGCAAAAAGAAAAAAAGCGTCATCATCTTAGGCCTGTAAGATGACATTGATGGTCTCTTCTGCTCTAAAGGGGCAACTAATCAGGAGAAAGTTATCCTACAGAACGGGAGAAGGGAGCTAAAAGAGCTTGTTTCAGAAAGGAGGAACTGAGGGCCTGAACCAAAGCCATTTGATCAATATTATTTCAAACTGTGAAAAATTCAAAGTAACTATTAGAGTTCATTAATAAAAATAAGGAGCTGGAAATGAGACTAATAGATCCCCTTTAATGTATTAGAGCCACAAACAGACTTTTCATTTTGATTAAACAAATTATGTGCTGAGCTTCAGTGTACTTGAGAATGTAATTTTTTCTCCTTAGACAGAGCAAAGGAAACTGTTTCCCTCTGCAAACATAGGATAATTGCTCTAATAAACAGTACAGTGGCCTCTTTTAGCAAAGTTATGAATGTTCTCTCAAGCTAATAAAAGGCATATTTCCAAACTCTCTGAATAAACATGTAAAAGCTCTACAATTGATAGCTCTGAGCAACAAGTTTGTGACATAGCTGTGATTAGCATTCTGTGCTTTCCAGACTATCAGCTGGTATCAATCATTTCATTTAACTCCTCGGAAGAGGAGTTGAAACGTGTACATTACCTGCAACTAAAACTTTGAAGCGATCGGGGTAATTGCCTTTAGAGAACTTAAATATCACTGATATAATGCAGCACATTATCAAAGAAGATGAATAGCCATCTCCTACAAATAAAACATTTATATTGTAATGTCATTGTGTAATGCAGTCACTACAGTCAATATACAGTCAGGACGTTTGGCAAAAGTGGAAAAAAAACCCCAAAACTAAATCTGTACACGAATAAAACATCACAGCTAATTAAAAACAAAACAAAAAAAAACAACATTCTCTGTTTATATTTGTGGAAGAAAATCAGTTTTCACAGTACAACTGTACTTCAGTGTAGCCACTCATTTGCAAGAAAATCAGCACCATCTCGAGATATTGTAGGCAACGTTTCAAAGTTTTATTTCTTATGAAAGCATTCATTGATTATGTGTTTATTTTAAACCCTGAGTTCTCACCACGTGGTAATCATCCTGATAACAGAAATTAAATTGCAGGAAAGTCTGTATACTGACCGTGTCTGAGAGAAAACTGATGAAAAATCAATTTGCACTTCTTGAAAATTAACTATCATTGGGAAAAAAAAAAACAATACATTTTATGGCTTGTTTTTTTACATCTAAAAAAAAAAGAGCTTCATGTCATAATCAGTGTAAAACTGTACATACATATGGAATGACTCTTTTTGCAAAACATTACAGTGGCCTTTTTTCAGCCAAGTTATTCACAACATTATCATATACATTGCACAGCATCCAGAGAAACGAAGACAAATTGAAGGCACTTTAAAGAGTCGTCATTAATCTCCCGCTCATACAGTTGTGGCACTGCTCTGTTCTTTGTAAGACATTGAGTAGCTAGAAGCCTGAGAGATCAATGTTTAGCTCAATACTAATCAGAAATTAATTAACAGCTAACAAGCAGGAGGCAGTTTACCTTTATGTTGTCTGTAACTCCCTGGATACTGAGGTTTGATGTGATGTGCAAAACACAACTAAGACAGAAGACAGTTTAAAATCCTTGCAATATGGCTAGTGCGGTTTAAGAAAAAAAAAAAAAATTCATAGTGGCAATAGTTTAGACTCTTTTGCAAACCAGCCTCAGGTGTACAAAAAGAACGACATTCCTATGACCACGATCTAACGCAGCCTCTGGATTTGACAGTTCGTACCTGTTACTATCATCTGTTAATATACAGCCCTTATGTAGAAGCACTGATCTAGTGCGAATCACCTGCAAGGAGGCACCATATCCTCATGTTTAGAGAGACTTTTGTTAAGTTGAGTGTTTTTATAGGCTATGCATTTTCATGTGGCTAGATGGCACTGTTCCCATTAACACAGCATTATGATTCCCAGCTCAGCTGAAAATTCAAATGTGCATACACAAACATAATCACACACATTCATACCTGAACAGACTTTTTTTTTTGTTCCATAAGAACACAACAGTTATTCACCACTTTCTCAATGATTTGCCTGCCAAAATGCAACAAAGGATGAATCCTCATCTTCTCACAGAAAAAGTTTGGCAACATTTTCATCCAGCAAAACAGAAACAAAAAGCTCAAACTTAATTTAATCAAATTGCTTTCTCAGGATTACTTTAGTGTGAGTTTCCCGAGCAGCACAACAGACAGGAAGAGGATTTTAACCAACAAGTGGTCAGTTCATCTGTGCAATAAAGGCCTGCCCCTGCCAATTTCATTACATCCATCCCATCACTCAAAAAACTCCCACCATGTGATCTATTTGCCTCATGTAGATGCTCTTTAATGGGAGAGTGTACCGTCGCTCCTCTGGGATCCTGTTACACTGCAGAGAGTTTTAAAAAGAAAACAATTACTGTTGAAATATTTGTAATGTGAGAACAGTGGCCTAGATTCGACAGGAACATGGCCTTACATTGCTGATGTTTCTTGGAGCAGGCTGGTTGACTGGCTCTCTTTCTGTCAGTGCTCCCTCCTCACATGGAAAGTCATCATTCCATTGTTTCTCCCTGAAGCGTTTGTCTATAGGCACAACATGACCCTCGGTTGTGAAGATGTACTTGTTATCGGATTTGTGAAGTGGGTTGTCTTCATCAAACAGCTGCAATGCATAGGAGAGGTTTTTATTTACACAGTATGAAGACAGGCAGGACATCAGTACTAACACCTGGCTCATACCTCATGGAAACCTCAATGGTTTGGTCCCCACAGTTAATATGTCCATTCAATACTTACCCGTTTAAACAGCATAACAAAGATGATGCTGTAACTGGGCGTGGTCATTTTGGGCAACAACAGCTGCCTGCAAGTCCTTATCTCAGCTAATTTTCTAAGCCAGTGCACTGTGAGTACACTGGCTTAGAAAATCAATCTTTTAGCCACGTAGGACAGTAAATTACTTCATGTGGTCATGGTATGTGAAAGCAAGACAGTTTGACAAAGAGGATTTGAAATGCTGAGACAAACTGATCATTAAGTGGAATATGAGGCCTGGGCAGGCAGGCAGCACACCTTAGAATCAGGAGAACATACACACACAGCTTCAGGGGGCCACAAGCTACAGGTGATTTAGACTTCGTTACATTTTGAAGAGTCTATGACGTAAACTACACAAGTAGCTGACGCTGTTGTCAGCATTCACGATTGTGTGTGTGTTACACATTAATGACCTTGTGGTTGTGTCCTGGAGTTTTATATGCACTGCAAGCCACAATAGAAACAAGTAAAATCCGGCAACTTTTTCCCTTCTGCGTCCTTACTCTTTGTTGTGGTCAGTGGGTTTTTGTTTCTTTGTGTGTGTCATTTCGGGTGCAAACATACTTTCCCCTTAAGTTTTTCCACTTATTTGTACATTCCCAATAAGTTCAGCAATGTCCCTCCAGGAATTTGCAGGCATCTTTAAATATTTATATATTGAGCCGATTGTTATTATTCTCTCAATGATAAATTCAACTGTGGTAAAATAGTAGTTGAAACTCTGTGAACACAATACTTGCACAATGTGTCAACATGACATGTAAGTTACATTTCCATGTACATGCACATTAGGTCATGTAACAGGGTTTAAGAGGGATTTGCGGCTATGATGTACCTATGGTGTGGATTCAGTGCAGAAATCTAAAGCAACTGGTATGGTACTCCCACTGCCAGTCCCAAGCCGGGAAAAATGGGAGGGCTGCATCAGGAAGGGCATCCGGTATTAAACCTGTGCCAAATCAAACATGCGGATCCACCCTGTGTAGCGCCCTCTGGGGAAATAAGGGAGCAACCAAAAGTACCATCTCTTGCAATAACTTGAATAAAGATCTATCTCGACTATATACTGCGCTCATATATAATTTTATAGCCATATAAGACATAGCTTTCTATCTGAATGGTCAAGCTGCAACTTACCAGATAAAGATATTTGCATGTCTCGCTGAGGAAAAAGCTCTCCATGCGATCCTCTTTGGATTTATCCACGACATGATGGAGAGTGGCATACCCACATCTGCAAAGAACACAATTCCGCTCAGCCAAAAGCAAACACAGAAGAGCTTTAACAAGCTCAAAAAGAGTAAACAGTGTATTTTTCTATTATTATTTCTTGGACAAAAGCATCTACAACTTTAAACTTAATCTCACCTGACTTTGGCATTTTTCTCAAGGCTCTGTAGAATATCCATTCCAACATGCAGATAGAAAGGATTTTTGGTTGCCTGCAGAAGTTAAAAAAGAAGACTTGTGTGAGATGTAACAGTCACTGACAGCAGCACCAAACGCTGTGGAACAAAGACCATGACTGTTACCTGGTACAGCAGGTAAGTAGACTCTACTAGTTCTGGTCTTAAAGGGTAGAAAAGCACATCGGGAGCCTGCAGCTGCCAGTTGTATCTTTCTGGCAGAGCTCCAAAGCGCTTCCAGATGGCATAGTAGAAGGCATGCAGGCAAATGGCATCATCTACATCGCCATTCAGTACCTATGAGGCAGAAGTAGAGCTTTAATTTAGATTAACAAAACAATGTCTTTTAGACACACAAAACAAAGATTCTAGACTTCTAGAGAAATTTCTCGAGAAATCTAGAGAAGAAGATGAGAAGAAGACTGAATTTCCCTAACATGTGTTATATGTAGTTATTTGTGAGTCTTTACTAGGATAACATGACAATGCAGTTTAAAAATAATCTTGTTTTAATAGCATAATAAGTATTACTGACTCAGAGAGGATTAGTTGCCAGGCAGGTTGCAAAGTGCCCTCTGGTGGACAAATCATGCAACATCAACCCTCATAACATGGTTAAAGACCATTTTTTAAAACATTTTTAATTTTCATTTAAGAACTGTTTTACACGGCAATACAAATAGATCAGGAAACAGACAATATAGGCCGATACCTCGGTCACGTTCTACTCACAGCTGCCACTATAATCCTCACCTGAAGGCCAGGAAAGAAAGCCTGAAGTGAGTCAATCCAGGTGTTCATTATCTCACCACTGAACATGTTCACATTAACATAGAGAGGTGGGTCACCTTCTCCTTCATTGCACGACTCTCTCCTGGGGAAAAAAACCACAGAAATAATATGTAATACTAGTCCCTATGCCTCTAAATGAAATCACAGTGAAATTGTGATTTTATACGCTGCAAAGAGATTTTAATCATAAAGACAAAAACACAACTTCAGATCCTTAACAGGTGTTTATCGGTGTTTACTGATAAGGAATAAAGGGCTGATGTGTATCTCTGTTAAGTCTCATGACAGCTTTAAGTTTCTGAATCTAGTTTTCCTTCCTTCCTGAAGTTTCCTTTAGTAAGAAACTAAAACCAAAAACCATCAGCAGTTTTATTTCCTCTTTGCTTGTTTAATCCGACAGTGACTGATTTACATAGCTGGGATTCATTTCACATTTCATTTGCAACCCAGTGAAGCTGTGCAATGCTGCTGTGTCACATTTCTTTAGTGCTGAACTCACCCTCGTCTCATGTGATTCTGGATGCTTTCATAAGCAGCTGTAAACATACGGTAGTCCTCTTTTTCTCCAAAGAGGATGTACGACTTAAGCAAGTACTCATAGAAGGAGTCCATACCAGCTCCAAGACCACTCTGCTTGCCAACCCACTGCCCTGTTTGAATATTAACTACATTGCCTAAAAAGAGAAATTTAAGTTTATATTCACATTGTGTGGCCATATAATTTCAGCAAATAAACAGAAAAAAAATGAAAAAACAAAAAGAAAGTTTCCAGGGGAAGTCTTTACGCTGTACTAAACAACATACATACCCAAAAGACCGGTTTCGTTGCTCCTCAGGTTCCACAGGGCTCTGACAGCTCGTCTAGCTACCCACTCAAATGTCGAATCCCCAATTAAGCGGCTCAAAATTCCAAACTCCACCAGCAAGGACCCGGCTCCTGCAGTGCAGGTCTCATTCACACTGTCAGGAGGAACTCCGTTCTTCAGGTTCACCTGTGATAAAGATACAAACAAATCAAATCTAGTGCATTTACAGTGACCAATGACAATTTCTGCTCACATGATAACTAAGGTGTGTGCTGCAAAGTGAGACCGAAAGAATATATACCTCTAATTTGTGGTCACAACAGTCTCACTCACCCTGGGGTAGGGAATGCCTGTGCTGGTGTTCTCAAAGGCTGGCAGCAAACGCACAGCCAAGTCATGAGCCAAATGTAGCAGCTCATTATCGTAACCTTCAAAGCCCACATTGCCAAAAGGATGTTTTGGGTCAGTCAGCAGAATGTGTGCTGAAATAAGGCTTCCCAAGATCCTTCAGTTTAAAAAAAAAAAGAAAGAAAGAAAGAAATATAACACCAGAGTTCTACACATAACCAGATATTTAAAAGCTTATCGAAAGCAATTATCATGATAAATGTTACACGAGTCATCATATCAAATGTTTTGCTTTAAAAATGCGTACACTGACATATTTTGATTCCTACAGACTCTGAAAATAGTGACATATGTACCTGATGTTTGCCTCAAAAACTTGCACAGTTGAGTCCTTGTCAAAAGATACAGTATCTATAACCAGTTTGACGGCTCTTTGAAACTCTGACACGTTGCCGAGCACCTGGTGAGAAAAACCACATACTGTATAACCACAGTAAATCAACAATCAGCTGTCAGTTTTAAGACTGACACGGTAACACTTGCACCTGGCTTCATGCAGGGGAACTTAAAAGCTTGGCAGAAAACCCACAACTTACAGAGGAAGTGCTAACAACGTTGTTCTGAATGTAGTGCAGAGCAGAGAAACTCGTATATTTACTTTGAATTATGCTACTGATTGGAAAAAATACAACGACATCGCCTTGGATTAAACCAGAAGCTCCCAGTGTGAGAGACTGGAGAAATTGGCTAAAGACTGTATTTGTTATGGAAAGAAGAAGAAAAAAATCACTGCAAGACTAAATAATTGTTTTGCATTGATGATAGAATGGTCTTTAAATTATATAAATGGGAAGTGACAGCAGTTTTAATAAAAAAATAAAAAATAAAAAAAAAGATTTCATTGATGTTTAAAACAAAGAAATGCCAAAACTGGAATTGGAGGCTGATTTAAGGAAAGTATTTAGGTAAAGATATGTGAACATCTTCACTTTATTCATGTTCGATCTGGTATTATGTCTAAAATATAAAACTAAGCCAAAAAAAAAAAAAAAAAAGGAAACTGAAAACCCACAACTCACAGAGGAAGTACCAGTCACCATTGCTTTAATGCAGTGCAAGCAGGGCAGTAAATAAACAACCTACCAACAGAGTGTCCAAGGTGTCAATGAGAGTAAGGGAATAGTTCCCCAAGACATCATTTATGTTGATATTTGATCTGAAATAAAAGAAGTGAAACAGACTGTGGTTTCACACACAAGTGGGAGACATACATTATACTGATCTCAAAACATAAAGCGTACTTTAAATTCAACAACAAAGTGATATTCACAGTTTTATCACTGCATATGAGAACAAGTCTTCCCATTAAGTAGAGCTGGGCGATATAAGATTTTTTCATATCACGACATGTTTTTTTTTTTTCATTTCAGGCAATGACGATATCTATCACGATATAAGCCAAATAACTATATTTGTAAGATTTAAATGTGCCGTTGCTCACAAGTAAAATGTGAAATAATCAGCAGCTTGTTTTTATTTAAATATTTATTTCCCATAATAAGTTCAACAGGGTAGATGTACTTAAGGAACATGAGACTATTTCAGATAAATAAAGGCAAATATTGCAAACTACACAAAAGGCAGCCGCTAAAGTGTTTAAGTTTCAAAATAGAACAAACGAAACAGACTAAATTGTCAGTTCCACTTAGAAACAAAATATTAATTCTAAAAATAAATCTTAGTTTGTTTTACAGAAGAACAGACAAAATTGACTAACTTTTGTCAATATCAAATAAACTGAGAACTAAAAGGAAATTCTCAATCTCTCCTTGTTGTATAGCTTAGCTTTTCAAACAGTTTTAACAGTTACTTTAGTCTGACAAAAGCCGAATGACGAATTAGCGCTTCCAGTCAGAGACCGAGGCTACATCCACACGTACACGGGTATTTTTGAAAACGGAGAATTTCCGTTTTCGTTTTAAAAAATAATCCTGTCCACACATAAAGGGAGAAATGAAGGAAAACGCCACTATGAACATGCCAAAGCAGCAGGTGGCGCTAGATTCCTAACCGTGCAGAAATGTTGGCCAATCAGAAGTCTAGAAGCCTCGGTGGGAAAAAGTAAACAAAGCTGGGGCATAGAAGCAGAACCCAGTCATATGTGTGGAGGGACAGTAACTGTGTGTATATGTAAGCATTTAAACACTGCAGAGAGTAGAATTAACAGTAACAGTATTGTAGAAATTCATTTAACCGAAACAATAACGTGGCGCACAGTGTGACGTCAAAAAATGCGCACACCTTTGACGCTGAGTTTTCTCCGTTTTTCTAGTCCACACGTAAATGCAAAAACGGAGTTTTCAAAAATATCCACCCTGGCCGGAGTTTTTAAAAATCTTCGTTTTCAGTGACCAAAAACGCCGTTTACGTGTGGACGAAAGGTGCAAATGCATAGAACAAATGCATCTGCGTTTTCAAAAATACCCGGGTACGTGTGGACGTAGCGCATGCAACAGTTTATTGTATTTCCAGACTTGCTTTCGGCACAATTTACAGTGTGCGCTATTCTGTTTTTTGTCAGACTTGAAATAGCAAAAATACCTTCACACTACAGAACTTCTATGGCTCTTCCGTTCGACAATCTCTCCGGCGTTGGAACCATCATCTGTTTTCTCTTCGGTCACGCTCGGTTGATTTTTCTAGTCGGCACACTCATTTCCTCCATTACCCGGGCGGTATGGTGGCTGGCTGCTTCCCAAACTAATACACATGTGCGGCTTGGCACTTGTGCTGTACGTAACAAGTCACGTGACGTGACGCTGCGGCTGTGATTGGTTAGGCTCTGCGCTACTTAATTTGGATTGGCTGTTCTTTTTTTTTTTCTTTTTTTTTCTTTTTTTAAAGAGGACAAGAGCGGCGAGGTCTATCGCAATAGTTTAATTTTTCTATCGAGAAAAAGTTATATCGCGATACATATCGTTATCGTTCTATCGCCCAGCTCTACCATTAAGTAGGGATTTTTCTTCTGATTTGACAACATAAACAGTGTAGGACTGATAAGAGGGTATTAAAACATGAATACTTATTTATCAGTGCAGCTCACAACAGGGCAACTCAAAATTATTAATTATAAAATAATTTGCAGATAATCATTGATCATTTTGGTGTCATGAAAAGGAACTAGCCATTAAAAATGATAAAATCCCTTCTTGTCTTAGAAAACACTTGAGAAAGTCCCCCCCACACACACACACACAAAATTTCTCTTAATGTTAGTGATATATCTCAAAACGTTTTCTGATACAGCTGACTGATTGAGGAAACCTATTCTGCCTTGAACCATAAAGCTCTTGAACGCATCACAGAAGAGGAAAGGAGTCAGAGATGCTGCCTTATCAGCATAATTTTCTGCATCAGATAGTCTTGATATTGGCTATATCAGTGCTATGCACAGACACATTTACACTTTTTGTCCAGTTTTCTGACAGTTTTCTTTACAGTGGTAATAATTCTTGCATTGTGAATGCATCCTGTAATGTTTTTGTATGGGGATCACCCTTTGCACTACCTACACTTTAGCATACCTCACACATCATACTAGTTGCATATCTTACAACAGGGACAGCTCTCATTAGTGAGGTACCATCTATTCGCTTTTGTAGTTTTGCACAACCTTTGGTTACTCCGTTATAATATTCCTCTAGTTTCCCTATTCAAATCTGTATTTGGTGGCTTTTGTGTTTAATGCTCTGTCATTCACAAGCTACAAATGTCAAAATTTCCTTTGAGAACAATGAAGTATCTAGTTGTGGTTCTGCGTGTAGTTCCAGCTGAAGGGAAAACCTGTTACAGTTTGAAAAGCATTGTTTCTTTTAAAGGGACTGAAGGGAAAGCTGATGGATAGCACTGCTGACTCAGCAGTGGCAGATATGATCACAACTGCATCAGTAAGTAAGTTTTTAATTAAACAAAGTTTAAATGATTTGGAAAACTATAGCAGGCTTTGGAGCTTTTTGCTCAGTATCAGACTCAGTTTTGGAGAAACAAGACTGTAGACTAAATCTCTCCAGGATCTAGAGGCTTTGTCAGAAAACAAACAAGTATATGTCACCCAACCTTGGAAATAACACTTACTGATTAATTCAAGACAAACATGAGGGTAAAATAGTTGTTTCACTCTGTTTTTCTTAAACTATACATTTGCTTGAGATCATTTGATTTCATAATTTTGTATATGTTATGAAGAAAAACAGGCTATACTTCACAGAAACCCACAGGATCCCTGTTAAGACTCTTTAAGCTTGGAAAGTACAGGACTGTTCAGTGAGAGTCATCTGACCTAGGCTGGCATTGCCACAAAATAATAAGAATTATGTAAATGCTTTCTATTTAGAGAAAACATGGTTTGAACTCTCCTCCGGTTCCCACTTGTAAACCCTGACCCGTTCTTGAGTGATTCTTGAGCAGCGACATTTTACTACAAGCCAGTTTGATTACAACTGCATGCAAACTGCAATGTGCAGAAGACAGTTAAGATAACTGAGCGCCTGGAAGCGTGAACTGCATTTCACAGTAGCAGGTCCAGTCAGTTCAGGTAATCGGGGTAACAGTGAATGACTCACGGGTTTTGCACGTCTGGACCCCTCCCTTCACAGTCAATTGGATTCAGCTCGTCCTCGGGAAAGGCATATTTCATATAATTGTCATATCCGAAGTAGAACATTTCTTTGGCCATGTCTTTCATTTTGGCCTTTAGTGTGTCCGGGAAAGAGCTGTATCTCCGCACGTACTCGTCCTTGTTGCCATCGAAGAAGCTCAGGTAGGACCTCTTTGGGGACTCCTCTCCCGCCGACGCACAGGTGGTCTCCGTCTCTTCATATCTGGGGCCGTGTATTCGTTCAGACCACGAGTTATCTCGCGGCTCGGTCTCCTTTTCCTCCCTGAACAGCAAGTCCAGTTTGTGCAAATTGAAACCGAGATGGAAGTTGAACCCCCAGCTAGGTCCCAGTCCGAAAGCTAGCCACAGCATGCAGCTGAGAGACAGTCTCAATACGACAAGACCAACAAGTATTGACCTCCATTGCATCTTTGCCCCGCGTCGGTCTTGAAACGCATAGTTTAAGTCCACATACCTCAGAGGGATGACCAACTGTCAGCCCCGCTGTTTGTCCGGCTGAACTACAGGCGAGAAGGGGTTGTGGAAGTGAGTCCGCCTCGCATTTCCTGTCAACAAACCAGCTCCTCCCACATCCTGATAGGCGATTGGTGTCGTGTCAGCGGGTTCTACTAGTGATTGGTCGTAGAGATGTCAATCTCGACGGTGCGTTTCGTGGCATTCCAGATTTGTACGCCAATAAGAAAGAGCCACAAGAGTGAAACATTTAGTTTTCAAACCGAGAAATTATTTACATTTCGAAAGATGTAAAGTTGGAAAGGTCAGTTAAATGTAAATATATTGAAAAAAAGGGGGGGAAATGAACATTTTGTTCTATATCTTTAAATGCTTTCAAAGATCCCCAGAATTAATACGCTCTTTTTATTGGTTAAGAAGCCATCAATTAGAACATTATCGTAATTAAATGGTAAAAAATAATAATAATAAAGCTGTTTTGACTTATCCGCTGAATACGAGCTGCAGAGCAACTCAACCACAACAATAATACTGAGTAATTACTATATGCATACAAGCACATGGCTTTGACCGTATGTAGGAGCTTGTACCTGATTTTACTGTATTACTACACTAAGTGAGTATGCTGACCTGTAAACCCTACCAAGGGTCACCTAATATAGATCTGATCACAGGTATAATAGGCTAGGTAATTGATAACAGCTATGTAGAGCTTTTTGGTATGTAGTCATGGCAAAAAAAGAAAAGTATATCCTGAGGTTTTACATATTAGAATATAATAATAACAATAATGAAAAACTGCTCCTTAGCAGTTCTTTAAACTGGGTCAATACAACCGCAGATGAATTTCAAAACATGCAATATTACATCATGTCATTATTTTTTTCACAAAAACTAAACCAAAATGCAGAAGCAGTGTGTGAATAAGTAAATAAATACACCCTTACTGCTTCCATAGGAATTAAGAGGGAAAGTTTCAACAAGGTGTTCATAATCAAATGCACTTGTTTAACTGATCATTAGAAAGTGTGAGCACCTCTATTAAAGCAAAGGTTTTGGCAAGTACATTGATTGATTTGGCAGACTAACAAATATAAAGAAATTAATCAACAATAATGTTAAAGAAGTAACTGTTGCTGAAGATCATTTCCAAATAATCTCACGCAAATTCACCCAACAGTCAAACGATATAACGCCAAGAGAAACTGCAAAAGACACCTCAGACTCTGCAGTACTCAGTTATGATGTCAAATATAAAAGTTCATGACAGTACAATTTTTTTTTTAAAAGACGGAACAAATAAAGTTTGTTTATAAGGGTTCCCATGACCTAGGTTTGCAACATTACAGCTGAACAAAACACAAGATTTCTGGAACAATGTCCTTTAGATAGATAAGACCAACATGGAATTGTTGGCCCTGCACAGCACTACGTTTGACAAAAGTCAAAAACCCTACACCAACTGCCAAACTGTTGTTATCACCTGTTGGCTGGTGATAACTTGGAATAGTTTCGCAGCCACAGGAACGTAGTATTCTCTGAGTCAACCATGATCTCTTCAATACGCTAAAGTATTTAGAGTCAAATGTGAAGTCGGCGGTCTAACATGTAAGACTTGGCTGAAACTGGGTCATGCGACAGCAGCAAACCTACAGCAGAGTGGCTGAAAAAGGATCAAGGTGTTGCAATGGGATCTTAAGAGATTTGTACATAGGCACATGCAGGCAAACCTTTATAAAGACAAAGATCCTCCACAACAATGATAAAGTCACACAGAAAATAGTTACTTCAGGATAATACTTTTTAAAGTTGTTCTAAAAGCTGCTGAATCATGGCGTGTAATTAGTTTTCACACTCCTGCATTTCGGCTTAGTTTTTGTTAAATAAATAACGACACAGTGCAACATGTCATGTTTTGTAGTTCATCTGAGGTTGTATTGACCTTATTTTAAGACCTGCTAAGGAGATTATTTTTATCCTGTCCTGATACATAAATTCTTTCCACTGAAAGAGGGTGCACCTTCTTTTTACCATGACTGTAGTACTTCATATAAAAGAGCATATTAATGTTTTCCCCCACCCCCATACAGTGACTGTTGTTTTGATGAGTACATTCTGTTCAACTAGGTAGAATATCAAACCAAAGGACAAGAGAAAAACAAAAAAAAACAGCGTTTAAATTAAAAAGCATGCCTTTTTTTATTCTAGAATACATTGAAGTGGTGTTTTTATGATGTTACTGTAGGCACACCTTGCATGCTGCTTTGCTTCAGAGAAGAGACACTGCACAAGGCACTTTAAATCCTGCCTCTCTCTCAGCTTTGAGGCAGCACAAAAGGACATTGTTCCACTGAGGCTAATTACAAATAGAGGCCAATATGAACCACACAACCCCATACAGTGTTGCTTTTAGTACATTCAGAACTTTAAATAGAATCATATATTCATACACACACATCCCATTTCAGTAAAAATCATACTAGCTTGATATTTTTTACAGATCTGCTTCAACTGACTTGCTTAAATGCGCATTTTCTAAAACAACTGGCACATCTTTGAAAGGAGAAAACCTGATCAAGGGAAGGCTGACAGTCAAGATGATCACAGAGCCGAGCTAGGCAGAAAGAGGAAAACCTGCGTGTTCACATCAGCCGTTTCTAAGCATCATACCTGACTGTCTGAAGAACCTCATCATACTGTGAGATCTGTTGAACTGAATAAACCCTCCTAGAAGAAGGTGATGTTACACCAACAAGGGTAACAAGCTACCTGGCAGCATCAACTGTGTAATGCCTGAAGACACAAAAAGGTAGCTTAAAAATAGTTTCTCACTCCTAATTAAAGTACAGCTTTACAAGATGTATAATGCCAATTTCTTTCTTAAAGTTCGGTACCAGAATTGTTGTAGTGCATTGTTGGGATTTGTTTAAGAATATAAAAAAAGGTAAAATGCAAAAAAAAAAAAAGTCACACAAGCAAAACAGTGCAGCACGGTGAAGTGCAGGTGAGGATACGACTGTACATCATTGCAGAGTGATGAGGGTGTGACATGACGGTAACAGGGCAATAACAGCTGGAAAACAACTTGGGTTTTTTCAGCTCCTGCGTGACTTTGAGTGCTGGATGAGCCACTGAAGTGTGATATCTGCAAATAAATGCATAAATAGAAATATGCAGGGTCAGATTTAGTACTGCAACAAAGAAATCAAACGATTGTAAGAAATAATGCCACAACTTACCAATGTTGTCTTTCTCTTTGCAGGAAATAGAGTAACAGCATATCTCCCTGTCCTGTATAGCTGACAGATTCCTAGAAAGGTAAAGAATAGTTATTTATATATAACCAATCCCTACATTTTAAGACAATTTAATTTAAAGTAAAGGTACATAGAGCAGATTTATTCCCCTTTCACCAGTCAGCCATACAAGCCCTGCAATGGCCCTAAAAGAAACCCAGGGGGCGTCCACACCACAGTTTGAAAATGACAGCGTTAAAGTAGTACTAGTAAGAGTCTCAGCACATTTTTGACAACTTGACAGGAGAGGAAACCAGTAAGATTACAGCTGGATATAAATAAAGACAGTTCCCCTTTACCAAGAGATATACATGAGAAAAGCATCCTAACGGTTCTTTAAAAAACAAAACGAGATGAAAAACTGCGAACACGTCTGATATTAAGAACCTACAATGCACTGATGAAAAGTTGAAATGCCTTCAAGATTTTTCCACTTACATTTTCTCAATGAGCTGCTTCTCGTCTAGTGCAGTGGGGAGATCCCTTTTGTTACCCAGTACCAAAACCTAAAAAAGGGCAGGTTAAATTTGAACTCTGAAACTCCAGTGGAGTAATCCAGAGAAGTCACACACAGATCTCTGTTACTGCTTCTGAAATCACACAAATATCTAAATTGGTTTAAGTGGAACACTTACGGGAATTCCTTGCAACTGAGGTTTGTCTAATAAATTATGAAGCTCATTTCTCGATGCCTCCACCTTTTCTCGATCTGCAGCGTCAACCATGTACCTTGACAAGATCAAAATCAAAATTAGTCATCATTTAACAACAATAGTGTTTGTTTTATGAAACAAAAGGTATGAAAGGCAGTCGGGGATACTCACACGATTGCATTAACTCCCCGACAGTAACGCTCCCACATGCTCCTGAACCTCGGCTGCCCTCCTATATCCCAGATCTACAGAATTAAGACCAAACCTTTAGATAACTTTTCCTAAAACCACTCTGGGGATGGGTTTTGTTTTACCAGTTAGATTAAAACTGAACCTTGATCGTGACATTTCCTTTAGTGACCTTCCTCATGTTGAACCCGACTGTAGGAATCATATCTTCACTGAAATGCCCAGACTGAAAGGAAAGACAAGTTTATCATTTATTAAAAGAAAAAAAAAACAGTAATTTCAAATGCACATTTTACAACATCTGCACTATATAACCAAGTATAACAGCGCAACTGGTCACTCACATATATACTGCATGTGTGCTGCACTGATTAACTTCCTTAAAAAAACAGGAGTCATATACATTAAGCTGTGTGCTTATAAGAAATGCATAGCAACATGCTGCATGGAAATACACGCTGCGGATTACAAATTAAGTGGCAGTTCTAAGAAACGTTTATAAGTTTTTACATTTAAACTTCAAGTGACCTTTAACAAGCAATTTATAACTTATGGTAGCTTATGAAAGCGTGACTGACATAACGGCATCCTAAGGTAAAACCACAGCTTTAATGTTTAACGTTTGTTTTTGATTCATTCATGAGGAATAATCCAATCATAAAAGTGTTTTCACTGAGTCTTTATTGCAAAGGAGGAAGGGACTATAAAAAGTAAAACATTCAAAGTTGACTCTAATTTGAGTATCATAAAAGAAAAAAATAAACAGAGTGAATCATGTTATTGAAATGACAATAAAATAAAACGTTTAGGTTTTTTGTGATTGGCCTTTTGTTAATGCTTTGTGTAAACTGCAGTGGAAAGAAAATGTGTTTGTGTATGAAAAATCAGTGGAATTTCCCTTTTAAGTTCACAAGCTGCAGATATCCTTCTCCATGCTTCGTGAACCTGCACTGCCGGGTGCACGAACATTTCACAGCACATGACTCGCCAGAGTCACCTGACAAAGCTAAGTGGAAATGAGTGAACGGTCTTATGACTGAGAAAGGCGGAACCACCCCTGCATAACTACTCATGAACTCTATTGTTAGTGTCTGGTAGGGTATTTTTTTCATTTACTCAGCGTAAAGGAAGGTGAAGAGTACGTTCCAACCCCAAAAACCTTGATATCACCAGATAAGTGTGGGCACCAAAGAAAATTTCTATAGAGATGTCGTCTTCTTCGCAGTAAATGCCTGATAAAAATCTGTTTTTTTCAGCACGCATATAACCTCAGCACAATTCAGTGTTTCTTTTAAGTGTTTCAACTGTGCAAGTCGGAGTCTTTAGAAAGAATTACTTTCACTTTAACCTAATTTAATAAATATATTCTTTAAAATAAATAAATAAATTTTCACAACTTCCAGTAGCCTGAGTGTTTGCGTAACAAAAAGGACCAACACATAAATATACAATGTATAAAACTGAGCTCACATAATAGTAGAATACCAATGTTGAATTAGTGGCCGTAGCAAATAAATGATTGAGAATTTTTTTGAAAGCAGAGGTTATACATCATCAATACACTGACTATCACCTAGTAAAACTGATTAAAAACATAAAAATACACCAGCCAGAAACCAGAATGCCAAGGTTTAGCAGAGGAAGTGCATACTTGTTTTTAACTCTGGCAGCGTAGATAAACATCTCAAGTGCACAAATGTTTTTAAAGAGCTTCCTCTAACATCCCGGCAACATATCTCTTTGAAAATTGATTACTCATCCATACTTTTGATAGCAACTGTTACATAAACACACACAAGATGCACATTAGACAAAAGTACAGAATGAATCCTGACTGATCTGAAGCTATTTCGTTTTAAGACGAAAGGCTGCACCAATCAGACCTTGCCTACACCAGATACATTTAATCTGATTGGTTATCTGACAGCTGATGGAGTAAAAGGCATGCCTGCCATCTGTTGCCACCCTCACTAGGGCCCCATATGTGAAACTAAAACAACCAAAGGTTAGGGGAAAAAAAGAAAGAAACCCATTTTAGCAATAATAAGGCAACCTGGATTGCCCCACCAGTCTTTGAGAAATAACTGCAAAGTTACATGAGAAACCAACACCCCTACCAAGAAGCTACAATCTGCTGTTGTGTTTTTGTGTCTTTTTTACATAAGTGCAAAAATGTCTTCTCCTTTTGTTTACGTGTACTTGACTTAAGTGCAGTGTTAATCTAGTCCCTTTTTTAGATGTGTCATGGAAATCTGACACTGCTTTATAATCTCACATTTAAGCATTAATGCTACAGAAACTGAGAAGCTGACTTTTATAAATACAAGAAAATAAATATAAAAAATAAAGAAGATAACCCACCCAGACTCTGTTAGTTGTCCTCATGATTTTGGAAACCAGTCGTGCCAAAAAGTGATTTGTGTGTTTATGTTTTTATGTGCAACATATTTGCTTATATTGGTAAAAAGGTTGGAGTCGGGATCATTTTCAAAGGGGTTATTTATTTAAAAGGAAGAAGAAGAAGAAGAAGAAGAAGAAGAAGAAGAAGAAGAAGAAGAAGAAGAAGAAGAAATTACCTGTAGAATATGTTATGTTATAGATGAAATAAATATATGAAATAAAAAAGTTATTGTGGTACATTTTTCACTGCCCAATTCATTTACATTAGTTTAAACACTCGCAATTATTTTTTGGCAGATGATCTCCTTTGACAGGACACCTGTATAACACTGGTACAGGGGACCTGTACTACAATGACACATAAGTGATCGTTCCAGTTTGGCTGCACCGCTGTCAACAGTTACTGTCAGCGTGTTATTACGTTAACTTCCTGGTAACTAAAGCACTCCAGACAGCTTTTAACTCCTTCGTGTAAAACTATGTCAAATACTGCTTTTGAGCTTTGGAGTTTAGACCATAACACTGCATCCTAGTAGCCGGTAAGTTGCAAAACTAAACAGCTAAATATAAAACAGCAACTCCTCTTGACTGCGGTGTGTGTTATGGATGCTGGCTCCACCAACAGAGCAAAGCACACCCCAGAGAACCGGACAGTGTTTAGCCCACTTCTAGCTTAGTAACCTCTATGCAATTATGCGAGTTAAGGCTGTTAGCCGTATCCTAGCAAGGCGGCTAGTAGCAGCTGGAGACTTACAGCGATCACGTTTACAAATGTTGTTTTCCCCGAGTACTGCAGGCCGACCAGCGTCAACTCCATCTCCTCCTTCCAAAACAGAGACTTGATCCAGTCCAAAAGCCGGTTTATTAGTGCAAGCATCTTGAGGTCGGTGGTCAGCGCTCCCCTGATGGTGGTACCTGTTTCGTCTCCCTCCCTGTCAGATGTGCCGTTTTTCCAGTGGGGAAGCGAAGAGGGACAAAAGCAGCTGTCATATGACCGATCAGCCAAAACGTGCTCATCAGCGCCTCCGCAGGGACGCAGAAGAAGTGCACCCTTTGTGTAACGCCCACTGTTTGCGTTCTTTTTGTCAATAAGAACTTTTTATGAACAAAAAAACAACAGTCACACGTTTATTATAGCATATCCCGGCCTGCACGTCACAGCAACACTACAACAACCACTGCCACTGAAGGTGAAACATTGAATAATGTCACATATATATATATATATATATATATATATATATATATATATATATATATATATATATATATATATATATATATATATATATATATATATATATATATATATATATATATACATACAATATGAAAATGAAGAACTATGATAACATATATTAAATAAATTATCTTAAAAACTAGAAACACAATTCACAACTCTAGTATTGCAGCATGATAACAGAAAAAATATATAAAAAATAATTAATATTTATAAAACAGTCATTATGCAGTTACAAAAGAAATATATATTCATAAAAGAAACAAACATGTGCTGTTGCAATTAATAGATATCCAGTTGGAGCTTGACTGTTAAAGACAGCTTTTGACAAACTTTAACAATGTTTTAAAAAGCAGTTCTTGTAACGACAAAATGTGTGCAGATTTTTCATTAATCATATAATAGATCAACAAAGGAAAAATGACTAAAACCATTTAATTTATTCTGATTACAATTTATCTGTTTTGCTATACTACAGAAACAAAATAAACCAACCAGATTTGTTTTCGTTTGTAGAATTTCTTTAACTCTACCTACCTAAAACATTCCCAACAGTGTGTTTATTTACAGTATAATAAGCATAAAAAACTTGGGGGCAGAAGGGCACAAACTGCAAGGCCCACCTCAGGGACGAACACATGTGTTACAGACCAAACTGTAATACCCCTGAATATTCAGCAAGAAATCATCTATTTCAAGTATAGACTTGAGATAAACTCATTACCACATCAAAGTGAGGTTTTAAATATGAATCCATACATATGTGTTTCTGCTTAAGTCATGCTAAAGATCAAAAGGAATCATCAAGTCTGTTCTACAAATGTTTTTCACTTTCCCTTCTAGATCCTGTGCACTGACGTCAAGCAAGATAATTTTTAGCATACTGGCTGTAATTGCACAGAGTTATAATATCATCTTAAAATAATGCTTTCTAGATCACAAATGTCACTGTCCTTGGATCCATCCTGGACAAACTGAAGCCCGCTCTCTTCCTTTGGTAGGTGAAAGTCACTGATGTTAGTAGGAACAGCCAGCATGGGTTTGTGGTCTAAAGCAGGGAGAGAATTATTACCATCAATGATTTAGTTGAAATATGACATTATTTCCTCGCTGCACACCTACGCATTCGATAATAAACATCACACATTTCATTGCTGCCACCCCCATTTTCCACTTCACTTCCACTTCATTTTTCATTTTCCAAGTCACAGGAGTTTTCTGATTTGATCACCAAAATGCAAAATTTTAGGCGAACAAAGGCAGATTTATTGTAAACATTTCACTCCTGTGAAATAGAAACATCAGAGAGGAGTCGATCCAAAGGAGAAGGTGTTGCTGCACGTAAAAACAATTGTTCATTAGTGACTTTCCATGTAACTAAAGTATAATACACTGAGCTCCATCCATTGCCTTACAGATGTTCTATAGTGCAATTTGTTTTAAACAAATAAGTGGCATAACCTTAATCACTTTTCATAGTGAGAAATGGGAGCAAGATAAGCAGACTTTGACGTTTTTGACAGAAGGACATCATGGCTAGAGTTTGACTATCCATCAGCTTTGTAACTGTATTAAAGGTTTTATCACAATATGCTCAACTTTTTTTCAAAAAAGTTATGTGACTTTTAAGACTAACCTTTAATTATTATTAACTTAATGAGAGGTTTGGTTATTTTAATATTCCCAAACCAGACTTAAAACATGTCCAGCTTAATTTAGGGTTTTTTTGCCCTGTAGTGGACACCATGCACACAAGGGTTTGAATGTCTTTAATGTAAGACACAACTCATCTATCCATCCATCCATCCATCCATCCATCCATCCATCCATCCATCCATCCATCCATCCATCCATTTTTCCTCTTGCTTATCCAAGAAGTGGGCACAGCTAACAGATATATTTATAAAAACTTCCCACTTTATAAACTACATTAATGCAACTGTTAATTTGTGCTACAGAATTTTTGTATTTATGTGTTTGACTAAATCTGCCTTAGAGGATTTCTAAAAAGAAGAAGAAGAAAAGGAGTGTCACATGTGCACAATTTAACTGAGTACATCCTGATTCTGCTCTTATAGGCTATCAGATTATATTCCAATGTAAATCAATATTTTTTCAGTAAACTGGCATATATATAGTACAGTGATGATCATAATATCACTATAGCATGATGTTCACTACAGTTGCATTTTCACTCCTGTCAAAGATGTTGTGAACTTGTGAGAAGTGTCCCTCTGGACAGACTTTGCAGGCAAATATTATAGTGTCCAGTAATTGACTACTATAGTAGTTGTAGTGCATTAAAGTTCTATAGCCAACTGCCACCGTGGGAATTTAGATGAGTCCTTTTATCTGATGATCTGCATTTGAATCTTTTTTTTCTACTGTTGATACGTCACAAAAATATATGAAAATAATTCTGGGAAGTTCCCCTTATGATGGTATTTTTTAAAAAGAGCAGTAGCAGTGATATTTAGGTTGAGTCACATCAATTTCTTCTGTTAATGAATACTTATTTTGATTGTTTAAATGCCACATGTGGTTTTCGGAAGGAAATCTGCCCATGCCAGTGATTCCACTTTGACATACTGATATGATTTTCCATGAACTTACTTGCTGTGTGAATCCTTAGGTACTTTATACATGTGTAGGACATGAACAGAAAGAGGCTGAGAGACAGCAAAATGACACTAATGCCAAGGATCACATGAATGAAGTCTCCACCGTCTTTGGGCCCTGGTGAAAAGTCAAATCATAGTTAAGTTTCTTGATTGCAGCATATTGTCACTATGTTCTGTTGTCGTGTATCACAAGTGTTACATGCTGAGCAATCAACAAATTACAGCCTGTGTCAATAAAATGTGTGAATATGTGTACATACCGGGTATGTCACAAATTGAGTCGTGTGTCCTGTTCCCTGGAAACCTTTCAGGAAACCCCAGCACGCTGCACCTGTTTAGCACAAAGCTTTTACATCACTGGCATGTTCACAACTTCTTTTACTTATCACTGCGGCAGAAGCTGTTTAAATCGATCTTACTGTGTCAGTGGTTTGCAGTCATTCGTTTGCACATCGAAATATTGTTTTTCGCCACATATGGCTTCACACTGATACGAATATTCTATCACCCTTGCATTCGAGGAGACGACTGGAACAAAAGAAAGAAATACTATTTCAGTAAACATGAAAGATACTTTGGGGGGGACATTTGTGGTTATAGGGTGACAGATTTTGTCAGCTTTGGAGATCCTGTGATTTATTGTCAGTTTCCGCCGTGAGGTCAGTCATGAGTCTAGTGATGAGGTTTTATGAGTATATATCTGATGACATATAGTAAGGACTGCAGCTTAAGACAAAAGGGAACTGAGCATTCACTCTTTGCTAAACACTCTTGACATTATGAACAGCTCCTCCTTCACCTGATCAGTAGGCTCAGGTTGAACAGCAGATGTGGAATAAAATTACAAATTAAAAAAAATTCTTTCACATGGATCTTTTTTAATCATGTAATAATAAACATGTCTTGACTTTTAAGGGATTAGTCTAAATATCCACAATTACACAGATGCAATAGTCAAACCAGTGTTTGTGGCAGGATATATATTTTACTCGTAGCTGTAAAAACTCAAAATGTCCATTCTTACCTGTCCTTTTTGGTTTCTCTCCTGTGACGCATTTGTCTTTCACACAAGTCGAACAGATGCTGTTGGAGCACAGGAAACCAGCGGCACAACTACAGGTTGCATTTGTGGTTGATGTACATTTCACAGCATAATCTGTAGACAGACAAGAATTGAAACCACTGAATTCAACACAATATTGCATCTTTTGCTAGTTCTGGTAAATGCCTTCTCAGCTTCTCTCAACTTACGCTGACATGTCTGACATTTTTCACATCTGTCAAAGAGGTTGGGAAGTTGTGAGAAATGTCCGTCTGGACAGGCTTTGCAGGCAGTTTGTTGTCTGTCAGAGCAAAACTCTTCTACATAAGTGCCTTTAAAACCAGGAAAAAGTTAAAATCAGCGACTTTCAGTATTTTTCAGTATTCTTGAACGAAAAAGTTCAGCTTAAACACATAATCTGATCATTACATCAAACAGATCACTACTGTAATAATTAGATCAAACTAATCAAAACATTAGATTGAAAGACACTCATCTGATTTTTAAAAAAGTTTGTTTTTTTTTACCTGGGGGACACTTGTTACAACACCGTCCACTCATCTGAGTCTGTTGATCACCGCAGCTTTTAACGCATCCTATAGTCCAAAAGGCCACAAATAATGCTATAAGTGCCATGGAGAGGTTCAAGTGAATCATTGTGTCCAGTGCTCTGTGTGCGCTTACAGGTTTTTATATCGGTGGCTGACGTCAGCATGACAGAGAGTGTGACTGTGTAGTCAGGAAGTGAAAGACCACTAGTAAATATAGATCACTTCACGAACACGCTAAACTGAAAAGAAATTTGCTTAGTTCAACTTTTTTTTAACTGCTGTAAATTTACCAGATTACTTGCTATTTTATTTTATTTTATTGTACAATTGAACTGGATAAAGCTGTACTTCTAAGCTTATCTACAGTGAAGCTGTTGGATTTATCCAAAGCAGACAACATTTAATGCTTGTTGTCACCTCTAATATAAATCTTTCATCTAAGAGACTTTCCTTTAAAAGCATGTGTTGGAGGAGCTTGTTTTCGAACACATGCAAGAACGTCTCAAACACTCCTGAAATAATGTCACACTCTCACAAATGACAGGTGACAAATTTCATGTGACAGCCTCTTTGTGTTTATGACAGCTTCTTTCCTAGATTCCACTCCTCTGTGGTGCTCACTATGGCTGTACAATAGGTATACCTGTGTATTAGGTATACCTGTTAAATAGCTTGATGATGCAAATATCTAATCAGCCAATTAAACGGCAGCAACTCAATTTTGATACATAGACATGGTCAAGAAAACCTGGTGAAGTTCAAATCAAGCACCAGAATGTGTGAGAAAGGTCATTTAACTGACTTTGAACCTGAAATAGTTTTCGGAGCCTGACGGGTTGATCTTGGTATTTCAGAAACTTCTGATCTGCTGGGATTTTCCACACAACCATTTATAGGGTTGACAAATTTACAACCAAATTAAGAGCAACTCTGAAAGAACAACACATCCATTTTTGGACTATAGCAGCTGAAGATTACACCAGATGCTACTCTTCTCAGTTAAGAACAGAGGCTACAGTTCACAGGGGTTCACAAAAAGAAGATTGGAAAATCGTTACCTGGTCTGATGAGGCTTGATTCCTTCTGTATTGTTCAGATGGTACGGTCAGAATTCGGTGTAAACAACGTGAAAGGAATTATTCTGTCTTGTATCTACAGGTCAAGCTGGTGGTTATGCGATGTGCGGGGATTATGTTCTTGGCACACTTTGAGCCAAATACCAACTGAGCATAGTTTAAATGCCACAGCCATAGTGTTGCCGTAGTGTTGCTGCCTTTATAACCAGAGTGTACCCATCTTCTGCTGGCTGCATCCTACGGGATGATTTGCCATGTCACAAAGCTCAGCTCATCTTAATCTAGTTTCTTGAGCATGACAATGAGTTTATTGTATCTTTGGTATATGATGGAGCAAAATTCATATTATGGATGTTCAGCTGACAAATAACCTGCAGGAGGTTTTCCACAGTCCTTCACTGTGGGGCCAGGCAACATGTGCACGGCAACTTAAACATATGGAGGAACAATATGTTTAGCAATGAGTCCAGATTTTGTCTATGGAAACTGGCTTGTACGATTAATGTGTAGAGAAGATGCAAAGAACACTATGCTGATTGTGCACATATAAAGTTTCCCTTTAGGTTTTTTATTTATTTTTTTTTTGGGGGGGGGATCACACTGATGTTGTAGAAAAGATGATGATGATGTAGAAATCTTTACAAAAAATAATAACTCACGAAAACTATATACTTGGCTTTATAGGTATAAAGTACAGAGCTTTGTTGCTTTCCTTTGTGCTTTCTCTCCAAAGGTGTTCATTAATTTTGCTTATTTATTATTAGTTTTTATATATAGTTTTTTTTTCCCTATAGTATTTATCTAATGGTAATACATTTTACTGGATAAGATGTATGGGTCTTTAGTTCTATGCAAAGCCATACAATGGTATGGCTTGTAGACTAGAAGCCTATGAAGGTCTGCCACTTAACATCAGAGGCTGAAACCTCAGATTGCTGTCTGTGGGTATATATTTTCACGGACCGGCCTTTAAGGTGTCGCGGATAAATACAACAAAATAAAACTAGTACTGGTACCGAAAAAAAGAAGATTTATTCACAACACACGTGAAAAGACCCAGGAAAACCGAGTTAACGATAAAAACGATAACAAAATAACGCTGAAAACTGATAACGACCCTGAAAACCATACATTTCACACCTGAGCCTCAACTCTCACTGCCCGGTACCAAACGACTCACGGACCAGTACCGGTCCGAGGCCCGGGGGTTGGGGACCGCTGACTTAAGTGATCTGCACTTCATATCTTCCACTTTAACCCAGCTTTAACTGGTCATTCCAGCACAATGGTTATTGAATTTAACGATTTAAACTTCAAATATACATTACCTGTCAACATTTTTAGAATGCCCCAATGTTTCCAGTTTTGGTTCAGGGTGCCTCTCACTCTGTACAAGTCACCAACCCAGTATCCAGCAAAACAGCCACAGGCCATCACACTTCCTCGTCCATCTTTGACAGTTGATGCTACACACTGTGCAACCATCCTTTCACCTACTTGACGGCATACAAAGATCCTGCTTGATGAACTGAAGATTTCAAATTTTGATTCATCAGTCCATGATACCTTCTTCCCATCTTCAGCAGTCCAATGGTGGCGTTTCATGGCCCAGTCAAGCCTCTTTTTGTCTTATTCTGACGCTTTCTTGTTGCAACTCATCCTGTCAAACCTGCAGCTCGAAGTCTTCACAGTTGAAACTGAGACTTGCTTACTACAACCAGTTTTGGTCAAGTTACTTGAAAATAGTTATTAGAAACTACTTACTGATTACTTCTCCAAAAAAGTAATCCCGTTACTTTACTGATCACTTATTTTCAAAAGTATTTAGTTACTTTCTTACTTAATTACTTTTTAAAAGTATATGCAACATTCTCTGACTGGAAAAATTTTGTTTAACATTTAAACCTATTTTCTACCAAGTCCTGTTGTTCTTAAATCTTTTTTCACCTGTCTAGCAGGAGTGGGACGGGTGGAGGTTTGCCCTGTGCCACAGTGGTAATGTCAGTGGGGGATACAGGGGTTTCTCTGTGAATTTCACATTCCCATGCCAGCGTGATAGGTACTGTCTCAGATTTGAAGTTTTCAAAGTAGAAAAAAGTTTGTTCCCACGCTGAGTCTACAGTAGACGCTAATGTTTTTGTCGCCTTTTACAGAATCAAACACAAAGTAATGTCAGTACTTCCAAGCTTTAAACGCCGCATGGTCGTACTCTCTCCAACACTCCATATTATAGTTGCTCTACATACGTCTGGTGCTACCACGGACGTCGCACGCTCATGCATCATTGTCATGAGACGCTCTCACAAACAAAATCACAGTTTAGTAACGCAGTCATGCAGTGTGCTTACAGGAAAGTAACAGTAATCGAATTACTTTTTTGCAATAGTAATCCCTTACTTTACTCGTTACTTGGAAAAAGTAATCGGATTGCAGTAACACATACACATCTCTGACTGCGACCAATATTAATCCGTGCTTGAGGCTGTTATCGTATGAGCTGCCTATCAGTAACTCTCAGAAGCTTGTTCTCTGATTCAGTTGTGGTTTGGGGTCTGCTAGACCTCTTCCTGTCAGAGTTTGGCCCAATTTCTGAGTGCCTTTTTTTAGTAAAGGAAACAGTACTCACTGACGCTTAAAGTGTCATGACGGTCTGTCTCTCTTCTATTGTTAATTGCCTTTTTCTCGCCATTTTTGTAACAACACACTACTTTCTGCAGTACAATACTGTTCTGCTGATGCTCATGAGGGTATGGTACCACATTGTGTTCCAACACTGCTATCATGCATTTGGAACACCTGTAGGAATTAGTAGCACCAGCTTTCAAGGCTTGATCAACCTCCATTGCTGCAGAACAGCAGTTAACCCATTTTGTGTTCCCTGAAAACACAAAAAGGCCTTTTTGTATAATTCTGAAATGCACATTGTTTTTCAGTTTTGGGTAACCTTACTCTTTTTTCTTATCTCTGCCAGTTCATCACTTACCTTTTTTTTTATCATTTCAAGCTAATCATTGGACTTGAATCACTTGAATTGCATTAAATAACTGGAAAAATTGGGGTGTTCTAAAAGATTTGACCGGTAGTGTATGTTATTCAAAACTCTTTTGTTGTCCAAGCACCTACTTGTCTGTCTTCTATGAGTCACTCAGCCTCTTTTCTCTGTTTTTTTTTTTTTATTTGCTGTCACTCCCCCTCTTTCAGGCTGTCTGTCATTCAAGGTCATCTGTAAAGGTCTTATGCAAATTCTACAACCATCTGCTCACTCATCTTCACCTGTATTTATATGCCTGGTGCTGTAGTCACTATTTTCTCCCTTTTTCTCAGATTCTGCCCTGTAATATTGCTTCTCACTGGAGTCTAACTATCAAAATATGTAAATTTTACATTTTCTTACATGAACTTTGCACTCTCTGCTTTGTAAGTAATGTGTATCTGTTTGCATTTTTATTTCTGCATTTTTGTTCACTTATACTTACTTTTGAAAAAGATCACACATTACATATAATTGTTGGAGCAGATGAAAAATGTATATACAGTGCTCCCTCGCTATAATGCGGTTCACCTTTCGCAGCCTTGCTGTTTAATGGATTTTTAAACAGCAGATTTTTAATGCAATTTTGCACGCTTTTTTTTTTTACAGTGCATTGTGTTCTGTGTCCTGATTGGCTGTAGACCATTTTCAATCAGTATCCTCTGTGCCACGTCTCCTGTACAGTACAGAATGCGTTCAGCTTGTCAAATTTACATAAATCGTCGATCGCTAGCAGTGTGACTCTGATGTGCTGTACTATATGTTTCTAAGTTTTCTCCACAACAAACACAATGTCGATGAAACATTTTGCACCGTCAAAGGCACCTGCGGTAGCACCCAAAAGGCAGAGGAAGATGCTAACCATCGCACAGAAAGTTGGACTTCTGGACATGCCAAAAGAAGGTAGAAGTTACTGTATTTTACAGATTATAAGGCGCATTAAGCGAAACAAAACAGTCAGATAAGTCAAACTTTACTCAACTCATTCTTCTTGCTTCCTCCACTTCTGTACCATTGATTCATTAATGTAGAATTATCTCGCAGCTGCTCTATTCCCATGTTTTGGACCTGAAAACAAGGTTTGATCTTTGGTTTCATTCTATAATACTGGACTGATTTTTCTACAAAGGTTTGAACTTTGAGAGTGTTTAAACAATAGAGAAAAGTGTGAAAATGTTCATGCCTGTCTGAGAAAAGTGTATAAGGTGTGTAGTGAGGGGTTAAACAGCCTTAAAACATCTATAATAATTGTAAAAAAAAAATAAAGCTGGCTACTTTGCGGATTTTACCTATCGCGAGTTATTTTTAGAACGTAACTCCCGTGATAAACGAGGGACCGCTGTAATGATATGGAAATTTTGGCGGGAAAAAACTATTTTTTACTTTTCTGATCCTCTAGAATTGTTCAACATGTTCTTACAAGTGTACTAACTTAAATTGTATATATAATACAAAGCAACTAACAGAAGCAATAACAATATTTTATAGTTTTGTGCCTGGAAATCCCACAGCCCACAATGAGTGAGTATGATAATCCCTGCTGAAACCCAAAGGTGACCTCAGTGAACTCAAAAAAGTAAGGGATGACTAAAGATGTACATGGTATGTACAGAAAAACAAGCGTGTGATTTTTTGCAGGGTTATTTTTGTAGCCTACATGTATATGTTGCAGGAGCACACAGTGCAAATGGATGATGATGTGAAGATTTTACTGTCGTTCTGTGACCTTTTAGTGACAGTACCTTAGGTTGCTTTTGTTGACGGGGAGTTTCCTGGCAAATCAAGAAGGTGCTTAAATTTTGTTAAATGAGCCACTTCATTTATTGTAATTAATAAGCCAAAGCGCCATACATGTGGCTTTCTCTAATCGGAGGATTTTTTTCCCCTTTGTTTAACATTAGGCATCATGCTGCTGCAGTAGTTACTGTGGTTTAGAAAAAGCACCTGAATGGGTTTTCTCCTGACACTCTAGCTTCCCCACCCCAGTCCAGAGACGTGGCTGTCTCTCTCAGCTGGCCTTGTAAACACGCTGACTATCAATTTAATACTTTTTTCCTGACTAAAGTTTTGACGGACCATATTTGCAGAAGCTATGGGAGTACATCAGAAATGATCAAATTTAGTCATAAGAAGTAATTAATTAACCCTCTGATGCATATTGGTCACTGGAGTGGACAAGTCTATAACTTTATAAAATAAAAAACATATTTTTGGAAAAAAAGAGTTGAACATTTTTTTTCATGTCCTTAGAAAAATAAAAGCACTTAAGAAAAAAAATCTTGAGAAGGCTTTCATAATTCATGCATCAGAGGGTTAATATCTGACACCCCTGTGCAAAACTGCCACCTACTTAAACCACATGACGTGTGCCCTCCTATCATAAAAAAAAGAAACTACAGACATTTACTTCCGTCATTGACAGACAGACCAAACCACATGGTTCAATGTACGAAACCTTCAGGATGTGACGTTAGCATATGCGTGCTCACTACGCAGTAGACAGTAGCTACTAGTACCGTCACACTATATAGCCACAAAGGGCGGCAGTGACACTGTAGAAATCAGGATTCCCCTTCACAAGTAGAGCACAGAAGTGCCACCTACTTTGTGGGTGAAAGGAGCATGTTCTGTAACAGAGCCTTCCAACTGATAAACTTTATGAATGGTGCCGTCGGAACATTTGATGCAGATGAATAGAAACGGCATGGCTTCAATCAAAAATAATGACACGGTTACAGTATTTACTTCTCTTAGGCTGTTCGCTAAGGAGTATATGTAACTCCACTGATGTTATACATATAGGTCAAAAAGCTACACGTGTTTTGTGGCTGGAGTAAAAGTGATGTGAAACTGCTCACGTCGTCCTTAAGTTATGTCACTTCAGTCGGCGTCACACTAAAAGTTCAAGATGAAAGAAAATGTGATCAAGACATTGACCTAAGCAGCCCACTTTGGGTCTGCTAGTGGTTAACAGCTCAGGGTGACATTAGATCAACTGTTCGCTGTGTAGTTAATGTGTTAATGGGTTTTTGACATTACAGGATGTACAAATTCAGTACCTGTAGATCAGCTGTATCTATTTAGATCATTTAATTTTATACTTCCTATTGTAAAAAAGATACAAAACAATACAAAAACCATTACTTACATTATAAACATAGCATCAAAATAAAGTGAATATAGAAGCCAAGATACATTTTTACAAAAAGAACACTTTTTTGTCTTGTCACCAAAACAAAAAAACAGAATAATATATGTTATATTTCAGGAAAAAAAAGTCCAACATAAACATTAGGCTACTATGAGTTTGCTGCAATAAGGGTTAAATGTCAAGCAAATGCAAATACATGCCTACTCAGAAAAGCATGTACGGTTTCCCAGAATTTGCACACATAGAATTATAGAGATTGCCGAGTTAAAAAGCTAACAAATACAAATAATAATAAAAACAAAAGGGCATATATTGTATGTACAGCATACAGCATGAAGTATAGCATGCAAGCTGCTGTACTTCAAAACCAGACGAAAGGTTGTTTCAGGTGCTGTATTTTTCTTTGAAACCACACACCTACTTCCTACATCTCTGACATTTACTGAAAGCAAACTACCTGCAGGGTTTCCAGTATGTGTGTACTCTCTGTAAGTCATATTTGCGTTTTACAAAAAGCAGCTACAACAGTAAAATGTTGCCTACTCACAGATATATTAAGATTAATTTAATACCTAATAGTACACAAACTAATAAAAAGTCATCTTTACTAAGTAAGAATGTTTACTTCCTGTGAGTTATACTTAAATAAATGCTAAATTTTTAATATTAAGTTAAGGTTGGACTGTTATATACATGTTTATACTTAAATAATGGATCTGAAAACTTGATATACTTCTGTCTTTATTTAAATCACTTTCCTTGGGAAGATTTAGGGTGCGGTAGCTTTTTCTATATTCGGTTCTTCACAAAGAGTCAACCAGGCAGACAAAGCATTAACTGAAATTTATGAATGTGTGTGTCTGGTTTCTGGTGCAAAACATAAGTGAGGAGAAGTATGAGGACGCTTTCATAACTCCTCTGACTATGTGATCCGAGAAACATCTCCAATGAGGTATAAACAACATGAAAGTCCTCACATTTACAACATCAGTCTTTCCAAAGGCCAAAATGAAAACATGAGAGGATGTATGTCTCAGTGGGGAAAAAGAGCCACATTTAGGTGCCTGGGGGGAACTCCGCCAAACCCACACATCACTGAAAGCATGTTTGTTTTCACAGACCTGCTAATTTGAACAGAGCTGAGTAATCAAAAACTGAGAAACAATGGGCAGAAAGACTTCGTGCAAAAATTAAAGTAGTTCATAATATATCCTGGATCAGTGGTATTGATTGTACTGGTCTTACTGGGTATTTCTCAGGCTTGTCACAAGCCCCAGTTAGTCGCATTAAGTTATGTCATGTCATATATATATATATATATATATATATATATATATATATATATATATATATATATATATATATATATATATATATATATACATACATACATACATTGAATATACAAACATTTCACAGAGGCATTTAGTGGCATGATTGCTCAGGTCACTGTGCAAAAATCTGCATATAGAAAATGTTGATCAATACTAACATTATACAGATTTCTTTGAGCAACATAATAATATTAATAAAAATAATATTATGGTCAATTTACAACAGTTCAAGTAGTGAAAACTATTGTTTACTACTTGCTGTTTCACAGTTTAAAAAGTGAGGTAAGAGGCTTGCAATATGTTTGTGATAATTCACGATTCTACTAAAACAGAACAAACAAAAGTCAAATATTGACTTGAAAATACACCTGTAACAATACAGATATAGTAAATAGTTTGATGATGTATTTCTAATACAAAAGCAACACTGTAAGGAAAAATACTGATATAACGATTACCTGAGTCAAAGGTTCAGCTGTGTATTTCATGCCTAAATGAAAAAAAATAACAAGTTTAACTTCAAGGTTCCATGTAGTCTGACTTGAGCGGGGTCTGGCTTTCATTACAGCTTTCCTCAACTGGCGTGCGGCACAAGGAGTCCATTGCTGTAAACAAAAAATATATATTTTATTTCAAAAAGCTTAATTAACTACCAATTAGTTAATTAATTCAATAATATTGTTGACAATAACTATTTCCCATTTGAAACAGCACAAATCTCAGAGTGTGTGAAGCATTTTGTGAAGAAATATTGCCCATTTTTTCTAATAGTGGTAAAATATGATAAAGAAATAAATCTCTGACATGATTAAAGATTTTCTGGGGGGGTGTGGGCATATATCTTGATGCAAGAAGGTGAACTGTTGTTGCCTGTTGCTTCAAATTTTGGTGCGTCACTTTTCTCATTCAACTTCTCGACATGAAACCACCAAGACCTTTCTTATTGTCTGAAGTGTGAATCACTTGCCACATACGTTGTACTGTTTTTTGCTTGTGCCAGCAGTCAGTGATGTGCAGCTTGCAGGTCACAACAGTTAGTACAACTAGTCCGACAATTCCGAAAATAAGGAGGGCCATACCTGGTAAGACAAAATAAACCTGCTAAGTTAACTTAGCTTTACTTTTGATCTGAGGTTGCATGATCGGAAGATGGCTTACCAATCTGGTTGCCTGGATATACAGGAGGAGTTGGAAGCACTTTCTTTGTGGAAGTGGCCACTCGTGGAGTAGTAGTAGTATCCATCCCCTGAGTTTTGGCCCCCTCATGTGGACGTTGAGTTATTAAACCTCGGAGAGTAGTAATTGTATTTGATGTGGGAAGTGTAGTGCTGTAAGTATCACTGTTTGGCTCATTACAGATGGCATCTGACGATGCAGTTCCACTGATTTTCACCCCTGATTTACATCTAGAATGAAAGATGAATGACAAAGCTGTTAACAACAAGCGTCACGTCCAGACCCTGTTGAAAATTTGTTTTAATCATATATCATAAAAGTACTAAAAACACTAGAATACGTACTCTTTCCATTTTTTACAGTCTGAGTTTTGAGATGTAATGAAAAATCCTTCTTCACATCGTTTACATTCTCCTAGCAGGAAAAAAAGAATTGATGATTTAAAAAGACATTTTCTTTAGTGTGTATGGTAAATGATCCAATATTATGATCCAGTCTTGTACCTCCTATTCGTTTAAATCCCTCAGCACATTTGCAGTTGGAAGAATCACTGTCCCATGGAACAAAGTCTTTACGGCACGCACATTTTGTGTTTTTGAATGTGGTACAACGCTCTTTAATGTCACTACCATGATCTGCAATAAATAAATAAACAAAGAATGTTCTTAATCCTGATGTCGTAATTTGAGTGTGAACTACATGTTTGGTCTCCATTAACAGAGCAGGTTTATCATCAGCTGCTCACATAGCAGCTGATTTTTTTAATAAATTACAAAAGCTTCAGCACTTACTAGTGTCACACGTTCTACATGCTTTACAAGATTTTGAAGTATTTTCATGATCCTGATAAGAGCCTGATTTGCAGGGTTCACATCCATTTCCATTACGGGATACTTTTTCGCCTTCAAGGATTTCACAGTGTTCAAAGAAAGGACACATTTTAATTACAGTAATTACTATACTTTCAAAATAAAATTCAGAAAGTGAAAAACTGAATTTTACAGCATTATACAGACTCAGTAAAATGATAAAAGGCACACTTTACCTGTTTTGCATGTCAAACCAGTAACATGTTGGTTAAAAATCAAAAAAAGTATGAGGACTTTGAGCATAGCCATATTCAGTTCTTCAGTGCTGAGAAATGCCACTATTTCCTGTGTGACACACAGCATAAGAATGTGACAAAAGAGAGACGCCACCTGCATAAGCTCTTTATATGGGGCTGTCCCATACTGCTCACCTACTTTACTGATAAAACAGTTACAATTTATAAGTTCGGTGACTATCCTGTCTATCTTACTACAACCTGTAATGTTTTATTAATATTTATTTTTAAAAAAACTTAAATTGAAACACATATTTTACATCTATGACATGTCAGTCATAACATAGTTTCTAACAGGTATTCTAAGATACTAAATATAGTGTCTAATTTTTTAACACTGGATAAATTAATTATGTAAGTCAACAATTTAAAGAGCCATCTTACTTAAAATTCACCCTATATGTCTACAACTTGAATATTGATAATAAAAAAATTCTGTACAATTCAGTACATAAGTAATAAGATGTTTTACTAACTCAAAAACCGGTAAAAATATTTTAGATCCATATAAAGTATGATGGAAAAAAAAGATCTTTTAAACTGAAATACAGCTTTGAGGGTATTTTTAGCATGTTTATTAACCTTTTTCTGGGCTTTTTTTCTTTGTTCAGGAAAAAAGGTATTGGTACTGTGGTTAAGCTATCGGAAACAGTTAACTATGTATCTTTGTTTTGTCTAGGCAGAAAAAATTGACATTGTATTATGGCATATGGACTCAAATGGCAAATGGAAAATCCACATATTCTTGATTAGTGCAAGATACAAGATACAACCACACACTCGCTTCTTGAAAAACGGATGTTGAAAAAACAACCCCCGCTCCTGTTTTATCTCTCTCTCTGTTCGTTTATGAACTTTTCGTAGGTAAGGCGACCCAAAATTAATATGTTTATATTCCAATCATTCAAGAGTTCAGGAAACTAAAGATATAAAACATAACAAACTGTGCTGTCTTTACTGTTCATTTTGCCCATTGTTTGTCTCTCTTTAACACACAGCCCAACTGGTAACATATGATGACAAAGCTAGTTTCACTCACTGGCCATTTTGAAAAGTACACCTATTCAACTACTTCTTAAAGCAGCTACCTCACAAGCCATAGTCAAGACAACCTGCTGTATTTAAAATGTTCAAACTGAGCATTGGGATGGCAAAGAAAGGCGACTTAAGTGACTTTAAACATGCCAGACAGGCTGATCTGAGTATGTCAGAAACTGCTGATCTAATGGGATTTTCCCACCTAACCATCTCAAGAGTTTACAGAGAAAAGTCTGATAAGAAAATATCTACTGAATAGCAGTTATCTGTATGAAAATGCCTTATTGAAGGTCTGCTTCAAGCTGAAGGGAAAACAATAGGAACAACATAAACATAAGCAACATCAAAGGTATGCAAAAGAGCATCTCTGAATGTAGAACTCACTGAACAACGAAGCAGATGGTCTACACCCAAGATCGCACAGTGTCACACTGTCAGCTAAGAACAGGAAACTGAGGATTCGAAAGAAAAAAAAAGATTGGAAACACATTAGAAAAACTCCCTTGCTGGATGAGTCTCAGTTTCTGCTGCAATATTCTAATGGTAGAGTCAAACTTTGAACAGCATGAAAGCATGGATCCATCCTGTCTAGCTGAGCATGATTTAAACACCACAGCCCCAGAACATTGTTGCTGACCATGTCTTTCCCTTGTGATCCAATGATCACAGTCTGCCCATCTTGCTCACAGACATTAAAGAGATAATGGAAAAATAAGAAATTGTGTGTTTATCTACACCAGGGGTCGGCAACCCCTGGTGGCACGACGATAGCTGGACTGGCCATCAGGCATACCGGGCATTTATTTGTCCGGTATGCCCGATCTGATATTTCGTTTTTATGGGCCGATGATTTTTATTTTTTATTTTTTGTAACGGTATAAACAGTGAAAAGTGGTGGATTGGCTAGATGCTGGTCGATGTGTAAAAATAACTCAGGATATACAGGAGGAGGAGAGACCCGGGGTGGCTGCCGGTCCGAGTGTCAGGTGAACTGAACTTCAGGTAGGAAGTTATGACCTGCAGTCCATTTGGGTCAGATATAAACCAAGTTTAGTTTATTTTCGTTGTGCTGACGTTTTACAGTCAGTTACAATAACTCGTACTGCGTGCTAGCTAGCATGACAGAGTTTCTATACAGCTGGGTGGGTGCTATGATGTTACTGATAGTGAACTTTATTTTATTCATAAGGCTAGTTAGTAGAGTTGCCAACCGTCCTGTGAAAAACGGAATCGTCTCGTATTCAGAGAAAATGTTACGCTTTTCATTTGAGGAGAAAGGGAACACAGTTTGTCCCGGAGTTCAGCTAGAATGGGAAAAGACGCAAAGGTGGAGTTCTTCTGCGTCTTTACGCTGCAGCTGCCTCTTCTTCTCTCATTCTCTCCCCCTCCCTCTCCTGTTGCTACTTCAACCATGAAACTGATCAATGATCAGCTGATCGGCTTTTCTCTCTTGTTTGTTTATCTCCCACTTTGCGCCAGAAAGAGGAAACCGCCGGATGTCGCGTTAAACAACAGCAGCACGTTTAAGCTTCATCAGCTGTTGCTAGAATTTATTTAACATTAATTTCTAGTATCAGCTGATGTTTGCTGGAGCCACAGCTGTAAAAGCTGCTGGTCATGATATCGGTTTGGTTATCTGCTGAGAGGGAAACATGCAGATGAAACCAGTAGAATCATCAGAGCTGAACAGGTGATGGAGAAACAGGTTTACCTTTTAGGTGACATGAATGAGTTGAAGGGAAGTTATGAACTGTTTCTGAGAGACTAATAACACCAGGATCTTTTCTAAGTAGCTGACAGTTGGTAACTGTGCAGGGACGTGTCTAGCAAAGTTTTGCCAGGGGGGCCCGGTAGGGCATTAACAGGGAAAGGGGGGCACGAAGACATACTTTTCTTTCTTATTCTCATTTAAAATGTCTCACTTTTATTAAATAATTATCTGAATCTTACAACCAAAGTTTTTATCTTTGGTTGTACCAAATCCTAATTGAGATTTTTGGGCCAAGTGCAATAACGTCAGATTCATCTGAATTTAGAAGAAGGAAATTAGAAGTCATGCAGGTCTTTATGTCTTCAAGACATTCATGCAGTTTGACTAATTGTTATGTGTTTTCTGGCTTCATGGATAGGTGGAGCTGGGTAACATGTGCATAGCAATCAAAATGTATGTTGAATGATACTGTCCGAGAGAAGCACGTAAAATGTAAAAAGAATTGGTTCAAGCACTGAGCCCAGTGCAACTTCAAATTTGACCTCAGTGTGTGAAGACAACGCCCAAATTAAAATTAAAAAGCAATGTCTCTTTTCAGGAATCAAATTTTTTTTCCCTGTGAGCTGTTTTATATTGCTGGCTTTCTTTTTTTTTTTTTTTTTACCAAAATGCTCTACATCCATTGAACAAAGAAAGCACTCATACAGGTAACAGTACAACTCAGGGTACACCAATGATTGTAAATCCTGTCAGTGGCACTTGCCTCTTGTAACTCTTGACATGGGTCAATGAACAATTTGCATGATCATGATGCATTTGCATCATGAAAGACTAAATGATTCCTACCTGAAACAGCTCACACAGCCACGTTTGTAGCTTATTGACTTCTAGAAAGCGATAAGTTTCCAGTTGAATACCATAAGGCAAATGCCAGTTAGTTGTTCCATTATCTACACTTTGTACCTTTGTTGCTCTCAAGGTAAACAGTTCTGCAGCGTCAATCTCCAAAACTGAGTAAATAATGATGAAATAACCTTAGATAGATAAATAGCCTACAAAGCAGTGGAAAAATATGTGCACTGATTGTGCTGTGAAGTGTCCCTTGAACACACTTCCTACTGAATTCTCTCTTAAGATGAAACATATGTGGAATATATATTTGCTGTTTCTGAAGACACGGCAGAGAGTATATGTTGAATTTTGCAGAAGAGACAAAGCTAACACTGCAACCAGATATGAAGATTATCATGTATAAGCTACCTTTGTGCAGAATTTTCAGCCTCAGTTTCAAAAAAACGAAACAGTTATCGTACATCTTTGAGTAATCAAGAATTCTCAACTCTGAATACTGAGTAAAATCTAGATACATGAGTAAAAACCTCTAGATTGCCTGTAAATGTTGTAAACTGAAAATAGTCATCATGTTTGGTGTGACTATGAACACCAAAATAACAAAATCAGTTTACAGTTGTTTTGTCCTCTCTGCACATCAGCGACAAAATTAACGCTATTGCTGTTTGTTAAAACTCTTAAAACTCTGCTTTCATTTGTGCACTTTTATAATTGCTCAAAGCTTTGTATAGTTGACATAGTGTTTGAGGAACTGAGCTGGTTAAGCACGAGGACACACTTAGTATTTAGAAAAAAGTGGTCTTTATTTACCCCTAAAAATGCAAAAATATACTAAATAAACTAGCAATACAGTGCCCATAAAAGAGGTCAAATGACTAGAACTAAACACAAATAAAAACAGCAACTTAAAATATCTCCATCTTAAGACCAGGTGGACACATGACGGGAACACAAATACTAGCAAATTAACCAACACCAAGCAAACAAAGCAACACTTCACTTCAAACGGCCCCATGCCACTCCCCTGTTTTAAATGCATTTTAGAACAGCACGCATCAACACCACATATGAGCAGGTAGAGTGAGGTATGGGATCTTCACACACCCCCGTTCTCTATTGTGGTGCCTGGACCTGGGAGTATAGAGTATGTATGGGGAGTGTGAGTGTGTGTACTGGGTTCACTTCTGTGTGTCTCCATGTCAGGTGAGTACTGAGTATTTGTGCATGTGCGCATGAGGGGGGGAATGTGTGTGCATGTTTGTATTTGTATGTGCCTGTTTGTATATACTGGCTCACTCCTGTGGCTGCTTGGTGCACACTGGCCCTCCTGGCTCTGTTGGGCCCCTTCTAGGGTGTGAAGGGCCCTTGGATCCTGGGTCTCTGGGCCCAGGGCTCAGTCTGATATGGTACAGCTGGCTGCCAGTGGAGCCTGCAGCCTCAGTGCTGCAGGCCCTGTGACTTCTGCACCTTGGCTGCTGGGTGACCCCCATCCGAGGCACTCCACAGCTCTTTTCTAGGTGGCTGACGTGACTGCCCCTCTGGTGGTAATCCTTGCTCGTGGCCCGGAGCTCCTCCATCCCTGCTTCATGTCCTGGGGGGCAGGGCTATGGCTCCTAGCACCCACTACCCACATAGCAAAATTTGTATGGCCTGGATCTGGCCCACAAATGTGCTTACACATGGCCCACATACCGCAAAGAATGACGGCCCTTTGGTGGCCCAGATCAGGTTTGCCAGAGGTGGCACACACATGGCCCAGCACAAGGCCAGTTGCAGGCACACTGGTGGTCCTGTGCTGGCCCATGCGTGGAGTACCTCTGGCAAACCTGATCTGGTCCACCAAAGGGCCATCATTCTTTGCGGTATGGGCCATGTGTAAGCTGTGTGCAGCCACGGGCCAGTTGCAAACACACTGCTGACCCTGTGCTGGACCAGAATAGTTTCAGCTCTTGCCCCAAATGTCAGCCTAATGTGTACCTTAATCAAGCCATGTAATAACAACATGTGCCATCATTGCCAAGCCATGCCCACGTCGGGTTGACATACACCCTGCCATGACACCGGTCAGTCAGAAGTGCAAGTTTGATGCCAGATCCGGGCCAGACCTGTTTTCTATGAACCTGGGCCACATAAACCAAACCACAATCTGGCCAGATATGGCATGCCATCACATAAACAGTGCCATCTATATCCGGCCTGGCCCATGTCTTGATGACATACCACTTACCATGCCAGAAGTCATGTGGGTATTAGACACTTACATGGAGAAATCTTATGAATGTGCTCACACACACAGGTTTTACACATAAGTGTTCATACAGGTTCATACAGGTGTACAAACAACTTACAGACACACACTATCTCGCTTGGCTGCTGCCTCTAAACATATCATGTATTGTACAGTTAACATTACATTTTTATTAATTGCTGTTACTCATGCCCATATTGGTTATTGCTGTGGTTTCCTTACTGTGCTGTTTTATTTTTGCTTGTTTTTTTTCAATCTGCTTCCTTCTTCTCCTCTATTTTTCTTTCCCTCTCAGTCTGTTAACTCTCTTCCGAACTTCTCTTTCCTTCTTCTTTCTCTGTCCTGTCCATTCTGATTGTAATAACTTAAATCAAAATAATAATAATAAAGATCAAATAAACTATGACAATCAATTGAACCAGAATTGCAAAAGCTGTAATGGTCCACTTGGAAAAATAAATCTCTTGGGCATTTTTCTTGACCTTCAGACAGTAATTCTGATTGCTACAATGCCGTACAGGACAGGCAAAAAGAAGAAGAAGACTAAGCAAATTGACAATTTATAAATCAAAGAAAATGCACAACATTAAAAGTTAATTACATATAATTGCCACTGATGAAAGAGCTGCACTTGGGCCAATCAGCACTTCCCATATATAACACAGCCGCAACCTAGAGCACATCTTTTGCCCAACTTCAGAGTTGTGTTGCTGCAGGCGCATTAATAGCAAATAATGTTTTGGTGATACAGATAATACACAAGATGTTTTAAATGTTTTAACTTTTACAGATTCATATGTTTCAAACAATCTTTTAAAAAAAGATAACTGTAAAATACTTTTACTTACTAAACCACAGTAGCAGTAGTGGCAATTGTATACATGTAATGAATATGAGTGCTATAGACATCTAAGTTATCCTTACGTGGATTGCTCATGTAAACAAATTTGGAACAAATTCCAGTTATAAGTATTCCATTTCCTTCCTCCCTGATTGTCAGAGTGACAAAAGCCTTTTAAAGATTACAAATTTGAAATTCCAAGATAATGAGCCATACCTGGTAAGACAAAAAAAGTCAGCTACAGTTTACATAGCTTTTTTTTTTTTTTTTTTTTAAATCTGTGCCTTCATCTCAGAAACAATGGAAAATGAAGGCTGTGCCAAAATAATTTGGATTTTGTTGTAGAAGTGGCTACTTGTGGAGGAGAGCTAACAGATCTAGGAGTTGGAAGCACTTTCTTTGTGGAAGTGGCCACTCGTGGAGTAGTAGTAGTATCCATCCCCTGAGTTTGGGCCTCCCACTGTGGACGTTGAGTTATTAAACCTCGGAGAGTAGTAATTGTGTTTGATGTGGGAAGTGTAGTGCTGTAAGTATCACTGTTTGGCTCATTACAGATAACATCTGACGATGCAGTTCCACTGATTTTCACTCCTGATTTACATCTAGAATGAAAGATAAATGACAAAGCTGTTAACAACAAGCGTCACGTCCAGACCCTGTTGAAAATTTGTTTTAATCATATATCATAAAAGTACTAAAAACACTAGAATACGTACTCTTTCCATTTTTTACAGTCTGAGTTTTGAGATGTAATGAAAAATCCTTCTTCACATCGTTTACATTCTCCTAGCAGGAAAAAAAGAATTGATGATTTAAAAAGACATTTTCTTTAGTGTGTATGGTAAATGATCCAATATTATGATCCAGTCTTGTACCTCCTATTCGTTTAAATCCCTCAGCACATTTGCAGTTGGAAGAATCACTGTCCCATGGAACAAAGTCTTCACGGCACGCACATTTTGTGTTTTTGACTGTGGTACAATGCTCTTTAATGTCACTACCATGATCTGCAATAAATAAATAAACAAAGAATGTTCTTAATCCTGATGTCGTAATTTGAGTGTGAACTACATGTTTGGTCTCCATTAACAGAGCAGGTTTATCATCAGCTGCTCACATAGCAGTTGTTTTTCTAATAAGTTACAAAAGCTTCCGCACTTACTAGTGTCACACGTTCTACATGCTTTACAAGATTTTGAAGTATTTTCATGATCCTGATAAGAGCCTAGTTTGCAGGGTTCACATGCATTTCCATTACGGGATACTTTTTCACCTTCAAGGATTTCAAAGTGTTCAAAGAAAGGACACATTTTAATTACAGTAATTACTATACTTTCAAAATAAAATTTAAAAAGTGAAAAACTGATTTTAAAGCATTATACAGACTCAGTAAAATGATAAAAGGCACACTTTACCTGTTTTGCATGTCAAACCAGCAACATGTTGGTTAAAAATCAAAAAAAGTATGATGAGTTGGACGACAATCATATTCACTTCTTCAATGCAATGTTTCCTGTGTGACAAATAGAATAAGATTAAGACAAAGAGAAACACCACCTGACCAAGTTTAAATTGGACACTCCACACAAATAAGACAGCAACATTTATCACTCATAACTTTGGAACCAACGTTTTACTGTTATTGAAAATACCTGACAACAAAAGAGTTCCCTCTCTGAGGGACATTTCCAGAAAATTGTTGAATCTATGTCCCAAATAATTAAACAGTTCTGAAGGCAAAAGGAAGAGCAAAGGGTACAGTCAGAGGGGTACAGTCAGAGGCTAGACAGTCTGACACTCTCCCCTGTTACCTCAATACTGCAAACCACCAAATCAGAAAATATGAACTCAGTTTCATTGAACTCTGTTTCCCAATTCCCACCATCTGCCAGTACTAACTCTGTCTTTCCCTCTTTGCAGACAGCCCCATAGTAAAATCATGACATAAATAAAGAACATTAAACCAAAATACAGAGAATCTGAAGTCAGTCACAATTTCCAAACCAAAAATTAACAACCCAAGCTCACACAGCCAGCATAAACCCATCACAAATTCCCACAGGAATTTCACAATAACTTGGACCTTACAAAAAAAAGAGAACTTATGTGTTTATCTGCACAAATAAAATAAGGGATTAATTTCAGATATAGAAAAGAGAACAACAAAAAGCAGCAATCCCCTACCAGCACTCTTCCTTCTGCCTTGTTGACAACAACTGAAGAGACAGGGGTGTGTATGTCTTTCTCTCTCAATATATAATCCTCTGGTGAGGGGGTGGATGTCTCTCTTGCAACAATAATTGGTCATCTACTGAGAGCGAGTGACAGTATGCCAACCGCTACATTCTCAATTTTTCTCTAGCTTTAAACATTCATGCTATAAACCTTATTTCTGTAACAACTGACAGGTACAACAGGGATGTGTTGTGGAATTTTCTGTAAAAAAAAGAAAGGTCTGCAGTATGTTCAGCTGTGGTCAAGCTATTTTATTACTGCATGCATGCAGGAGAGCAAACACACACACATCAAAACATCTCAGGTCTAAGTAATGAGCACACTCCTTTATTCCATTCCAAGGAAGAGGGAGGAAGTTACAAACTGATCATACCACACATCACGCGCCTCGCTATGAAACCTAATGGAGCAATGGGCCAAGGACACAATGTTTTGTGTCCTTGGCGTTATCAGCACCTGTAAAGGGAGTTGTCTTCTACCAAACTGCTGTACATTCACTGAACAAAAAAAAAGCATGCAGACAGATAACATTACAACTCAAGGGACACTACTGATCGTAAATGCTGTCAGCAGCACTAGCCTCTTGTAACCCTTGACATGGGTCAATGAATAATTTCATCTGCACTGTGAAATGATTCCCATAAGAAACCGCTCACACAGCCATGTTTGCAGATTACTGACTTCTAGAAAGAGATAAGTTTCCAGTTGAATACCATAAGGTAAATGCCAGTTAGTCGTTCCATTGTCTACGCTGTGTACCTTTGTTGACTTCAAGGTAAACAGTTCTGCAGCCTCAATCTCCCAAACAGAGTAAATAATGATGAAATAACCTGGATAGATAAACAACGTTGCAGGCCAAAGGGAGAATATGTACACTGGACTGTGTCATGAAGTGTCCCTTGAACACACCTTCTACTGAATTGACTCACAGGATGAACCATGTGTAAGATATATGCTGTTTCTGAAGACACAGAGAGACAGAGAGTTTTTGTTGCATTTTTCAGAAATGACAACGTAAAGCTAACACTGCAGCCAGAGACAGAGATCATCACTAATGAGCTAGCGAAACATAAAACAAGGTTATCATTAGTCTTTAAGTAATCAAGAATTCCCAACTTTGAATGCTGTGAGTAAAATCTAGATACATATGAGTAAAAAGCTCTAGATTGCCTGTAAATGTTGTAAACTGAAAACACTTATTCATCATGTTGGTGTGACTGTGACACCAACATATCAAAATCAGTACATGTGTTGTTTTATCCTCTCTGCACATCAGTGACAAAACTATTAAAAAATCGATTAACAACACTATTAATCTACACTATGAAAACGTTTGTTTGAAAGTCTTCTGTTTTCATTTGTGCACTTTAATCACTGCTGAAAGCTTTGTTTAGCTGACATAGTGTAACTGATCACAGGAACTGATCATAGCTTCTTAGTCTATAACCTCTGCTGTTGTATATGGCAAAAAAAAAGTTTGTAAACCACTGAGATGGGGAAGGGGTTTGCCGTACATTAACACAACCAGTTCACGTGTAGCCTTATGTCAAATGGAGAGCATGCCTCTCAGAACCTGCAAAACTATGCAAACATCACAGCAACACCTCTCCCTATACATGATTCCAGTAACAACTGCTTCAGTTATCAAAAATAAAAATCACAGGCTTCAAAATTAGTGAAGAGTTATAAACTTTCAACCAAATCAAACATGTGAAAAGATGATGAGGAACTGATGTTTATAGGTGACTCCTTCCAATCAGCAGAAGCCTGCAAAATAATAGATTCTTTTTCAACTTCTTTAGATACAAAGGGACATTAAAGACGAACAGGAAGCTGAGGCTCCAGTTCAGACTCACCAGAATTGGGGGAAAAAAGGTTGGAAACACATTAGAAAAACTTGCTTGCTGGACGAGTCTCGATTCCTGCTGCAACATTCTGATGGTTGATACAGACTTTGGCGTGAACATGAAAGCATGGATCCATCCTGTCTTACTGAGCATGTTTTAAACACCGCAGCCTACCTAAACTTTGTTGCTGACCTTGCCTATCCCTTTATGATCACAGTCTGCCCATCTTGCTTACAGACATTAAAGATACAATGAAAAAATAAGAACTTATGTGTTTATCTACACACATAAAATCAGAGATTCCTTTCCATATGGAGAAGAAAACAACAAAAAGCAGAGATCTTCTGCCAGCTTTCTCCTTCGCTTTCCTTTCTTGGTTACAAGTGAAGGGAAAGACATATGTGGCTCTCTCGCAACAATATTAAGTCATCTAGTGAGTGAGAGAGAGAGACAGAAAGAGAGAGAGAGAGGTGTTAAGGAACTCAAAATGCCAAAAAACAAATTTGAAAAAGTCAATTCAGTTTTACTTATATAGCACCAAATTCTAATAGCAGTCATATTATGAGATTTTTGGGCCAAGTACAATTATGTCAGTTTTATCTGAATTTAGAAGAAGGAAATTAGAAGTCATGCAGGTCTTTATGTCTTTAAGACATTCCTGCAGTTCGACTAATTGTTATGTGTTATCTGGCTGCATGGATAAATGGAGCTGGGTATCATGTGCACAGCAATCAAAATGCATGTTGAGTGATACTGTCCGAGGGAAGCACGTAAAATGTAAAAAGAATTGGTTCGAGCACTGAACCCAGTGGAACTTCATATCTGACCTTAGTGTGTCATGACAGCTCCTCAATTAAATTTAAAAAGCAATGTCTTTTTTCAGAAATTAAAAAAAGATTCTCCTTGTCAGCAGTTTTATATTGCTATGACTTTCTTTCTAGGAAGCACTCAGACAGGTAAGATTATAAATGAGGGTACACCGCTGATCATAAATCCTGTCTGCGACACCAGCCTCTTGTAACTCTTGACATGGGTCAATGAATAATTTCGTCTGCACTGTGAAATGATTCCCATAAGAAACTGCTCACACAGCCATGTTTGCAGATTACTGACTTCTAGAAAGAGATAAGTTTCCAGTTGAATACCATAAGGTAAATGCCAGTTAGTCGTTCCATTGTCTACGCTGTGTACCTTTGTTGACTTCAAGGTAAACAGTTCTGCAGCCTCAATCTCCCAAACAGAGTAAATAATGATGAAATAACCTGGATAGATAAACAACGTTGCAGGCCAAAGGGAGAATATGTACACTGGACTGTGTCATGAAGTGTCCCTTGAACACACCTTCTACTGAATTGACTCACAGGATGAACCATGTGTAAGATATATGCTGTTTCTGAAGACACAGAGAGACAGAGAGTTTTTGTTGCATTTTTCAGAAATGACAACGTAAAGCTAACACTGCAGCCAGAGACAGAGATCATCACTAATGAGCTAGCGAAACATAAAACAAGGTTATCATTAGTCTTTAAGTAATCAAGAATTCCCAACTTTGAATGCTGTGAGTAAAATCTAGATACATATGAGTAAAAAGCTCTAGATTGCCTGTAAATGTTGTAAACTGAAAACACTTATTCATCATGTTGGTGTGACTGTGACACCAACATATCAAAATCAGTACATGTGTTGTTTTATCCTCTCTGCACATCAGTGACAAAACTATTAAAAAATCGATTAACAACACTATTAATCTACACTATGAAAACGTTTGTTTGAAAGTCTTCTGTTTTCATTTGTGCACTTTAATCACTGCTGAAAGCTTTGTTTAGCTGACATAGTGTAACTGATCACAGGAACTGATCATAGCTTCTTAGTCTATAACCTCTGCTGTTGTATATGGCAAAAAAAAAGTTTGTAAACCACTGAGATGGGGAAGGGGTTTGCCGTACATTAACACAACCAGTTCACATGTAGCCTTATGTCAAATGGAGAGCATGCCTCTCAGAACCTGCAAAACTATGCAAACATCACAGCAACACCTCTCCCTATACATGATTCCAGTAACAACTGCTTCAGTTATCAAAAATAAAAATCACAGGCTTCAAAATTAGTGAAGAGTTATAAACTTTCAACCAAATCAAACATGTTTAAAGAAGTGAAAAAATGACGAGGAACTGATGCTTATATGTGACTCCTTCCAATCAGCAGAAGCCTGAAACATAATAGATTCTTTTTCAACTTCTTTAGATACAAAGGGACGTTAAAGAGGAACTGATCAGAGCTTCATAGTGAGTAACTTGAAACAGAGGGAACAAAAAGTTGTTTTAGACTTTCAGGATAGTTAGAGTAAGGACATTCAAAGATAATCAATGTGCGGTGTGAGCTTTCGTAATTGTACATGCCAGAAAAGGTTTGGCAACCACTAAGTCAGATTAGAGTTAGATGTGAAATCCTTACCTTGTACCACTTAAAAGCTATGCTTCTGAGAACCTGAGACTTAGATAAACATCAAATAGAACAACACCCCACAAGGTGCAAGTTCCCAGTACATTATACAGAGCAGATAACCTGAAGTTACATCAGAATCGTTCATCACTATGCTCAAATATGCCATTTTGAAAACACATAGCAATTGCATTAATGGACATCCACTCATACATTATAGGTTATGTGGTACCTTTGAACAAAAACAGAGCACATTTAAAATAATAATATCAATGAAAGCCATGAGAGCCATTTTCTTTTTCTCCTTTTCATTGGCTGTTCCACATCTAACCAGCCCATATAAGTTTCTACACCTTTGGTTGCACCAAGCAAATCACGCCTCTGCACCAGAATGTGCAGAACAAGTGGTTTTTCTTTTTTTCTTGCAATAGAGGCAACATTTGCCTGGAATTATACAGGATAGATGTGGTTAGAAAAGCCTTTTATGTACTGTGGGTGTGCAAAGAAGAAAAACTCAAAATGAAAAAAAAACCCGTAGGAAACTGACACCACGGTAAAGGCATGAACTTTTGATAAAAAGCACGCTCCACAGAAGCGATTTATTTAATGTTGTGCGTTACCGTGGCAACTCCGACTTTACTCCAGTCATTTTTTCCCTTTCCATCCAAAAAAAGTCAAAACTCTTCCACCATACAGCAAGTCCTCATAACCGGTTTCATATCACTGCTTCTCCTGTCAGTACTTCTATAGTAACTGTGTTGAAACTCAGTGGTTATTACTCATTATTAATTCATATTCATATTTAAAATAAATTAAATGCATTTTTCCCTTTCACAGTTTATGCAGTACCAGAAATGAATTCTCTTTAGTATCTTTTGGTTTAACCTGTTTTGAAACTATTCCCTTCCTGTTTTACTAACCTTAAATTCTTTACAACTTTGCATGTAACCCTCAAACAACCATTAAATATGGTTCACATAAGAAATCAACCATGAGAACCACATAATATTCTACATGTGCACGTACACATTTTTTACTGTTTATTGGCATATTTTTTCCCCCCAGTTGATACTAAATACTTTTTTGGTCGAGAAAGATAAGTATACAAAGCATTTTTAAATGTCTACAGGACCTGTGCACATTCAGATGGTTTAAAATAAAATAGAGAGAAATAAAGGACAAGTCGTGTCCTGCATATAGTAGACCTAAAATATCCTTAAGCACATTGTTTGTGTTGTTGTTAATGACAAGTAGTTAAACATATGCCATTTTATGACCAGTAGTCAAGGTAGTAAATTAGCTTAACAGCTGCAGGCCATATATTATCCTTTAGTTCTAATGGTGTGCTATCTATGTAGTTTAGTCTCTATTATACTCTTGAATAAAAGAAACATAATCATTTGTAGTTCATTAGACAAAATGTGCATTACTCTGTATCCTTGATCAGCTGTGAATGTCTGACACTGTCTTCTTGAGAATGTTTTACTGCTGAATCATGTGAAGAAGGCCATAAGAGGGAGAATAGGTGTCTGGGCAGAAGAGATAAAACCACATTCTTTACCCCCCCTTCTAGTTTCACACAGAAAGACAGGGAGGCAAGGTCAGGAGCCAGGCTCACTAAGAATTAGAAAAACATGTGAAGATGCAGCTTTTATGACAAAGAGGGGGGCCAGGATTAGCTATAAAAGTCTGTGAAAGTTGCCACCATTTTGAGACATGCTGTCGAACCTCTGCAGGCATCTCTCCCGTCCGGACGTTGTAATGCTCTTATTGTTGAATTGTATGGAAATAAATGATTGTTGATTGAGCATATATACACCGAGTATTGTCCTTCCTTCAGCCCAAAGATTCAAAGAACTGCGTGTTTTCAACAGTGTAAACAAATTTAGGACAAATTCTAGTCATAAGTATTCACTTTTATTTCTGTCTTATTGTCAGAGACAGGTAAGCTTATAAGAATGAGAAATTTAACATATATAATATTGCATTTTATTTTCAAAACAGTGAAACTTCAGAACTGCTGATGAAGCTTTAGATACTAGCTTTAGAAGTGAATGAATGAAATGAATAAAGAAACACTTTCATTCTTGAGATTAGATCAGATTACTGATTTAAAAAAATGTAACAGAAACACAATATAATACACTACATTACAATAGAGCAGCTGAGTAACTGCACTTGGGTGTATTTGTACATGTGGAACATTGAAGCTGTTTTCTTTGTTAATGATGAGGTGGACCTGATGACAGCATCTTAGTGGGTGGGAAGTGTCCTAGATGATCCTGGCTGCTCTGCTGAGGCAGCGAGAGCTGAAAGGCTCTTCCAAAGAGGCACGTTTTTTTAGTTTGTTTGTTTTCTGGGCAGAGTTTATGATCCTCCAAAGGGCTTTCCTGTTCGCGTCTGAGTTGCTGGCGTACCACACACTTTTGATGAAGCTGCTGGAAAAACATGGCAGCAGCTCTCCTCATAACTCAGGAATTAGAGTCTCTGATATGCCTTTTTGACTGCTGCTGCTCCAATACGTATACTCACAAACTTAAAGACAACAATAATAGTAAGAAGATTATAAGAAAAAATAAGATAATAAGAAGGTCAGATGGGAAACTGTTATAATAATAATAATAATAATAATAATAATAATAATAATAATAATAATAATAATAATATAACAATTATTATTATTATTATCATCATCATCACAGGGTAAAATATTGTGTTATTTAAAGTGTTATTTATTTGTTAAAAATAAAAAATAGTGCAGTTTACAATAAATAAACAACACAGTTAAAATAAAAGTGCCGTGGACACTTAGTGTCTGCATTACACTGTAAGACAGTGTAATACAGGGACTCAAGTTTACTAGTAAAACACCATATTTCGGTCATTTTCTTAAGGATGTAGAATTGTACATACAATCAGTATCAGACACCACCAACAAAAAGGCTCTCAAAACAATATATATATATATATATGTGTGTGTGTGTGTGTGTGTGTGTGTGTGTGTGTGTGTGTGTGTGTGTGTGTGTGTGAATTTTTGCGTGTATTCATTTTTACCCCTGGTTTTGTGTGTTCATGTTCTGTTCTTCTGTATACTTTATCTGTCTGTGTGTTGTATACTCATTGATTGTCCAATAAAGTTCCTTAAAAAAAATACAGAGACTACTCACGACCGCGGATGCAAGCTGCCGTTAAAACGACAGAAGAAGAAGAAGAAGTACGCACGACCGCAAATTCTGTATTGCGACATGCCAGAAAACGGGTTGAATGAGATGCAATACTTGTTTGGCTCTTGTTAAAAGAGAAACTGTGACATCAGGCTTCTTACCAGTAAGTGCAAAGCAGTCACTCTCTTTTCATGTAACTACTTTCGCTTTTGACGCAATTTCTACAGAAAGTCGGCTTAATTAAGAGGGGGGAAATCCACAAACTAACTGGGGTTCCCTGTGGAAAAACTACACCACACTAAACGCATTCTATTGCAGCGGACTTGTCCACAGATCCTGCCCCAAAAAAGCGATGCTGGTGACCGTTTTCTGCGCGCCGAGGGATCGCCAAGAAACCACCTTCGCCCTCGATGTGTCCCCGGAGCTGGAACTGAGAGACTTCGTAGCACTTTGTGAGCTGGAATCAGGAATCCCAGCAGGGGAAATCCAGGCAAGACCCATGCTACATGTAGCAACGGAGCTAACGTAGCTAGCAGCTAAGCTAGCTAGCTGGGTTGCTAGGATGAATCGGACTTTTGCTGTTTTGATGGACGAAGTGTTACGAAACCTGCGTTGTTATCCACAACAGACACGTTTCCAGAATTATGTATCCCACGTCTAAAGTGTGTGTAGCCTTAACCTAAGAAAAAGTGAGCACACTGGCAAACTAAGGAAGCTAATAGTTGTCCGGGTAATTAATGGTTGGAGAAGTTTAATTCAGGGTTAGTTAGTGAGTTTTGTACGCCTGGTAGCTCGAGATATAAGGCTAACGTTATCTGGGCTGAAGGAAGAACCCCAAACAAGTGATAACCTACCAAATGTTTTACTGCGTGACGAGCTTTGGGTTTCAGCACGCTATAAAGGGGATAATAAAGTTAGTGCAGCAGTGGTATACAGTAATAAAGCGAAAAGTAAAACTACTCGCCAGAGCCTTTAATTCTGGCAGATTTAGAAAGTTTTAAACACATTTAATACACGCACCCGTAGTTTATGTTAGATTGGAAGAAAAATAAATAGACTCTAAACTTGACTGTAGATCAAACAATTAAATGCAAAGTGAAAAATAATATAACATTTAAGAAATAATATTTATAGTAATGAAAATAAGTGTTTGTTTTAGCCCTGAATCAGTTTCTTCTGCTGGCTTCAAAATATAGCATTTCGTTTACACACTTTGGTCTGCACAGTGTTTGTGGGTAAACTGGAAACAGAAAGTGAGGATGAGGAGTAGAGGGTCATTCCGTGTTAGCTCATCGGATACAAAGAGAAAATAAGAGAAACATGTTGTGGTGTCTGGGGAATATCACACTGAAGTTGGGTGAAAATGTGTTTTTCACATTTAAGCTTTAGTGGTTGGTATTGAAAATTTAATCAACCCCTGTCTTGGTCTGGTTTCCATTCTAAAAGAGATTCGATTTCAGTGGAATTTCCAGGCTAAATAAAAGTGGAAGTAGTAATACTAATAGTATCTGTGACTATTTATCTGATTTGGAGGGTTTGTGATTTCTATATGAGGAGTTGGAAATAAAATATCAGTACCTGCAAAATTGTGGTTTTGACATTCTCCAAAATATTTTAGGGACTTCAAACATACATCATTTGTTTTGAGCTATACTCATAGAGCCATACTACCATGATAGAAGAAAATTCCTAACTTCATCCATTGAAACTTTTTTCCCCATTTTGTCAAAAACATTGTACTAGAAATTTTTTGTAATTCCTGTTAAGAAGTGTGTATTTCCCCTGAAAGTTTGTCATGCAAACCTATGATGGTCACGTGGGAAATATGGCTTTAATTTGATGAATTGAGATTCAGTTAACAGTACTAAGATAACTCATTGTCAGTCAAGTAGAAAGAAGTACTATACTAGAACTATATAAATGATAAAAGATAAGCAGCAAAAAGAAAAGAAAAAATCAGACCTTCTTAAAATCACACAGAAAAGTGTGTGTGTGTGTGTGTGAGTGTGAGTGTATGTTTGTCTGCAAACTCCTCCTAGACCATCATAAGTTGAGTAACCAATGCTTGAACACAAGTACATCTTAGACCATCTTAGGTTTCTTATCTATGACATTTTTTTTTAAATCATAAAGTTGCCTAGCAACGGGCTAAAATTAACTAAAAGTTAATCATTTATGCCCCTTTTAAAAGTGTTGTTATCAATTTTATTTCACAACAACAACATTCATTTATATCTACAAAATTTGAATTACACATGCTTTATGGTGCCGTCATGTGGCAACCAGCTAGCAACGTGCTAAAATTACCAGTTTTTATATTATATTTTCATAACACTAGAGTCGAATTTAGATCCACAAAAATGTAATTATACGCACCAAGAAACCACGTAACAGTGGGATCAAATGATCCATATTGACACTATAAACAACATCTGCCACCGCTATTTAATTAATTGAGTATATCAATTTATCAACAGAACGGACAGGCCAAACAATACTGTAGCATGGGCATGCACTAGGAAAAAAAACAAACAAACAAAAAGAAAAGAAAAATAAACTATTGAAACAGATAAGAATCAATAGAAATCTTTACACATTATTCAAGTATGACCAGTGTCCACCCATTTCTGCGTCAAATAAAATGTGAGCAAAAACTTGTGAATCTTATGCATGTTGATTTCTTCTTATTTAGTGTTTTTTATTTTTGTACAGATCACATATGTTGAACAGCCCCTAAAAGACCTCACTCGTGCCTTGGGGACATACGGTGTAAAGGATGGAGACGTGGTGGTTCTCCGGCAAGCTGACAGAAGGCCACCAGCGGCTCAACCCGCCTTCCCAGGTAATACACATGAAAACTAATAAACATGTTGTTTATGTATATATTTTAATCAGGGAAATGTTTAATCTGAATCTTATTGTTGTTGGATGAGTTACGAGAGACGTGACATAATAATAATGTCGTTATGCAGTACGCTAATCTTCTACCCTTTCTGTTATTTAGGTCTGCCCCGTATTGACTTTCGTTCCATCACAGTCCCAGGCACCTCTTCTTCAGCCAATCAACGTGGTGCCGTACGACCACAGCAACAGGCTCCACCGCAGCGTGCCGCACAGCCTTCCACGCCAATGGCCTTTCGTGGGTCCTCTCCTCAGGGGCTGGACGACCCCGCCTTACTTCAGCAGATGCTTTTATCGAATCCACACGAGCTATCGCTCCTCAAGGAGAGAAACCCGCCACTCGCTGAGGCCCTGCTGAGCGGAGACTTAGGTGAACTAAAACAGAGTAATGGGTGTGCTTGTCGTCTTTTAATTTACAATGAGTCGGCCATGTTAGCATAATTGTGTTTCCTTAGAGCGTTTCACCAAAGTGCTGCAGGAGCAACAGCAGGATCGAGCCAAGAGGGAGCAGGAGAGAATCAGACTTTTGACCGCTGATCCTTTTGATTTGGAAGCCCAAGCAAAGATTGAAGAGGACATCAGGTAGGAAAAGACGTTAATCACTTAGAGACATTCACAACACATAATAATCCTCATCCTATGAGGCACAGCTTCACTTTCATCTGCCACTTGCGTGTTTTGGTTTATTATTTATGAATTGTTTGTGATTTTTCTTTTACACTTACTGTTGAATTGATTTTAGGCAACACAATGTGGAAGAAAACATGACCATAGCAATGGAGGAGGCCCCAGAAAGCTTTGGACAGGTGGTTATGCTGTACATTAACTGCAAAGTCAATGGCCACCCTGTGAAAGCTTTTGTTGACTCAGGTAATGAACATTAAATCCTGATACGAACAGTAGTGGGGCTGCACAATAAAATTACATTAAAAAAAAAAATTAAAAGATTTTTGTTTTTATTTTTCTCCAGTGTGAAAAAAAATGCCAAATGATTTACATTTGCTCTCTTTGAAAGGAATAAATCACATTATTTTGTGGGGTGGTTTTTCAGGCATCAGTTAGAAAATATAAATTCTTTAACAAGCTTAATGATATCCTATTGGTTTTAAAGTGTCGTCAATCTTGCTCCATACTCTGAGGGTGAGGCTTTTTAATACCCCAAACACCTTGCTGTCTGTGGCATCAGAGGGAGATGTGCCACTTAAAGGCGGAGGCTCGAGGCAGGACTGTATGAAAACAAACAAAATACCAGCCTAATACTTATCAGAGTGTGTGGGATTCTGTTTGTTTCTCACAATCATTAAAGAAGTGTACCCAGTCTGGGTAGCAGTCTTGTCGGGTGGAGACAGGACTGTTATAGCAGCTTTTCAGGTCTTTATAGGTGTGGAAAATAGGATTGTACCCATGCAATATGGGCTGACAAATACAGGTGTGTAGTTGTGGTTTACATATGAGGTATCTTTAAACACATTTTGGTTTTAGTTTTCACTGATTTTTTTTCCTTCACTTTTAGGAGCCCAGATGACCATCATGAGCCAAGCATGCGCAGAGCGCTGCAACATTATGCGACTGGTGGACAGACGCTGGGCTGGGATCGCCAAAGGAGTGGGCACCCAGAAGATCATTGGCAGAGTTCATTTGGGTTTGTGTCAAGAGTGTTTCTACTATGAACAATTTTACTTTTTATGCAGAACAGTCACAAATGTTTGCCTAACTATCTTGCTATGCCTTCTAGTAAATCCAAATTTAAGTCTCTGCATCACATTTTCAGTGTATTCTTTTTTTTTTTCTTTTTTTTTCCTTTTTTTGTTCCTCATAATCCAGCTCAGGTCCAGATAGAGGGAGACTTCCTTCCTTGTTCTTTCTCCATTTTGGAAGACCAGCCTATGGATATGCTGCTTGGCCTGGATATGTTGAAGAGACACCAGGTGTGAGCTCCTTTTATCTGAGCAGTGGTGTTTTCATGAGAAACGGGGCGCATGGGAGTTTTTGCTCTCATGCCCCGGTTTTTATTTAGTTATCTTCTTATTTTTGTCAGAAAAGAAATATCGCTGACAAAAATGATCAGTCAACAACATTAACACTGGAAACTTTAGAAAAGCTTAGGATTATACATTTCTGTTTTTCTTGCAGTGTTCGATCGACTTGAAGAAGAGCGTCCTCCTCATCGGCACTACAGGCACAGAAACTCGCTTTCTGTCTGAGGCGGAGCTGCCAGAGTGTGCCCGACTAGCCTACGGCACAGAGGGGCGTGAAGATGCCCGCCCAGAGGAGCTGGCTGACAGAGAACTGGCAGAGGCGCTTCAGAGGTCCATACAGGAAAGCGGTAAGAAGCCGTTTATGTGTGCACTTCAGGCTGTTTCTCATTGAGCTTTTTTCCAGCTCAGTTGGAACTACATTTGCATGTGCCACTTAAAGCTTCTTACTCTCAACTCCATTTATGCAGTCACATGATCACTTCATGTCATCACCTCAGCAAGTTAAATGTACCTTAGTATAAGACAACAGTCAGGCAAATGAGAGCACATTTAAAACAGAAATAAGCTTTTTAGGCTTAAAACAAAACAAACTGATGAATGAAACAAAATGATTTAAACTATATATACATATATTTACCATTTATAAAGTTCACCATCCTTACTGTCCATACCAGGTGTATTGTGATCTAAAAGTACCTCTTCAGATTAGGTTTTAGCGAATCATGTCCCTGAAAGTGCTTCCTCAAAACTGTTTCATTATAGTGAGTTCATATAGGACAACTAAAATTTGTCTGATTATGATGTAGACTCGAGTGCAGATGGATCTGAAGAGTGTGAGAGCAGAACTTGAAACCTCCTACGCAGACAAATGGAAAAAAACATGTTGTGCCAACAGAAACGTGGGTGGGGATTTATATGAACCAGAATCTATGGCAGGCCAGGAAATAATAGATTCATAAACAGGATTAAATGTTGCCTTATCGTCTCGTTATTGTTTAAAATCTCCGACAACATCTGTATCTAACTAAAAGTTTTAAAAAGTGTCCTCTAATTGTGAAATAAAATCTATTTTATATATATATATATATAAGAAAAATGCTTAAAATGTCTGCAGTGTTGACAAAACTAATAATAAAAGCAATCGCTCCCATTGTATTTGTGCAGTTACTTAACTTCACTATGACAAAATGTTAGCATGGGAAACATCAGTTATGGTTAATGGCAGCTTGTCGGTCCCCTGCCGTCTCACTTTGTGGACAGTGTGAGTTTTTCAACCACTTTAATGCTTCAAACGTTTTATTTTTGCCGTCGGTCTAGCCACAGACTCGTTTTACAAGCATTCTTTTAAATTACCATAATTCTCTTACTGTTTGAGTTAGACATAAAATTCAAAGGGTTTTGGAAAGAAGAGAATATGAGCTTTAAAGATTGATTTGGTGTATCACAGTAGCACAAAGCATTCACAAGGTAGGTCTGTCTGAACACAGAGAGAAAAATCGGCTCTATCTAGATGAAGACATTACAATACGGTAACTCCTTAACTGTGTTGAGCTAGAGAGAAAATTTAAATGGTTCCTGAAAGATGAGAATTGTTTTATGATTTCACAGTAGTCCAGGCGACATGTCTGATAGTTGTGTGATAAAGGGTTAAACTGTTCATCATTAGCTATTCCAGCACCAAATAAATACTTTGGCATCACTATAGTGAAGTTTCTCCTTTAGGGTGTTGTGAGTGTTTTAAGTTAGTGGATTATTACATGACAACATTTCTTGTCCGGCAACTTTTCTAATGTATAAACAGGTTTTTTAAAGAAAATATTGAAATATAAGAGTTTAATTTATTGGAATTATGTCATTTTTTGACATCGCTCACTCCTACTTTATAAAAGTTACCAACACAGATACACTGTCAGTGGAAAGTGGTGCTTTTCCACCCATACAGGACTCTTCAGTTTCCCTTTAATACTCACATTATTATTTGTGCAAGAGCCCCATTAAGTCTTTGTTGTTGTTTCCAGTGATGCCCAGCAATGACTGGAGGTTGTTAATGGACTCGAGTCAGGAGAGACAGTTTAATCAGCCCACAGTTTTAACTGCTGAACAACCCTTTGAATTGAGCTCCCCTGACGTTTAGTGATGGGGATGTACACTGCAACCTCTTTGTCAGGACCTAGACCCGAGAATTTTTTTATTAATTTATTTATTTTTGGATGACACTTTTCACATCTGTGTGTGTGAAAAGGCCGATAGTTTGGTGCATGCCCTGTGTGTGACTGCTAACTTTCTCCGTCCCTTTGCATGATGTGTGTGGTGTGTGCCCTAACCCCTGAGCAGGACAGCACTGATGCATTTGGAGACAGCTGGAGAGGGCCCTACCAACCAGGTACTGCAAAATTCACAAGTCCATTGCCAGTGCTAAGTCCATTGCTATTTGTTTCTTTTATTTTGCTGTTATTTTGCTGCTGGGTCAGGTAATCAGTGTTGTACCTTTGTTGTTATTTACTGATGCATTTTATTGTGATTATTTATATTTGATTGAATTAGAATAGGAAATTCATTATAATTAATATTAATGAATAAAGTATGTTAGTATAGAATGCATTGAAGAATTTGGGCAAGAGAATATGTATTTGTGTTTGGATCTAAAGCTATTAAATTGACATAGTTACTGTCCCACACTGGAGTTCACAGTTTAATTCCTAGGCATATTTTCTCTTGTGATAGACACTGCAGATGGACAAGCTACCTCACCGCAGCCCCAACCATTTTCATTACCCAAAACCTTAGGCCAAACGTCGTCAGCCACCTCCCCTTCCCAAAGCCTCTCCTCTGATCAACCCCAGAACCCAACCCTGGATCGCTCTCAGTCTGCCCCTGCCGCCATGCAGCAGTCCTTAGCACCAGGGCAGTGCCAGGATCAACCTGGCTTCCAGGAGCTTCCTCAGCCTTCATCCCCAGCAGAGGATGGAGCTTCTATACCTCACCATATCCACCCTGACCCTTTGCCTCTCCATAGCAACTCCGTGGTGCCCCCTCTAAGCAGTCCCTCAACAGATGTTGTGCGTTCGTGTACCCCTCCTGCAGACATGAACTACGTATCCCAGGATCCAGGGGGAGAACTACAGCCTGGAGCCATAAAGGGGGATGCTGAATCAGATGAGGTGGAGAACAGCTCCATGCTTCCCCATGCAGAGGAACTTTCCCCCATTCAGCCCATGGAGCAGGAGGTGACAGAGTGTGATACTGCTGTTACAACGGAAGTCGGTCCAGGTGCTCCCAGGGAACCTGACTCAATTGAAATGGAGTCTCCCACTGCTTCTGACAGTGTGGTGTGCTCTGAGAGGGATCAGCCTGATGGAGAGCACTGCTCCAGCTCTGAAAGCATCCCCTCGTTGGCATCTGCCCTTAGGGAGCTTCATGAGCTGCTGGTATCCAACAACTGTGCTCAGTCACAAAATCGCAGCACCTCCTGCTCTCCTTCAAATCCATTCAGGCAGGACACAGACAACATGTCCCCCGAACCGTGCACCTCAATCCCCGAAAATACCCAGCTTACCCCCTCTACTGCCATTACACCCGGTGCAGAACCAAGCGATGCCAAAGCCAACTATGCTGCTGCTGTGTCTGATGGGGAACCATCTAAGTGTCTTGCGCCCCACCACTCTGGCCAGAATGAACATCTGGGCGGTGATACAGTAGAGGCTGTGATTGGACAAGGACCACTAGAGTGTCCACATAGCTATGAGGAGAGGAGGGCAGACAGATGTGGGCAAGATGAGGCGAGTAACATCAGCTTTTCTCAGTCTGAGCCAGAGGTTCCACTTGATCCCCCTGAGGATCTGGAGTTCAGGGAGCCTCCTGAGGGGCAGCATGGGAGAGGGGTCGCAGATGGACAAGCCTCTGGCACCAATACCCCAGACAACCTAGGCCTCCAAACTGAGCACACTTTCCTCAGCCCTATGTCAATGGCAGCGGGCTCACCAGAGGAAGTTTCAAGCAACTTGTCCTCATCAGTTCCTCCTCTGGCTCAGACTCCCCAGCCTTCATCTCCAGCCTCTCCTCTCCCTCCTCTACATCCCTTTATAGAACAGTTTCCAGCCGAGCACATCCAGAGAATCCAGGCAGCAGGCTTTTCTGCCAGGGAGGCTACAGAGGCACTGGAACAAGCCCATGGGGTTGTGGAGCTAGCTCTGCTGGCACTTCTAGCCCGCAGTATCACTGTGCCCACCTAGACTCAAAACCAATCATGCGAGTCCCTGGCCTCCCAAATTAGCATCTGTCTTATTTGGAAACTTGTTACCAATCCAGATGTCTCAGTCCCCATTTTTAGCAGGGACCACGTAAAAGAAACAGGGAAATGCTGTCTCTTGGTTTGTCGTACAGACTATCCGAGAAGAAACAGGACAACTGCTGATACTTTTCTGGCTAAAAAGAAATGTGAGGTGTGTTTGCATGCAGATGTTTTGGGTCCTCACCCACTTCATTGGTTTTTAGAGATTTGGTAACATAGAATGATTTTCTTCTCATTTCATCGTTCAGCATTGATATATTATTAAATGCCCGTTATTGATTACTGAACCATTAAACATTATTGTAATTCCCCCTCTTTGACATATCATACAACTACTCTTGTCTAATTTGTTAATCGTCAATAAAACAAAACAATCTCAGAGTGGAGTAGCATTACCTGCTACTCATACCACAGTAACTTTTGTTTGGTGAGCTTGAGATTGTTCAGCACAAATGTGGATATTTTAATGATTTTTTTTTCCTTTTTTGAATAAAACCTAATGCAACAACCCAATGTTGGAAGAACTTTTGCAGTTAAGGAGGGTTGATCATTTTTGATCAAGTTTACAATTTCCATTGACAAGGGAAACCCAACATGTCAATGTTATCATCACTATAAAATAACGAGTGGGTTCGCCGAAGTACGATCATAAATGGGATTGATTGATTCAGTATGTTATTTACCGAAGGTATCTTGTACTGTATGTATCCACTTTTTTCAGCGCTTTGCCATGTCTAGATTACAACTCTGTTTGTAGCTCCCGTTCAGGAAGTCTTTTATTTTGTGTAAGTTCTTCGTAGTGTGTGATCATGTGTTCAAACATCCATATTTTATTTTATAATCAGTTTTTAAAAAAATAAATAAAAAAATGTCAGACGTTTCATCAGTATGTCATCTATCGGGACTTTTAATGGCTTTATTTGAGTCATGTACATTATCCACAATGTTCAGGCAGATTGAATTATTTACTTTTATCTTGTATGGAATTTTAAATTGCAAATAAAATGAAACTAGTATTTGTAAAGACGTGTGTGAGTTTTTAAGTCATTTTTTTCAAACACATGCCAAGTATAGAAAGTAAGAGTTTCCATATCTTGCTTTTAAAAAGTATTTTCCATAATCTTAAAAAAACCTTTTTTTTAAATGGACATCTTAAAGGACATCTTAAAGGATATGTGGTATCAAAATAATGATGTTGCCATGAGTTGGACTAATCTAAAAGGTGAAAAAAATAGCCCACTGCTCTTGTGTATGGAAGCTTGGTGGCACCACTGGGAAAAAGAAAAAAAAAAAAAAAAGATCTTTTGACATCCATAAGTTTAACCTGCTAACTCAGACTTCTAAGAAAATAATGTGACACTTTGAGTTACATTAAAATTTTGAGATAATAACCTCAAACTTTGACTTACAGCTGTGTTGTTTTTTTGTTTTGTTTTGTTTTGTTTTTAATTGTGGCAGAAACAAGCCTCCATAGTTGTAAAACCCTGAAGGAGCATGTAAAGAAACACACCTGCTTCTAGTTTGTTTTTTGATTGCTGCTAAACGCTCAGACTGCAGGTAACTCAAACTGTGTAGTCTGATTGGCTGTGGGACACAGGAAGGATCCACCCAAATCCACTTTGGAAAGGGTATAGTAAAAGATCAGTTCCAGACTACAGCTGACACCCACAGTGAGAAAAACCATTACAAACATACACTAGTTTAGAAGTCATCTACTGAGTAATTAATGTCTCAGTCACCAACCACAGAGGGGAGAGAGATGCTCTGTCAGGGCTTTTCTCTGGAAAACAGCAGGGCAGAGCACACTGGAGGCCTTGATAGAGGCAGCGGGTCTTTAAACAAGCCTGAGAATTGCAGGTAAGGACCTCAGCCCCTGAAAGATGCCAATGGTTTTTAAAAAACTTATAAACTGCTTCATTATGACTAAATGCATCTCAATTTCAAATGCAGTAAATGCAAATGTAGTGAAGTATTGAGTCATAATGAGTTTCCTGTTCAAATTTTTAAAGTTTTCATCATTTTAAGTCAAATTGATGCAATGGGGGAACTGGCCCCACATATGAGATTTTCTTTAATCTAAAATGAGTACAAAACAGGTGAGCCTTTTTATCCAGAACTATAAAATCTTTTATCCTGTCACAGTTTTCCCTTAGACATATCTCCAGCTCTCAGATTGGTGGCTTTAAGGCGCACATGGGATTTGAAAAAAAATCATTTGGCAGCGCACAAATTGAAAATCTTCTTGCCACCTGGACTTCAGGAAGATAACTCAAGCTCGTCCGCACAATGTGATCCGGATAAAAGCAAAGAAGGGTAAGATGAGGTGGGGATCTCTTAACTTTGGCAAAAATATTTTATAGCTAACTGCATGTGGCCTTCTTAATAAATCCAGAGAAGAGAATGTGATTGGGGAGGAATTGCAGAGTGAACGATTCCAGTCGAAGTACATTCATATTTGTAAGTTTAACCTTCTTCTTAAGGTATCATCATCATCACATTTAAATTTTAAAGCGTAATTTTTGTAAAGCTGTTTTTGTCTTTCTCATTCTGCTCTGCAGTCCCACTGTATCAGGATTACTGTCTGCAGACAATGAAAGATGATCTCCACAGACTCAAAGACGGTCTGTTGTCTGAACTGATAACTCCCAAGTATCTGCAAAGCCTGCAGACACCGATGACTCGTGCTGAAAGCCCTCAGCGAAGCGCTCGTCATGCAACTCCTCGATCTCAGCCTATTAGGGTGACTCCAAGTACACTCTGGCAAGACCTGGATGAGGTGAAGGCATCTGGTCTACTCAGCAGCTTGACAGCCAGAGAGATTCGCCTTCAAGAGGTGTGCAAAAATGTAAAAAACAAAAAGCTGTTTCATGTATTAGAGATGATGCATGCAATTTAACTAAACTGGAAGGCACATTATAATCACACTCATGAAGCAGAGCACAAGTGTTCATATTGCTCTTAGGATCTTTAATGAAGTTAAATATGCCTGCATCAAGTTTGTTCGATCGCAACATTTCAGTCTTTACCTGTATAGCGTATGTTTGACTGCAAATGTAGAGTCCTGTAAAAAAGTAATTAAGTAATTCCATTTGGGAAATCGTGAATTGTGTTCACCACCCTTTTTTGTGGAAACCTTAATTCAGTTTCACTAGCCACATCTTAGAGTCTATCACTGCCAGACCTGATGAATCAAGAAATTACTTAAAAACTGATTTATAGTGAAATAAGATGAAAGATGTCAAAAAGCAGCATGTCAGGCCACAAACTAAAAAAAACCGACATCTGGAATGGATTACAAAGCCACTTCTAAGGGCTTTGGGACTCCAGCAAATCACAGAGTGAGCCAATATCCATATATGGTAAAAACTTGGAGCAGTGGTGAACCTACCAGAAGTGGTCAACCTTCCAAAATTACTCCGAGCGCTTCAACTCCTCTAAGAGGCCACAAAAGAACCCATAACATCTAAAGAACTGCAGGTTTCAATTGTTTCCTTAAAGGTCAGTGTTCATGATTCAGCATTAAGAAAGACTGGGCAAAAATGACATCCATGAAAGAATTCCAAGGCAAAACAAAAACACTGCGGACCCCCAAGAAAACACAAAGGCTCATCTCACATTTGCCAAAAACATTTTGATCCTGAACTGAACTTTTTAATTCAGGTATCTTCTGGAATAATTCCAAAATCTTCATGAATTCTAAAGACTTCCAGAAAATCCTGAAGGAGAATGTCCAGCCATCAGTTCATGTCCAGAAAGAAAGAAGCATCAAATAAAGGTTTGAATCGGCGTAGTCAAAGTCTGGGTTTAAATCAGATTGAGATGCTTTGCAGTGACCTTAAACAGGCCGCTCAAACTGGAAAACCAGAGTGAGCTCAATTAATCCACAGCAATGGTTAAGAACTATTACCAGGAAATTAAAATAAGGGGAACTGCAAAAAGAAGTCCTTTTATAGGTATATTTTGGATTTTTAGGTAATTCCTTTCAGTTCATTTGAGTGCTTAAAAAATATTGTGCTGACATCAGGATTTAATTGTATGGCAACAGGAGCTGCTCTTCCAGGTTTTTATGGAATTTGTTGACATGGTTGGTATTTTGAAACACTATTACCTTCGTTGGAGATAAAGCAGTCTAAATTTTGTTTGATTGCCAATAACCCCCCACCTCCTCCTTTTCTTCCTCTAAAGACCATGTTCGAGCTCATCGGCTCAGAAGCATCTTACCTAAGGAGCCTCGGCGTGGCCGTAAATCACTTTTATAAGTCGCAGGAACTCAAGCAGACTCTGTCTCAAACAGAACATCACATTTTGTTTTCCAAAATTCAACACGTGATGGTGGCCAGTGAAAAGTGAGAGCTCCACACGTAGCACCTTGTTGTATATATGGGCAGGTTGTCCTGATGTTTTAACTTAGTTGGGCTCCTGGTGTCTTTTTAGGTTTCTTACGGATTTGGAAAGCCGACTGGGAGAGAACGTGTTGATCCCTCAGGTTGGCGACGTCGTCCTCCAGCACTGCAAACATTTCCAGACTCTCTATGTGCCGTATGTGACGAATATGATGTACCAAGAAGCCCTTATCAACGAAAAGCTGTAAGTGTACTCTGTATTTCAGAATACAAATACATTCTCAACACCTTGCGATGCAAACTCTGTTAAATGTTCCCTTTTCAAGGCAGCACAACAGAATTTTTCTGTATACCCTGAAGAAACTCGAGAGTGACCCGGTGTGTCAAAGAAAGACCCTCAAGTCCTTCCTCGTCCTTCCCTTCCAGAGAATTACTCGCATCAAGCTTCTGCTGGAGGTAAACGTCTGATGAGATTTGAACTGTTAAACAGATTTTTGCTCCATTAGCTAAGGTTTCTGTTTTCTTTCATTTCAGAGCATCCTGAAACTGTCTGAGCCGGACTCTGACTCAGTTTCAAACCTTAAAAAAGCAATAGACGCCATTCATGAGGTAATGCTTTTCAGATCTGTACACTCATGCCAAGACAGGCGAGAGAAAAAGATTCACTTTCCATTTTCTGCTACTTTATACTTGATCTTGTTTAAAAAAAAATAAAAATGTTATGCTTGCCAATCTGAATGCAATTTTTACTTGCAACAGAATTTCTGCACTTCAGTATTGACAGCTTTTTTTTATTTAAGTGAAAAATCTGCCTAATTCTTCTACAACTGCACTACTCTGACCCCAGATAGTGACAGAGTGTGACAAGGGGGTCCGAAAAATGAAACAGATTGAGGAGCTGGTCTGCCTCGAAATGCTGCTGGATTTCGGAAAAGTTAAGGTGATGACACAAATGTTTTTAATAGACTACAAAGTGGTCTTCTTTAACCTGCAGCAGTAACAGAGTGCGTCTTCTTCATCCATCCAGTCAGTTCCCATGGTCACAAGCAAGCGTTTCCTGGTGCACCACGGAGCCCTGAAACAGCTGACCAAGGAGAGCGCTTATAACTTAAGAATGTCATTCGTTGGCGTCTACCTCCACCTCTTCAATGACCTTTTGATCGTCTCTATGAAAAAGTATTTGACTAGCAATCCTAGCAATCAAACTTTTTAGTCTCTGTACAGTCCAAGCTGCTGCAAGTCAACAAAAAATGGGATCTTTATGATCCACATTGTAAATGTGCTTCTAATCTTACTTTTCCCCCCCCCTCATCCCTTTCAGAGATGAGCGCTTTAAAGTAATGGACCATGCTCAATTCCCAGAACACGTGAGCGTTCAGCCTGTGAAGACTGAAGTCCTGGGTCTGCCCTCATACTCCTTCCTGCTACATCTCTCTAAAACTCAAACAGGACATCCGACTGCAATGATAATTGCTACAGACACAAGGCAAGAGTTAATAAAATCTGTAAGTCCTTACATCCACTGTTGGAGTCCCCCTCACCATCTGATGGCCTTCTTTTAAATTACAGGTCGGAGAAAGAGGCATGGATGAAGGCGCTGTCATCGAGACACTGACCTTTTAACAGCTTTAAACTTTAAAGACGAAACTTGGCTCCATGTAACTAACAACTGAAACAATGTTAACTTGTTCACTTTTTAAGGTTCATCAGTGGTTCAGTCTACGCTTTGCACTGTTCTTGGTGAAGATGCACTCGGTGCGCTTTGTTCAAACGTCCACTAACCTCACGATGAGCTAGATCATCGCTACAGACGTTTTTTGTTGTTTCTGACTGACTTTAAAATACCAATTAATTTTTAAGTAGTGTACAGTTTACTTTAATTGATAATAAAATGATTTCTAATTCACTTTCCGGAGTACAAGTGTTTAACATGACAATCGGACAAAATATTTAATATGCTCACCATGCCATAGTGGCATTTTACAGGGAGTGCAGAATTATTAGGCAAGTTGTATTTTTGAGGAATAATTTTATTATTGAACAACAACCATGTTCTCAATGAACCCAAAAAACTCATTAATATCAAAGCTGAATGTTTTTGGAAGTAGTTTTTAGTTTTAGCTATTTTAGGGGGATATCTGTGTGTGCAGGTGACTATTACTGTGCATAATTATTAGGCAACTTAACAAAAAACAAATATATACCCATTTCAATTATTTATTTTTACCAGTGAAACCAATATAACATCTCCACATTCACAAATATACATTTCTGACATTCAAAAACAAAACAAAATCAAATCAGCGACCAATATAGCCACCTTTCTTTGCAAGGACACTCAAAAGCCTGCCATCCATGGATTCTGTCAGTGTTTTGATCTGTTCACCATCAACATTACGTGCAGCAGCAACCACAGCCTCCCAGACACTGTTCAGAGAGGTGGACTGTTTTCCCTCCTTGTAAATCTCACATTTGATGATGGACCACAGGTTCTCAATGGGGTTCAGATCAGGTGAACAAGGAGGCCATGTCATTAGTTTTTCTTCTTTTATACCCTTTCTTGCCAGCCACGCTGTGGAGTACTTGGACGCGTGTGATGGAGCATTGTCCTGCATGAAAATCATGTTTTTCTTGAAGGATGCAGACTTCTTCCTGTACCACTGCTTGAAGAAGGTGTCTTCCAGAAACTGGCAGTAGGACTGGGAGTTGAGCTTGACTCCATCCTCAACCCGAAAAGGCCCCACAAGCTCATCTTTGATGATACCAGCCCAAACAAGTACTCCACCTCCACCTTGCTGGCGTCTGAGTCAGACTGGAGCTCTCTGCCCTTTACCAATCCAGCCACGGGCCCATCCATCTGGCCCATCAAGACTCACTCTCATTTCATCAGTCCATAAAACCTTAGAAAAACCAGTCTTGAGATATTTCTTGGCCCAGTCTTGACGTTTCAGCTTGTGTGTCTTGTTCAGTGGTGGTCGTCTTTCAGCCTTTCTTACCTTGGCCATGTCTCTGAGTATTGCACACCTTGTGCTTTTGGGCACTCCAGTGATGTTGCAGCTCTGAAATATGGCCAAACTGGTGGCAAGTGGCATCTTGGCAGCTGCACGCTTGACTTTTCTCAGTTCATGGGCAGTTATTTTGCGCCTTGGTTTTTCCACACGCTTCTTGCGACCCTGTTGACTATTTTGAATGAAACGCTTGATTGTTCGATGATCACGCTTCAGAAGCTTTGCAATTTTGAGACTGCTGCATCCCTCTGCAAGATATCTCACTATTTTTGACTTTTCTGAGCCTGTCAAGTCCTTCTTTTGACCCATTTTGCCAAAGGAAAGGACGTTGCCTAATAATTATGCACACCTGATATAGGGTGTTGATGTCATTAGACCACACCCCTTCTCATTACAGAGATGCACATCACCTAATATGCTTAATTGGTAGTAGGCTTTCGAGCCTATACAGCTTGGAGTAAGACAACATGCATGAAGAGGATGATGTGGACAAAATACTCATTTGCCTAATAATTCTGCACTCCCTGTATATCCTGTCACCAAAAGATGTTTTGAGGTGATATTAATAATCCAAAACTTTCTTTTCAGTTTTTTTTAGTATTGGACTTTATTTTTTATTAAGTATTACTGTTTTTTTTTTTTGGGGGGGGGGGGGGTTTAGAATACATAATTTGGAGCCAAGTAATGTAGTATCATCATCTCAACATGAGCCCCATTCAGAGGTGAGCACCCTCATCTCTGGTTCAGTCCAGGCTGTTTAAAACAACGTTCATTTTTAAAGCAGAGTCACTGTCTCCTGTGAATGGTGGCTGGCTGAGCCAGCTGTAACGCAGTCCTGATGCCACAGGTTTTCTGCAAGGCAGTTGAGGAGCGAGGCTACGTCGCCCAGCCCGTCTGTGACCTCCCCGCCTGTACGCAGTACCGGGATACCCCATGTCTCCTGGAAGTCCCTTATATCTCTCTCTGCCACATCACAGTGCATGAAAAGGTCGAATCTGAAGGAAACATTAATTAAGGATATGTTTATGTAAAGAGTGTGTTTGTGCCACAGACTCATCTTAGTTTTTTTGGGGGGGGTTTTGGCACTTCAAAGTTGTGCCTCCTGGTCTTGTAGAACCACAGATGATCCCATAGAAAAGTGGATGATTACTTCTGATTGGCATTTCCAACTATTTGTAAGGAAGATAAAAGGATACTTGGTGCCAACCACAATTTTCACAACACGCCTGACAGATGGCTCGGACCATTTGGCGAGCTGATTTGGCAGATCATCAAATGATGTCCTGTCTGTGAAGGAGAATAGTAAGAGGACCGCATCCACTTGCTCCTTGCAGGACTGGAAGAGAGAAAGGAGATCAGACAAAACACAGAAATCTGTTTGTTTTCCACATCTAGAATAATTGTTTTAGTCTTTGCTTTATCTCATTCATACTGGAAGCAAATGGTCAAATCTGCGTAAGGCGTTCTCTCCACAGTCCCACAGCTGAAAACGGAAGAAAAGCACTCTGCTGCTTTCTTTTAGCTTCACTGGCCAATACACCACTGTTGTCTCAATGCCTTAAGCAACAAAAGATGACAAAGAATATTAGTGACATTGTCAGCCTCTTAACTTTTTGAAACTTTGTAAACTACTTTTTTTTAAAAAGGCTCACACTTAGTTCTACGTAATCTAGCTAAAAATCTGTGTTTTTACACCAGCAGTTTGAATGGCTTACCTGTGGTTTCATGGTGCATGCTGGGAATATTCATGCCTGCAAGACGTGCAGCAATAGCAGTTTTCCCAACTCCGCTCTTACCAGAGATGAAGATCTTATAATGAACTGTGTCCACAGCTACATGTGGAGGCATCACTGGAGACTCCAAAAGGCCTGAAAAACACATTTTAAAAGGACCACTGAAAGAAATTGCACACCTGAGTCAGGATAATAGAATATGATATAGGGTTAATAGAATTTGTCTTTAAAAGCACCCCATTAACATCCAGTGAGTGACCGTGGAGGAAAGTCCAGCACTTTTGGTCATCTCTGGACATCAAGAAGAACTTTCAAACCAAACCAAAGGGTGGAGCATGTCCCCGACTACTTGTGCTACGTGTGGCCAGATTTTGGCATTTCTATCACAAGTGACCCCAGGAAGAATAGCAATGCTGCAGCTAATGGAGATCTTAGTAAACTAAACTAAAGATGCCACTATGGCATCATTCTCTCCCCTGTTTATCTCCTTGCGTGTCATAAATCCATGATTTAAAATGCTGCCATGTCTTCTCAGCACACCCCAAGTGTATCTTGTAATCTGCAAACATCATAATCCACAGAGACTCCGTCTGTCCATCACAACTGCAAACAGGAAGGGGCCCAGAGACTTTCCCTGATGTGATCCCAGTCCCACCTTAAGGCTTGTGGCTGTCTCTGTCCTCATAGGTACCCATACTGTCCATGGTTCATATTTCACTCTGTCACACTGGTGCCTACTTAGCAATGTATGAATAAAACCGCCAATTTGCCGCAGCTGATTGTTCACCGAGAAATGGTGCAGCTAAAAATATAGTCCCCAATATGTTTTAATCCAATATTTTACAGCCTCGTGGGTTGCTTTAATCTATTTATAAATTATTCTGGGTTTTTATCCTCCACAAACAACAACAAATGGGGAGTTTGTACTTCATAAAAACCCTTATAATGTTGAGGTTTGAAATAAATGCACATTTATTCGCTAGCTACTTTTATAGCTGATTTCCAGTGAAACACAGATACTGCCTACAAACGTTTTTGCATTTGTCTGATGAGTGGCTGCACTTCAAGTAGTCTCAGTCGCAATAAATCAGCTGCAAGAAGAATTTGCGGTATTTCTGAATACTTATACTTTTTTTCTTTACATATGAGTGCGTAAGGTCCCCTGGGGGAGAAAAAAAGACAAAACTGTTGTAATTTGGAAACATATCTATTTAGCTGACATTACCAAAGTTTCTCCGTCTCTTCTTGTGGAGGATTTTGCTGAAATACTCTTTACTGTCTTTATATCGATGCCAGTCTGCGACTACGACTGATCCTGGGGGAGGAACCTTTGCCATGTCGGTTACAAAGCTACAGCATCACACAGAGCTCGGGTTTGTCGCTTAAAAAGGCCAAAAGTCGGTTCCCGTCTGGGCCAGAGGATATTTTTTTAAACGTTGTCTTGTTACAGACTTGAACTGCAGTAATAAAACATTTAAAGCATCCACATCAATCACAAAAACCCCTAAATATAAATTATAACAACCGCTGTCCGCAAAATGTAAAAACTTCCGTAAACTAAAGCGTCCATTGACAACCTATGTCGTCACTTCCCTCAAATTGTGGTGTTGCCTTCAGGTTTACCCGTAAATACTCTTTACTACTTTTATTTGCTTTATTCCGTTGTAGATGAAATAATTCAACGTAGTTTTTTGTTGGATATTTTACAGTTGATATTTTTTAATATGATAAAGGTTACTTACTCTTATTTGCATTTATTTCAACAACTATATGTTTCAGTATATTTCCTTCCCATTTGAAAATAAATGTTACATTCTAAAAAAAACTTTCCCCCAGTCCTTCCCCCGGACACTTGAGGTCGCTAAACTCCATCGAACTCTATTTGTAAGTCACTTAATGTTGAGGTTACAGCAGGCAAAATACAACGGAGCAAAGAAGACAGTTCAAATAAAACGAGGCTTGATGTGTTTTAATTGAAATGCACAGAAATTATACACTAACACACTCTGTGAGCCCTGACAGTCAGGAGCCCACCGCTCGCCATGGACATGCTCAAAGATATGGGGTCCACATCAGATGGCAGTTTGCACTGGTGGGAAAAAGTATTTGTGACTGTTCCATCTTCACCCAGCTGCACGGCAAAAACAGGTTATGAGAACAGAACAAAGCAGAAAGTTAAACCATCAATGAAACCATCAAGCCATCAAATTCAAAGAAAACACCATAGAGACAGCAAAAGATATAAATCCAAATTTCAGGTCCTGAATCAAAAGTGTATTGTTTCACAACAAAAGAAGACAAATAGTTCTAAAATTTAACACACAATCAAACAACTAAAGCCAGTGCATTGCTTTAATTTCATTTAAATAAATGAATAATATAACTTAATAATATAACTCAGGCCATCAGTTAAGTTACTGTCACAGATAACATCTGATTTTACACCAGCCTGACTGCAGGGCTCACCTTCTCTGCATGCACCTCTATTAGGTTGTTGGAGGATGTAATGATGACATCCTCTGGAGAAAATTCACTCACATCAAGAGTGAACTGAAAAATGTCTCCAGTGATCTGCACCTTTCCTGTAGGCTGTAAATGATCTGAAATAGTCATTTGTATAATAGAGATTTTAAAATAAAATCCACAACATTTTGATACATATTGATTTAGTTTTTTCTTTAGCTAATATGTTCCCTGCAGTGCTATAAATAAATATATATATATATATATATATATATATATATATATATATATTAAAGTATATCTGTGTCTGTTTTTGTCCAGCTGACCTGTAAATTTGTGTTCTCTGGTGCTGTGCTGATTTAGCAATCCTGAATCCTCAGATAAATTTCTCCCATTTTTCTCCATAGTAAATTCTCCTTTGTCTGTCTTAAAACCTTTACCATCATGCACTGAGTCTTTTATAGGCTACTGGGAAATTGTGTGTACCACCGGGTGTGGCTGTGGCTTGGTCCCTTAATGATCCAGCTGGACTGGAACATGACACTGATTGTAGATATTTAATGTGTCAGAACTGTTGTTGAACTGTTGTCAAGGGGGTCTGACATTTTTAGCCGCACCCATGACTGGGGTCCATGTGAGTCTTTGTGTCTATGTGTGAGAAAGGGGTGCGGAGATGTTTCTGTGTGAAGCAATATACTATAATTATAATAATTATCATTGTGTGAGCTGCCAGTCTTAACTTTAAGCCACAAAGGTCACGTTATCTTTCATAATTTATAATTTAACTGTGCTCATTTTAAGGATGTGTAAGGGGGATTTGACACAAAAGACCCAGTGTCAATGAGTTTCCAGTTAAACTGAGCAGAGGGGTGATTAATCACAGCTGTGGGTATGAAGGAGCACACTCATGAGTAAGTGTGACATTTTGGCCCACCTTGCCAAAGTAACGAAGCCTTATCAATTCCATCTGCATGACAAACACGGCAAAACAAGCTCTGTGAGGCTGTACCGGCGAATGAAAAGCAAAACACACTGATAAAAGCTGGTTTGATCATCAACTAATTTATGGGTTCATATCATGTTGGGTCCATGTTGGGATGTTACCCTGTGTAAAGCCTTTTAGAGGGGCATGTGCATTTGCTAAAGTAAGTAAGGCCACTGAGCCTTAGGCCTTTAGATAGGCCTAAGAGCCTGGTCTGAATATGTGTGCCTGTGCACCGCTCTGCTCTGAAATAATTAAGAACTAGGACAACTCAACCTGTCCCCAACACTATTTAATAAGACATTGTAATTTGTAAGCCACTATCTTTTACTTTTCTTGGTTTTTTTAGTATGATTTCCATAATATAGTGAAGAAATTATGGTGTTGGATTGTTAAAGCACTGCAAAAACTGAATAAATCAAATCACTTTTATTGTCACATCACATGTGCAGGTACACCGGTACAGTACATGTGAGTGAAATTCTTGTGTGCGGGTCCATCACACCATGCCCTCAGTTTTTGTGTAGCACACTTGTGTGACATGCTATTACTGAGTGTAGTCTAGAAACAGAGCAACTATTAGCTGCAATGCATAATGATGATGCTTTTACCTTTTGAAAAGGAGACTGAAGGTTTGATTCACACTCTCTGTTGTTGCAGAGCTAATGGAATAAGACAAATATGAACAAGTATGAAGTATCTTCTTTTGGCTGCTCCCTTTAAGGGTCATCACAGCAGCTCATCTGCCTGCATGTCAGAGCCACCATCCAACTTCAAACCCTACATCGTAGCAGGCCTTAAATATGAAGTGTGTTTAATGTAAGCACATCTGTAGCAGTGAATACATCTTAGATTGAACAGACAGCAGATTAGGATAGATTTTGATTGAGCTTCAGGTTTCCAGAAACAGATGATCACAACACGTGGAGATTGGGATAGTATGGAAAGATCATTGCAATGGAGACAACGCTCAAGTTCAAAGAAAATTTCTGCATACTTTGAAGAGAGAGGCACTATTATATGGACGACATGGTGGTGCAATGGTTAGTGCCGCCCCACACAGCAAGAAGGTTCTGGGTTTGAATCTTTTGGCCAACTGGGACCTCTTTTTGCAGAGTTTGTATGTTCTTATGTTTTTAAAAACATGGCCTTTTACTTTTAGGTGTTATGTATTAATGTAATTTAATATTTTCTTGTAACTACAAAGTAGTACAGCTGAGGCTGATGGAGAGCTTTTTTTGTTTTACTTAATGATAGCACTAGTTGAAAGTTCCGCTGATGATCAAAGTTTAGGAAGACTATGTGCATGGTCATCCATCCGGAAGTTATTGAAACCGTCTGTCTGACCCACAAATGTCAACCTGCTTGTGTTGCTTTAAAAAAAAGAAAAAAAAAAAAAAGAAAAAAAAAAAAAGCAGCAGGTGATTCATTGCCAGGGGACCACAGTCGTTTGAATCAGCTTTCATGCCAATCCATCCAGCTTGGTGTTGAGCTATTTTAGCGGACTGTCACACTTGCCATCACTACAGCCATGAGTCTAAAAACACATGTTCACTGCTGCCCAATACAAGAAAGCGATACAGTTACAAGGCAACTCTGATTTTATTTAAACACGAAATACACCACCTGTGCACAAGATCAGAGTTATCTATCATGTAACAATTGACATAAATACAAAATAAATAATAAATAAAAAAATGAACATTTGTATTAAGACGTAATGTAAATAAAACAAAGAGATGCGTGGTGTGACACAGAGACTAACTAAAAAAAACAAACCATAAGAATGTGATTCTTTGCCCTGAGAGGAATAACAATTCCTAATTTAAAAGAAAGTCTCACTGATCACAAGAAGTAAACAAAACAAATTTAAGGATTCAGAATCACCGGCAGGATGCTGAGTGCTTCTAAGAAGTCGCTCTTTATCATTGAAGAGCCTTAGATATTTCAGTCTTTCAGGAAATGCAGGGCCGAGCATTCTCACATTATCCCACATTTGACCCTCATTTATATCATTTTATTTACTGCATTGCATAACTTGCTTATGTTCGACATTATAAACACTTTTATATAAAGATAAATTACTTTTCTCTTATTAAGTACATGAATGGTCTCATTTTGAGTCCTCTCTGAGGGTCCCTTTCAGTCATACCACACTGCTGTAGTGTAGCTCAGTTCCAGCCCCTCCACTTCAGTCCTTGTCTTCCGTGAGTGAAATGGCATGGTCGGTCAGTGCACTTTGATTTGAAGGAATGCTTAGATCACACGGCGAACACGCTGAGGGAGCTCGTCTCGTCTTTCAGGCCCAGGATGCTGTATGCTATCCGTTTCATGTGACCAGGCAGCCTCACTCCGATGTTCCTGATGTCTCTGAAAATGACACATAAGTATCTCGTGAACACAGGATTGAAACGACAAAAAACAAAACAAAAACAAAAAAAAAAAAACAGCAGAGCGGTGGTGTATGTGAACACATTTTCAGGGTGTTTTAACTCCTTTAAAAGGCAAAGACAGTTTATATAAGTGGCTTAAGGGTAATATAAAAGTTGTACCTACACAAAAAAATATGTACAAATGAACCAAACCATTATTGTTTATTATTTCAAATGGGCTTAAAATGGTTTGTTTAAAGCGATGTTGTCATTAAATGGTTACTTGGGTTTATCTGACAGGGCTATGGGGCATATTTCAGAAAAAAAATGCCTGTGAGCCACTCATGCAGAAGTAACAGCAGCAGAGAATGAGTGGAATGACATGAGTGGCAGAGGGGGAGCAGAGTGCTCATGCATTCGCACGCTGGTTAACAAATGTTCAGGCTGACAGTCGGACACTTTCTCTGTGTCACTGAAAAAATGTGCAACGGTGCCGGATAAGTTAGTACAGCATGACGGAGGCTGCACCTGTGCCATGTGTGCACTTACTCATGTCTCAAAGCGAGCACCTGCTCCATGGTCGTTATCCCAGCGCGAGCGAAGCTTTCCTTGTACTGGCTCATTTTGATGGATTCCAGCCACTCGGGTACCGACCTGAACATGGTACCGTCGCCGCCGCTGGTGCTGGGCAGCCGGATGGAGACGCTGTGAGGAACAAAATGTAGTTGGATTACTCATCATTAACAGTGTGTTTATGCAAGCTGAGTACATGTGATGATGTTTGAACAGGAAACAACCTGTTTTATTGTTTTAAAGTCCACTTACAAGCTGTGAGTTGTGTAACTTTACAATCCACTACAGTCTCTTTATTCTCTCTAAATATGGCCTGTGATGCTTTCTATATTAAACATAGGCCACAGTTTCAAATAGCGTCCAACCAATCCCTCTGTGCTGAAAGTTCAGGCTCGGTTTCACAGAGTATTTTCCATTGACCTTTGTACCAATTTCACTGATAGCAAATATCCTTAATGTGGTCAGCTCAGGCACACTGCTTTGGCTGTGAGCTGTTGTTTAAGCACCATTTATGAGGAGCAGCCAATCAGAAGAAAAGCTGGCATGTTTAGGACAATAAGTGAACTGAGGATCTGCACTAAGGCCCGGTATAACATAAAATTGGATTATTTTGCACTGTGAGCAATTAAAAGCTACTAAAAACTATGAAGTTGGAAGTTAGCATAATCACTTTCTTTTAACACTGTCCCCAAATGGTTTGAATTTTTGGAGATGTAAAAACAAGATCAGTAGTTTTATGAAGAACTACGGTACTTATCAGAAGAAAATAACTGGATAACAACCAGCAGAGACTCATTGTTTCTTGCCAAGGAATAATTCCACTCATGCATACACACAAACGCACCTATCTGTATTTGTACAGATCAAATAAACAAGATGTAAAGCAACATGTTACACTTCCCCCTGTTTTTGTTTAAAGATAAAAAAAAAAAAAGATGGAAGGCACATTCCTCCCTGTTATTTATTGTGTTCATACCGTGGGTCAAAGTCTGCGATGGTCTTTAAGGATTCTGGGCTTTTGAGAAGTTTGTCCAGAAAGTTGACGATGTCTAAGAAGCGAGGTCGCTTTAAGCGTTCGTGCAGCCAACACTGGAGCATGAGCTGGTAGATAGCGGATGGGCAATCCATTGGAGCAGGAAGCCTGAAGTTCTCGTTGATAGCCTTCATGACCTGGGAAGGAGTGAAGGCAGTGGTTAGATTAATCATAGACCACTGCCTGCCATTGCTACAATAAACTGCTGTGCTCATATGTTGACATTAACAGTATTTAACAGATTTGAAGAGGACGGTTGGAGACTACACTGGATGTCTGGCAACTTTCTATCACCGCATAGCTCACGCAGACTCTCACTGCTAATATACATTAAAGTTTGACCCTCACAGGCCAAAACAATCCCTCATCTCCACGAAAAGTGGCAAATGAAACATACCTCGTGGTTGCTCATGTCCCAGTAGGGCCGTTCTCCAAATGCCATGACTTCCCACATGACAATACCAAAGCTCCACACGTCGCTGGCCGAGGTGAACTTCCTGTATGCGATGGCCTCTGGCGCAGTCCAGCGGATGGGGATTTTACCTCCCTGACAGAAAAAAACATTAACAAATCATATTTAATGGGTGAAAAGAGTGGAAACAGGACATGCTGACAGTCTGGATACTTAAGAGTGGAAATACAGCTAACAATAAGGCATTTCTTACTAGACCAAAAAAATCCAGTTTAACTCTCTTTTGCTACGTTTGCATTGTGAAATGTAGCTGTTAGACTTACTCTGGTTGTGTAGGTGCCCTCAGCATCATCTTCCAGCACACGTGACAATCCAAAGTCAGACACCTTACACTCCAGGTTGCTGTTGACTAGAACGTTTCTTGCTGCCAGGTCACGGTGGACATAGTTCATGTCAGAGAGGTATTTCATGCCAGCGGCTATTCCACGCAGCATTCCCACAAGTTGGTACGGAGGAATCTCTCCATCACGGCCCTAAAATGAACAAAAAATAATTGCGATATTATTGTTTTTTCTTTGTCATTCTTGTTTTTACTGGGGAAATGTAGAGGAATGAAACAAAACGTGGAAAGAACTGGGTGATATAACATAAAAGCATAGATAAAAAAAATGTTGTAGTTTCATTTGTCTGTTATCCTTTGTACTGTGTATACTGTTTGTACATGAAAGTAAGTCAGGCTTGAGACAAATTAATTTTTATATCGATCGATATCTATCTATCTATCTATATATATATATAGATATATATCTATATCTATATATATCTATATATCTATAGATATATATATATATAGATATATAGATATATAGATATATATAGATATAAAAAAGATTACAAAGTGATGATTAAATAATGAAGCTATTTTTCCACTAGCATGCACCTACCTTCAGATATGTGTCGAGAGCTCCGTTCTCCATGTATTCAGTCACTATCATGGCATGTTTAACTGAGAATATAAACACAAATATGTTTAATGGAGGAAATGAGTACAAGAAGTTAACAGATATGTCGGCTTTTGAGAACATTGACTCACATTTGGTGATAACTCCCTCCAGGTGGATGATATTCGGGTGTGAGAATTGACCCATGATGGTGGCCTCACTCAAGAAGTCCTGCCTCTGTTTCTCCGAGTAGCCTGGCTTGAGGGTCTTGATTGCTACAGGCACCTCGCCTCTCCCGGGAATCTTCATTACACCCCGAAACACTTCCCCAAACTCTCCTGATTGGCAGTCAAACAGCAGGTGGAAATGTTAGAAAGTCCGATCTGAGAGTTCATAAAAGTGAAGGAATGAAGGAGATTTGAAAACACCTACTCACCTACACCGATGACTTTTTGTTTGCCGATCACACTGGGGTCAATTTCAGTGACAAACTTGTGGATGGCAATATTAGGGTCCTCATAGGTATGTGGATCAATGTACGTCTTGAGAGGTTTATGTTGATCTGGTGAGAAGATCATAATCAAAAAATAAGCCTACAGTTTCAATAGTCAACCTACTTTCTGACTCTTACTGCAGCTGAGCTTTGCAAACCTGTTGAAAAGTAGGGATCCTCGGGTCCTCCTCGCCTGCGAGCGTTCAGTCGCCTGAGAGGAAAACAAGATTAATCACCAGAGGACTAGGTAGAATACAGAGTGGCTTTTTAAACAATTGCAGGTCAGCTTGAGCTGACAAAGACAAAGGGTGTATTCAATAGCAGCACCAGCTATTACTCATAACCTCTCCCTGAGCTGTCATGCCAGAGTATCCTTCATTTACTTGAACTTGTGGCACATAATCACACAGTTTGCATGACTGTAGATAATATTTATCTGAATGACACACATTGACCGTGGATATGAAGTGTACAGTTACCAACCGTTTACGCAGCAGCAGGCCAGCCACCACAACAAGCAGAATAACCGCTACTCCGAATACAGCTACCATCACCATGGTGGGCTTGTTCCCAAACTGAGGCTCAGCTGTATAAATGACAGAAATACAGACCTGTATCAACTCAAGTAATTAAAATATACACATGTATAGAGAGATGTTTGAGAAACTGTTTTGGCTACTGTAGATTTTAAGGCTGCTGGTACCTAATGGAAAAGTATTAAACTCATGGTCGGCACTGTAGCTGCCAGGGTTGCCTTCGGGGCCCAGAGCATGGACCCTGAATGTGTAAGTAGTGGCTGGGATGAGACCATCAATCTGCACAAAGCTTTTGTCCAAAATTAGGACTTTGTAGGTGGTCACATCACCCTCGGTACTGTCGTCCTACAAATTAAAAAAAAAAGAAAGAAAGAAAAAGAAAGGAAAAGGAAAATGGATTAGAATTTGAAATGAAAAAACAGCCTCGATTTTGAAAAAAGGAGGGGAAAAAAAAAACAAAAGAGCCCAAAGCTCTCCATCGTACTTTTCTGCGGTACATAAGCTCATAGCGATGATTGATGTGGGCTGGAGGTCGGCGAGTAGGAGTCCAGGACAGAAACAGACTGGTGGGGCTGCGATCATCCAGATGGATCTCCGTCACCTTGGGGGGATCTAACGGTTGGCGAGACAGAAAGCAAAATAATGGTTAGTGACTAATCATAGTCTTTGGAAAGGACATGTGGAGATGAAAGCCTCTGGGATTCAGTGGGTCAGACTGAAGTCCTCTCCTCTGGATTGAGTCTGTCTTTTGCAAAACCCTTTAATTTATAGCTCTGATATTACATGAAAATAGCTCCAAAGTTTGTCACTCTTTTAACCCTACTCTTCGGTTTAGGAACCTGGATACCCCTTCTCTCAGAAGATATATGAAAGATGACTTTCTGGGAATACGTCATTAATATTACAGAATATGTCACATTGCAGTGTTTACCATACAACAGTGGTTGCCACACATACAGCCCCAAAACAATAATCATATAAAGCCAATGTTCGAAAAAGAAAAGCTCACCTGTGTAGTCCAGAGCAGTGGTGATGGTTGCAGTGGGCCTCTCGGCACTGAACTGCGACACGCCACTTTGAGCCTCTACAGTGAACGTGTAGTTGAGATGAGAGTCCAGGTCACTAACAACAACCGTGGGGTCCTGCAGGTCCGTAGGTCCTGGCTCAAAGCGGATCTTCTCGCCGCAGGGGATGCAAGAGGCCTCGTCACAGAGTTTGCACACCACACTGTACATAAGGTCACTGCGACCCCCAGTCACCAGTGGTGGGCTCCAGAACAGCTGCAACTTGCCCTCCCCTGGCAGAGTCATGGAGGTAAGGTCACGAGGGGCACTAGGTGGAGCTAGGGAAATAAATAAATGACACAGAACAGTCAGAAAAATACTTCAAAATACTTTCCATGTGATAAAAGTAATTAAAAAAAAAAAAATCTGAGTCAGGGTCTTACCGGAGCAGGCTGATGTAGGAGGGTCTGAAGGAGCCCGGAAGAAACCTTCTTCACACAGACATTCACTGGCTCCGGAAGCAGAGGGCTTGGTGTTATCAGGACAAACCTGACAGAAGTTGTTCGATACAGAGGGCTTGAAGTATCCTGGTTTGCATGCTGTGTGTGAGAGAGAGGGGGAGAAGGTGTGTGTTGGTTTAAACATGACATATGAATCAGACAAACACAGGAAGGAATGAATGATCAAAATGCAAACAATAAGGCTCTCTCTGTGTTACCAGCCATTTCCACCCGACAGGAAGCATTTGTTGTGAGTAACCCATAATAACAGAGTCTTTGTACCCAGAGGAATGAATAGGGATTTCCCTGACGATCTGCCTTCACTCGCCTGTTTTGCCTTGAGGCCTAATCTCAGGTCGCACTGCCAGTGTCAACCGGATGACAGCATTAAATCCATCAGGTGATCTGATCTTCCCTTCCCCTGTGAACCCCTGGCTCATATTCTCTGGCAGTTAACATTTACGGTCTTGCCAAAGGAAATGGCACATTGGACACTGGTGCAATGCTGTAGCGGGCATTTCGCCACATAGATAAACAGCCTTCCAGGGCATGAGAGGTTAACGAACATGCAGACAGGACAAAAATCAGAGCGCAGGGTTAGAACTGCAACTCCGTCTAAGGCTGATGTTTCCTCCCTTTCTTCCTTCCTTCCGCTAACCCCCGACATCAGTCACAAATTACAGCGACCCATTCTGAATCAGGAAAGAGGAAGAGCTGGACAGGAATATTTTTTGCTCTTTCATGGATACAGATGCACATATTTTCTAACTGAGGTAAGCCCTCAGAGCACTGTTAGAAAAATAGATTTTATCTTATGAAAGAGCTCCTGTCTCTGGTTTGATTCTGCAGTCTCCCTGTGGTGCAGTCTTTCATCTGGCTCCTGTGCTGGTGGTCAAAGAAAAGAAAAAAAAAAAAAAAAAAAAAAAAAACTGAGTGAACCCTGGATTGAAGACGCCAAAGCAGAAGGACCTTTGCACCCCAACTACTGTTGCATTGGAGGCGAAGGTGCAGATTGAGATTGAGTAGGAGGGATAGAGATGAATGGATAGAAGACGGGGGATGGGGTAAAGGTCTGGAGCACCAACAGAAGTTCTCTCTGGGGAGTCACTTGGCGGCAGTGGGGGTGTAGCTGAGGGGCTTTTTTCCCCCCCTCCGCATAAGAAAAGGAGGCCAGCCCATTTTATCTTGAGCTGGAGCAGCAGGACCTTTGTCACGTACCAAAGAAACCCCAGCCCCATTCATCTATTGTCTCTGAAATTGGACAGAGTGGTGCTATAAATATGTTGTATTCCTCATTATATAGCTCACAAATAGCAGCATGTGTGCCGTGCAAGAATACAAACATCATTAATGCAAACTTTCAGATTTTCATGTCAGTACTTCAGCATTTCAGTTTTGGCTTAAAAACGTGTTTTGCTCATGTTTAAAAAGGCTAGTTTAAGAAAAAATAAAACTTTTGCCCAACTTTTGTCCTCACTTGTTGATGGAAAAATGTGCTTCCAATTGTTCTAGGTTCTCTTTGACTGCCATGCATGTGAAAAGGACTTATGTTCCGCACTGATGCATCTGTTAATTGAATCCGTTTTTCACTCTTTGTACCGGCCCATTGTTCTAATGAGTGGGAACATGGATTAGGGAGCTCGTTGCGTGTGTTAACAACTGGATGAAAGAGCAAAAAGAAGAGCATGTCATTGGCTAACAGCTGTCCTGTTGCTCTACTAATCCTTTTGACCAAATTACACTCCACACCTAACTAAGCGGCCACGAAGCTAACATCCCTCACACACCAACTGTCGGCGCACTCCCCACCCTCTGACTCAAAACACGGGCAACCTGCTTATTTGTGTCAGTCAGCATTCCTCCTCATCTCACTTTACTTCCTTTTCCCTTCGAGGCCACAATTTCTCTAGTTATTGCAAAAAACTGGAATAAGGCTTTGTTTTTTTTTCATATTAGAAGAAGCTACAGCATTGTTTATTTATACAAGAAACGTGAACAATTGTTGCAGTCATAAAGATTTCCTGCCTTCTTGTGCCAACGTTTCAGGTGCTTGGCTCAGGCTGCAACATTCCTGCAACTCCCTAACCCATAAATAAGATTCATGCTTTGAAGAGCTTCCAATCAGTTATTTGTTTCATTAATATATAGTGTGGAAAAAATGGTGGTAAATGTTTCACAGCTATTAAATGTCATTGTTTGTATGACCAGAAGTTAAAAATCCAAAGATCTTTCACTCAAAAAATTATTTTTTGATGGATGGCCATCTTAATGACAGTTTAATTCTGTCACCTGGTATGACTAATATGTGCTCTTCTTGGAAAAGACTCAAAATGAAACCAATCTCTGCCAGGCAAGGTGGCTCAGACCATCAAGAGTCATAAACCGCAGCTTGACTCAGGCTAAACTATAACAGGCGTGTCAACCTCTTCCCTGTAATCTGTGGTTCCTGTCGCCTTAGCAACTTGCTCAAAACAAATTCCTGTGAGGAGAAGACATACCATTAAGGTAGTCATTCTGACACATTCACATTCACCCGGCCCTTCCTGTAGTCAGTCACTTCTGTAGGTGACGCCAGGATAAAAGAATTCCTTTCAGAAATCCCCACAGCCTATCGTGCCCTTCCTCCTTCCTTTTCTCTCTGCAGCTTCTCTCCTCCCACGTTTCCTCCAGACAGTCCAGTGCACCACACCCCAGAATGCCAACGCACAGGCCAACTTCTGCATGACCAGCATGAGCACAAACACTATGAACCCCACAGCTGTGTGTTTTTGTACTGACTTTACGCACACGCCGTCTTTCTCCAAGTACATACCACAAACTTTTTGCACACTTTACCTGAGCTTGGTTGAATCTGCAAAACCTCCTTAGGTTAAAAATTATGTAGGGTTTTTTTTAACACTTAAATGATTAAAAGCTATGTATATCCACTGAAAGGAAATATAATTTTGATGAAAGCCATTTTTTTGTTCTGTTTTTTTAAATTGGAAAAAAAAAATTTTGCTAACAAAAATCTGTTATGTTTTAAGTTTCCACTCTTAATTGCATTTAAAAGCTTCCAGTGTAGTAAAACAACCAAAGTCCACAGCTTCTTTTACTGTACATTATCACCTAAAGACACTGAGCTATCCATAAACTAATGTCTCACCCAAGCCTCATTCCTGAGACCTGAGTGGAAGGCAGGGGAAATAATGTGCCATTAGCAAATAAAGACAATAAAGATGAGGTATCAGTGGGAAAGTGACGAAATGTGATATGGAGAAATGTTTGATTGCCTTAAAAGCTTAACAAAACAGGTTTGGATATCCGTTTCTTCCGTTTTTTCCCATGCCCAGCCCTGCCTGCTGTACCTTACCTACAGTATGATATGGAGCCTTTTTTTGCACAAGACTTCGAAGCAAACAAAGACAATTCACATTCTCGTGCACTCATTATTTCCACCATGACAAGTAAGTGGTTGAAGGCGTTTCATTTGCTTTAACTCACAGAATAACACAAACACGTCTCAGACAAGAGTGTTGCATATTTCTGGCAGTGCTTACCTTGGCAGGAGTCTCCTGTGGCTTCGTAGCCTGCGAGACATTGGCATTGAACCATGGGAACCACCCATTTACCCTCAGCTGTGCAGTAGATGCGCGGGGTGGCCTGGCTGACGGCATTCTCTACGCAGGCTCCCTCAACCTCCCTGAGAGCATCTGCCACCGTCTCTGGGAAAACTGCCAAGCTCTGCACGGTGGATGGGCATGTCTTGTAGTAGACTCGGACAGAGAGCAGCGCCACACAAGCGCCCACATCCTGAAAACCCAGGTAGAAGCCTTTCTTTGACAGCGGCCCCACAGTCTTCGTCTCTGTGTTCACCTTTAGCACCCGGCCCTGAGTGACCTCGTCGGGAGCAATGGTGGCCACTTTGCGGAACTGTCCTTTACGGAAGTTCGTTCCCACGTCAGCATCAGCCTCTGAGATGAATAGGTTGAAGGTTTCTTTGCAGCCAACAGACGCACCACCAAAAGTGTTGCAGTCTCGCACGACAAAACTGAGCTCCACAGAGACACGGCTTGTGCCCGGGCGCCGCTGAATAAACGTCGTGCGCAGCCAGTTATCCTGTTCTGTAGTCTCTATGCTACAAACACTGTAAGTGTAAAAAAGTGTGCCATTCACCACTGTCTGGACAATTTCCCACTGCAGAACAGAAGAAGATAAAGAGACAGCAAAAGGGATCAGTGTAAGGGGGGTAAAGTCGCACACAATGATGAAAGGAGAAAAGGCATCTTTTCAGGAAATAAGTAGAAGCTTTGTTCTTTCCAAAAAAACCCACTTTCATTGATGAGACACCTCTTCTTTCATGCTTACTAAGAAGCTTGTAAAAGTGCAGAAGTGAACTGGAGCTTTTTTTTTTTCCACGCTTAAGGATTATTGGCCTGGACATGTGCTGCGCTCACGACGTGTGTGGTTTTCCACTAACGCACAAGCCTGCATGTGTGTGAGACATAAATCCAGCAAACACTACTGTAGAACACCAACTAACATTTACAGCAGCTAAATGAGCTTTATGAGCAGAGTCCTGCTTAAGGCATGGCAGCAAAATTGGCAGCTATTAAGAGTTTTTTAAGAGAGAGAAGCAGAGGGATTAAAAGCCTAGATTAACCATTAAAATTCAACACCTCATATGTTAGCAGTTGGGAATGGGTTTCAGGAACTAAATCAATTCTCCCACTTAGACAACTTTGGGAGCAGTTGGGGGGGAAAAAAGAGGTGGCAAATGTTTGGAGAAAGGTAATTTGTGCCAGTACATTAGAAGAACACTGCTTTAGGTACCTTCACTGAATCTCTTAAATTTTCAGTCAAATTTTTAGGTATTTAGTTCTTATTATTGAGGACGTCTGGCTGGTTAAAAAACAAAACTGCTGAAGACAAGAAGCCATCCCTGGTACAAATTAAAAATAAACTTTTTAAGCGTGAGAAAGTTTCACGGCAACCGTAAGCTTTAATAGACAACGGGAAATCCTATCCAAAACAGCAACAATCTTCAGATCTTTGAGAAGAAACGTAGCCCACACAGTGGAACCGGCCATGTCCTGTTGCTTTTTTAAGACAAAAAGCCACTGAACTATAGATAGGCAGGAAGGATGGTTCTGCACATATGGACCACATTTTTTGTGTTTTCTTTTAGTCATCTCTTCATATTGTACACATTATCTTGTTTCTGTCATCTCTAAATCCAGAAAGGAATCATGAGAGGGAGGGGAAAAAAATCATCCTAAAATTTGGTTTTATGGTTTGGGCTTGGAGTGAAAAACAATCTGCAGCTATTGTGTAAAACTGTCTTTGGTACAGTAAATTTAAATGTAGGTTGAGCCTTGACATTTTAACTGCATTCATAAGTTCTTTATGAAAGGGTAGCGTTAACACAAGACTAAGCTGAGATGTGCCAAACCTCATCTAGCTGCCACTCATTCCACCTCTCCCAGAGAGCTTTTTTAGAGGACTGAATGAGCAGAGAGAGTGAGAGAAGGAGAGGCCTTCTGTTATTCAAATTCTTGAAGAGAAATTTGTGTGCTTGTTGTTCTGCAAAGCGAAAGGCAGCTTAGATCCATGAACCTGCAGTCTTAAAAATGCCTGCTGAGGTATAAATACTCACTCCGTTCTCATATGGCGATGTCAACCATCCCAACTCTGATCCCGAAGCTCTCATATCCAGCAATACTTCTGCAGGAAGAAACAAGAATAAATTGTTACAACAGGGACATAATCAAGTGATATTAAGATAGACACAACAAAAAAGTGCAGCTAACTAATTTTACCAATTTAATTCCCAGCTGGAAAAGACAACTGTGTGTCTTTATATTAGTTATTGGCTTTGTGCTTTTATTTTTGCATGTACAGTAACATTGTCTGCATTGATCTCTGGGTGCCAGCAGCTTTATGGGGGGCGCATGCCATGCTTTCTGACGTTTTAATCCAGCATATCGGCTTAATTCAAGACTTCATTGACCGTGTCCTCCAGGTTCAGGATTCAGGGCTAATAATGCCTGTGAAAGGCGTGGGCAGTTAAATTGCCATGACGAGAGAAATACATGTATCTCCTGCACAAGTGAATTAAAAAGTTCAACAGGTGCCCCTTAGGCCCAAGGTTTAGCAGTATCACTAATAAAAATCTTTTTTTTTAATTAAAATAAAATAAATAAAATAAGACTTAGGCCTATAACAGAAAAGTAATAATAGATTTGAAAAATCTATATATTTGTTTCCAGAACCGTATAGCGAACGGACATCAAAAATACATCGCTCTTGATTTTAAACAGCTGGCTGACAAAGAAAATTACAGTGAAACTATTTTATTTATTTATTTTTAATGAAGAATAAAACATTGATAAGGACAAAAATGAAAGACAAAACTCAGAGTTCAAATTCCAGCCGAATGATTCACGGGATGCGGTAAAGCCGAGCTAAACTTTAATCTCTTATAAAAGTAGTTTAAAAGAAAAAGTAACTTACGTTCTTTCGACTGGAGGCTGAGAAATACTCGGTTAATAAATAAAAACAAGAATAAGTTGAGTCCACGCAGCTCCATAGCTCCATAAAACTTTTAAAAGTCCTGCTCGTGTATCCTACAGTCAGTCGCTCGCTCGCTCGCTCGCTCCTCCGTCCACCCTTCGGCCGACACTTCTCAGAATTCCTCACTCCACCGGCTGAGCACGAGCTCTCCAGTCCTCGAGCCCATTGAGAAACAGGTGGCGTCATCGCCCCGCCCCCCTTGTCCTTTGGAATGTGGAAGTCTTCCATATTTGGCGTTTGGGGCTAGGCGTCTGAAGCACCTGTTTCATTGAGAACGAGAGGTTCTTCTTCAACTATTACTCCTTCTTCTTCTTCTTTAAGTATTGGTTTAATCAGTATAATTTTTATAGCTTATATCTCTCAGTTTCTGTCAGCGTTAAAGCCGGGTAAATGCACACTTCTTTTTAATTATTGTTGATCATATATGTGTTAAGTATAAACATAAATATTAATATGCAAACACACATACTAACAATACCAATTATCCTACAACTCAGCGTCTATTCCTATTGTTACACTTTTGCACCGATAATCCTGGCAGCCTCTTGATGTTTATGCTTCAATAGCCTACCTAATGCCTATTATTTATTTTTAAATGATGTTTCAATGACTATAATATTGACTGTACATTGGATTTTATAGGGTTTATTTTTCATAATGAATAATTGTTCAAATTAAAAATGATACTGAAGTAAAATACTGTGCAAAACAGTAGTGCAAATGGCATTTTAGTATATTTCACCAATGTCAACAAATGGGTCTACACAAATTTAAGACATATTAAATTTACATCTGATCTTTAAATCCCATCTCAAAAATATTGTGTTGGAATTATATCTGTAAAAGTGTCTTTTAAAGTCTTTACTACAGGGAGAACTAATCCATCTTATCTCTTCCTAATTATACTATAGTTGCCATGCTTTAAGCAAATTTGAACAAAGAATACATATAAAATTAGCTTTAGTTTGTTTTGTTTTGGGGGGTTCAAAATTTGCATTGAACTCTTTTTATTTCTTTCCATCTGTTGCTAATGTAGCTTTAGAGTTTTGCACATGATATAGGAATTCAGTTAAAGATTAAGCATCAACCTATGTAGATAAACAGCTAATAGTTTTTTCTCTCTTTTCTTTCTTGCTGTGTTTGATGTTAAATCTTGTCTAAAAAAAGATGTATAGCCAATGTTTGATTATGTTCTGGAATTGTTTTTTACATTGATTTCAAATGTTTCCATAAAATGTCAATAATACACTACAAATGTTTTTGGCCTTTTTAAAAGTGAGTTTAAGTTGACCATCGTCCAAGTAATTGCCTGAGTCCTTCTCCACATCCCATCCAGGGCTTGTCTTTCCCACGACTTGTAAAGGAGGGGTCAAGTAGGGGGGTGGTCTGGTATGAATATATGACTACTAATGAGACAGTCCTCATAAAGAACCTTATAATTTGGATATGAATATGCGACCACAAAGAAGATCTAACAATAACATCACCTAGCAACTCTTATCTGAAGGAATTTCAGAGTCAAGTCTTCTCTGTGAAGCAGCATGTACTTGGAGAGAAGAGCCCCTCAGGCTTAGAGCCATACACAGCCAACGGTCCTCACAAAGACCCCTGTAAAAAAAAATTTAACTGAAGAGTCAAACAATGTCTTGTCCAGCGCTACCCTACACGGCCATTAATCATACAACAGACAAAATGAAAGATACCACTGAAAGAAATAGATTAACAAGTTAAGTGCGGGTTGAGTTACGACTCTATGACCCTCCTTCAATTGCTTATAAATCAAAGTGTATTTTGGGCTGATAAGAGTAATTCTTTTAGGCTATTTTTACAGCTTACAACAATTAACAGTGAACTTTTTTCACTGTTTTTTCACTTCAAAAAAGTATTCTAAATGTCCCTCCATTTGGTTTCTCTCCATCTGCAATTTGTTAATGACTCCCCAAACACTTTCTTCATGTCAGTCACTCAACACAAGAGACTTTAGTTTTGCAACTCTCTTTAAGAAAAAAAACATTTGGTCTGGTTTTCAGTCTCAAAGAGCCAACATCATGCTTAAGATCCACAAGATCTCTCATTTTCAAATCCTCCAACACTCTCTGTTGAGGGTGAACGGCCACTTGAAGCCAACTTCAATCTCAAAAACCTAAGCAGACCTTTTCCTCCTCTCTTTATTGATTTTGATACACACTGAGGTACGCTTAGGTGTTATTTTCAAGTGTGTTAACGCTTAGACTGTGAGAAGTGGCCTCTTGTCAACCAGTTCTCAAAGGTGTCAGAGGTTAATACCCTCTCTAATACAAAAGTATGCAAATGCTTTCATTACAATACAGGCTTCTTTTTAGCCACCGAACAGAGCATGTAACCTTCTGGAGAGTGGACTGCCGCCTCAGATCGCTCAAACACCCTCCCATCACAGGTCCCAGGCTTCTGAGGGTGATGACAACACAAAAGTACTTCACACTGGGGGCTGGGCCTGCATTTTGTGGGTCAGTGAACAACAGTCGTGGCAGCAACACCATGTCATTCAAACCTGGCTCCCCCATACCCTCGCTTTCCTTACACTTTTTGTCGTATCAGCAAACAGAGAAGTGGAACACCACTGAAAGCACTGGGGTGTTTTTGTGTAGCACTAACATGAAATGCACCTACTGTTTTCCACCACACTCTCAGTGAGAGCCCCCAAAACCCTTGTTACGAAATGATGAGTTCACACGTTTGTGCATGCATTTTTATGTCTATCACCTAACAGTGAAGGAAGCCCTCTAATCATTTACTTAAATAAAGTAGCAGGACTCTATGCAATTCTATGAAAAACCAAGCACATCCTTACTGCTTCCATAGGAATTAAGACTAGTAGCAAAGTGCTGCTGATAAATTGCACTTGATTAACTCAAGTCAAGGCAGTTTTCTGGAGCACTGAGGTGTGTGTTAATACACTGCCACAATCTTTCAAAAAGTGGACATCCCAGCAAACTCACTGCCTCTTCTCTGCAAAGTTTGCAAAGTTGCATCTGAACTAACTGCAAGACTTCTGGCTATAATGCACAATGCCAAGTAGGAGAAAACCCAACAAAGCATATCAGTGCAAATACCTCAAACCAGCCGTCAAACACGGCAGTGAACGGATAAGGATTTGGGCTTGTTTTACAGTCACAGGCCCTGGGCACATTGTAGTTGACCGTGAACTCCTCTGTATAGAAAAGTATTCTAGAGTCAAATATGAAGCCATTTGTCTGTCAGCTAAAGCTTGGCCAAAAGTGGATCATGCAACATGACAATAATCCCAACCATAGCAGCAAATCTACAGCTAAATGTCTGAAAAAGAAAAGAATCAGGGTGCTGTGATGGCCCTGTGAAGGTCCGGACATCAACCTTCAGAGAGCTGGGCATAAATAAACGCTCACAAACTGAAACAAGAGAGACTGATAAAATCAAAGTGAAAGTGATTGCTTCAGTATGTGGTCCTACAAGCTAATCTTGGGTGAGTCCTGTGAAAAATCACTTTTTCTTTTAAATAAGTGTAAATACTAATGACCAACAATATGAACTTACATAATAAAGACCATTGTCAGTTTTACATGATTAAATTACTGTTTTGTTTACTTTATTTGCGAGCTGCATTTGTTCCACTGGGTAGTTTAATTTAAAACCACTCTTCATTATTATTTCCTGTGTGTTTGTTGTATTTTTTGGTCTTAATTCATTTTATGACAGAACAGTAAAGCAGACAGGAAGAGCGGGGCAGAGAACACTGGAAATGACATGCAGGAAATGGCCTGGGCCGGAACTGAACCCAGACCCCTGCTGTAGCCTTTCGGCATATGGGTCGCCCTCTGGACTGATCTGTACTAGCATCCAAGTATTTAAATCTCAACTTGAAATGTAACTAATTACTACTGCTGTAAAGTAAATACTGTACAAAATACCAAATAATTTAAGTGCAGTGAAGTAGAAATACAAAGTAACATAAAATGGAAATATTAAGGTAAATACATTTACAAAATTTGTATTCATTTGCTGCATTATTATAGTCAAAATAACTGGCTTTAAATGGAACCAGTAGTTTACTTAAACATGTGGGTTACAGTTTCAGTGAAACGGCTGCTTTTTTTAAGAGGTTGTTGAGATGACTAAATCTGAATCACAGGAAAATCACTTCAGTTTCAGTTACCACTTTATGAGAGACATGTTTGAGATAATCGTGCTGCTTTCAAAAGGGTTTCTGTGAGCCTAAAATCCTTTAACTTATCTGATGGAAGAAAAATTGCACCATGCGTGTGTTGTGTTTCACAGCTTGAAAAGAATATAAAACAAAAATCATGTACGGACAAATACAGGAGTTATCTCAGCTCCGCACAAGAGCACAAAGTATGTATGTCTTCACACAAGCAAGGGGCAGGATGTCACCGAAAACTAAATAAAAACCACAAAACCTCATAATCTCACATTAGGTTTTTTTGGGGGGTTGTGTTTTTTAAAACACCCATTTATCTGTCTTACAAACAGTGAATAGATGCTATGGAAATGTCTTTATTCTTCACTGTCTGTTATCTGAAAAGGTTGTGCATCCCCCCCCCCCCATGTCCTCAGTGATTTCCTTTTTAAAGCTCCACATGCCACCACTGGAAATACTGCCTCTCTGAACTGGAATTTGGGGCGGGTGTCTGGTGTCTCTGTGCACTATGTTATGTGCAACATAGCACTTGGAAACAAAAGGAAAGAACACGCTCAGACAAGTTTTGCAATATGAAGAAAAGAAATGTGAGAATGTGGTTAAAACACAGAAGCATTACTCATACATACATAGATTATGTCTCCTTGTGACTTATCCCCAATCAATCAGCACTGCCTGCTTCAAAGAGCAGCTGCAGAAAAATCAACACAGAATATGGGCATTTTTTTTTTTGTTGCAAGAACAGAAAGTAATACAGTTTGACACATTTTGTCTCACCTTTGAAATATAAAACCGTCTGTAATTAAATTTACCTTTAAAGCTAAACATCAAATAACAAGTCTGAACCAACTTTAAAATTACTCGCCGGAACAACCAGTCATTTAAAAAATATGAGCCTTTGTTCATTGCTCAGTATTAAGTTTCCTTATTAGCATGCAACAGGTTGTGTATTCGGATTTCTCCCAGACTGCGGCTGCTTTAATCCTACATGCCTGAGAGTGAGTTGGGGGATGAGAGCATGACTGAGAGTGAAATCTCCTTCAGTAAAGACCCGTGTTAAATGTAATGGGTGTTGGCAAGGGGGCCTAATAAAGATGACGGCACGCATTCATATGCATCAGTTTGTGTGCTCAGCTTGACAAAGTCTGCCCCGCAGGCTTAACAAAGGGGAGGAAGGAAGCCAGGGGTTGTGGGGAATGTCTGGGGGATGTGGGGTGGCAACACACACACACACAGACGGTGGCCCTCCAGCTTGCTCTCAAGTCGAGGTTATAGCTGTGACAGCTGGCCTAGCACACTCTGCATGGGCTCTTTTTCTTTTGCAACACACTCCCCTCCCCTCCGCACACACACAGTCTGTGACACACACAAACACAGGATGCTCCATCCTGTTGACTGTTTACACTTCACAGTAGCCAGCCAACTTGGGAGGTTTGATCACCGGCATTACAGCTGTTTGTAAGGTAGTAGTGAGGTTATTTGGTTTGTGTGTGCCTCCTGTCGTAATCATAATTGTAGGTTTAGGTGGTTCTTTTATTTATTTATTTATTCTTTTTCTGTAAGCCCTGTTATGTTATTAACTACTAGCTTAATAACACGTTAAAATCTTCTAAAAGCTGAGGTTGAAAATTTCATTTTCATTTCATTTCATTTTCATTTATTTATTTAGTTCACACTTGGTACAACAGATCAAACAACAAAATTATTCTATAACCTTGGGAAAAGTAGTTTAGGAAGATTTTGTGCTGAAACGCTCCAAAACTCCTACTGAACATCTACTGAAGGATGCTGTGGTGAGATTGTTTAACAAGTACTTTGCCTAGAAGTGTCCAAATCCATGCAATACAAACACTTCCAGCTAAGTTAGAAAGTAAGATTTTAAATCTGATTCTGAGAGGTTGAGAAGTTAACTAGCTGTTAACTCACACACACATGACCCCGCTGATTCAAAGCTGCTGAAACAACCACATCTGTTCAGCCAAAATACAAGGGAGGACCAGAAAGGACTACTGGCAGTGTGGTCCACAACAATCAGATCATTATTCAGCCAAAAGGACACCTGCTTTGTCCGAGGTAGGCATGATGACATGAGACAGCTGAATAATGCAGTGAATGCCATCCAGTTAAAATCTCTTAATTAAGTAATTCTATTTTTCTATAGTTGCAGATGAAAGGCAGATTATTTAACCACGTTATTTTTAAGTCTGAGACGAAGTATTTTGAGTTTTCAGAGGGTGAAGGGGAGGACACGAGTAGAACAGCTGTATCGCTCAGACACCAACAGGGGTCGCCCTTGTTACAGCAAAACGCTGCAGAGTGCATCTGCCACCAAGTCATGAGCAACAGACAGGGACTCAGAACAGCTGATAAAAGTCATATAACACGGTGAGATATTCATCCTCATGCGCTGGGCTCTTGACCCTGAACTGTGGATTCTTTATGAAATCAATATAAGTGCAATAAAGGGCAAACGGGACTGTTTCATTTTATATTTGGCAATATACAATAATTTCAGTAAAAATTTTTACTTCATATATCAAGGACAGGTCATTCTTACCATCAAAGTGAATTACAATCTATAGTGTGAGTTTCTGGCTAGTTAAAATATGGAGGCCATAAAACCACCCTGTCCCACATTTGAGAACTCACTAATAATAATAATTTAAAAAAGTTCATGTTGCAAAAGATAATTAGTGCCAATTTCTGAACGGCATTTAGTTAAATTTTACAATAATGCAAAAAAAAAAAATTGTAGACTACTTTTTAACGTGAAAGTATTGAAAAATGGGGGGAAAGCAGTTTTCATTCAACTTTCATGCTGGATTGAAACAATATAACATGTTGTTTTTGTGGGCGTTAATGTTTAATAGTTTATTTAAGACCGCCTCAGATTTTAAAGTGTGTTATTCTTAAAGAAAAAACTCTAAAACATATATGAAAGTATTTGGTTAAAATTAAAACATGACATTTTCAGGTAAATCAAAGAACCGTTTAATTCCTACTTTACCTCTCCAAATATAAGCTGGTTTATACAAATCGAGTTTCAAAGTGATTCTGACCGTGAGTCTGGTCCTTGACACTTGCCATGATGTTTTAATGCCTCCAGTGCGTAAACTCAGTCAACCTTGACTTCAACTCAAGGTTTTCGGGACACTCATTAACAAACCATCCTTACAATTGTATTTTATGACACCCTGCAACACGCTAGTCAACATGGTAATGTTTTCAAACGGCATCATTCAAAAGAACTGCGCAGAGGAAGCTCAAAGTCTTGGAAAACATGTATTTATCATGTTAGCAGCCTGCCTTTGGATTGAGGGGTGTCACGTGACTGGTACAGGAAGAGCGCGCGGTAGCCTTCGCCACCGGGCAGGTTCGTCGTTTCCAGTTGTAACTTTTTAAAGAGTGCGTCTGTTGCGAACATTTCTGCTTTAGTTGCTTCGCGTGTTTTTGTAGCGTCGACACGGCTGTACTTTTACCGAGACGCTTGCAGAGCCGTGTGTATTATGTGTAGGTAGCGGAAGTGAAGTGGGACAGCTAGCAGGTGGACTCGTGGGATAAACATGTTGTCCACCCTTCATGTGACGTCGTGGTTTTTTTTGCTTGTTGTGCCAGGAAGGCGAGCGACTGTGTGGAAAGCAGGCGGCTTCAATGCAGCATCTGTGTCTATGTACAGTTTTACAGTTTGTAGCGATGGCTTGTGAATTTCGGATCAAATCCCTGTGGACGTTACACAGCTGGTGGCAGCTGAGCTCTGTCAGCAGCATTTATGTTTACTGCACTAGTTATTGTATTTGCTTTTTCGCCGTTTAAAATGCTCAGGAAAAAAGAAGGGGGTGATCTAAAACTCCCCCTGCAGATTGCTGCTGCTGAAAGTGCTCATATGGACCGGGCAGTTTACTAAGTGCACTTGTTTAGCTGCTCCTTAACTCAAAATATCTAATCAGCCAATCCAATATGGCAGCCACTCAGTGCTTTTAAGCGTGTAGGGACGGTCAGGAGGGGCTGGCCTGCTGAGCATCAGAATGGGAGAAGAAAAGTGATTTATATGACTTTGAAGTTGACATAATTGTTGTTGTTGTGAGCATTTCAGAAACTGGTTTCTTGGTACACTTTTTATTACTCAGGTGGTCTACCTGTGAAATCTTGCTGACCATGTCCGTGTCTTTATGACCACAGTGTACCCATCTTCTGATGACTGTGGGATAACTCACCACATCTCAAAGCTCAAATCATCTCAAGCTGGTTTCCTAAACACCAATAATGAATTCTTTGTACCCAAATACCCCCCACAGTCAACTCAGTGCTAGCAAGGTGTGCGTAATAAAGTGCCAGTGAGTAGAGTTTTGTCTCTACATGCAGTTTAGATGAAAGTCAGACCACATTTCAATAAGTCCTGCTATACTGAGAGCTCCTTTCATGAGGTGACCTTTGGTGTTCGCATTATATTTTGTAACTGAAATTACTTATTGGTAATATAGGATGAATGAATAGGTTCTATAGTTTTTTTTAATATCCATAAGTGAGCGTTTGAATTAGTATTAATAGCAGTTTGATCTGGAGTTTCTTCTTAAGGCTTGACTGTGACAGATCTCACCACAATGACAGAAAGCGAACACAGGATATCTCTTCAGTGCTTTTTCCAGTCCTCATCAATACTCCTCAGTTGTCAGACAAATCTTTTATTGTGCTGATCGTCAGTGGACTCTGTCTAATGCCGTTTAACTTGGCACCTGGAAAAAGCACTTCATGTCCACAGAATTTCACCAGTGCCTGGCGGGTTTTTGAATATAAGATATGGGATAGTCACTTGATCGTATGTGCACGGTAGAACAGAAGATGCAGTCTTTCCCTGTTTTTCCCCTTTGCTATTTATAAAGAGTTTCACGGATAGATGAGTCAGGAAGACTCAAGGAAGATTGTCTGTGCTGATTTAAAGAGGAAAGAAAATGAAAGTAGCTTTTGACTGACGAGGAACAAAGTGTCACATGTAGGTCAGAGCTACAGAAGAACCCTAAAGAAGCAAAAAATATTAAAAAGCTGCTGATCTGTGAGGGAGGATTACAATATAAACAAAATACTACAAAGAAATAGTACCAACAGTTTTGATGACTGCAGTACTTCTAAAAAAAGTAAAACAAAAAAATCAGCTGCCGCTGAAGCAGCCTGCCTTCATGAGGGTGGCCTTTGCGGTTTGCTTTGCATTGTGCAAACATGCAAGCTGCAGCGATTCCAGATATTGCACTCCGTAATAAAATCAGCCTCTTTCTGCTGGTTTTCAGTTCACTGTGAATAATTTTCACTCTCCGTCATAGTCACATTTTGCGGTGAGAAAACAAAGTTCAACAGATACCTTTAAGAGATTTTCGTGTGCCTGATAGCGGTGTTTTGGATATTAATGAGTGCGGATTGTTTGCCTGTTCTCAGACTGTTCCCCTCTGATTACAGTTTGTGACCCTGTGTTCATCCAGCAGAGCATGGGATCCCCTTTGCTCCCATTAAATGTGTTACTTGCTCAATAAATGTTTGCAGGTCCTTGAAAAATCATCAGTAAGTTATTTGGATTTCCCCAAAACGCCAAGAACAGCTCAGCTCTTGTACTGGAAGCTCAACGCCCCGAGCAAAGTGCAAAAGCTACGCCCCTTATCCACCAGTATCCGGTAATCATTACACTCATGACAGTATCTCTGCCTCTCAAGGGACTTCGGAAAAGCTCAGGACAGAGATTTTGCTAAGTATGGGTTGTTGTTTTTTTTTTTAGCTCTATTTATATACATTTACCACTGCTAACTGTTGCTTTTTAAAATGGTTGTCTGGCATATTTCTTAGATTTCTGGCATACAAGTTGATGGTTGTGTACTGTATTAAGTGATATGCTTTAAACATTATTTTGCACATGATATTTTGGACAGTCGATATGACCAAAGACAGACATTGCATGTATATTACATCACGAGCGTAACTGCATTAATGTCTCTGTTAATATTTCATTTGACTTTGTAACCAGAGGAATTTCTTTTATGAAGCGCTCAGAGCTGAAAGTTGATGAACAGAAAATCAATATTCAAATATTCTGATTAACTGTTTGTTTATGCATCAGGTTAGTAAAACTGACCGTTTTGGGGGCTTTTCTTGTCAGACGGCACTCTGTATGTCACAAATACACCCACTGGCTGTTAGTTACATCTTCTTAGCACCGGGTCAGATCCTCCTTTGCCTTTAGAGCTGCCTTAATTCTTCATAGCATATCTATGGTGCTGTAAAGGTTTTATTGCTCCAGATTTGTTGCTGCACATCAATGATGTGAATTACCACATCCCAAAGGTGCTCTGCTGGATGAAGAACTTGTCACTGTGGAGTCCATTTGCATACAGTGAATTAATTGTCAATGTTCAAGAAACCAGTTGAGCTCTTTGACATAGCACATTAACCTGTTGGAAATAGCCATGAGAAGATGGGTACAATGAGCTTTTAAAAGGATGGACATGGTTAGCAACAATATTCAGGTAGGCTAGGGTGTTTAAAACATGCTTGGTACAAAGTGTGCCAAGAAAATATTCCCCACGGTGGCTGCCACTGTGTGTCACAGCTGACCAGTTATCATACTGTTGCAGGGCTGTCACATAGACACAGACAACTATTCACTTGAACGATTAGCTTATGAAAACAATCTGCAAACTTTGTCTAGCTTTAATATAATCTGCTATTGCATAGTGTTCCTGAGATGAATGCCCTTCTTTCATTGCTGTGTTCATACAGGGGTTTGGACCATTAGGACCGGACAATGTTTTTGACTGTGTTCTTCCTCCTGGTCGCGTTGTGCACCCAGGGAGGAAATGGTAAGGAGGGCGAGGAAGCACAGAGACCTGGCCATGTTTCGGTAGTCATAGTGGGAGGCACGGGTGACCTGGCGAAGAAGTACCTGTGGCAGGGATTCTTCCAGCTGTATATCAACCAAGTCAGTAGTGGAAACACCTTTTCTTTCTATGGCGGGGGACAGTCCCCCACTGAAAAGGCCACACCAGTGCTCTTTGAGATTCTGAAGGCAGTCTCCTGCTCAAAGGATGTTTCTCAGGAGCGCTGTGCTCTGCTGAAAGACCAGTTTCTGCGGCTCGCACAGTATCGCCAACTAAAGTCATTAGAGGACTATCAGGATCTGGCCAAGCACATTGAGCAACAGCTTCAAGAAGAGGGAATGACGGAGGCAGGCAGGCTCTTTTACCTCTCTGTACCAGCTTTTGCATATGCAGATATTGCTGAGAAGATTAATAGTAGTTGCAGGCCAAAAAGTGGGGCTTGGCTGAGGGTGGTGCTTGAAAAACCTTTTGGACATGACTACGGGAGTGCTCAGGTACTGGCATCTCAACTTCGCAGCTCACTGACGGAAGAAGAAATGTACAGAATTGACCACTACTTGGGGAAACAGGTATGGAAGTCCTACACAGTGCATGCCTTCCACCCTTGACTCTTAAATGAATCTGAATCCAAATCCAAACATCTTATGTTTCCTTTTTTCCAAAGGTGGTTTCAAAGATGCTTCCTTTTAGAATACAAAACAAAAAATTACTTGATCCCATCTGGAACAAGCACCACATCGAGAGAGTGGAGATTGTACTGAAAGAGACTCTGGATGTTAAAGGTGATTAAAGGGTTTATCAACTCTCTTAATTACTACGGTATTTTGAGACATGGGTAAATCATAGACATTTTTTTTTTTGGTGATTGAATCATGTATTCTTACCCTGTCTTTGTTATTTTCTCCTCAAAAGGTCGCATTGCCTTCTATGACCAGTATGGGGTCATCAGGGATGTGCTACAGAACCACCTGACTGAGGTCATGACACTGTTGACCATGAGGCTTCCCAAGAACGTGAGCAGAAGTGAGGAAGTCCTTGGAAACAAGCTGCAGATCCTTAGTTCCATGCTTCCTTTAGGAAAGAATCAAGCTGTGATCGGTCAGTACCAAACTTACAAAGCAGAAGTTCAGCAGGAGCTGAATAAGACCAAAGATCACGTCAGTCACACTCCAACATTTGCAGGCAAGTACTGAAAGTTTGTCTCCTTACATTCTGCTGTAAGTGTGCTGCATTACATCTCCTTCACTGTTTAGATGCTAATATTTACTCGTGTTTCTATTTTTTAGCTGTACTCGCACAGATTGATGACGCACAATATGAAGGCATGCCGATCCTTTTGATCTCAGGGAAGATGCTAGATGAGCGGGTGGGATACGCACGTGTTCTTTTTAAAAATGACATATTTTGTGTTCAAAACCACAATAACGTTCACTGCAAGCCCAAGCAGATAGTTTTCTACTTTGGACATGGCAGCCTTCAATATCCAGCAATTCTTGTTAGTAAGAATTTGTTCAAGCCAGCTCTAGTAGACAGTGAGTGGAAGGAAGTGACGGAGCACAAAGACGTCAACGTTTTTGGATTGCCTATTTCAGACTTCTACATCCAGATTCCAATGGAGCAGAAGGAAGCTTATGCAGAACTTATTTCTCACATCTTTTTGGGACAGAAGAATAGCTTCATTAGTACAGAGAACCTGTTGGCTTCCTGGGACTTATGGACACCGCTGCTCAGCAGTTTAGCCAGCACATTTCCGCGCATCTACCCAGGTGGTGCTGATAATGCAGACGTGCTGGACATCCATCTGAAAGGGAAAGACGTTACCTACAACAATGAGGTGGTGATAATCAGTACTGATCATATGGGTGGCACATCCACAAATGGTTTCCAAGTGATGCAAGGTAAATTTCGCAGTTCTGAAATGGTGTCTGCATGGGCCGAGCAGCTTGTTGACAAGCTCGCTGCAGATATTCAGGAAGCAGCAGAGGCAGCTATTTATGAGGGTGGTGTTTTCCATCTCGCCCTCTCCGGTGGATCTACTCCCCTTGCTCTGTTTCACAGGTTGGCCGATCACCATTTCACCTTCCCCTGGAGGAACACACATGTTTGGATGGTGGACGAGCGCTGCGTGCTGCCGACGGAACTGGAGTCCAACTTCCGCAACTTGCATGACCATCTACTGCAACATGTGAGAATCCCGTATTACAACATCCACCCCATGCCAGTGCATCTCAACCAGCGCCTATGTGTGGAGGAAGATGGAGGAGCGCTAATGTATGAGAAGCAACTCGTTAAATTGGTTAACAGCTCCAGCTTCCACTTTGTACTGCTGGGTGTCGGCTATGATGGCCACACAGCCTCTTTGTTCCCCGGTGGCAAAGCTGATGAACTTGGCGATAGTCTGGTGGCCCTCACTGAGAGCCCCTCCAAGCCACACCAGCGTATGAGCCTCACCTTTAATGTCATTAATCGAGCCCGCAAAGTTGCCCTTTTGGTGATGGGCAAAGGCAAACACGAGCTGATCACCCAGCTGAGCCGCGTGAAGGACAACCCAGACAAATGGCCTGTCACTGGTGTGAAGCCTACTAATGGTAACCTTGTTTGGTACATAGACTATGATGCACTTTTAGGATAAGAATGTAATCTCTACCTTGCAATCAGACAAATGTCTTTGGAGCTGCTTTAATTGGACTGTTGGTTGATGAGAAAGAATATATGAACCAGCACATATAGGAGGACCATATAGGAAAGGTTATTAACTCAAATCACATGTACTGAGCAGAACTGCTAAACTCTTTCAGGCTTCTAATTTATTTCCCTCCAGCGCACCGTTTGAGATCATAACAGTGTATACATAGACCAAACTTGATCAAAATAGGAAATCAGTAGAACATTGTTGAAAACAGCCCTTTGTTGGTGTCCATGTGGTTGTGAAGCAGCGAAGACGTTTGTGGTTTCTTACATTTAAAGAACTGCTCGTCTTCAGTAAGGCTTGACTAATGGAACAGGAGTTTTCCACAAGGTGAATGTAAGGTGTAAGTGTTTTATAATGTGACGATAGCCCTAACTTTAGAGTTAAGCCTAGTTTATTGCACTGCAATAAATCTGCATCGCAACCATAGTGAGCGGACATAGTTTGCATTGTACGCTGGTGCATTGAACTTCCATTACAAGTGAAACTGAGCCGTTTATGTTGGACTTGGAGATAATAACCCATATGGAAAAGAAATAGTAAAAACTTATATGATTTACTCATGAAAGTGGCCACTTTCTCATTATTTTCATATATTGCTTTAGTAAGTATCCAAAACATACAAGTTTCATTATATAATTTTTGTATGCTTTTCATACAAGTTTCACACAAGACAGATACAAACTTTATAAGATTTATATATATCTTTTCCATATGGGAAATCTTGATAAATAGTTAGCTTTACAGCACCGCAAGAAGTAGATAAGAGTTCAGAAACGACTCAGTCTATACAGGTGCACCCAAAAAATATTTATGCCCAAAATGCTGACTTTAGGTAATTTGATTACATGTATATTTTCCAAGCATTTGTTACATAATTACTTGATTGGTACACATTTAGTTTATACCAAGCATTAACCTAGCACCTAGCATATTTTCCTTAATGATAAATTATATGAATAAATAAACCTTTTATATATATTTTTATATATTTTAGTTTCATTTTACTCAAAATTATTTGAGTTTATGAAGGCAAAGAATCACTTTTTTAAAAGTTATGTTGGAGCTTGGGAAACAAGAATAACAGCATGTATCCACTTTCATTAGCACAATAAGCAGGCTATACAATTACAGCCTATTAGATTTTGTTAAATAGAGGAATTATACTGGTGCTAATCAATAATCTGTGTTTACAGAGGATATTACCAAACATACCTGTCACACCTGTTGACAGTGCATGTCAGGCCAAAGGATAGGTTATGGCGTAGGTTTAACACGGTACTATAAACCAGAAATGAGTTAGAAGGGATGCTGAGTGTATGTAATTTGTCATTAATGAAATCATTGGTCCATGTTCTTAAAAGTTTTAACCTCATATGAGTATTTTTTTATGTGTGTGTGTGTGTGTGTGTGTGTGTGTGAGTGTGTGAGAAATGCATATGAAGATTTTTGATCATTTAAGTCTAAGTGTGAAGTGAGTGGGAATCTAGAGGAATATATGAAGTTTCCTTTGCAAATTACACAGCGCAGACGATTGTTGTGTTGCTGGAAGACAGTTACAACACACGGATGAATTAAGGTGTTTGTATGTGTGAATTATAACTGATCTCAGGTGAATTTAAAGATATCCAGTTTACTGTATAATCTGCTCTTATTGGATGAATGTTTTATTCTGTGGAGTGGTACTGCCATACATACACAATCAGGTGATGTAAAATATGTGTTTTACTAAAGAGATAATCACATTCCCATACTCGGATCACATTTTTCTTCTATTAATGTAACCTGGAGGTGCTTTTGAGTCAAAATGATTGAAAACAACATTAACACTACATCATATTTTTGGTTTCTTTATTGAAGACCATCTTTAAATAAAAGCTCAATTCCACTAAGTGTCAGCAGTGGTGTTGTCTTTGTGCCTCAAGATTAGGAACAAAGTAAGAAAACATGCTAAACACATCCGTCATCTCTTTAGCTATATTAGTCTGTTGTGAATATGGTGTTTAACAAATTTAGTAGCACCTGCCATTTAAAAACAAGACAATACAGAAAAAATTTATTTAATAGGCAAACGATTAACTGAATTTACAGTTAATTTCAAAATTTCACCTGGGAAACTGAATTGTGAGAAGTCAGTTATTGTAGCTTCAGTAATAAGAAAAATCCAGTTCAGAATTTACAGTCACACCATTGCTTGTAATCATGTCAAATCTACTGTATGAAATATTGTTTTTTTTAGTAATAAATTGTTACATGAAATACATTTCCTCGGTGCAAAAAGAAAATCAACAGCTGCTTTTCTGAAGTGTGCATTAAAAAAATGTGAGCTGGATTAAGTCACTTTCCCTTTTTCTTTCTCCTGGTTTAAAATTACAAGCTGCTGGTGGCAAGGAGCCCTCATGAATTCTTTACATGTGTAGTGTCACATATCATTGTGGGACAGCTGGAGTGTTTTATAACTCATTGTTTCTGCTTGGATCTGTCACAGAGTGCCTGTTGGTTAGCCACAGTCCTCCTCTGACCATGAAAAAACCTGAACGGACAGAAGCAGGTGTTAGTCCTTCGAAATGAAGATTTTATGAATGAATGAATTATCCAGTGTGCAAGAGAAAGGGAGAGTTGTCTTTCACCTGTACTGATAGCAGAGACCACTGTTAGGACAAGGGACATGTAGTACAGCTCAGGGGTGGTTTTGGCCTGTGAACATACCGTACATAGAAATCATTGATATGCTGCAGGAGTTTTTTTGAGGGGTTGAACTGGCTAATATTGCTTTTTTTTTTCTTACACATGCTGCTGCTGTCAGAGTCAGGATAGTAGTGCACAAACCTTGGCCACATGACAGTAGACCAAACACATGGTAGGCAGCCCACAAGCTCTGATGAACTGGGTCTGTCAGTGTGAATATCACTGCAAAACCTTGAAAAAAACAATCACTGTTCCTATTAAACCTGTGTAAATGCTGTGAGAGTATCTGCTTTGGGACTGCTGAGCTGAGGAGACTTACCTGAAGCCATCAAGGACAGAGCAACTGAGGCTGACAGGTTGTTCAGAAGGGGCTGCCTGCAGTATCTTGAGGATTTGGGCCTTTAACCAAAATAGAAACCATTGTTAACTTCATGTTCCTTCTTGTATGAGTAACCTGCGGGCTGTATGGCATGATGCCATTGCCTGCGTCCCACTTACCTTCCCATCACGTAGAACTGAGGAACCAGAACAATTGTGATGAACAGTACATTCAGTAGTTGACTGTGAAGGGGGAAGTGAACGGAAAATAGATTAAGGTCATAGTAAACAGAAAGTCATTCTGAAATCTTTATGTATGAGAGTACTTACAATCTTAATCTCTGATTCTTTGGTATCCATCTGCTGCTGTGAAATGCCATGAAGACCAGCAAGTAAAGAAACATGGATGCTGCACATCCAGACGCGTATGTACTGTAACACTGTCCCTGGCACGTGTTGTATTAAAGTGCCAAACGCCCTTGTTGACCAGAGGAAGGATTGTATTTCATCCTGTCCAAGCCTGCACTTTTTACTCCTTGAACTCAGAACATTTGCCCCAATAAGTTATGCTTAAATTTTTTTTAAAGTTGGTTTTAACATTTTAGACGCTTATAAATTATTTTTGTTAAAACTCGCTAACACTCTGAAATTGTATGAGATTTCTTCAGCGCCCTTTCGCCATCACTTTTACCCCCTCACCCACTCCCGGAATGCACAGGCCTGAACTTCTGATACTTGGCTACTGGGTTTAATCGCTTACTGCATTATACTGACTCATGGCGGCTGCACTGGCACAGAGAAATACAGTGATCGGTAACTTTCTATTCATGAGGTTAGCATCGACCATGTATGGTAGAAACTGGGCGGATACAGGGCTGGATGTGAGGCCGATCCTCTCCACACAAACTACGATTCATAAAGAAACACTGACTCCAGGTGTGCATGCTTACAGATTTAATTACCTCGAGCTTTTTACGCTATTATCACATCTGCGCACAAGTCCTCTTTTAGTACAAAGCCCACGTAAAAGTACGAATAAAACTGAGTATATTAAAATTAAAATAAAAAACCTTGCGTCGTGCAAGGCTGTTAATCTATTTGGAACAGGATAGTTTCCTCACATTATTTCAAAAGTCTTGCTCCACCCTCCTGCGTATGTGCCCAAATTAACTAGAGCATAAGCAACGCATCACCCTTACCCCACATTTGACACACAATAAAAAGAGCCCACCCAACAACTTCGCATCCTTCCACTCTTGAAATTCTGCTGTTGCGTCTTCCAAAGAGGCCACCTAACATCCAAAATGCCTGCCAACCTCAGTGGGACGTGGAACATGGTCAGCAATGTCAATTTTGAGGGCTACATGGTTGCACTTGGTAAGTTTCACCCTTTTTAAAGCAAATTGGAAGACTGCGTGCAGAAAATGAGATGAGTAGAAAACCTCATATTTAGTTGGTTTAGAGTTCTTGAACTTGGGTGTACGTAAAACTTATATATGGCAGGTTATAGTTTTTACTCTTTTTGGAGTGTAAACATTTTGTAGAAAGTGTTGTCACTTATCCCTCTCATTTTGACATGCAGGTGTTGATTTTGCAACGCGCAAGATTGCTTCTATGTTGAAGCCTCAGAAAGTGATTAAGCAGGACGGACATTGCTTCACAATTCAGACACTTAGTAGTTTAAGAAACTACGAGTGTTCATTCAAGACCGGAGAGGAGTTCGAGGAGGTAACGAAAGGAATGGACAACCGCACCTGTAAGGTAAAAATGTTACCAAAATGTAACCTCCAGTTTTAAAGGTCGCTATTAGATTTGTGATCAGTGGTGCAAAACAAAATCAGCCTCTTTACAAAGTGTAAACTCCATTTATGTTTAAGTATTGGGGAAACTGTGTAGTTCATTTTTTATTTATTTTATTTTTTTATGTTACTCTAACAGTCTGTGGTCAACTGGGAAAATGAAAAGCTGGTGTGTGTCCAAAAAGGAGAAAAGAGAAACCGAGGGTGGGCTCACTGGCTTGAGGGAGATGAGCTTCATCTGGTATGACTCTGAACTTTATGCTGGTGTCCCTGTTAATATTTTAACTTATAACATTCACAATCCTGTGATTGTACATGTGTACAACTGTAACCATACAAATGAAAATGCTGCTCCCTCTGAACACTGATGCCATTCATTGAACTCCTGCTGTTTTTGTTTGTTGTTTGTATTACCCTTTTAAAACTGATCTTCAATTACAATTTTTTTTTCTTTTTTTCAGGAGCTCACTTGTGGGGATCAAGTCTGCAAACAAATTTATAAAAGGACTATGTGATTAAACTCTCAAAATGAAGTGCATTGTGTGTTTATTGTCTCGTTAACTGACATCATAACACAACAAAAACTATATCTTTTCCTTTTTATATTTTAGAATGATGCACAAAACACTTTCCACAATCCTAAAGTGTTTTATACTAAAGCTTTCTTAGGAATTTAAAGCTACCTTTGTAGATATTTATCAAACGAAATGCTAGTCTTTCCGCATACAGATTCATTTCATGTTGCCATAATGAAAATGGCAAGCTTTCTCACTTTCTAAAACATGGTGTTAACAGATGTTGAGATTAAATTTCTCTGCTTTAAAAAAAGCAGTAAAAGTAGAGGGAGGTTAAATAACTTTTATAAAAAGATAAAGGAAAGAAGTGGACGTATGAAAGAAATGATTGTTTTATAGTAAAGTGGGGGGGAGGTGTTAACTTTTAGCAACGGTGCCCTTCGGCTTCCAGTATCACAGAACCAAAACATGTCTGCCAGTACAGTAAATACATGATGTTGTTTAGACTTGCTCGCTGATGAAGTGTCCTTGTTGGCACCATCTGACAGACGACACACATGCATCATGTTAGCACTAGACGTTTTAAAACTATTTCAACGTGTGCACATGCAGCATTTCTCTCTGAGGTTTTGCCCAACTGATCAGCATGACTGTAATACTGTGACCTAAGTTGCAGAAATTAAGCATGACACACTGTCAGACTTCTCAAGCTGATTGGCAATTGAAGTACAAGCTGAGGAAAGATCTCATTCAAACCCTGGACTTTGTAAACTATACTTCCTTTGACTGCATGATCGTGCACTGTGATTACTCAGGAGGAGGTGGAGAGCTGATCGATTTCTTTCTGGAGGGTGCTGTCCACAGAGAGCACCATCAGTGCTCCAGAAAAGCCTTTTTGATTTTCCTCCTTCTGTGACATGAAAAAAAAAGAGTGTTGGGGTTATCTTTCATTCTTTTAATGCATCACAAAATCTCATGAGGTCATGAGCAGAAAAAGATCGTCCAGGGTTACTTATAATTGTTGGCTGGTTCATTTTGAAGATGTTTTCATTGATCATTGCTGTTATCTTCTACAAACATTAAATAAAGCATCTAACCCATAGTTTAAGTAAACTTAACAGCTTTAGTTCCTGAACTGAGATAAGCAAGATTTTCAGGGACAACAGCTATCAATCAAAGCTGTCATCATAACCCTGTCAGACCACAGTTTTACAATTTTAGAAGTTATTAATTAAAATCAGACTTTTGGGAGAAGTGACCCATTGACCACACAAACTACTTAACATGGAAGAATGTGTCTGTTATATGTATATCTGAGGTGGACTTGAGTGTTTTACTTAACCCCCCTGGCCCATACGCTAACATTGAGTGTGTGGGGTTAATAGCCTTTACGGAAGCCAGACGCCAGGGGGCGATAGAGACGTTTGGGCTTCACTTTAGGGAAGTCAAACAATGGGGACGTCATTTTTTCCACAGTCAAAGCACACTGGTTGGAAGTGAACTGAAATGTAAAAGACTAATAACACCAGGAGGGGGCAGTAAGCGGAAACTGTGGATACCAATTGAAGCAAAACACTGAAAAAGAAGCGGCGGACTCGTTGGTTTGTTGACGCATTTATGCCGCGAGTTTAATTTTGTAGCTATCAGACAGTTATCTCTGAACAAATAGCTTAAAAATCAGTTTACAGGTTACATATCGTGTTTTCAGCAGTAGTTAATCTTCAGTTTGTGACTTTCCTTTTTGTTGTGGTTGTCTGGGAAATCTTCGGTTTGGTTTGTCAACAGTTCTGCTTGAAAATGTCAGTGGATACAGAGGAAACTCACCAGGTAAGTGTTTCAGTTCTCTTCACTGATTGCCTGTTTGGCTAATATTAGCTAACACAAAGGGACGTTGCGAAAGCTACTACACAGGACCGTTATGATGTGTTTTAACGTGATGTGTTTTGGGGTTTTAGAGGTTAAAAGCTGCAGTTCATTATACAGTGGGTCGTCTCTGCCAGAAGATCGGTGAAGACCACCGGAGACCGTTCAGCCGACAAGCTATAGCGGCAATAGCCGAGACGACATTCAGACAGTGTGGTAGGTGTTCAACTAATGAGGATATTCTTTCACTGACCACTTTATTAGGTATACCTGATTTCTAATCAGCCAATCAGATTGCAGGGGTTAAGTGACTTCAAACGTGATGTGGTTAGTTTTCCGAGTGTTTCAGAAACTACTGTGATTTTTTTTCTCCGCACACAGCCATCTCAAGCGTTTATAGAGAATGGTCTGAAGAAGAGAAAATATACAGGAAGCCCATTTCCCTGAGTGAATATGCTTTGTTGGCCAGATCGCTTTGAGGTGATAGGAAGGCAACAATAACACAATACCCCCTCATTTCAACTAACATACAGAAGCGCATCAGCACAGTATATCAAAGTAGATGGGCTACAGCAGTAGAATACCACACCAGCTTTCGCTCTTGTCAGCTAAGAATAGAGATGGGTATCGTTTAGGTTTTATCCGATACCGGGGCCAAACCGGTACTTTTGAAATGGAGCCGGTGCTTAAACGGTGCTCTAACTGGTGCTTAAAGAATGGAGACTCCCCACCTGGGACTGACTTAATCTGGGACTCCCCACCATTTGACCTAAGAACTGAAGAAGCTTCTCAGATGAGAGGTGAAATGTCTGCAAGTAACTTAAAGAAGTCCAGACGCTTTTCTTTGCAAGCTCCTTTGATTAAAGAATGGAGAACACAAACTTTGTCCAAAAACCTCTTACGTTTTTATTTTTAGAAGTCTCTTTTTTTCTGCAAAATGATAACCAAGTTAGCCTTTTCTGTTGATACAACATACCTCCTTTGGTTGGAACCGGTGCTTAAACAATGGAAAACACAAACTTTGTCCTAAAACCTCTCATGTTTAGCTGTTTTTTTTGTTGTTTGTTTTTGTTTTTGTAAAAAGATAACAATGTTTGTCTTTTCTGCAGCTATAGGGCATATATGGTATCACTCTGTCAAACAAGAAGACAGCCGCATGTAACTACAACGGTGTTTGCTAGTTCACCTTACATGCATTAATGTAATAACGTGGTTAGCCTACTCAACGTATTACACACGAGCAACATTAAGCTACTCGCCCAGAGAAGAACGGCTGCTGCTGCTATCATCATCCGTCATCATTTCTGCTACACTGGCAGGGCTAGGGGCCACGACTCTCCTCTTCGGTTTTTGGGGGATGTTGCTAACTCCAGGTCCGATAACAGGCACCACTCCCGCAGTAGATGTGCACGGTGTGAGGTCTTGCAGCAAGCTATCAAATACGGTGCATTTCTCGGCTTTTAAAAAAAAAAAACCGCTATGTGTCGCCAGGTGTTTCATCAGGTTCAAGGTTTTACCTCCTTTGCACAGTATCAGCTTAAAGCACTTGTTGCAGGCTGCTGAGTTTGCATCTTTTGCTGTGAAGTACAGCCAGACTTTTAACTGCTTTGCCTTGGGCATTTTTAATCTGCAGCTCTGCTCTAAAAGAACGTACATACCTGGGCCTGCCTACTATCCTTGGAAAGGTAAAATGATTGGCTAGAATCCAAAGTGTATGACATCTCAAGAAAAAAAAAAGCACAGAAATAAAGCACTGAAATGTGCGCTGCTTTTCGGTCTGGGTACTACCGTTTATGTCAGAACTGGTGCCATAATGGCACTGGATACCGGTACCCATCCCTAGCTAAGAATAGAAAACTTAAGCTACATTTCACATGGAGTCACTAAAATTGTACATTACAACATTTGAAAAATGTTGCCTAGTCTGCTTATTCTCAATTTGTGCTGGAACAGATGGCAGGACCAGGATTTTGCATAAACAACATGAAAGCATGGATCTATCCTGTCTTGTATCAATGGTTCAGTTGGTTAGCTGAGGTAGAGGGAGGTCTGGGCTTCTCAGCTTAGGTTGCTGCTTTTGCTGCCTGGCCCTGGATAAGCAGTAGAAAATGAATGAATGAACTGTCAGTCTGTTAGTACTGATTGTAGTACTTAGTACTGTTAGTATTGTTGCATATCCATGTCCTCTCTTTTATGCCAATAGTATATCCATTGTATGACATAGTGCATTATTCTGGTTTCCAAAGGAATCACACATCATGTGACGAAACTCAGATCATCTCAAAATGGTTTCTTGAACATGACAATGAGTTCACTGTACTCAAATAGCCTGCACAGTCACCAGATCTCAATCCAACAGTACCTTTGGGATGTGGTGGAAAAAGACAATCACATCATGATGTGCAGGTGACAAATCTGCAGCAACTATATCATGCTAACATGTCAATATGGACCAAAATCTCTGTGTTTCCAGCACATTATTAAATCTATGCTATGAAGAAATAAGACAGTCCTGAAAGCAAAAGGGGGGTCCAACACAGGACTATAGCATGGTGTACATAATGAGGTGTGTGTGTGTGTGTGTGTGTGTGTGTGTGTGTGTGTGTGTTTTAACATTGTTTATCCTCTGATGGTATATGTTATAAAATATGAAAATTTACTGGCACATCAGTACAAAGTGTGGCGGTATTTACATACCCTGCCTAACAGCAGCTCTATCTCACTGTGTTGGAACACATTTTTCAATAACGGATATATAAAATATCATGCAGATTCATAATGTACAGTTTTGCATTTTTAAACCCATAATACAGTTATTGTTTAGAAAACTTAATATACCTTTCCATATGAAATTATTGTGAAATTCAGTTTTTAGCTGCTTCTTTTTTGTAATTCAGTTACACTCAAGTAGTTGTTTTCACTCTTCGTTTTTAATGAGCATATTTCAACATATATGATATATATATCATATGATTTGACCAGTCACATGTAAAATTATTTTGCATTATCAAGACTGTATAGTTTTCCTTCCAGGCTCAGATTAAATCAACAATTTGCAAGCATGTAAAATTTAGTCTAAATATGGGGATACAATTCCAGCTTTTTTTCCTGATATAACTTTTTGCAACTCAGTGTGCTAATATGCTCTTTGGTGTGGATTGTAGAAATGAAATGACATTACAGAACTCCTTAGATTTCATCAAAAAGGAAAAGAGACAGAGGTAAACTCTGGGTTTCTTGAGTTCAGAAAGAGAACAGGAAACACACTTTTCCTAAGCTTACCCTAAACCCCATTCCTGGAATAAAGTGCAGTTACTTAATTATGAGTTGTCACTGAATTCAAAAATTGTGTCAAAACAATAATGGAGTCAAGTTTGGTCCATGTACAGTAGTCTTTTGTTGTGGTGTGTTAGGTTTATCAAGGTAAAAATGCAATACAGGTGGTGGCCATAGGCAGCGCTCTCACTCTTTCTCTTCTGTTTATTTATTTTTAACATATAGTTTTGCTTTTCGTTGATGTCCTTGTCATTACTGGAACATGAAACAGCACCTGCAGCCTTTTTAGGTTGCACAGGCAGTCCAGGTTAGCACATCCATATGGTCTGTCACAAGATTTGTTTTGTTTCCAAGCATAGTGTGGAGGAGAAACCAGGAGATGGGCTATTAGAGGAGGAGGGCTGGACAGAGCTGTAGACAGGCATCACGAGAAGCACGTATATGTATCAGTCAGATAAGGATAAGAAGAAAGCCACAACCTGCAAAACCATTTCCTTTTTGGGGGCATCTTGTTTCACCTCTAGTGAACCTGTTCTCCCTTTCATTTGCATCAAAGAAGGTGATATGGCTTCTAAAGGGTCCATTTACATGAAAACTGCAATATGCCTTGTTATACTGTGCTCACGTTCCCTTATTTTTATTTAACTTTTGAGCAATATCTATGGAAATGAATGGAGTTATAATCTGAAATGATTCTAACTCAAGTGGACCAAGGATCCACAACAGACTGAAATCAACATTTCACTCTTTGTTTTTAACAGATATATTTGCCAAAGACCTGGAGGCTTTTGCAAGGTAAGCATTTTTTTTTTTTTTTTTTTTTGTGTCCCAGCACCATATTAACAACTTTACCAAAAATACTTTGTTACTCAAACTGCAGCTATTCAAATATGTCCACGTGGCTTCCAATCCCAAATTTCATTTCAGGCATGCTAAAAGAAGCACAGTGTCTGTAGATGATGTGAAACTTGTAGCCCGCCGCAGTACTGCTTTGGTGAGTTATTCAAAGAAACAACACATTCAGTGACATGATTTCTGTACAGTTAACTTACAGTACAACAAACATGTAGTCATGCCAATGTTAACCACTAAAATAATTTCAAATAATTGTTTACTGAACCTGTGTATTGCGTATATAATCTACAGCAGACAGCAAATTTAATGTTTAATTTGTCTTTATTTATTTCAGTCCATCCACATACAAAATAAAAGTGACGAACTGACCCAGGAGCACATGAGTTTAAAAAAGAAGACTACTGCAAAGAGAAAGAACACAGAAACTGAGGAGGAAAGCAGAGAATAAGGACAGGACACAGGCAAGCCTGCGGTATCTGACTTGAGCCCAATCAATCAAATAAACATGAAGACTGACTTACATGTATCTGATAAAGCCAAGAGCCAACAAAAGTCCTAGTTCTTTCATGGGACATGTGCCTGTCAAAACAGTTATGTAGCAAAGATTTGGAGCAAATAAGTGAAAAGTTCCATCCCAGGATCTGCTAATGTGATGTTGAATTTTAGTGCATGTAACAATTTTGACCTGATTTGTTACCATGTATGAATGAAACATTAAACTTGATTTTTAAAGCATTCGCCAAAGGGACCCTACAGAAACTGTTCCCTTTATGTTTTTCAGTGAGACTCTTAAAACAAATCCCCAATTCCAAGGCACAGAAACCTGACATTAGCTCTAGTATAATAGCCAATTCGGGAGAGAGAGAATATTGCTGAAGGAAAGCAAAGCCACATTGCTGAGCTGGACTGTTTTACCTTCCCAGTACCTCATAAGTGTGGATAATTAAAAAAAAAGGGGATCATTCACGAACAAGCCATCAAAAGCAGCAAAAAGACAGGTACTACCCCATGTCTGAGAAGGCCACACACTGAAAGTGTTGGAACTTCCATCTTCTTCCTTCAGAACAGACTTCAGTCAGGGTTCAAACGGAGACCTCGACCAGCAGAGCCCAAAGTCCCTAGATGTGTGAATCGAATTAGATGGTTTTTGATTTGACAAACTTGACTCAAGTAATATCAACTAAGCATCTATTCAAATGAACTTTATTAGAGAACTCCCTTCATTTGACATGTTTATAAACACCTCACAAACAAAATCTACTGGGAACCATTGGACACACCACTCCACGTTCGCACACCATCACTCGCGTCCCCCAGTGTCTTCAGCAGGTGTCATCCACATCAAGTACACACTTACAGATCAGTTCATTAACATGAAAGCACACACCATACGGCATTCAAATCAGATAATATAAGCAATACAAATATTCATCACAACATTCCACTACATTTCGATATTTCTGCACTTGACAGACATACTTAAGAATAAGGAAAAACTTGCAAAGATTAAAAAAAAAAATCTTGAAGTACTAATTAAACAATGTCCATGTTAGGGGAGGCGCTCGTAGCATCTGCAGCTTCCACTCACACACTCAGAAAGCAGTCAACTTGGGCTCTTTCACTGCACAACCAGTCCGTTTCACGCGTCTCTCTCCGTTCGCTCACTCATCGCTTCACTCTTCGCCACAAGCCATCCTCAATCGCACTCATCAGTTCTTAAAATGTCAGTTGCGCTGTTCTTTCCATGTAAAAGTGGATAAAAGTGAAAACACCCACCGTCTCTTAGAACATGCGGAGTGAAGCCGTTCTTTGATGGCATAGCATTTACAGGTGGGAAGAGGGAGAATGATACCGATATCACCCCAAGAATGCTGCCAAAGAGGAGCTTCCTCGCAGGGAAATGGAAGAGAGGTGAACTGCAGAAGAGATTTCAATGAAGGCTTTTCCATAGAACTTGACTGCAAATAAAGTTGCACTTAAAACATTTATGTTTCAACCAGATTCTTCCCAATGCAAGATTGCCTTTTAGGTCGATGACAATGCCGGATAATGGTGAACCACGAACATTCATGCATTTTCAAAGATGGTTATCACATTTCACAATACATGCATTAGAGAATCCAGTTGAAATGGATACAAACAAATGAGACATCAAAAATAGCACTTTTCTCAGACATCCTGGTAAACAATTCACTTCAACACTTCCTAAATTAAATCTTTAGCATTTTTTTCCAAATGTACAAAACATCTTCACGCAAAAGTGTTAAGTTTTCAGATACGCATCAACACCAGAAATAAATTTCGAAATGACTCGTCTTTCTCGCAGTACTTACCATACAAACACTTAACTTACATACCCCACCCAGATGACTTTGACTCCATGCTGGACCCAAAACCTGAGCTAAACCCACTACCACTGGTTGTAGAGTTTGACCCTGTTCCCCAGCCAAGACTGGCTGAGCTGGTGCCGTAGTTACTGTTGCCTGTACTGAAAGACTGACTCTGGTCTCTACTAGAGCTCGTTCCACTGGAGGTGCTGCCTGAGGTGGATGTCTGCTGCTGGCTAGCCAGCATACCCATCATACCCCAACTACTCTGCAGAGCAGCCTGTGCAGCAGCCATCATGGCAGGGTTCAAGCTGAAGGAACCAAAATTAGCCAGACTACTGTTAGTGCTGCTCCCTAACCCACTACGGCTGCTACCAAATGCTTGAGCCCCAAAACCATTTCCGAATCGTGCTGTGCGATCAAACTGCCTATTGCCATGTTTGGGCTCAGCATTTGAGATGTGAACACTGACTCCTTTGATAATAAGGTCTTCTCCACAGAGAGACTGGGCAACCTGTGAAAGGAGAAAAAAAATTTTGATTATGTGGACGCAAGCAACACCAACAAAGAAGGAAAGAAATACCGTCTACATATTTCATACGTTACCTGATCATCTGCAAATGTAACAAAGGCAAAAGCACGGAATGGCTTGGGAATGAACACATCTGTGACTTCTCCATACTGCATAAAGAACTGTCGTAGATCATCTGTGGTCATGTCTTCCGTGCAACGGCCTACAAACACTTTGCGGCTTCTTAGTGGCTCATCAGGACCTTGCTGTAAAGAGGAAAGGAGGGTGCATTAGCATTACAGATTGTTAACCACAGTATTGGCTTAGTTTTGATTCCCATAGTGTGTGGGTATATGCATGGGCATTACCATATTCACCTTCGAGTTAGGGAGCTTGCAGTCGCACCACCTCCCATCGATCATATGGCGCTGAGAGATCACCTTTTCCTGAGCTTCATACTCTGTGAACCTCACAAAGCCAAATCCTTTAGAGTTTCCGGTCTTGGCATCCCGTTTCACCTATGAAAGAAGAAAAAAATAACACCAGCAAAAATAATAAAATAAAACAAATAAAAAATTGCAAATCAACGCAAATGTTTTACTATCCAAGTAATACCTGAACCATGATGACTTCACCAAACGTGCTAAAGTAGTCTTTAAGGTCCTGTTCGGTCGTTTTCCAAGGAAGACCCAATACAATCAGGTCCGATGTTTTCATATCTCCCCTCTTCATTTTCACGGCAGAAGAGGCATCGATTTCATCCATTTTTCTTTTATTGTCTAAATGGAAAGATTTGGGGGGGGGGGGGGGGGGGGGGGGGTTAATATTTTAAAAGCTATACAACCAAAATGCAAAATATAAAATTCTTATATAGTTAGTAGTTTATGCATTTCCCTCTTTCCCTTGACATTTAATAAAACAAATTGCACACCACTTGAACAATAATAATTTAAAATCAGTTCTGGTGATATTCCTTTGGTGAAAACCCAGTCAGCTCTTAATTAAATCTTAATTAAAAAGTTCCTTAATGGAATCGGGCGAAACAAAAACACCAAATGGTAAGGTTAAAATAATCATGCCCTTCAAAACAAAGTCCAGCAATATAGGTACTTGGTTTGGCAGAAGGACTTTAAGGAACAAAATCAATCCTTTGGTGCTCTTTTTAATGAATGGATTTAGTGCCCGAACTCTGGTGGGCGTGACCAAGTCACTTGTCACGTCACTTATCTATTTTCAGTAACCTGAAGCTACTTCATGAATTATAAATAACATCTGCCCACCTGTTCGGATAAAGTCTCTAGGTTTAAATAAGAACAAGGAAAAACACCAATCCTTACCTTTTGGATAGTTCACCACGTACACGACATTCCCCCATCCATTTTCTGGCGCGTGCAGGACCCCTTCCACGAGTCGCACTCCTCTCATGCACTGAGACACGGGGCTCCTGAACCGCAGGCCGCAAGCCCCAGGAAACTGAGCCGCCACGGTGGAAAGAAGAACAGTGCCGTCGTCTTCGGAGGGAATCTCCATGGGCTCCTCATTTTCTTCCTCCGCCACTCGAATGTACACCTCAGCCATTTCCCCGCAAAAATAAAACTTACTCGCAGAAGCAAAACAATGCTAGCGGTTAGCTCGCTAATTGTCCACAGAATCGGCTAACCTTAGCCGATGACGCTAACAGGACTGAATGAGTCAGGCTAAACTGTTTATTATACTTGAGACAAAGACTTCTCAAATACAAAAAACTAAAACGGCGTCGGGGCTAGTTTACATCCAAATGATTTAATCAATAATGCTACTTTTAGATTGCGCTAAAAAGCGGGCAACGATATTACTGCTCCTTTGTTTGCTGGGACGGGGATCTGTGCCGTCAACACCGGACGACGACCGCTCTAACGTGCCTGTTGAAAAGAAAACTGCGCAAATTTCGTCAGCTAAACAAAAAGATGTAACGTTTTCCTAAAAATAGTTTGCTCGGCCCAGAGGAGTGGTGCAACTTAAATAAAGCGCTTGTCTCGTCCAACATGCAAAGTAAGGAAAGCTCAGACGAGTATTTTTCCACGAGGCGAAAAATAACAGCGCCATGTAAGGCGAGCAAAATGGCATTATCTAAGCGAAGAAGGAACTACGTCACTAAACTGGAAGGTTTCATTTCACCCAGGCAGGCGGGGGCCGATGTCCTGTCTGTGTCGGTAAAAGTAAGTAGCAGTTGTAAGTAAGTACCTACGTAATGCATTCTAAGGCTAATATTTTATGTTTTACTTTACTGGTTTATATTGATTAAATGCAATATAAACAATTAAACTTAACAGTTAATTGTGAATTTTGTTTCCCCCCCCGTAAACGGAGTAGATAAGGCCTAGTGTATGTCATTTACAACAACAGCTTCCGTTTGTTGGCTGGAGATTGGAAGATGGCGGTTTGAATGAGCTATACAAACTTTGAAAGCCAGACAGATAATAAGAAGTTAGGATCACAAGTATTTACCTACATTTTTAAATTGTAGGTAAATGTGCCCCCGCCTTTCAAATTTCAGAAGACTGGAGCGTGTCTAAAGCATAGCTGTCATGCCCATGTTAATGTAAAATGCATTATTGCGTCGGTTTGGGGTGAACTTAAAAAAATCCAGTTATGATGAAGAGACTGGCTTTTTCAATATTAAGTCATTTTCAGATAATTGGTCTTTCTGCATGGCTTATCCCCCTAATAGGATGTTGTTCACTTGAACAGTGAAACTTTAAAGTTCCATGTGCATGCAGCAGTTTTACAAACCAATTTTAGAAGTTTGGGGATCAACATTGACTGACTACAGACAAGAGGTAAAGCAACGGAAGCTGGTGCAGGGATAATAAAGGTGATGATCATTGGTTTCGGCAGAAAAGGTAACTCCCCTCCTCCTCTGCACTTCATCTGTGGGAGTGGCCTCCACTTTCAGGTACCTTGGTGTATCTCATTGGAAACTTTACCTGGAGCCATAACAATTGCTACCTACTTACGAAGGGACACCATTTCTTTCTCATGAACCTGAGGTATGCTAGTACTCTGGTGAGGGCGGTGAAAGCCCCACCAGCACAGACATCTACACCAGCAGAAGCAGGGCCTTCTTGGTTTTTAACCAGGGTGCAAATGAAAATTTTTACTTCAAGTCATATGAAAGTGACTTTGAAATCCTTGGAAGGAAAAAAAAAAAAAGTACCATATAAAATTATGTTGCTGAAATCTGACAATAAAGAGTAATAATACAAGCACTGTTACACAATTTTAAAAAAACTCAAAAAAATTTCTGCATCCAGATGCATCACAATTCCTTCTGCATAGATCAGAAAAACAAATCCGGTCTCTCTTTAGTGAACACAATACAATTACTGCATACAAGTTAGTTCTTTTTTTTTTTTTTTTAAGGCTCCCTCCAAAAACTCAAAGCTGCACAAAGCAGTGAATTGTTTAAATGGCACATCAGAAGATTCTGACAGAACCCTCACAAAAACACAAAGCAAGATCTCAAACAGCTTTTTATTACATTTTCCAATCAATAACAGTACAATTTAGTACAGTATCTATCTTGCATCCAGCTCACCGTGGAACACCAACAGACCGAAATGAAATACAAAAAGTGAATAGGTACATAAGGGTGCAGAGCTCTATAATATTAATGGAAAGAGAAAAGGGAATCCACCTCAGTTGAATTGCATTTTCACTTGTGGCCATACACGAATACATCACATTTATTGTACATCATCGCAGAAAGGAAAAAAAAAAAAAAAAAAAAAAAAAAGGAAAAGAAAAAAGTGAAAATATGTCACAACTTTAACAAAAGTGCTTCTGTATACAGTGAAAATGTTGTCATTCAGATGTTCTGATTTTCAAATTTAAGACCAATGGAGGGAGGGGGGGGGGGGGGGGGTGTACAAAAAGTTTTAGTATGGACAGTGTGTGAGGACATTTCTGTTCCATTGTGTGTGTGAAGATTTGAAGGAGAGAGGACTTTTCAAGGATAGATTTCTCACAATGATTGTAATAATTATTACAAAATTGGCATCAATAGAACTGGTAAGCATAATTTACATTAAGTATGCAGTCAATAATAAGTCTGTTTCCATTCTTGCTCATTCTGGTGCATAGCGTTACCAGTATTAGTACATGATGTATGTATGCAGAGTTTGAGCCAAAAATAAATTGGCCTCTATTAAGTTCAATCAACAGGTTACTCTCCTTTTTGGAAACAAAAGAAAAATCTAGGATTTTTGCACCATTGAAAGCAAGTCTACAGCATGCACATCTAAATTAACTCGTGGCAGACAAAATTAAATGTCTTAACTTAAAACAGACCATTATTTTCAGACATTGATTTTGTACATTTCATTCACAGAGTTGCAACTGCAGTCCCAAGCAAAGGAAGTGTCTATTAAGTCAGGTGAGGTGTTTCACTCAAAGTGGATACGAAACACAAATCCCCTTTCATATAGTAAAATCGAGCCATGCCTCAGTTACCTCAGCACCCTAAACCAAACCCTTCCCACCAAAAGTCAAAGGCATGTACAAGAATTAAGGGGCTTAACTGGATAATTTACTGGTAATAACTCTTTCTGTACTGGAATGAGCATTCATAACTTATAGCATGTGCTTGGTTAGTTAACACAGTATTAGTTGAGAGGCAAAGCTTCATGTGCAAAAGGCTGTGATGAAACAAAAACAGCTAGTATATAAATACATCATGGACATTTTGAAAGCTGCTCGTGTAATATGATCCAAGCTTTTTACTTCTGCATGGTTTTCTCATCTGTCTTATATGATTCACCTGGATTAGAAAGACAAGCTGTAATTCAAACATATCTAAAACCACTAAAGAAATATGACAAAAAAAAAAAAAAAAGCCATCAAGAATAACAAACCATCAGAATAGAAATCTTAAAAAAAAAAAAAGAAAAGAAAAAAAAAAAAAAAAAAAAAAGGAAAAAAGTTAAATAATTTGTACAATTACACTCCAACATTTGCTTTCAAGACGCACACATTTGCATGGGATGATAGTGTTGTTTTCTCTTTCAAGGTAACATAAAATGGTCCAAGAAGGAATGCACAAGTTTTGGATTTGATACCACAGGAGATCCTTTCTTAACTAGGTGATAAACAATTGTGCTCTTCTTTGTGTAGGAAAGGCATTGGTTTCCCTTCGTTTTTGTGGTGTCCAAGTCAGTTTAAACAGTGTTGAAGAAGATGCTGTGAACATTCTCAAGTTGTAATGGTCTTCCAGTCAACTTTGGAGTTAAATGAACATCTGAGAAACAAAGAAAGGTTAAATTTAAGATTTGAATAATATAATCTGACCTACTGTTTAGCCTTTTTTTTTTTTTTTAATGTTCTGCCAGGTTAAGACCTTAAAACTTGATGGACAAAGATCAAGCACTGATTGTGTCCCATTACAAACAACAACCAAGTGTGGAACAAGCGTAAAGGTAACTGGATTTTGGAGGGAAATTGGCATTTATTTGGATACAAATGTAAAAAAAAATAATAATAACAAAAAAAAAAAAATAATAATATATGCAAAAAAACAAAAAACAACAAAAAAACCCAAAAACAATCAAACAGTAAAAGAACCTTCAGGCTTCAATTCCAGATCTTCAGAAAACTGTCCCAGGATCCTGTTGCAACTGCCATGCCATCATCAGTAACCCCCAGGCAGCTAACGCGGTTGTCATGTCCAGCCAACACACCTATAAGCAATCATAATTGTCATTTAGTTAACAGTAGTGCACTAAGGAAATACAGGTCACATCAATTTGGATGTTACAAAGTGCTCTTGGGATTTACCAACACTAAGGAGATAAAAGGCTTTTTCAGCAATACTAACCAGCACGATCAGCTTTTAGTGTGTCCCACACATTGCAGTTAAAGTCATCATATCCTGCCAGAAGAAGGCGGCCACTCTTTGAGAATGCCACAGAGGTGATGCCACATATGATATTGTCATGAGAATAGATCATTAATTCCTGATCAGCACGCAGATCGAACAGCCTGCAGGTGGCATCATCAGAGCCCGTGGCAAAGGCATTTCCATTAGGGAAAAACTGCAAGTTCCAAAAACAGAAATAATTATTGTCCAATTATTGATTGAAACAGGAAACAAATTTAGCAAGCAAAACACTTGTATTTACATGTGTATGGAACTTACACAGATGGCATTAATGTCAGACTCATGGCCAGTAAATGTCTGTCTGCACATGCCCTCTCGAACATCCCAGAGTTTAGCAGAGGCATCACAAGCACCAGAGACAAATAACCTTGAGTCAGGGGCGAGTGACAGGCTCATGACATCACCGGTGTGTCCAGCAAATGTGGTTGTCTGCTGGCCAGTCTCAATGTCCCAAAGTGCACTGTGAAATAAAGGATTTAGAATCAGTTTGCCTGTTGTCTAGCACGTTAACTGCTCATTAACGGAACTCAATGTCATCTTTTCACTCACCAAGTGGTATCTCCAGAGCTTGTAACAATCTGGTTGTCATCAAGAAAGCGACAACAGGACAGGTATCCTAATATTGAGAGTCAATAGAAGTCATTAATACACAAGTGAAAGACAAATGTAGAACTAGCAGTGCACATTTAACCCCTACTTGCAGTTACGACTAATCATCAATTAGCAGTAAATAGATCAGTTATTTAAAATTCATTGAAAATTAAAAAAAAAAAAAAAAAAAAGACTAACAAATTTTTAAAGCAACATACACCTTATCATGCCACTGTTTTGTTGAATCCAACTATAAGTTAACATAGACAATATGGCAAAAGAAGCATGTTTTAACTGATACTTTGCTGTTTGAGAAGACATTTACAACCATTTACCTGTATGTCCAGCGAGCTCACGGCTCACACGTACATTCCCCTCACGTGTTTTCAGGTTGTAGATGGAACAGATGTTATCTAAGCCACCACAGGCCACATAGTTTCCTGAAGGCGCATATGCGCAAGTCATGACCCAGGAAGATCGAAGTGGAATGGCATGAACCTATAGAGTAACAAACAGACACATGCACAGATACTTAAGTTCCATTTTGTCAAAGAAACAAAATCTTCAAAATAGGATTACATACCTTTTGGAGAGCAATGTTACAATAACTAAATTTGGCATTTAAACACTAACACACAACAATGTCAGTCTGCCTTTATAAAGCATAAAATAAATGTCAATACTTATTTATACAATTTAGAAAGTACTGCAACTCCTTCACTTTTTACACTTCAAAGTTTCAAGCTTTCTTTTAAACAAGTATTCAGACCCTTTGCTATAGCACTCAACGCTGTAGTCAGCTGTGTCCTGCTGGATTTAATGTGTCCTTAAAATTTGTGTGTAGGGCTTCAGTAGAGTTGACCTATGTCAAAATTATTGGATTAAACAGTTTAGAAAGTTCTGCCAGGAAGACAATCATGTCAGCACGTCATCAAAAAGGTCTTTATGGTAGAGTAGTTAGACAGAAGCCAAACACAAGGTTCCTTTAAGAGAAAAGAAAAAAAATCTCCAGAGCGCAACAACCTGACTGCAGCAGTGAACCAAAGCTTACAGCAAAGAACGCTCTGGTGGCTTGCTGACAAGTTTCCAATGGTTCCTTCGAGGACAAGCCTAGGCCTGAAATTTAAACTGAACAAAAGATGTTTCTAAACAAAAAAAAACAAAAACAAACTGCCAAATTCTTTTCAAGTCTAAACTATAAAAATAAGCTATTGTGAGGTACTGCCAGATCACAAAGTAAGTTCTTGTGACCCAAGCTACAACTCAGAAGAGGCTGCACTGTTGAGATATTAGACAGCATCCTGTAAAAATCACGGCCGTAATTTTTCCATTTCAATGGGAACATGATATTAGTCAATAATCTGCTGCTTAGGGACACCATAATGCAACAGCTTAATTAAACAAGAGGATGAAATAACCAGCCTTGCATTAAAGTATCCCATAAACAAATCAAACCTCTATCTACCCTTTAATGTTGGAAGAATTACCCTTTAATCTTTTTATTACCAGCTGGATCATTGTCCACAGTATCATGTTAAATTATATTATCCCAAAAGGTTCTTCAGTATCCCAAACAAGTCAGAAAGCTTTTTAAGGATCCCGAAGAAACTTCTGTCTTTGGTGGAGAAGCCAGATTACCTTTTAGGCATTAAAACAGTGTACTCATTCCTCCGATATCAACAACTGCACACCAGACACATCAGCCTCAGGGGAAAGGGCACAAATGCCTCTTGCTCAGCTGATCTGCAACACTTTTAAATATAAGTTTTCCCTCTTTTCAATTCAACATAGCCTCATAGGTTCAAAAAAATTGTTTTATCCCATAAAGAAGTACAACATAGTACAAAAGGAACAACTTAAAAGGTAAACTAAATTTATATAGTTTTATTAATTTCAAGATCACTTAGTATCCAATCTATGTAAACATTTTAAAAAATCAGAATGAAGATGACCGCACTTTTTTTGTCTGCGCTTTGTAAGGCTGTGTTGTTACTGACTCTCAACTAGATTAAACACAAGGTTTGCCTATTATTCCATTAGTCCTCATTATAAAATAATAATGAAGAAAATTACCTTATTTGTGGTATAGCTATCCCAAATAATAAGTTTGCCATCTTGAGAGGCACTGACCAAGAGCCTACAAAAAAAAAGAAAAGAACAGTAATATGAACATCACTAACACAGTATCCAGGGGTTGTCACGCATCTATTTTTTATCCAGAGTTAAAAACAATAGAAAAATATGCATAAACTGCTGAAAGACACAAAGTTCACTATGCTCCACAAATCATATTCTGGCTGTTAGGTTTTACCTAGAATCTGTTCCCCAATGCATGGCATATATTTTAGCCAAATGGCCCCGCAGCGTTCGTCTTGTACGCATCTGGATTCGGCCAACGGGGTCAATATTAGCTGTGATCTGTAAAACATTAAGTGCTATAAGGTTCATTTCCCATCAAATGCTTTTCAACCCAAACACTATGAAAAGTTAAATGTTACCTGTGATAGTGTGGCATCTGCACATGCTTTCCTGGCATCCTGAGGAGACACAAAAAAAAAAAAAAAAAAAAAAGGGGGGGGGGGGGGTCAACACTTTGGTCAGACATTTTCCATCTCACACCAGTCTCGACTGGAAGGGCTGTCAGATTTTTCAGAATAAACGTCTGTATGCTTTTATGTGGAGAAGTGATACTTTGTTACTCACTCTGATCTGATTCTTGAGCTGCTCTGCCTCTTGGCGTAACTGGTCCAGTTCACTCATCTTATTCTGCTTTTTCAATTACCTTACTCCAGCTACCACGGGCACTTGTTGCTCTAAAAAAAGCAACACAAACAAAGGAAATATGAGGAACTTTAATCTTTCAAGCAAACCATTTTAAAATCAAAGCTGTAATGAAGACAAATGCAAAATGGGTCTGAACGCAGCTCACAGACCTGCAGTGGATAAAGATTTTCACCAAGATTGTTTTGATTGAATTGATGGCAAAAAAATAAATAAATAAAAATAAAAATTGTTTACCTACAATATGTCCAATGTGCAGTTCATGCTTCAACCTTACTTTCCCACCTCAATGTCACCAGCTAAATCCTGACACACAATTCATATTGCCAGACAAATCTTGTTAACGCATGACTTTCCAGTGATCCGAAAAGCAGTCATTATCCTGTTGACCTTAATCCCTGGGATACTCAGAATTTCAGTGATCAATAAGCCACTTATATTAATACAGAGCCGCAAAGCACGCTCAAAGTTCAGCTAATAAAATATATACATATTAATTTTACTGATGAGATTATATATATATATATATATATATATATATATATATATATATATATATATAGAGCATTCTTAGTGTGTCTGAAATTTCTTTGTATGAAACACTGATTTCATTCACATGTAAGATATCAGGAAAAAGACAAAAGCTCAGCAATGCAATACTGAATTAAAAACTGCATTTAGCATGACAGATTCATCTACCATTTTAATTTCTGTTATGGTTGGAACATTTGTTAACTGTCCATTTCAGTAACGTCCACGTCAGCATACTTAGAGTAACGAAAAGTAAGGTTTTCCTAAGGTAGAAGAATGAAACACCTAAAAGATGGCTGCAATCAACAGGTAGGAATGGATTTATGAATATAGTATTGAATTTAATAATAAGGTCAGTAGGAGGATTATTAGTTGGACAAATGTTCTTATACTGACTCCAGTTATCCTGTAAGACAAATAACCTTGTGGTAAAATCCATCTAATGAATTATGAAAGTGCGGTGAACAAAAATACTTTACAAAACCAACCTGAAGCTGCACACGGGACATCTCTTTGCATTTAAAATGGGAAACGGATACTTCTGTATTGAACTGCAAAGAGTAAATAAGTTACCAACCTGAAGTGGAGAAAACACTCAGTTTTGACCAAATGTAAGATCAGCCATAATTTTCTACAGATTCAAGAGTTATTGTATTGTTAGAACATGTGAACGCTTGGAAGCCAAATTTTTTCTAAAGAATTGTAACTTCCTTCTATTATACGGATACTGAAGACGACGGTCACAAAGTTAAACTCAGAATTTTTACTTGTTACACATGTAACAGCTTAAAAGTGAAAAATAAATAACATTACCAAACCTAATTAACCCAGAAATTAAAAACAAAATGCAATACAGATTTAAATATGATTGTAAAGTTACTAAAGATCAAGTTAACTAGCACTGCCCTACTAGTTACCTTACCTTGTGTTTTTCCGTCAGCTCACCTATGTTACTGGAAGTTGCAGGACAAGACTGAAAGTCTTCTCAACCTTATCTACACAATCGTCTAAGTTGTCTGACTAGTTGGCCTTTCTAACTCAAGTTATCCTCTTATGCTCATTAATCTTATAATAAATGTGTCATGGAAAGTAATCATGATTAAGCATCATCCAGTGACAGCAGGATGCCATTCTCACCTTGAAAACCTCTTAAAACATAATTTTAAAACTATATTCCCAACTTCTCTCAACCTGAGAAAAATAAAAGAACTAATAATTGAAGTTAGAAATATTTACTACACTAATGTAGAGTTTCCTGTCTTAACTTTAAGTATAATTAATCCCATGAACTCAAAAATAAAACAAGAGTTTTTATTTAGTACACAGAGTTGGAAACAACTACAGAAAAAGGAGGTTACATAAGTAACTCTGCCTGATTTTGAACTTTTCCAATGAATTTAAATTAAATTCTTTTAAGTTAAACTGATGAGTATCTATCACAACTAAACTATGAAAAGCTGTTAGTTTTAAAGTGCTACTCAATGTTCAATGTTTTAAATTCAAACTTGAGTCAGATGAAATAAGACACCTACATCTTTTTGTTCTTTCTTAAACTGCCAAATTCCCCAAAAAATAAAAATAAATTCCAGTGGCAAATATTAATGTGGAATAGCCTGAAGTCATGTTATAAATCTGAGTTTTAAATATTCTACATTCAGAAATTAAAAAAATAAAATACAAATTCAATCTTGTTGACCTCTGTGGATGCTTACAGTTAAGGAGTTCCTCTCCCTCATCACTTCTCCTTTCCAAGCGCCTGATCAGGGTCAGCTGACTGCATGATAAACAATGAGCAGTGGCAAACAGCCTGAAGTTGCAGCTCACTAGTTTTCAAGTCCCTTAAGGGTAGATTGCGTCTGCTATTTTAGGTGTCTTCTACATTTTCAGTTAAATGTGTATGTTTCACTAGATAAACAAACATTTGTTCTCAAGAACATACCGGCTTATCTGTACTGTTAAATAATAATAATAATGCAATATTTCACAGGTCTAAAGCTGGATCACAGAAAAAGCCATAACCAGCAGTATCACTGAGCAACTCCATAATCCTAAAAGCTAAAATCCTCAGTCAATGAGTCTCTAATCCTATCCATGTCCACAAATGTAAACAGCTGGCAAAGCCTGTCCAGGCATTAGAAATATGTTTTTCCAATCATAAAAGGATGAGATTAATCTTAATTCTTTTACACACAACTAATCCAGGCACTTGCTTTGAGAAATTGCCAGGATTTTCAGCTTCCAATGACATCGCAACCATATTACAGATCCTCTCATGCAGTTGTGACCAGATACAAGTAGGACTACTTTCTGAAGGAATCCAGTAACATACAATTAACTTCAAAACACTATTGGTAGTTTTAACAACAATGCAAACAGACTTTGTGACAGAAATAAAATGTACTAGTATAAATCAACAGCATGAACTAACGTGTTTGTGTGCAAAGGTTTAACCAACAGTGTACGGGTTGTACTGATAGTTGACACAGACATTGTGTGCAGTACTGTGATTTGCCTACAACAGTCACAATGAAATCATTTGCATTGGACTTTGCGTTGCATTTGAATGGCTGCCGGATAGCTGTTTTAACTCCGCTTTTGGTTTGAATTTGTTTAGTAGGTTACTCTACAGAGGCTGCACGCACATTTCAGGAGGAAATTACACGCAATTCTGCACAATAAGGTGGCAAAAATACTGAGTGCTGCACAGTGTAAAGATAATATGACTTGCACTGAAGATGCAGCTAAACGCCATCTTGCAGACTGCTGTCCGCTAGTTAGCAAGCTCGACAGAGTAGGCCTGCAGGCAGGGCAGAGCTAATATTCAAAAAATTAAAGTAACCTTATTAAGAACAGTTACACACAAGGGTTAAAAATGTCTGGAAACGAGCAGAGTCAATGTAACGCAACACTCGCAAAATTTCATAACACGCGAACCAAATAGCCAGAATTATCTAATGCAAAATAACGTAACCACAGTCACTTCAGGGAAGACTCCGCCGCTCTTCCGCAATTATACAGGGTGCTATGTAGTTAGCTTTTAAGCAACAGTGGGTAAACCAGAAAACTGGCTTGTGGATTGGCCTTCGGAGATCCACTTACTTACATACTAACAATCTTGTTAAACGCAGTACTTCCAAGTTAATTTGATTACCGCGTAAATTTATTTGGTCCTTTTAATCTTGCAGCAGACGGAGGGAGGGGGAAGACTGTAAAACTGCAAGGTCGGGCGGCGATGGCCTGTTTTACTCCAGCAAGCGACAAATGCAAGAAGAAAAAAAAAGGGGGGGGGGGGGGGGGGGCTGGGTGTTTTTCATAAAGCAAATGACCTTTCAGAAAATAAGCGAATACAGAAAGAAAAAATAAACTAAATCCATGAAACCTGCAAGTTAGCTGGCTGTTTATAAGTAATGTTCCCAACACGAGTTAAGGCGTTGCATCGATGCGGCCGTTTTGTTGCAGACAGGCACCGATATGCTAACTTATTTGCTCGGCTGGTAAAAACAGGGTGTAAACGCGGCAATGGCATTTACGTTAAATAAGTGTTGCAATTTAATCCACAGAAGCGTGCGCAGAGTTAACAAGTGATGCTATAACCCACTCTTTTTAATCACAAGAAAAACACTGTTTGCTGTTATTACGGGACGTTTATTGTTCCAGCCCAACCCAGTATGTCATCATCAACTCACAAAATCTTTAAATATACCATTTCGATTATAATGTAAGTCAGTGCAATCAGTGAAGCTTTAAATTTAAGCATGATTACTGCAGTTGTCTCTTATATCATATGGTTATCAATGCATTTTATATCAAGAAGCACCTCCGCTGGGCCAACATTATTACTTAAACGCCAGCCAGAAGCTTCCTCCGACATTAATTGTAGCTAACGTTGCTCAGATGCTTGGATACTAGTTAAGTTCTGTCATTTAATTTGCAGCTAATACTCTACACCGGGATCCACCGATGCAAACACTCTTATGGCAAAATAGCCAACTTAATGCTAGCTAACCCCTGCTAACTAGAAGGCTAGGCTACTGCTACCCCACCCCCGGGCAGTTCAATTCCGCCACAATTCATTAGCTAAAGGTAGAACAGTTACAATTACAGCTCTAAAAGCAGTGTGCTGGTCGCTTCATTTTGCCTTACCTGATTCAATTTGCGCCTGTTTTTGAGTTTGGGCATTGACTGGAACACGGGACGGTGTGTATCTCCGATCCACGCATCAACGAACACCACAACGCTAGCTTACTAACTAGCTTAAGCCAGCTAGCGTAGTTTTCCGAGGAGTAGCCCTTCCCGAACGCAGGCTACGGCTGGGGGAGCTTGACAACCTCAGTCAACCAACCGGAGAGGGGAGGGGACGGAGAGGGGGGAATCACACCCACTAAAGCCCTTTAATGAAGGCACTGCCCAGGCAGATAAAAAGCCAATCTTTAAATTCACTAAAGCTCACCCAACAAGACAGCCTACTGTCTCCCTTTTGCCGAGCTTAACATCTGCCCTTTCCGTAGTAACACTCTTGTCCGGCCACCGAGCAATGAGATGGGCGCGGTAACCCTGCAGTTAGCGCTGGGAAACCCCACGTTGCAGCAGAGAGGGAGAGAGAACCTTCGATTGGAGTTCTATAACTGGAGATGCTACAATTATCATCAGCCCCCTTGCAGCGATGTTTAGCACGTCTAATTTTGTACACGCGTATTTAATTCGAGCACAATACAGTTTAAGAGAGCACAGTGTTCGCTTATGTTCTCAGCAAAGGAGCCTAAGTTAAAGATCGAGTAAACAGGGCCCCAACTTCGCTTCTAAAGTAGGAAGTGGTAATCATGATTTCAGTACAGTACTGTAGGGGGGGGCATTTGCTCAATTTCAGGAGCTACACCCAGGCCTGATTACTGCCAGACCTGCAGAATCAAGACATCAAGTAATTAAATAGCAAGTTAAAAGGTCTCAAAAGCAACCCAAGAATAGATAAAGCCACTCACATCTATGATTCTGGGTTACAAATCCATTTCCAAGATTTTTTTTCCAGTCAACCACGGTGAAGGCCATTATCCACAAATTTAAAAAACGTAGAACAGAGGTGAACCTTCCCATGAGTGGCCGATCTGTCAAAATTACTCCATGAGTGCACCAACGACTCATCCAGGAGGTCACAAAGAACCCATTACAACATCTAAAGAACTGGAAGCCTCAGTTATTGCACTTAAGGTCAAAGTTCATGATTCAAAATAAGAAAGCAACTGGGGAAAAAACACTCACAAAAATTGTATGATTACTTTTTCAACATATGCCGCGATGCAATGCAATTTTCTGCTGGAAAATCTTGTTGGTGAGCATACATATCAATGCTACTTTGATTGCACCAGCAGCCAAAATGCTCTTGCAGAGTGAGTATACACACCCTAGCAAAGACACAATGACATAGCTGCTACTTGACCCTGCCTCAACATTCCATGAATCCCTAACTGATAGAGTAGGGGGTAGGTAAGATTTTTTTTCCCAGAGGGCCGCACAGGCTTAAAAAATCCAAATGAAAAAGTTGTTATATACATTTTAAATTAGCCTACATCTTGCCAGTTGTATGATATGTACTACTGCACTACTACTAGGTCACTGATATTAAAAAAAAAAAAAAAAACAGCACTGAATTAAAATTAAATAGCTGTGTGGACCCAGTGCAGTCATTCACCTCAAGATTCCTTCATCAGTGATTACACTCTGATTTCACTGGCATTTGTTTTGCTTTTCTCTTAGGACATCAGGGGTTAGATTGAGATGGTTCAAGGCTGATCCCTGCCCTCGAGCATTATTTTACCCATGTGAGCTATAGTGCATTTGTGAGATGGCATGAAACAAACCTTATCTGTTCCCACCCCACAATCCATGGGACCCAAAGGATCCCCCGTCAACTTCACAGTGCCAGATACCACAGGACACCCCCAGAGGTCCCGTTTCATGACCTGACAGAATAAAGCTATTTTGGTGGCATGAGCGGTTTTGATATTTAATTTAGTCATACTAAGCAGTCATCTGATGCACAAATACACTCGTAAAAAAATCCTAATTGGACCCAGTTCATGTAAGAAATACATACTAGACAAACTAGAATATAACAATCCAATTAATCCATACCAGAAAAAATAAGTAGCTCAGGAATGTCATACAGAAAAAAAAAAACCTGCAATGGATTTGGTTGAGTAAATGTAGTAAAGACGTTAACTAAAGTTCCACATGTAATCACCTGTCAGGCAAATTTCTTAGCTACCTAGTTAGCGACTACCAACCTCTTTGTCTCACTTGCCTCACAAATTCCATCTTATTCATACCCGTCACCACATCCTCTCATTATCTAAGCCCTCGCTGCATCTTGTCCATCCTTCCTCTTTCAATCAGACTACTCTCCCTTCTCTCCATTTTCAAGATACCATCTGGAGCTCAAAGTAGGCTCAGATGACATAAGACTTGATCTTCCTACATTCATTTCCTTCTCGCATCATCCATTCATCATCCATCACTACCCTGCATAACTAAACCTTGAAAACCTTGAATCGATTATTGGTACTGATGGTCCACATATATATAAAAATATAAAGACAAGATGGGAATCGGTTGCATTGAAAATAGTGTTTGACAAATCTCTTCTTAATACACAGCATGTGAAAAGCCACTGTGTTTACCTTTCCCTCTTTATTTTTGTTAGACTCACATTTTACGACAGGATTTATCTACTATAATCTTTGCCATCAGCAAAACGAAGAATACATAGAATCTCTTTAGTACCATACCTCTGAGTGACCCCGTGGAATAAAAACAAATGGCATAACATTTGGATTATCATGACCATCTTTATTATGGCTTGTCAGTATCATTTTAATATTACATTTTGATCATGAATGAAAGCAGTTATTTGATTTCAACATGCAGATACAGAAAGAAAAGTATTCCCACATTGCTGTGTAAGTTATAATTCAATGTATGTGAATTCTCCCGGTCATATTATTTTTATTTGCAAATGTCACAATGATCTATTAGCCATGTAATTGCTTAACTAGAAGGACAGGAACCTGGTAAATTCAGCTCATGAAATTCACCTGACAGCTGGTAGTAATGTTTTTTTTAAAAAGTAACTATTATTTCATTGCCTATTACCTAATCTACATATTAAATGCTAATAGCTTCACATAACTTTTAATTTTGATTTCTATGTTGTGTCCTTTTAAATTCTGCACTCTGCACTGAATTAGCCCACAAGAGGAATGAGGTGTACACTGATACACAGCTCTTTCACTCAGCTAACAAATGTGAAATTCTTAATGTTCCCATTGTAATGTTGAAAATAACATCTTGCAGTTGAGTGCCTCCTTATTTGGATGTCAGCTTTCATAAAAGTCACCGGGGGGCTGTGCAAACACCTGCTAATGGGCCACACTAAGCTAATTGCAGTTCCCATAACTGTGTCGTCATGTGACACTGAGGTCACACAAAAATGCATCTGATTGTTTACAATATTTTGCTGCGTTGCTGTTACTTTCTCTAAAAATACGGATATTTGACGAATTTAAAGCTATACAAACTAGTTATTTTCCAGTGTAGCTGTGATGCATTTGATGGGTGAGATCAGTATCAAATTATTCCTCATGGGTGATTAGCAAGTCCACCCTCTAAGTGCCATAAATGGTCTTCTGGCAGGCTTTTCTAAACTCTGGGGAAAGAGCATTAAACATTTAGAAATGATGAGGCTAAGACATCCTCTTATTGTGCATTAAGTGTTTTTGGTACACACAGTACTTGCACTGACTCGTTTCTATATAATCCTGAAAAATTGGTGAGTATGCTATCTTGAGAATTAACTATTAATAGTTATTAATTTGAATAATATCTAAAATGACTAACTTGAAATGAGAGGTTTTAGGATCATGATTAACAATCCTCTAATAAATATTGTTGGCAGCATAAAACTGCAGCTTCTTAAAAAGTTTCCCCATTTTCATTTCCTTCCAGGTCAGCAAATTATCACAAGATCAAAAAATACAATGTAATTTTTGAGATGTTTGATGAAGAAGGAAATGGAGAAGTGAAGACACAAGAGCTAGAGAGGATGATGAGTTTAACTGGAATCAATCCTACCAAGAGCGAGCTCATCCAGATGGCCAAAGATGTGGACAAAGAAGATACCTGCAAAATTCCTTGCTATGGGAATAAAAACCCTCTGTCTTACTCTGCAGAGTTCTTGAGCTACCCATAATTTCTCCATATGTTCTCTATAGTGATCTTAGACTGAAGAATAGCAAATATTTTCTTTGGCCATTGGCTGCTTTTTCACTCATTTTCAGCCCAGTTCTTGCCCCTGACCATTTTCATAGGATTTTTCTTTTGTTTGTTAAACCATTTCACCTCAACATACATTCAAGCATTAAAAAAGCATCAAAGTCAAGAGGTGAACCAGTGTTGTGTCTACATGTAACAGACAACGTATCTTTGGGCACTTTGTTACTAGCAGCTCTTCTCAAAAATGCAAAATTTGTTCTAAAAACGAACTTTGAATGTCCTCCAAGAAGCGTGGAAAACATTTCTTGAAGACTTCTTAAAGAAATTACAAGAAAACCTGGCAAAGAGAGTTCAGGCTGTGTGGAAGAATGAAGGTGGTCATACCAAATATTGACTCTCAAGTGTACAAACACCGTTTCTGCCTTATATACTAAATTTCAAATTATGTTTGAACATGTTTCAATAAATCACTGCACCTATTCATCATTTTCTTAGCAAAACATGCTAGGTATGGCATGGCTCAAGACTTTTGCAATGTACTGTATCTATCTAGCAAGTGGACATAGAACTTTCTAAGGTTCTACTTCTGTTGTCTGCTGATTGAGCTTTAATCAAGTTGTTGCAGTTGTTATGCTTTATTATACTGTGTTGCACGTAAACCGGTTCTATTTACATACTTTAGAAATGTCTTTTTCTACATCCACTGCACATTAATGTGCGCATTAGTGGAAGCTTCATCTCTTTAGAATCAGCCCAAACCAGACAAGTAAAATGCTGTAGCGATAATGTGGCTTATTCAACTTAGGAAAAGTGCTGATATGAAATTGCTGTTTGGTGTTTGTTGATCTGATAAATTAATCTTAAGATATTTGTGGTATTATCCTTTGTGCCTATTCGGGCCCAGAATTTTAATACACATCTTAATCGATTAAGGATTTATGAAGCAGCTTTCCCAGAGAACAATAATATTCCAAAATGCATTTAAAAACATTATGTATGCCGCAGTCTTACTGCAGGTTTCTCTGTGAATCACTAGGTGGCATTGTTTTACAGTGTGTAACCTGAGAAGTGTCTAGTGGTTTTATGATTATTTGCATTGCCGAATCTCCCAAGCAACCGAAAATACACACACACACACACACACACACACACACACACACACACACACACACACACACACACACACACACACACACACATAAAAAAAGTCCAACATTTAAACTATTAAATTATACATTTATTTGTTAATTTTTGTAGAAATGAAATGCTCATTGTTCCTCAGTTGTTCCTAGTGTGATTTAAAAGTTTCTTGCATTTGTGAAATGAATGATATAATGAATTAACCATTATATGACCTGTGATGCACTGAAACACTGCATTCCTGGGATTTAACTTATGCTGAAGTATAGTTTTCATGTCACTTTAACTTAGCAAAACTGTGTTAGTTATGTTATGTGTCATTTCATCTGAAGAACTGGAGGAAATATTGCAATTTCCTTTCCTGTTTCCGATTTCCTATTGTCTTCCCTGCTCTCTTTACACCTCCCTCCTCCGTTTTCTGTCTGAACCAATGCAAGCTGAGACATACCCACAATTTTGATATATATCTGTAGAATACATCCCTTTAAAGGAGATATATTGCTTGGAGAGGATCTTCTTTAGGTGTAGTTATTATGTACTGTGTAATTAAAAGGGTATATGTAGCCCCTATACATGTAAATGTATTGATTTTTTTTATATATGCATAAAAATCACACATGGAGCAGATTAAAATGTATTATTTTTTCGATGTTTCAGGAAAAAGAGTATTTAACTATGAAAGCTTTCTGGGTCTCATGGTTCTATACCATGAAAGAACAAAGAACCAGGATTCTGAACTCAGAGCTGCTTTTAGAGTATTTGATAAAGAGGGTAAGAAATATATTGCCTGAACACGCTCAAGTAAGTAAAACACAACAAAGTTGTAACAAAGACATCATACTTCTCCACTCTTGTTACACGGCACAAAAGTTCCCTAATTCAAATCAAGCTATAACATATTCTGCGAAAAACACAGTAAGCATGGATATGCTAATCAGACTGTTTTCTACACGGGAGTGTTAGGGTCACATTAAGAATAAAAATATTATTGTTCATTTTGAGCATAAAGGGAGGAAAAAGGTCAAAATGTGGAGATTAAAGTTGCCACGACTGCTATACGCTCTACAAAATGCCCTGTGTAGACAAGCTAGTGAAACCATACTTCGGGATCAGTATTAGTAAAAAATAATTATTATTTTTAGCACATACACACAGTGTGAGAAGTATAACACCATTGAAGAGATGGTGCAGAAAGCTGCTTCTGGTCAGAAGGAAAAAACACACAAATTTGAATGAGTTGGCCGGGTTTGCAAAATAAAATTACTGGAAATGGACAGATGCAAGGGTGTCGATGGTCACACTCTCATCCAGTCGTGTTGCATCACAAGACACAATAAGACAGCTCATCAAGTTGTTTCACTAACTCATCATACACAAGGTATTTTGTAGAGGGTATATCAGCCATGGCAGTGTTTGACTTGAAAAAAAAAAACAACTTTAACCTCCACATTTCATCTTCTTTCTCAAATTGGACAATAATTTATAATTTTCTTAATGTGGCCCTAATACGCCATCGTAGTTTCACTTAGTGTTAATTGGAATTTGTCTTTAGTATTTTTTTCATGTTTAATATCAATGTAGGCAGATGGAGACTGATTATGAAGGCATGTTATATGCATTCTCTTTTATATTTTATCATTTCAATGATTGTGATAAATTTTATTTTGTTCAAATCAATCAGAAAATGTTTAGTGTATCAAGTCATTATTGCTTTTACACATTTTATCTAAATCTACAAATGAGCTTCCTCTGAAGGGTGGCTGCCGGGTCTATTAGACATTGAGTTAGGAACTCAGTAATTCATGAAGGGTTTGAAACTCCTAACAGTCCACAATTAAAAGGATCCGGCTTATTTAGTTTTGGGATCTGACTAGGGTCCCTCTTGGGTGCTTACTCTGTGAGGTATTTTAGGCATATCCAACTAAGAGGAGATCCTGAGACAGATCTGGGTCCTTATTTTTATTTTTTCAGAATTTGTGGCAATGATGACTGGAAACTTGTTCAAAATGACCTGAAGAATCTACAGATTTTCTTAAAATCGACAAAAAAATGGAAAATAAAATGTGTTCAGTCACTTATCTGTGTGGTGATTTTTGTGCAACTGTGCAAATCCTTACCAGTGAAACAAAATTTTAATGCTAATTTCTTTGCTGGTTTCTTCTTCTGTTCATGTGTTCCTGGGGGAATTCGGGTCATTGAGGTTCGGACAGAAGACATCACAGGGTTAATTTCCTCAGACCTGCCACCCGGATGCAGTCATTCACACGGGTCTGACAGCATCTGGTGTGCAGTCCCATTAAATCCCATTCTCATCCTTGCAAAGCCAAACAGACAGCTGAGGGAGCCAACCACATTTATCATCTTGAAGCCATTAGACCAATTGCAGGGTAAAGGGGGAGGGAGCTTGCCGCACTGATCTCTGTTTGCAGCATCCCCAGAGCAACCTCTGCTGTGTGAAATACAAGAAAGGGCAAGACGACGGGAGTAGATCCTAGGAGGCTATCAAAGAACTGGAAAGGAAGATCTTGGGGGTTACCAGGGTAGGGTTTCTTTGACGTGTGGAAACCATCTTCAGAGAAAATGGCTGTTTTGTCAATGTAAACAGCTTGTCCAATACCTGCATTGCTAAAGGGGGAAGCAGAAGAGGAGGAGGGGCAAATACTGGAGCAAATGTTGCCTCTTACAGTGAAAATTCTCTGTCTTTAGCTGCCCCAGGTCACCTCTGAGCATGCATGTTGTATGTTAAGGTACGTATGGATCTCTAATCTGAGAGGACACATGAGTAAGACCTGGTCCTGGTGGCAGGATTATTAGCTTCAGCTGTTAGTGCAGGACAGCTGAGATCCACTACACGTTAACTGAACATAACACGCATCCGTATCACATGGTAATACAATCATACAATCATCCTCACAAAGACCATGTAAAATGTTGCATGCACCGTCTTTGTGGAGTGTAGGAATTGCTAACTGGACAAGAGCAATGACTGAATCCAGTCTTTGTTTTTCATTGGTTGGCTTCAGTTGCACATGTTCCTCATTAAGAGCACAAGCAGACAGGATGAGGAGGGAGGAATGGATCATATGTCTATGCCTTTCTGTGTCACCATATAACAAAATGGAAAGCATGTTCGTCTTTTAGCACTCCTCATATAATGTAAATCTTAAGGAAAAACTGCTTTGCACTCTCATGGGATGTGCATAGTACATGTACCAAGTCTTGGATGCAGAGGATATTTATGGAACCTGTGTGTGTGTGTGTTTGTGTGTGTGTGGGGGGGTGGATGTAAGTTGATTTTGATGTTAGAATACGCTGCCAACACATTTCCTCACAGTGCATATTGAAGTTTGAACGCTTACCATTCCGCTGAAATTCATGAAGCTTTTTTTTTCTGCATACCGATTTCCTTCTGTGCGTTTACGACCCACATCCTGCCCAAAACACCTACCACAACCCACTGGCACAATCACCATGGTTTGAGTAAATATGAGGGTGAGGGTTCCAAAAGTGAAATGTTAATTCTTTGCTTCTTCTTCTTTTTTCTTTTTTTTAAAGATCTAACTAAATCAGGAGTAAAAAAGCAATAAGAAAATAGGATGTAAGCATTTTCATATATATGGTTATGGTTCATTCAATTCATTTTATCACATGAAACCTTCTGCAGATTCATTGTAGCAAAATAGTTATCAGCTTCTCCTTCGTGTGTTAGGTTTTATTTTACAGATCTTATGGCCAAAGCACCGTCGATGCCTCAGGAGACGTCGGACCAGCACGAAGACACTTTTGCTGATCATGACACACACTAGAAGCTGAGCAGTATAACAGCATCTACACAAATAGTGAAGATCCACACTCCAGTTGGAACAGCTACACTCGAACATGGCTGCAAATGGAACTAGGACAACTACAAGTTTTTTCTCAACAACTGCCACAACCCCTACAACCTCCACGATCCCCTTCCTCTCGACAAGTCCTGGAAGCAGAGACAATATCACCTCAAGAATGTTAATGACTGTGACTATAACGACAAATGAGACCAATTTGAATGCCACCGCGTTGCCAGAAGTCGTGATTGAGAGCTCAGGCATGGGAATGTTGCTTGTACCTTTTGGCATCATCACAGTCATTGGCTTAGCAGTGGCAATAGTAAGGAATCATTTAAACATGGTCTCTTCAAAACCATTTCACACAGTATAAAACATAAAAGTTATTTAACTTTCTCCGTCATATCTTTGCTTCTCCATTCCAGATGCTGTATATCAGGAAACGGAAGCGGTAAGTTGCCACAACCAAGCAAGGCTGGATTACCATCTGTTTTGAGTCTTCACAAAAGGAAAATAATCAATTAACTCAACTAAAACATATCTTTATTAGGTATTTCATGGGTTTAAGCTTACATTGAGATCTAGTGCATAATCATTCCTGAAAAAAGCAAATCATTTGCTCAAATTAGTACCACTAGGATCACACAGAGGGCACCAAGTTTGGCTCAGTGTGTGTTCAACATGATTATTATGTTAATTTCAAAGTCTTTCCTCCCCCTTACTCATCTTTAACCTGTCATCACACAGGTTGGAGAAATTGAGACACCAGCTCATGCCCATGTACAACTTCGATCCAGCTGAAGAACAAGATGACCTGCTGGAACAGGAACTACTGGATCACGGTCGGGAAGGCAGCATCACAGGGCCCAACGCCAAGGTAGGACTGACAGTTTTTCTTTTTTTACTGTTTGTGTTTATTTTTATGTATAATCTGAAGATTTCAGTGCAGATTTTTTGTATGTTTTTCTTATGACATTGCTTTCCTGTTTAGTGTTTTCGCTGTCATAATTCTTTATTTTCTTTAATTCCTTTTAAGTTTTGACAATGGCATAGTTATAAAAGGCAAAAAATGGTAAAGTATGGCCTGTGTGTCGTTTCAACCATTTCTCTAAAACCCCCTTTTCTCACTACCCTTATTCTTTCATGCTGTCTTTGTATCTGTATCTCAAATAAACTACAACCTCTAATTCATTGACCTAATCTGCATTAGAGTATGTACATGGAGGACAAACAGCGCTACATCATACTGCCTTTTCCTTTGAACCTACATTCATATTACCTTTCACATCCTTTCCTTCTCACTCTTTCAACTAAATCCTTACACATAAACTACCCCAGGGGCCACATGAAGCAAACACATTTTCAGAGTTTTCAGATGTCGACTAAATCTATCCCACTGTGTCCTTGTTGATGTTGTGCATTAAATGCATTTGAAAGCCTAAAAATGGCTTTCAAACCTTAATATTTTTTTCAGAACTTTATTTTGGCTGTGTAAAACAACCAGGACAACGGCATCAATCAGTTTTATAACACATGCCGGTATTTTCATAATTCCGGATTTTATGATTTACATCATCTGTGGTCTGTGGCTTCTGGCACAGTCTGTGTAGGTGATCTTATTGTTCTAAAAGTAGCAAAACATTACTGGGAAAAGAATAATTTAGTTATTGTTATAGTTTCCTTCTGTCTTTTATTACTAATGACACTATAAAGCTTGTGTCATCACATGATCTTAATGTAACGGTTTTCGCTTTCCTGCTTTCTGCTACCGCTTTCCTGCAGACTCTTACAAGCTCCCAAGGGACAACACAAAGGCCCAGTCGTCTTGTCTTCACAGATGTAGCCAAAGCTCTCAACGCTTAACAGCTCTCTTCCATTGGATAAAATCAGTTTGCGAGGTTTGCTGGCCTCTATAAAGGGAAACCAGACTGTGTGGCGGAGCAACTGGAGCTCTGATGAAGGTTATCGTCACCATGCGTGGAACGGCAGCGGTCGCATGTATGGTGGAGAAGGGCAACGGGAAGCATCACGTATGATCTTGCACTGTTATCATATGGGCACACAAATGAAGTGGGATGCACTTTTTTTAAGGGAAAAAAATCATGTCATGTCATTGCTGTTAAAATATTCGGTAGCTTGTCAGGAAAGTTCTTCTGAGCTTCAGTATCTACGTCTATGTTTCATAAAAGAGAAGTGTATATCTGTGTTCTAGTGATTTTTTTTTTTTGGTCCTACATTCCTGACAAGATTCAAAGCTGGATGTGTTTCCATCCTTAAGTAAAGTGTTTCTCCCCAGTCGGTTTATTCTTTTGTGAGCGTTTAAGGATTGTCTCTCTGCGTGTGTGTACATTAAAGTTATTTAAACCTTTTTCTAACGAAATGTTCTTGTTGTACAAATCTAGAACAAAGGAGTTGATAGGTGATATTTTATTAATAAGTGATGCGCAGACGTTGAGTAACACAAATCACAAGGTAAAGAATCAAAACAAAATATATATCACAGGTTTGTGAGTTCTATTAAGGAAGTGGATGAGGACACATCAACACATAACATAACTACAAAATGGTGTTAAGAGTAAGGCATAAAAAGTTGATTTCTCAAGTTACACTTCAACCTTTTCAAGAGTTGAAAATGGATCAAGTACTGTATGTAACTATATAACTATCAGTAAAATCACAAAACATTGTCCCCATTTAGAGAGTAAATATCTAGACAGCTCTTGTAAAATAACACACATTGACTCAGCTGTAGTTAAATTAAAAGGCACCCTTTAAGGCTGACTTCCATTCACTTATGGTCATATGAATGTAGTGAGATGAGTGATGTGGACTACAACAGTACTAGTTTGACAGTTACTTCAAAATTTCATGATCCACATGACCTGCAGGTCTAATGGGAACTATTAGACATATTTAACCAAGAGTTTCCCCCAGAGATGACCCCGGCGTGTTGGTTTTCAGAGGTAGTCCAGGGAGCATAGTCAAAAAAAAAAAAAAAAAAAGCAAAAACAACCCAAAAGCAAAAAACAAAATTAAAGTCAATGCAGATGAACACTGAATCAATATCTAATCCGGCTGCAATTTTGTCAACAATGCTGAAATACATGAAATGACTGAAATACAAAAAATCAGTGATAATATGAGTACATTTTACGTGGAAGAAACATATATACAGTAAATAATGGTGATATTCAAGTAATGTGCAGTAATTAGCAACTTGTAAGTGATATCTAATTTGGATAAATGTTCACAAAACGACTTCTCAAAACATTTTTTAAACTACATGGAGGCAGGAAATTTCTTAACCTCTGATGTTTTAGACATAAAGGATTCAGTCATTTGTATGAGAAACATCTCCATGAGGGAAAAAGACATCCTGAGCTCTCCAGATTATTCTATATATCTATGTGGCTACTTATGTTGATTCATGATAGAAACCAGATTTACTATCTACGAACATATATAATATATATATATTATATATATATATATATATATAAAATACCTTTAACGTTCAATTACATTTTTTTTTGTAAATTTCATTTCCCTGCATTACTGTCTGGTGCCAGAGACAGTGCTGTGCAAAAGTCACTCATTTCTTTAAATTTTGCTAGGAAATTTGGAAATAGGTGCACCAACTTACTGAAACATTTAGACACATGGAAATACAGTTTCTAAGGAAAAAAACTCAATATTTGGTATGACCACATTTATTCTTTACCACAGCCTGAACTCTCTTAGGCAACCTTTTTGTAATTTCTTTAAGTAGTCTTCAGGAATAGTTCTCCGGGCTTCTTGAAGGACATCAAAGCTCTTCTTTTGTTCTGTTCTCTTTCAAGATGAGCCCACAATGCTTCAATAACGTTGAGGTCTGGGGTCTGAGGAGGCCAATCTAATTTGTATTCATCAATCCATAAGCCCCATTGACACCGATTTTTGGTCCAGTTTTTGTGTAATTTGGCATACCTCATCCTTTTCTCCTCGTTTCTGCCTTAAGAAGGGCAGAAAACCATTTCTGATGAGGCTTGAACACTAAATAAATCAGCTAAAGCATAGGTGTCAAACTCTGGCCCGCAGCCTAATTACATTTGGCCCGCGAAGCCATACCAAATTATTATTAGAGATGGCCTACTGGTATTATACAGCTAATATATATATCGTTTAGTATTAAGCTTTGCTTGTTCCATATTCAGTTTTCCAGCAAAACTTATTTGATCCATAAGAAAAGATTCATTCTTATATCTGGAGGAAGATTTTTTTTTCAATAAATATTAATGTTAGCCTGCAACTTTGTTCCAGTTTTGAATTTTGGCCCACTGTGTATTTGAGTTTGACACCCCTGAGCTAAAGGGTCAGGTATACCCTTCAGGTCCTGTATCAGGGCTTTGCTGGATTTTCTTTCTAGTAGATCTTTAGGAGTCACCTTGTTGGAGCAAAACTAGTATTTGCCTGAAAAACTGTTATATTTTGTAGATTCAACTAAAGAAGTCTTTGTTCTTTTTAAGCGCCCAAAGATACTTACAAAGAACTTATAATTGGTTATTTGCCAAGTTGTCTGTTATGTGTAGACACAGCACTCTTCATCCCTTGAGTTAGGTGCCTTTTTTATGCGTGAATGATTCCCAGCACAGCGTTTAGTGGTTTAACGAACAAAAACATTTCTATATAAATGGTCAGCTACAAAGACTGGATTGAAAGTAGCCAATATCCAAAGAAAAACTTTGAAAGACCTTCAGAAAACCTGGAGAACTATTGCTCAAGTCCACCTAAAAAATTACAAGAAAGTCTGGCTCCTTGTATGCAAAATATAGAAATGATGGTGACTTTTGCACAGTACTGTATTCATGGTGAAAAATACTACATTCACTTTTTCTGGTGGCATGCAGCTAGTTCTGAATTAATGTTTCTATTTGAAAATCTCCCATTTCGTTTTTTTTTTTTTAAAGATTTCTGAATGCAATGGAGATGAACTGAGTTTTATTTATAGAGTTCTTACAGACTGGGAGTTACCACAGTATGTTAGTGTGGACAAGTCTTAAACCACTTTGTTAACATTTTCTTAAGTAGAAAGTAGCTTCAACAGAAAATGTTCATTAAGCACCACAAAATAAATCCCATGCACTTTGTTGCATTGAGGTGTACGTACTGTAGCTATGTAGCTGCATGCTTTTAGAGGTAAGTGAAACAATCCTTTAAAGGAAGACTGTAAAATTTGCAACAAGATATGATGCACTTCCTCTCTATGAAACTAAATAAAGTTAAACTTGTTTAATTGATAGACCATAAAATGCACTCCCAATACCTTCAGTACAACGAGGTGTTTTGTTGCTATAGCCTTAGTCGGTCTGGTATGGCCGGTGCCTGAAGTTAGCCATAACGCTTATGTATTTCAGCACTTTGTGGTTATTTGCTGCCATGTATTAAGAGTGTCACACATACAATTTACAGTGTAAGAATCAGAAAATACATGATAGAATAAAAATGAGAAAAGAATAACAATCCCCACCCCACCCCCAAAAAACAAAAACAAGTATTTCATGAGGAACTGCACCCTAAAAAGCAAGTATTTCATCAGGTTGTTGTAAACTATTGGCTGCATTTTATTTCCCAGGAGAGCAAACAAACAAAATCTCACTTCAGTTTATATCAAATACAGTTAAAAAAAAAAATTATACTGATGCTTTTATTTGTACTCCCCGACTGGAGTGTAACATCTGCTTCCACATGTTGGCCTGCAGCCCTGAAAACCTCGTGTTTAATCGTACTGTATATCTGCACAAAAACCTGTGTGTGTTTGCGCGTGTGTGTGTGTGTGTGTGTGTACAGTAATTGTGTATATCACTGTTGAGGGAGCGAAGGATTACTTTGCAGGAGATCATTTTGTGTTACTGAGGTAGAATGAGAGATTAAGAAGCTGAAGGTAACTGAGGTTTAAATGAGGTCTTTGTGTCAAGGCATACTGGTAATGTCAAATACAGATCAGAAATGCACAACAAACACAGCACCATAATTATTTCTGAGTAGACAACATGTTCCTGAATAGTTTTGTACCTGAGGTTTCAATATGGTGTAAAAGCACTGTTAATAGTGAAATCCTGAGTGAAAAAAAATGACATGTCAACATCCTTGTTGACTAAATGATGTGTGAAGGGTTTCTCTTTTCTAAATGAAATATTCAAACAATTTCTCTCAAATCAGCTGCTGGATTGAAGAAAAACAAAACCCTGGATCCAATTTAATCTTCTTTTTTTTTTGTAAGGAGCCCCTGCCCCACACCTCAAATAATTTGATATTTCATTTTCAGTTTAAACCTTTCACACAACTTTCATCATAATGACTTCAGCGCACCATGTCTATATTGTAACGATGTTTCATACGAGGGTTTGTGATATTTGATTTAGAAACATGTTTCAATAAAAACAATTCAGTTTGGTTCCTTTGTTTTTCTTAACCAGTCTCATTTCAGCCAGCAGCCTAGTCCCCTCTCCATGCAACCGCCGCACATACGCGCTCACACTCGCTCACACGCAACCATGCACACTAAGGGGCTCAGGAAAGCTGGCATACTTGTAGGAATAGTTCAATTTTTATGGGAAATGCACCCTTTTTGTTTTTCCTTCACTGCTTAAAGTCACATGAGAAGCAGGCACGTCTAAAACGACCACAAAAACTGCTTTTACATTTTTAGATTTCAGAAATGAGACAATATGTGTGTGCGAGCTTCAGAGATGCTGCAGGTATGAACGGCATATTTATATGTGAAAATGGTATGTCTCAAGTGCATTTCCCAAAAAGTGGAACTATTCCTATTCAATAAACCTTACTGAAAGATCAAATACTCCAATGTTAAAACACAGTTTGCTCACCAAAAATCCAAAACTCTTAAAAAATTTATAACAAATCCAAGGTATCACATCAGGAGAAGAAATTACTGACTGCAATTACTTTTGAGTGTGTGTGTGTCTGTGTGTTCCTGAATCCCCATCACAGATAGGAGTCAGATTTAAACCCCTGTTTATCGGAGGCCAAACCTTGAGGTAGGTAGAGAGGTGCCCTATCTACTCCCCTTCCTCCTGTGCTGCCGCCTGAGATGACGAGGGACCCTCCTCAGCCTCTTCTGAAGCGCCCTGGAACAGCAGGACACCCAAAAAAAAAACAAAAACAAAAAAAACCCAAAACACTTTTTCACTTTGTTGTTATCTCTTTTGGTCTACTGACTCATGATGCTCAAGCACATGAATCAATACTAGAAAACGCACGAGAATACAAGAATGACTGTTAAAATCTCATGGAGCGATTGCGTGCGAGGAAGCAGGTTCCAGCTGTCAGACCCAGAAATGTGAGGAAGATGACGGTTACATCAGGAAACCAAAAAGACAGGGGAAGAGAACAGTTAGAGCAGGTTTCCCCTCACTATATTGACTCATTCTTCCCCTTCATGTGTGTGCGTCTGAGAAATGGAGTCTGTCTCAACGGTTTCAGTTCTTAAAGCATCTCAACCCCTTTGACAAACTGCTTAGTGGAGAGGATGCGATAAGACACACGAGGGGCATCAAGAGAACTGCCCTGCTTCGGTGAGAACTGTTGTGCAACTTCATTTGAAATTCAAAAAAAAAAAAGAAGAAGAAAAAAAAGGGCTAAACGAACCAAAGTTACAGAGAAGCACTTGGTGTCACAAGACGATGTTTCTGGCGGTTTATCTGGGGAATTTAGCAACGGCATCTGTGAATTTTCAAGAATTTGGCATATCCTCATGAAGTCAGTGTACATGAAGCGCAAGAAGCATGTGCATTGGCAGCTTTGCTATCAAATGTGCTAAGGTAATGACTTTTTAAGTGGTTTTATAGTTGCATTTTAGTAAAAATGTGCCAAGGCCTGAGAAGGTTATAACATACACAAATCCTAGGAGTACTGAACTGAAACACAGCATTGCGCAAAGTGAAATCCATATATTTAAAAAGAGCAGATACGCAACATGCAGGGGAGTAAAAAGGATTAATTAAAGACAATGTGCTTCAGTACCCTGGAAACAAGGCAGTTTCGCTTCTTGAAAGTCTTTCCCTTTTACAATTGTTAGATTTTGGGGCACTTTTCAGAAGATGGAATTATTTGGGATGTTCTTCCATGAACAGATACAGAAAAATATAAGGAAAGGCTTTATTTTGACACTAAGAGGCATTTCTGTTCTGTCACTGGTGTCACTTGCTACTTTACCAGTACTGCAATACAGATCAAAAGTACTGCAAATTTATCAGGCAGTTAACTGGACACTTTTCAGAATATGGACCATGAGCGTTATGGTGACACTTAATGCATTAAGTGGCAGCTGAGTGTATACATATAGCATAAAGGACTTTACTGTTAAAATGACAAAGCCAGAGGATGGGATTCTGTGCCACGACCAGTTTAAAGTCAACAGGCTGCACATCACTAAGCCTAATTTTATATAACCCGCGGATCCTAGTAGATTAGCGGCTGTGTTTCCATCATGTCTCTCTCTCTATCTCACTTTTATTGCTATCAGTAAATCCTACCAGGACTAAAGGCAGCTTAAAAAAAATAGTATCTGCAGCATCATGGAGGACATGTCAACACCATGTCATTTTAGGGACTTAAGTTTGTAAGTTACTGAGTATACTATATTAAATATCTTAAAGGGGGCAAATAACATTTAGTAGAAAATATTTATTTGTATTATATAAATATTCATCACTAGCTGGTGCAACTTTCTAGAAACCTTTATCTACTAGTTTCAAGCAGATTCAATATTTTAAAACTTAATGTTAGACATTTTTTTGTATTTTGCTCTTCGTTTTAGATATTTATCAATACTTGTGAGTAGACTGGTTATGTAAATGTACAGTGCATACACTACTTGCGCAACTGTTAATGTTTTTGTTTTGTTGTTTTTTACTCACCCTGTAGAGTTTGCAGGCCAGATTATAGCGTGTTGTTTTAGTTGCAGCTTCACTAAAAAGTACAAGGGACTTTTGAATGTAGTTTTTCTTTGATGATGAACTTTTGATATTAATAAATAAGATAAGCTATGCAAATCAGCACTGCAGGTCTCACAACATAAATGTAACTGACATTAGTCAAAAGGTAAATGTATGACACAAAATGAGATTTCTGCCCAACTGAAGCAGGGCTCACATTACACCACAGTCACAAACTCTGAAAGTGAGTTATAATAATGCAGATTACACTGCAAGAGACTTCAATGATTTGATGATTGTAAATGTTTTAAGGATTCCGCCGCAAAGCCACTGCTAAGTTTGTTAAGCCATAAATTTGATATAGTGGGGAACGCGGCTGTGAATGTTAAGTGGTTTACTTTATTTTGTGAAGTTGTCTCAAGCGTATCTTAAACACAGGCCCTAATTCCATTATTCAAACAGCGGCACTTTCACAACAACAACAGCGTTTCAGTTGTGGGAACCTGCGTCTCAAAGTGCTACATCAAAACAAAACCGGACCACCCTACTGCCCTTTAAAGATTTCGTTTTCCTCACCTGCTGTTCTTCAGTTACTTCTAGCACTACTTTCTGGGGCTGTGAAAAGAGAGGCAGCAGAATTAATTAAACATGAAGGAAAACGGGCCCTCAAGGACTGCTCAGCTCCAGCATACACAGACACCTTGGAGGCTTTGGACACACATTTACAATTAACTCCATGAATGTCAGTGATTGCTTCATACCCATTTCCTTGGTCGCCCACGTGGTCGCTTCTCTCCAATGGGCTCTACTTTCTGCAGAGGAAGAGAAAAACGGTTGAAAACACAAATCCTGTGGTTTTCTTTAGAGTATTGTAGTTTTTCAATCTTCAATCCAGCAGCCATATTTATTTGCTAGATACAGTTTCCTGTAGGTCAAGGGGGGAACACCCCTCTCAGGAGTGGCACCATTTCCTTAATTAAAGAAACATTTTGGTGAATACTTTGATGGGGCTGTACAACTCCTGTTGGTAAAGTCAACAGTTGAAACAAAACTTCAGAATTTAGGAGTTGTATGCATGTACAGTGCCTGCACAGATGAACAATATGCCAAATTAAAGTTTTCGCAGGCATCAGCATGTGCAAAGTTTACTTGGCAACCAAGTAAAATGATTTTAAACAATTAAAGAGGAACGTTTAAATTAATATTCGTGGAGTTCTTTTCTTTAAAATCATTCTGTTTTGAGAAATGTTCAGGTTGAAAACACAAAGGATGGATTTGTGTTATTTGCCATGTCTAATTGCAGGCTTACACATGAAATACCTCTCTCTGCCATGTTGTAACAAGTTTAACAAGCTCAGTTGCCTGACAATAACACTTCCCCCTCACAGCTAGTGATGAAGAATAAAAAAGAAATCTTGTGAGTCTGATGTCTCCTGACAAAACAGAAAATTTTCAAATGATATTTTTCAGCATATTTTTGTATGATTAGCCAAATAGTTGATCCACTACAAGATGTGGATCAATGATGATGATGATGATGTCACACCTTCTACAGCAAGTTTTCTTTACTTTATTTTTAAACTACAGTGAAACCTAATTTTTTTATATGCACACAAATTTCTGTCTAATTTTACAAGCAGCAAAACGATGAATATTGGTTGGTTTATATGGGAAAAGACTAATCAAATCATTCACGAGTCTATTGCCAGAAAATTGCTGATCTTTACAGTAAAATAAGTCTTTAAAGCTGGTGTAAGCAAGGTGGTGTAAGGAAGTCCATCCACTCTGATACTTCCAACCACTTATGTAATGTAATCGTTGTTCCTGACAAGACAATGTTTTATTTGTCAGAATAATAACGCATGAGGCATAAAAACTGCAGTGATTTAACTTGAGCTTGTCCTTCTTTCTGTCTGTTTTGCAACCTCATTTTTGCCCCTGTGATGGCTGCTTTGTAGCCACAAAAGTATAATTGAATTAAATTGTATTACACACAAAAAACCCCTCACTAACACAGGTACATTGCAAAGTTAAGCCCACTAAGATTGCAAAGTCTGAATTATTTTTTAAAAAGTGCAGACACTGCCACTAAACCCTAAGCATCTGCATCCATTTCAGCTTTCTTATTATGCCAATTTCAATTATGTAATGTTTGGTTATTTGAAACAAATTAACTGTGATGAAATTATACTCTGATCAGTTTCAACCTTCAGTGCAGTTCTGGGGCCTTTGTTTTTGCTGCCTTTTGGTCGTCCTCTTGGCCGCTTTGGAGTTGGTGGTCCAACAGGCTCCTGTGAAGAAACATTAGATGCGGATCTAGTAGATGTAAACACGCCATCGGCTCAGTAAGGCAAAGCTCATCACATTCACATGCTTAATAAATGGAGTCCTACCTGCTGCTGTTTCCTTGGTCGACCTCTGCCCCTACGCTGAGGCTCAGGAGGTGACTGGGCAGTGCTTGGCTGAGGAGATGGCTCTTTGGTCCCACTGTTACTCATGCCTGCGTCTGTCCACCTGCTTCAAACTGTGTGGGCATCAAAGCCTGGAGCAGCGGCCTCGAGGGCTTAAAGAGGAGCAGAGTTGAGTATCAGGAGCTGGAGATGCGAGCAAAGGAACCTGGAAAAAATGACTCGTTTTGAATGCAGCGCAGCAATCGTCTCTGACAAATTTAGCATAATCAGCTCTATTATACCACTTCAAATAATTTTCTTTTTGCACAATTACCACAATGAGTTCCAATCAGTGCTTAATGACATCATTAACAGGATAATTCAGGATCACACAGGACTCTTTTCCAAGAGCAAGCGTGGGAACTGCTTATACATAAGCCTTGGCACCAAGTTCATCGGAACACAGACAGGGGTCTGGCAAATGCAAGGAAACATGAGAATGGTGTGCAGAGACTAAAAGTAGCACAGATATTCACAACTCAATCTACCATCCAAAATCTGCATCTACTGTACTACACTCCCCACTTCCATCTGCCCTCTGCTAGGCGTTGCATGTTGTATGTGTGGTGATGCGACATAAAACTTGTGCAACTCAGACAATGATTTGCAAGAAATGAAAGACGCTACATGCAAAAACTTAACAAAAAGAATTGAAACTGCTAGTAAATTTACAGTTTGGAGCCTGTAGTGCAAAACTGGGAAATAAAGCTACAGCTATTTGGATAATGTAAGAGTCATTTAATTTCTTATAGTAATGTGTAAGGTTTAGGTGAATGTATTTGGTTTGGTCAAAAAGATAGATTTACAAAGTAAATCTGTAATCTCTAAATAGGCCTTTACAGCTGATTAACTGTCTACTCAATAAAATGGCGAGAAATGGCCCTCACAGCTCCTGCAGCCCTTCAGGACGTCTTCGTGTCGCTTGGACTGCCTGACCAACATTCAGGTGGCTATAACGTTTGCATTATATACATTTGCAAAAAAAAAAAAAACTACTTTTCACGTTAAATCGATTTTCACAACAATTGCCAGTTAAGTCTTTGTAAAAAATAAATTAATAAATTAATTTTAAAAAAATCAATTGGTGAATTTTGTCGACTGACTTGTTTCAGCTCTAGTTGCAGCCCATCACGGGCCTGATTAATAGCACTGGTACTGTAAACATTGTATATTCCACTTTGATCACTGGTCGAACCATTTGTAAACGTGATGGGTTTATTTCCATGGGTAGAACAAACAATAAATAACCACTTAAAACTGACTTTTGGTAATGTCCCAAGGTGGTCGCTTACCACAACGGGCAGCTCTGCGAGGAATGTGCCAAACACTAATTGCCAACACAGCCTATCAAAAACGGCTGCACCGAAGCAGGAAGTCGGAGTAATTTGAGAAATACGTCCTCGCTTGAAACGATTTAAAGCCAAACGAGACGCACGACGTCGTTTCGTCGCTTTTAAAACTCGTTTCCAAACAGCTCAACAGGCGACGTGCACTTCTCTTGCAGCAGCAGACCGTCCGCTCAACTAGTCCGCGTTTGGCAGTCAAGTACGGGACTGAATGTACTTTTTGCATATGGGCGGCAATTACAACCATAAAAACACATTCTTTTACAGCGTTTACCAAGGTGCGCGAGGCGCTCCTGAAGCGAAGCCGTGAGCCCAAAGCGTCGACTTGAGTTTGGTAACTGGCACATGCAAACGCCAAAACAACAGTCGAGCAACAGGCCAGCAGTGTTTTAAAGCGTAAAGTCGACGCTGACCAAACAACATCCCCCTGCTTCCATCACTTGCGCAATCGATCTCTAATGTGTTTGGGTTTTTGGACCGATAACAGGTTCGCCAAAGTGGATGAACCGTGTGCTAGAAAGAGCTGGAGGAAGAAGAAGGAAAAAAAAACATTGCCAAGGACAAAGGCAAGCAACACAGGTGCAAAACCTCTGCTTTCAAAAGCAGGACATACATTTAGGCTATAGGCTCCGTGTTCTGGCTGAGCAATCCTGCCCATGCAGCCAGCGCCAAATAACAGAGGGAGCAGAGGCGGTTCGACTTACCTTAAGTTGGTTTGCAGTTTTACCTGGAAGTTCACACACACTCACTCCACTTTGTGCTCCTGCACAACTATGAAAATCTTAGTGTATCGACCGTCTCATTGGCTGGAATGAAAGGGTAATCGCTCTCTCTCTCTCTCTCCCTCTCTCTCTCTCTCTCTCCCTCTCTCTCGCTCCCTCGCTCTCTCTCTCTCCCTCCCTCCTCCTAATCGGAAATGTGTGTGATCCCCCAGACGTCCAGTCACGAATACCCCAGATGCAGTATAGTGGGGGGTTGTAGCAGAGCTGTATGCATTGCATACTTTCTCTATTAAAGCATGTTTCAAGAAAGAACGAGGGTAGGAGGGTTGAAACAGCGGACCCCGCCCCTAAAAGCTCCCTGGACCACCCACTTAAGAGGGAGAAAGTCGGGCATCAGACAGGAGGGTCTGGTTCCGGGGTTCCCAAAGTGGGGTTTGGGGGCTGGGAAGTTCCCCAAAGAAGGGAGGAAAAGGTTCAGTTTGTTTCAGCAGAACAGAGTTGTGAGAGCAGACTGTCTGCACTGTTTCAAGCAAAAAGTTTCACTCTCTGTCCCTCTGTTATCTCCCCACCTACAGTGCTAAGAGATGTTAACTGTGTCATAAAGGAATAAAACATCAAATGGAGTTTCAGAAGAACAAAGTTTGCTCAGCAGCACTATCATATACATTTTCTTTAGGGGAAAATGTAACCCCGGCTCAGCTCATTTCAAAAACTGTGCAAAGAGCATTTGAAGTCATCAGCAGAAAAACTTATAGAGCACGCAAAAAGTTGCGATTAGATGCAATCTTTGGATTTTGTATTCAAGTACTTTTAACAAGTGTAGCCCAGTTATTAAAAAAATTATACAACTGTTTATTTTCAAATAATAATAATGAAATAATAATAAGTCAACATGGAGCATTTTTAGATTAAAAGGTCCCTTTCTGTGTGGATTTCTGCTTTACATGCTGCCTGTGTGCAGCTGGAAAAAAAACCCTAAAAATAATATATTTTCAAGATGTAACTTTTTGCATTTACACAAACTGATAAAAATTGGATGGAAATGTTTGAACCACCGCAGAGAATACACATTCCAGGGGCAGCTGCTGCTGCCACTGGACCGCTCACGGAGTCATGTCAGGTGAACACGTTGGCGTACGACCAAAATATAAAGCTTTAAGTTAAAAAAGATGAAGCACGGAGATTAGTTTGGGTGATTTGCAGTGTCACTTTCATCATGTAATTAATACATTCTTAAACTGAACATCTTGCAAAACCAGATAAAAATAAATAATAATAATTCAACCAAACGTAGCCTATATGTCTCAGGTTATTACCATAAAATGCACAAAAGCAAAATAAAGAAGAAAACATCTGCATGTTTTTTTATGGCAGCATTTATTACAGATTTCAGTCGGGTTTCCCAGCAGCTTTTGTCAACAGTTACTTAGAACTGGTAGTCATATACAAATTTTCATTAGTCATCTACTATAAATATTACTAAATGAAAGTGAACAGGATGACTCTGAAATCACAACCGCCAGTCTGCTGTTTCCAAACACTCTATAGAACAGGAGCATAACTGGCCATCATCAGTTAGACAGGAACGCGGTCTAAGCTTTTCTCTTATCGGGTTCTATTTCTGCAAACAAATATAAACATAAATCTTGGGATTATCTGAGATAAAAAAAAAAAGTTTACGTTTTACTGAGAAAGACACAGAAAGATAGAATGGGGGAGAAGGTAGAGGTAGGGGGAGGAGGTGGTAGTGGTGGTGGTGGGGAGGAGGGGGGGGGTCGCGAGAGAGAACTTATGCGTGTGTGTGTGTGTCAATGTATGAGAGAGTTCACTGGCCTTCCGCGGCGTGTGGTGTGTCTGAGATTCGGTTGGACTCTGATCTTGAGGTTTATTTAAGCTGAATTCCGTGGGCTCATCAGGACCGCGTTACAAAAATCCTCCTATAGAACTAGAAAGAATGTGCAGCGCATACAGTTCTGCATAAGGCACAAAGGCATGTCTTTAGAGGTGGGGGCAGGCATCAAAAGACAGGCAGAGGAGGGATTTCTTTAGAGGCTGGGGGCAAAGAAGGTATTTCGGAGTTCCATTCATTGCCAGGGAGAGCAGGGGAGGCGTACAGTTTTGCAATAAAGGGTGCATTTCCAGGGGATGTTAGGAACTCCGAAACTGTGCCGTAAACCTCTGCACCCCTGCTCTAACTGGAAGTTAATTAGGGACGATATTTTCCTCTGACTCTTCGGGGGCTATATTTGATTTGATTCATTTGAAAGCTTTTAAATCTTTTTAGAAGTTGGTGCAAAAACGGGCAAAATTAGAAGCCCTTTAATGCCTGTTTGCGATGCATAAACATTACAAAAAAAGGTTTTAAAAAAAAGAAAGAAAAAGTAGTTGTGAGCAGATAAACATTTATCAGGGTAAAGGCGAATAAAGACTGGAAAAGTAGTGGTAATAAAAATGAAAAATCTCATCGAAGTAAAACTGAAAAGCAGCTCACATTTTTATGATGAACCTTTTCCGCATGGCTTTTTATTTTGCATGTCAGCGTGCGTGATTATTGAGTTCTTATCATTTTGGCATATCTGTTGGTTTCTGGCTGCCAGCAGCAACAAAAAAAAAAAAAACGAAAAAAAATGGATTCTGATCCACCTAATGTTAGTTATTGCGACTGAAAGGATTCATTAAATCATGCAGATGTAATGCAGACATAACAGAAGAAATCCCGAAAGATGCATTACTACAAAACATGTTTTTCATAATATAGTAATGTAATAGTAATACAAGTCATATAACACATTCTAATTATAAATCTGGATTTGTGTTAGGGATAGATTTTATAGACAAAGAGGCATCTGAGAAGAGGAAACGTGTACATGTTCAGCGCATGAAAAGGTCTCGCAAGTTTTGATAACACTCAGAATAATCAGTTCTGTGTTTAACGGCACTCTCTCTTTCTAAGCCATCTCCATGACTTTCTTTATCCAGTCCACGTACATAGACACGCGGATAAAGATGTTGGGCTGCCCCGGGTGTCCACAGCGCCTCATGGGGATGATCACCCCCTCGAGTACCCAACAGTCCGTGTTCTGACACGCCAGAGGTCCGCCATAGTCTCGCTGCAGACACACAGGAACAACACTCCGGGGTCATTATTTGTCTCTGTTATGACTGACTGTCACTGCTGAAGTTAGAAACATCTTGCAGTCACATCTTGTCCAGTTCACTTCCATTATCCAACTGGTGACTGTGTTTGATTTATAGGAACATATAAATAACTGTATGCGCTTTGCTTAAAGTAACTTTCATTATCAAACAGTTTTCCCAACCATCAGTATTTGAAGCGTTAAGTCCTAACACGTTACGCCGTTATTTTGTGGCACTTAAGGAACATAGTTTGACACTTTGGGAAGATACTTGTGTTCACTTTCTTGCAGGGGGTTTCAAGTATCTGCACTTTTAACACAAAGCTAGACAAGCAGTTGGTTAGTTTAGCTTAACACAAACAGCGGCGGAAACAGCTGGTGGAACCAGCTGGATCGGCTCTGCCCAAAGGTAATGAAATCCACCTACCAGGACCTTATAAACTCACAGCTTAAGAGAACATTTAAACAGTGTCTCTTAAACTCACAGTTTAAGCACGTACTTTCCCATTTTTAAACATCAAACTATTCTATTAATTTTTACAGCTATTAATACCAAAGATGGTCAGTGCTGTGTTTCTGTTATGACTTGGTTAAGAAACCACTTCAAGCAGGGGACCTTGCATTTCTCCTGTAACATCACAGCGGCAAAGTTTTGAAATGGTCCACCACTTTTACGCAGATACGTACCTCGCACGCGCCTACTCCAGCTTGGAAGGCGTTTGTGCACATCTCATTTTCACGAACACGACCTCTGAAGTATTTGTTGCACTCCTTGTTACTAATAACAGACATGTGGGCCACATTGAGGACAGCCTCATTACCAGTCCCTTGAAAAAGATTAAGAAGAAGGAATTAGTTAGCAGCTAATGTATTTAGAGGCACAGTGAAACGAAAAGGAAGTTGGACAGCTGTTGAAAGATTTTGAAAATAGCAGTGCCATCTGTTGCTCAGTAGCCTGGATAGCCCTCATTTAGAAGAAACATTACTTCAAGGGCAGAAACAAGATGCTCGTTCTAAGGAAGACTCCTTTTATTAATTATTCAAAGTAGAAGGGTACTGCATGAAGTCGGCACTTCCGAAGGATTATACTTGCCTCTTGTCTCGCCCCATCCTGCAATTTCACACCTCGTCCCCTCGCTTACAATGTAGCGCTCAGGAGGGAGGCAAATCTGAGAGACACGCGCATTAAACTCGGCCGGGCTACAGAAAGGGAGGAGGAAAAAGAGTCAGGAGGACTTTTAGGTATATGTCTGTGTACATATGCATGCATGTGTGTGTGTGCTGGTGGGACTTGACAGTACACACTATTCCAGTTGTAGCATGACCAGTTGAGACTCAGAAGGTCCGCAAACAATCTTAGTGAGAGGGATGGTTTGCACACCGGGTTCTCCTTCTTGAGGATCACGAAACAGAGTTCCCATCTTGGCTGAATATCCAGGCAGGTCAACGTAGCTATGCACACATTCAGATGATTAAGCACTATCAATATATATTAAAGCATTTTTGAGTTTTGAAAGTTTGGAAATTATTTACTTATTTACTTTCCTGATGAGATTTAAATGAACGGCTTTTTCTCTCTATCATATCTGGATGGTAAATCTGAAGCTTTGTAAACTGAGAAACTGAGAAATTTAGACATGTCTTAGAAATATCCAAAGTCTAACAGTAAGTCAGACCTATTAGAGATTTAATTTAAATTTCACACTTTTACATGCACTCACCAACCACTTTATTAGGTAGTAATTAGGTTCCTAAAACTGTGTTAGGACCCGTTCTGCCTTCACCACATTCAGATTCTATTGGATTAAGTTCTGGCGACTGTGGAGGGCATTCGAGTAGTCTGAACTCACAGTCATGTTCAAGAAACCAGTTTGATCAGAAGATGGACATCGTCAGCAACAACATTCGGGTAAGCTGTGGTGCGTAAATAATGTTCAGTTGGTATTAAGAGGCCCAGAGTGTGCCATTACATACCACTACCAGCCTGAACCGTTGATACAAAGCAGGATGGATTCAAGCTTTCATGTTGTTTACTCCAAATTCTGACCCTACTATCTGAGTGTCACTGCAGAAATTGAGACTCAGCAGACCAGGCAACATTTTTCCAATCTTCTGTTGTCCGGTTAGGGGGAGCCCGTATCAATTGTAGCCTCAGTTTCCTGTTCTTAGCTCACAGGAGTGGCACCCGGTGTGGTCTGCTGTCGACAGGCTGCTGTGTGTCTGCTGCATACCTTGGTTGTTGTAACAAGTGATTATTTGAGTTACCGTTGTCTTTCTATCAACGACGTCATCTGGACCTTGTCCATGTGTAAATGTATTAAATTACTGCCATGCAATTGGCTGATTGAATATTTGTGTCAAGAGCAGTTGAACAGGTGAACGCTGCCTCTCTTTACTGCTCTAATATCTTTGCATGAATGTTTTGCAATGATCCCAGTCTTCTTCATGCTCTCGTGCTACTTTAAACACACAAACACCGAAATAATCTCTGGTCTTTTGCTATTGTTGTACTCTCTGTGGTATTTTACACAAGTAAGAAAACCTCTGCATCTGGTTTAAACCAGTACAGACAAGCTGCACGCTGAAATGCTAACGTGGAGTTGTTTTTATTTGTGACTGGACATACAACTGGAATCAGTTTTCTCATCTAACGCTTATTAAGAATAAACATTTGCAAAAATGCCAAAAACTTTAGATGTGTGAAATCAGAGAGCACTTTTAAAAGAACCAGACTTACCAGGAGGAGAAACACTGTTTGGTGCTGATCACCCATCTAGCATTAACCAGGGATCCTCCACAGAAGTGGTTTCCTTTTCTGCACACACACAGGTCAGAGGTTACATCCAACATAGCAGAAAGCCTTTTACTATAACTGTTAAACACCATCAGCTGTCAGACTCACCTGTCTCTCAGGCTCACCGTCCAAGGTGAGTTCCCAGGAATCCCATTCACTATACGCATTATGGGACTCGAATGGGCCCGGTCTTCTCTCTTTCCACACTCACTAAACTCCACGTTTTCTGTGATCACAAAAAGGCGACTCAATACTGTAAAACATATTTTGCAGATGTTTGAAATATATTAGAAAGCCTGCTCAACTAACCTACTGGTTCAGTGATAGACACTTTCTCCCCAGCTGTGTAAAAACACCAACAGACTGAATGTTAAACTCAAACTCTGGATGAACCATCACCACACAGCCCAATAAAGTGCTACAAGAGACAGGTAGAAAAGATCTGTACCGCACTGTTTGATGGCACAGTAGTCAAACTCTGTTTTGTGGTCTGTGGTGTAGCACCAGGGTCCGTGATGGTCACCATCTGGGTTGCGACAATAGTTTTCTGTCAGATTGGCATCTGGATGCGTTCTTGGGTTTATCCTGGAAGATCACACAGATCTCTTAAAATATATAGGCATGCTAAAAATGCTGAAAACACGACAGTCCTTCTGTTTGTAACAATATTATTCTTTTTTTCTTGCTCAAGACACTTTTACCAGCTATTATGTTACAGACCACCTTAATAAAATATAAAGTATAGAGCCTATTTTTTAATAGTACATTTTCTAATGTATTCATCGGTTCGAACAGAAAACAAAATCCACTCGATGTTAGTATGAAGTGCAGATACACTTTCAATATAAAGCCAATTAGTGGTCATAGTCATACATGTGCATAAAATAAATCCTCTGCTGTTTAATAGCTTAAATGTTTATCTTACTTTGTCCTGTGAGGCGTGTTAACGTTCCATTTCTGGCAGGTTATGCCCTTACGAGTTTTACGCACAGTGCCTCTGTAGTTTCTTCCGTTTTCATGGTAACAGTCTGGAAAGAAGACGAAAGACTTCATCATCATTGCAACGGCCATTACTAAGTATGGCAGACTGTCAAATGAGCATAATGGGACAGAACAACACTGCACTTTGTCTTCATTTAGAATCAACGCTACATTTGAGGTGAAGTCTGGGCATTACAAAGTTTCTTATTTCTGCCTTATAATAATGGTATGCAGAGAAATTATTTAATTGTTTAACAGAGAAAGAATTTTTCAACATGGTAGTTTTATTTACAATGCATAAATCATTTCTTTTAGCACACGGTAATTAAATTATTAAAGGGAAAAAAATGAATGACATATTATGAGCCCCTGAAAACTGACCTTTTTGTTGAGCCATAGCACAAACCGCTGCTGTGCAATGGTGTGATTTAACTTTTATATTACAAGCTTTGAGCTTTTTAAAGTTAAACCTGAGGTAAACCTCTTCCAATTTACCCATAAGTGAGCTGCCACTTGAGAAAGCATTGTGCCAAAATCAAAGTTAAAACGAAATGGATTCACAATCTTTCTAAGTGTCGAGAATTAGAGTGAGAAGTATCATCAGGAAATTCAAAGAGCCGCACAGAACAAGCCTGGCAGAGGGAGAAAAGATTTTAAAGACTCGTGAGAGATGTCTCTAAAGATTTACAGTGGGGCAAAAAAGTATTTAGTCAGCCACCGATTGTGCAAGTTCCCCCACTTAAAATGATGACAGAGGTCAGTAATTTGCACCAGAGGTACACTTCAACTGTGAGAGACAGAATGTGAAAAAAAAATCCATGAATCCACATGTTAGGATTTGTAAAGAATTTATTCGTAAATCAGGGTGGAAAATAAGTATTTGGTCAATAACAAAAATACAACTCAATACTTTGTAACATAACCGTTGTTGGCAATAACAGAGGTCAAACGTTTACTATAGGTCTTTACCAGGTTTGCACACACAGTAGCTGGTATTTTGGCCCATTCCTCCATGCAGATCTTCTCGAGAGCAGTGATGTTTTGGGGCTGTCGCCGAGCAACACGGACTTTCAACTCCCGCCACAGATTTTCTATGGGGTTGAGGTCTGGAGACTGGCTAGGCCACTCCAGGACTTTCAAATGCTTCTTACGGAGCCACTCCTTTGTTGCCCGGGCGGTGTGTTTTGGATCATTGTCATGTTGGAAGACCCAGCCTCGTTTCATCTTCAAAGTTCTCACTGATGGAAGGAGGTTTTGGCTCAAAATCTCACGATACATGGCCCCATTCATTCTGTCCTTAACACGGATCAGTCGTCCTGTCCCCTTGGCAGAAAAACAGCCCCATAGCATGATGTTTCCACCCCCATGCTTCACAGTAGGTATGGTGTTCTTGGGATGCAACTCAGTATTCTTCGTCCTCCAAACACGACGAGTTGAGTTTATACCAAAAAGTTCTACTTTGGTTTCATCTGACCACACGACATTCTCCCAATCCTCTGCTGTATCATCCATGTGCTCTCTGGCAAACTTCAGACGGGCCTGGACATGCACTGGCTTCAGCAGCGGAACACGTCTGGCACTGCGGGATTTGATTCCCTGCCGTTGTAGTGTGTTACTGATGGTGACCTTTGTTACTTTGGTCCCAGCTCTCTGCAGGTCATTCACCAGGTCCCCCCGTGTGGTTCTGGGATCTTTGCTCACCGTTCTCATGATCATTTTGACCCCACGGGATGAGATCTTGAGTGGAGCCCCAGATCGAGGGAGATTATCAGTGGTCTTGTATGTCTTCCATTTTCTGATGATTGCTCCCACAGTTGATTTTTTCACACCAAGCTGCTTGCCTATTGTAGATTCACTCTTCCCAGTCTGGTGCAGGTCTACAATACTTTTCCTGGTGTCCTTCGAAAGCTCTTTGGTCTTGGCCATGGCGGAGTTTGGAGTCTGACTGTTTGAGGCTGTGGACAGGTGTCTTTTATACAGATGATGGGTTCAAACAGGTGCCATTCATACAGGTAACGAGTGGGGGACAGAAAAGCTTCTTACAGAAGACGTTACAGGTCTGTGAGAGCCAGAGATTTTCCTTGTTTGAGGTGACCAAATACTTATTTTCCACCCTGATTTACGAATAAATTCTTTACAAATCCTACCATGTGAATTCATGGATTTTTTTTTCACATTCTGTCTCTCACAGTTGAAGTGTACCTCTGGTGCAAATTACTGACTTCTGTCATCATTTTAAGTGGGGGAACTTGCACAATCGGTGGCTGACTAAATACTTTTCTGCCCCACTGTAAGAACAACTACCAAGACACTAGTAAATGACTTAGCCAAGTTAGGAATTGTTGTTTAAAAGAAGACAATTACTAGAAGCCTGCACAGGAATGGACCCCGTGTGGCAGATCAAGTAATAATGTCACTTCTGGTGAAGACTTCGCTTTGTCTTCCAAGATGACAACAACTTAAAACAAACGTCGTTTTTCGAGAAGACCAAAGTGAACTTCACTGAGTGGCCTGCACAAAGTCCTGACTTTAATCCCACTGAAGGTCTGTGGAGAGAGAACTGAAGACCAAAGTGAATAATAATCCTGCCCCTAGTAGTTTTGGCTTTTTGAGAAATAATTTCGTTGTTTTGTTTCAGAGTAAAATAATGTAAGCATCCAAAATTGTCTCTTTGCTGTTTTTTTTTTTTTTTAAAGTATATTTGCATAGGAGGGCTAATAATTCTGTCCTCATCTATAGTTAAATGTTCAAACAGAGAAAAAGAAAAAAAGAAACAATTTCTGGCGACTCGTCAGATATTCCAGGGATTTGGGGCTCTCGCTGGAGGGGTCTTCATCACATTGATATTACAGCCCTGCACGTCCTCATATGAATATTCATACAGTCGATGCATCGTAAGGTCATCTTTATTCATTAATGCCAACAGGAGCCTGTTCGCTGGATTCATATTAAAATGGAGAAGAAGGCTAATACCCTCAGCTTCTATGTCGTCTGCACAGCGTTTAATTTGCAAGCAGAGAGCAGTCCTCATCGCTGGGACAGATGTGAAGCACCAGGGAGCCTCCGACCCATCTGGGTTACGACAGTAGTTCTCCTCCAAACCCCTGGATGAAATGTAAGATTCAGCTCATCATTGATGCATTAAATTATTGGTCACTGACACTGTGCCGGGTTAGTGTAGAGACACAGAGATCACGCTGAAATAACTAAGTTCTTGTCCCCCCACCCTTGAGTGAATGAAATGCTGCTAATCACTTCTGGCATGATGAGCGATCACAGCATCACAAAGAAGTTTAATATTCATTTCACATGCATGCTGCCACTCTGAGAGCGATCTGCTTTTAATGGAGAATTACTGACTATCCATCATCTACTGCCAACTGTCAGCAGAGAAATAAGATGCAAGAAATCTCACTGCAATGACGTTTTGACATTAATATTCATGTGCAATGCAGCGAGAGCACTATCAAACTAACAAGTTGTGACAAAAAAAAAAAAAGACTAAATGAAAAGGTTAACCTTAACAGCGATCAACGCTTACTTGCACTCATATATGTTTGGGTAGAAGGGGTGCTCATGGGGTTGCTGGGCATCCCACCGCTGGCAGGGGATGCCTGACGTGGTCTCGTTGACTCTCCCGCGGTAATCCTCCCCGCGCCCACGGAAACACTTGGTGGTGAAGCTGGAGCGCTGGCGCTTCTCTACGTGAACTTCAGCTGGAGAGAAGGAACAGGTTAAAGATGACATAAACATCAACAAAATGCAGGAGAAAACGAAAGTTTGTTGGAATAGTCTCATGAGATAAAAGAACAACGTGACCTCATTTTTTAATGAATCACCTTTAAGGACCAAATGATGCTGATTTACAGCGGCAGAGAGAAACTACGCGGAGGATCAAATAAACACAGATATAAAAGAGGAGAATAATTACCTAACGAAACAGGATAAAAATCATGAGAAAATTAAGATGTGAAAGTGACGGTGAAAACACAAGAAGCTCAGGAAAAAGCCGTGGTTTCCACGTGTGAAGGATAATAACATGTTACATAATACTAATCACACCACAGGATGGCACTGTTTTATCGTGATCTTCTCTTGTGTCAATGATTCTCATTGGAAATCCCCAGGTTACACAACTTCTGTTGAAATTTTTGGGAGAACACTAATGCCCTGTTTATTTGATTTGTTTTGCTGGTTGTTCACGTTCTCTCTTAGTCCTTGAGTGTATAAAAAAAACACACGTGGCCATCATCTACCTGCTTTAGAATTACAATTATTTTTTAAAGTATGGGCCTGTATGTCATGAATGTAATTTAAAAAACAAACAAACAAACAAAAAAAACCCAATAAAACTCTTAGCTATTGTTAAAAGTAAGCAACATTTTAAAGTGCCTTTCATAGGCAAGAGTTACAAAGACCTACAAAAATACACTGGAATTAAAAGCAGTACAAAAAGGCATAGAAAAAAAAGGCTGGGGGGGTGTAATAAAACTACTATTACTACTACAACTGAAGCCACTATATCTGGCAAACACAGCCTGTTATACAGCCTTAAATCAATGAAAAAACACTTTTTTAAATTGATTCGTTTAAAGAGAATCATCGTCTGCCCTGAAATGTCTCACATTTCTGAACGCAATTTGTACAAACACAGAAAAGGTGATTTTTCTAGATTTAATTACAGCAACTTAATGAGACTCTCTAATCCCACCGTCTCAGAGTACTACAGGAATCAATTTGGCTTCCTCTTTCTTGCCTGAGGGACCCACTGACAAGAACAGAACAAACAAATAAGCCACAAGTTTAATCCAGTAAATTTATACAGTGAGAGAAAACATTACAGTAACATCTAGTAATTATCTTACTCGCTATATAAGCCAGCAATTTTGCCTATAAACATTTCCAAAAGATACTGAATTTTGGAGAAGAAAGAAAGGATGGAGATTTTTTGCCTTTCCTTTTTCCTCTCTCTGAAAAAGTAAAAGTAAAGACTCTACTATAGGAGTTGGTCCAGTAAAGGTCCAATAAATGCAAGCTCTTACTACATCGGCTGATGTCACAGTTTTCCCTTTCCACCTCAGGGTCAGTGGTGTAACACCAAGGCACCGGAGAGGCATCAGGGTTACGGCAGTAGTTGTCATCTAAACTCTTATCAGGGTACCTGAAAAATACACATAGGCAGGTTTTTAATCACCTGGAAATGGAAAAAAGAAATGACTTAAATAGTTCAGGTGCAACAGCAAAATATGTTGTACAATGCTAACTCAGGTGCAAACAAAACAGTAGTAATGATTGCATACTTTTCAGGTTGGTAGATGTGTTGGTGAGGGTACTGCTGGTCCCATCTCTGACACTCTCTGCCATTCACAGTGTGGTCAACCTGGCCCCTGTAGTCCTCTCCATTACATGTGATGCACACCTCTGCAAGCAGAATGACTCACAAAGTGAAAGCTGCTTGAAGTAAAGAGAAACACACATTTTTTAACAGCACTTTTTAACAGCTTCTATAATTGCTGAATAATTTTCTTAAAGCACATTTAAAGAATGAAACTTGAAGCTATTCATGAGGCAACTTGAAACAGTAACTATTGTAAGTGCACTGCTATCAGCAGGTAAGCCAAAAAACGAGTAACAAGTTTTCCAGTTCCACCAAATTAAAGTGCTAATTACGAGACATTTGGAGGAAATAAAGCTTACGTAAAGCTTTACAAATCTCACATTTGCAGTTTAGATAAGCAGGATGATGTGTGGTAATTTATGGGATGTACCATCTTTGCATTGGGGAATGTTGCAGCTTTCATAGCGTCGCTCCGGGTCGGTGGTGTAGCACCACGGACCGATCCGATCCCCATCCGGATTCCTGCAGTAGTTCAGCTCCAGACCATTGGTAGCTGTAGGAGTCCACCTGAGAAAAAAATTTTTTTTTCAGTTAGTCAAACACTTTGGTACAACTGGTCGTTTAAAATAAAACAAACAATGCAGTTGAAGTGACAACTCCCTAATCTGGGAGTGTCAACTTCTAGTGTGGATGAATAATATAGACGCTGCAGCTGTTCTTAAGCCCGAGGGATGGATTCAGACAACTATGACAGAAAGTGACTGGGTTCAATCTTAAACACTTACAGATGTATTAATGGATTTTTACAAGCTGAAGAGCACACATATCTGACATAAATTTGTTTTGGTTATCACATGTAAATCTGCTATCATTTGCAGTTTTATCAGGCACACCTGTACACCTCCTTCACGGTGGTGTAGTTAGAGAACTGCTGACCACCTGATGGCTATTACTCAGATATTCATCACGATTTAATCGCCGTCAGGTACAGAGAAAAGATCTGGCTCCTTACTTTGCTCTGAAGACTGCTTATGATATTTTGCTTATCAGTTTTTCTGAAGAAAACAGGCACCCACACTGGTGGAAATAAGGCTTAAAAACAGTGAAATTTAGAGATACCACAACAGTGAAAGGGGTACGAGCAGTAATGCACTCTGGCTTTCTGCCTTCAGTCTGGCTTTAAGGGAAATGAAAGACATGGTTATTCAGGAAAGTTTCTTGAATTTCCCACCTCTTCATCTCTCTCCCACAATTGGAAAATAATTATAAATAGAGCTGTGCTGTTGTTCACCTCTGAACTGAAAGTGAAATGCAGCACTTTATCTTCACAATGTCTTTTTTTCTAGTACAGTGAAGATGTAACTCACCTGTGATCGTGAGGAAATTTGGACCACCACTGTTGGCAGGTGAGTCCGCTTCTTGTGGTGGACACTTTGCCTCGATAGTCTTCCCCTTTACCCACAATGCACTTCCTTACATAGACTGCATAAAAAAAAGCAATCAGTGGTTACAGTATCGATGGGAAGCACTGATCTCTGTGATATCACCGATGTGAGTCTTACCCTTCTTCTCATAAAGATCACAGTTCACGTTTCTCTTCACTTCTGCATTGGTGCCATCACCCACCCAGGGCAGATGTTTACAGGTGACAACTGGACGAGTCTCATAGTTGAAAGCTCTAATGTTGAGAAATATTTTCACGTCAAAGCTCTTTACTTTCAGAGGATAAACCTGATGTCTGCAAAGTGTTTTTAAATTAATCGGTGAACATTTTAAAGTTATTTTTAAGAATATTACGTTTAACATTTAACAGACAGTATAATGAAAGCCCGACTGATATACTGGCAGGGATAACATGTCAGCTGATTGCCGATATATCTGTGTCAGCATTATTAAATAAATGCTGTCTTAACTTAACTAGACCCCGATTGGTAAAGATACAGATTTTAATATTGATATCAATACCAATATTTAATCATTTAAGACTATTCTGATATATCGGTTGATTTCTTTTTCTTTCAGGGACACAATTCACTGTTTGTTGTGTTTCTGGTGCTCCAAACATGTGTTGCAGACAGTTAAGTTCATATTTAGAAACTATGAAACAGCAACATGATGTGTTTGAAGAGTGTTTCTCCCATTTCTTCTTCTTTCTTTTAAATTTATTGGCATTTATAAATGTCGATGTTGCTGGCGATTACCTAATATCAGTAGATAGTAATGGCCCGCCATTATTATCTACTGTTCTAGTCTTAAGATGGCAAAACTATGGGGAAAGAAGCTGCAATGACAATGTTGATAGTCCAGACTGAATAAGGCTCATTCTGTGGTGGAAAGCCTCACATCATCTAGCCTTTTACTAATAAATATCTACAAGGCTAGACATTCATTCCAGGGTGGAAAGGTTGTGCAGCATACATCTTTAATGGCTTTAAAAAACAAGAATTGGGTGCACAGGTTTTAATTGACTCTAGATTTTCTCAAAGCCCTGAGTCCATTAATATTTGGTTGAATGTCCCTTAGCAAGTTGCACCTCAACCAGATGCTTTTGGTTTCCATCAACAAGTTTCTCGCACAATTCTGGCTGAATATTTGACCACTCTGCTTGGTAGAACTGGTAGAGCTCATTCAGAATGGTTGGTTGGTTTCTTGGCATGGATCCGGCTTTTAAGCATAGTCCACAAATTTTTATAGTCCAGGAGGTCAGGACTTTGTTGTGGAAAAACATTCCAGAAGTTTAATGTCAGCCTGCTTTATCCTTCCAAAACTTTTCATGTGAGTTTGTCCTGCTGGTAATTTCAACCATCTAGTTGCTAATTTGAGCTGAAGAATTTGGTGGTAGTCTGCCTTTTTCATTATTCCATCCACTTTTTGCAATGTGTCAGTTGTACTGGCAGTAAAACAGCACCAGAGGATGATGCTAGCACCACCTTCTCCTCTTTGTCATACTAGCCAAACAGCTAAATTTCTGTATCACCTAACCATAAAACTTTAATCGAGAAGGCATTTGGCTCGTCTGTATGGAAAGCTGCACATCTCAGTCAGCATGAAAGCGTCAATTTTGAAACGGGGGCTTCTTTCTTGGTTGACACTGTTTCAGTCCTTGGCGATATAACTGTGAACGGTGAGTCAGGTGTTCTTGGCGGTTCCTGGGTTGCTTCTGAACATCCTAATTAATTTCCTTTCATCTAAGGATAAGAGTTTAGGTATTGTTCTGGACCTTAGTAAAATTGTGACACATCAGAAAAGCTTGTACTTATGTGCAATTGTTTAAACTGATGATCTTAGAATGTGCAGTTGTTTGGCAATGGCTCCGTTAAGCTTCAGGAATGGACTTTCCAAAGCCTTGATGTTAACCCTACTGAAAATTTGTGCACTATGCTTAATCAGAAAACTTGAATAATCCCTAAGGAAATCAAAAGCCTTGGCCGTACCAAGAAGTCAGCTAAATGAACTCCAGCATTTATGCCAAGAACAGTGGTCAAATATTGATCCAGAATTATGCCAGAAGCCTGTTTCTTTTACAGATGATTTTTTTGGCCTTTTAGCCTTTATTGGATAGAGGCAGGAAAGCAAGGAGAGGGCTGTGGGCCTCTAACCTCGGTGTACTTCTCTGCGGTCATACGGGAAATGGTCGCCTGCTAACCCACTGAGCTAAACCAGCACCCAGAAGCTTGTTGATGGCAAAAAAACAAAAAAAGCCCCTAATTGAAGTGCAATTTGCCAAGTTGCACTTCAATCAGAAGCACCTTCTATTGACTAACTATTAATGGGGGTGTATACTTTTGACCCTGTGTGAATTAGAGAGAATTCAAAATATATCAAAAAAAGTTTTTCGCCCAATTCCAAATTCCCAAAGTGACAATGACATCCATATCTATTATGAGAATATGTTTTAAGTTCTTGGCCAATTTATAAGCAAAGTCCTTTTGCAAACTGTAATCTTTAAGTAGTTTAAGTGTGTTGTTTACCTGCAGTCCAGTGACTGTGAGCAGCGTGTGGCACAGTCCTCAAGGTTCAGGCCTGGTAAAATCTGCACTCGAGCAGAGTTCCAGGAGGTAGGAACGAGCTCTCGGCCCTCCGAGCGCTGGAAGTCATTCAGAGGACTGCGGTACCCTGTTCATGTATAACAAACCACAAACATAATGCTTACAGACTGATGTGGGGACCATGCAGTATCTGCATCTGTTTAGTCCTGGTTTTAACTGGAGAGCAGTGGCACCACATGGAATATTTGGGCAGGAGCCTGGACACATATAACCTTTGGACCAACGCTCTGCTGCTAGTTTGAGACAGCAGATATCCAGAAAAGGTTTGAACAGCAACAGTTACACTACTGGTAACTCAAACAGGCCCCTGTTAACACAGATACTGCCAGTATACACTAATGAAATGATAAAATCCATCACATACTAATAGTGGTGCTGTCAAAATGAAAATAGCTGTCTTTTAAAATAGTTTATTTGTTTTGAAAGTGCTCATCAGTGCAGCTTTAATTTCCCCCTCGATGGTTTTTCAACGTGATTGTTGTCACCTTGTCAACTATAAATAGATCAACAATCAACGATGACAGAACAACAGTGAATCAATGTTATTTCAATGTCAGTGTCAGGTTTCATCAGTATTTCAATGTTGTTTCAACATTGGTTTTGTGTTGACATTTCAATCCTGACGATTCTGATGGTTCCGATGGAAAATCAACATCTGTTCAATGTCTCCTTGCTATCTGGGCAGTCAGGCCTCATCATCTTTAACCAAATAGATTTAAACAACCAAAAATAATGAAAGTAGACAGAATAACTAAGAAATTAATCAAACTTACCAGTGACCACTCCGACGGTCAGGAGAATGCACTGCAGAAACGGTTTCATTGTTTGAATCGGTGGAAAATAAAACTATTATAATCACGTTATGGGGGTCAAAACGAGATCTCTGCTCTAAAATCTCCTGTATTTTGATGCCGTGGTCAACTTCAAACAACGAACAGCTCGACCTGACAGGCAGAAAAATACCCCCAGAAGCTCAGCACGATGTTAAACATCCACACAAAAAGTCTAAATCACGACCACCCACACGCCAGCGTCGCGCCTTTGCTCAAACAGTGGCCCTAATCCCCAAAACACAGCCGATCAATACATGTATTAATCATTAATGAGGAGTGGCACATTGGTCCTTGTTCATGAACCTTCTTCATGCCCCTCAGATATATAAATATTTGCATCAGGATTACGCTCAATATCCTGAAAAAAAAAAGAAAACTTGTGATTTTCTTTTCTGCCACAATGAACGCAATTCTCGCCACAAACGCTAGACGTCAGTAGGACGATTTCCAAAGGTTTTTCTCTTTCTCTTGTTTTCCGGGGGAGATAAACTGAAGCTAAGTTGCAGCTGGTTCAAGAACCTGTCTGACTTTCTCTGTTTTGCACCTTTAATCATCGGGGATTCACAGTCGGGTAAGAAAAGGGAAGGAGGGGGTTGTTATTCTGTCGCCACGTGTGTTTTGAATGATGAGCATAAAGCACCTAGATAGGCGAGTTCGATGTAAAATAAAAATGATCTAATCTGGACTTTGATCCGACTTGTTTAACCCGCAGCTGCGCACACACTTCTGTCTGCTGATTATGCGTCCGTGGAACATCCGATTAAGTCCACGCTGATCTTTGAAAGCACGGGGATCGTGGACAAACTTCTTTAAATAGTCTATTAATAGTTCTCCAGGCTTCTTGAATGACATTCAAAGCTTTTCTTTGGATGTCGGCTTTTGTTCTGTTCTCTCTCGATCGTGATGATCTCACACTGCTTCGATAATGTTGAAGTCTGACCAATTCATGACTGATAGTGTTATCAGATATGCTTTTACCAGACTGACAGTGTGTTTGGGATCATTATTGTGCTGAAAAATGTTACATAAAGTTACATGAAGTTTATCTTTCTGTGCTTGCACTTTGTAAGGAAAACAAAGCAAATGAAGTTACATAATTGCATTTTTATGGCGTACACCCATTATGGTTGGGAATTTTATTTTTTAGCATCTCCACAAGACTTTCTCTCTCTGCAAAGAAATATGGTCCTCTCTTGGAGTGATCTTTAATTCTGTCAAGAGACAAGAGAAGAGCTTCACAGAAACTGGCGGCATAGAAGATGATTGGGTTTTCCACCTGAAGGAACTAATATTGTTAAAGAGAAGGAAAAATGGGAGGTATAACAGAGTGGAAACCCATGTGAAACAACTGCTTTCTCTTTCTTCTGTTGTTGTTCAGGATGGCAGCTGTTAAAATGACGGAGGGTACAGTGCAGGTGGAGAGCTGCAACGCGCCACTGTTTTACAGACAAAGCGAACCTGTGACAGGAGGAGCAAAAGTGTCGGTTCTGCTTCTTCACGGCATACGCTTCTCTTCAGAAAACTGGCTCAGCATCGGCACTCTGGAGACGCTGGCCAAAGCGGGTTGCCGCGCGGTCGCCATCGACCTGCCAGGTGCGTTTGTCAGGGAACAAACACCATCTCCTTCCGCCACTCAGCTTTTAACTGAAAAGTCAGCATGACCAATGAAACGCAGCAAGGCAACAGGCTGCCACCGGCACATAAAGAGCTCCTAAAAGTCTCAGGGTCAAACTTTTGGCTCTTCGCTGTTTTGAATGCTCGCAAATATTAAATTGGGACTATTGACAGTAATACCTAATTGTGTGGCCCTATGCTAACCCTTCTGAAAATGAAAAACAAACATATTAATTAAATATAAGCTGGGATATATGAGTTATAACTTGTTTTAATTTTTGTTTGCAATTTATTGCTTAAAACTTTTATTTTAAAAATGTAAGTTTTTCAACAAAAAGTCTCAAAAACTCTGTTTCTTAACTTTCTTATTGTTGTTTATATTCTAAACTTTTTATGAGAGCTTTTTTTAAGCTAGCTGTGTCCTGTCGTTTTACCTATTTTCATAGGTGAAACTTTAACTTTTTGCATTATATTTATGGATATGTATTTGCAGTTGGCATCAGGACTTTGGCTTTGTTTGGAAAGTCAAATGTGCATGGGGGCTCAAATTTGAAGTGAACTGAATTGCTTCCATGAGTCATTGTTACAGCCCGTGTTCTGCTTGTTTTTAGAATCTGGTATTTTTGTCTCATGCTTTGACAGCCTCTAGTGATGATCTGGCAGGCACTCTACAATTTATATAGATCACTGAGGCAGCATGGGCCCAAAAGAAAAATGTTTGCCTTGGGGACAGTAATTACGTTAATAAGTCAGTGTCCATCAACAAACCTTACTCCTCTCCTCCTCTTCTTTTCTCGTGCCTCCCCTCTCTCCACAGAACTTGGTCAGTCTAAATCGGCCAAAGCCCCAGCGGCAGTGGGAACACCCGCCCCTGCAGGTTTCCTCAAAGAGGTGTGTGAGCAGCTGAATCTAACCCCGGCGGTGGTGATCAGCCCATCCCTTAGCGGGATGTATTCCCTGCCCTTCCTCCTCGAGCACCAGGCTCTGGTGCGAGCCTACATCCCTGTCGCTCCCATCTGTACGGACAAATTCACAGCGGAGCAGTACCAGAGCGTAAAGGTAGAGTCTGTGTGTGAGGATATGCCTCTGCTTGATATTCCTTTGTAGGTTCCTCTCCTGCAAAAGTTTTCTTTTTTTTCTCTTTTTTGGTATAGTATATGCACTGTCATTTCCTTTTTTAAAGGATAACTTGAGCAGCTGCGAATATCATCCAATTTTCCAACTCTTCTTTTTAAAAGAGACAGTGACTTTACCTGCACAGATGCCACTGGCTTTCATCCAGCTCAGAATTGTCTTAATGGGAGATCAATTGTAGGCACATTAGCCTGAAAAGCGATTTGTCTAATTTACTTATTTAGAACAAGCACTTACCTTAACAAAATTTGCTTTCCTTTATAAACAGTTTAAATGCAGAAGTTGTACATTCTTTTTTTATTTTAATCCAAACAATATTCTAAAGACTCAGCTCACACATTAAAGTCTCAGCAATTATAACGCAGCAAGAAGATTGGCACGAACAGGAGCAGTTTTTCTGTATAATGAGTGTTTTTAGTTTTAAAGGATGTTTTGCAGAGAATACTTTTGGATATCATATTTAATCTTTTATTAAGTGTTTTAAAAGGCACACTGTTGGTTTTATAAATAACAGTTAAACAGCTAACGGGGAATGTTAAGTGACCAAGTTTTACTTTACAAGAAAGATCCTAAAGATTTTAAGAAAAAAAATCAGATAAATGAAATTTTGCTATTTTAGAAATAAGATGGAGATTAGAAAACACTCATCATAACTGCTTAAGAAATTACAAAGAAGCTGGTCAACCCAGGGAGCAGAGCAAATCTGGTTCTGACAGTATGTTTGCGCTAAGTACCGCAGCAATTTCCTAATGTTGTAAACCTGCTCAACATTTGGCAATAAAACCCTTTCTGATTCTGATTCTGAAATCATTAAAAACCCAAAGGGTCTCTGCGCTTGATACAAAGAACCTGCTCCTCTGTCCCTTTTGTGACAGGTTGTTACAGGCCTCTGTATTTGTATCTCCACTTTCAGCAATCTCTTAGCAAACAAAGAGACATCGGAGCAGCAGAGTAACTCAAAAGATGGACAATAGAGTAATAAATGCAACTTACTGATGATAAAAAAGCATAAAACAAACATTTATGCTGTCATTAAGTGTCAAAGTGTGTTACAACTAAAATAACTAAGCCGGAGTAACTGCATTCATGTGTATTTCTGCAATGATGCAGTGAATATGTGGGAAACGATTAAGTTGTATTCACAAGTTCTTCAGGTTTTCTGATGAAGTAATCTGATCGATGTTTTGTACCAGTTAAAAAAAAAACTGGTACAAAAATAAATGCTTTTTATAACCTTTTACTTGTAATAGAGTTTGTTCATATTGCTGTATTTTTTTTTTAATAAGATGAGAGATCTGAACGTCTCTTCTCAGGCTGGAAAAACTAAGACTGTAGTTTTTCTCACTTTTATAATTCTTATTGACTACTAGACACATAAATCTGTTACACCTAAAATCTTTTAGTCTTAGCTTTTCACAGGACTTGTTTTGATTTCCTTCTTTTTTTTTTTTTTTTTTTTCCAGCTTGAGGTGAAATTTAGGACATCTGCAAAATCCCTTTAGCTATGGGTTTGAATTTAAAAACAAATAAAAGAGAGACAGATTTTCAAATGCCAGAAAAAGGACAGTGGAAATCACTCTGCAAAGGGCTCTTTTTTTTTTCTTTCATTATTGTTGTGATTTTTGTGTCCAGGTCCCATCGCTGATCGTTTACGGTGACCAGGACCATCAACTCGGGGAGGTGTCGCTCCGTAACCTGAGCAATCTGGCCAATCACAAAGTGGTGGTGATGAAGGGAGCAGGCCACCCCTGTTACCTGGACGACCCAGACACTTGGCACAAAGCTCTTACAGACTTCCTTAACACGCTGTGAAGCTCTTTGCTGTGCATTAGCAGCGCGATCGCCAAGAATGCGGTCATGCATAGGCAAACACATTAATCACTTGTGAAGAATTGAACTCACGTATTCCCAATGCTTAACCTGATTTGTATGTTTTGATACGTCTGCAAATCGGGCCTTTTCTAATGGTGACAGCAGTTGAAGCCTGAAGCTTTTTGAGAAATATTGTTTCTTAAATGAGAAAACCTGATGTCAGTCTTGAATCTGTACACTAAACACAAAGCTCAAGTCTGCAGCCGACTACTGAACCCAGGCGTGTAGGATTACGACACGTGGTTCACCCACATCACTGAACAGCGTCCAGTATTTCCACTCTGGAAACTTTGTTTCCTGTTTCGTTGTTGTAAAATATTTCGTTTGAGTAATTTTGGTTTAATTTAGGTGACTGAAGCTACAGTTCACTAACATCATATAAAATGACCGTGGTTGTTTTAGTGTTTGAGTGCACACAAAACTGCAAGTCTTCCAACGGTCACCTGGTCAAGGCTGCGAAGCAAGATAGAAATGTGTTAAACATGTGTCGCTTTTATGTCTCAGTGTTTCTGTCCTAATGCAGTTTATCTGACTTTGCAGTAATCATTACAGAACTGCCTGAAATCAGCACGAACGATGCCTTAAATTCGCCAAAGACCATTTTTCAATATAACTGAACCCAAGTTTTAATAACAGAATGACACTTTATGCCTCACACACTGAAACTCTGTAATTATGAAGCAATCAGAAGGGAGCATGTTATGAACATGGAAATGTTCGTGATGTGTCTAAATGGCACAAACAGAATAAAGTTCAAAGAGAGCAGGCTGCAGGTCACTTTCATGTCTCTGCACCATGTTACGTTTGCCAAATGCTAGCTGCCTACACATTGCACTCATACACACCAGGGTTGTATTAATCGTCTCATCCCAGCGTTAGAAGTGAATATTTTTAATAAAGCATCATAATTATTATATATTTGCTTGGTTCTCAACAGACTGTGTGTTTTCTATTTAACCGAGGAGTTAAAGCAGGTAACGTCAAACTGATTTTACATCACGGGCCACAGACAGCTTCGACTTCAAGTGGGTCAGCCCAGTGAAAGTACATGAGAAACATGTAAAATTACAGTTTAGTTCATTACCCAGCTGATGTTTCTATAGATAGATGGGTAGATTGTGGAAAAGCGGGAACTTTTCTGTCATTTAATTGTTTATCTATTACTTAATGACTTTAGAATAGTATGAATAGCAATGTGGTGCTGTCTTTATCAATAGGAAAATCTGTAAAACCCACAAAAAACAGTTAAAAATCTACGCACTCGTTCACATTTTCCAGCCAGATTGGAATTTTTACTGGGGAATTTTTCCACCCCCCCCCCAAAAAACAAAACACCACACAATAAAATGAAGTGAAAAATATGAACATTATTTAATAACTGATTCTCTGTAATAAACAATTTGAAAATATTTTACAAGGAGTCACAGACACAATATTTTACAAATTTTGCCCTCTTCTTTTTTGTTTTCTTCTTCTTTTTTTTAAGCTTCATCTGTACAAAAGAATGGAGCGACGACATGGACTAGTGCCCAGAAAAGAAGGAGCTAAATCTTCCACACATACAAACATTCACACTCACACACGTACGAGGAAGAAAAGAAAAACCAAAAAAAAAAAAGAGAAAACATTTTGACATCAGATCTCAAACTTATCAACAGTGCTGTATTCCTATATTTTTTTAAACTTCACTGAAAGTTTGACTGAATTTACTCTTTTTTTTTCTCTCTAAATTGTTGCTGTTATTTTTTTCACACACGTGTCAAACATGGTCACATAGCACCAGACTACAGACTACAGAATCACATACACACGTGTCTTTCCCACATAGACGCACCAACACAAAGGGTCGCAGCGAGGGTCGGTGGAGGGGAAGGGAGACGCTTCGTGAAAACCCGCATTAATCTACTTTAGGGTGATGTTTTAAAGCTGACCCCTCCCTCTCGTCCCCCAAGCTGGTCCAATTATCTATTTATGTTCCCTTTTTTTTTTGGCAAAATTAAATTTGTCAAACCACAGAAATCAGACATGTGTGTCCCTTCGGAAGCTATTTTCCATCAGGATGCACACACAGACGTCACTAGATGTCTCTCCCACGACCTTCTGTTTACCAGGCTCGTGATGCTCTGTGGAGACCCACTCCCTGAGCTTGCCTCTGACATCCCGTCCGCTCACGAAAAAATAAATAAAATAAAATAAAAACACCTGGAAGGTGACGTCCTTGGCTTACTTCTTCCTGGTGTTTGACATCTCCCAGCGGGGGATGAGTCAGTGTCATTACATGGTTGCTTATAGGTGTGTGCGTGTGTGTGTGCATAATGTCTGAGTGCAGGTGCACAGAGTGTATTCAGTTTGGGAGTGAGATTGTGTGCGCACACAGTCAGGAAAAGGAGAGTAAGTTGCAGGGGGTACATTTCCACAGGCACGTGTAGCGTTCATTTACAGACAGTGGAAATAGAGAAATACAGACAGAATAGTGGCACAGGACAGAGACAAACAGATGGCAGAAAAGTGAAACTGCATCCAGCATCAGATAGTAACGGGCCACATTGGAAATGCTCATTCTGATTTTCATTGTCTTTAACAGTATGAATTTTGTTTTTCCTCTGATTTGTCCAGAGCTGAGCTGCAGTTACTGTGCCAGCAACATTTGTCACATCAAATAGTACCTACGACTGTACAGAGTGTCTAGTTAAGCTTCAAAATGTCGAGTGAATCATCCCACCTGAGCAATACTACGGCAAGTCTCGGGTGGGATGTGAACATCGAAGGTCAGAGGCTTTTTTTTCTTTGTCTTGTTTTTTTTTTTAATTTTAAAAACTTCCACCCACTTTCAAGCATTTAATCAAACAGGCATCGATCGATAACTAATCATTCCGAGACGTAAAAATATAAAATCAGAGCTCACTATATTTACTGCATAACACCAAGAAAAAAAAAAGCCCAGGGGAGGGAAATACTTCAGGATCGATTTGTGTGTGAGAAAGAGGGTTATGTAGGGGTATCGGAGCTCCATACGTGTAACACTAAGGCATTTAGCGAGGTTTTGAAACAGAAAACACTGATGAACTACACATTCTTTCTGCCTCCTCTGCCCCCGTATATTAATATTTAAGCAGTCAACATGGATCTCCTTTTGTTTTCATAAAATCCCCCCCTTTTCTCCACAGCAACACTGGATTTGTTTTTTGTCTGTCGCAACACGCCGAGGAAAAACAGTTACACGGGCACAACTGCCATCCCCCGAGCACTCCACGACTCATTTAAAAAGACATTCCCTTTGAGGGTTTTTAAACTAACGCGCATACATCCACACACAAACACATACGATTCAGGCAGAACTATAGCAGTCAGGTGGCCCTAAAAGAAAGGAAAAGAAAACAACACAAAAAAAAAGCTCTATGGCCAGTTAAGTCGCTGTATACTGATAGTGTAGCTCTATACATGGCTTTGTAAAGGAACGGTATAGTAACTCCATATGATGACAGTCAGGTGGCGTTGGAGGAGTACAGCAACAACAGCCAAGAGGGGAAAATACATTAAGCCGAGCCAGTCAGTTCGATGGCTCTGTGTAAAGCTATTTCTTTAGCCAACAGATTCAGTCTTAGGCTCCTGTAGTGTCCAAAGCCTCAAAGACGGCTGCTTTATAAAGGTACTATACAGTAGCTCTACTCTTATACAGCCGGTGCGTTCCAAAACAAAGTGCATCAAGGCACTATGAAACAGAGCGGCTCCTAAACATGGGAGTCTAAAATGACTTTTCACACATGATCAAATGACGGACTGCGATGGATTACAACCACACTACTTACTGCACATGATCACCATATTTAGTGGCCTCTTCTGCACTTTTGTTGGAAATGTTGATAAGCCCCTATCCCCCAGCAGCGAATGGTTTTGAAGTTTGAACAGCATCAGTCAAAGGTAATACAAGCACACACCAAAAGAAAAATGATTAGCACCCCCCCCAACCCAAGCACAGATGAGGAAGAAAGGAAGGGACAAAAAAACTGGAACTACTATGGCGGGGAGATTTGAGTGTTTGCTGTGTGACAAAAGTAAAGCACGAATACAAATCGCGGTTAGGAGCGTTAGTCGAGGTTGTTGGAGAAGCCTCATGAGGAGTGGCAGAGGTGAGCTTTTTCATCAGAGGGTGCAGAGATTTTTTTTTCCCCTTTAAACATCAGTCCAAAGCCGAGGTCAGCGTGGTCGATTAATCGTAAAGGAGAATACTACACAACAAGTTCCTGCAGCAACCGAACACTGATTCATATTTTACAATAAAAGCCAGATAGCACTAACCTCAAATAGTAAGTATGAGGAAAAATACTTCAAGAAAATGAGATTACCATCGTGTAATTACATTAATCCCCAGTGGATGTCTTTTAAAAGCATTAATCTGTAATTATGAGTCAGCATTCAGCTGCCGAGTGTCTCCTCTTCCTCTCGAGCTTTATCCTAAATCTAAATCCATTTCATCTTCGTGTTTTGGCTATAAAAATAAGACCACACGAAAGTATATCTCATTTTGGCAAGTAGATATAGCGCATAAACTAATTCTTGTCTTTTTTACACTTAACTTCCTTTTCATGTTAAAACCTAAATATACTGTATGTTTAGAATACTCATCACTTCAGCAGTTTATATGTGACATTTTGTATACTTAACAGTTCTTTTATTTTTCTGCTATTTTTCTTCTATGGTGGCTATTACTGGCTGAATGGTCCACAGCCTCTTACAAGAGGCAAATGACAGAGCGATGAGACTCTGAGATGGAGGAAAGGAGAAGGAGGAGGAGTCCTGCTGTCCCTCTGACAGACAGAGGTGAAGGTGGACACGCAAACTCAGTTCTCCAGTCTGTGGTGGGAGGTCTTTGACGAGGACATCGGCCTGTCCTTTTCACCCTCCCTTGTCTGGATGGAGAAGGTGGTGGGATGGTTGTAGGCTTGACGGGGTGGTTGGGTGGCTTGATATCTCTTTTCTGACATTGCCTCTGATGATCCAAGTGGTCCAGCACCACCCTAGCTCATCTCGCAGATGAAGGTGAGGACGCAAATGTCTCTGTTTTCACAAAGCAACACAGACCAAAGCAAGCTGGGTAGCGCAGCGCTCAGGGCTTCCAACTCACCATGATGGGAAGTCCCATAATTACCTATGACTATACCAAGGTGGAGGGCGAAGGGGCTAGGAGGTGGATGAGGGGGGCTTAGGATGGGACAGAAGCTGAGGAGGGTGAAAAGGAGGACAAGTGCAGGAAAATGAAATTAATGTAGTAGGGAGAGAAGGTGAGGACTGACAGCTGGATAAAGCAGAAGCAGCTGAATGAGCAGTAAAGTGTAGAGGGATGGGCGGAAGGAGTGACCTCGCCCGCAGTCCGACGTGTTCTCCTGCAAAACCACAGAAAGGAAGCTTGAGTTATAAACTGAGTTTATATGAAAGTTCTTCCACCATCAAATAAACACTTACATTCAATAATCGCTCTCTGGTAACACTTTTATCTTACCTTCTATCTGCATCGAGCTCTATATTGCCAACAGAGTCTGAACAAAGTAATTTTCATTTAGTTGACTATACAGTGCTGTGAAAATGTAATCGCCCCCTTCCTCAGTTTTTAGTGTTGTTGAAGTGTTTTTGTATTTGCCACAGTTCATCAAACAAATTTTAGTATTAGATAAAAACTATTTTATTAAATGAAGATTTCATTTATTAAGGGATAAATCCATACCTACCTCGCCTGATGTGAAAAAGTAATTCCTCCCTAAACCTAATAACTGGTTGTGCCATCTTTGGCAGCAAGAACTGCAATTGAGCGTGAGCGAGATGTAAATCTTTAAAAGTGTACACACAATTTTTGGTAGTTTTGCCTCAGTACACTTAATGCAAGAAATTTCACAAAATCCCTTGAATTAAAGCATCTTGATTGTTTGATTTTTGAAATCCACTGCTGTGGTGTACAGAGGCAAATCTACAAAAACTGGGTCTTTATCCAGCAAATAATGGGCCTAACGGCATATAATTACCAGGTCAATACTTGATCTCAGAATAAAAATAGGATATTTTTTTGTGTTACATAATGAACCAACTGTTACCAGCTGCATTAGAAAATCAGAGAAAGCTCAAAACCCCAGCTGGAGCCAACTGAACATAGCGATAGGATTTTAGCTATGCTCTGGTGACAAATTTTAAACATAGTATATTTAACTAGCAAGCACCAGGATTCAATGCTAAATAATGTTTTTGTTTTTCTTCACAGTAAGGTGGATATTCATGTGTTGTGTTATCTGAAAATCTTACAGCGATGTTACTGTCGAAGCAGGTGGAGGGTCCTTTTCGATAGCGTGCCTCAGGCGGTTCTTTACATGGATCCTCCTCCTTGACTGAAAATTGACTCCATTAAGGAAAATGAAACTCCTTTGTATTTCTTTTTCTTTCTTCTGTGCAATTTTTCATTATCCGCCTGAGCACCAATTCCTCATGCAGCCCTACACATGTAAATGACTGGCTATAATTCATGCCATCAATCTTAAAAATAGCCTTAAAATGAATGTGAAATGTTCGCGTTTCCACAGGTATGGTGATGAGGAGAGAAAATCTAGAGATGACAGAGTGTTTCTTCTCCAGTGCCAGCTGGTGTACAATGTGAAGGGAAAAAAAAGGATACACTCCTTCTCCTCCTGGGATAGCTTCTCTATCTCGCAGGTGTTGCATGGCATCTTTTCTGCTACCACAAACAGCAAGTTGGTGTTGTTTATCCTCTTGGCATGAATCAGCCTGCAGAGAGAGACAGCTCTGTCAACAACCCCCCTCTGCTCACTTACATCACAGACTCATTTGCTAATGGATGAGCGAGATTCATGAGACAGTCTTATAAGGCTCATTTAGCCAATGATACGACGATTTCATTAGAGCTGATATGGGTTAATCATCAGCAGAGTTTATTAACTCCAACAGAAAGATGAATCTGTCTCACTAACTGCGTCGCTGTCACACCGCGATTCTTCATGCTACTTGTCTAAGCATATGCATGTCTGATTATGTGTGAGTGTTAAAAGTACTACGTCACGCATACAGACCTGGAGCAGTTGCCACAGTCCTGCAGTATGTAGTAGGAACTGCTGAGATTACTAAAGAAGTACTGGGTCTGGATCATTACACAGCTTCTCTCTTTAGAGTCGATTCCTTCGGCATCCACCTCATCTGCATAAAAAAAAAGAAAAAAAAAGAGATGATTATCTCTTTAACTCATTTCTCAGATCTTATTTTCAGCTTAATGCCCAAAGATGTATGTCATGTGTAATTTTTTCACTACATTTGGATTTAAGGTTTATTTGCTGTTGGCTTAAAGCTCCAAATAGATTTGATCAAAATCTACTTTTAGCACTTTTAAACCTTTTTTCCAATATTGTATAAAAATGGTATCGTATAAAACATGTCACCCACCTGTGACAAACCAACTGTGGTATGCCAGTCCATATATGAACTGTTGGAATAAAGACCTGAGGAGACAGGATTTGTTTTTAATTCAACTTGTGGACAAAAAAATGTAACATTGTGCAATGATTAAAATCATGAGTCAAGCTTTTTTGTTAGCAGGAATACTGCACATGCAGCAGTCCAGGTAATGAGTATGGCAGGCCGTAAAACTTTACAAAACGAGTCACAATTACCTGACCACAGAAATAACTATGAAAATGATGGCAGTGCAATACAGTACAGTATAACATGTGATTGAAATGCAGACTTTCAGCTTTAATTCAAGTAATTTAACAAAAATATGTGCAGTAACTGTTCAGGTATTATACACATTGTTTTACATAGTCTCAAATTTTGAGAGGCATAAACTAACATTATTTTAAATATAAGGACTGTTTTAAATGTAGTCATTCAGCCTTTTTTAAGTGTGTGAAAAATACGCTCTGTTGGGCTGAGATCATTGAAGAATATACCATTTCTTTCCTTGAGAAATTCGTGTTTCTGCACTATCCTTCGGGTCATTATCCATTTTCACCCCAAAGCGCTGTCTGATAAGTTGTGCAGCATTTAGCTGAATCTGAGATTGAGAGTGTAGCCCTGTACACGTCACAGCTCATCCTGCTGCTTTAGCAGTCACAGCATCATAAAACACTACTGGCCCAGTTCCAGTGGCAGCCAAATATGTTCATGCCATAATACTGCCTCCACCATGTTTGACAGATGATGTGGCATGCTTTGTTTCCAAGTTAATGTTTGTTTCATCTGTCCAAATCATGGTCTTTGGGTATTTAAAATAACAGTGAAGAGAAGTAAAATATAAATTCAACACTTTGAATTAAATCCAAATATTATGTGAGGAGGGTTCACCTGGCCCAACCTTTTTCTTTTTTTTTTTGTATTAACAAATTATGGATCTATGAAATAATGCTGGCTAATAACAACAAATATTATCAGTTTGTAATACGTATAACACTTGCTGTATGTTACTATACATTAATAATCTTACCATGCAGCAGCTGATGTCCACCAAGCCAGGTTGGCAAAATCTGCAATAGTGGGCTACAGATACAGAGGGAAATAAAAAACAAAATCAATATTTAAGTTCAATCAAACACCCATTAGGCTACATTCGGGCTGCTTTTGGAATCAAACTATTCCTGCCATTGACGCCATATCCACTGACACCTGTGTGGAGAAAGTCTATAAAGTAAATGGAACCCACTTTAATATAAAAGTGATATCTCTCACTAGTTCACCCTGGAATCTGATATTAGTCCAATTAAAAAAAACTAATTCTTAAAAAGTCAGTAGCTGATCTGATTTCTGCACACAGACTTGCAGTGTGAATGCAGCTATAGTTTCCCCATACGTCCATGCATTGATTAAACTAATTGTCTTCTACTCTGCCTCCTTCATTTCACTCACGGTATCTCTCTTTCAAGTGTTATCTTACCACGAACACTCCTCTGGGTGCAGCTCCGGCTTCGCTGTTGGGCATCCGTTCACAAACAGACTGGTAATCAAATGATTGTTTGCTGTTGTAGAAAGAATTGTTGTAGAGCGCGTACATCAAGTAGGGGTCAACATCACTGAAGAACATGCCCACCTGTGGGGGTAAAAAAAACGAGGGCAAGCTCAGTGTAAAGCTAAGCGCGAGGCTACGATCAGCGGAAGAACGAATTCTTTTTTAATAAAACCTTGTTCCAGTCGTCCTTCTGATTGGACATGATTAGGAATCCGCCGTCATCTACTAAATAACACAGCAGATCCTGCGGACAGACACAGAAACGCACTGCTAACTGGAAGTACAGAGATAAGCTGGGGAGTGCTCAGATTCAGAAGGTCCAGTTAAAATTTGCATCAATACTTACATCACTGTTGGCTTCACAGTCCATTTCACAGCCCCTGTTTGGTCCACACTGTCACAGACAAGGAAAAAAAACAGTGTTAGCCAAATAAAAAAAGATTTATATATTACGTATATTATATTAAACATATGTATTTTACCGTATTTGAGCCTTGTCGGCTGTCTGTATGGTTGCTGGCAAGAATCTTAAACTTATCCGTCCAGGCTTCGAGGTCTAGCTTCACTCCGACAACTGAGGAAAGAAAGTTTAAAAGCTCACAGAAGAAAACGACAGGTGTGTAAAAAGAATAGATATATGCAGGGCAGAGACATGCCAACACAAAGTGACAAAATAACAAACTCAGACGTGTAATTATCTCGCTCCGAAAGCTTTTCTCTATCATTATATCTCAACAATTTGTTTCCTCTTTCAGAAGAGTACCCACCTGCAGGTTTGATGGTCTTCCCTCCTATTGTCATCTCCAAAGCTGTGCTGACCAGAATACCTACGGTGTCATTTTCTGGGTTCAGCTGCTCGTCCCTGGCTACAAAAAAGGGAAAACGAGCCAAGAGAGCGAGGTTAGAAACAAACAGCCTTTTCTATTACGAGGCGAGTTATATAACTCAAGACTAAGAGCATCATTCACCTGTTCGATAAGGCGCTCGGAAGATGTAACCCTTGTTGTCGAGGCTGCGGCGGTAATAGGTGGCATTAAACGGCTCAGGGTCTTCCTCCCAGGTTTCTGCAGCCCTAAGGTTTAAAACGAGAGATACCAGAGCTGTAATTGTCTCTCACGTATAAGCTGCCTGCTTTGCCTATCCCACATGTTTTTTGAAACTTAACAGCATACCACTTCAAAAGAGAACAAAGAGAAAAATGTATCAGAACTACAAAGCAGCTGGAGTCCAGACACATGGGCCTCGATGAAGAGTGCACTCACTTGTTTGGAAACACTCTTGTTATACCTCCATCTGTTGCAGCAAACACAGCCAGGAAGCCGTATCTAAATGTCAGGTGGAAGCAAAGACAGAAAGGGGCTTCAAATCAATATCCAAAAATCTTAAAATGCACTTCCCTCAATACTGGCTGGTCACACTCACGTGTTCAAATCTTTATTCTTCCACACTTTCTCGACCAACTGTCTGATGATGCCCGTGTCCAGAATGAGGTTGTGAAGGAGCAAATTGTCACCTGGCATAAGAGAGATTAGAGAGTTTAATCCACATTAGGGGTGCTGCCATATAGCAGCTGATGATAGTCGTTATATTCAAAAAATGAAATATAGAGATTGTGTTAACACCACGGTAGTAATCCAGGACTGGTAACTGTCTGATTGACAGTGATGGTGTTTGAGGTGACACTGCATTAATAGCAGATGTCAGGTATTCTGGATCATTAGTTCAGCAGTTCTTCTACATTTAAAACCCGATGAAAAAGCGTATTTTATGGTTCTTGAAAAGAAGAAAAAACAACAACAATTTGGGCATATTTGACAGCTGCACTGAGGCGACACATGGTCTATATCAGATGCCCAATGTGGAACGTGTGGACCAAATCCCGATTTTAACTCTTTCCTCCTTGAAAGCCTACTAGGACTAACCCTTAGCACAAACAGGAAGCCCTCAGATAAGGGTTAAAATCAGATATGGGTAGCAAGACATTCGCTTACTTCGATTACACAAACATTATGTATGAGTAGGTAATGGATAATAGGCACCACTAGGCAGCTCATTGTCCTTCTCCTGAAAACACTTGCAGCACATTTTGTGGTACATTTGAAAGAAAGGCAGGTCAGAGTGAGGTCAGAGGTCAAACATAAGATGATTTGGATGCAAACTGAAATGTGATATATAATTCCCTATTTACCTATATGCTGTCAATACAAACAACCACAGGTAGAAACAAATATTTAAATAGCTCTATATATTGTTATTAACACTTTGGCCTTTTTGACCTTGAACACCAGGTCAAAGATCAAATGTGATATATTTTTAATTGTGGTACTTTTTATATGTCGATAATGCACACCACACCTTTAAATAGGCTTTTGGTCAAAAAATCATTAAGTCGACTTTGAAGACTTTAGTGGATGTAAACAGAATTATGCTGGATTTTTTAACATGACCACACTCTGCACCGCTACAAACTTCTATCAGAATTCATTCAAAACTTTTCCGGCCATCGTATTTACAAACACAAAGACTGCCAAAATCATAACCTCCTTGGCAAACAAAACAAAACAACCTAACAACTTTCTTCTACCGAGCTGCTGTGGTTATTACTAAATATTTCTCACCGAAAGCTTAATATTGCATTTGTTACGTACTATTTACAGCTGTGAATTAATACACATTTTCATCATTGGAGGATTTGCGACAGCAGGATAAAGCATGTGGGATTATCTCGAAATAAACTGTGCTCGTCACAAGAAAGAAACATGTCATCAGGTGCAGAAGTGAGGCTTGCTGATGCTTTTTAACTGTATCTAGGCAACAGGTAATAGGTTATATCAGATTCTGGCTACGAAGAAAATACCTATTAGTTGGATCACTGCTGTTTATTTTGCCTTTTTATGGGATATGTTTACAGAACATCACTAGACGAGCTCATGGTGAATTATTTAATGTAGAACAAACTGTGACTTTACTGTGTGGGTGAAAAGAAAATGAAACTCACATTGTTTGGAGTCTGGTGTCACCTTCTCCATTAGAGCAATGAAGTTGAGCAGGAACTCAGTGTTGTTGTTGGACAGTTCCAGATCATTGCAGTACTCCCTGAGGAGGAGACGCAGTGTTTTAATTCAAAGAGAAGGCAAAAATAGAGCTCGTTACTCTTATTCTGCCTCACTTGCTCCTCATAGATGGACACACAATGGAGATGAAGATGCACAAACCCATACACACATTACTTGATGCTATTGTGTGCCGCATGCACATGGCAAAGCTTTAATGTGCTATAGTGGTGTCAGTCAAAACAAAAGGTGGACTTGTACTGCAATACCGAGCATATTATAGGCTGTATGCACATGCAGATGATATTTTTTGCCCAATAGCTTCAGTAATCCTTACAATACATTGTGCAAATGCATTAATAATGCTTAATTTGTGTAAAACATGCAGCACCACAGTAGCAGCAGGCAAGAAGGGTTGATGTGTCTTCAGTGGTCTCGTGTAATGAGTGTAACTTGGGGAATACAATTTATGAATAATATATGAAAAAAAAATCAAAACCAGATGAATTTTATTCCTCATAAATGTAATTTTTGTCAAATGAACTTTTAACTATGAGTAAACACACCACTCAAAATGTAAAATCAAACCATACAAGAAAATTTGAAATACGAGGTGGAAAGAAAACAGGATGCAAAGACGGCACCGAAAACCGATGACCATTAACGACAGGCAGCAATCACAGACAAAGCTACCTGGGAGCAATGAATACATGTCCTTCAGACTCAAAAGTGTTTGGCAGCAGTGACTCAAAATCTGCAACAGAAAGGGGAAGATTATCCAGGAAGAGCAGTGGGCAGAGCAGTGGGGAGTTGTGGATAAACAGCAGCTGTTCTTCAGAGGTGCGGGGACGCAGAAGGGAGTTTACCATAGCAACACTGAGGTATCATGGGAACACTAGCGTTAGCCAATATGGTGCCTAAAAAGGAACCTGACTCAATGGAAGACCGTTTTACTTTCAGAAGCACTCACACTTTTGGTTTCTGGTTTGTTATTTTGCCGGCAAACATTTTCTGATTGTGTCGGGTTTCAATCTAACATATTTGGGATGTCGGAGAACTGACTTGATTTGTCAGGAAGTGAGTTCTCAGACAGGTTATCCACGGTGAGTGCTTTTAGATCAGGCAGGCATCAACATGGCCAACTATTGCAGGGGGGGTGGGTGAAGGTCCTGATGGAAGTGGTCACCCCTCAGACTGGCAGGAGAGAGGACTCGGAGAGACACATAATCAGAGGAAATGCATTGCATTGTGAAGGGCATGTCAAAAGGGCAACTTCAGTGAATCTATCACAGACAAAACAGAACACAAATATCAACCAGCAGGTGAGTCTGCGATGAATCCGACATGTCATTTTCTCATTAAGTCGTGACCTGCAACTGTGTCCAGAAGAGGAATTAAATATTCATTTGAAGAGCTAAAATAGAGTGCCCAGGTAGTTTTCCGCCCACAATGCCATGCACATCCGGGGTCAGCTTTATTGAGGAAGCGTTGGGCCGTGCACCTGGCAGTCTGAGGGGTGAGGAGGGAGGGAGACAAGCTGATGGAGATAGGGGGTACAGAGGGACGACATAGAAGTGAGGTGCCATGCCGACTGGCACCCTGACACCTGACAATATGGGAGGACCTGAGAGGGCAGGACACAGCTCAGACTGTAGGTCTGCAGTCTGCAAGCTGCAATGCTCCCAGTCATGAGATACTGCTGCAGCTAACAAACAGTGTATTTATATATAGATGCCTTTAAAAAAATCATGACTTCAACATATCCCTATTATACTGTAAAAAATGCCATCACTATCAATAGCTGATATATTATTATAGCTAGTAACTTGCACAGACTTACACTGAATAATTACAGATCTTTTAGTAGGGCTCGATGTGCCCAAATAACAATAGATATTCCACAAAATGTATACATATTTATTTATTTAATTAAATATCTATCAATACCTGAGTCTTAGTGTTAGACTTACTTAAGACGTTTATAAACTACACTGTAAGAAAAATACGGAAAGAGAAGAAGAAGAGAGCCAAAGAGAAATGGGGAAGGTGAGGAAGAGAAAAATGAGGGAAAGAGAGAAATGTAGTCAAAGCAAATGAAGTGGAAGAGAGAGGCAGAGGAAAGAAGGTAGACAACGTGTTTGGAGCTATCTACAAAAGGAAAAGGACTGAGGTGCAGGGAGCAAAAGACAAGTTTTAACAGAAAACATGAATATCTGTCTTCCTCGGGTACAGCTGTTTGTTTAATTATTTATTTATTTCTGATTCTGGAGCAGTGGATATGAGAGAAGGTGGTCGAGGTTGGGGACTGGAGGAGCCACTGTGAGAGATGTGGGATCTGAGCTGCAGCAAGAGAGTGAGAAGGAAGAGGAGGAAGGAGGGATTAGAGGAGAAAGTGGAGGAGAAAAAAAGAGGGAAAGGGGAGGAAATCCTGAAGGCAAGACGGGCAGGAACAGAGGCAAGCAGGCTAGGATGGGTGAGGGAAGGGAGGGGGGGGGGGGGTCAGCGGGAGAAGGTTTAGGATGAGAGGTGTAGGAAAGGGGAGGAAGCGGTAGGGAGTAGGAAGTAGAGGTAGGGAACGTGGACCAATATGGAGTATACTTGCCCTTGGTGTATGACACTGTGTGGATCCATCAGAGAAGGAGTGAGCAAGAAAAGAAACAGGGGATCGGGTGGGAAGGGAGGATCACAGACAATATTTTATTCAATTACTGTTTGAATAAAAATATTGTTTTCTTGAAAAAAGAAACCAATTAAAGTCAAACAAGACAAGAGAGAAAAAAGAAATGAAGAGCAAACAACTTATTTGCAAGAGCAAACGAGGAAACGGAAACCAACGGAAGAAAGGAAAAACAAAACCAAACATGACAATCTAGGAAAAGAAAAAAACAGCAAAGACAAACCAGTAATTATGAGAGATAACCATGGGGAAAAAAATCAAATGCACCAGGAAAAGAGGGAAGTAATGGGGTCTGGACAAAGAAAGAATGAGAGAGACAACACGTGTCCCCATTCAGACCCACAAAAAACCCAAACTCCCACAGTTGACAAGCCAGTATCCCAGGCCATGTGGGAGTTTATCAGTCGAATGATTCCAAAGCCGAGAAACATCTCACACAGTCTAACAAAAAAATTAAATCAAATCAAAAATAACACACATAACACAAGGAAAAGTTCCCAAAATTATTTTTAAAAAATCATCATAAGGAGTGAAAAGCATGCATGTTTTCACAGTTATCCATAACATCAAATACTTTGAACACAGACGCTTCAGAATCATTACTTGGTGGAAGAAGAGGCGAGAGCATTTGGCAAAAAAAATAATAGCACAAAGGTCACCATTATTTTCACCTGAGTAACACAGTAAGACCACAGCTTTCACCTTTCTGTTAGTTCAGTTGTTTTTTTTCTTCAGCCAGTGTGAAGAAAAAACATCACCGTTTTTACAGCACAGCATGAAGACAGGAGGGAACGGGGGCAGAAGAGGAGTCGGGGGGACTCAGGAATGATCCTGCCTATCAGAGAGCATAGATAGAGCGAAGACAAGGAGTGAAGGAGAGGGGGAGGGGGGGGACTGGGCAGGTGCCTCCGCTCGGACACTCTCTATGATGATGTTGAAGACCCGGGACAGAGGACTGAACCAGAGCGTAAAGGTCATATTGGGCGGAGAGCAGAGAGGCAAGAGAGACAGAGTAGTAGAGACAGAGAGTGAAGGATGTTGGGTATACCCAAGAGTACTTACACTGCACCTGGAGGATCTGGTCACTTAGATTGGCCTTGATGTGGTTCTCACTATATGTAGGCAGTACCAACCCTAGACTGAGGTGAAAAGATCCAAAAAAACAGGAACACTTAATGCAAGATTATGTTAAAAGCCACAAATACACAAAATACATATGTGCTTTACTGCACGCCTAGTTTGCTTTTGCTTATTTTCTGTTCTCAAAAAAATCAAGTCTGTGCATATGCAAGAGGAAACCACTCAGTTCAGAAAAGGATTTTTAAGGCTGATACAAGTATTTGGTGATTTAATTTTCCAATATTCTGATACATTGGCCGACATTTTTTTTAAGACACACAAAATTTAAAAAGATAAAAAAATCCTAGCATCTTTTACCTGCATCTAGTAATTTAACGATCAGCATTTATAGCTAATATTGATGATAATATCGGCCTGCCAATAAATTGATAAGGCTCTAATGCTCAAACAGACAGCTCTTTGTACTGTCAAATACACAACTCTAGGTTTCAGTAAAACAGCGCCATCTGCTGTGTTCAACCCTTCTGTTAGAGAGGGGTAGCCAATCGAAAGAAAGGAGCGGAAAGAGCTCAAATGACTTGTTTCAGACAGTGGATGGGGCTGTTAAAGGTAAATAAGGATTATTTGGAACTTTGAATCATCCAAAGCTAGTTTGGTGTAGTCCATGATTAAAAATATAGAGTTGGAAACCAGCATCACAGTCAAATTCACGTATTGGCTGGAAACTGTGAGTTTGCTGTATTTCTTCTTGAGTTAAAGTGAGGCAGCTAATGGGAGTTTTGACACTATAGATTGTTGGCAATGATAACAATTACCATTAAAACTGTGGCCAACCTTCTTTAGGGAAAATCACTAGTTTAGCTGATGAAGATCCACTATATTCACCAGCCACTTGCTTTCTTTGTTTACTGTTTATTTGAATTCCCCTTAATCTATAAAAAAGATGGAACAGTCCTTCCTGGGCTCCACATAAATAATAATTACATTACAATATAAAATCTCACATAATCAAATAAGATAATAAAATCCAAGGCATAAAAAAGAAAAACAATAAATAAAGAACAATTAAACTAATAATAATCATATCGCCAAGTACCCCTGCATTGTATGAAATGCTAATGAAACAAGAAATACAGGAAGCATTTGTCTGCTGAGTGGCTCTGAGCAGTTTGTGTACAATCAGTTCATCAAAGCTTTTTCTCTGGGAAACAGCTGCCATCTGAAGCTACAAATGACGCAGGTAAACGCAGTAAGAGTGACCCTAAACAATAAAGATGGAAAAAATAGAAAACACCTCAGAGAGCCTGATTTTTATCCAATACTAGTGAGGCCACTGTGAAAGTACGTCACTTTTACCCTGCAATACATCACCATTAAGACATAATAGGTCATAAATTGTACAAACAGTCATCGCCGAAAGCAGAATTTAAACGGGACAGAGATGTCCCATTTCTTGATCTTTGTTGCCACGCAAGCCTAAAATAGAAGTCTTCACAGATATAATAGGAAGAGATTAAAACTCAAACAGAAAAAAAATTCTATGAGCCTTGAACTGCACAATGTAGGATACACTACTGTGCAGAGCTTTGGATGTCGGTTTATTTGAGTTTCACACAGATTCTTAAATACACTGGAATAACCATTTGAGTTGGATATTAATAGGACTGTGCAGCGAGAGCCTCATATGCACTCTGCCAGGACTAGGCACGCAGCCAGCAGACGTAATAAAAAACACAAATCAGGCATTTGTAGGACTACCGAATGTCATAAACTGTAATTTGCAGAGTGTTGCCTAGAGGAAATGTCATTATGATACAACTTCAAATGTTCAACCGAGTTTTGAGATGAGTAAACTAAGCAGTTAATTTACGCTACTCCTCAGAAATGTTAGCAAAGATAGAAAAAGAAGTGGCTTTTTAATTTTCAGTCAAATTCATTAGCGAGCCGCCATTAATTCAGGGAAGCCACTGTTCACAAACATTCATAGGCAGAAGCTGTCAAGCAGATATCTGAGACTTGTGACTCAACAATTTAAAGTGTAAAATCTGGACTTCACTCACAGGTTCAAGTTGCGCCATCTTTTTCTCTGACGGTCAGGTGATGCATGTTTGCATTTCCAACCTACCTGTAATCTGTACCCTCCACAGGGGTCCACGTGTACGTCCGCACGGCCTCGTCGATGTACCTCTGTTGGCAACCACAAAAAGGTAACCTTCACACCTCCTCCCATAATCGGAGAGTAACAACAGACACTAAACATACCGAGCGCTTCAAATTCATTACAACACCAGTAAGGTGCTACTTCGGATCATGATTGAGTTTCATATATTGATGACTTGCCTCATCAACTGATTTAATGAGCGTCTTGATTTTCCTTTGCCCTGATTTGCCATCAATCATCTGTCGGCGGATCTGAAAGGCAAGCGAAACACAGAGGCTGTGGCGTGAGTGTTCATAATGAAAGACAAAAATGGTTGAAAACAAGTGACAGTTAAAAGGTTAAATGTAACACAAATTGCATGAGACACAGGTGGTGACAGTCATGATATTGCACGGGAATAGTTCTGCACCTCCTCTTTGTTGCTGTCTTGCAGTTCTGCATCCAAAAAGTCCAGAGTGACGGGCTCCCTGAAGTTAATGATCTGCACAGAGAGACAAAGCAGTGGAAGATGGAGGAGGAGGCTGAACGTCAGTCAGCAGGAATAATGTCCAAAATTTTACATTGACAACTCTTTAGATGCACAGAAGTGTTAATAACTGGGTCTACCTTAGGCCGAAGGTTGGGATGCAGCAGTACATAACCATTTGGATCGATGGCAAAGGTATAGCCATTAGCTCCAAGCTGCACAGCACAAAAGGGAATTTTGAAATTATTAAAAAACCACACGTATCTGAAAGTAACACAAGAGACATCTTCAGCGACATGCTCACTCTGTATGTAGGTGTCTTCTTTTTGATTTCGTTGATTGCAATGTCTACTCCCATGACTCCAAGGATGAGCTGGTTCTGTATGCAGAAGACATAAAGCAATTATAAGCATTTTATCCACAGCTGCTGCTAGTATCAGAGAATCAAACGGGGCTGGTGGCTGTGCCGTGAGCGTGCTAAGAACATCTCTATGCCATCTCTGACTTATCACTTTGTGTGCAATCTGATTAGCACATATTTTCACAGTCTATCTTAAACTGAGTCGGTTTGCTGCTTTAAGCCTTTGTGATAAGCTCAGAGTAAATACTTTGGTCATGGATACTGAAAGCTGGATGCATCTATGGATGTTAGTAGATAGTACAGATGAGTTGCTGTGATGTCTGTCGTCACCTCAGGGGGGAGGTGTTGCATAGAAGAGCAGCTGGGCGGACACCGTTACAAATGATTGATGATGGTCAACAACAAGAAATAAAACCTCAAATCCTTCTGCTCCTCCAACTTGTGTCTGTTTTTAGTAACTTTACAGCCCTACCTGCCTGGATAGATGTAAAAAAAAAAACAACCCAAAACATTATATTTACTAAATAATAATGATAAAGTGCAAAAGCACAGCTATTTTAAGGTCACATGCTATGTTGCAGTGTTGCTTTTACCCGAGAGCTTGCAGTATCAGCAGTGAGGTTGAAGACCGGCATTGTGCCGGTGATGACAAGGCCCAAACCCTAATAAAACACATTAGAAATCAAATTAATTGTATCCTTAAAGCACATGCCCAGATATAGATGACAACAAAAATATGAAGAACACTGTTTACCAGGGGCAAATGCAAGAGGTGGCCAGATGGGTGACTAATCCCACCATAAACCAAGGTATGGACACCCCACATAGACGACGTCATAGCCCCCTTTTTTTGTTTGTTTTGCAAAATTCCATTTCTTTCTCGCTGTTGTTGCCACATGAATTCTTTTAACGGCAAACTCATGTTTTCAGGAACATGAGTCCTGAGTTCCAACATATCTCGAACGCACCGTGTTTCTACATACCAGTCATGCCCGATTTAGTAAATGATAAGACCTCCCACCCCCAACAGGTTGCGGCAGATGGCTGGTCTTCCCAGAGAAAACTTCTGTCAGAGGTTTCTTCCTGTGAAAAACTGGACTTTTTCTTTCCCCCTGTCGCCAAGTGCTTGCTCATAGGCGGTTAAATGCTGTGATTTGATGCTATATAAATAAAACTACCGGTACAGTGAAATGGAATTGAATAAAAGTGTACTGACGATTTACAGCGATTTGCAAAAAATAAACCACTTTATATGCCAGCCAATGAAAGTACCCCCTGCTTTAAAAATAGTATGACTTCACCACTGCTTTGTACTGTCAGTGTATCAACTCCTAGCCTATACGTGCACAGGATATGCTTATAAATTCATTATGATTATAAATTCTTGCTTACCAGTGCATCCTGGTAGACGTTTGTCCACTGCACCTGCTTGGCTTTAGTCCCGGCGAGCACCATCGGACGGCCCAGGACATCCAGGTACTCCTGCACCAGCAAAACCACAAATGCTAGTACGACTGCCTACAGTATTCACACATAATCAAACAGCCATTTATAGTGCGTGTCATGTACTGCCATTAAAGCAGAGAACTTGAAGAGCCTTCCGACGTTCATCTGTCATAAAACTACAAGACCCTGACCGGCCTCGTCTCTATCACCACATAAAGCAGCGGGCCACCAGCAGCAGCCGTGTCCCGGTCCTGCCGCGCCATAAAGCCTCCAGTCCTGAGCCGCTCAAGGCCGTTTTTCATCATTATGAAGGAGCTATTAAAAACACATTAAGGGTGTCAATGGCACGACGTGCAACCACGCCATTTTCCCAGAGGCTTTCCTGTCAATGCTAGGAATGTGATAGCGTCCCACAGCAATTGTGAATAGAGGTGAGGGGTTAAGTCTACTAGTAATACATCATATTCATTATTTTCTTTTTGCCGTCTGAAGCCACCTCAAACAAAAACTGGGATGTCTTTTTTGAAAACAACTGATTGATCTGTGTCTGTTAGGAGATGCTTAACTGGTTAAAAAGTCACCTTATGACAGAGGAAAGAAATGGATGCCAGAAATATAATCTCACAGAGACCAGAAGAAGAAGGCAAAACTGTTGTATAATTAAAACTAACTGTATACTTCTGCCATAATAGCTTCTTTTTTCCTGAGTATCCTACTCAGCAGTCAGTGAGCCATAAAGTCATGTATCACCACAATATAATTAAGTGTAACAGGATCAGCAAAAAGCAAACAAAAAAAAAACCCAGCAGGTCGTCTGGGTTAAATGTTAATTTAACAGTTTGCACATAACGACAAATTTCCATCCCTTCAGCAGCGAAAGGGGAAATGATATTGCAAAGGTCTGACCCCTGACACCATCTACCCTTGAAACACAAAAGGCGTGACCTGTATAAGCATGCAGCTACTTCAGTATCGTGATTTTGACCAGTTGTTTTCCAGCGTCTGAACAGTAAGGTGCTGACAAGCGTAACCTATTCTATTATTAGCTCAATAAAAGTCCGGTTTAATGCGCCACAGGGAGATATTCCATCAGGACAGTGACAGCCAGACCTCTTCACAGGATAGAGAGGGGGAATTTTCTGCCCGGCTACAACAATCTGGGAAACATAAAAAGTCAGCAACTGGAGATATCTGGTCCCCCCCCCCCCACACACACACAAATGCAGACAGTGAACTCACCAGTCTGGTCACACAGAAGCCAAACATCCAAACTAATGCCTGCACTGTTATTGTTGCTCCACTGAGATCCCATACAAAGAAGCCAGGATATATAAGTCAAAGTATTTCCAACTATTCATTCATAAAAGTATGACTCAGGATGGTGAGTATAATAATAATTTTTTGCCTTCTGTAGTCCATCTGCTATTTGAATAGTACCATCATATTTAAGCAAGACTACCCGATGAGTGTGTGATACTGAAGGGCAGACGGTGGTTAAATAACATCTGGCCCCAGTGTGTCTTCTGGGCCTGCACAGAAAGCTGTAGTCACCCACCTTCAGAAAACCTATTAGAGTAAGTGGCGGCTCTCAGAATATAAATATGCCAGAGTTAATGGAACAGCTGACAGTCTATTCTAGGGCCTGATCACTCACCGGCACTGGGGGTGGGTGGGAAGCGGAGCATAGGGGAGGAGGGGTTTGGAGCAGCTCCCCCACCACCAAACAATGGAGTCAATTTCTCCAGCTAGAATGAGGTTATCCCGAGGGCCTCTCGAAGCCCAAAGTGCCTTAAGCAAATGTGTATGTGTGCGTGCATGGGTGGGCAGGGGACGTCTGCGGGCCTTCTACTTTACTTAGCGTTCAGGTATGTTCTCATGGAAAGACCACATTTGTTATCGGTACATCTAAACTCGTGTCACTTCCAATTTATTGCCATCCAGCTGTGCTTTCTTCTGTTCCTCAGGAACTCTTGAAAGCAAAGCTACAGTGTAATTATCATCAAAGCCAGCATGGCAGAAAAGTAAACTAAGTTCTTCATTTAAAATATCGTTTTGTGGACTTTTGAGTCCATGAAAGGATTCGGAGAGTCAGTAGCAGAATTATATAATTAACCTACAAAATAATCAGGTGAAGTTCTGAGCGAAAATATGCATCTAAATTAAAGTAAAGCTAAAGTACAGATCTTTCTGGAAATCTGCATGTATAAACATTTGCATCCCTTTGCTGTGGCAGATTGTCTTCTTCTGTACAGGTGGATCAGCAAAAGCCATTTGATCAAATTTACGAATCAAATTTTAGGGTAGGATATCTTACACGGAGCTAGATTGGTTCCTTTCATCTGGTAGGATGTTTTTAAGCAACGTTCTGAATTTGCACAGCTTTTTATCTGCCAAATAAACATCTGCTGCTTTAAGCAACTTAAACTCAACAGGCGTGTGACCAGCCACACACGCTAAGGCTAGTGGTCAAATTATAGGATAAGAATGACTTTCATTGTTAACGTTTTAGTAGCATTTTTCTTCTAACATCAGAAACAGGATTTCACATTACTGTTTTCTTCTCCTTTCATTTGCTTCCTTTAGAGGACACCACAGCAGATCATCTGCCTCCTTCTTACCCTCTTCCTGACATCCTCTACTGTTGCACCAACCCTCTTCATATTGTCATTCACTACATCCAAGAATTTTCCATGATATTCCTTCAAATTATTACACAAAGATCTTTTGTGCTCCTATTGTCAAAGATGGTGAAGAATCAACAGCCTGTAGAAGTGGTGCCATTACTAACTTTTAATTTTAAAAGTAGTATTCCCAACACCATTTTGCAGCTAATACAAACTCTTTATATCTTACCTGAGTGTTGATTCTGATGGCTCCAATAGATGGAATTTCAAAGTAGTAACCTGAAGATTAAGAGGAGAGAATTAATGCACTATCTCCACGCCGAGCTTGCATCCAGTCTGCTTCATGGAGCAGCCCGTGTCATACATATATTTTCAAAAATTAAACAGTCACAGTGTGCAGTAAAGTGATCCATTAAAGATTGGAGTCTAATCTCTTCATGTTATGAGGCACACTTAATAACACCATCTTCAGCTGATGATGTTGGGCACTGCAGGCATGGAGGAGCCTGTAGCCACTGACCCTTTCAGACTCGTGGCTGCGTTGCAGGATGTAAATGTGGTGGCTCATTGGGAATGCTGAGCCCAAGGCTCTGCTTCTGCTGATTAGGAATGGAGGAGAATGCCCGACTGGGTCAATAACCACGCTGCTCCTCAAGTTATTAAAGCCATGAATGTTTATACAAAGAGCTGCGAAATGGAGGCAGCATCCCCAGAATGTTAAAAGGTGGAGATAACTTTCATTATTTTGATACATTATGCGGTTTTTTTACTCGCCTGGTCTGCGTTGAAATTTGTCTCCTGTGTCTCATTCATTAGCGCACGTGCTCATCCGTACACATCTCTGCACCCTCAGACTGAGGTTCACATGTGCACACACGCAGGGCACAGCCATTTGTTACTGCTCTGTTAATAACAGCCATTGTCCAAGTGATTTCTGACTGTGTGCCAAGGAAGTGGTTATGGAGCAAAGCACGGCAAGGGGTGAAAAAAGGAAAATGCGTGCAGTGACCAAAATGCAAATCTCCGCTCTGCGCTGCAGGTTCAGTGAAGATTTTCAGTTACGGGCTTTATCAATCATTTATTTTCTTTGACTATAATTCAGTTTTCCTCAAACTCCTTCTTCACATTTAGGAAGTAATTTGGGTCTCTGTTAAACAAATACAGTGCTTGGTGATAACACACTTTTTTATTCCCCTGCCATAAAAAATAAGAACATGTAAATGTTTTAGAAATGTGCCAAAAACTTATTTAAAATGAAAAAACAAAACAAAACACTGAATTCAATGAACTGAGTTTGTGTTTTACACACAAATTTGAGCTGGTATACTGGAGTGGTCAGAAATTACTCAAGCACTCAAACTAATTTTTCTGTTCAGGAATCTGAGTAAATAACTGTAATTTGGCATCTTAGTAAAAAATAAATAGTGTGCTCTTCTATTCATTTATTTTAATATTATTATTATTTTGCTTTTTTAAATGGTGAATTTCAAAAATCATGTATTACAACAATAATCCAACAATAATTCGATTTTAACATGTGCTTGTGCATAACGGGGAATTAACAATCACAGAAAAATACAAAAATGATTTTGTTAAATACCAGTAATGTAAATTTAGGGCAGCTGTGACATTTCAAACCTTATGTTTAGTCATGGTCTAATACATGTTTTAAGTACTGGAGTCTAAAGAAATCACATACACTGATTACCAAATACATATCAAGCCTTTCTATTAAAAATAACTTTGATTTCTATAAAAAACAAAAAACTAATCATTGATGTAAACTTAAACACTGCGTGGCCAAAAACATCCACACTAATATTACACTAGAAAACTTTTAGCTTTGATCCTTTTTGATAAATATATGCAGTGTCACAACATTTATTTCTGTCTATAGCTCTTGTATTGATGATGCGAGAGTCAGACCACCGCGTAAAGTCTTCCCCAGCACATTTAAACATTTTCAGTGGACTCTGGTGGCCAATCCATGGGTGAAATTATGTCTCTGTCCCACTTTGACCCTGATGAATCCTGGTTTTGTTCTCCTGGAATATATCCATCAGGGAAGAAAAAGAATCCACTGATGACAAAAACCTGGTTATTCATTATAGTCGTGTAGTTTCGCGATCACAATCATTCGAGACATTTTTCCAGCCGTCCTCACAGATGATGGTTCACAGTATCTTTCCAGATTTCAATAATTCACTGAACAGGTCTTAACCCTGTTTTGTAGTTTCAGTAATGCCCTTAGATGTTTTCTTTGCTGATAATGTGAAGCTTCCAAAATGGAATAACATCTTTCCAATGTGCCTTCCAACATATTTAAGTAATGAGAAGTTACTCACTGCATCAGTTCGGGTTTAAATAACCCAAACTGTTGCCAGCCCAAACATATTAACCACTGCAGTAATTATTCAATGGAAGGCTCGTCTTCTCCTGTTTTCTTAGTTAAATCGAGGTGGTGACTTCTTTTGGGCCTGATAGTTTTTACTGTGTAAAGAAGAATGCAATCTCCTGCTCAGAAGAACAGAATAAACAGCTTTCTGATGACATCCAGTTTCCTTAATGCTTTTACTGAGACAAAGTATTTAAACTGAAGTTTACCCAGTAAACCCGTGCACCTAATTTCATGGTGTAATTGATTTTATTTCTCTTGGTGGTGGGCATTATGATTTGTGGAATATTGTACTTCTAACTTTGGATTAAATTCAACACTTTTGTGGGAGTATTAGGATCACCCGCGCGGCATGTGACGTTTGCTGTTTGTATCCTCGACTTCACCTGTTTTTTGGAGATAACTTTCTTTTCTGTTTTGGATTTTGTTACACTGTGTGAGAGCATGCCGAAATGGTCCCATTGTCCTCAGAGTCACAGAGAGGTTGCTTTCTTCTTAGAATGGGATTGCAGCTCAAGTGAGGCAACAACTAGCATCTTCAAGTGCCCTAGTTGTGCATGTTTGTGCTTGTTGGTGTGCATTAATGTGGTTTGTCGAATGTGTGTGTGTGTGTGTGTCATGGGTGAAGGGTTAGGGCCTGGAAGTGTCAGGGAGCTAGCTCTGCTGGAGTGAGATACCAAAGAGTAATAAGTACTGAAGATACGAGAGGACAGCTCCATTGAGGCTTGTGTGTCAACACTATTGTCTTATGCCAGCATAGACTTTAGTAGCATGGTAATCACTACAGTCATGAACAGAGGAGAGCTTGTTGGCACAGAGGCATAATCCTGGACTTTCCCCAGCCTGACAGGGAGATGGCATGGTAATCATCCTGCTACCAGACTCCTCCTGCTAATTAATAACAACTTCTGGGGAGATACTTCTGAAGCACGTGGCTTCACTGGCAATAAGCTAATCGGCACACAACTAAAGGCCACATAAAGGAGCAGTTTCAGATAAATCACAACACTGAGAAACAAAATTAAACAAACCACAACAGGCCAAAAGAGAAGCGGGTTAAAAACATAAGAGTGAGCTCGACAACAACAGCAAACTAGGCTGGAGACAAATGAGCTAAGTCAAGATGAGATGCATGAAGACAAAGTAGCTCACAGGAAGACCAGCTGAGTCATGTGGGCTGTCAGACTGAGGGTCAGAGGCAGAGCTGCCTGTTTGCTGGGTTATTTCAGGGCTGCTGATCTCAGCATCATATGCCAGAAGACATTATTTTAAAGCAACTCAACAACAGATGGAAGGCAGTGTCTTAATACCTTATCTTTCTGAAAGCTTTAAACCTGTTTTATTTCAGAGCACAGTGAGCATCACTGATGGGCGTGGTTGGGTTCGGATGTGAAGTCACACTGTCCCGGTGGACACCTTTTTATCACTGCTGCAAGGCAACAGGTTAAATCAACAGGGTCTAAAAAATAAAAGTGACAACGTGTGATTACAAAGTTGCACTGTCATACTGAACTTATAGTCTCCTGGGGCAATGCTCTAGCTCTTAGTGTTTTTGGATTGTTTCAAGTATTTCCCATCAAAACAGTGACGCATTAACTTTAATTCCAATTCTGGGGAAACAATGTTGTTGGAGGGAGTCAAATCTACCAAGATGCTACTGGTTCTGGTAAAAAAAACAAAAAACTCCAGATTTTCAATCTGCTGGGTTTTCAGCTCCTGTGAGCTGAGTTTTTGTTTCCTCAGTCGTCAGTGGATGTTACAGCAGAACTCTGTGTCGACAGTCTGAGACCCAGCAGGAAAAGTTCAAGGTGCACAACCCCGTGAAGCACTCGGGATTGGATACTGCGACCGATTTAGCTGAAAACGGCCTTTTTATAAATGTCACCTCCTCTACATCTCTGGGCTATAGCTAGAGATCCAGCTCCCTTCAGCAATGACGATCCTTGCCTAAATTGGCTCAGTTTGATGTAAAAGGTGGAAGTTTGGACTTTCTGCAATATCAATTTGTTAAGCACTGGTGGTCAGAAAGGGACCCTTAAGGTGCTATCAAAAAATATCAGGCTTGGTTTTTGATTACTATGGGTGAAGTAGCCAAATTTTGTGATTGTGTATACACAATGTATAACAAAACTGACGAAGGTCTGGGACAACATTAACCCTTGGGGCTCAAATTAAACTTTTTGTTGGTAATGCACAACCAAGTCCTGCAGTGGTACTTCTGAGTAAAAAGAACTCATAAAATATGTATGTGGGGTAATCAGGTTGTTAGTTTTTAACTGTTGCAAATCTGCAACACCTGCCTTGAGAGGGTTAATAACGTTAATCTCATTAATTACACCATTTATTCTTAAATAACTGAATATTTACTTGACTAATTCATCTTTTAACTAATTAAGGAACAACAACACAAGTCAGTGCACCCATGCTTAAATATTTTCTGCATGATATCAGTCTGGCACAAATCTGTGAAGAGATGTTCTGCCATTATTCACAGATGTTTCTTTTCAGATCCTCTTTGCTGCAGGGGTTGCACTTTAAGTTCTCCAGATGTGGGTGTTCTGTTGGATTCACGTCAGAAGACATACTTGGCTAAGTCATAGTTCACTTTTCTTGAAAAAAACAAACAAAAGATGTGCGATTGTTTGTGTCTTTTGCCAAGCTTCTTGACACTACGAGCCCACTCTTTATTCTGCATTTGAGTGAGCTCACTTTGCAAACGCCACCTCCTCTAAACCTCTGGCATTACTGCAGACCCATATCAACATGCTCCCACCTCCATGTTTCAAGGTCAGACCTATGCAGTCACTCTGGCATTCATTGCCAGGTCCACACCAAACACTGAAATCCAGACAAATGGCTTTTTGCTTCATCTGAATAAAGAATGTGTTGCTTGTACTCATCAGGCTTTCTTTTGTAAGGCGTAATTGCGCAATTTTGTGCCCTCTCATAAGGAAAAGTCCTTTGCTTAGTGGTTTGATGACTGCCAAAGCAGATTCTTACGGAAATCTGTTGTTCCAATATATGGTTGTGAAAATTGCTAATTGTACACCAACGCACTCCTGAGGTCAGCCGACAAGCTTTCAGGGGTTTACATCTTCAGGCAGTTTGTATTTCATTATCCCAGGACCAAAGAGGGAAAGAAAGAAAGCCGTGTGGAGTTTTCTTTTAAAATCTTGTGAAATCCAAAAACTGTGAACAGCATGTGTAATAACTTTTGTAACAGAATTCACAGATAAACAGACTTTTGGTGCAATGGTACTTGTAAAGCACTTTCCACTCTAGTTGAGCACTCAAAGCCTTTTCACGATAAGCCTTATTCACCCATTCATACAAGTGCCTTTTTCTATGCCTAAGTGCTTTAAACCTAATATTCACACATTCACACTCTGATGGGTGGATCGGGGAAAATCAGGGTTCAATATCTTCTCCAAGAACACTTCTACATGCAGACTAGAGGGACCAAACCACCAACCAGACCTCCTAAACCACAGCTGGTTTAGGATGATGCTGGTAGTTTCAATGCTGTCTCTCTATTCTATTTTAAACTAAAAGCTAAAAAAAATCTCCCAGTTTACTTCATAGAAAAAAACAGAATTGAAAGGTAATACAATTTTGACAGTTTCATTATAATACAAGGGTTTCTACACATAATACACCAAATTTATTTTCAGAATTTTAGTTTAACAGTAAGAAGTATCGCCTCACAACATGGAAAGTTCAGACTTCCCCACAGTCTCATTCCCTGTAGATGTTCTGTTTAGACATGTTAGCTCTTTGGCAAGAACAGCACCCTAATTATTCTAAAAACGATCATTTAACACACTTTTCATATAACTTTCAGTAATAAGTTTACAGAGGCATTCTGTATTTTGAATTGTGCTCTGCAAACAAGTGGACACAGCCTATCTGTATAAATAATTACAGCATGGAAGTTCTGAAAAATAAACTAGGCACGCTAAATTTAGCTATTTTCTTGCTTTCTTTTTTTTTACACTTCCCCCCTCAGAATGGCTTGACTAAGACAATATCATTCATCAGGGTCCAAAAGTGCTCTAATAAATAGCATTATATTGATTCGAGGGCATGTGGTGGATGTATAATCACGGCACTGCATGTTTTCAAGCACACATCAAGTATGTAGATGCCTACACTGTGATTAATGGGTGACACAAATCATTCCCTTTTCTTAGACTTTGCATACAAGTATGAACTTCTCCACTTACCTTTATTGGCGCATGCTATCCACTGCAAAGGGGTGACATCGTAGTTATGCTGGCCAACAGAGAAAGTGAAAACACGAACCTGATTGACGAAAACAACAGATAAAAGAGACGAATCACATCAAGGAAATTTATATATATATAAATAAAAAAGTAACTGACAATAATCCACAAACTTACTTACTGGCAATAAAGTCAGCATCATGTACATAAACTATACTGACTGACCTCACAAACATCTCCAACAGTAGACGACAGTGATACAGAAGTGAAACTGCAGATTAATCCTATATGACAGCATTCGTCATGAAGGAACCGCAGAGTAATGAATAATGGTAGAACTATGAAATCAGGGAAATGAAGGGTGGAAGTGACAACAAGCTACTAGTGGAGTATCTACTGGCTGTAATATTACAGGCTCTGATGATAAAGTGGCTAATTAGTCAGCAGGTCAGAGCTGTTAACACCAGCAGCTAAACAACAAAAGAGACGAAATAAGAGGGAAGGAATGCGAGAGAGGAGCGAGTTGAAGAAAGACTAAGGAGATTTAAAAAACAAAACAAATGGGAGTGAAGAAGCTTGGAGAGCACTTTATATGCACAGATTGGAAGGCTTGGCATGTCTGACTGTCTAGCTAAAAGATCTGTTTATGCTATATTCAGACAATGTCAGCAGAAAACAATGGAAACAGGGAGAGAAAAGGCTGTTTCTAGAGATGCGTGATCTCTTGGGCTGAACAGATAACATCCTCATAGGGACAAACTCACTGTTTTGTTGGGCCAGTTGTACTTCTCAAAGATTTCCTGTGCGCGATCCTCCCCGCCATCTGTAAACATCATTATCATCTTATTGCAGTTGGCCCTTGGGGCATTGCTCTCCTGTGGCACAAGAAACAAAATGAGAAGATAAAGGGAAACAAGGCAGGGAGATATGCTAAAAAATGCAGCAGTAAAGGGGCAAGCTACTAAAACATATCCACTGTATGATCCCAATGCAATAATTACAAGTACTTAATTAGCTTTAGTTATGTTAACAACAAAATGATTACAATGTGCTTAGTAATTGGTTAATAATTGGTCTTTAAACCATATATTTGAGCTGCTAGATATTGTAAAGCTGGAAATGAGGTTTATAAAACATTGTAAATGGTTATTAAACAGTTTAACACTGATGGGATAGTATATTGCCAGGGGTGTAAATCTGACCTGGGCGCTGCGGTTTGTGTTTCTTTCGCTCTTTGATTTCATTTTCACTCCTTTTGTGGTTGAGTTTCAACCACTAAAGCTACTTGATTAAGTTCTGGAAAAGATTGTGCTTTAGGTTAAAACATTCCCCTTCTCAAAATCAAACTATAAAGGACACTTCAACATATTCACTAGAGAAAGTGGGAATCGAACCATTAACCTTTCAGTTGCTAAACAACCCGCTCCACTGCCCATCATTGTAAAACCAAGAGTTCTGAATAAGAGTCCATATGTGATCAAATCCGACCAGTACTCGTATCTATTATTCCCTTCCTCTTCATGTATTAATTCTTCTATATTTTTTCTTTTTTTCCTTCATCTGTTTAAAAAAACCTCCTCTAATCCACTCATTGCTTTACTGAAACATTTATAGATTTCTTACTTGGCAGCCAAAGGCTTCTTCACATTGGCGTAATTTTAGGATTGCATCTTAAGTATACAACCTTATTCTAGCATTAAATCTGGTTGTCTCGAAAACATTTTCACTGGCATTATAGTCCCCGCCACCCTCCTGCACTGCAGCTGTCATTGATATGCAGACCAGCAGCAAGTCAATCTGACAAGATTCTAATAAAGACAAATAATATTGCGACAATTACATATTTTTATTGTGCTTTTGTCTCCAATCACGGCAGTGAGTCATCTACAGACAGCGATTAAAAGGGCCCTTTTTATTTCTCATTCTGCCGGCAAAAGGGAAGTTGTGAGGGTGCGGGTATGGAGGGGAGATCACTTGGCTCCATGCCTCCGAGCCCACCAGAGGAATATAAAGTGTCTGTGGCTGATATCCTCTGGGCTGCGCTCATCAATCATCCCATCAGAGCCCATTAGGGTGGCAGCCTCCTAAAATACACAGCAGCATACGGAGCTGAGGCAGCACCTGTGTCGGGAGCACGTGGATCCCTGCTGCTGACAGACCTCGCCACGGTGCTGGCTGCTGAAAAAGCTAGCGTCACTCCATTGCTACCGCAGTTATAATCAGACTTGCCTTCAACACTGACAGCCCTCTGGAAATGTCTTACGCAAACCTCAGCCACTCACTGTCAGCTTTGTGTTATCACTGTAAATTCTGTTTTATTAATTGGATTAGACAGCAACGTCAGCCACAGACAAACAAGGCGCTCGAGGATCGCCTTTCCCTGAAAGGCTTGTTGGCTCTTACATTGAGAAGCTGTTCAAAGGCGAATGTGAAGCCAGATTTGTAATCTGTGGTCCCCTTAGCTTGCATACGCATGACGGCTTCCTTGAAGATCTTCTTGTTACGAACGTTGGCCTGGACCAAAGTCCTGAAGCAATCAACTACAAAAACGGCCTTTTCATTGAACTGGAAGGAGACATAAGAAGAATTGAATGATTTGCCCGTTTAAAAAACAGTTGTAAAAGTGCATATTTCTATGTAACGTATGCATGTGTGCACAGTTCATGGAGACAGGATGCAGACGTGGGTGTGTGCAGATGTAAGCTACCCTGCTCCTGGCTGGCAGTAAACACTGGTAATTACAACTTTCCACACCAAGAACAGGTGCACCTGAAACGTCAGTGCATTACACTGAACAGAAACCCAGCCAAGGTAATATAATCTGTCTCATCTCATCTACCAAATTAGCCTAAACCTGTGTATATGCATGTGCTCGTGCTCGTGTGTGTGGCATCTCTGCGCGCTATTAGCAGCATGTTTGTAATAGCATGTTTCAAATGATGTTTCTTCTCGAAGGTCAGCTTCAGAATCAATTAATGTTTTCAGGACAGATTGATGTAAACTACTACATGAGAGAAAAGATGGCATTTTCATTAGGTCGGTATCATGTCATATTTAAACTGGCAGACAAAGACAGACAGAATTACAGTGCTGCTTCTTCAAATGTTAGGGAAAGCAGAATCTTACATATCTATATTATTGCTAATATATATTGTAATATCTATATCACTAAAGCACTTCTGGATGGATGCAAACTGCATTTCGTTGCCCTGTACCTGTGCATGTGCAATGACAATAAAGTTGAATTCTATTCTATTCTATTCTATTCTAATCTGCGCCATATGATCAAGACAAAATTAATCTGTCACATGTGCTAATACATTACCATATATTATTATAACTAATTATACAAGCCCTTACAAGTGAAACCAGATGATTACTTTTGGTTCATTTGTATTTTTTTTAATGCATTTTGGGTTTGGAAGGAATTCAGAGCAAGTTTTTCTAAGCCCACACTTTTTTTTTATTTATAAGGGGAAAATCAGATGCTTTCCCACCCAGATTACCATGCTCATTTATTGCTCTTAGAGCTGGGATTTAGAGGCATACAGTGGCTAAGAGCAATGGATTATGAGGGATTACTGAAGGGAGTTGACAAACAGAGCCACCACACCGAGCAAGAGGACGTGTTTCTGTGCGTGTGTGTGTGTTTATGTGTTATCGGCCCTGCAATATAGAATAACACTAAGGTTCCCCTACACATAAGTCTCAATAGAAAACTTGGTAATAAGTAGACGGCCTCAATCCTACAGGGACAGCAGTGAGGGAGGACAAGCAGACAATGTAATGAGGAAAGAGAATGGTTTCCACAACAACTGGGAGCTGAATGACCAGCTTACTAACTCCCTGCTTGAGTACCACCTGCTTAATGAGTGCCACAAATATTTGTGTTGATGTTGTTTTCCGAAGAGATTCGTATTTGTGTTCACTGCAAATGTGGTCTGCAAGCTTCCACTTACACTAGCCACATTCACATAGTCATCATCTGATAAAGTGTCTAGCATCTCCACTACGGAGGTCTTCATGAGCTTCAGAGTGAGTCCGCTGACACTCCCACTCCTGCAGAAAAGAAGCAACGAAGCACTTGCACGCTCAAGTTATAGACAGACGTTTCATTTTTATTTTTTGGTCGTGTCTACTTTTTAAATCAAAATTATGGGTTATACTTAGAAAATCACTCCATATTTGGACATGTATTCAATAAATGACATGCATATTTAGGAATAAGACCAACATAAAAGTAATTAAAGCTAAAAAAAAGGAGAATATGAATCTTCCTTTATGTTTGGTCTTTTGTCAGACCAACAGGTGGCACTAGCACCCTTCAAAGGAGGCACACACTCATACCAGAAGAAAAAAAAAAGGTTAAAAGAGAAGCGAGACACTCACACATCCACAATGATGACCATGTCCTTTGGAGATGATGCACCTTGGATATACCTGGACAAAGGGAGACAAAGAATGGGCTTTAATTTGTTCCCGTAATCTCTGAAAATTGCACTTTAAAAAGAAGCCAAAGTCACAATGAGCTGAGCCATCATAATATGGAGCAACCACGGCTCAGCCCACTTAAGCTACAGAATACTGAAAAGGCTTATGTGCTTAGAAGAGTTAATAAGTTGTTATATATTTCAGTGTTGGCTACAGCTTCTGCGAGCTGACTTCAACACAGATAGTCCTCTTTGCCGAACAACAATGCCCACTCTAAAGAATTACTGCGTGAGACAAAGTAATTACTAGTTTACAGACTAAGTGTATAATAACATATTTAGTACAACTGGCTGTACTGATCTGCACAACCCCCTTTTAAGATGGCACTTTTAAAAAGACCTGTGAAAAATAAAAATGTATTCAGTATCACCAGAAGATTGACTCAATTATTAATTAGTACCAGTAGCCGAGTTACTATTTTTACAAGGGCTAGGTTGTTTTGATATTCAGACATACTATTTTACTGCTACAGATATTTATTTTACTTTCGACATAGATGAGCAAGTTTCTTGTTGTTCTTTTTTTTTTTTTAAATTGATATCAGTCAGGTCACCATAAGCTGTGCTGGAGACGTGCTGAGATTGCTGGAGTCTTGAATTTCAAGTAGAGTTTAGATGAAATCACACTTTGTGTCACTAAATTCCAACAGCATTAAAATTTCCAAGACAATTTGTTTTTGTAGTGCTAGTAATCTTGCAGCTTTCATTGATAATTATTTCATCAAATAATTGTAGGAGTCACATAGAAAATACATCTTTATTTATCCTGTTATGCTACTGTGACTCATGGAATCTACCGTGCAATATATTTAGTCACTTGATATTTACTGTAAAGGAGCAGCCTGAGTAGTGTTGACCTGCTCAGTGGAGAGCCTGTGCTGAGCTAAGTGCTGTCAGTAAAAGAAGATAGCTGATGTTCTGTTCCTTTGATGACTCATCAGTTGGGCGTCAAACCACATTATTTACTCTGGCAGGCCCTTTGTTTCTTATTTTTATTTATTTATTGGGGGTGGGGGAGGGGTGCACAAGCAGCTTAAGACCATTGTGCTTCATCTGCAAAGCAACTTCTAAAATAGGGCTTTTCTGATGTGTGCGTCTGCCACGACACAAGCCCACAAGGCAGACGCAGCAGTGAGCTAGCTGCCCAGACAACTTGCGTCCTGGAAGAGGCGCGCACATAACATCTGTCCAGCGTTGATAGAGGATGACATACAGAAGGAAATCTGAAATCCCCTCAGTCTCTTCCAGCGGCAATTAAATTCACATTTACCACTGATGCAAAGAGAGCTGAGATTGATGGACATTATATGCTTTTCTGTGGAGCGCTGGAACGAGGGAAGCGGTGGGGGTTGGAGTGGTGGTGGTGGTGGGGTGGGGGGGTTCAAATGTGAGCACTAGTTTGACATTCTGGGAAGCGAGCAGGCAAGCAGTTAGCAGCCGTCTTCGGCAGCGTAATCATCAGGGGTCTCTTACAGCTGATAATCAGCCATTCCACTGAGTGTGGAGAGAAGCCAGCTGCCTGTGGGCCAGAGAGGCTCTTTTCTTATGCTCGGCCAAGCTGATGTGGAGGTAGAGCAGCGGAGCCTCGGTAGGCCTCGCCGCAAGTCCCAGTGCTCCCATTCACTGGCAGGCGCCACTTCAACCTGCAGAATGACCTCTGACCCATTCTGCAGTGACATCTACCCATCACAGTGCCTGGGTTCTAATCCACTTTAAGACACGATCTGGACCTTACTCTGCAACCTCCCAGATGGAACCAGGGCGATGTACCAGCACTGTCGCCCGTGAGGTCGATTAACTGAGCATGCCCAGAGTGAGCATAGGCAAAATGTATGCATGCATAAAAGAGAGAGTGAGAGAGAGCGGAGTAGGAGGAGGGAGAAACCAATTATTTTCAATAATAAAGAATGCCACATCAAAGGTAGAACTTCCACAGCTCTCCAAAAGTGTGTGGCGTATGAAATCAGGCCTGGAACCATGAGGCATGCTGGCATGCATGACTTTTATCAATTTAATTACTGAAATCTTAATTTGAGGCAGAGGCAGGGGGGCTGAGACTCCACCACTTTCTTTTGAGCGGAAGGGGTTTGTGAAAGCGATCATCGATGCAGGACCGAAACTCGGTCAGAATGTGGCCCACGTCTCCAGTCCCTCAGGCTCGTGGATGGAGACACCCTGTCTGGAGATTGAGCGAGGGTCATTTGGTGATGGCTGATGAACACAGACCTACTGCAGGATTTCATTAACTTCTGTGGTCAGTCTATTTCTCATAGAGGAGAATAGTCCTTCAATGGGTCTTGGAGTTATTTTGAAGGGGGCTAAATGTTAATTGCAATGCAATGCAGACCTCTATTACTTAGTCATTATAGGTCATCTTCAGCTGCACCAATGTAAAATCTCACAATGGAAAACCGTGCGAGTTCTGGACGTGAAATATGGCGAGAAAATATTACTTTCAAGCAGATCGTTTCTCCCTAACTGTGAGAGAGGCAGCATTGATCAGCAGTAATGGGGTTTAAGAAGAATGTGCACGCAGTGATAGAGTAAGGAAGAGTAACACATGAGCAAGGATAGCGTCACTCAACACTGGAGCTATAGTGCTGCCATGGCTGATCTTCCACAAAGATTGTCTTAGTGTATCAGCACTCCTCTCTTTCTCAGCCTTTCCAGTGCCTGAAGTACAAATGAATTTTCTCTATGCCTCTGAGCAGAGAGCAACAGGATCAGAGAGAGTGCAATGGAGTCAAGAAGTTTCAGTCTCCGGGCTGATACGTCGTTCTACTGTTCTGACAGATAAAAATCATAAATCGAGGCCGGTATTACTATATAATTCTCCACATTTTGACTCATGGATCCAGATGTGTTGTTTCTGCATGGATTCCAGTCAGTAATTACCTCTCAGCTTCTGCCCACTGATGCCATTCTTTCCCTGTCATTACCCAGTCTCCTGCGTGCCAAGGCCAGGTGACAAGCAGATGGGCCTGGCTGGTGCTGAACGGAGCCCTGTCGCCCATTCTGTCCCCCGGCGACAGGACCGCCAGCCAGCAGACACAACATCTCGGCCTGTGTCCTAGCAGTCCATTCTCTTTTAGTTATGGTCAATATTTTACCACAGACAATGACCCATCAGAAATAGTGACAGAGGGTATTTTACTACATGTATTTCATATGACGAGGTGTCAGTTCTTGTTTACCCGTGAACAGCTCATTACAGTAGATAAACTAATGCGAAAGGTCTCCTTCTGAGTCCACCTCGTGAGCCCAAATTTAATTCAGCCTGTTCATTACACCTGTCCATTGCATCTAGGATGCTAAGTAAAATATTACACCTCATAAAATATTAAATATCATATAGAAATGGCTACTAGGCATGCAAGGATCACTGTATGGTGGTAATAGACCATTTAGTGTGACTTGTGAACATTGTGACATTATGTAAACTTGAAAAAATGATTAATAAAAGGGATTTTGCACCTTGTTACAGTCCTTTATTTTGAAATCACTAAGTTATAATGCTGCTGGAAAATTTATCTTTTTGACTGTTAGTTGGACAAAACAATTAATGGGCTGACATTACCTCCGAGAACACGTGAAGAGCAATTACTTCTAGTTGTCGACGTCTTGTTGAATAAAATATTCATCAAAAGCAGAAACCCTAAATTAATCAGTAAGGCAATAATCACTGGAGCGGTCGTTTAGGAAAGCATGCATGACATGTGACATAATAGCTAATTGCAACTGCCGAGGTTTAACTGGTTAGTGGTTATTTTAAATAAAAAGCAAAAGTATTGATTTTAACACCCATAATCACAAAACACATCATGTACTCTACATAAATGCATCCATACACTCACAAATATCGAAAATCAAGACACAGCCTGATTTGTGCGTGCAGCAGACATGTGCTCTTTACACTGAGGTGGAAGGAGGTATTGCTCTAAGTGATAAATAAATCAAAAAGAAATGCATTACACAAGCAATGAACACAATGACATATTCTACGTTGCGGTGATTGTGTTTTGCTCCTTTTGTAACAGTCTAGTAAAGGGAGTCTCATTGGAATTCATGAAGTAGTTGTATCGAGGCACCACGTTGTAAAATCAATACGTTAACTGTGCCGTGGGGGGAGGGGCATGCGTGTATGTGTGCATAACTCTCTCAGGAGATTGTGTTTATGCACCCTGACCCATTCACCGAAATGCTGTGCATTACATTTAAATTGGAGGAATCATCTTCTACATACATTTCAGAAACATGCACATGCATATAACACGATCCATGGAGTGGGGAAAAAAAGGTTTTCTGTATTGTTGAAGTGAGTTGTGCTTATTAAACGCACTGTGCTGATAATGAGCTGCATGCATACACACATACTCTGTATAATGAAACTGACACTACAAAACGTGAGTTTTCCTCACCGCGATACGCTTGATAAGGATGCATCATATAAAATAGATATATGGCGAATAACCACAGATTAATGGGAGAATTGTAACACAGGGAAAGTCTGTTTATGCGTGTGTGTGTGTGTGTGTGTGTGTGTCCACGCGCGTGTGTGTGTGGATGCGTGTCTGCTCCCTTATGCGCGTGGATTTGTGTTGTGCTGATGGGCTTATTATTTTATGGACTGCTGCTCTCTTAGTGCTCCTGTGGATGTGGCAGGCAAATAAAGATTGAATTAAGATAACAATATAGGAGGACAGCGCCCAGAGAGCCTGCAGGAGAAAAAGATGTTGTCTGCCATTTATTTAGTCCACTTTCTGTTGATTATTGGAAGTGCTGGCACCGAGATGATTCACGTGTGCATATTTTCAGATATGCCTGTAAATACAGTTGTTTTGTTTTGGGTTTTCTTTCACCACTTTTCAATCTGAAATAAATACTGAATATTGAATTAGTCATGCACATTTCTTTATAGTAAAGTTTAGCAACCAAGTATCAGCCTGACATTGTTGTTTTAGCAGATGAAAGATCTTTTTTTAGTGCAAACCTTCTGATAAAAGCCTGCTGCATCACCTTCAGTAGGCCTCTCTTTTGACCCGGCTTCTACCTGAAGTCGGGAGAACAAAGAGAAAAGAGGAGGCAAAGCCCGGGGATCTATATATATTAGAATTGTGTTTTCGGGAGCTTCAGCTTCGCGGATTGACCGCCATAGTCATAATATTTATAAAGAGGTTAGATTGACTTCTTGAAGAAATCAATATGTGATACAGCCTACATGCTGTTGTGAACCTGGGAGGTAATGGGATCTTTGCAACGCTTGGCTAACAGGACTCCACGCCTGTCTCTGGTTATTTCTTTCTTCGCCTTTCACTTTCCCCATCTCCCTCTCCCTCACTTCAACCTCTGCTTCGCTTCCCTTGATAACAAGTGCAGACATTATAATGGACAAATGTTAATAATTAATGTCAGAGCAATTGGAGACAATTAAGTGTGTTGACTGGACCATTAATTTTCCTGGGGCTGTTGGTAGGGGAGCAGAAGGCGAGAAAGACCATCTGTAAAGGAAGGCGGCCCCTCTGTTTTTTAAAATTTATTAATTCATTATGTTTTCTTTCCACAGAAGACCACCTGGACAGCTCTGGCTAGGTCAGTCACACCACTATCAGTTACTCCCAGTAAAACTACAGGTTTACACTACAAAAGAGCTGCTGCTCTTTGATGGGACTCTTCTTATAGACGACATCACTCCTTATATTACTGAAGGATGGTACTGAGATTAGATCTGTGTATTCTCTGGCTTTACTGGTATTTGCAAAGGTGTAGAATCTATAGCATCTGACCGGTATCACAGCATGTGATCTGATTTATGTGTAGGAGGAAAAGGGCCGGTCGGTATGTGAGTAGAAAGTGTGTGTTTGTCACTTTTAGTCACTATTTGTGCACATTTTCTAGCCTGCAGGAAGCTCCAATGCCAGTGTATTTACTTTTGGTACACCTCTGTGTTGTGGGTTTGCTGTTGCTGTAAATGAAAGCAATTTAAAGTTGTACCTTGCATGATGTGAGATGAGCACAAAACTACATAGAATAGTACAGTTAAGTTAAGTCACAGTGACTTGACATGAGATGATAGAAAAGTTGAATTTCAGGGCCAGAACTGAAAAGCCAGCCACTGCACCATTCGTCATGTAAAATTATAGGCAATTTAAAAACTACTGAGACAACTGGACAGGGATAATTACTGTCATCAAAAATTTCAAATCTAGCATTTGTCCTATTTGGAACCAAGGGCCAAATCTCGACATTCCTTGAGGTCACTGAAATGGTGACTAGCCAAACAAATCAACAAATTGTGCAACGAATCTTAACGTGCAATACGTAGTGAGGGTTTAATAGCGATGTATCTGGGTCCAAACGCTCCTTTGGTTTCCAAAATCAAAGAAACTCTGAAGCACTACTGAGAATCAAAGACGGTCCAAATTCTTTCAGTTCCAATAAAATAAACAGAGTAGCTTTTCTCCCTGGTTTGGCAAGAAATTTTTACTGCCAAGGCTTTCATGAAAAAGTCAATTTATAAGGTTTAGAGGAATCACGAGTTAGCAGGAAGTTAGCATATGCCATGTTCTGAGCAGAGTAGTTCTAAAAGACTAAAACATATAGCACTGCAATATGTTTTCAGTTAAACAAAAACACAAAAATACATTTTAATGGAATCTGGAGGGTTAATGAAATTAGGCAAGCTGACATATAATGACGTGCTCCTTGGTGGGGAACTAGGCTAACATAAACACACGACCACAGGGAAGATGTAGGATGAAGGTTAAACTTTTCTCAATAATCTTCATGTTAAGGATCATATGACAGGGAGAAAATGCCAAAAACAGGCTAAACTTCAGCCAAAAGAGCATCTAAAGTGATCCATCCACAGCACAAGGGTAGTTATTAATATGCTCCTGTGTGGTTTGGATTACTCACTGTGAAAAAATCCTGATCCAAAGCTTGATATCCACACTAAGATTTTAGTCAGCCTGTGAGTGAGTCTTTGCAGATAAGTGCAAATATTTGGTGTCTGCTACACTCTGAATCCACAGGCTGTGGTGTACAATGTGTATAAGCTGCAAATGTTAAAAATATAAACAAAACAGCCTCAACCAATAGAAACAGGGTTGATACATCTTCCCTTAACAAGTAGATGTAGATGTTTTTACTGCTTCACGCTGCTGTCTCTCATATACCAATGTGTAAATATTCATGTTATATAGGCTATTTTTAAGGTGATTGTTCAAAAGTTCAAGTTTGTTTCTTATGAAGTCTTTAACGTGAATAATTTTATAGCATCAGAAATGCCAGCACCTTATATTAGCTAACTCTAGATATTGCACATTATACTGTGAAGCTACTGGATGACATTTGCCCAAATGAGCTTCTGTTTCTCAAGATGCGAGATCACTTTACAAAAGGAAAACCTTTGTATGAACACCGGTAGACTTGACAGAGCTTTAATGTGCTTCAACAAATAAGGTGGCAATTTGAACAGGCTTTCAAATGCTAGTTAGCTTCTCACACTGAAATAGAAGACTATAGTTGATGAATCAATATATTCTCGGATTTGAAATTTTCACCATATGTGTTTGTAGTGTTGTATTTCCTGTGCATCAAGATATTCATTCTGTAGGTTTTTTTTTTTATACATGTAGAGGAACCTCTGCCCACTGTCACACCTAACTTAAGCTCAATTAGAGCTTCTATTAGGAAATAACATGAGTTCAGGTGTAGCATGTGCCATTTTTCTGTTCCATCATATTCGTTTATTATCTGTTTTTCAAATTACAAATCTTAGAGAATATGAAAAACATGCTTTGTTTATGTGCTTTTTATGTGCTTTTTTCTACCTTCAGTTGATGTATCACAAAATTTTGGCGCCTATCGACTGGACTACCAAGCGTAGAAACAACTGTAAAATAAAACTTAGAAAATGTGCATAGCAGCAGCTACAAATGCACAATTCATATTTTTTTACACATATACAAAAAAAAAAAAAGAAGGGAAGGATTTTAGTCCTACCTAAATGCCACACAGACACATATATTGTGCTCTTCTTAGCTTCTGTACACCTTGCATCTGTCGTCGCAACGGATGCCGCTATCTACAGCTGCCACACGACGGGCTTACCTAACACCAGGAGACTGGTTTTGGAAAATGCGTGATTGGCTGACCTCTCCGGAGAATGTCAGTTGGGGAGACAGCACGTTAAAGTATAATCACACAAGTCTGACCTGACATATCATGACACTCCCTGCCACGGCTGTGCCATTCAGCGCGGCTGGGCACAAGTTGCTAAGCAACAGGCAACGGGAATGTCGAAATCTCCAACATGAGTAAAAGCTCAACAGAAATGACAGTGACAAACATGGACAACCGGGGCGGTGGGTGGGTGACAAGGTGTTCCTCTTTGCAAAACCCCCCCACTTCCTCTTGTCCACCCCATCACACATGCTCCTGCTGCACCGTCCTCGTCAACCTTCTCATCCGCCTCATTTCTGTCTCCGGGAAGAGTCCCCCAGTCACAACATGTGTAGCAAGAATTAAAATCAGGTTTACTTCTGTTATTGCACTGACAGATCACCGACAGGATCACTGTTTTAACATGTCCCGCTAGACACTGCCTTGTGTTTTCCAGTGTTTTATATGTTTCTAGTGTTGCCTGATGTGACAGTGCAGCACAACTTTAGAGACTTAAGCCTGGTGTTAACTTAATTAAACTGTCGGGGAACACCTTGTTAGTCTCATGTTTGTACACTGTGATGTTAATGTTTTCATTCGGAGGCACAATCCGTGATCTTACTGTAAATAGAAGTGTCACCCCGAACAAAATCTGCTCTTGCTTGAGTGTTAGGCCCGTCTGCCACCCCTGCTCACCTTGCAGCGGCAGTGCCGTCTCTGGGTGTTGTCAAGGGTTACCTGCTAATTGTCTACGCCTGAGGAGGTGAGGATTAAGGCTTGCCCGAGGGTGGCTTGAAGTGAGAGACACCACTTCTTGCCTCCATGCTTTTTGCTTTTAGCTGATATTATAAGTCATAGTTATAAGTACTTGAATGAATCCAGTGTTAATCATTTTAAAGAGAGCACCAACTTTGAGCCAGGTCACAACCAGTCATTTAAACTCAATTATTTTCAAATATTATCAAATATATCATCAAATATTCAAATGTACCTTTTTAAAATACATTTTTTGTTAACAATTCTGATTTTGCATATAGATTTGATGCAATTTATTAAATAGCTAGACCAGTTTTTTTTATTGTTTTTTTAAAGATTTCAAAACAAGAGACACAAGTTCCTTTGGGGGGTTTTTCTGTAGAAAGCCATGACTCACCTTTAATAGAAAGTTTGAGTTTCTCTGCATGTGCAGATCTACCTGTGCTAACACAGACTGCATTTACAGCATCATGGCTTGGTTCTCTCATGTGGCCTGAAGATAAATAAAACACCAACCCGAGGAACTGAACAGTAAACACGATCCCTACACTGCATTTGGGGACAGGCCTCTATTTGTTTGCATTGTTGTGAGACATCCTATAGACTCAGCTTTAAATCGACTACTTGCAAATACAGTAGTAATAATTGTCTGAGGGAATATGAATAGCTTTACGAGCCACCGGATGTGTTTATTTGATGCAATCTGCACTTGTTGATCAGGTTGGGTGCAGAGTAATCTCTCAGTTTTCACGGATGAATAAACTGAACCTTGATGGGACCTTAAAACTCCACTAGAACATGAAACGAGTAACTGATTTTATGTTTCATTTCATTTCATTTAGAAGATCGAGGCTTTTGCCTGAGTCATCGTTAGACTCGGATACATTTTAAGATATTACCTGTGGAATATTGAGTTTCATATAAACAGTAGCACAATAGAAAGGGTCGCTGGCGTTTGTTTAGTTCTGAGGTAGTTCTTGTTGACTTCGTCTGCCAGCCTGGCCTGACCTCAAACAGCCACTCACTTTGAGCTGGCTGAAGACAGAGATGGAAAATGGGGTCAGGTCTAATCAACATTGCTGTCATGATTATGTCCAGTTCACTCCAACCTGTAACCAGGCAACAGGCAGCGCTACCACAAAGCTGATGTGACAGTGGCAGGTAGACAGAAAGTCGAGGGGTGGACAGAAAGCTCGGGCGGGTGGGTGTTTAGCCCAACGCTGCCTATTTCTGTCCAGCTCATCACTCTGTATAGGTATTAGCATTTGAACACAGAACACACGTCAAAGTGGGCACCCGAGAAAAGGCATCATATATGCTCTTACTATATGTATACTACTGTGATAAGTCTGGAAACAGTCAATGATCTGATTGAGTTAAATATTATTCTCTTAGCTCTGAGCTGAGCACAGGACTCCTACTTCTTCTGTTTGTTTTTCTTCATGTGAAGCCAGTTAGGGAAATCCTCTGAAAATGATGTCCTTTTTAAATTCAAACGGGGTATTTTGAGCATTTTTATAATAGCTGCATCAATGTGAAGAGCATTGTAAATGCAATCACAGGTTATGCTGTTTCACCGAGCAAATAATTATAAGGCTTATGAAGATGAAATTACCACAGATTATTTTCAATATAAAAACAAAAGGCATATGCAGTGAAGTGACACAGGCCGCTGCCTCTGTTATATTAAAAATTGAAAATGGTTACAGTGCGCGTGTGTGTGTGTATGTAGAGGTTGAAAACAGAACACAATTTGCCATAGTCTTAAGATAGTACGGCAGGAAAGCTGTTGCTTTTTTCACTTTTTAATTTCACTCTGTTGCTACTGCTGATTTTTGCATAGGTTAGGAGTCACCTGAGCAAACTCTTTGCCCCTCAATGTTCAATGGGACTCACCTGGTAAGCACTCAAATTCAATACAAAGATGGAACACCCTGCAAATTTCAAAGTCTAACAACTTTATCTAAGAATTTAGAGGACGTTAAAAATAGTTACATTTTTTCATTAACAGGTAAAATGTGTTTACACAGCAGGAATACTTCCCGCTCAGCTGGCCCGAGCTGAGTTCATTGAATGATGATCCAAATTATTTATGTGCAACACTGTGCAGTGTTATAGGACAATAATAAAATTTTTGCATTCACCACTTACATATCTGGCTCTAAGTAAAGGCAGCTGTTTTCCTATTCTTCTTAAAAACACCAGCAGGCATTAATAATAGTGCAACAAAGCATGCAAATAATGACTTGTGGACAGGAGTTCTCTATAAAGAGGGCACTTACCATGGTCTTCTGCGGACATCGTATAGGTCAATCTTGTTGGGTGCCCTCCATGGAGTTGCTAGAGAGCACAAGAAAACAAATTATAGCCCATCCAGTGCACTGTTGGATGTTTCAGATCAGATTAGATCAAGGTAATCATAATTTCAGTCTCTCTATCAAGTTACCAGTAGAGCCATCTGATAAGAGATTGGCAATGTTCTCCAGCTGAGGAGCCCTAGGGTCAATTTAGACTCTATCATGCAGTAAGTTATGACTGAGGCATCACTGTTGACTCAGTACTCTGCAGCCTACCTGGGTAGTATCGTGTCATGCCCGTGGCACTCCCAAACACCTGCCAGCGGAGAGAGCTGTCCTCCCTACGGTTTTCAATGAAGACCCTCTCCAGTGCCTGGGTCCAGTTTAATTCATTAAGGATGACGGGGGCTGAGGGAAAACACAGAGAGCAAAGCACATGAGAAAAGACTCATTATGACTAATTGGAACAGATTTATGCAGGCTTCAGCCTTACACTGATTTGTTCTTTTCTTTAGTGATTTTTGCATTTTGTGGTGCACAATAGATGCAACTCAGGCACCAAAGGCTTTGTTATTCATCAAATTGCAGAAATACAAAGATGTAAGTAGACCCCATTATTTAAGGGCAACTCTCAATGCCTCTCGGCATGCTGATTTTCTGAGAAAAAAAAAAAGTAGTCACTTGTCAATACTATATATTATTACATGATTACATGATTTGCAGGTATTCAGGGGTCAAGTTCTGCTCTCCATAGTTTTGTTATGGTCTGTTGCAAGGTTGCAGTGCTAAAACCCCCCCACAGAAACACAGATTTCTACAAAGTAATCAAAAACACCGTTGCGCTTGTTCTCTTTTCAGCAGGTGTCTCCTGGATAAAGTTTTGCTCAGATGACACACGTACCAAGACAGGTACAAGGTGAAAACAACACCAGCCTAATGGTTGTTGCCTGCAAAGATAGTGGACCTGAGTGTAACATAACTGCAGCTTTTCTCTGTTACGAACCCAAAGGTCAACTCTCTTGCTGAACAACCTTGTCCACACCAGCAAAGAAAGCTTAAAACATAAGAATGCATGTATGCAGGCGGCTTGGCCGGAGGTCACGTCTGAGTATGGAATTAGTCTAATCTGGGAAATCTTCTTTGGAGGGCAGGGGAAGGATCTGATATGACCTTGGAGGAGGTCGTACAGTCATACTGTCACTAGCAGGTTTTGGAGAGAGAAACAACTGCTGAATGTTTGATAATAGGGGCCCATAAACTGTTTCTGCAGACATCCATTAGGGTGTTAGAGGATTTACGGGTGCTTGGTTATTTGGAGAGGAGAAACAGGTAAAAGGAAAAAGACTATTCAAGTCAACTTTATTAATATAGTGCCAAATCACAAGGTGCTTTATATAGTAAAGTAAATGCTTGTGCATGCACGACCAGATGCATTATTGTGCATGTTCTGAGCTGAAGCATAAGGTCATAGATCGCACATGTCAGACAGAAATGGATTTATAACTGCGGAAAGAAGCATTTATCATCTAGTCAACAATAGGTGGAGGAACACGACGCAAGTGTAAAACGCGCATCTTTTCTGCTTCCGCCTGTCTTCTGTTGTTTTTACGCTGTCGTTGTTTTGCTTGCACTCGTGATCTAAATCATGCTTTCCATTCGTGCATATCCCTGCGTGACGCAATGTGCATCCACACACACATAAGCCAAAAAAAATGCTTTCAGTCTGTGTTTAATAGCTAAGCTGAAGTCAGAAGATGGGGAGTGCAATCAGAGGTTTAATAGCCACCTGATTAAAGAGGAAACAAGACGAGGCGCTGAGCTGAGGAGAACTTCACTCGCTTCTCTGATTTAATTACTCAGCCAACCAAAGCTAGATAAGCCCCTGAACCGACAAGTCCAGCTTTTCTCAACCCCACGTTTGAATTTCACACAAATAAACGATCATTATCCACTTTTCCATGCTTTTCAATTACTGCTCAGTCTTTGACAACCTGTCAGTTTAAGAGGTAAGAAATATGACACTAGCCTTCCATCATTCACTTCTCACCTCCTTTACTGTGAGCTGTCACACATTATAGAAAAATATAACACTGTTTATTGTTTTTAGTTGAAAGCTGCCAAAGTCTTTTTAAAATTGTGGCTCAAAACAACCTGTATCCTGCATCCTAAAATGCGCACGCACACACACACACACACACACACACACACACACACACACACACACACACACACACACACACACACACACACACACACACACACACACACACACACCATAACGCAGCACTAAGCAACGTTTGGAGGATATGAAGGCCAAATTGCTGCCATCACCAAAGGCAGCTCCTCGACATGCTTTTTTTCTCGAAATTCATAGACACAAACACAAAAGAAGAATGGAAGAGGATAGAGGCAGCCCTGCAAATGGGCACAAACATAAAAACACATTTGGGGGAGGGGGGGTGATTGATGGAAAGAAACACAAAAATTAACACGAGTGACTGGCTGCTTTCACAGCAAGAAAGAAAGCAATTTCTCGCCCATGGGGCAGAGGAAAAAAAATACCCAAAACAAACTTGATGTTCAACTGTTAAATTGAAAACCTAAGATGCTATTTAGGTCAAAGAACTGATTATTCGGTTTATTTTTAGATCGTGTAACAGCAAAGAACAAATGACGGATCACCTTTGACGTTGTTAAACACAGTTTCAGAGGTTCAATTATAAGGTCTGAGTTCAGCAATATTTTGATGCATACATGATATATGCATGTCTTTACGTTTTGCTTCCAGGAGTCAGACATTTTTAGTAATTTTTAAAATGTTCTAAATGGTCTTAAGGAACAGTAACAGGCTTTCAGGAAGGTTTTCTTGACACTTCTTTAAACTGGCTGCTTATCCATACATTTTCAGTCTGGTCCTTGTTCATGACCATTTTCAGACGGATGTTGTTTTTTGTGTTGTTTTGTTGTTTTTTTTGTTAAGCCAATGACCTATGAACCATTCAGGCACAAAAAGCCATCTAACTCAAGAGATGAACCAGTGTTAACCAAATAACAGATGATTAAGAAAAAAAATAAATAGGGATCTTTGAAATTGATGGCACTGGAGTTTGATCCGCCATGCAGTACCATCTGGATAGCATCTGATAGGCAAAAGTAAAAGCATATCTGGATAGAGAAGCACACAATGGAACACTATCAGCCATGGATTGGCCTCCTCAGAGCCTTTGTGAAGCAGTGTGGGAACTTAGAAAGAACAGAACAAAAGACAACCAACATCCAAACAAGAGCTTTGAATGTCCTTCAAGAAGCCTGGGGAACTATTTCTGAAGCCTACTTAAAGAAATTACCAGAAAGCTTCTCTAAGAGAGTTCAGGCTGTGCGTGAACAAAGGTGGTCATACCAAGTACTGCCTTCCAAGCTCTGTTTTTGCCGTATATGCTGTATTTCCATTTATGATTAGCTATGTTTCAATCAATCAATGCACTTCTTTCCCATTTTCCTTGCAAAATATAAAGAATTGAGGGTTGGTTCAAGAATTATGCACATTATTGTATTAGAGGACTCTATTTTCTCATGCCTTGTCAGTTATTTTGTGTCTGTGTGTGTGTGTGTGTGGCTATTTTGATGATTCATTTGTGAATGATGCCACTAACACGCCTGCTACAAAATAAATTGCATTCTACCAGAATTAGAAAGCAAAAGAGCTTTCTGTTCTGTCTCTCATAACTCAGTGTTTACATTCGCCAAGAATCCAGATGGTATGAAGAGCCAGAGAGATTAAAGCGGAGAGCGAAATTTGTGCGAATTGCAGTATGTCTGACATTATAACCATGTATTTTCAAACTTGCTGTCATCGCTTCCAAGACTCCGAAGCATTTCAGTGACACCAGTGGCTATATTCTACTGATACTTGCGTGGAGATTATCAGGGAACCAAACCACGCTTTTCAATTTCACCTGTGCCGTGCAATACTCTGTGGTCAAAGAGCCATCTGATTAATGTGTAAAAAAGTATTATCCTTTAAGCATTGGCTATCACAGCAGGTTACTGCAGCGGCAGCCCATGTGCTGTGAAGTCCTGGTGCTCTTATCTGAAGAAGCACCGGTTCTGTAATGATAGCTGTCCCAGACAGGCCAAGGGCAACGAGACATCCGGTGACCTCTGTTAAAACTAGCATCGTTTCAGCTGCCTCGACGAAGATCAAGGTAGTAACTGAACTCTGGTTTTTAAATCACAAGGAATTCTGACCTTTTTCAAATCTGTGTTGTTTTTACTGTTTTGTCTCATATTTATTTTCTTAAACTCTGTCATGTCATTCTGACCTATGTTTTATCTTATTTGGTAATTTTAGATGTACAGGACTTTGCTCAACTCACCCACAAACACACGATGTACTACTTCGTACTTGCTTTGCACACATATAAGCATGCTAACTCAGCAGCTATGTATGAGTTTTTGTTTACACCCTACTGTTGGTCAGTCTTGTTCCTCTAAAAAAGACAGAGCAGTACATTCACACTGCCAGCTGAAACTAAACCATTCATATTTGAACCATCGCTACTGTCAGGCCAATTCAGCAAACACGCACACACATATTTACCCACATCTGCAGGTGATCTCTGCAGAAAAACAGGCACATCCCAGATAAGAGAAGCTAGCAAACTAATTCTCTTTGATTTATTCAGTTAGGATAAGCTGTGACTTCTCTGGACAGTTGATAAAAAGACAAATTTCCCCTGGGGGGGAAATATGCTCACACAGGCAGACAGGGCCTAAGAGGACTGTGTTGGCCTCATCTTTCACATGAAATGCGCCTCTCTCTGATATCTTTAAAAGGTAATTCATCAGCGCACCGCTCCCCTGACATTTAGAGCACCCTTGGCTTTGCCCCCTTTATGAAGCAAGACTGCACACCAAGTAGGGAAACAATTATGAGTGGGATTTATGGAGCATCTCTGTGTGAGATCATTCCTCATCTCCTCCCACCTCGATCCTGTGACCCCACCCCTTAACTCCAAGTACACACATTACTCACCGTGATGTACCTGTGATAAACAAACAAACAAAAAAAAACCCATCTAAAACAATATGTCCCTTATGTTCTGTGTTAATCCAACATTCAGAAACAAGTCGTTGCACCACTGCTGTGCATAGAGAGCAGAAAAATGACCTGCAGTATATCATCAAGCAACACAAGTGGCGCCTTCTAAGAAATCCATAATTGTAATGGAGCTAAATCTATTACCAGAGACCCTCTGAAGAGCCATAACCATCAACGCCGTCATGACCATAAGCATTATATATTTCTGTGTTTTAAACAGAGCGACTAAATGTTAGAGAATGGTTCCTGTGTTTTGGAGGCAGAGTTTTGAGCTTCTGGAAATTTTCTCTTTGTTTCATTCATGTTTGAGTTTTTGTTCAGTCACTTCGCTAATCTAGTTGGGTTTTAATTCCTTGTGATTTTGTTTATTATTTTGCCTTTTCCAGCTATAGCAGAACTTGTATTCTGAGTCTTTTAGTTCTTGTTTAAATTTTAATTTAACGATCATGTTAAACAAAGAGATTATATACCCTCCCAGTGTTCTAGTATATGAGGGGTGTCAACTCCAGGCCTCAAGGGCCAGTGTCCTGCAGGTTTCAACCTGGGTCAGCATACCTGAATCAAATGATTAGTTCATTACCAGGCTTCTGGAAAACTGCAAGACATGTTGAGGAGGTAATTTAGCCATTTAAATCAGCTGTGATGGATGAAGGACTCATTTAAAACCTGCAGGCCTGGATTTGCCCACCTTTGTACTATACCACGCTCAGTGTGGGTCTCATGCTGCTGCATTACTCAGTTACTCTCAGTTACTTCCTGCTTTAGTTTGTTACTCACCTTCTAACTGTACCTTGCAATCAGTTTTACTGCCCTGTGTCTCATCTTCTAGTTCAGCTGTGTCTTGTTACCCTGACGTTTCCACTTTATATTATAGTTTCAGGGTGAATGTGTTCTCTGCCTGCTCGTCTGCCTCTGTTCTCTAAATGTTAACCATTTATTTCTCATGTTCCTGCTTTTGTTTATGCCTCTTTTTTTTTTGTAGTTTGTAGTTATGCTTCTCTGTAGACTGTTTTCATTAAGCAAAACACCGAGATATGCATGGAAATATTAGTGGGTTAAGATGTAAGAAAAATATAAATATGTTTGTTTTGTTTTTTTTACGCACTATGTATTCAGGTATTTCACTAAATTGTAAAAGCTGAAGCTGTAAGAATGGGTTCGAACCATGAAAATGGTTGGAATGGTATGTTTGTTTTTTCTCTAGACTTTCAGATATCCACCTGTGAGCTTTTTTGTTTTCATACCAAAACAATTCAGATGAATAAAATGTTATTTGTCGTGCTCACATTTTTGAAGCGTTTCAATTACAAAATTCATTAGCAATGTGTATGCTGAGAAACAATATTGTTGGATAATTTCAAGACTTCACAGTGAGCACGTAATAAAAAAAGCATACTAAATGTACATTAAGTGAGAAACAAAAAGCTTCCTGCACAGTTCAAGGTAATCTCAGATGCATCCACCGCCTGCCTTCTCCTGCTTTTCGTCTTGTCAACCCAAATTGCTACTCCATATGCCCCCTTTTTCTTACTTCCTCTCTCCTGCTTTCTTCCTGTCCCTTCTTTTTATCATGTAGAGTGGCGTTTTGTTAACAATCTGTTAAGATTTGGTTTATATCCACCAAGGTTTTCAGGGTCGACTTAATAGCTTATTAGTTGAAAATTGACAAAGCCTTGAAAAGCCTTATAACTTAGAAGCTATGATTCTTTCAAATGTGGTGTGCATAGTCAATATAGAGAAAGTAATAATAATGGATTGCATTTATATAGCGCTTTTTCAGATCCTCAAAGCGCTTTGCAATGCCACTATTCATTCACTCTCACATTCACACACTGGTGGAGGCAGCTACAGTTGTAGCCACAGCTGCCCTGGGGCAGACTGACAGAAGCGAGGCTGCCATATCGCGCCATCGGCCCCTCTGGCCATCACCAGTAAGCAGTAGGTGAAGTGTGTTGCCCAAGGACACAACAACCAAGACAGACAGAGCTGGGGATCAAACCGGCAACCTTCCAGTTACAAGATGAACTTCCAAACCCCCTGAACCACAATCGCCCCACAAGTACCGCATTAAAAATTTAAAATATCATATTACATTTAACCTTTGACCTCTCCTACAAGGTCAATAGAATGATCTGAAGGCCAAAGTTTTAATCATAATCCTATGTAGAACTATTAAAACTATAATTCTTACTGCCATTGATCGTTACGGCAACTTAAAAGTAAATACTGCCCAGATGGTGAGCTTCCTTGGTGGAGGCTTGTGCTCTCAGACTGCTTCTTGTTGTTTCTGCAGCGTCCTCCATACTTATCTCCAGATACAGCGATGCAACACTCTGTTCACAGTTCTGTGCAGATTAAAAGCCATCGAGTTGGAGGTGCAAACAGAGCGTTACCACTGAGCTCGCAAGATCATCAGCTAAAGTATTTTTTTCCAATCCCCATGCATAACCTTAGTAAAACGATAAATTGAAGGTACTTGCAACAACAGAAGTGAAGATGGTAGCTCCAAATACTATTTTCTTTTCGAAGGCAGACCCTAAGAAAGGAACACAGTGGGTGAAGGCTTGCTTTACAAAAGACACAATCATGCAGAAACCCAAAAAGCTAAATAAAACCAGCGTAAATACAATATTTTCATCAATTTAAAAAAAAAACTTGTATGGTGAAGTGGTTGCTAGATATGGGGTACTATAAAATTCAAGTAAAACAAAGTGAACTTAGTAACCAGATTCAGTGACTGAATCTTTCGGTAAAGCAGCCTCTTCATTTTCTCTCTACATTGCTTTAATGTGTAGTGGATGCCTAGCAGCAATTCGGGGAAACTGACAGCTAAGATTTTTGTTTTACTGTGATGAGTCCTCTGTCGTATCTCAATAAAGCCTGACTTCACTGTCAGCTCATTTTTTGCTCTTATCTTAAGGCTAACATTAAGAGGTGCTGTGTGAAGTCATTTAATATGGTTAACACTTTTTAAAACAGTTATTCTTGCTGCTGCATTCATGAATTTTGAGCGGTAAATATACCCCAATGGACCAATCACAGTACACCTGCATCGCTTAAATTTACTCCTATGCTGGAAATGTACCTATTTTATGTTAGGACCATAAAAAAAGAATCTAAAAACAGTTTCAAGAACCACAATGGACCCCGGCCCATGCAATGCAGACATGATAAACAGATTGGTCTGAAAGTGCCTATAGAGAGTGAAACAAAAGAGAATTTCTCTGAGGAGGGACGACTATTCAGTATGGAGAATAAAACAGGGGGGAGAGGAAAACATTTCACCGTACCTCAAGAATGCTCCTCCAAATACTTTTTCTAATTAAAGAAGAGCAGTAAATAACAAACACATGAAATGTAATTTGTGAGCCTGGTGGTGAGTGAAGTGGAGTTTGCTGTGCTGACTGTTCTAATTAGTGTGCAGGTAAATGATAGTGCCCCTTCAATGGGCACACACTATAGGGTTTGGATGGGGGAGATCGGGGAGGGGTCGGCGGAGAGATGGAGCCTGTAAATTTGGGAACAAAATAGAGCCCGCAGTGTTTATACGCCTTTCTTCTTTTTTTGCTTTAACTTTAAATCCCTTCCTCTTTTTTCCCCACTTTCTCCCTTTTTCCCCACAAATCACTTTTGCTCTTTTCCACACATTTAAATCTGGTTTGATGTTGAGAGGGGCTGAGTTGATCTCCAGTGTGGTGTGAGCAAGTTGACAGCGAAGCTTCCTCTACTGGAAGGAACCTGGGGCGTGAGAAACAAATAAAGAGCGCATGTACTGCATGTGCACAAACACACACACACATAACTTCTCACTGACAGCGATGACATTTTACATTTAACTGAGGCAAATCGCAAGCGTGATAGTTTTTTGCTTTAAGATGACAAATGTAGCTTTTTATTTAAACTTATCTGACGCAAAGACAAAATTAAACGGGGGTCGTTATTATTTCCTCTTCCTTTCTGAAGAAAACTGAGCCAGAACTCAGCTATGACCCTTTCATATACACCTCTCCATGTTCATTTTCAACATCAGCAGCAGTTTGACTGACAGATGTTTACAAATATTTCTTTTGCATTGATGCTCACTTCTATATATTTGATGCACATTAAAGTTTGCAAATTATACACATTCTGTGAAATTTGTCGTTTGCAGAGGTGAACAGGATCACCACTTTCCAGAGCGGATCTAACCACAGACTAGTGTATTGTAACTTTTAAACAGTGAGGAGCAGAAGAAGCTAGTTTAGGCAAAAAACTGTAATTCCTCCTGTTAAATTGTATACCTAAGGAAATGTTGTCAATTGCGCATTGTTTATAGTTTATACTATTCCTGAATATTCTCCAAAGGATAATTTCTGTTGATGTCTAAGAAAGGCATTTTACTTCAGAGTCTGAGAAGTACAGAAATGTATTAGTGTGCAAATAAATATTCAGTTCATTTCAATTTTACTTATACAGTGCAAGTTAAAAACTGCAGTCATTTAAAAGGTGCTTTAGACTGTGAGGTAATTAAGTCAAATGTATTTATATAGCTTGTTTCAAGAAGAAAAATCATAGAGAGCCTCACAGCATACTATAAAATAGATAAAAATGTGTAGCTACAACAACTAAAAGAGACCAAACTAAGCAAAATCAAGCTTGCACAGGTGGGTCTTTCGCTTATTTTTGACGCTAACAACAGCGTGCTCAGATCTCAAGTAGAAGTGGATCGATTAATCAGTGGGCTGATTTTATTGCAGATGTTAGCCATTTACTGATCTTTTTGTAAAAGCATTTATAAATGCTGATAAATGAAAAGTGTCATCCTAACATAAAGCAAAGTTAAATTAAATAAAGGAGAAATGGGGGGAAAAAAAACACCCTTCAACCCTGTTATCAGTGTTGACATTGCATAGATTGTCCACCAGAGGGCACTCAGCAATGTTGGCAACATGTTTTGAAATGCCACAAATATAGCAGCCAGCTGATCCAAGCAGAATTTGCAGAATAAAAATAACAAATATTAGGGAAATCTGCTTCTTTTGAGAAAAGATAAAAAATTTGATGGAATAAAAGCAGGTATGGTTATTTCGCTGTTATACTGACACTGTTAACAGATGAGAAAAACCATTGTACAACACACCTGACATGTTTATCTTATAGGGAAAATCTGATAATCCCCTATGAGCAAGCACTCGTTGACACTGGGGAGAAAGAACTCTATTTTAACAGGAAGAAACCTTCATTATAACCAGGTTTTTGTTCTCGCCTTTGTTGTTGATAAAAGCAATTTGTTATCTCAGGTTGGGTACACCCAGAAGGTTGCAATGCAGCCAGTGGCTGCATAAATGGTAGAAAATTCGCCTTAAAAAGTATGGCGTACTTTGAAAAAATATCGGTTGAGTGCAAAGCAAAATTTGCAATTTTGAATGAAGCAGTGGGTGGAAGACAGACAACCAAGTATAGAAAGGGGTGGTAACAATGGCTATGGTGTGTGTGTGTGTGTGTGTGTGTGTGTGTGTGTGGAGGATGGGGTGGGAGGGTTAATCGTACCATGCAGAACATTTAAGCTCTGCTCTTTCATCTGCACACACAATCAGCCAGTTGTAGCCATTCATTTCTAATAACCAAGTTTGTGACTGTGCCTGACTACAATAGCAAACTGACAAGATGACGTTAGGCTGCTGGAAAAGAAGCAGCATGCGGTGGATTTAAACTTCAAATTTCATGAAAGGCCTTCCCACATTCAGTGGTGGTTTCCTTTATTCCCTGCTGGGAACAGTGGCTGCTTATTCTCCAACTAGCACTAATGTATTCCCAAATTATGTGTACAATACACACACATTTGCACACAATTAAAAAAAAAAGTCTAATTTATAACATCCTATAATTTCAAATTTCAACATGCAACACTGAACACAAATGTCTATCTATCTATTTATAAATATGTAGGGGGGGAGCAATGCAGCATGGGAAAAGAATTAGTAAGGAATAAGTCACATAATAACTTGTTTTTGTGAGTCTGTGATCAACTTTTATTTACTGCTCTTTGTATATTTAGCCAAGTGCTTTCAACATATAAGCAGATGTGTCACGAGCTCTGTTGCTGATTTTCTAACCCCTACACAGAACAAACACCAGCACATCTTTGTGACCGACAGCACAGAAACAGTTTGCATGTTTGCTGATGTTAGTTGAGCTGCGTGAATAGTTGCATTTGAAATTAGCTGCCACTTAGAAAAATGCACTCTGTTTATGTTTGTGCCTTTTCATTAGCTAGCTAGACGCTTAAGTACAGCGACCGCAACTTTACATCTGCACCATGAACACATCACAGGGATGAGAAAAAAATGCAATCATTTCATTATTTTCTTATTACTGAGCAGGTATCTCTGAAAGCAACGTTGGGCTGCAGCACACGCAAAATTCATTCATTCACCAGTAATATGCAGGAACCTGCCTACCAGATTTAATTGCTTGTTATGTGAAGGTGTCAAAAGCCGTTCTGGATCATTATGGGCCTCTTTAACCCCTGCATATATCCTCTCACTGCTTTTATACTTATTTTTTAATCAATATTTGTGCTTATTTGTTATGTGAGATTATGAGAGCCCTTCTTCCCTGCAGCACCCCACTACTTCTGCAACCTCTTCCTCCATGGGCAACACCAGCCACCTCAGTTTATTCCTCAGTGGTTGTGTTGTGATGTCCATTTTGTAATAGGCAATGATAATTAGAAGAAAACTGTATGAATGTTTGACCTAAGCTAATTAGAAAGTTTGCAGACTTGGCAGCAGGAATCAGCAGCGGGATAATGAATCATAAAATGGTTCATTACTGTGCTCAGGGAACACTCTCAATCTCAATAAACGGACATGGGGCCTAGCAGACAAATCAAACCAAGACGCATACCTCGCCTCATTTACTTGCTGAAAGGATCACAATAAAAAAAAAGGAAAGAAAATTCTTTTTTTTCCCCTCACTAAATGGTTTCTATTATTAAAGTGTTTCTTCTCCTCTCACCTCTTTTCCTTCTATCTGTTCTTCTATCTACACCTCTCTCAAAGTCCATCTCTAAGGACACCCATTTGGATGCAATAGAGAATACAAACTGCCATTTTCTGTAAAATAGTCAATTTATTCAGTGCATTAACAATGTGTGCAAATCAAAGCAAGCTACTTCAACTACACAGGGCATGCATGCTAATAAATAGCACACTATCTTCGATCAACTGTTGAACATTATGCTGTTCTTTGGACTGTACACTGTTCTTCCTAGTGTTTTCTTTTTCCTCTGGCCTCCCCTGAGAAATAAGTACTGAATCTACCCACATACAATGTTTCTGCACTTCAGACCCAGAGGACAACAAACCGCCCACATTAGTTTCCTCAGACATCCAAGGCACCTTGCAGGCTCCCACTGGTAGGACCACAGCAGAGCATGACATATAGATAACAATCCACTCTGACCGTGTCTGTAGAGCCGTCATAAAAACTTGATGTAAATTCCTTTAAGTGTTAGTTAAAATATTCCACCAGCTCAGTAGTTATCTACTCATACATATACATGTGGATAGTTTACACACACATTAAAAGGAGACTACACCAACACACATACAGTGTTGAACTGTGCTCACGTGTGACACACTTTACCTTAAGATTGATCCTCGTTTCAAAAAGTAAAAACTTTTTGTCAGGACTTCATCTGTACTCAGCATATATATTATATTTTTATACGCCAATAAATTGCCTGGCAATGACACATTTTTAGCCTTTATGCAGCTACAACACTTTATGAAAACATCTTATCGTTTTAATTTCACAGCGCTAACACTAACTCAGCTTTGATTTATACATACCTAGCAATCACCTGGCAACAGGGTAAAATTGCCCATTTTTTTCCACATAAACTATTTATTTTTAACTTTCTTACTGTGATTAAGTACACCAGTTTGCCAGCAGCACAGAAGGGTCAAACAATGTACTAATTAACATAAATTAGCACTTTTTTCTGTTTTCGTTTTCTTATTTAAGACAACGGTGTCAAAATCAATAAAGCTGTGTCTTTAAATTGTCAGAAGCTGGTTGATCTGACTTTCCACAGCTTCGTCTGAAGCGATATGCAAAACCAGGGTATCAAACATAAGGCGGGGGGCCAGAATGAGCCCAGCAAAGGCTTTGGAAAAAGTGAAGGAAGGCATAGATGTCAAAGTCTGGGAGAGGCAGACTGTGTGGAGTGACGAAGAGGACCCAAAATGCAGACACCAAGGAACGTGGAACAAAACTTGAATGTTAACAGAAAGTGAGCCGTTTATTAAGGCTGGTAAAAGATTACAAAACAAAAGGCAGAGATGAAGCTAAACGATAACTTAAACTGGAGAAACTAAACATTAAAAAAAACAAGAAATGAAACTTGACATGGATACAAAGATACATGGAACATGGAAACGTGGCACAAAGAACAACACAACCTGACAATAAACGAACAGAAACACACAGACTAAGGCTACGTCCACAGGTACCCGGGTAGATTTTTCTATGCGTTTTTATCCTTTCGTCCACACGTAAACGGCATTTTCGGTCACTGAAAACTGAGATTTTTAAAAACTCCTGCCAGGGTGGACATTTTCAAAAACTCAGGTTTTGCATTTTCGTGTGGACGAAGAAAACGGAGAAAATGCAGCGCAACGCTGTGCGCCACGTTATTGTTTCGGTGAAATGGATTTCTACAATGGCGGACTTAGACAAAATACTGTTACTGTTAATTTTACTCTCTGCAGTGTTTACATGCTTACATATACACACACAGTTACTGTCCCTCCACACATAGGACTCGGTTCTGCTTCTATGCGCCATCTTTGTTTACTGTTTCCCACCGAGGCTTCTAGACTTCTGATTGGCCAACATTTCTACACGGTTAGGTATATATCGCCACCCGTTGCTTTGGCATGTTCCTAGCAGCGTTTTTGCCTTTACGTGTGGATGGGATTTAAAAAAAAAAAAAAAAAACGAAAACAGAAAATCTCCGTTTTCAAAAATACCCGTTTACGTGTGGACGTAGCCTAAACAAGGGTGATTAGGGGAAGTGGAAACACACGGGGAAACAGCTGACAGTAATCTGACATAACGAGACAAAGGAAGCAAATCTGACTACACTGACATAGGACACATACCTTCAAAATAAAACAGGAAATATGAGACGCAGACATGGCAATACGAACTTGACAAGATAAGACACGCAGCATGAAACACATAAAGGGCTCGGGGAAACTTAAACACAGGGGTAGAAAAACACAAAAGGAATCTAATAAACAACTGAACTTAGCTAACCTAAAGAACTTAAACATCAACATCCAAATAAACTAAAACTTAAAACGCTGAGTCAACAGACCCAGGAACATGACAAAAATTTAAACTGTTAACGGTATTTTGATAAGTTTTACAGCTTTTACTGTTGATAAAGACCTCACCTATTGTCATTCATAGTACACCAACGCAGTTAAGCAATAGATAAACAATTAAATGACAGAAAGGTTTCTGTTTTTCACTATCTTCTGTGAATGAACCAAACTGGGCAATGAGCTGCCAGAACTTTTTCAGTAATTTTACACATTTGTCATGTCGAAAAACTGAGACATACAAAATTGCACTTTTTATATGAAGATATTTGAGAGATTAAATGTTTATTTAAAAGTCTTTACACTGTAAGAAAGGAGAGTTTCACTGTCCTGTCTGGTCCGCTTAACACTTTCAAGCTTGAACCATGAAAACTTCTTTTCTGATGAAATTAAAATAATGATGGTAATTCAAATATATGAGTTCTAACTTACATCAATAAAAAATATGATATAGCAATTTTGCAATTTATTGCTTGTGTAATTTCTTTTGGCTTTTTTGGGGAAAAAATGTCTCATGTGTCAAATATGACACACTTGGCTTCACAAGGTGTGGCCCATGATGTAATATTAGATGGACACTCCTGCTCTAAGAGCTGCAAGGATTTTATAGATCAAGCAGATTGAATTTACTTTTTAACATTAGCTAAAGGAAGCTCTACCTTTAGTATCTAAAGACTGATTCCAGGACATTTTTAAAGAATTAATGCACATTTGTTTAACAACGTGTTTTTCAATTGTGTATTTATCCGCAGCTAAAACACAGCACACATGTTCATAATGGAGTTGGCACAAAGTCTGCAGTTGGTAATCTCTGCACAGCAGACCGCACTATGGGAGCTAACTAAACAACATTAATAGTAAACATTTTCCACAGAACAGCGGAGCAAAAACTAACTCTGTGCACAGTACCACTCTACTCCTGTAGTCTCCACCAGCCTCAATCAAGAGGGCTTTATTCTCTGACTCATATCTTCAGTCAGGGGAACCAGAGCTGCAACAAAATGGCTCCGGGAACAATGTGCAGGCCTGATTGCTCTATTGTGAGTTAGCTGTGGCCTTTGACATCTCCTCCTGAACCAAGAGTGTCTAATTCTGACAAGATTTGTCTGGAGACACAGCTGGAGGGCATTGTTACAGACAGGTGCCATATACTGCCTGTTCAACAAAGACAGTGAAGAGCTAGACAATAACAGAAAAGGGGGGGGGGGGAGCTGCCACTGTGAAAATGGCTGTCTGTCTGCACATGCTGTGGTTTTTGAGTCTTTAAAGAGACAGGCATAGAATATCCAAAAGGTTAGAGGTGGATAACAGAGGGAGCATGCCAAGAGAAATCAGAGTCCCGGAAGGTGCGCGTGTTCGCTTTTGTCCATTTGGCAGCGACAGAGTAAGGAGAGTGTTATGTCTACAGGGCAGGACAGTGCCAAGCAGGAAGGGCAAGGTCCATGAGCAGGGGGGACTGTGCCCACTCATGACAAAAGGAAAAAAAAATAATAGTGCAGATCTGGTGTGAGGGAGTGACTGTCATCAAAAATCATGTTAGTGTGTTAAAGTGGAGGAGGGAGAGATTGTGTTAACATGCTGAGAAAAAGAAGAGAGATCAAGTTAAAACAGACTGTCATCTATCCGTGACCCACTGCTACCTACGAAAAACAGGCCTTTTGGTGCATCCAGCACATATGTGAAAGCTGCTGGCAGCTGTGCAAATCCGAAGGTGCATTCAGTGTTATGAATTTGCCTTCCTTTTCACCGTTTCGCCACCATCTCACACTGGCCATTCACACACATACCAACAATGTAAACAATAGCAGCAAAAAAGTTGTAACTTACAGCCTTTGTATATGTCTGTAGGAATCTGGACTGCACTCGAAGAGTAGTTGACCTTGTTTTTAAAATTGGGATCGTCCACAAACTCCAGTTCCAAAGACGATGAAGTCTCCAGTGGATTCTCCTCTTCCCCGTCCTCGGTCTGCAGACACACACGCGCACACGCACACACACACACACACACACACACACACACACACACACACACAAATCCAAGTGAGAACACAAATAAGAACAGACAGGAAAAAGATGGAGAAACACGCTAATGTAGAACCGTATTTTGTCACCTCGCTTATTGTGGTTTTACAGGACCTATTGTCTGCTTCCTGGTTTAGATGCTTCGGTTCTCGTAGGAGAACAATAGCAGGTATTAGCGCAGACACCAAACGGAGGTACTCATTAGTACTCCTGATGACAATCTCAGACACATGAGGTGTCGCACAAATTAACCCCAACAATAACTAGCACCTAGCACCACTTAATCACGGTTTAGTATACCGCCAGGACGAACGAGAGCAGCGCTGTTTCACTTCTCTCACCGATGAACATTTAACATTTAAAGAAATAAATAATTAGCATCTAATTTTTCTACTTATAGCATGTTCAGCGCCGAGAGTAAAGATGAGAAAGCTTGACACATATTACATTAGGAACTCTAGATATCAAAGAGAGCCTGAATATTAAAAAAAGAGCTAAACTGACATTTGAGCTTTTTATCTTGATAAGTTATCACTGTAGTACAATCTGTGCCTGTTAACACCGGATGAAGAGATTTTAGGTTGTGAAAAAAACAAGATATAAGCCTGCCGCCTGACTCTGTTTATTAGCTCATCTTGATCTGATATTACTGTGTGTGCCCTCTAAAGCCCTGTTAGATGCACTTTCTAAAAAACAGGTAAAGCTGACAAGTCAACGTCGTTGACTCCTTGCTACAAAGCAAAAAGAAATATTAAATTTATGTGTACTCATGCACCAACCTGTGATACAGAAGTAACCCTCAGCAAACTCAGGCATCGTGCTTCTCTAATTCCTTTTTTATTAGTGATCCTTCATTTGATTTCATTCACTTAATGCTTGCAAAACAAAAAACTCATATCTCAGATCATTCTTCGTGCATTTGAATAGCCAAAGAGCAGCATTTCACATCGCATCGCTTTGATAAAGCAGCACGGGTTAATTGGACCTGACATGAAAAAAAAAGGTTGTTTTTTGAAGAAATTAAATCAAAACCCCACGTCCAGAGCAAAATTTGATTGATGGGCACACTTTAATTGACTATTAAAATGCAATTACAAACTGTTGTCGAAATGAGCCGAGCGATAGCTTTGCTGAAGCCCCATTGACAGACAGCAGAAGAGACGATGAGTATTGTGAGTATTGTTCCCCAGCTCAGGGGAAAGTTTTCATTACTATAAATAATATATTATAGCACAGGAAAAATATACATTGGGAAATATACAGTATGCTTGCACATATGATATTTAACCCATAGACCACTACTTTATTTGTGTTTTTAAAATAGTTAAACATTAAAACTAATGACCTCTCAAAAAAGTGTCTAGTTAAATCTAATTTACCTAACTGGCAATGTTTTAGAAAATCAATTAATAATGAGTATTAGTTCCACTAACTAAATTACTAATTCAACTTAAACTCATGGCACAATGTAATGTTTTTTGTTACAAGGTCACCTATACCCATTGTTTCTTTAATATTAGAGAGTTTACCTCCTCTGTTTAGTTATACTGAAGATCTGTTGCACACAACAAATGTAGAATAAAGTCTACCACAAATTTTGAGTTTGAATTTAAGAGGAAAGACTTATAAAAATACAATTCACGTGAAAAATATTTTGAATTTAGTAAACTGGTAATAAAATAGCGAAGTTCTGCTGCGGTGTAAAAAGAACTATGATTGAACGCATCCTGTCTGTAAAAGCTTCGAGTCTTGCCCTATTCTATTCTGTCTACTTTTGGAATAATTCATATTGTAAATGCAAACAGTTCTCTCATTTTCACAGTGCTCATATGGATCCTGCTGCTTGAGGTAACCCTGTGAAGCTTCAGGTTTTTAATACTGTCAAAAGAAAGACACCTACAAACAGCAGTAAGCAAAAACCACAACCAGGATTAATTCCTTTATAGACAAGCTTGTGTGTGCTTTTTTATGCTCTTTGTAACACCAATTAACCAGTGCTGCAGCTGAAATGTGGAAAAACCCTGATGTTCAGAGTTGTTTTGTATTTTTTCCCTGAAAAAAAAAAATCACTGAGTTGGCAGCATGAATAGAGCGCATGTTGTTGTGCATTGATTACATGTATCAGTTTTGATAGCAGGCACCGTTTATTCCTTCATATTGTCAACCTGTGACTGACAGTTCAGGGGGTGCACTATGTTCATTACTGTAATTAAAAACCTGTTTTTGTTGATAGGTTGTTACTGTAACCCTGACACAGGCAACCGCCTATGTCAGCCACATTGGCATGTGCCAGGATTTTTCAAAGTCTCTCTCTTTAAACACTCCCAGTTCATTAAAAGTTACAAACACAATTCTTACACTATCAGGCAACAACAACAAATACACAATACACATAATGTTGTCCTCTTGTCCTGGTTTAATGGGGCTTTTTATGTTCCAACTTCATAAGAAAAATAAACTGAGGCTAAGCTAAAGAGGGAGGTAATTTTCTAAGAAGGAAAACACATAAGAATTAGTTACTGTAAAAGCATGATCACACTATAATATTACTGGTTACACAGGGGTTTGATAGCAAATAGATGTCTGCTGGATTCATGTCAGTTTAACATATTGTTTCCGCTGTGAATCTGAAATGCTTTGAGCTTTGACTATCAAACAACAGTGAACCTGATTGGGTTAGGGATGTTGGCTTTTCAGCGGCACTAACTTTGAGTTTGTTTATCACTCAGTGTGACACTAATTCTGTCAATGTCGGGCATGGAGCCTCTTTTTTTTCCTCCCCTTTCTTCAGAAGAGCCCAATCATAATTAACCAAGGCAGTGTCTAATTAGGAGCTGAATAAATCCACACAGGAAAGACTGATTGGTTCATTTTCTTCAACCATCCACCACCTGTTTTGCCCCATTCATTACCCAATTTGTTAATTTTATCTACCTGTTCTCAAGGTTTAATTAAAGATTGAAGAGGCCAGAGATGACATTTTAAAGCTTCTTTCTATCTCACCTTCAGCCAACCAGGGCTAACCTGAGACATACTGCTTGTGACCCTGTGTATGTGCTTGCACGAGAGAGTGCTTAGGTGGAGGGAAAGAAAAAAAGACTATGATAACCTAAGACTAAGATAATCCTTTTAAACAATGGCTGCTTCACAGAAAGCAACAATATGAGCACTAAACAGATGTTTAACATGCTTAACAAGTAGTGCTATTTGCATTTGCACGTCACATCTGAAAAACTGTGAAAAACCATTTCAATTTTGAGTCACAATTACACTAATCACACTTGTAATAATATATTTTATGTGTCTGATGCTTGTCCTCCAAGTAAATTACAACCTAGTGAGACATGATTGACAATATTTTTCAGCCAGGCAGATATAAGTATTGTGCTGAAAGCGGGATCACGCAGTCCAAATAATATTTGCATTTTCACCCGGGATGCTTTGTCTGCTCTCTGCCGAAGCGTATCTTATAATCTTTTAGGAGGTGAGAGGGAGCTGCTTTTGTTTGTTTTTGCAAAGATACAAGTGTTTTAACTCACGGCCACACGGGACCCAAAAGTCACAGTGTTATTTCACATCCAAACAAACTCGCTATTTAAAAAGCTCGATAGCTGAACATATCTAAAGAGGCAAATAAAACATTCTTCAGCTTCCACATTAGAATGAACATCAGACATGCTTTGGGACATGACCGGTTTTTAACTTAAAATGAATCATCGCATTCCACATTTATATCAAGCGCACACTGACAACAGGAGAAGTTAACAGGGTACAGTGTAGAAGAGAGAAAAGAGCCTGCCAGTTACTTACCATTCTTGAAAACAGTCTTCAAACATCCCATTGCTCTATCATTAAAAGGTTTTTACTCAAGAAGTGGAGCTTAACTGAAAGAAAAAGTCATCGAGGGAGGAATCAAGATTCAGACAAGGGAGTACTGGTGGACTACTGTTGGGATTTTAGAGAGGAATGACCTCTGCCTGACTTATCCTGTCTTTTTTGGGGGTGGTGGTGGTTGTGGACTTGGTGATGTGGGGGTCAGAGGTGTGTCGCTGGTTTGGCCTCAGCGTGCCATGTTAATGATGACCGATGTTCTCCAATTAGATGCGCTGACAGGCCCTAAAGCGCTGTGTCATTAATCAAGGGAGTGGCGTGCACAAAGAGAAAATCACATCATGATTTATTGCTCCTCTGCCTCCCTTTCTCACTCTCTTCCCATCCTTTTTTTGTGCTTTGGTGATCTAAAGAGGATTCTTGCACTCCTCCTTGAAACTTAATCAATCAGTGGGCACGGGCTCCAAGTGCACCCCATCCTGAGGAGGAACTGCAGGCTGCAACCAGAGTGGCGGCCTGGTGAGACCAATGATTTGCTGGGCTTTTCTGCTTCTTTGAATGCCACTCATATTCTTCAGTGTGAACGGCACGAGTGATAGAAATTGTTCCCACTGTATGAAACTGCGATGTGACCTGTGTTTAGGTCTGAGGTGTCTCGATGAGCACAGAGGTCTGACAACCATCGTGGTCCAGAGGAAGGAGAAAACTCTGGAAATTAGACCGGAGGGAGGACATCTAAAATCACTGTCACATGCATGTCAGCCTAGCCCTGCTCTGTCACACCAGCTCACCATATAGCAGTGTCACCTCGCTAACGCACACAGACAGCCCAGGGGCCTATGACCGGAGGAAGGGGAAGGCAGGGAGGGGTGCATCAACACCAAGAAGGGAAAGGATGGGGTAGGGTTGCAGGACACGGTGGCAGGGGTAGGAAGTTGAGTGGGTAGGATTTGGGGTTTAAGGCAGGCAGACGTGTGCGTGGGAGGGGGTAGCAGTCCGTACTGTACTCACATAGTCTGAATCCGCTTTGGAATCGTAGTATGAAATGGCATTCTCCTGTACAGAAAAGAAAAGTAAAAAGAAAGATGATGAGAGAAGATATAGCAGTGCCTATATCAGCCCGGACCTGTGGTGGTAAGGTAAAGAGACTCATGGTTATATTCAATCACACTGTTCAGCATGAGAATATAATCAGCATCACAGAACACAGAGGAGTAGTGTGATGTGGAATGTCATGAGAAGGTGAGAAGATAGCTGTAGGATGTGCTGCATCTGGACGATGCTTTTGTTAATAAGATGCAAATGTACGTGGCACATGTTTGCGCTTTGTTTGAGACGCTATAGGAACAGTTTCTGGTGCTGTGGAAACTGTTGTCCCCTTGTGTGGCGCTGTGGCATGAGCTCAGATGTAACATGGAATAAAGTGGTTCGTGTGCGAGCAAAAATAAACTCAAAACATTACTCTCTCTGGGAGTCTTATCAACCTCTGCTGGTTGTGTTTTCAGTCTAGGCAAACAGCTCTCGTGGGAGGGAAGAAACAGAAAAAGGAAAAGAATGAAAATTTATTTGCATTACTTAATTAACAAGTAAAGTTTGTGGTCACCTGCTGAAGCCCCAAATTCAGTTTTCAGCCTTTACCTGGCACTATTCCCAGGATGTTAGCTTCCCTGCCGCGCTTTTTCAGTGAAATGGCATGCTTATCTCCCACAAAGGCAGGCGTGAGGGCGGGCAGGGGCTGCGTGTATCGCCCAGGATCCGTGTGGCCTGCCTCATTATCATGAGAAGGCTGGCTGAGGATGCACTCTCAAGGGCAGCCCAGTGACCGCCTCGCCCACACTGTAAGAGCTGGTCATGGTCTGATGAAGGAGGATAGCTGACAGAGAAATAGAGTTTTCTATACAGGTGTACAAAGTCTTAAACAATGAGTAGTCAGCCTGATTAATTTACTCAGTTTCTATTAGGCTCTTTCTTACTCCTACTGTTTGGTACATAATTATTCGCATCTCTCAGGTGCTCTGTGCATTTATTGATCTCAAGACAAAAACACACACCTATACACTCGCATGTATCTATATGGACAGGTCCTCTCTTTCAGCCAGCGCTCATCATCCCGTCATTCTCTTTCAATGTAAAAGCCTTTCTACACACAACAGCCGAGGTCTTGGCACGCCTGCAGCGATAATCAGCTAGTCAGTCATCAGCTCAGTACCAAACAATCCATCAAAGAAAGAAAAAAGCAAAACAAAACAAAACCAAAAAAAAAGGAAAAAAGATCAAAACTCAAGCTGACACCATACATGGGGTGGGTGAGTCTGGGCTCAGCTTGTTTGGGAAATTAGAGAGGACAAGAGAGAGGAAGAACAGGATTTCCTTCCCGACACATCTCCTCAACTTACCAGCACTCCCTGTGGCGCCCAGCTCTTTCAGACATCAGGAGTGAGCAAAGTAAGGAAAGGAGCTGAGTGGAGGATCAGAGCAGATCTTTCAGGGAGTACACTGGGTTAAGTTGGAGGCTCAGGCCAGGCTGATATGAAGGGATGAATTGTGAAGCGAGAGAGAGAGAGAGAGAGAGAGAGAGAGAGAGAGAGGACGAGCGATGGGTGGTTGTGGTTGGGTGCAGTGGGGAAAGAGCTGCCAGGGCTAAAAATAGCCCATGCCTCTGCAGAGAGAGAAGAGAAATGAAGTGAGAGCGAGAGAGGGACTATGGCAAAGCAACAGGATTGTTGTGTCTGCCAGCTGGATTGATCCGGAGCCCAGTCCTGCTTAGACTGGTCCCATGCTTCTAAAGAGTTTACTCTCACTGCTGCGGCATTACAAGTCATTATTCAGAACTGCTTCCTGTAAATAAAAGCTTGGTTCCTCACACCCAAGGGACACCGTCCAGCATCTTTACTCAAACTGTAGTTGCCTACTTCCCGATTACCATTTGAACTGCTGTTTTTCTATGTAGCCCTTATTAGGTCAGACGGTAATTCAAATGTAAAAACTAAATATGTGACTACATAACAGTTGCACATACTTCCATATAGGACACAAGGGGTCACTAATTTAACACTCATAAAAACGATACAGTCACTAGACCTCAACCTGGTTAAATGCATCTGGGCTATTTTGAACAGCAGCCTCTGCCAATGTCATCAAACTCCAAATGAAGTATTGTGTTTAAGGAGAAAAGTGTCTATAGTCTTTGCCACGGAGTAGTGTAGCTTTTCTGAGGCTCATTTAAAAAAAAATTAACAGTTAATTTTCTGTCTTTTTGATGATATTCGTATCACATCTGTTATGATCCTGCTGCTGGTAAACATCATAATCCTGATTGTTTTGCTGCATTCCTGTTTTGCAGCAGCATTGTTTTGTATTCCTAAAAACCAAGCACACCCTTTTTCTTTTACATTGTTGCAGCGACTGCTAATGCCTAAAAGCCCAAACTCACTGTTTAGTTCAGCTCGAGCCAAGCTGCATGACAAAGAGCCTTTGGCAACTTTGGCAAACAAGATCTAAGTAAAGGAGTTAAAAGTCATAAGAAGGTTCTGTCTGGCCTCCCATGGCCAAGTTCCCAGAGATGTGAGTCATCCTGGACAGCGCCGAGGCTCGACCTCTTGTGGTAGAGGCAGCAGCCAGTGGGGACAGACATTTACCCATCAGGAATCGGATTCATGATCACAAACACCACCAAAAATCAAACTCCTGACTATGAGAGCCTGCCTACTCCACCACACATCCAACCACTCACAAGCACGCACAGAAGACGGGTCCGAGGCCACCATGACCCTTTGAGCATTCACTAGGGTAACATGGCCATCTGCTGTGGCTGGTCACAGGCCTCCACGGGCTCAGGGTCTGGGTTAAACACACATCTCATACAACACCAAGCCAGCAATTATCCCTCACTGATCTCCTTGCCCTCTGCACACGGCTGGCTTACACATGCACGAAAAAATGTATGATCTTATGTCTACAGAAACTGGGTGTGTACATGCAAACTATAGCTTGCATGTACATACCCACAAAACAGAAACACACAAAGTAGGAGAAATTCCCACTGACACAGTGCTATCAGTAAATTAAATCTATCATGCTGAGTGGACCAACAAATTCAGGAGACAAACACTGAGGTCAGCTGATGATCTCCAGCCACTCCCCTACATCAATCTTCCCCTGCTCATCTCCTACCGCCCTCCTCCGCTCACCGTTATCTTGATCTGCTTCCTCTTTTCTCCCTTTGCCCCAACTCCCCTTCTCCTCCCCCCTGCCCCGTCTTATCTTCATCTTTTCCAATCTCTCTTTCCTCAATACCGGCCTCCTCTTGCCAATTTCTGATTTCACCAAAAGCAGCAGCGCGTAGGTTAGATGCCTACTGTTGCTATAGAAACCGCCCCTGTGCTCTAGATCACAATGTGACTTTGTCTCCTCGCCAGGGCTCCTATGCCTGCTCGTTTTTATGTCTGACCAGATACATGCTTGCCTATCTTTGCTTTGTTTGTTTTTTTAAATGTCTCTGTGAAAGGTTGTTCTTCTTCATTGTGTTTTCTTCTCACAGGTGATGCATGCTATTTCAAATTCGGCTATTGCTTGTAGTTACACATTTAAACTTCAATATCCACTTTCAGGTGAAGGTCAGAGCCCAAAATTTCATGATATGTGAAGAAGAGCTTGGCAGATAATTCATCTTCTAAAGTGCGTCATAACAATTCTGACTGAAAAATGGCTGGCACCTATAAAAGGATGCTAAATGTAGGGGTACATGTTATGACTGAGCACGGTCGCTGGGGCTCAATCTTCTGAATTTGAATCTGTGAGCTCTCTCAGCATGCTGGCTGCGACAGGTTGACATTTGAATGCGAGACAAGCGCTCCATCATCGGTGGGGACAGATTACAGTCATATTCATATCTCCTCTGGACACCTGCTAATGAATTTATAATTACAGAACACACTTTGTGCTTCTGCTGTGCCCTGGGGTGTGCACACAAGCATGGAGTAACACAAACACACACACAGACACGCACACACTGTGAACCTCTCTCTTGGCCCCGATAGTCTTGCAATCATTCCAAGCACCAGTTTCCCTAATGGAAGCTGACATTATATCAAACACAATAAAGTTTTTCATTTACTGCTCTTCATTAACCCACGCACATCAGCCCATAAGGTACACACTACCACACAAACACATGCACACATGCGCACACAGCTCAGTTAGTGTGAAAATTGAAGTAGAATAAAAAAGGAAAGCTGATACAATGTGATCCGACTCCAGAGAACTAATCTGTGAAGTTTTGCTGGAAACCAGTTAAGATGCTTTACATTTTCACCCCCTTCATATCTCCTTGGCTCTGATTTCCACTCCTATCTTTAGCTAGATACCAGTTTAGCACATGAACTGCAGTCCATTATCCGGCTGGGTGATGAGTGAGAATACAAATCTCTGACTAAGTCAGATTGGACGCTCGCTATTACAGTCTGATTGCACCTATATGAGAATATAGCAGGTAATTGTCTGGAGAATTCACAGCAAGTGTGCGAGCATCATGTCTCCCACCTCCTGCACGCTCTACCCAGGCAGCACATCTCATCTAAAACGTCACATATGTGAAATGTCACATGTTCAGACTTTATCCTGACTTCACTCTCCAGACGTTTGAACTTGATAAAACTGGACAATATTAGAAGGTGATTCTTTGCAGTAAGAGACGCTACCCTTCGTGTTTGGCACACGTCAACTCCTGTGCGCACACCACACACACATAATACAATTTCCGTATGTTAAGCAAGAAATGACTGACATCCAATTTCTTATGGAGACAGAGGAAATACATACACAAGGGCATTCATACTAAAAGGAGAGACATCCAAATTAAATCGTAATACGCCATCAGAAACTAATTTGTTCAGCTCGTTTTCTTTAGTATATATTTAGTACTATATTAATCATAGACATTTAAAAAAAATTGTCAGAAATCTGAGGGGCCTTTTACCACTTTGATCTTGAACTGCAGAGGTTGCCTGTGAATAAAATATGAAACTTTGTTCTTTAGGGGAGCTGTTCTCGCTGCTGGCAGTGTTTTTTTTTTCCTTCTCACTGTATGCTCATAAAAAGCACAGTATGTGGACGTTTGTAATTAAAATGCATGGAACATTTTACAGTGCAGGACTTCCACCTATAGCAGACTGCATTTCTGGGGGAGGGGTGGTTGGTGCGGGGCATTGCCAGTCCTAGTGCGCTTGCTGTGGGGTGCAGCTGTAGAGTTATCAGCGTGGGAGCTATTAGTGCTGTGGCTTGAAGCCTTCGTTGTACTTACAGTAACATAACGAGTGGTCATCAGCTTGAGTAGTTCCTGTTCTGTCTCTGTATGTGTGCCAACTCTCCAGTCAGAATGAATACAGACAGGCAGACACACATTTTTCCAAACACACACATGCACAGAAAACCCTAACTCTCATTAACAGAAGCAAACTACATCTAAAGTCTAAAAATAAGAGGTGCAAACATGTTTTCATTTATGTATTTTTCTGTGGGTTTAAGGCAAAGTATTGCTAATGCCTTTTAACTTCAGCTCTTCAAGGCAGACTGCTGTTTGATGTGTCAGGTCCTTTTTTTTTTTAACCAGTGAAGGTTAGAAAAATGGCTCTTTATAATTCCAAGTCAATGAGAAGAGTCAACAGGCAAACTGGAAATTAAACCGCTGGCCCAGAAGAATAAGAAAACAAGAGAAGGAGAGAGCTATTGAGCTGAAGTGAAACTCAGATAAAGGGGTGTATGATTGAGGCCTTGGGCGCGGCTGCCTCGCTCTCTCTCTCTTGCTCTCTCATTGGCATGCTCTGTATCTCGAGGCTTTTAAGCGATTAGGGAGTTGCTGAGACCATGGCGTCCAAGCATAGCTCCATGCAGATGTTCATTTGTATGCCAATAAACAAATGTGCCCCCAGATTAAAGCTCCAATACACAGTGCAAATTCAGCAAAGTGAATGACATTCTCCATGGACAACTCATCAATGTCTTGCTCCTCTTCACGCACAACCCCATGCCTCCTCCGAACTGCACGCTGACTTCAAAGACTGGCAATGATGGGCAAAAATCCGCGAGATATTAGAAGAAACGAGTGAAGAAAGAGAAGAGTCTTGATTATTTTAAAATGAAAACGAAATAGTTTATTTGAATACATTATATTACGTTATATGTCCCCCCAATTTGGCCCATGAATCTGTAAATTCCCTTCTTTAAGTCTCTCTTTGTAAACACCCTGCAGGTCAAAGATGCCAACTTTTTTTCTCCTCTTATATCCTTCCTCCCTCTCTTTTCCTCTTTCGTTTACATCTCTGCTGTGCTGTCTTTTTCTTTCAGAGCCTGACACTTTCCCTCGGTAAAAGCAGTTAAATCAGTCTGTGAATATTTCAATCCTGTGATAAGGAAAGAAGGCTTTGTCCTGCTGCACTCTGGGTAATGCTGCACTCCATTGTTGGCTGACAGGGCTCCATTGAGTAGCAGGTTTTAACGCTGATAGCATCACCACCCTGCATGGACACAGTGCCAGATAAAAAGCCTATCCAATGTGGCACACGCATGCCCACACCTCCAAACAAGCCTGCAATCTGATCATCACAGGAAAAGAAGGAAAGAGGTGCTGTAACACCAAATAAAGACAAATAAGATAAACAGGGCGTGACAATACTAACGCTATCATTGGATTCCCAAGGGATTTGATAAAGCAAATGCAATTACGTGCATCTAACATTGTACGGCTTCCATAGCTGAAGTGACCAATCACATACACTCCAGCGCTCTGTGTGGACCGCCCCGCCAATCACACTGCAGCTTGGTATGACACTGGTTCTACGCTTATCTTAGCAAAATGTTTCCAGGTTGCATTTTTCTCAGAGGGCTGAATGCTGCTTTTCATTTCACTGATGTTTTTCAGCCATTTTACCACCGCTAGTCCGTAGAGTCCCTAAAAGTCACCACCCCCTCTTTACAGCCTGACTGAGAGTGCCCAATCAACAATCAGCGCCAGCCAAAGGAAACCTGTTATTTTCGACCCCATAATCATTTCCATCACATGCCTTGCTGTACCTCACAATGATTTGAACATTGAAATGACAAAGGGAACCCTGCTTTAAGATATCTGCAGATAGGAACCAAGGACAGCAGGGACAGAATTCATCAAGCGAGTGCTAAAACCCAAGCAGGAATCTTTCCTCAGCTGCAGCATAACCAAGCTCTCACCGCTCACAAAATGACAGCCTAGCTGATGAGAGGCATCACTTTCCTGGAAAGCTGTGGTGGCCTCAAACACAGAGAGAAAATGAGCAGGTTTCTTGCAAACATCCTATCTAATGGAGGCAAAATGAGACAATATGGGGCTGTACCTCTGCAGTTAATAAATGGGTATCACCAGAGATCAAGGCAAGAGTGCTTCTTGTGTACAAAATTTTGGACAAAACCTAGAGATACCTATAACTAGATAACTAGAGATAACTATACTCATACTTGGAGGCTAATTGATATTAAATTACCATCTGATTACATATTTATTTGCAACAGTGCAGCCTTGGCCTCCTCCAGCTAACATACAACTTCAGCTAGCCCCGCCTCTCACTAGCAGCTGAACACATGGACAGCAGCACAGCAAACTCAGTGAAGCACCTTAAAGAATGACAGCCCGGTCTTTATGAAGAATTTCATGATATCAGTAAAGTTGTTTCAACAACAGTCAAATATCAAACAACTGTCATAAATACTGACTTGGCCAGGGCACATGTTAATGTTAATGTTAGCTGTTTAATTATTGGCAGCTACTCATGTTAGCCACCTGTTAAATGATCGTAAAGGTATTGCTTATCAGCTTTAAACCAAATAAAGGTTACCTTGCTTTGTCTGTGAGTCCTGCATTTGGCTTCTTTTTTGCCAAACCCCCATGACACTATGACTAATAATAAAACAATAAATTTGATGTGGGAGTTAAGCAGCAGATGTTATCAGTTTTGAACTGCAGTGGTAATAGACATGTTAATTTAACAGGATTATGCAATTATCTGCCTCTAAAATATATTATGCTTCTAGGCTGAAGCTGAGAAAGGTAGATATCAGTAGCTAGAATGAAACAACAGCAACTTACCTTAATTACAGAATTACAGGAAATAAATAGAGCTGCAGCTGATTACATGTGCATGGACAATATTGTACTAATCTTTGTTTACAAAAACTATACCTCTTATTTAAGGTTAAAAGGTTATTTTCCCTCTGTGGTATCAGAAATGGTATTGAGTATTTTCCTGGCTATTGATATTGAGTTTGAAATTCTAGTATTATGACAACCTTAAATGTTACATTGTAGAAAAGCTGAAACTTACATTAATAAATAAAGTTTCTGATATTTTTCTATCACTTTAGGATTTAGCAGATGTAAAAATTGTTATAGAGGAATAGGGATTTGACACTGAACTGTAACTAGGATTGAAGGGAATGGATGAATATATGATCAATATTAAGTGCAGTAGAAAAAGAAAGGTACCCATCACACTTATGTTAATATATCAGCAATTACCACTTGTTGGACTTGCAGGTAAATACACAGTGCCTAACTCTAACTGGATGTACAGTAGGTGATCAATATTATCTCTCTCTCCTCTAATTTCTAGTCATCTCTACACTGTCAGCTCTATAACAAAAGAAATGTATTTTTTTCAAGTCCCCAGGGTTGCTGTAGAATAGTTATCTATCAGTATATGATCTATTCATTTAGTCTTTAAGACTAAACGTCAACATCTCAAAAAGTGAGAATACTTGAATACAGAAAGCTGTATCTCAAGTGCTTATCAGTCCATTGTGACTTCGTTTTTTACTATTGAGCTCTGACCAGAAGAGCCAACAGGCAGCAGGTTTACCCTTTAAAATAACATTTCATGGGCGTTAGCCATGTGTTCAAATGGGAAAATCAAGTTCTGCAGCATAACTCGGTGGATTTCTCTGACTATTGATTCCCATCTCCTGAGAGGCAGAGGGATCGATCAGTGGGATTTAGACATGGGGGCCACTTTCTCAGCCCTCCCTCCTGGCCTGCATGCCGCATCACAGTTGAGCAAACTCCTCCTGACAGAAGGCTTATTGACATCTCTGAACTTTTCTTTCTCTGTCATCTTTTTTTTTTCTTAATGTTTCTGCACTTTAATGCTTCTTCCATTCTGAGTCACCTTACACTTTGTGATGTCCCCCCTGCTCGTGTTTTTGTGAAAAGGTGTTTCTTAAGGTAACAGCAACACATTAGTTATGAAACGTGGGGGGGAAATACCTCAGAGAGATGAGAAAAGAGTCTGAGCGGGAAAAGGGAAAAAAAAGGTGAAAAGGACATTTCCACCTCAGAGCGCACCACTTAAACAAATTACAACGGTCTGCAATCAAGGAGCTGAAATTACCAAACTGCTGGGTCACCACAGCAACCAGAAGTCTGATCAAAGCTGTGAGCAGCACAGCAGTTGATAGAAAAATGAAGGGAGGTAACAGGGGAGGAGGTGCTAAAGGGATGGGAGAGCTGAGGAGACGAGGGAAACTGCGGTCAAAACACAGGTTTAGATTTTAACTGTACTGGCATAAGACTAACAAATCAGTTGATCAGGAGTGTCTTAATCAGCACATATTCTTCAAGCACAGATTACCAGCTTTCCTATTCTATCTAGGGGTGCAACGATACACAAAATTCACGGTTCGGTTCGGTTCGATACTTTGGTGTCACGGTTCGATATTTTTTCGATACAAAAAAAATGTTCATGCCTTTTTAATTTGTCATTTATTAAAATTATAAATATATATTTTAACTCAAAAGTACAGTTTTTAAATTTAACCCTAACCCTTGTGCGTGTTTTTTATTTTGACAGCGAATGCGCACCTGCGGACCACTTATGTGCAGCCCTGGTTGTTTAGCTCGTCATATTGCAGCCACAGAAATTCTTTTGTCCATGAAACCATAAAGCTGCACTTTCTTTTTGCCTTATAGTCTGATTTGTCATAACTTCTCCGTTTTGTGGTAAGTAGAGCTGGGCGATAGAACGATAACGATATGTATCGCGATATAACTTTTACTCGATAGAGAAATTAAGCTATCGCGATAGACCTCGCCGCTCTTGTCCTCTTAAAAAAAAAAAAAAAAAAAAAAAGGTCAGCCAATCCAAATTCAGTAGCGCAGAGCCGAACCAATCACAGCCGCAGCGTCACGTCGCGTGACTTGTTACATACAGCACAAGTGCCAAGCCGCACGTGTGTTTGTTTGGGAAGCAGCCAGCGGGTAATGGAGCCAGCGCGTAATGGAGGAAATGAGTGTGCCGACTAGAAAAATCAACCGAGCGTGACCGAAGAGAAAACAAATGATGGTTCCAATGCCGGAGAGATTGTCGAACGGAAGAGCCATAGAAGTTCCGTAGTGTGAAGGTATTTCGGCTATTTCAAGTCTGACAAAAAACAGAGTAGCGTGCACTATAAATTGTGCCGAAAGCAAGTCTGGAAATACAATAAACTGGTGCATGCGTCACACTGTGCGCCACGTTATTGTTTCGGTGAAATGAATTTCTACAATACTGTTACTGTTAATTCTACTCTCTGCAGTGTTTAAATGCTTACATATACACACAGTTACTGTCCGTCCACACATATGACTGGGTTCTGCTTCTATGCCCCAGCTTTGTTTACTTTTTCCCACCGAGGCTTCTAGACTTCTGATTGGCCAACATTTCTGCACGGTTAGGAATCTAGCGCCACCTGCTGCTTTGGCATGTTCATAGCAGCGTTTTCCTTCATTTCTGCCTTTATGTGTGGACAGGATTATTTTTTAAAACGGAAACGGAAAATCTCCGTTTTCAAAAATACCCGTGTACGTGTGGACGTAGCCTCAGTCTCTGACTGGAAGCGCTAATTCGTCATTCGGCTTTTGTCAGACTAAAGTAACTGTTAAAACTGTTTGAAAAGCTCAGCTATACAACAAGGAGAGATTGAGAATTTCCTTTTAGTTCTCAGTTTATTTGATATTGACAAAGGTTAGTCAGTTTTGTCTGTTCTTCTGTAAAACAAACTAAGATTTATTTTTAGAATTAATATTTTGTTTCTAAGTGGAATTGACAATTTAGTCTGTTTCGTTTGTTCTATTTTGAAACTTAAACGCTTTAGCGGCTGTCTTTTGTGTAGTTTGCAATATTTGCCTTTATTTATCTGAAAAAGTCTCATGTTCCTTAAGTACATCTACCCTGTTGAACTTATTATGGGAAATAAATATTTAAAAACAAGCTGCTGATTATTTCACATTTTACTTGTGAGCAACGGCACATTTAAATCTTACAAATATAGTTATTTGGCTTATATCGTGATAGATATCGTTATCGCCTGAAATGAAAAAAACATATCGTGATATGAAAAAATCTCATATCGCCCAGCTCTAGTGGTAAGCTTTTCTTTGGCTGTCACTTCTTCACCCTGACCTGTCTTATTTGGCTCAGCAGAACTGAAATGCTTTTACACATGCACTCACATAAGCTCAGCGATTCTCTGCGTGATCAACCTCTCACATGTTTAAGCTGCGGGAGATTTCACTTGTCATGTTTGCATAGTAAGCTAACGATTAATAAGACGATGTCAGAGGAATTGGTGCACAAATTATCATCACTCACAGATCAGTGCTGTCGCTCTCTATACACAGTTGCACGATTGCAAAGTGAAAGCAAAAAAACAAGCGCAAATTCAAACGCGATTTCAATATTTCACATATTGACAGTGGCTCACCGATGCCAATGACATAATTACCCAGCTACATTTCTGAAAGAATGCAAAAGCATTGACATATATTTTTCCTTCCTACAATAGCCCGACGGGCAGGGAAGAGATAGATTTTGGTAGCCCGACTGGAAAAAATCGCTAGCTCCAGGACGTCGGGCTAGCGATATTGCAAGCCCTGTATCTGATTGAGGAATCACTCATCTTTGGAAAAGAGAGTTTATTACAGAGAAATGTCTCTTTCCAAAATAAAAGCTATACTATCCGCTTCTTCTGGGCTATATTCTCAGCAGCATAAGGAGAATCATGTGCTAACAGCTGTCTAAATGACTCGGCTAAAGGTAGTAGCATGCTTGTTGTTTTTGTCTTTGCACTAGGATGATGTCAGCGTAAATGTGCAGTCATATTCGTTGTGTTCCCACTAGTGCTTTCAGGTTAATCTCGTTGAAATGACCTTAACGCCACAACACGGCAAATCTCCGTTAACGAGCTACCGCCGATCGCCCCGTGTGTGGGGCTAGACGGCCAACACGTTAACGAGCTAACTGCGCTAACACACTAGTTCCCACCCATGTAATTGAGCATTGCATGGCACATCCAACATACTGTTTTACTTTAGTCCATGACTCGCTTACCTTCAGGGTCATACGTCACATGAAAACCAAAATAATTCCAAACGCCAGATCTGAATGAGGGTGGGGGAGGTCCATGTGTCTTGCTAGCTTGCCCTGCGCTCTTCCTTCTGACTATGCTGTCTGTGTTGAGCGCTCAGTGGATCTGCGCTAGACAGTGCAGCCTAGGCGGAGTAGTCGAACACAGATTCACTGAGCGCTCAACACAGACAGCATCGTCGGAAGGAAAGTTGATAAAATAAATTACAAATGTTGTATTGTTCATACATATGTGTACCAAACCGAAAGCACTGTATCGAACGGTTCAATATCAAGACGAATATCGTTGCACCCCTAATTCTATCCTATCCCTTTTATCCAATTTCCTATTCCTATTGTTGTTGTGGTTGTCACTGAGTATGAGCACGAGTTATGTTTAATCCTTATTCTACTGAGCCCCTCACACCATCACGTTTGAAAGGGAAGAGACATCCTTTTCAAACAGCGAAAAAGCAAAATGTGTAGGAATTTCTGTCCATATATCCCATCCACATATTTTTCCCTTCCAGTGATGAGCAGATGGAAGGCCGTTCCATGGTTCAGGATTCAGTGATAACACTGTTTACGAGTTCCATTACGTGCTCGGCAGCCTGCGAGCACTCTGTCTCAGTGCAGCTATAAGGAAGTGGAAGGGGTGAAAGCTCACAATGGAAATAGATGCAGTTTATTTGTGACTATGCTTATCAGTGTTTGAAATAAGAACTGTGCGTTAAAAAACGGGTTCACACGGCTATATTCCAGACTTTTTTCCATCAGCCCTCTGCAGCGGAGACGTTTTGAGTTTGGTTCTGCTAACACAAGATGGATTCAATTTTTATTTACAAGGTCTGTAGCTGATGTTTGAAAAGAGGACTGGATATCCCATAAAACACAGAACCACACCAACAGTTTGATTACTGTTTTGAATAGCAAAAGCTATAATTACAGGAAAAATAGGCTTTATGCTGTCAGATTATGATTTGTAGATATTAAACTACAAAAAGTCCTGGTCTAATCAAGACTCACTGTCCCATCAAGTTGATGGCAGAATTTGATGTCTGAAAAAAGTTGAAATAACATTCCTTGTTATTTTCAGCAGCCCATAAATGTCTGGGAACTGAGAAGACCAGCTGCTGGACTCTTGGGTCTTCCTTGTGGTATTTTTTATTTCATGATGCAGCCAGTGTTTTCAGTTGTTGAAAAGTCTGGACTGCATGCAGCCCACTTCAGGACCTGGACTTTTTATCTAGGAAGCCATACTTCTGTAATAGATATAGTATGCGGTTTATCAGTGTGTTAGTGGAATATGCAAGACCTTTCCTGAAAAATCCATCTGGACAGGAGCACATGTTGCCTTAAAACCTGTAATACCTGTCAGCACTGATGGTGCCTTTCCAGATGTACCAGCAGCCAATTCCATAGGCAGTAATCCATCCCCATCAGAGAGGCCCAGTTATGACAAGCTGCATGTAGGGCTGCTCGATTCTGGCAAAAATGATAATCACGATTATTTTCACTGAAATTGAGATCTCGATTATTTGACGATATTTATTTAACCCTTTAAGACCTACCATAGAACCAAGTCCGCCAGAGCTTATATTATTTTTTTTACATGCTGTAGTGCCATTTTTGGGAGCATTTCAAGTTGCTATACATCAATACAACTGTTATAGCCCATATTTTAATAATATGTATGCATTAAGTGACCGAGGACAAGCTGATGACTTAAGCTTGTCACTGGCTTGCCATCACCAGTGTGTGAATGGGTGGATGACTGGATATGTCCTTAGGGACTAGTAAAGCGCTATATAAATACAGGCCATTTACATAAGATGTAAGTACAACTCCTCCGGTTTCTTATGCAAAACAAATTATTGCGCTAGCTTACACGGTTCCGGTTCTACAGGGATTTAAAGGGTTAACAATAACAATGTATTGAATAATGACTTTAAAAAAATAATATAAAATAGTGTGCAAATACTGATAACAGTGCAAATGTTTGCAATATAAAAAATAAATGAAAAATGTAAACATCTATGTTTAGTGAACTTTGCAGTGTTGCTCTGTGGTGCAGCTACTACACCGTGGCAACGTTTACACACTATGTCTACTTGATGTCTGACTCTGCGATCCCATAATGTTTACACACCACTGAAGGTTTTTTTACCTCTCTTTTCAACCAACGGCAGTCACTCTCCTCTCCAAATAACTTCTGCTTAGCTTTTTGAGCTTCCCTTGGGTCCTCTTAATTGTTGTGACGGGTGTTCGAAATGCAGAGAGGTGCGCTCGATTTGCCACACGGAGTAAAGCATGAGGGAGGGGATAATAATCGGCTCAGTCATTTTTAATGATCGTTGAAAGCCCAGATCGTAATCGTGATTAAAATTCGATTAATTGAGCAGCCCTAGCTGCTTGGTCCCTACCCTCCTTTGTCCAGAGGATACGGTGTCTATGTTTTCCACAAAAAAGTCACATTTTACTTCTAAAAATGTTAATGTGAAACCACCTGAGGGCCCAAAGATAATAGGCATTTAAATATTAGTTTCTGGCCTTGTCCCTAGTTCACAGAGATTTCTCCAGATTTTCTGAATCTTTAGATGATATTATGCACTGCAGATGACAAAATCTTTAGTTTTCACCACTTTTAAGGGAAAAACACTATTCTGAAAGTGTTGCACAATTTTAGTCAAACTGGTTTTTGCTTATCATTACTTCAGAAAAACTCCAAAATATGCTTTTTATACCCAATCATATTGACCTGTTGCCAATTAATTCCAACTTTTTTTTTTAAATGTGTTGTGTCACAGAAATTCAAAATGCACTAATATTTTTGATGAAATAGCAACAAACTTCTATGTTTTCTGTGGTCCACTGTGAGTAAAGTTGTGCATATCATTCCATTCTGCTTTTCAGATAACATCCCAATATGTTTATTATTGGTTTTGTACATTTATAACAAGCTAATTTACTGTCAGAGATATAAGCATTGTCGAGTGCTTTGTATAACAGCTAAGGTTAAAATGTGCTTTCTACCTGAAGACTATTTAATGTGAGAATCATCTTGAGTGGCAGCTTTGACTTTAATATCAGTCCACTTAAATTATATATAATTTAATATATAATTTTTCCTCTTTTTAAAACTCATTAACCTTGGTCTGTTTTATGCCAAATTACTAATTTACTCCTAACTCCTGCACATATAAACAATTCTTAATTGTTGGCACAGTAGTGTGTGCTAACAAAAAAAAAATCGAAACATCTTCCTTTTAGTTAATACAGTAAAATGAAGAGATAATAACAAGAGGCAAGTAACATTTTCAGATAACCACAGAAAAGGAGAAATAACACATAAGATTAACATGTAGAGAGGAGCCAGGGACAGGCACCCTTCATTTCTGTCTATTTTACCAGAATTTGAATGTGTCCAAGGCAGCCCTCATAAGACTAATGTATTCTGTGGTTAATGGAGCTGGTTGCTTCGAGGGCTGGGCTGAGAGTCGCCACAATGATTCTCACTCATTTCCTCTGAAGGGCCAATTATCTCAAATAGAGGCATTATGAAAGGAGCCGAACTTGGTCAAGTGAACAAACCCTTGCAGCTCGCGCTCCCAGCACTTCAGGTCATGTTACACCTCTAAGGGGACCTATAGTGATTTAAGGACATTTAATGTGGCTGGAAATACTGACTAAATGTAGCTACTATAGAAGGGTGACAAATTAAAGAAAAAAAACACAGTATGTTAGTGATGTCTGTTGGTGTTGATTAATATGAGTATCTGAAATGCTACAATAAGAATGAAATATTGTTCTTGCAAATCCTTGGTGACGGAGAGATTTTTAACTGGATTTAGGTCTGATGACTGAAAAAGGCCACACAGTGTGCTTTTTCTTATCAGATCATCTCAAGACCCCTCATGCCCTGTCATCCTGTAAGAGACCCCTCCCAGCACGATCAGAAACACTTTATATTGATTTGCACAATCCTTTCCTTTCAGATTATAAGCATGGCAGCAAAATGCCCCGACAGCATAACAAAGCTGCTGGGCTAGGGGTGGAGGGGGGTCAGGTTTTTCCTTTAATTTGTCACCTGTATGTACATGTGCTGAGAGCCATAAAGAGGTCACATGAATACCACTATTATGTATGAGAGTGGGTGGCTGAGTGGAGTTGAAGAGAGAGAAGCAGAGAGAGAGAGAAGAAGAGAAAGAGAAGGAGAGATTGTGTTGTCCTATGATGAAAGGCTTGATTGATTAGAGAGTGATGATTGCAGTAAATGGCCTGGAAGATGGCTCCATCTCTGTTTCCCGTTTTCTCCATCTCTTATACCTTCTTCCCTCACTCACTTGCTTTCTCACTTACACCTCTCTCACTCTCTCTCTCATTCCCGTCGTGCTTCTCTTTGTCACCCCCTCTTCTCCCTGGTTTCATCATGGCAACCCATCAACACAGCGCCTCTTTCTCTCTCTCTCTCTCCTAATGGCACAGCTATTAGTACTAATGCATTTCAAACATACAGCAGCTGCCACATCGCAATCTGAATGAAAGGACATGTCTTCCTCCAATCTCTCCAATCTCTGTCCTTTCTTCATCCAATCTTGTGTCTCGGTCCTAATGTGCTGCGCCTTATGTCAACTCTTCCTCAGATATATGACAGTGGTCATCAACAGCAACCTCTATACGTGATATGGGACGTGTGGCTGATAATAACATTGCTAATATACCTACAAAGTAGCTCGCCATATATATATATATATATATATATATATATATATATATATATATATATATATATATATATATATATTATATATATATATATTATATATGTATATATTATATATATATATATTATATATATATATAATATATACATATATATATAGATATAGATAGATAGATAGATAGATAGATAGATAGATAGACAGATAGATAGATAGATAGATAGATAGATGATGGATCCCGAATCCTCTCAGACATGACTGGAAAAACATTGTATGAGGTTTGTAAATTCTTGCATTCTTTATTTACTTGTTACACAGCGTCCCAACATTAAAACTACTAAAACCAAACTTTTTTTTAGCTCTAGCCAGAAGATTGCAGAACTCCCCAAAAGTGTTTAACAAATGTCTAACTCGCTAATATCCACACTGAAATATGAAGTCATAATTACGTTGTTGGAACAATATCTGTCCATCTCCCAGCCCCGTCTCTGCCAGTAGCAAAATGTGAAATATAAGGGAAATTAGGGCTGTTCGATATAACGATATATATCGGATGACGATATAAAAACGTCTATCGTTTCATTTTACACTATCGTTTGTTTCGCAAAATAAACTGTTTACAGCCATATTGTTTCATCGTTTTGATGGTCACTGTAGTGGCTATATTAATTTCTTAAAGTTCTCTCTTTCTCTTATATTTAATATAACCACACTAAGGATGGACAAGCGCCTGTTTTTATGCGTTGTAGTTAGCAACAACGACGGTAAAACCATAGCGTGTCCGCTTGTTTATTTTCCACATAAACCTTTCACAATAAAGCTCAAGATCCTGTTGAGACTTTTCAAAATAAACTGAATCACGTGAAAGATTATGCCGAGTATTTATGGATGAGAAGCAAAAAAGAGCCGTCAGATGCTAAAAAATAAACCTTACTCAAACGTTAGAACAGGCTTTTACCCGCAGCATGCTGAGTAATAAATACTCACAAGGAAACGGCGGCTGTTACAACCTATGTCTAAAAATGTATCGTTTCATGCATCTGTTAAAACACTCGACTCCAGCTACATGACGCGCAGCTGGAAACACTTCCCGCAAGTCGAGCTGCCCGATATTCACAGAATTTACAGAAAATGTAAAAATTTTGTGATTTATATCGTTATCGGATGATAGATGTCTTATATCGGGATATGAGATTTTGGTCATATCGCACAGCCCTAAGAGAAATGTTTTTTTCATGACAGTCAGCATTGTTTTGTAACTGAGGTATACTAAGTAACTAAGATATATTTCATGTTTGTAGCACATATGTTTTCCAGAGCCTTTAGCAGAGGATGCATCACCATCCTGGGCAATTGTGGCTCAAGAGTTGGGAGTTCGCCTTGTAATCGGAAGGTTGCCGGTTCGAGCCCCGGCTTGGACAGTCTCAGTCGTTGTGTCCTTGGGCAAGACACTTCACCCGTAGCCTACTGGTGGTGGTCAGAGGGCCCGGTGGTGCCAGTGTCCGGCAGCCTCGCCTCTGTCAGTGCGCCCCAGGGTGGCTGTGGCTACAATGTAGCTTGCCATCACCAGTGTGTGAATGGGTGGATATGTAAAGCGCTTTGGGGTCCTTAGGGACTAGTAAAGCGCTATATAAATACAGGCCATTTACCATGGCAACTACGGAAACTGACTTTTCAAAAAAGTGGCAATATTTTCAACTAAATCACCAAGTAGTTTGTATTGCCTAAAACTAACCAAGTAGTTTTTAATGATAATTAATGAATTGAACAAAATTATTAATGTATTAAAAATAGAAATTCCATTAAAAATCTTTGATGTGTATAATGCTAACTTGGCTCTCTGGTGTGAGCAGTGATTGAATTGCCCCACCAGCACCAACCCCTCTGACCTCTTAAGTGTGACTTTTTCACCTATTAAATCCGAAAAATGCTCATTTTCTCTGCATGGACAAGAATCAGTTCACAAATCAGTAGATCAAAATAAATTTGGGAAATTCATGTTTCAGAAAAAAAAAACCATAAACAAGTGTTAGATCTGTATCTGGAAATATGACTTAGAGGTTGTGACTACTGCATGAACTACAATGAGATGTGCTGCGTCTCCAGATATCTACGTCTACATTTAAATTACAGGCCTCATTACGTCATTTTATCATATATGAAGTTCAAGTGAATCAGGAACTTCCAGATTTTGCTATGTATGGGACAGAACCTAAAACAGGACATCTGGCCCTTTTACTGCCCACCCCCAGTTTCTGAAAGAGAGCCAAATTCAAAATCACATTACCATTTCCAACTATGCAAATACAACAGATAATCACAGAATACAGCCTCTGTCTTTCAACAGCATATCTTATGTCTCATTTAATACACTATATTTTGATAATGGCAGTAGTTTTGCTGTTTCAACAACACCATTGTCCATAAGCCTAACGTGCCTGCAGTCTAAGCAGCATAACCTGACAGAAGAGATGGGGTATAAAGACTGGGGAAAACCTCCCTGCACATTTTAGACGAGACTATGTCCCATGTAAGTGGATATAATATAATTTTTGCATTTCTGTCATGCTATAAACATATAAAAGCGCTTCTATATAAAAGATTACAATTTTAGTGTGAAGCCAAGCTGCTCCAAAACCCCTCTAGCTGCAAATTCAGCTTCAAAAGTCGCTAACACGGGGTATGTATTCGCTGGTGTTCTGGGAGAAAAACCATTAAAAGCAATAAAACATTTCAGCAGCTACTTTGAGCGGGTAAACACCCAGGCAATCATATTACCAAGAAAAATGCACTTTCCTCTGCAGGACGGGATTTAAATGACACTCTAAACACCTCGCATGCAGACTTTCAGCAGTGGTCAAAGCTGTAAGACCCGGGACTGCTTAATCACTTCATTCTGATACAGAAATATTAGACGTTGCTGACGTTACTCTGAGCAGTTTCATAGTGCTCCACTGTCACGCAGCCAATTTTCAGTATACAAAACAGAGATATGTGATACTTGGCTCTAAAGATGTTGGTTCTCTTTGCCCTTAAGAGAAAAGCACAACAGCACTGAAATGACTCGAGTCGCCTGGGGATGACTCTGTTGCCAACACGGTAGCCGGGTGTCACAGAGCGATGGGCACCTGACCTTGAGAAATCAGCGGCAATCCAACACTTTAATGTCTATTTCACACACCATTTGATTCCAATGGATTTAAAACCCTGAACGACCATTTCAACAGTTGTTACGATCAACATTTTGACATCCATAATGTCCAGCAGTCGGGGTGGTCAGGCATCGCCTCTGCAGTTAAACCGGGAAAATGCTTGAATGTGTGTGTGAGAGTGAGGCGGGGAGAGAAGAAGTGAGGTCTTCCCACTGCATGGGTAACAGCTGCGATGGCAGCCGCTATGAGGAACAAGCGTGTCATTGAGTTTCTATGATGTCACTCTTTGGCGAGGCAAGCAGATGGGCTGGGCCAGGTACAGAACCTACCATTAATAAACACATACAAATGAATACCCACTCGCTGACAAACACAGCCACATTATGCATTTTCGACCCAGAGCAGAGAGCACGCGCACCCACACACACGAGCTCTACCAAAATGCACCGTCTCGCATGCATAAACACCTTTTCTCTTCATTTGACAGACTGCTCCACCCGCTAGTTTAAGATGCAACACATTTCGCCTAATATACCCAAAGAGCATGCAGCCCTAATCTAATTAGAGTGTCAGTCAGCAGAGTGTTCACCCAAAGAGAAATTAGGAGAGCACAAAATCTACAAACAGGAGAAAAAAAAAAATCTTGCAGGGATGTGGCATATCTACCACCGCCACCACCTTTTTGTGATATTTTTTAATGGTTTCACAGTTGCCCCTGCTGAGATTCATTACCTGTTCTAATTATAAAGGCAAATGAAATCAGCTCAATACATTATTAATAGAGAAACACTATTAGGATTCATTTGCAGTATTTGCAACAATATGGTATATTCCAAATGTTTTCATGGCTGATTAAAGACACATAGGGAGGGGAAAAAAAAGGTTTATGAATGTGATGGAAGTGCTGAAGGTTAGAGTGTGAATGAGACTGGTGACTGGACAGAAAGAGATGCAAAAAATGAAGGAGAAAAGGCGAAAGAGTCGAAACAGAGGGACAGAGAGAGGTGTTCTGGAGGGGGAGGGTTAGTTTAAAGAGAGTGCTGGCTTTTCCACACGAGGAGGTATTGATGCCATATTGGACGGAGCTACTTATGAACAGGTGTGCTGTGCTTGGTCCCTGTGACCCAGGCTTCACTTCCTGCATGGCTACACATCCCATTGAGGTGCATCAGATCCGGGCAGGGAGAGGCAGGCATCAACCCCACTCAGGTCTAAGATGAAGGGACATCCACACTGCAGCTCTGTCCCTTGGACCAGCAGGGTGAGACGGAGGATTGCAGAACCACCCCCACCCCAAGAGTACCGCTTTAGAGTGTAAGCAACCATGAATAAAAATGGACTTGCAGGGAAGTAGGCTTCATAATAATTATTCGTTTTAAAATCAGTTAAAACCTTTTCTCAAATATCCCCCAGGAGGCGTGGGGTTAAAAATCCATTTGTGAGAAGTGTACCATGACATCGAGCTTGTCTCCCTGGAGACAGAGGATGTGACAGTAGGGAGTGTGCATGCGTCGGGTGAGGCTATATATACATGCATATATGTGTGCATTGTGTGTGCAGGGCATCTGAATGTTTGCAAATTTGAGAGTCACTGGAGCACACCGGCTCAAAGACACACAAGCCAGAGTAATACCGTTTCTCCTTTTTTAGATTTCAAGAGCAGATGTCTAGTATTTTAAAAGGTCAGCTGCAGGAGAATGTAATGTTCAAGTTACTACGGCCCGCAAAACAAAAAGAGCAAAAGCTTTATATACCATAAAAATAACAACCCCAGAAGTAATTTTCAAGCAATTTTAAGTAAGCAATTTCAGGGTGTATGGATATAATGCTATGGTCATAATGTGCATTACTGTTTTTTGTACTAATCACCACATTGTCTCTGTGATGCTGATCACATTGTCATCAAAGGGTTACCTTTAAAGGTGTTAAATTGAGGGGAAATTGGAAAGCAGATGACAGAAAGATAAACCAGTTTGCCTAGAAAAGAAAAAAGGGAAAAAGGCAGAAGTCTTGGAAAGGAGGGAGAGGAGCGGGTGTCCTACTTTACCGTCACACCATCTTGCCAGACGTGTTCCTTCTGAAGCTGCTCTGCTTCTCTGGCCAGTTTCTACAAGGTAGCAAAAAGAGAAAAAAAATAGCAGTGTCAGTATCAGAAGTCAATAGAAAATTGATTTGTTTGTGTGTGTGTGTGTGGGCGTGTTTGTGTGTGCCACGGACAAACAGACAGAATGGAAATGGTGACCTTGTTCCCTATAAAAGCTGATGATTAGAACGGCAGCTGTCCTCCTTTAAGCACCGGTCTCACAGCACCAGGAGATGAGCATTCAATGTTTCCCCTACCACTGCCCTATATCCTCTCCAACTTACAAAAAATAAAATAAAATTTAAAAGACAAATTAAAAAATAAATGTTATTATTATTATTTTTATCTGCACTGAAATAACAATTATAAGCAAGAAAATATCCAATTTTCATCGTCTCAGTCAACCTAAAAACTGTTTGTTCAGTTTGTTAATGCTTTATTAATCTTATACAGTGCACTCTCTGTATTACAGTGTAGAAAATATCACTTTGCACTTGTATCTTCAAATCCATGTCTGTCTAATTGACATACTGTATGTAGTCAAAACTTTAGGATTTAATATTTAAATAATATTCACACTTGTTGCCAAGAAGCACACCGAGAGTCCAAATCCCCACCAAGGCAACTCACACTCTGGTGATAATTTAAGGCAATAGTATTATATTTTGTATATATTAATTTAATTTTCTTTGTTCTTGTTAAGTGTACTTTAAGACGTTCGTAGTGCAGTAAAAACGTATATATGACACACTGTTTGATTGCACAAACACTATGTAGGAGTGGGTAATGGGTAATAGGTACTGATTTGTAAATAACTGGACATGGTTTGTGAAATCTGAAAGGCTAAGGCTGTGCCATATCATATTGCCCACATTAATACTTGATACATTTTTACCTGATATGAAAGTGTCACATTACAATAACAAACATATGCATATGTTCCATGGTGTGTACAACAACGAGACAAGCCCGGGCATGTCTGAGAGCAAGAGCCGCTTGTCAGTCTCCAACGGCAATTAGGTATCTAGTTCTGCAAACTTGCAACCCAAACGTAAACAAGTCAACCAAACATCGCTTGTTGCACTCCATTCGACAGAAAGTTCAAATGGTAGATAGAAATTTCTTATGTGGTTACATGATGGAAAAGCAGAGCTTTAAGCAACTGGTTAAAAATCTCAACCCAAGATACAACATCCTAGTTATAAAATATTTTTCACTTTTATTATGTGACAATATTGTGCAGATCCTGAAGAGTTAGCTAATTGCTTTAGCTCTTGTCAAACTGAAGTGCTACATAGTTATGTTATGCTTTCACTAAATAGTTCCAGGGCAAACACTACTAAAGCTACTTTTGTGCGTATATTCCCTTCATGCTGTGTTACTGGAAATACTGCTGAGTCACTGCTATTGCACTACAATGCTGCTGCTGGCTCCTTGTTTCAGTAGATTCACACTTTAATTTAGGAAGTGCGCCATCTATAACAGTAGCCCAGAGATAAGAAGAAGGATGGAAAAAGTCAAGATAACCTTTAACTAATTCCAGGTGAACCTTTGAGCCAAATTTGAAGAAAATCCCTCAAAGGGCTCAAAAGATGTTCATGAAAAAAGACAAAGATCATAGAAAATGGATGGATGGATGATTTTTATTATAAAATTATTATTTTTATATAAGATGTTATTACATATTGCACAGGTAATAATAATCTTATACTGCAAGTGTATCCATTTATTTGAGAGCTGAGACACAATGTAAACAAATGTGACATAGTACCATACGATGTTTACAATAAGTACTGGTGCTGATCCTCATCGCTCCAAACAAAGACTCATCTTGAATGGCTGTTTGTTAATAATATCCATATTTTTCCACGCATGCAGATAAGAGATGGACATTAACTTGAAAGGCAGTGTTTGCTATGATTTAAAATTGTTATCTTCAGCTGCAGTCAAGTTAAGAATGCATTATTTGATTTAGTCCATATTGACAACAGAAGTTTCTGTGCACCATGACTTTTATATTTAATGCGCACATTTCTTAAACACCAACGCGTATGCTTATCTTGTTAAACGTTCGAACACCCTGGCAGCACACACTTCTTTTTACTGTTTTTTTTTCTCTCTCAATATGCACAAATACTCTCCATCAACACAGACAAGGGTCACCTTCGTGATAACGTCAAATATGAAACTTGATTTCTTTCCCCTCATGCAGTGAAACAACAACGGCCAAATAGAAGAGTTGCTGAAAATCGTGTCATAAAATGTCAGTCAAAAGTCTGACTGAATATAAAGTGTTTTAACTTGAGCTTCTGTTACTATTCTGCTGACATACACATAATATTATCATCTTAAACTGATATTTAGCACCACTGCCCGTGATGTTCTTTCATGTTCTAACATCATTTGCTATGATGTGGTTCATCCCTGTAGAAACTTCTCTTATAGGAAGTCGTCCAAGTGACAAATACGCCTCCTACCCCACAGTGAAACTCACCCTCCTTCCCTCTTGTGCTTCAGTATCTAGGTTTCCCCAGCCCTCTAGGGGGCGATGTTATTTTCGTCACAGAATAGTGTGATCAGCCACAAATCCCAAGGCTCGAAAAATTACTAACCCTAATTTAGACCCCTGCTGCAAAGAGATCTCATTCATTTGCGGAGCTACACCGAAGGAGCCTGTCCCCTGCTATGAGAGCCTTTTTATCTACAAAAAACACGCAAGACATAAACTGTCATTATAGTGGAAGCTGTCCTATTTCTATTAAGTGCCCCGCCCACCCCATTTCTGCAGAAACAATACATCTCAATGCACGCACACAAGCTCTATGTGTGGTCATGCGGGATGTTAGTAAAGATAATTGCTTCGCTCTAAGCATGTACACAATGTGATATCACTAGCATAATTTGTGGCGTGCGGTAGCAATAAATCTGGATCTTTAAAGCCACTTTTGCATTGTGCTATTAAGCACCTGAATAAGCTTTTAATAATGATTTCATTCATTTCCTGTTGAGACAATAGAAAGCTAAAACAAAGAAATAAGGATCTAATTAGCTTATTGAAATTATTACCAGAGTCCATTATAAAAAGCAGTAATTGCACAGCTTTTTGTTAAGGACGGTCAACTTCGCTAAAGCACCACAACAATAATCTCATAGCTATCAGCACTCCCATATTCAATTCGGGACAAACAGAGGAGCCAAACAAAGATTTCACTACACTGTGGCAGCTCAGAGGTTAGCCACATGATTTCAAACTCTGTCTCAACACATGGTACACGTAAAGCTTTTCATTAATATGCAAATATTTGTGAATATATAGTAGCAAGTTGCATTTTCTTAGCAGTCTTTTCTCAGTCCTCTGTTATGATCTATGATCTAGCCATTCCCCTCAGGATCTAGTCTGTCAGTAAGAATCTCGACTTTGTTCCTTCAGAAAATCCATTTCCCACCCCATGAGTGGCCAACACATCTTGTTTTTCCAGTTCTCTGTTTTCTCCAGCTGCCTTTCTCCTGGTCTTCTTCCTTCCTCTCGTCCTGGTAGGCAAACATTTCTCTGGGATCCTATCGCTTCTCTCGCTGCTTAATGCAGTCCCCGCTCCAAAACAGCCATGTGTCTTCATGTGTCTTTCCTTCCTCTGTGCTGGCCCAGATGGATGGGCAACACAAACAGCCAATGAATCACAGTGAGAGATGTGGGAAGGAGGGGGGCAGGGATATATCATCTATGCTGGTGGCTGGAGCCCAAGCAGCTTAGAGCACTGGATGAGCATAGTGAGATCAGCGCAGTACAGCACAGATAAGCCCAGTACAGGCCCACACAACACAGAAACTCAGCTACACTACAGCATGCAGGCACAAATACATCAGGACAGTCAACAACATGAGCGTGAAGCGCTAATGTTACCGCTATTGTAACCTTGACACAAAACGCCTCACATGTTGGGCCATTTGTCACGCAGTCGTCGGGCAAGGTCAAGAACCATAAACACAACTCTGCGATCTGTAGTGGCGTTTGAAGTGCTTCTACCACTTCTGCAGACTTAAACAACACGCAATGGAATCTGTCACGTATGGGAACATTGTACGTAATAGCGCAGGTGACAGCGTAATTGTGCAAACAACCAAAGAGCAGACAGCAGCAGCTTGCCGATGCCTCCGCTGTCGTAGAACGCTGCCGGCGAAGAGCCGCGGTCCCTCACTGTGAACTCACAGAGCAAGAAGACGGCGAGAGAGAGAGCGGGAAAAAAAGTAACGAAAAGCTCAGCATGAGACGATTAGGATCTTTAATATTCATAACTGTTAAGTTTCCTTTCTTCCAGAGGGGAGCGGTTTAATCAGTCAAAGTCATGTTATTTCTAAAGGAATGACAGCACACCAGGGACGGGCAGCGTCATGCTGTGGTGAGCGCCAACTCGACACTGGGCCGCCGTAGCCTGTTAGGCCTTTCCACTGAGCATTAACTTAAAGGGCACTCAACACATTGCCACCTGTGTGATCTTAAAAAACAGCCTCACAATGCGTGTGTTTGACCGCGAGGACACTTGAGAAAACACGACACGGACTGTACATGTGATGGCGGCTTTGACTAAGGTACTCGACACATTCTCAAATGACCCCTTTAGCTCGGTTTATGCGAACACTTAAGTCACCTTGGAGACCAAAAGACTGTGAAATGACTCTGCTGAGGTCACTTAACCTTCTCACTGCAACTAATACAGCGAGGGAAGACCCTTGGTACATTTTTCAATGAGAGTTTTTTTTTAAATTACAGCTGGCTGCAGACATAAAGGTAAGCCGGGTTCTTTGAAAACAAACAAAAAAAATATTTCTAAATATAGAACCGTTTTCTCAAGGGTCCTTCCAGCAATGTTGAATTAAACATCAAACCACAGCATCTCTATAGTCCTCCCAAGTATCCTCTGACACATGCATGATAGAGACGAATTTCCAGCACTGGTAGATCTACCAAGAGACAGTTTGAAAGGCATGTCACAGCTCCATAAAATATTGTTGTATTAGGAGATAAGTACGATATGATGATTAGAGTTTGAGTACAGACTGCTGTTTGTTATATCTGCTGATAAAATACTTCTTGCACTCACAAGGTCACAGATGTGTCATGGCCCTAAGAGCTGCTCAGTGTGCTGTAGTAATGCAGGGAGACGTAATGTCATGCGGCAGTTAGTCCATTAGGGGGCAGCAGACTGAGCGCCAGCAGCAGCAGCAGCAGCAGCCAGTGGAGCCTGTCAGAGTGAGAGCAGTCTGCTTTAAGCTCTTCATTCTGTCTTCTCCACTCGGCCGGGATTAAGGCCAATCATAGAAATCACTGAGTCAGAACCGTCCCACAATAACAGATGGAGGGACTTTCCACTCCAGAATTTTAAAACATCACAGACAAACTCACTTTCACTCGGCCTCGCACCCTCGCCGCCACCATCCCCCACCGCCGCCACCATCTTTCATTCTCGCACCATCCTTTTATCTCTCCTCTCCGCTCGGCTGTTTTATCCTGCCATCATATGCTGTACTCCATTTCTCTCCATCTGTCTCAGTTTACTGCCCCCAAACTTTCTCCCTCCACTAAAGCCATATTAATTCCAACAACACACTCAAATCAACTGCAGAAGAGTTTAATTGACTTCACAGATTGGAGAATTTCCTCTGTGAAGTACTTTGAACTGGGAAAGAGCTGGAAAACTTATAACTTGTTTTGACTGCAACCCAGCCTTCTGACAGACTATCAAATTTCAAGATTGCCACGCAAAGTTCCTCCGAGGAGGACACTGATAATAACAATAGACGTTCCCCCTTTAGAGTTGCCAAACAATGTAAAAGTCCATAATGAGGTGCAATAATGACCCTTAATTCCAAGTCCCTGGTTGGTTAGCTACTGGCAGCTGGGTATTGTAGCCGCTATTAGCTAACTCTGACAGAGGATGTGCATGGATGGGTGGGAGACCCTGCCTTTGTTCTGTGATCCAAAGCACCCTGTGGCAGACCAGTTTGCAGAGGCTGTGTGTGTGTGTGTGTGTGTAGTGCTATTGTAGCATGTGCTGAGATAATCCCTGCCTTTGTTTCTCACCCATAATCTTCCTCCACCACAACGGAAATGTTAACACTGTCTTTTGCTTTTCCCCACTCATGGCAGCGCATTCCCAACTCCACTTCTGTTTCCACAGAGGCTGGATCTGGAAGATGTGAGATGTCACCTACCCACAGCAGCATCAGCTCACCAGCTTTTCAAAATCAAACACTCTTTTTTCTTTCTCTACACTCCACAGAGCCTCGCGGAAACACTACATTTCCAAAGACGATTGCCAGCATTGTGCGGAAGCTTCTGTGTAGTTCACTGAGACAAAAAAGGCAGCTGTCTTTACTCTGGAACAATAGCTGCTGCAAAGAGCTCCTGTAACCTCACAGTGGTTCTTCAGCGTTACGCCAAAGGGATCGACCTTGATCATAAACCCTTGTGTGCTAACAGATCTACTTCTAAGTTTATGATATGGATATAATCAAAATACGATTATGATAGAAGCAATATCACAGGAGCAAACGTGCTAATCTAATATATTACTGACTGCTGAAGTATCTCCATAAAAACAATTCTCGCTAAAAACTAATTCTCTTTTAATTGGGATGCTCTTTGTTTCATTTGAGATACACTCAAAATAATATGCATTTCACTCATTAAACCACAGTGCCTTTGAAGCTAAGTGGCAGGCTCATCATAGCACAGAATGAGGCCAAAGACCATTGTGCTACACATTATCATTCACTGGAGCTGCTACCACTGTAATTTCAATTAAACCTCCTATGGGATAACTGCTACAAACAAGCTCTATGTAGATAAAACGCATGCTTTCAAAACTATGAATCCACACAAGTCACCGTGCACCAATGCAGCACGCGTGCGTTACGGTAAAACAAGGTCACTGCAAGAACATGCCATAGAGATCTGCAGCCTTGAATGCTCACAGGTAGCCATGATTCCTACATGCAGAGGCCAGCAGGGGGCTCAGGGTGAGCGTGCAGACTGAGCAGTGTGTTGATGGGGCCAGGATCAGCTCAGTGACATGCGAGTGTCTGGCTGGTTGGGCTCACTGTCTATTGTTTGACAGATAGTCGCAGACGTGCCCAGCCTTTCCTGCTGTTACTGGCATCAAACAGACACAGGAGCAGAGAGGGAGAGAAAGGGAGGAAGTAACATTTCAGAAAAAAGGTTCTCCAGCAGCTCATAAAGCACTGACCTTGTGGGTGACTTAGACGAAGAAAGCTGCATACTTGTTGTCTAGTAAAAAAAGTGGTGAATAAAATCCATAAGTCAAAAAGAAGAAGCCCACTGACGTTCCACAAGAGAAAAAGTGAGCACATCACTTCCCTTTTACGTGGCACAAATGTTAACATGTTCATGGGGCTTCACAGACGACCCACATGTTGCGTCCACCTCCTCCTGTGTAGGTGGAGTGGGTGGGAACAGCATCATTAAGCATGTCTTCAGAGGTTAGAGTGACATAAGCATGCGGCATCACAACCAACAACAACAGAACAAGACAGAGAGCTCATGTCTGTACTCCGCCGCTGTTCTATATTTCAGCAATCTGTTATTTGTGTCGCATCATGACAAAAACCCCAATCATTGCCAAAACACACACGCACACATTATGTAAAAACACACACGCAAACATTTAAAATGAGCACGAAAACAGCGGCAGCTGACATCTTGAATGGAAGACAAGCATGATTGTACATGCACACGCTAAGGCGCACTTTTAATCACCACTGGTCACGCGGCGCACCGACACAGACTCCACTGAGATGTATGTTCATACTGTACACTTGCAATCAGACCAAAAGAGCCCTCATTAATCAACAGGCAATCAGTTATACAAGCATTTGTATGCTGTGTGTCCCTTCTCTGGCAGACGTACGCTGAGTGCTGGGCTTGGATGGAAAAACAGTTGGACAGTCAGATGTGTGTTGCTGAAACAAATGAGACAATGTAGACCATTTAATGGGATGGAGACGAGCAAACAACCAAAGCTTGAAATTGTGCAGAAACATGCAATAGCAGTGGGGGGGGGGGGCAGTCTGACATCACTAGACTCTCAGTTAATAAGCATCAAAATCTGTTTTGTGAAATACTAAAGCTACATATGTTTTGATCACTGTGCTGTGGACTATTTGAAAATAATTACAAAATAAAACATATTTGGACTTGTTTGGGCGTGCGATGCTTTATTGGCACATCTGATCTGGGTGGGTGAATCAGCATTAAGTTTGCATGAACATAATGTTGATTCAGTTGCCATATAATTACTGTTATTTTGTCCTCGTTTGCTGATAGAGCAAGCAAAACAGTTCCCACACATAGTTGTAGTTTTTTGCTTGTTTTGATCAGATTGTAGTTTTCTGGTTAATATGACTAAATAACCCTCGAAAGATTTTTAGCAGACATGCACAACGTGTATCTTACCCGTTAACTAAGAGATGAATCTCTAGTTATTATGTATGGGCTCCAATCAGGTTAAGCCCGATCGATGTAGGATCTTTAAGATCGATACCGATATTTGGTAAAATCTGATATCACAGCCGAAATTTTTGTTCCTTTCAGACACGTGAAAGATAAAATAATAAAATGATTTTTTAATATGTGTTTCATAGGACTCCTTACTAAAATAATATGAGAGGACAGTTTAAAAATAATCTTGTTTTATTGTTATCATCATCCAATTAGCCCTGCTGTTGAAAATTAATGAGTGGCCTCTGGTGGACAAACTGTGTAACAGCAACACTCGCGACATGGCTAAAGGCAGTTTCTCATGCCTCCTCCTTAGTTTTTAAAATGTCCATTTATCTGCCAATATAAACAAAGACACCAGTATACTGTATTGCCACATAGCTAATATATCGGGAGGATGTCACTGTCCTATTGCCCCCATGCCTCCCAGGAATCATCGGACTGCCCATAAAGCCATTCTCCAGCTCTTATTCTTAAATGCAAACTAATATCTAACATCATCACCTGATATAGTTAATGTCTGGAGGTTAGGGTTGCATCAACATTGAATCTAATGTACTACAATATAGTTTTTTATGTTATGTTTTAAATATATTGATGCAGAGATGAAAAAATAAGAAAGACGGGGGAAAAGAAAGAACAACAAGAGGAGGAAAGGCTCTTTTTATTTTTTTTGCTTAGAGCCATACCAATATAATCTCAGCCCATCAGCTTAGCTTGGCTCGTCTCACCTCACCTTTCCACAGCGATGTCTGCAGTTCAAGGGCAAACTGTATATTTTTTCTGTCTATTTTTGCTCTTTACTTCAATCAGCTTCCCTCTTACTTGAAGATTACTGATAGTTTAATGAAAAGAGTTATACTGCGGGAGCTTATAAGGGCAGTTCTAATTCAACTAAAAGGCCACGATGCGTTTCCTAAAAGCTATTTTATGTCTTGCAGATTTACTTTGCTCCCTCCCTTTCGTCTTTACGGCTACAAAGGGAAAATGTATGCTTCCTGACAAAACCACTGTCAGAGTGCAAGAAAGCTCAATGACAGCAGTTGGTGTTTGACAAAGTATATCACTGACAGCGCACGGCAGGTCAGTTGTTGAGGATTTACACATGTGAACACATGAATACAAACCTTCAGTCATATTTATCCATGCATACACACACGCACGCACGCACGCACGTGGACACACACACGCGCACATACCCTATCCAGTATTCCAGCAGACATAAGAGAGGAAAAACATGCAGACACGGCTGTCTCTCAAAGCAATTACAGCAGACTGAAACCAAATTAAATTTGAAGCCTAGAGCAACACTAGCGACTGAATGTCTATGACAGATATGACAGGGGAGGAAAGGGAGTGCTGCGGGACCAAAGGGTGGAAGACATGAAGAAGAGAACGCCAGGTGTGGGTCAGAGAGGAAGAGAAAGCTACTTGGATAGAAGAGCAAATAGACAGAAGTGGGGCAGAGAGCTGGTCCCACGCAGAGAGCATCGGGAATGAACTCAACCGAGATTTAAAGGACGGTTCAGATGGTTTAGAACGCGTTAGCTCAAGTTCACTGCAGACACGTTCGAAAACACGCCATATGTTGTTGGACTGATTTGGCATCGTCTGTATAATAATTTCAGGAATTAACTTGGAGCTTTGCTTAAAACAGTAAATGTTTACCATAAAATTTCACATTTGCATCTGCTGAGCAACACTTTTTATCCAGTATATAAAATTTTGTCAATGACATACTGCAACTGTGACAGCACCCCCCCACCAAAAAAAGTGTAGAGACCCAAATTGTATTATTTAACCGACAATATTATCCATATGAGTAGCTTTCCTTACTCTAATAAAAGTAATGGGAAAAAGAAAAGCTTCTAAAAGTTTGGGACTCATTCTGAAACCATGTGGTATGCTTTGGGACAAAGTATTGCAATTAATTGAGTAAAACATGCAAAACTCCTACAGTTCACAAGACTTCGCCAATGGAATTCCTGCTAAACGTAGTATATTTTACAACTTACCAAGTAATTATTTATTCAAAAATAATTATCTGAGAAGGCAACAAAAACTACAACACTATGAAAACGCTGAAATGAAAATGTTCTTTCATTGAATAATAAAAGCACTTCTTTTAAAAAAAAAACTGCTTTAACGCTGGAAACTGATGCCACGCAAGTAGAATTATACTATCTGTAGACCACTTAGCAATCACAAACATGCGCTCGTTACAGGCATACAGATTAGCTCAGTTTCCAGTTCTCCATGAGATATCATTTCACCATTTTCATTATTCTAGTCCAAGAAATGACAGGATTAGTTGTGGCGGCTTTTAAACATCTGATGTTATCTCGCTCTCCTGGGTGAACAATTAATCCCCCCTTATTTCCCTTCTTCTCATCACCCTCTCTCTCACTCCCCATCCAGGCCTTAACTTGCCTTCTTTTCTCTGTTTTTTCTTTTCTTTTTTTTACTAGAGAGAAATAGAGCTAAGTGGCCTGATGTTTGAGCTGTGTAAGTGGACACAAAATTAAGTTTTTGTGCCCCACAATTGGTGTGATTTGTTTAAAGAGCAAAACCAATACTACATGGATTCATAATCAGGTTTACTACAAGTAAAACTATGAAATGACTTTAACTGGCAATGTGCCTTCTGACTAACACATAAATGATACTGTCATCCTTGTGTGGAGAATAAGAAAAAGCTCGCAGGTTTTCGTATGATAATGTCAAATAACATCTGGCTAACTATGTAAATGTTTGATCAGTCTGCTGTGGCTTGTCCTCATGCAGTTCATGCTCCTCAGCCACTGAGACATGATGTGTTGAATATTTAACCAAGCAGCGATGCTCAGAATTCAGCTGAGACTAACATATGCAAGATCTATATGAGGCAATTTGTAGAGGCAGACAGAACAAACAGAAAACTAAAGACGTAATTATTAAAAGGTTTGAAAACGTGTGTCTGTGACTATGTGCTGGGAGGTCCATCATGACACAGTATGCAACAATATAGCTCAATTCTTTTTCTCCCCGATTTTAAATTCTCTCTCAAAGAATCCCAAAGCTTTCTTTTCATTACAGTGTGATGTGGATAGACTGAGAGTGCTTCTCTCTGAGCTGCTGATACACTAGGGTGACTGGTATTGTGGGGTTTTTTTCTTCTTCTTTTTTTGTGAAAATTAATCTGGACTTCAAAGTGTCATCAAAGAACCAGCTGAACTTAATTATACCATATGCACAGTATATTCTAGAATCCAATATGGGACCATTTCCTGTTTTATTCTGAATTAAATTACAAAATAAATGTAAACTGAAATACTGCTTTTCTTGGGTAAGTTACAGTGTGTACAATGCAAAGCTTACATATGATGTGGCATTGTAACTAAGTACCACTGCAAAGAAACCCTTCTGAATAACTTTTGTGCATATAAGTTGTCTAGCTGTGGCATATAGAAAAATAAAAGTACAACTGCTGGGTGCAAATAGTGCTCACAGCGTGTCAGGAGTCCTGCCATCACACACTGAGCCTGCAAATGTTGTAATTTAAAACCTTGCTGACTCATGAATACACTGGTGCCAAGCACACTAGATAACAGAATAAACATGTAAATAAGACATCTTTGTGGGGTTTGGAGAGCTGATTTTTCACTTTTCCTATATAAGATGGCATTTTGCCCATAACCTGGGCTTGATGAAGAGCAAATTATCACCCAAAAAGTAATTATTGAAAGATACCATTACAGTGTTAATAGCTACCATAGGATCAGAGTGGTGGATATCTATGGGCAGAAATGAAATAAACTATCCATAACTGTGTTTTAACATGAAAATCAGATTACAGTGAGTATTTTATATGGAGAGAGCATAGACTGTATATAAAAGATGCTGGCAGCCATCATGATCATCCTCTGTGTGCCTGTCAGTGTTGCAAATGTGGCAGTGGGGTGTGGTTTTGGTTCAGAGGTTAGAAGTGATGAGATGCTACGTTGCACAGATAATGCATAATAATTGATGCAGGAGCACAATAGGGGCAACCTGTGCAAGCATAGACAGCGGCTGGTGTAGCCGCAGCCACAATACAACCAAGGAAGCTGACCCTGAGTGCAAAGTGCACGAGTGTATAAAACACAGTGGTGGATTGTGAACTGTTGGTGTAAATAAAATATGTAAGTAGTATGGGAAAGCATTTGTGAGTGTTGGGGAACACGCTGTAGACAGAGCTGTGCTGTCTCGCTACTCGGCTTGCCTCAACAAGTAGTTTGGCCATAGTCATCTTTAAAACCGAACTTGACTAAGCACAGACTGGACATATGTTTGTGATTTGTCATTCACAAAGTAGCCACACCTTATCAGGTTTATTGAGTTGTGTGTTTGCAGCTTGCTGGCCTTTTTAGACCAAGAGCTACACCCAGGTTTTAGGTACAATGGGAGTAAGTGCCCTTCTACAGTGTGTGCCATGCTGCAGACCAATCAACTATTTGCAGGCCTGTAAATGGGTTTAAAAGCAGAGAAGAGACTGCATTTTTCAATAAACTGATATAGTGCAAAAGCAGAGAAAGCAAAAAAAAAAGTGAAATCGTGCTCGATTTATTCCTGCATTTAAACTTTACTCATTCTCTTGACAATATTCACATTTTCTCTCAGTGGAAATGATTTGGCTTTGTGTGCATATGCTAAAGTGTAATGGTTTAAAGGTACCGTTTATAATTCTTTTTAGATTATCTACAAAAAAGATTGTGCTCATACTACACATGTGGCTAAAGACCAGGAAAATGCATAGCACGCCCAATATTCTCGCGATTAGTTATTGTCCGTCTCTGTACAGCTGACAACAAGCTGACTAAACGACAGCTGGTTATAAGCTAACATTATGCTAGCTAATGCAAGCACCAAATACAGCAGTGTTTACTGCAGCACAGAAAGCCATCAGACAAAAGTGAGCTACACTAACTCATTGACTCGTATCTGGACTTCCTTCGCAAAGTTTTACAGACAGAGTAAATAAACATGGGCACCTTGTGAATTAAATATCAGACTGACAGCTGACAGTCACTACAGATGAACAGTAGCTAGACTTTTCAAGTGGACTCGGGGGAAAAAATGTAAAATACCACAAATTATATAATTAAAACATGTTGCTTATTAGCAAGTTATTAGTTAGTTATTAGTTATTAGCAATATGTTAATAGCTATCATAAGTTAATAGCTAAGTTATTCAAATATGTTAAAATGCAGTGCGTACAAAAATGATTGGATACACAAGCAGTAGGAAAAACATGCCAACAAACATGGCCACAGTTATAGGGAAACACTAAGTGACTGGCCAGGCCATTAAGGGGTGCAGTCCTAATGTAATGTTTTTGATCTCTCTTGGCAGACTAAACACGTTTGTCCTACAGCAGCTACCGTAGCTAGGATTAAGCACTTGAATTGGGAGTGGTAAGAAAACAGAATTTGTTGGCTAGCAGTGAGATTTTATACATTGTACCTTTAACCAAAACAACTAGACTATTTCTTTTATTCTAAAGTCAGGGATCTTTTATTTATCTTATCTGATTTGATTATTTTAGTGTATGATAGCAACATCCACATACATCAATCCACTGACGCTGTAAAGAGATTGGATTAAGAATTAAAGTTTAAAAAAAACTTAATAAAGATAGCAGTGGCTGTGATATACTGTAAGAGAGGAGAACTTGGATCATTTATGCTGACCACGAGAATAAGACACAGCTCTGGATAAATGACTGATAACACAAGGGGTAGAGCCCTGGGCCTACAAGAACGCTACCAAGTCTAATCAGTCTAACACGGCTGAATTACAAATACTAGAGATATCTCATACTTGAATTATCAGTTTTAATTATCACACACGTACAGATTCCCCAACTCAAAAGCGCACACACACACGCGCAAAAAAATCCATTCACATACATCTGTTTCTTAGGCGCTAAGCACTGTGCAAAGGCAGAGATTGAAAATACCTCATTTAAATCATTTCAAAAAGAACAAACTCATTTTTGAAAATGTGTCATGCACACAGCGGTCTGATGGCATATTCAGTATCATTACAGACTAACATTGGTCAAAGATTATAGCGGGTAGCCCATTTGGTCTGTCTGTGTGGATGAAGTCAATTTAGAAGAAGGCATTTCCAGCTTCTCATTACCCAAGTGGTATACACTGCGCACCTTTTATCTCACCTATTACGTGCTAAAAATATCTGCTGTTGGAGAAACAACACACTGCAAGAAAGACAACTCCATAAAACAAAAAGGCAATGTGGAATATCTTAAATTACAGAAAAACCATTGAAGGAAAGAAGAAAGGGGTGAAAGATTAAAAAAAAAACAAAAAAACTCTACGGCGAAGTAGAATCATTTAAAAAGCACAAAGTGTGATTCAAGGAGAGAGAGAGGGAGCGAGGTAGGTAGGACTGGAGCAGTCTAACCTTGACAGAGTGCATCTTCTGACAAGCATCTGCCTCCTGTAATAATTTAGAAATAATCTCCATCCACAAAGGCCCAGCAGTCTGGCAGAGTAAATGCTCTGTGCCTGATCGATCACTCCGATTCAGCCAGCTGCCGGTCTCTGTGTGCGCAGGCCTAACATCGATCTCAGGCCTCCCCCCCTCTGTCGTACAGACGAGCGTGATAAAGTGAGGAAGACGATGAAAAGGTGCGAGAGAATGGAGATGGCAGTAGTGATGCCAAACTGAGAAGAACAAAAATGATACAGATTCAAAAGCTAATTTCAGAAACAGCAGCGCAAAGTAAAAAGAAAACGAAGCGAGAGAAAATTGAAAAGAAACATTTTATGACAAAGAAAGCAAATACATATCCACAAAACTGCAAGACAAAGAGAATTTGGGCTATTATGCCGCTTCCCCGTGATGCTTTGCTTTATGGCAAATATTATCCAGTGGACAACAGAAAATCCTTTTGTTACAAGCATTTTTTTAGTACAGCAGGTGGCCACCCAGTTTTGGAAAAAAGGAATACACACTAGCACACACATGCACACCCCATCAACACATCCAATTACTACTCAGCGTTGTGACAGCATTAACTGCCACTGTGCATTTGGCCCCTAGCAATTAATTGACTTTTAAATAGTGTGCCATTAGCACCAATTTAAATGAATAGATGTACTCCTCCGCCTTCACTTAGCACACTTTGCTGTGGTTGATTTTAAGAAACACCACCACTGTGTCATGTGAAATGGCAGTGCAGCAAGCAAGATCTCAAAACAGAATGGGGACAAAAAAAAAAGCCTCTAAAGTGTGTGATTATCATGTATACAGACCATGATTATAGTATCGTGTTAGGCATTCACACTAAGCCACCTGTGTGAGAGTGTGTGAGAGAGGTGTAGCCTGAACTTTTCAGGTTCTGTAAGACATAATGGGACAAAGAACTATTTTTTAAATTGATTTTAGTTCATTTTACTCACTAATATTTCTCTATAAAGGTCTGCTTGTTATTTGCATTTATAAGCACTCATATTATAGTGCATTCCAAACTATTTGGGTTTGCATGCTTTTACACACTAAATACCTACATTTGCTCAAAACTACGCTGTAAATATGCTTGCAACTTGCATATTTAGTTAGCAAGAAATATTGCAACTAACCATAGACTGTAAACACCTGATGGGCACAACCACTGTGACGTCATCCATTGGTTTGGTTACTACAGCCTGGAGGTTTGTACTGCATGTTGAGCGAGCCAGAAGTGGCCATATTTGAACGAGAGGATCAAGTGAATAATGCTAGCTACCTTGGAGAAAAAGGTGCAATTTTTGTCAATCCCAGTCTTTTTTTCTAAGAATTAAAACTGACAGCATACAGAAAGAAAATTCAGATTTTCTTAAATGCTATTTGTATTTATAATAAAAGAAATTATTGAACACTTTCTCCCAAACTTCAGTAAGTTACAGGATCTTCTCTTTCTTATTTTCAACTGGAAATAAAATGCTCTACAAACGAGTTGCAGTACGCCCACCGTTACCTGACATATTTACCAAACAAAAGCAGGTCCAACAGGTTTTATATGACAAAACAAATGTCAGTTACACCATTTCCAATGGAGTATATATGTTTATAACTTTACCAGATAACAGGACATTGACTCCTTTCTTTCTTTTAGCTTTAGCTACTTCGCCTTTATAGGCGTTTTTGAAACGCCAATTTTCAGCTGCAGATGGGCTATTCTGATTAGGTCTGATGTTACGAATGTTTCCGTGCCGGCTGACTTTGTGTCTTCACTCATAGTGAGGAGATTGAAGGTTAATGACATTTTAGTCTGTGTGTGTTGCACGAAATGAATCAGATCATAATCTGACTTACACAAGGATTGGCTGGTCACCCATCGGGGCTGGGAATGCAAGAAATCGGCTGATTCTGGTCCCCGGCCGTTCGAGTGGTGCAGTTCTGCTCATTAGTGCTAATATATACATAATAATATAATTTAATTAACAAAAACAATTATTCATATTGTATTATTATAGCATATTGTATTATTTATCATATTATTATGTTCTAGAAGACAGAGAGACCATAACCCTACCCGAACGGTCCAGTTTGACACATTGAATTTCTTAACAACGCATAGCCCTAAAGCTTAATACAAAGAAATAGTTGAGTTATACAAAAGTTGCACCTTCTTCAAAGTAAATTAGCTATATAGAGACATAAAATGTGTTTGTTTGAGGCTGTAGACATGTTTTTACGATGCAGGTCAAGGGGACAGACTTGCCTTTGAAGTTTCTGCTACTTGCAGAAGATGGTGCTCACAATGAAGGTACCATTATTTTGGAAGGCCTGATATTCAGGCTCATAGTAATTGCATGACATTTGTTTTATTTTGCAAAGAACACTTTGGAAAATCAAAACTTAATGCAGTGTTTAATGCACTGTATCGTGCTCAGTATTATAAATCTTAGCAGGGGGAGAGGGGGTCAAATGTTTGAGGCTTACTGTGATAAGCTGAACCTGAGCTTGTAAGTTTGTGATCAATGATAGGGATTAATGTGTATCAAAAAGAAGAAAAGAAGCTGGGTTGCTTTTATCTGAGGTCGCTAAGATTACAGGAGCAAAGGACAAACACAAAAAAGTGAGAGCAAAAAAAGAAAGGGAGCAGGCTGGTAAAACAGGCAAGTGTAGAGAAGAGAAGTGAACAAGAAGAGACAGTGTGAGATAATTATTATCACAGAGGTGGTTTTCCAAGGTCAATATTTGCGATTCTCCTCAACTGTCTCTCAAAAGTATAACTCCCCAACCCCCCGAGCTTCCTCCAGCACCTCCTCTCTCCTCGACTGCCTCCAGGCACACTCCTATCTTCCTTTCCCTTCTTCTTCAATTTCTGCGCCTTTCCTCTGTCACTCATCCAGTGGAGGAAAACTGTCCCATCCCTCTGGTCACTTCTTCGAATGAGCCAAAGCTACAGCTGACAGCGACCACATAGCTTTTCAAACACAGGACAAATTAAATGGTCAATAAACACACCACTGGGCCATTTCTCTGTGTAGTTTGAGGAGGCACCTGTCAGTCAGGGGAAAAAAACAAGGTAACTGAGCATCAAACCACATCTTTCAGCCCCTACTTCATTGGCCTGTAAGGAAAAACACCTGCCAATCATGAAAAGTGTTAGGTCATTATGTTAAGACAGGCTATAACAGGCTGACAGAGTTATGACAGGCTGTCAAAGCTCAAGACAGTGGGGCAGAAAACACGAATGAGGAAAAGGAGGAGGACAAAGGGCAACGGGCTGCAAAAGAGGGGCCGGTGAACCAGAGTTTGACAGCATGAATTCAAAACTCATCCTAAAGACTCGAAAGTACATACAGGACTAATATAACTTTAAGTGTCTTTAAACTTTTCCAACTTACTAAACTCCCAAAACAACAGACTGATAAATATTTGAGAAAGTGCACTTTTCTTCACTGTCTTCTCTTTCTTCTCACCCTCCAAATGATGTCCTCCCCACCTTCACCAAGTGCTGGCTATTAGTGCATCACTGAACCATAAGGGCTCGGTAAAATGTTAGTTTTCAATATAAAGTGCCATGAATAACTGTTGAGAACTGTTGCTGTATAATTCTTCCTAGATTAGCGCAATCAGGCCGGCCAGTCTCGGTGAAACTTTGCACAAACATCTACACACATACAGGAATTCTCAATGTGTTGATATTTTTATTATGTTATCATTTTAATTATTTTAATTTTTCCTTGTAGTAAGTTCATTTTATCATTTCCCCGTAAATGCAATCTCATGTTCTCCATTTGTGGTTATTCCACATGTTACGCTTAATGTGCACACGTCATTTAACGGTCACCAAAATTTCTAAATCATTTCTAAAATTTTCAATCACCACTAAATGCAGAACAAACTAATTGAAAAATCTAACAAAGAGTTTTTCCAAACATTTAGTAATACACAGTAAAAATGCAATTTCGTGGTAATGCGTCCAAAATAAATCAAATATTTAACATGACAAAAACAGTTATTTTAAATGAGTTATTATTTAACTGTCTAATTCCTCTTGAACAGGTAGAAACACACAATTTAAGGTTCTGCCACAATTCTCTTTTTTACATATCAGCAAACTAGCATTGAAAATAAATGTTAAATCTAATTTAAAAAGTTAATATACATTTTTCTTAACCCAAACCAAAGCTTGAACCCCTAAACAGGTGCATTTGGCAAACGTTATGTCGAAGACTTTGAAAGTCGAAGCGGTCCCAGCGTGTGACCTCTTCGCTACCACTACCAATTCGCACACGCATAAAAAGAGCATGTGTAAAACAGAAGGGAAGCTCTGGGCATTTGCTTCCGCAAATGTGCTTTAACACCAATAACAGCACTGATTCGCTCTTTTTTTTTTTTTTGTCTAACCACTATTGCAGACCAGTGCCACAACTGATATGAGATGATGCAACAAGCTGAGACAGACTCTGAATGGCTTCCACTTAAGAAACAAACACAACAGAAGAGAAGTGACAGCGCACTGCAAATGAATGCATACTTGGGAGAAATGGAACGGAGAGAATAATTCAATCTGCAGCCACCTCCTCCAGTCAGCCAAGGAGAACTGAGCTGAGGGGAAGGCGGAGGAGGAGGAGAGAGGGCTGAGGCGTATGATGCCTTTCTCCCTGGGCAGGGCTAGGGTGGCAGGCACCCAGATAAGCTGGGGCCAACCAAAGATTAACTGCTTGCTCTGATGGAAGAGCAAAATAAAGGCAAGTCGACCTCTGATTCCCTTGGCCTCTCTGCATGAGTGTCCTTACTCAGTGGGGACAAGTGGTGGGGATCGTGCACAATAACCATGATGAGAATTTTTAAACAGTCAACAACAGCCAAGGCAGAAAGAAACGAATGACATTCCTCCTGTGTGGAATAGGAGCTGCACGACCCCTCACAGCCTTTCAAACTCATCCCTTTTTGTCTTTAGAGTCAGACTTTTCATTTTCCCGCAGTCTTTCACCAGAGAATCATACAATAGCTTTGGTGGGTGCACCAGCAAAAGGCTTCTCTGAAGATCACTTCTAATTGTCTAAGCCCATTCAGTGTTAAGCAGAGGAATTACAAAAAGACAGAAGTTTGCAGGTAAAACTGAGCGGTTCTGCAAGAACTGTAGTGGAGCCGTGACGTTGATCTCTTGGATCATTGCAGATTGAGTGCTAAGGCTCAGCAAAAGGTAGATCGTACCCATTAAACTTTCCTTACTGTTGGAGACCTGTGTAAATGCTTACACCTTCAAGAAAACAAGAACCACAAACCGCTCAGACAGCGAGCCTACAACCAGCAATGCAAGACAGTAGGTTTGTGCAATGAATATATTTTGGTATTACCTCCATATGGAAGATGGTTAAAGGTTGGGAGCTATGTGATTTTAATACTTTGCATCAGAGGAGTTAGCAAAACAGCCTTTTTATAGATATGAACAAAAAAGAACTGTCACATATCACACAGCTAATTATTGATGCATACAGCTTTGTCAAAACAACATAAGTATTAAATAAACTGTATCATAGTATTGCTTTACTGAACAAGGACAATACAGAGCAACTGAAACAATAATGGGAGAAAGAATTTAGGCATTGTGATATTCACGGATGTGTGGCAAACAGCTTGGACGACGCAATAATCATCTAATTCCTGGACCTGGAGGGATTTTCTAGAAAAAAAATTAATATGTTTTTTTTTGTTACTCCCAATCACAAACCCAAATTAACTGGAACTCATCTAGTGTGTTGGAGAGAACGTGGAGAAAACACAGCAGATTGTGGACACATTTTCTGGACTTCCATTCAACATTTTTGGAAAGATGTATCAGTATTTATTTGTAGGTATAAATATCCTTCTTTTTAGCTTGAACACATCCCACGTGGATTAAACTCTATGGATAAATACCTTCTAAAGGTCCTGCTGGCAGGTAGCAAAAAAAAAAAAAAGCCATCACAAAGTTCTGGCTTCAGAAAGACTGACCTATATGCACCTTGTTCATTAACAGTGTTAAAAATTTACATACCCTGGAACAGATGACATGTTCAATAAGACTCCAAAAAGAAGTGGGAGACAAAAGGTGGGAGAAACAGTGCTGCTATTCAGCCCTTGAAACAGACTTGTGTTAATCATGTGAGACGGGTAACAATTGTGTTTTATTTGGACCTTTTTTAAATTTTTGTTGTGTGATTTTTGTTTAAAATGAAACACCTAAATGGATCATTTTGGCTCCTCAAAAAAGCTATTATTGCTTAACTGATAAAACATCAGTACTTTGTGAAACCTCTACATCATCTGTGTTGTTGGATGCAAAAAAAAGTAAACTGTCTGCCAATTAGATTACACACATATATGCAGCGATATTTATCATCATTGGTGTGTAACATGCACTTAAGTAACCAGGTTATAATCTTCTAGTAGCATCCTTCTCAAACAAAAACGATATCTAACTAAGTGCATGTTATAGCCAGAGGTCTCAGACAGACAATGTGCTGTATCATTTTGAACAAAACTGAATAAAATTCAATGACATTTGCATTGACAGAGACAAAATGTATTGCTTTAAAAAGAACAGATAAAATTACACAAATGTAATCACTACATCCTAGGAAGAAAACGCATCTTTGTTTTAAAATATCAAATTAGCTTTATTGAATTGTGATTGTGACTGAATGCCCAATCAAATGCAGGTAAAAAGTGGTTTATTCTCTCTATGTCACATTAATGTATTCTCTGATTTCATGCACAGATTTCTCTCAGCATCTGGTTCCTTTCTATACCGTCTGACATCCTCTGTTGTGAGGTTGATACTTTCAAAAGCCTTAGTAAAGAGAAAATTGACTTGTCTGTCTGTATTAGCTAAGATTAACATAAACCTGGAGTTGTTGTATGTGTGCGTGCGCGTGTGGGTGAGTGTGTCTGTGCATGTATCTGGTTATGTAAGCACACCATACTGTGAAAACAGCCCTTGTTCTCGCGATCAATGGTCTGTCAGGAACTAAGAACTCCTTGTCAGGACACAAGCCCATTATTTGCCTTGTCCATTCCACAAGGAATAAAAGAAGGGGCTCGCTCAAGCAGAACCCGACACTCCATCACACTGGAATTAAGGCACAGCTTCCCAGGGTCAGAGACAGGCTATGGATATCAGGCTAGCATTCGGAGACAGGGATTATTTACCTCCCCATCAATAGCTACTTACAACACACAAGCAACATCCAGCCTTCCATTCAACGTCTGCTTAAAAGCAAAGACCTTGTCTTTGCCAAACATTGTAAATACGTCCAGTAATGTTCACTTTCACTGCAACAAAGTGCAAAGAGCCACTCAGGCAAAAAAAGAAAACAGTAGTGAATGAATATGTAATTATTGTAAAAACCTAATATTTGTGATTTGCACTGTAACTTTCCTCCATAGGAAGCACATTGCTTTAATGTCTCTCGGTTGATAATGCTGGCAGAGAATCAGTGGGGTGATGAGGAGGTTGCAGAGGTGAAGGGATCTGCCACAAGAGAGGGCTGGAGGACTAAAAGCAGAGTGGATTTCGATCTGCTTAGGATGGCAAACAATAATGATATATTTTATTTTAACAAATCATTTTGTCACTCTACAGCAGGGTCTCGCCAAGAAAAGCAGATGGTCACACTGTGCATTTTTGTCTGTCAAAATGCAATTTTCTATTTGTAGCAGGCACTATTTTGCACAGTGCTTATTTCATTTTTTTCATCCCCAAAGTGGTATTACATATGTTTTCGGTTTGATTGCTGAGGTGCTTTTCAAAGGCCCCTTTCATAAAAATGATCTTTTTCAATTGTGCCCTCTAGGAAAGAAAACAACGAACAGACAAGAGTACTACCTTGCAATAAGAAAGAAAAAAAATCGGCATTTTAGCACAGCAATTCCTGATTCGAGTGTGTCTGTCCTTTTCTTTTCCCTCTCTGCAGATACAAATTTGCACATGGGAGGCTGGAAATATATGTTTTATGCAGCTTGGCTGCATAAAAGCACAAAGCAGTCATTTCTATTCATTTGTCTCTCGCTGACGGGGAAATGAAGGAGTGAAGCAGATGCCACTGCTACGTGAACAAGTTGCTTAAACACAGAAAGCATTTTTCCCCCCCTTTCGAGAAGAAGTTGGATAATTAGATGCTGAATCAAACCCCCCCGCCCCAACCCCCACCCCTCGACTTCCTGCCTGGAACCCATATTGTCACTCAAATGAATGATTTTGATTCAGGCAGGAACACAGCAAAAAATATAAATCTTCTGCTGTACACTGAGATTTGTTTAGAAGAAAAAAAAAAAGCAGAACATTCAAATGGAGCTGAAAATTGTACATTCAGACCTAAAATAAATGTGTGCATTGGAGATGTGAAGAAAAGTGCTGGAGGCAGCATGCTGCCATGAAGCAGATCAGGTTCTGACATTTTGTCTAATGTGAAATGCTGCCAAGGAACAGTGGGTGCGATGTTGTGACCTTTATCAGTGGGAATGACAGAACGACCCAATACTATGGATAGAATAATCTAGAGATACGACAATCTGTTTTTACAACACAATGCCATGACCTCCAGTGTTCCTGCGGGTGCGTGTGTGTGTCGTTAAGCCCGCCTTCCCGTTTGTGTGCATCAGTGTGCGTGTGTGAGACCATGAGGGTTGTTGACCTTCTGACGCATCTGTAGTGGGCAGCGGCGGAGTGACGCTATCGCAGGTGTTTGCGAGCGCACGGGTGACTTCTGCTTTGAAGGTTAAACAGGAAACGGCAAATTCTCTCAAGGCTTAGACGAAGTTGGTCCGCCATACGTCGAGCGAAGCAAGTGTGTCCATTCACAGGCTTGCGTGTGTGCGAGTAAAAGAGAGCGAGCGAGAGAGTGCGTGTTTGAAGTGTAATAGCTTTGCTGCAGGTTGTAACAGATGGTTGCTAATGGAAGTTCATAGATCTGAATGACAGGGGCCAGGGGATTGGGGATGAGATTATGAGAGGGAATGTGTGATTTTGCGTGCATGTGTGTATGTGCACATCCATGTGTTAGAGTGTGTCTATCTCTGAGTACATATGCACAATTACTGTGGGTCCCTTAGAAAGTAGACCATTTAGTGCTTCTAGTCCTTAGATTTTGGTCCACACCGAACTCTAATTATCGCAGAGACTGTCAGATATTTACAGTGCCATGAGAATGAATTCTGATGTGATCCTCAGTAGCTCTAACATGTGGATAACACTCATAGTTTTGAGCTAAATATCCACATAATATTATGTGAATATTGATTAAAAATAGGCAGAAATTTGGGGCAGAAAAAATGAAATCAATGTTTTTGTGCCACCTTTAAGTTTGCTCATGATTGTTGGGGTTTTCTATGTTTTCTTTGTTTTATTGTAACCTTACAATATAAAGTACCTTCAGACACCTGTTATAGAATAAAACGTAATTGAACTGAATTAAACTTAAGCGTGCTATAGCACCATTATCAGGTCAAATCTTTTACTTTGACCTGATAATCAAACCTATGAAAGTTCCTTTTCAGCTTGACAGCTGAGCAGCTTTCACATCATTCAGAAAAATATGTGAATATGTTACTGTGACTTAGTGAGACAATGCTGGATAAATACAGCCACATACAAAAATACACATCTTATGCAGTAATGATTGGACTTTAAATGGACTTATTCTACATTTAAACTAAGAAAACCCAAAACATCTGGCGAAATATCTTTTTCAAGGGACTCATTGAGAGCCTGTTAAATGTGCTACTTATTCATTAATAAGCATTCTTTTACAACTACAGAAATTTGATTTGCCAATCACTGCGCACTGAAACTTTTCTATTTTAACCCAAGTAGAGCTCGCCCTACTTCCCCTGTTCTTCTCTAATGGGACCTGAGAGTTATAACTGCCTCTCCAAAGGCCTACAGGAAATGGAAAACCAAATTACTTTGTTAGAGTCTCCTCTTTAATTTAGTTTCTTCACTTTCTTGCAGTGCTTGCGGTGGTGGTAGTGGGTGGGCTAGGGTTGCAGTATGTATCTGTACGCCTCCTCCAACAGCATATACCAAATGTTTCATGCATGTTAAAGTTCTGACTGGTGATTGGGTTCATTAGTTATTCTAACCATCTGACCTCCCCACAGCACTGCTCAGACACAGTCATTATGAAGCCCTTGTAATTCATTAAGCCCCCTAAATGAACACAAGCCATACTGAGGGGTGCTTGCTATTACTGAGTGGCATGCTGTGCGTCAAGGAGGTTAATAATAAGTATGTGGATCAAGTTTTAATACTGTGATGAGGCCAGGGCTTCAGGTTAACTACTTAGAGTAGATTACGATAGATGAGTTAAAGGATATAAAATATAAGCTATAAAAATAAGACTGTCAGACAATATTGTCCATAAGTATTTGATTAGGCATTTAAGTAAAATAAACAAATCACAATACCAAAAATGCATATATCAATATGGATATACAATAAACAATGCTATGTATCTACATAAGAAGATGACTTCAGATAATAATCACAGCAGACGTACAAAAATAAAATTAATTTATAAATAAAATCACTTAAATCCCATCCCAGAATGGAGAGTAAGGGAAACAAGGCTGCAGGGAAATCTGCCTCCCCCCTCAAAGTGGGAGACAACTCCTTCATTTGTTATTGCATCATGCAAACAGGAGGGACATAATCACTTTCTGCCAGTGGTGTAATTCATTGCAGTCAGAACAGCTGGTGCCATACTGCCGCTAGTTGGAATGGCAGAAACTTTCGAAATCAAGTCTTTCAAGTGATCTAGAAACTATGGCGATACTTTTTTTAAAAAAAAATCTCTCTTCTAAAGGATGTATACAGTACAATTACAGCCACAGTGGGCGACGTACAACACAACGTAGCACAGAATAGTCTAGGTAACTGAAAAGAATCACCGGCAGTCGTACTGCAATCAGTAACCAGACACTTACTAATCCTTGAGCTCTAGTACCCTCTACCACTGAGGGCCAATCCAGATCCAAGTGACAGCGCTTGCTAGTCACAGCAGCTTCAGCAGGATTCTGATTTTTAGGACTGGTGAGCCTTTAAAAGACCGAGGGCTAAATTTAGCTGTTATAAATTGGTTATTTGTGCCGGATGCCTGTTCAATTAAAGCCACTCACTGAAGCATTTGAGATCTCGCTGGGATGATGATCCAAGTCATCAACCACAAACTCTAAGGAGGTGGTTGTACTCCTGATGTTACTGTGCTAACATCCGGAGTACAACCATCAGTAACAGCAATGAAACTGTTGATTTTTCTTTGTTGTTCTTTTGGCCCACAGTTAACTAATAAGCCTTTTAATTATACACTCGCTGGCCACTTCATTAGGTACATTTGTTCAATTGCTCGTTAACACAAATATCTAATCAGCCAATCACATGGCAGCAGCTCAATCTATTTAGGCATGTACAGAAGCTCAAACAGAGCATCAGAACGGAGAAGAAAGTTGATTTAAATGATTTTGAATGTGACACCACAAAGTCAAATAAGGACTACACATTTAACCTTAAAGGAGCAGAAAACCATGCCAGCTCACACTCCTGTCAGCTAAGAACAGCAAACTGATGCTACACCGCGCAGACTCACCAAAATTGGACAGAAGATTAGAAACCCACAGCCTACATGTGACCATGTCTTTCCCTTCAAGACAACTGTGTACCCATTTATTGATCACTGCTTCTAGCAGGATATCGCACCATGTCACAAAAGGTCAAATCATCTCAAACTGGTTTATAGAACATGACAATGAGTTCGCTGCGCTTAAATGACCTACACAGTCACCAAATCTCAGTCCAAAGAGCACCTTTGGGATGGGGTGAAACAAGAGATTCACATCTGTATTAACTGAGTGATTTCATCATGTCAAAATGGATCTCCAAGTTTTCAGAATCAGAATCAGAATCAGAATCAGAATACTTTATTCATCCCGAGGGAAATTAGGGGTTACAGCAGGCAGCACGCTAATGGCGCATGCGCACTCACAAAGGAGCCCCTTGCTGAATCTGTGCTATGAAAAATTAAGGCAGTTCTGAAAGCAAAAGTCCAATCTGGTATTAGCAAGGCATACCTAACTAAGTGGCCAGTGAATACTACATATGCCAGTATACAGAGAGAAATAAAAACAAAGCTCTGGGTAAATATGTTACTTCAAAAAAACATGCTGTCAGTCTCCAATCTTCATAAAGGCTTGACATCCTTTGATAAATATTTTTGAGCTGCCAGTTGGTTTTGTCTCCTCATATAGCGGATACAGCTTTGTGGTGGTCACAGAAGAAGAAAGCTGCTGACCAACAACTTGCTGCTGCCTTTTTGCAGTTTGATGACTGTTCAGTGTGAGCGGTAATTCGCGGTCTCTTTGGCAGAAATACCAGTGGGTATTTCAGATGTAATTTTTAAGCACTGTAAAAATGTCAGTATACTTCATTTTAACTCTGAGCAGGTCCAAATGGTCACACCTGTGTCAACACGTGCACGCTGACACTACTTTCAGCATGCATGTTGTCAGTGAGAGCCATGCATGAGAGTCATTGTCTTAGTGAATTATTTATGGATGCAATATGATGACAGATGACTCGGAGCGGATGATCCCTCCCCATCCCTGTGTCGTCTTGGTTTCCATGGTTAGTAAAGAGACGGAGGGCCATGCAGTCCGATTGATTAATTCTGTCAAGAACTCTTTTGTTTTCCCTGCACAGTGTCCAATCTGAGCTCTCCTGCAATCTTTCACAATCACTATCAGCATGACCGCAAAGTCGCAAAACATCTAAGTCAATGCACGCTCAATCATCCAGGTAAGGAAATCACAAAGAGCTGATTCTTTTCATCTGGACGTATAGGTGTAGCGTTTTCAGTGGGAGGATCGTTTCATCACTCATCTAAGTGGCTTCTTGAGTCTCAGCTGACTGCAGGTATCAACAACCTTATAAACAGTACATCTGCATAATGGCTGAAACTGTATCTCTTTGCAGTAGGTGACTCAGTCTGACACATTTTGTCCTGCTGTTATCGTGTGACTATTTGTGGAAAACTTTCTAAAGTTCTGTCATAAATGTGTGAGCTTCTCTGGACTCTAAATGTATGTAGTTAATATGAATTTCTGTGTGTATGAAAGACAACAGTTTTGTGATTTTCACCAGTTTATCACAAATTGCATGATCCAATTTAGTCCAAACTAACAGCAGACTGACTCTGTCTCATTGCGCCAACATTTTATTACCATCTTGGCAGACCAAAGTTGCTTTGAAGATGGCAGCTGAGACCATTTTCTCGTCTTCTAAGCAACAATTTCAAAGGCAACAAGATCACAAGTTCATTGCACATGGTCACAATAATTTTTAGGTCTCCAACCACTGCTTCCCCCAGTGTGACAGGTAGGATTAAGTCAGTCTATACAACATGTGATAACACACTGAACTGTATTACTGACACAGACGCTATCAAACAGGAAAAAAGTTTATATGCTGTGAATGCTGTAGATGATCTTTTAGCAAGACATCAGCAGAGCTCCTCGAAAAGCTATACGTCAGGTGTGAACGTGCCAGGTGGAACGGCATCACACATCAGTTTAACTTTGGTCAAAAAGATGCTTGTTGCACATCTGCTGTCAACTTCAGACTAAATCATATTGTGGCGGAGGTGTGGCTCAGCTGCAGGGGAGGTGTGGCGCAGTGAGCTCAAGGGGCGGTGCCAGCCAAGTGAGTGAACAGGTGGTGGTGATGGCACTGACAAGCTCTCTACTGCTTTTAGTGACGCTGGAGTGGAGAGGACAGGTCTTTCCTTCAGAAGGTGTGAGCAACGTGGAGAGAGAGCTGCCGTCAGAAGTGGCCACTTCACACATATTTGTTTTCCAGAGCAGTGAAGTGAGCCACAAATTATTATTGTTTTTGTCTTTTTTTTTACTTGAATTATATCTCTGCACTTGCTGCCTAAGTCTGCTTCCACTTTTAGTTTGTTTTTTAAACTTAATCTTTACACTGTCCCTTTGCTTTCTACATCATTTCCATGCTTTCATTTTCTGACTATCCCAACCCCAAAACTATCCCAGCAAAGTGTTGGGTGTGTTTCTATCAAACAGCCAGCAGGCCAGAGGCACTCATCCTTCAGCCTATAAGAGGTATTGGAATAGTTTTGAGATCTGTGTAATTGGATTAGACCAACCTTAGTCCCTTTTCTATTTCACCAGTCTCCTCTGTGAAATCATAACTCAAGAGCTTTGACAATGGTAGTTTTGCTGAGCAACAGCTGATGGGAATGTAGAATGATCTCTGCCTGTGGCTCGTGGCCTTGTCTTCCCTTACAGAGACTAAAAAGTCCCAGCAGAAGCCTGACTGACAGCTCGACTCTGCCTGTCTTTGACAGCATACAGGATATTTTCCCGTTTCAGCTGGTTCTAAACGGCCCCACTGATCTCAGGACTCTGTGGCAATGATATGGCGCATCACAGCGAGGGGCAATGGAAGGTATGAGAGCTAGCATCAGTCTGGGAGGTCTATCACACCTGTTTGGCTTTATACACATGACAGATTACATGAAGGGCTGTGTTCTCTTTGGCTGCTCTGGGTTAAAAGGCCTGTCAGACTGACACTTGCAGTATCAGTCAGGCGTGAGCCTGTTGCTCAGATAACACATGCACAAACATATAGGCAGACACAATGAAGATATTAAGCAGACAGACGTGCACATGCACACACTGGGGAGTTCAGATGCTACTGCAACATTTCAGTAAATGTGATCTCAGATAATCAAGCCAAAGTGAAAGTTTAAACAGTTACACAGTTACTCCAACCTGTAGCTCATCTTATTTGCATTTTTAGATGATACTAATTATAAATACTAGTTTGAATATGATCCAAATGTGTCTGATTCAGGGAAATAAAATGAATATGACAAGATCTGACAAATTAAAGGAAAAACCATAATAAAAATAAATAAATAAACGAATAAATGAATCCAGATTCATTTACACGGATGCTCTCCCTGGTACAAAGAGTTAACTTTGGATCATGTACTGGGTGGGGTATGAATAAAATGCAAAAGAGGCCCATATGATACTGATTTTATATCAAGATTGAAAGGGTAAAAAAATCTATGTCACATTGCAGAAGAGTTTCATTATTTGGGTTCTGATGGCTGAAGCTTCAACCTCAAAGAGTGCTCGGCTGGCCAGCGTGTCAATCGTACTCCCGACTTAATTGAAATCTCCATTTATAATCTATGAACACGGCTAGTGGAGAATTAGTGTAAATCGTGGTCCACATTTCACATTCGATGCGTGCGATACTCGTGAATTAGAATAACGGAAGATCGACTCTTCCTCAGGTGAATGAGAATGTCAGAGCGGGACGTGATCAGACGGCCAATAAGAAGAGTTCGTCAAAAATTACACCAAGAGGAATATTAAAGGAGGCTCGCAGTGCATACACCCCTCATTACAAAGACGAGTGCACATTTGAGAGTTCACTGGTGCAAATAAAAAGGCACTGTTCTACAGAAATGTGGAAAATAGTGATATGTCAAATGAGTCATCCTTCAACATATTCTTAACAAGTGGGTTGGTGCACGTGTGTATTTACTGAAACAACACTACAGGCTTGAACTGTTGACCGTCACGGTGAGAGAATCCAGCGCCACTGTTATACTGATAGGGTTATTTAGTTGGCACACTTCTGGCCCACTTGATCACTTATCAAGAATCAATGCAAGGTTGCTAAGAATTGATGACCTTTGTCCCTTGATGAAGCATTTGTATCCTAAAAGGGAGTGGTCTCGCCTGAGATTACGGTTTCACTGACTGCCGTGGATCTTGTGGTCACTAAATTTTTGGTGTTTCACTCCTGTAGAAATCCAGAGACTTGGAGAATTATTGTAAAGGTATTGAAGCTGGAGCGTGGAGCATGGAGACAAAACAGCCTAACACACTTTATTTTGGGGGTATTTTTATTTCGTATACTTGTTGTTTTAAAGCACCTTATAAATAAAGTTTATGCTTTTCTATTAAGGTGTCATTTGCCTTACTTTATTCTACAAATACAACATTAAGTAAATGTGCTTGTATCATCAGCTTATTATCGGAGAATTCATCTACCATATACAGCATGTTGAGTAAGTAAACTGCATGCTTACCCACAGAAAACTTTTCACAGTTTGTGCTCGGCATATAGACTAGATGACGCTACAGGTTATGTCACTAATTGGAAATAGCTAAATGGAAGTCTGTCAAGTGAAAACTGTTTTGATTTTCTCTGTAATGAAAAGTAAATTCTTGGAAATTATGCGGCTAGTACTCAGAAATTACCAGCGCATAAAATAAAGTGTTTCCAAAGTCTTCTAACATACATTAGTTTCATATGAGTACAAGTGAACAAGGACATCTTTTATATCTTCGAATGCGCATTAAGCAAAAAGTTGGAGCTCACATAAAACAGGAAAAAGTCCAAACACAAATACTTGTACCCCTCAAATAAAAAGTAACTGTCTAGATGTCAGGTTCAAGTCAAAAAGTCACTGAAATTAAAAAAAAAAAAACCATCAGAGAGAGAAAACTCTTGTATCAAATTTCAACGTACCTCGTGCACACAAAAAAAAGACAGCTTTATATAAAAATGTCCACCGGCAACATGCGAGCCTTTCAGCTAGCTGAAGGTTTTTGCCACATTTTAATTTTGGCACAGACCGTAGAATCAGATCATTGTTTGAGGAGATGGCTGAAGCCAGAGGCAAGAGAGGGAGAGCAGACAGATACATTCAAAGGAGGAGATTAAGACAAGGGAAGGAAAAGAATAAACACGGAGAGGCTTTTGACAAAAAAGTAAGTCAGCTTATATCGCTTCCATTTTTAGAATGGGGTAGACTGAGTACAGTGCACTTTAAATAATACATATTTAAATACCTATTTTGACAGTAGCTGTATGAACGCAGGCATACATCACGCTACTAGACATTAAAGTTAAAAACCTGAAGACCAAAAACATTCCATCTGCCATAAATTTCAAGCATATATTCATCCAACGCTTTATTTTATACACTTCAAACGCCTGATTGCCAATTAACCTTACAGGCATGTGTCAATGGCCTGTGGGAGGAAACCCACACACGCATAGGGAGAACGTATAGACAGGAAAAGCGTCAGCTGAGCAGGAGATTCGAACCAGGAACCGTCTTTCTGTGAAATGACAGTGCTAAACACTGCATCACCATGTTACCCAAATATACCTGTACGAGTGTGAGCTCTCGCAGGTAAAGAAAGTAAGAATTAGAAAACAAAACAAATAAAAACTCAGTAGACTGATTTATTTTGCTTCACACCTTTACAACTATACAACCGGAGCACTTAAATGAATAAATGTGCTGCTAATTTAGGAATTTAGGCCGAATCAAGTCAATGCTGAGCAGTGAGAAAGGCTTCGCTCTCCCTTATATATCAGTAACCAGTGTTTAGAGTCAATGTGCATTTTCTCATTAGTAATATAAACATGAATTACAACGAAGCACCCGAAGCATTATTTAAATAGGTTGCAGGAGAATAATTTCTTCGTGCACACAAACACACACGTGCGCGCACACACGCACACATTTCCTCATTTTTTAAATGTGTGGCAGGGAATATTTGGAACTAAATAACCATTACAGGGGGTAGAAACAGGCTGGAATATAAAACGCTGTCAACGGCGCGCTGAGCGGAGTTTGAGACCTTCTTATCTACAGACTGCATTAAGACATGGCTTTCACTTTCCTCCCTGTATGAATAATAAGTCCACATGAATTTATTTGCCCTACAGTCTTGAATTTTCAGTTTTAGCTAAAATAATAATAATGAAGAAATCATAACCTGCCTAAATGAAACATATTAGCTTGTTGCATACTTTGTGTTAACATTTATGTTTTATGATGCCATAATCACTCCATTTCTTCTTTCCCTTTAATCATCCGACTCCCTTTTTTTCCCGTCCACCTGCTTTCTTCTTCCGATTATTTTTTTTTTTTTTTGCACACTCTTTCTCTCCCTTCCTACCCCTCCTGCTCCCTCTTTCCTTCCCTCTCGCTGGCTGCTCATTTTCAAATCTATGAATTTCTGAACATCATTTTCTTGATTTTTCCACGCCTCAGGGAGACATTCTCATTCCAGACCTTCTCTTTTTTCACCTCATTTCCTCCCTCCTGAGTCTGAATCTCCCAGACAGGATGTGAGGTGAAAGCGTGGCCTGTGGAAGTTAGGGCGGGGGTGTGGGGCTTCAGTGTGTGTGTCCGTACATGTGCGTGCATGTGTGTGTGTGTTGAGGAAGGTGGAAGGGGTTAAGGTGGGGGGTATAGTCCAAAAAAAAAAAAAGATGAAGAGGGTTTTTGCCGTTCCAAATTCAATCCTGGACATGACCACAGGAGACCTATAGTTACGTTTTCTTCGCTTTAAGGATCCAAGCTGCAGAATTAACCGTGCCTTTGAGAAACTTTTGCTCCTTAGCATGAATGTGCCTCACTTCCCACAAGACCTCATGCTCTTAAAAGATATACACTTCTGCTCCTTCAGAGGACTTCATAAATATCACTGCTTTGGCCTTGAGTGACCGTATTTGGGCAGAGACAGAGGGAAGGAAAGCAGACAGTCCCTCGGTCACCTCCATCTTTAAATGATGTGCCATATGGACTAAAGTCAAAGTATATCTTGCACATACCCACACACAGTGTGCTCCATCTAAGGCAAGGTTTGGAGAACTACAGTAAAGTGCAAAATTCTTGAGCCAACACTTGTTTCTTTATATTTTGCTGGGAAAATGGAAATAAGGTGCAGCAATTTATTGAAACGTGCAAGTATAACTAGAAATGCAACATATAAAGCAAAAACAGTGTTTGCACCACTCTACGTGTGATGAGCCTCAAAGTCAACATTTAGCTCCGACTACTTTTCAACACAGCCTGAACTCTTTTAGGCAGCTTTCTTGTAATTGCTTTAAGTGGTCTTCAGGGATTGCTCTCCGGGCTTTTCTGAAGGACATTTAAAGCTCTTCTTTGGTTTTTAGCTTTTTTTGTTCTGTTCTCTGTCAAGATGATCCCATACTGCTTCAATAATGTTGAGGTCTCAGCTCTGGGAAGGCCAATCCATGACTGATAGCGTTCCACTGTGTGCTTTTCTACACAGCTATCTTTTTACTGCACTGACAGTGTGTCTGGATCATTGTCACTGTCTATTGTAACTCTATCCTGACCTCTTTACATACTGATGACAATTTGAATAAAAATGTTCAAATATTGATTCATCATTTTAGATTAATACCTCTTTAATAATCATCTGCTTGATGTAATAAGATTATTTTATGTCTGTCAAACTATGTTAATGTTTGGCTTTTTTTTTATTGCAACAGGGTAACAAAGTACCTTCAGATACAATTTGCTAAGATGTCTGTTATTGGGTTCATGTGTGTTTTATGATTCACAGGCCAGTGTTAAGTGGCCCTATCAAACTAAAACCCTTCCTCAGAAAATAGTCATGTACAGGGACTGAACAGAAAGTGAGTGAAAAAGCAGCCAATGTGCAAAGAAAACCTTTGAATGACCTTCAGGGAACCTGAGGAACTATTGCTCAATAGTTCTATTGCATTTAATTAAGAGCGAGAAAGTCTGGCTCCTTTAAACCAAACAGGAACGAGCGGTGACGAGTTTTTCACAATTTTTCAACATATTTCTGCTCAGCAAAAAAAAATACTAAACAGGAGACATTAGATTGGACTAATTCTGAAATGGTGGATTTTACAAACAGTCTTTTACTTTATCTCTGTCTATTTAAATTAAAAAAATTAACCGTCTCCACTTTCTCATTTACCTACTTGCCACTCATCTTCTTGGCGTTTATTCCCCAACCACCCCCTTCTCCTCTGGGTTAGAGGTTTCCCACTGGGAGAGTGAAACACATTTTTAACTAATCACAGCACTGCCTGAGCATAACAGTGGTAATAATTACATCCTAAAATGCGGGACATTGAAATGATAACCTTCTCACACACCATACAAACTATATTTCAGAATATACGCCTTCAACATTTAACAGAAAAATAAAACCCCTCAAAACTAATTTGAAAAACAAAGCATGAATACGGTTACCTCAGTTGTCGACAAAATATAATTAGCTCAAACTGTATTTTAACTGTAAAGAAAAACTATGCAGCTTTTTCCATCAAATTTAAAGAAAATCCGTTGTTTTGAAGTAAGTAGGAGGAAAGATTAACTGCAACATAAAAACAATGCATCATTTATAATGTGCAGGAAACTATTCAATTATGGATGATTGACCAATGTTTCTGTCAAGTATTTAGCATTTGTAGTCACAGCCAAAAAAAGACATCGTTATTGTAATGCGTGCCTAAAACTCCTTAGATCCATCACAGCTAACTCTGATTTACAAAAGCAGGAGATTCTTCAAGCAAGTCTTAATTAATTAAATTGAGCTTTCAGAGTGCTGGCACTGAAAAATATAACGGCAGCGGATGCATTTGTATGCACAGAAGGTTCACCTTTCAGAAGAATCTAAAACACTCACCATGTATGTGTGCAGTGGGGCATAGCATGTGTTTGTGCACAGGTGTTTTAATACATGTGGAGCATCATCCTCTTACCTCCAGGGCTTTTCTCTTGCTGTTGAGCAGCTTGGAGATGTCCCGTGCCACCCTCTCCACCAAATCCCTGGGGTTGTTTCGCTTGATTTCAAACTGGCTCTTCTTCTCGTTATAAATCTGCAAAAAGAAAACACGGGGAATCAAAGGTCGGGTTATTGGAGACATTTGTTTAATTAAGAGTATCACAGAGGAGCAGGTTGCCCTATTCACAATGTAGCACAGAGAATGGTAAACATTTACTATAGAGCAGGCAGTAAGGAACCTGCCATTACGCCAGTAAGCCTCGGCACTGTAGCAGAATTAAACACAGAACAGAGCCTTAATGGCAAAGCACTTAGCTAGCTGCATCTGGCAGTTAGGCTCAAATTAAATAAACACAAACTCCAGCGGATTCTCACCACTGGGTGAGCACCTTGTATTTCGACTGTGTTAACCCTTTAGGCCTCTAACTCTGAGACAAGCAGAGGTATTCACAACTTGCTGACCAAATATCTGCAGTTCAATCCATTGTGTTAGCTACAGATTAACTTTAATCAATCTAGATGCATAATTTATGATCACTAGAAGATTATGTGAAAAAGGGAATTGTACTTATACTAAATCAGCAATTAGCAATCAATCAATAACACTTAAAACAGCGACGGACATTGCAAAACACATAGAAAATCAGCTTCGGATGCCACCAGGGAATGGGATGTTTGATAAGGACGAATATACCGAGGTAGAACTGTGCATACTTGGGCCGCTTAAAGGGACGGTGCTACAGAGATTAGTCTGCTCCCCTGGAAGAATTGTGAAGGCTGACTCAGCAGCCAGAGCTCTCTATAGGATCTGTAGACTACAACAGAGCACCACCCGAGGGATTACCACTTATCCTGCTGCCCTAAGACACCACAAGACCCATTTTCACTCCATAAAACCATTTTGTATAGTTCTTTTGAAGGAAGCCCAAAAAGAAGCCTGTTGTTGTTGTTGTTGAATATGTTAAAGCAATTAGAGTCATGTCAGCCTGAAATGCTGCATTTGCAGGGTGTTTAGCTGGCCTCACTGGTACTACTGACTTCCTCAATCAGTCAATCACATACTGAAAGCTAAGAATCGGTAATAATTTAGTTTATACTAAACTCTTCATAAATAAGGACATATCACCGTGCATGCAAATCAATTATAAAATGAAGGTGCGTGTTAAGCTCCACAATACAGAAAAGGGGATCTGACGCAGCATGAACACAAGCTGTCATAACTAATTCAGGAGATGCTAAGATGTCTAAAATTAATTAGAAAATTTCCAAATCTTCTTAAAAACAGCAGTCAGCAGGGTGCAGCATTGGGCTCAAGTAGCTGCTTCTTAAATACTCATCATCTTGTTTTTAGAGATTGATTTTTTCCTGTTGTTTTTTCAGCAAGGCTTCAGACTGGTTTAAAATCAAAGGTGGCAGACCATAAAGTCAAGGTTAACGCAACCCCCACCAGATCATCTGATCTCAGTGATCTGTCAGCCCACATCAGCAGATGACTGAACTGAAGCCTTCCTATATTTCTACAGGGAGTGCAGAATTATTAGGCAAGTTGTATTTTTGAGGAATAATTTTATTATTGAACAACAACCATGTTCTCAATGAACCCAAAAAAGCTCATTAATATCAAAGCTGAATGTTTTTGGAAGTAGTTTTTAGTTTGTTTTTAGTTTTAGCTATTTTAGGGGGATATCTGTGTGTGCAGGTGACTATTACTGTGCATAATTATTAGGCAACTTAACAAAAAACAAATATATACCCATTTCAATTATTTATTTTTACCAGTGAAACCAATATAACATCTCCACATTCACAAATATACATTTCTGACATTCAAAAACAAAACAAAATCAAATCAGCGACCAATATAGCCACCTTTCTTTGCAAGGACACTCAAAAGCCTGCCATCCATGGATTCTGTCAGTGTTTTGATCTGTTCACCATCAACATTGCGTGCAGCAGCAACCACAGCCTCCCAGACACTGTTCAGAGAGGTGGACTGTTTTCCCTCCTTGTAAATCTCACATTTGATGATGGACCACAGGTTTTCAATGGAGTTCAGATCAGGTGAACAAGGTGGCCATGTCATTAGTTTTTCTTCTTTTATACCCTTTCTTGCCAGCCACGCTGTGGAGTACTTGGACGCGTGTGATGGAGCATTGTCCTGCATGGAAATCATGTTTTTCTTGAAGGATGCAGACTTCTTCCTGTACCACTGCTTGAAGAAGGTGTCTTCCAGAAACTGGCAGTAGGACTGGGAGTTGAGCTTGACTCCATCCTCAACCCGAAAAGGCCCCACAAGCTCATCTTTGATGATACCAGCCCAAACCAGTACTCCACCTCCACCTTGCTGGCGTCTGAGTCGGACTGGAGCTCTCTGCCCTTTACCAATCCAGCCACGGGCCCATCCATCTGGCCCATCAAGACTCACTCTCATTTCATCAGTCCATAAAACCTTAGAAAAACCAGTCTTGAGATATTTCTTGGCCCAGTCTTGACGTTTCAGCTTGTGTGTCTTGTTCAGTGGTGGTCGTCTTTCAGCCTTTCTTACCTTGGCCATGTCTCTGAGTATTGCACACCTTGTGCTTTTGGGCACTCCAGTGATGTTGCAGCTCTGAAATATGGCCAAACTGGTGGCAAGTGGCATCTTGGCAGCTGCACGCTTGACTTTTCTCAGTTCATGGGCAGTTATTTTGCGCCTTGGTTTTTCCACACGCTTCTTGCGACCCTGTTGACTATTTTGATCATTGTTCGATGATCACGCTTCAGAAGCTTTGCAATTTTGCATCCCTCTGCAAGATATCTCACTATTTTTGACTTTTCTGAGCCTGTCAAGTCCTTCTTTTGACCCATTTTGCCAAAGGAAAGGACGTTGCCTAATAATTATGCACACCTGATATAGGGTGTTGATGTCATTAGACCACACCCCTTCTCATTACAGAGATGCACATCACCTAATATGCTTAATTGGTAGTAGGCTTTCGAGCCTATACAGCTTGGAGTAAGACAACATGCATGACAACAGACATGTGGACAAAATACTCATTTGCCTAATAATTCTGCACTCCCTGTATTTGACAAATCTCAAATAGGGTGTCCTATTTAAGCTGCCCACAGTTACCGAACATCTACAAACTGCTTCAAAACCCACCAACAGCCCCGCCCCTCTTTTCTATGCTGTGTCTGACAGGCTGTCCTTCGTGTCTCCTCTGTACTGAGTGGTTCCTGCTCTGGCTGCTGCTACTCTGCCTGCTTCCGGTTATGAAGGGCAGAGAGATATGCTCTTCCAGAACAGAGGCCTCTAAATTGCTTCTAATGGAAATACCAATTTTCTTTTGACTAAAGTGCTCCTAAATGAACAGTAGTACTTTTTTTTAATGCATATCTTTTGTACACCAGTCAACCGCAAATGCTGACTATTACAGACTTTCCAGGGGTCCAACCTGCTATTATTGCATTGCCCCTGTGTGGTTGTATACTTTAGAACTGAGAGAAATTTATTAAAATATTGGATCTAATCTAATCACCCAGTATCTGCTGATATCTGGAATAACAGATGCAAAAATTTATGCACATAAACAAAACTAATGTTTTTTGCTCAAAGGTTAAAACTGAACGTTTACAAACCAAACACATATTTATTCAAGACTTGATGAACTTCCGATTTCTTGCTTGAAATTAAAAAAAAAAATCCATTTCTGTTGGATTGATGTGTTGCTGTGGACAATTAGGAAAGGAAATCACAGCCATCCATTTGATCCGTCTCTGTCAAGCTGAAAGCTGGGCAAGCAGCCAGACGCAGTCTCCCTCCACTGGCCCACTGAACATGCAAGCCTGAGAAGCTAAAACCATGCCAGCCGAGCACTCTGTTGAGATTGCCTGATGTTTAAGTTGGCCGCCCTCTCAAGCACCAGGGATCTTGCTTAGTTTCAAACAACACAAAGTGAAATGTGAAGGTGAAATCTTCTTTTGGCACACCACAGAGTCACTCACTGTTCAAGATTATTGTGATACATTGCCCACAATAAAAGTTTGACCACGATACAGCAATTTCGTGATACTAAAAATACTGCAAAATAGCTATACGTAACGCGTCACCATATCTAAACCTGGAGGAGAAAAACCTCCCTATCCGGGTCTCTGTCACAGGTGCAGCAGTGTGATGCTAAATTTATGGTCTATTGGTTGTGTCTGATTTGAAGGTATTTTGCCACAGAGAGACAACAGGGAGGGATTTTCACCCTATGCAAATATTCTTGTGTGCAGTCCTCCAGAAACACAACAGCCCACACATTTGACCTACAAACAGCGTCTTCAAACATGGGTGACACTGTGCATTGGTCAAATGCTGATTGGTTGAAAGGTGAGCCAGAACAAAGAAAGGAGCAGTCTTCAGAGTGAAGCCTGAAAAAACATCAAGAATAAAAAAAATACAGCATAAGAAGCACAGACAACGGCTGCAGGTGACATGTTTTTGATGTTTTTAATATCTGGTTTTACTTCAGCTCAGCTTGTTATAACGGTCTCTTCTACGGTGGCCCTGAGAGGTCAAATGGACTGCTACTTAACACCAGCAAACAGAAAAACCCTGCAAAAGCACACAAAACAAAACGGAAGTCTTTCTGGGAACATAATAATGTGGCGAACCAGCTGTGGAAGTGACAGAAACCAGAACACGAGGGTTCATCAGTGTTGTCAGGGATTACATGATGAAGGTATTATGTGTTGTAATCGCATGATTCATATAATTTGCAGCTGCAGTCTGTTTGACCTCTTGGAGCTACCGTACTCTTCTCTACATCGGCAAGGACCAAGAACAGAACGAGCAAGAGTGTCCCACAGATGGGTTGTTTGTGACACTGCCCCCTGGTGACAGTAAACAGCTACAACATGTAGACAACAGTCATTAGCAGAGATGCTTAGACATCACTTTTCTCCCCAGTCACCTCTTCCAGCTCTTCGGAGGGACACCGAGTAGCTTCCAAGCCAGCAGAGAGTCTTAATCTTTCCAGCGTGTCCAGGGTTTGCCCTGGGTTGGACATGCCAGAAACACCTCACTTGGGAGGCATCCTCAAAACACCTCCGCTGGCTCCTTTCAATATCGAGGAATACCGAGCTCCACAGCCCAGAGACCATTTGGAGGAAACTCATTTGGTGACATAAATAAAATGTCAATTCAATTAGTTGTTTAAGTTGTCTGCCATTTTATCCTTATGAGTTTTTCTTCTTCTCTGGTTAACTTATATTGACGATCCCCTCATTCGTTTGATAAGGACCACAAGAAAGAGTCATGAATTTGTGAGTCTGGTGAGTTAAGCTGCCGTGGGAATCTTTTTTGAAGAACTTGTTAAGAAATAACAGCATCGGGCACCAGATTTTGATACCATATTGAAAAAGGAAGCTTGGAAAATATCGCCAAACCATTATTTTGTCCCACTCTGAATTCACACACACAGATAAATTACTCATTACCCCTGCTTCAGACCTTTTTTTTCTCCAAGGTGCAAGAAGCCGTTAATGGAATCTTATTAAACCATAAAACAAAAGCGAATTTTTTCCGCTCCATTGACAGACTACAAACCCCTGACTCTTTTAAGTGATGCATTTTTCTAGTCAATTTTAAAACCATGTCAAATTTGGTTTTAAATCAATATTCATTCCCTTAATGTGCGGTAGTACTTTCTGGGTCCGCCTCACCCTGGAAGATTCATGGCAGTCTCGGGGACATTACAAACAGGACTTTCTCTATCCTGATCCTTGAAACAAAACACAAAGAGAGAGATCGATAAAAATTCATAATGCTTAATGTACAAATTCCAAATCACTTTATCCGCCACGACTTATAGTGAGGTCAGTGTTTTTATCGTTCCTCGTTTGCGAATCCTCTTTATCAAAATATAGCTTTGGGGAGGATTTTTACAGGAAAGAGACACTGCTCTAATGCAACTGCCATCATTTAGGGAATTAAAAATCATTCAAATGGACTGCATAATTGTGCAGCGTCTGCTGCTATACTGCTATACTCATCAAACAGACATGTCGGAAAATGCACTCCTTAATTACCTCCTCAAAGCGCAGAGTCGGCTAACCATTAAGAAATTAAGTCAACTATTGTCATTGGTCCAAAATATATGAAAATTGGCTTGTGCAGCAAACATTAGGTTGGTACATGCAGGTCTAAAATAAAAGCAGAACACCTACTAAAATCTCAAACTACTTGGATTCTGTTGCCCATAATACACGCCGCTGTTTGCCAAGGAAAAACACCTCACAGGGTTAGTGTGTGCTGCACCGCATATTACCATGATCTCTCTTTGTGGTGAAATTTGATCTACTTCACTAAACATTCCCCATAGCGCTGCTGTCTAAATGCATAATAAATTCTATTTTAATAATTAATTATATGTTAAATACATTGAAATTATAAGTTTTTTCCAGCTATTCAAGTTTGTCTGGTTAATGGTAATTATCATTTCATCCATTTGCCCCTTCAAGACCATATTTACATAAGGCTACAGATTAGATGTCAGTTAAATATACCTGTGCTGGCAAGTGCTCTTTCAGTTTAAATGAGCATGACACCGCTGCACTGTATCCACCTACACATCATGTCTCCTTCTCCGGTGACCTATGCCTATTTTTTTTAATCGTGCCCTGCTGTCACATAAGCCCTGCTGGTATCAGTTTCTCTCTACTTTTTTATTATGTTTACCTGATGAAAGGCAAACTTATCTCCATCATCGCTGTACATACACTCATAAAAAACCACAACAAATAAAGGCCGATAGTACTGTAGGGTACTCATCTATCCGACAGGTTGGCCATTACAATCTCCTTCAACAAGCAGATGAGGTTTCTGTTTACTCCGGGAGAGGATTGAGCAGCGCTGTCAGCTAGACTAAGCTCTGGCCGGCCAATGAGAATTGTGCTGGAGGAGTATTGGGTGTAGACTGACAGCGCATGGTAATGCTGGCATGAAGGGCCTGAGGAGCTTTAAATACCCTTTACCTAGAGGTTGGAGATGAGTGACCATCATCGCTGAAGGGCCATAAGTACATCAGCCTGTGTGAAATTATATTTGAGGGCTTTAGAGCTTGACTCGCTCAGGTAATGGGGCAGCTACCGGAGGGAAAAAAACACACAAACGCAGTCGCTGGCAACTCTTCTGAAAATCATATGCAGTGTTTCAGCTGAGGCAAACCACTTCAGGCACTCTGGGCTTGTAAAAATAAATAACAGCAGAAATATTAGAGGTCTGTTCACTTACTGATGTGCTGTGCATCTATAATCCAACTATAGCTATGAAATCCAACTAAGCCTACCAATATGAGTAGTGAATTTAACTGTACTTGATGCACATAATTGGATTTTTGAATATGTTTTGTCTAGTTTCATATAAAATAAATACAAAATAAGTACTTTATTCAGATATAATCAAGAATACTGAATTCAATACTGAATACTGATGCTGGTCAACACTCTCCACTTCAAATACTGCAGTAAAGCCTGTCCATGTTTTCATCTATTTCTATTTTTACACAGTAGCTCTTGCAGTACTTAGACCACTAAATACTAAAGCTAAACTAAAACTAAAAGTCCCCCCTGGAGCTCCAGTTTGGCATATTTACATATATCATGTGGAGAATCCCTTCCCTTCCACTGCAATCAGGATTAATGTGCATAAAAATACAGATTGTTATATAAACTGATTTAAATGGGACAATAATGTGAACATTTGGAAAATATAAGAACAAACTAAGAATCCTTCAGTGCGAATGGAAAGGTGAGCGCTGCATAGCTGCGTAAGGCTGACTCATTGTTTTCGTGGTCACTGTAGTCAGTCTTTTAAGGAAGTAGAATTTTGGTTCAGATGACACTATATCTGAATGGATGCTTACCTGACTGCATTGTCAACTGCCCATAATAAAATACACTTTGCCATGTTACATCATCTGCAGTAATACTGGTATAAATTCTTACGTGATCTAAAACTGTCATATCCCAATATCATTGGTGTAGTTTATGGTCCCTCATCCTTGTCTGGAGCCTGTTTGAGAGCAAGAGACACGTGTCACCTCCCGTGATGACTTAGTATCTAAAAAGGGAGCTCCTTCAACTTCTAAACAACTACAGTGCTATGCAAAATATACAAGAAAACTGTTCCCGCTAAAGGTGGAAACGGCAAACTTGTTTCACCACTGGAGACAAAAGCACACCTTTGAGCACAACCTGACTATGAAGTAGGAGATATGAGCAGCTGGTGATGTAAAGTAAACAAAAGACTCCACCGAGCAGCGCTGGAGCACTCACTAGTTGCACTCCATTTGACAGAAACAGCATCAGTGGATAGAAATTACTGATGTGCTTACACGGTGAAAAAGCAGCTGCTTACAGTTCCAAAATATTTTTCAGTTTTACTATTTGACAATATTGTGCAGCTTACCATGAGATCTAAGGTTAAGTTACTTTAACTACTGTTATATTAAAGTATTAAGCAGTTATTTTATATTTTTACTTAATGTTTCCAGAGAAAACACTACTTAGTATACTACTTACATCTGACTTACACTGTGTCACAATAGATTTATTAGAGGAATCCACATTTTTACCTTCTGCAGGACCAAAGCAATTTTTGTGTAAATCAACCCCAGGGGTTTCCAATTCAAGTGATGTTGAATCCCAGGGCTAAAACCCAGGGCTGGTGATGTGGAGTAGGACTCTTTCAATCCAATATATTGTAGAGTACAACTCAAGTAAAAAAAAAAGAAGCTCAAGTAAAGGGTAAGGGTTAAATTGAATTCAGGAAGAGTACTTAAACTTATTTATTTCCCCCCACTATATAGGGCAGCTTCTGCAGTTCACATCACCACAATATAAAGGCAACAAATACAAATCATTTTATGCATTTATAGACACGAAAGTAGGCCGATGATTGATGTCGTCCCCCCCCACTGAAAGATTAGAGGCATGGTTAAGTCCCATTTATAATACACAGACATGACAGCTCTGAGCAGCATTTTACAGTATAAAAATTACAATCAAAACAGACAAGATGTGGATGTGACTGTTAAGCGGTGCCCGTCCTTTTTTTGTAAAGAGGAATGATATTCACGTACTGGAAAATGTGGAGCAAATTAGCAGCGTTAATCAGTTATGCTGTTGGCTGGAATCTGTGACGCTTAGACAGCTTTCTGTGCAGGCCTGTCATTCTCACAGGAAAAGAGGAGAGGTGGCTCTCCAGAGCGCCTCTGACGGCCAGTCAAACCTTCTGCCGCTAACGCTCACACAGGATACGACAGTATCTCTGCCAATCGCCACCAATATGCTTTCACTGGCAGTCGGGACATTCAAGTTCTGAAAAATTGCACACACAGCGAGAGATACAAATGTGCTTGTCTGCAAACTCACACCCTCTGTGCAGCGTCGCACATACTCACATTCTCATCATTAGCCCTGATGACTGGTTTCAATGTGCCAAGCCCTAAGTGTCACTGTAAACACGCAGATGGAAAGACAGAGGGTGACAAGACTTCAAAAAAAAAAAAGACTGTTAAAAAGTGGTATGCAGATTCAGCTGGCTTCAAATTTTCATCAAAGCAGTCCACCGCTCTGCAAGTCAATTTCCATACTATTTTTTTTTTAAATTGTTAATGCTGCATAACATTTCAGTACCGACTCATGTTATCACACAAACCTTGAATATTTCAAAATGTTCCTCCTGTCATCAACAGAGCAGAGGAAAGGCAAAACAGTGAAAATGATAAAAAAATGAAAACCATTTCTCTCTGCCTCTGACACTTTTTATAAAGACTTGTTTGTTGACTTTTTTTTTTGCTATGTTTGCCGGTAGCACTGATGTTCCTCAGCAGTGCTGATGTTATTGTGCCTTCGCCTGTGTCTAAAGGAGAGGACTGCTTATCTCTCTGTGAAGTCAGCCACAATAGGCCACATCTGGCTGCGGCGACGCAGAAGTTGACAGAGACTGATGCCACATCATTAAGGAATATTAGTGGGTTCTGTCGAGCAGACCGGGCTTCCAGAGGCCCCAGGAAGAGTTCAATAAGAAAGAACACATAGGGAGCAGCGGGCCCTCAGAGGAGCTCGATAAGACACAACACACCAGAAAGCTCTTACAGTTCAATAGGACTCTGAGAGTCCAGTCAGATGCAGAAAAAAGCAGACCCTAACTGCTACTGTTAAGTTAGTAACACAAGGAGGTTTTCTATCCCTTTGAGACAGAGGAGGAAAAGAAATGGACAACACGCACCCAATTAATCTGTCGCCTGCTTTGATGACATATACTTTACTCCTATGTCCCTCTTTGCTCCTGTATACCAGGGCAGGCACCGCATCACGCAAACAGATCAGAATGTAGCACACCAGGAAGATGGTTCATACATCTGTATGAGCCAAAAACAATACTGAAGCTTTATGTTTTGCTGTTGAATTTTCTTTGAATTTCTGCACTTTTCATTCAGTGAATGCACATGGACGGCCAGATCACAGCTGAGCAGCCATGACCAAACATGGCAGGTCTGTCAGCTTTTGAATTTCTGCACATAAAGCAGCATAAGGCTGAGAGAAAAATTTTTTGGTGTAGGGCCGTGCTGATGGATGATGACCTTGGAGACCAGAGATCTGAGTGATTGTCAATAGCTTGAGAATCAAGGCGATTTTAGCTCGCTTTCAGAATAATCCATCAAATCAATATCAGCATTAACAATTCATGTTCGGTTAAATATGCCTCGCTATTGTGTAACGTAAGCATCTTTGCATAAAACTGACACACAAGTTTAGGTCGCACCTTTGCCCCATTTGAAATCAAGGTGCGTGCCTGCTAATTTGATTTTAAATTTGTGCTTAAGGTAACTGTGTTTGCAGGGATACTACTTTATGTCCCCCTTAACAACTTTTCATGTCAGCAAAAGACTCACAGCCTATGTGTGGAGGAGTACCACTCTGTACCTGTGTGGGCACAGTGGAGGAGAGACAGACGCCTACTCACATACATCAACATTACATGTCCTCAGGACTATGGACTGGTGTTTTTTTACTCATTCGAGTACCTTACACTACATCCACAGCTACCTTCTTCACACATGTTGATCATATGTTTCTTTTATGCACTCAGGCTTAAAAAAACACTAAAGTCATCTCCTCTGTGGCCAAATGATAAGTAGCACTTATATAGCAGCATTCGACTCCATTTTGAGCGCTCAAATCAGTTTCTACAACAAGTCTCATCCCCCAGTCACACACACATTAATCGCTGCTTTTCACACACACTCACACACTAATAGGTGCCCTGGGAGCAACACGAGGTTCAGTATCATGCCCAAGATCTACTGATCCACCTGTAGACAACCTGCTCTACCACCTGACCCCCAGCCATTCCCAAAATTAAAGCTTATTTAAGGTGGCCTTATGGCCTAAAAATAACAACATCCTCTGGATTAAAAAATATAGGGACTATCCAGTGCAGTTAAATTGCAGTTCCTACGGTGCCTGTACGTGGCATGGCTAAACTGCAAATCTGTAAAGACTCCATTAATACTAAATGCTAAGATGCCATTCACTCCATGCTTTACAGGAGAGGCTTTGCTGACCCATCATAATAATGTCCAACCACACTGCAGACTACAACATGCATCTGTAGTCAGAGTCAGCACACTGAGCTGGCCCCTCTAACATCTACAGCATACAAGAAAAAAGGAACTAAGCAAGAATTGAAAAATATTCCACTTTTCAAAACTACAGCAACCAGCTCTGTGAACGGTTGTGTATTGTTTTTTTAAAAAGAGGTAAACACCCCCCCACCCAAATCTGTTTAAAATGTCAGTGTCTTTACCAACAATTACGTCGTAGAGAAGTTTCTCAAAGCAGTGGTGGGGGCATGCATATGAATGTTTGGTTAATGTCATTCCCCAAATTTAAGTGTACTTGTTTCATTTCAGCTTAGTGAAAGTGTCTGTGTACTGCATTTTGATGTCATTTATGGTCGCACAAGTTCCCCTCCCCTCGCTTTAGATGTGTGTTGGGGAGGGCGGAGCTGAGCAGACGCCACAAAATCTAATAGCTCTCCGACTTCAATCAAACTCAATTTTCACTTTTATAGAAGGCAAAATCACGGAAGCTGCATAAACTGCTCCTCTGGCTATCCTTGTCAGTGCTGGGAAGGCTGTGTGTGTGTGTGTGTGTGTGTGTGTGTGTGTGTGTGTGTGTGTGTGTGTGTGTGTGTGTGTGTGTGTGTGTGTCCTCCTGCGTAAACTGAAAATTGAAAACGAGCCCACATTTTTGTTTCAAAACTAGAATATAATTTTGTCATTTATTTGTTGTCTTTATACTTTTTTCATTAAAACATTGAAGGCAATAATTTGCAAATCATTGCTTCCTGTTTTTATTTACTCTTTACGCATCGTGCCAATTTGGTCGTGAGCGGGTTTGCGGGGCTTGTTTAAAAGCGGCTTTAGAAATGTTGGCGAAAAAACAGCTGCTCTACACATGAAATGCTTTCAAAGAATATTAAAATAGTGACAGAGGTGCAAATGAGCCTGGGTCAGCCACAAAGTGTCACAGCCAGATATTGTTGGGCATTGAGTAGAGGCGGGGGGGGAAAGAAAGAAAAATAAACATCTGAGTACAGCCTCAGAGGCAATCCAGGGTGCCTGTCCCAACACAAAGTAAATCAGAGCAGACTCCATCCGGGCACCCATCATGTGAGAGTAAGGCTGGGCTAAATATTTACATAAACCCCATGGGGAGAGTTTGAAACCGGAGCAAGAAAGAAACAGAAGGATGAAATCCGGCAGAGGGGGATTGGGGGTAAGGGTGTGTTGGCTTCTGTAACATTATCAGAGGGATTGTCATCCAGTGATACAAACAGGTTTAAACAAAGGGAAACAACATTTGCATACACACAACCAAAGCCACACACACGTGAACAAACAGCCCACAGAGACAGGACTTTGCATACGCTTAGCCTCGCTTAATCTCCGTGCTGACATAGCCTATTCACCTGCAGGTACGGTCTCATACAAATCTCATCAGACTATTTAAATTCGCCATCTTTCCCCACATTTTAGTTGGACGTGCAGTGATAGTGATCGAACAGAGCTTACTCGTGTCACATTTTACAAGATACGGAGGTCCCCAAAGTGTTTGCACTTGTAGTGATGTAAAAATCTGGGTCATAATTTACTCAACATTATAGCTCAACCATCCCGGAATAAAACACCCTTTACAAGAAGTGTCGCACAACTTAACTAATTCAAAAAAAGAGAAAAAAGAAGATTTTAAAAATGACTCTTTTAAAAAACAATGCATGCCAATACTGCATGTGGGGATGTGAGGGGACGTTCGCTATGCTGAACCGCAAATCTGACCAACTGGACAGATGGAGCCCACAGCAATCTTTTAACTGCCAGGTTTAGTATGAATTCATTAATTAGCCCTGTCAACACAACCAAAGGGTCATGCAGAAGTGGTGTGTGATCCCAGAATTGTTCGCTGAAAACCAGCCAGCCGGTTAGCAAATATCGGACTGAGGGATTCATAGTAAGTGACTTGTTGGAGCGGGGAAGGACGAAGGTAAATGTGGGGCAGCCTCACCCCTGCTCCTCTCCTCCCTTCCATCCTGCCTCAGTCAGGGTATTTGTCTTTTAGACAGAGATAAACTGCAGCCTTTTTATTAACTTGCTGATGGTAGGGAATTGTTTTTTCCATCCACTAGCTTTTCTCAAATAGACAGCAGCAAAAATATCCTCCCTATAATTCTTCCATCGCCCATTTCTCTTATTTTCTTGACTTCCTCAGCCCCCTCCCCATCAACACCCCCTATTCAATAGTTTATGCGGCACTAAAACTGCCTGCATATTGTCACAGTAATGTCTCTGTCAGGGCCTGCTGTATATCACACATACAATCATCCAAATTTCATCTCCCATCCCATCGCATTAACTCACAGCAGCAGCAAAGTAACATGTGATCAGTGTCAGCCTGTGCGAGAGCATGTGTGAGCATGTACCTTATTGGGTGGCATACGTGCTTCATTTTGTGTGTGACTCTAGATGTTGCGGTATATATATGTTGGTTTAATTAGCGTTTGAGTGGCTGTGTTTTCACTGTGTGTGTGTTTGAATGGCCACGGCGGTCCTCTTGATGAGGAGACAGAGCCCCAGGGGGCTTCTCTTTCTGTATTGTCTCCTCCACTTCCTCCTCATTTGACTAATTACTGCGCAACTTCCACGCCACTGATGAAGCCTGGCAGCTGTCCATCAGTCTGTTAGGTTGACTTGTTTTAAACCATTGATACGAAGGGTTAGCAGGAAAATGTACTTTGACAGGAACTAGACTTCTCTCAGCATGACTTTCAGCACATCCACAAATACTATAGCAAAGATAGCAGCTTTGGTTCATTATGTTTTTAAATATCCAATGTCCAATTGCATTATTTTTGGTTTGCAGTTCACTGCTCATGCTAATGTTCTTAGGTAATCTGTGACACAAAATATAGGCACTGCTGCTTTTACACGCAATCTGTCTGTTTCTGTCCGTTAGCTCATATCTATACAGCATCTGTTACACCGAAGCCTAATCTGTCCTACGCTGTATAAACTGCTCCTCCGGTCTCTGACCATCTCTGCCAAGCTTTAGTGTTAGATTTTAACCTGGAGTGACTATCCGTTTCCACCGCGCTGGACTATACGTATTAAAAAAAATACTACCTTCCTGGCAGCGTTACTGCTTTTGTCAGCTCTTTAAATAAGACGAGTTAACCTAAATCTCCCCTGTTAAGTTCTCCCTTGTAAAACATGAGTAAATATGAGATGAATAATGAGCTAAGAGTAAGCAACTTGCACAGCCAGAAACAGCCAAGCATGGATCAGCTATAATTTGGAGATAAGGCTTCATAGAGGTATTAGAGCAGCAGAGGTCAATGAGGAGCTATTATATAATTCAAATGGCTTAAAAGATGCACAGCAGTGGAATTCAGTACTCGTTATCATAAAATACAGATGATATGTCACACAGAGTAACCTTGCAAAAGAAAAAAAAATCTGCATCTTAGTAATGTTTATTACTGAGTCATTTTTTTTATTATGATTTTAGTCTGATTTCAAAATAAATGTTCATTTTTAAGAGCTTTTGGGAATAGTTGCAAGGATGCAGGGTTCTCTTTTAGCCTTCAGCAGCTGATGTCTCAGCTGACACATGCATATGCATCTTATGGGGAACTAGAGGTTGCAGCTTTTAAATTGCTACAGTTAATGTACATCTGCAAGCTGCTTTGCAACTCTCCTCTTACACCTGAATTACATTTATGAACCTTTTTTCAAATCAACTTGATTACAACCCAAAACGCATTAGCATGTGGAGCAATTTAGGGTTCTCCGTTTTCCTCGAGAACGCTGAAAGATGTAGGCGGGAACAGTAAGGAAATTGCACCAGCAGCCTTACAATTAACAGGCGACCCAGTTAACCACCTGAAATACATCTGCCTAATCCTAGCAGCAATCTGGCACATTTCATCTTGCATTTCATCTTGTTTTAAAGCTTTTACCACGAACAAATGGAATTATCCCATCCATCTGTTGTTGTGCTCTGAGAAAAATATATTTTTGGCAAAATCTGAGGATTAATGTTTTATGCAGTGAACTTCTTGATTTAAGCTAGGGGACTCAACATGTTTTTGTCATTGGATGAAAAGAAAATCCTTAATAAGCTTTCAGCATATTGTTGGTTTTCTGAAAGGTAACGGAAACTCCTTTTTACCCTTTTAGCCTTAAAAATCTGACATAACAATAATAAAAAAAAAAAAAAATCAAGTTCAGGCCAGGAAATGGGCCAAGCATAGGTCAGACTAAATCAGAGTAATATAAAGAAGAATAAAGAATAAAAATCCACACTGGAATCAAGATGGCTTAAGGAGACGACTCTAACCTCACTGAGCAGCGTTTGAAAACCCCTGGTAGCCAAAAATCAGGATTGACTTACTTTCACTGAATATGAGCCGCAGCGTATGCAAGTCCTTACCTGGTGGGAGGAGCTTAAAAGACCTTGCCATTTCTAGATTTCTGCCTACTGAAGCTGAAAACACATCTCTTGATGCTGCCTTTAAATTAGCTACCAAATTTAAATCAAATGGTTGGTGAGTTAAGTTTAGCTTTTGACTCTGCAGGCCCGGCGCCTACCTGAGTGACAGCCGCTATGACAGCCATTTTATTCTGGCCAACTTATCTGTCTTACCACAGGCAGAAGAGAGCAGAGAGGGAGAAATCCAAAGACAATTTAAACTCACAGTGCCGATTACATTTCAAACCTCCCAGACTGAATATTTAACCCTCTTGCCTTTCGATAAGTGATAGGGGGATTTTCACTGACTCAGGAACTCAATTTAACCTCCCCTCTGAGAGACATGGCTGCAGAAACGTCCTATAGGCTTGCCCTTGGTGACGGCCAAACCTCTTCCTCCCTCCTTCCCGCTGTGTGACGCTAACAGTGGCTGTCTGCTGGGCCTGATAGAGAGTGGCTCCATGCTAAGTCATTACACACGGAGCACAGCCTAATTACACACAGACGGCCCCATGTAACCTGCCAACAGGGTTACTGCTCTTAGAAGTGACTGCATTAAGCATACGGCGACGCAAACCCTTGTGGAGAGATAAGGGACGGCTGGGATGTCTTCGGGTGGAGGTGGGGTTGGGGGCCCTTAACAACCCTCCATATCTAACCCGCAGAGATGTCAGAGTCGCATCCAGCCCTGTTCGCTCCCTCAGCAACTCGCAGCCCTAACAGCCCTAACAGGTTTGCAGTGACACACTAAACTGGACAAGCTCTCAGCGGAAGGCAGATAGTTCTCCATATTGAACATCACAGGGCCACTTTTACAGCATGCCAATTCCTGCCAAACTGGCTGTTTCCATGGAAACATAGCACTTAATGACCGATAACAGAGAACGACCTGGGAAAAAAGGGAGTTGAGAGCAAGCGAGAAAGAGAAAGCCACTGACAGAGAGAGATGGCGAGAGAAAGACGGAGATCTTGTGGAACAAAAGAAGCAATTTAGTATCGGAGGACAGCGTGAAGCCTGATTATGTCGTCAGTGTAAATGATCATTAATTTCCTTCTGTCCAGCTGGGCCAGATTAATGCCTACCCATTCTGCAGGGTAGAAAGAGAGCCTGGGCTTAACCATTTCATGGGACACCCCTACGACAGCAAGCGTGGCCTGAAAAAGAGCTGTGGCTTGACCACACCGGCACCTATAACTGGATATACGTGGATAGTGGATACTGTCACTCTGTCAGTTTGCCTATTGTTTTGAATTTTTCATTAGTCTGGCAATGAAAACCAACCATCACCACAAAGTAAAACCAGAAAATAAATAATAATAATAATTAATGAGCTGGAAACTGTTTCATCAAATGCAGCAGTTCCTTGCATTGTCGTTTTTGTGAACTCTACTTCAGCTTTAAATATTTAGCTTAACCCAAATCCAGTTCTTTATCATTTCCATTCTCTTAATCTGCAATGTGCCCGAACCAGCAATTTATCTAAGAGCAGAAAAAAAAGATGAGATTCTGCATTTTCCACTACAAATCTGATCCAATCCATAATATTTTTCCATGTTGTTTTGAAGCTGGCCCCTAGTGGTTATTCCCATTAAAACAATGGTTTCAATTTGCTATATTGCAGCATGCATGAGGAATTAGGACCTCCAGTGCATGACTAAACTGATAACCAGAGAGCTTCTGTGTTAAATGAACCATTATTATAATATTCTGTGCATTTTTACACTAACTGAAAATATTAGCCTGATTAATTTAGAATATATAAACCTAATCCTACAGCTGTCATTAGCTATGAGGCCTGTAGTGATGACCTGTTAGTGTGACATTAATATGTAAATATTTGACACAACACTGACAGGTCAGATGTAAAATCTCACACGTGAGCACCAATCACATCACACTCACTCTCTCACACACACACACACACACACATACACACACACACCATGCACCTTAATGTCTCTCTGCACAGCTTAGTCGGTGGTTTCCACATAACTGGATCTGATCCCTCTCAACAGAAGCAGCACACTGTTTGGCTGCTGAAAGCCCACACTTTCACTCCTCTTTGCATGAGCTGATCTGATTATTCATAAAGCAAGCAATTACACATCCATTAAAATTGCAAATACAAAATCCAGGATTGGCAAAAGTTTCACGTGAATTAGGTTAGTTTCCGAAAACATCCGCAACCTGTGAGACAAAACGCATTCAAAAATAATTGTTGACTGAAATCCTATTAAAAATTTAGACCCTCAGAACCTGAAGACAAAACTGTGGCCACAAACTAAAAAGCTTTAAACGTCTTCATTCTTGAGTAAGTGTGCCTCCAAAGACACTGCCAATCTCGTATGAACAAACTGTAGTGTTTCCTCTGTTAAAAGCCAGTAGTCAACTAAAAGCTGGCTCTCCAATAATGGCACAGGGTGTGGTCAAGAGCCTGGTAATGGACCTGTAAGCTGTTTCCCAACCACGATTAAATCGTAAAAATAGGTACTGATTGCCTGGCACCAAACCGGTGAAACAGGGATGGTACTAGATTCCTGGCATTATGTAAAGTGTATACTGCATGTAATGCACTGTGCATTTCTACTACCTTAATAATGCATTCAGGAATATGACAACACTGTTTCCAATACTTCTTGTTCTTTCTTTACTTTTAATTCATTTACTGTGATACGCTTTGCTTTTCCCTGTCTTTTATCCCATTAGGCTGCTACTTGCCATCTAATGTTCACAATAAAAGTAGTGAGTAGTGACCACTGAAATACTACAGACCTTTAATTTGACAGTTACAGGAAGCACTGAGTTTGTACTAACAGCATAACAAACCACCTTTAACAGAGAAAACTAGGGCAGATCCTAAAATAACGCTTTATGAAAAAGATAATCGCTCAAGTCCCTGCTATGAAAGAAAAACGACTTAATATCAGCAATTATATACGAGCCTGCTTCAAATACAGGCCCATTACTTTTTCCAGGCAGGGTGACGTTACGTCGTCACGTAAAACATTGTTACTGTGTTTCTTCCAGAGACGGCTGGCAAAGATACAGGTTTCTTAGGTTCTTTCCAAAAAGACAACTGGTTGTAACTGATTACATTATGCAATGTGCGTGTGTGTGTGTGCGTGTGTGTGTGTGTGTGTGTGCGTACTTTGTTGGTTGTCTACCTGTTTTATGAAGTGTGTAATTGAGCTTTCAGTGTCCTGAATGTAAATGTTTAATAATAGTCTCATTCCAGCCTTTTCTTCATTCTTTCAGCCAAATGTGATGCTACATTTTACAAAGGCGTCTTTTTTTCACTGACTTTACATTACTTTGAGTTCTTACTGTGGCTTTACATAGTAGATTTTTGTTATTTGTAATCATCAAAGTCAACTTCCTTGTTAATTCCTATATGCTGTAATTACAGGGTTTACACAGGAAAATGAAATGTCATCTCTCTCTGACCCACAGGGTGCAACGAGAATGAATCAAAAAAATAAATGAAATTAAATCGAGAGCTACGAGATGTGAGATAAATAAGAATTACATAAGATTTATATTAAAACCTACAAATAATGTTTGCTCTTTAGATATAAAAATATGAGCTATAGGAGGTTTCTTAAAGGTTTATACAGCATTAAAGTTCTTTGTATAAACATATGAAGTATACATTAATTATTAAAATGAATCAATAAAAAACCTATAATGTGTAACTGTCCATCTTTATCTATAGTTTCACATGTACAATCACAGTATACTAATGCGTTATTGCTGAAAATATAGAACAAATGATTAAATATACAAGACAGAAACAAAACTAGTACTGATTAATTAAAACAACTGTACAATGAATACAGTGAACTTGAATGCTTACTCAGGGACAGGCACGACTAATAGTATCTGGCAAACCCTTTTTTTGGGAAACACACATAAGAGCTTTTAGCTTTTAGCTTCCTTGTGTTATCCTGAAAATTCTGACTCCAAACCATTTTTTGGAGCCAACGCTGCTTGCCATATTCCTTCCGAAGGAAACTCAATTTTGACAATTTAGAACAACAAATTCAGAGAGTCAGAGAGACGACTTCAATTCCCCCGAAGTTGCGTGGCCCAAACGGAGACAACATTCAAGAAAGAGCTGTCGATCAGCATTTGTACAAAGCGTGTGACTGTGCAACGATCAATGCCTTGAACACGAGGGCTGCTCTTTGAAAGGCTCTACAAACACACTATTAAAACAGAGATCAATGCAGGGCCTTCCTTACTATGTTATCATACGACACAGACACGCATGCTGGGTCCTAACGACTGCTTAGTACTCCTAAAAACCAAACAAAAACACATTTAACACAACCTTTCAGGATCAAGGCTAAGACCCTCAGTAATGAGCATGCGGTCTGTAACTGTGCCGCTCCTTTTATTTCACAGCTAAACACTGCTAAAGGGTTTGACTCACAAAAACATTTTTCACAAAACTAAGTGCAGAGAATTATTCCCAATGTCAAAATAATCCAAAATAATCCAGGTTGCCTTAAAATAAACCTTAATTTCAGCCTAAAAATGATCAGTTTTGAAAGTCACAATCTATTTTCTTTCTCACTCATAGCATCAAAATGAATATCTCTGGGACAGAATATATCATAGTTTGTTATCGTAAAGATTATTTATAAGGATGAGCCTTGGTTCTCGCTATGTCATCTATATTACATGATAAACTGCAGCTAAATGTCTGATTTCCTGCAGCAAGGCACAGAGCTGTGGAGATATACTGAAGAAAGATGTCACTGTTTCATCATTTATGTCTCATATGTATGCTCGAGTGTTTGTGTGTGGCAGAAATATTTGATGCAGAGCGACTGTGAACCAGCCTGACTGATGGCTGAAAAGAATGATCCTCTTTAGAGCCAGAAAGTTTACGCTTTGGTGCACAAATTTGAAAAGCTACAGTACAAAGGAAAATGTTTCATAAAATGCTCATTCTTCAAGCTGTAAGTTTCAATTTCCACTTTAGTGGCTCTGTCATTGTGGAGTCTTTAAGTCTGTGAAGAAAAAGGCGAGCAGAGTCTGACCAAGACTGTGTGGTTTCCTTTTATATGAGTTATCTGAGTATTATAAGCAGAATGTGGCATTTTTAAATCTCTAGTTCAACGATAACTTGTGGAGATACTTTTACCTGCACAACAATCATATAAAGTCTCTTTTACATAAATTGACTTATTTATTGTAACCATTATTTAGTTTGATGTTTCAGCTTAGTTTGGTTTATAAATGATCCCCTTCAGTCCATTGCATTAATCATGATCCATATTGATGATTGATTGGCCAATGTGGTGGGGCGTGGTCTGCGGTGCCGTGCAGGGAGGGCGAACGCACCTGCACAGCATCCTTAATCACGCCCGCCTAGTTAAAAACACGAGGACTCAGGGGTTGGTGGGTGTTGTAGTGTGACAAATATTGAATAAAATGGCTCAAACCTATGATCCCTGGACCCGCCGTGTCTCATTCACACCACAGCCAATTAATCATTTGTTTAGATACTATAGCACAACGAAGAGTAGCAGGGAGAGGAAGGAGAGAGGAAGGTCTGTTTGAGCCAAACCCGGACTGCTGCATTTGGCTCTTGTGGCATATACACCTTCTGGTGCCTCCAGTTACTAGTTTTGTCTTAAATTGTCACTGATTAAAGTCACAAGCAATAACACCATTTCCAAAAACTCCAACACGTGCAACGTTAATAACACTCTTTTCAGGGTTAAATTAAACTAAACTATTGAGGTACGGTCACTATTTCTGCCTTTCTGTTCTACTTCAGTTGGACATATTAGAAATGACTTAGCTGCTCGATATTCTTTACTTATCTATTTTAGAAAGCCTGATGGTGAACTCAACTATTGTGTTCCTAAACCCCTACCACTCCATACCATAGTACCATTTTCAAATTCAAATGAATGTATTTGTGGAGTAATTATTACAGCAATCCATGCATTTTCTGCTTATCCAGTTCAGTTGGGCTGAACATACAGTGAGAGGCAGGCGACACCACAGTGAGACAGACAACCTCTCATACTTTCACTTACAGTAAGTTTACAATCACCAGTTAACCTAGTTAACCGAACATACATGTCTTTGGACTGCAAAGGAAAACAATCTAACTACACACAGGCAGCTGGTTCACTCAAACCCATGACGACATAAAGTTTTGCAAAATCACACACTGCATAAATACATCTTAACCCTTTAAGACCTACCATAGAACCAAGTCCTCCAGGGCTTATATCATATTTTTACATGTTGTAGTGCCATTTTTTGGAGCATTTCAAGTTGATATACATCAATACAACCATTATAGCCCAAATTTTAATAATATGTATGCATTAAGTTTATAGTAATTACATAAATTGCAAAAAAGTGCAATAAACTACAAAAAAATTGAAAATCGTTTTTGTTTTTTTTACCATATATTTCTAGTTAGAGAAATTTAAGAGGCTTATCCCTCAAAACTGTAAATACAAAAAGGTTGCACAAAATAGTTTCCCACCACAGGAAATTTATTTTAAGTGTCTTCATAGTTTTATTTTTGAAATACACCAATTGCAGGAATGCAGGAAAAACGAAAATAAATATTATACTGCAAATTTGCAAAAAAAAAAACAGCATGTGCATCAAAATAAACTATTTCCAGCAGTGCAATTTTTGTTCTATGCATTCCAGAAATGACACAGAAAGTCATAAAGTCAAACATAACTTTTAAAAACACCAGTAAAGGCTCGCTAGGCCCTGATGGTAAAAAACTATATTTCCGCAAAATGGCGTCACTTCCGGTTTCGGGCAGGTCATGCGATAGTTCGCGCTGATGGACGTAGGAAGTGTTACAAACAGCTGATCAGATCGCCAAAGCGTGTTTCTGGAATATTATGTTTTTTGTTGCTGCAAGTGCTTTTTATGCAGTTTTTGCAAAGCTTTATGTGGAAGGAAACTGTGAACTAGGACAAGCTGATGGCATAAGATGTAAGTACAACTCCTCCGGTTTCATATGCAAAACAAATTATTGCGCTAGCTTATGTGGTTGCAGTGCTACCGGGATTTTAAAATAGTTAAGCAAAACAGAGCGTGCCTGCTCCGACCGGCTTTAAAGGGTTAAAATCTCAAGTTTTTATAGCGTAAAGTCAAAAAATATAAGATAATAATAAAATACACCATTTTAGTATCTAATGCTTCAAGGTCATAGGTCAGCGTGTTGTTAGAAAAGCAGGCGGATGTCAGCATGTAATAAAAACATCATTAAACATCAAAGTTTTAGTATAGCCTTTGCCTTTCAGGGGTGAGTTGCTCTCTGAGTGCGCTTGTTCCCACTGTCGCCAAGTGCTTGCTCACGGGGGGTCGTCTGATTGTCGGGGTTTGTTCTGTATTACTGTAAGATCTTTACCTTATAATATAAACCACCTTGAGGCAACTGTTGTGATTTGGTGCTATATAAATAAAACTGAACTGAACTGAATCAGTGCTAAGCACCATCCCACCTACTGTTATTATGTGACTTTAAATGGATTCTTAATGGCCAGAACATAGTTTAACCATTTAGCAAGTAAATCTCTCCCCCCCAAAATAATGCATTTTTTCAGCTGTTTCACAGTAAAAGCTATATTAAAGTGTGCCGTATACAAAAAGAGAAGTGCAGAGTTGACCTCAGCCTTGCCTATCAACTCACACAGAGGCTGTATAGTTGAGTCACAAAGAGAACTGTGACTAAAAGCTGCTAATTTGAGTGCAGCAGTCCACTACATACAGAGAGACTCTAGCTGTGTTAGACACATGCCTTTTGAGACACCAGCCAACTGTATCTTAATGGCATGAGAGCCATAGAAAGAAGTGACTAAGAGCCAGTTTGAAAATAGACATGCAGACGTTGGTATGGCAAAATAGGAGTGACTAAACCCCAGAGTGAGTCTGGACCACGGAGCTGGTGTGCAGCTTCCATGTCTGCATGTCATTAGCTCATATCTTCTGGTCTCGTTGGCAGTGCTCAAACGCTAAGGTGTCCCAGCAGAAGGCTGAACTAGTCCACACATTTAACAGTGAATTTAACATTACAGACCCCAGAGGCCATACGGGGTTTTCATCACTAGGATTTCATCACACACACACAACCTCTTGAGCTACATTCACTGTCAAAATCTCTGCAAAAAATACACCACACTGGTGAACAAAAGGGGATTTCACTCTCAGTCTTCATGCTTCCAGATTCTTTCCTCATGTACACAAACTCAGATCTAAGCTCCACCCAGGCACATATATAAACACATGCTTCACTACACTTTTTTTTTTTATCCTTGTGTCTATATCATATGACGAGGCTCAATCAGTCCTGGATGGACTATTCATCCTCCAAATTTGACACTGAATCCTACCCAATAACAAACAGCTTCATCCCTTTTCCCGCTCTGCAGACCATCTTTATCTGGAACAGCTACAAACACACATGCACGCACGCACAATCTACAAATGCACCTAGATCAGTTGAGCTGAGTGCACCTGAATAATTCATATCAGGAAAAATTTACTACGAGCCTTCATTATGAGCAGGGACAAATGCTTGTTTTGTATGGTACAAGAACTATGAGACAGCCCTTCAAAAAAATGCCACCCTATACGCAGTGACCCATTACCATATTATTGGCATGCAGAAGTAAATTACACCAGAAATCAGCCTGAAATTAACTCCGCAGAGCTGTAATAGCTTTTTGCATTCAAGAAAAACACAACATGACACACGGGAGCCTCAAACTAATGAATGGCATTGAATATAAAGCAAATGGCCTGAAATCACGCCAACGGAAGAGGCAACAAGTCGTGCTTCTGGTCATCTCCTCTTTTAGATACAAAAATAGTCCCTCTCAGCCATTACTCACAACCCACTCAAAGTGCGTATGCATATTCATCTAACGAGACTCTTCCTTCTGCCTCTGCTGTCTCCTTTCTCTCTTATTTTGCTCTGTTTTGGACATTGCTGGGCTGCAACCTTTGCTGAGAGGTTGTGTAACACCAGGCAGCAGCAATGTCCAGGCTGTGAGGGCAGAACAAGTAGAAAACACTGCAACCAGGTTATACATGAGCCCATATATAAAACAATCAATTTCAATCGCCAGCACTGATTAAAAAAATAAGTTTGACTATACAGAAGCTTTTGAGAATCCTGCTCACAGTATTTACGACCTCAGTAAACAGTTTATGATCTCGTTTTCTACGTTAAAGTCTTAACTACAACACAATGTTTATATTGTCCTAAATTATGTTTCCATATAGAACAGAACAGGTGACTGGCAAGCTGCTACCTTACTTGTTAGACGCCGACAACCAAAGTGTTTAAATAGACTTACAGCTGGTTAAGTCCATTTTTTTGCGTACGGTCTCTGGTTACATGACTGTCTCTGTCACTGCAGTGCTCTCTGCCTGTGTCATGAATGTATAAAGAGCTGCGTGGCCGCTCGCTTGATGCTGATTTACAGATTACAGAGCGGAGAAGCCACAGTGGACAGGATGACGGCGAGCGCCTCGGATGCATTCACACAAAATCCGGCAATGCGAAGCCTCGCTGCAGGGCAGTGTGAAGGTTTGCAGAGGTGTGGGTGTTTGTATTTCTGTTTTAGAACGCAGCCACTCTCAAACGAGCAGAAAATTGTTTAATTCTCTGATTCACTGCTTTGTTCTCCTTAATGCCGTTGCTTCCAGTCATTCGCTCTTTCATTTGTTCAATCACTCCTCGGTGAGCTGTGGAGCGCAGACCTGTACTACAGGTTTTATGTTTCTGTACTATGAATGTGGTCCAGTTCGTACAGGGGTACATCACCATGGTAACTAATGCTCCAAACCTAATCTGCTTATGTTCCTGATTAGAGATCAACAGGTATGCAATCACTGTCTATTGATCAATCAAATCTCCAGGAAACAGCGTCACCGTTCCTGGAAGTTCTCTTGAAATTCCGTCTAATGTCTCTGTGTTTCCCAGATGAGGATGAGTAATAAATACAGATTCTTGGATGCAATTTTATTCCTTCACTGTAAACTCACACGTTGCCAGCTTTTCTTCCTGCCTTCAAATTGGCTATGCTTCATTAAAATAGTAGCTCTTTCATACTGACTGAAACGTTTAAAGCACAGACATTCAAACCATGCTGTCAGAGTAATATTCTGGGTATGTTGAACTTGTTTTGTAGTGCAAGGTCCAGGTTTGAATGCTGAAAATTCCTTCATAATATCCCTTAAGGTCAATACTACTGATCATTAAAATAAAAGAAACAATAGGCACAAATCTAACTTTCTACAAAATACTACAAAAAAAGATCACTGATGCATTCCTAGAGCACTTAAGGTGTAATTTATCCTCAACTTCTACAACTTATCTCACCTTGAACTACACAGTGACGCACAAGAGCTTTCAAGCACACACTTTTCAGTAGCTCCATTTGCTTTTACATCAGTGGCCTTCATCAGCAGATGGAATTTGCTCAGCTGTCATCGAACTGTAGCTGTTAAATGTTTCCATTGCAGGTGATTTTCATCTTTGAAAAGCGCTGACGTAAATAACACAAAGAGCAATGGCTAAATTCCATTTAGCTGCTTTGGCTTTCAAGTCCTGGTGTTGTGCGAGCTCGATCATTGGTTGAGCTGGTTCACAACTTACTGGATCGCTGAGCGTGCCCATAAATAAAAGACAAAAAGTTTTTTAGAGTGAAGCAACACTGGGTTTCAGGGAAAAAAGAGTGGATTTGTTTTCAATGATACATTAAAATAACAAACTTGATCATAAATGTTGAAGATAATTAATGGGTAATGGAATAATTAGTCAGATGACCATTTATGACTTTAAATGGACTGTGCAGGTATACAGAGGCCCATATTCCACACAGCAACCACCCAGTGGCACACTGTGTTACCTAATGCAAGTTTATCATGTTAAAAGGCTAACTGATCATTAAAACAACCATTTTCCAATTATGCTAACACAGCTGAAAACAGTTATGCTGATTAAAGGAGCAATAAATGTGGCTAGTTAAGTGTCTGGAGCCTCAGCCTTTGTTGCTCGATTACAGTCTTAGAATAGCCACACAAAAAAGGAAAAAGGAAATTTCTAAAGAATGGAGGATATCATATAACACTGTGCACTAAGGCCTGGTGCACAACTGAGCACAAGGTCAGGAACATTAGTTAGTTTGAGACCGATGTCTCACAGGTCTTACCTGAAAAACACGAGTTATGAGTGAAAAGGAAATCCCTGAATCCTTTCTTTTGAGGAAAAGTTGCAAAGGACAAGAAGAGAGACTTTTGCCAGACTAAGATGTGGCTTTTTCTTTTTAGTGGAGTCACCTCTTCACAGGGTAAGGTCTATTCTGAGCATTCTGAACTTGTCATCTATGCTGGCCCAGTGGGCTTGTTCTGGTGAAACCTCACAGCTTGAAATCTTTTTCACGGTTTGGAGGATGGGTTAATGCGTTCTTTGTGATATTTTTCAGGCAGCTTTGCACAGCACCAGTTTTTTAACGCGTGGCAGCAACTGTAGGCAGCGCATGTGCCGAGGCTGTAATTCGTCTGTAAGTGATGGAGGCAGCATACACCCACAAGTGTTCTAGTCTAACCTGACATGCTGAAGGAGGAGGATGCCCACAAGCACAGGTAAAAGTTAACAACAACCCAACTCATTGACAAGAAAGAGTCAGGGATGAACAAAGGGTGATAACTAGAGCCTGTGGAGCGCAGACCTGTACTACCATAGGGCTCTCACCCTATGGTAGCTGGAACACCCTGGACAAGTAGCCAGCCTATGTAGGGCTAACACAGAAAGACAAACAACCAGTCACACTCACATTCATACCTGTAGGCAATTTAGAATCGCCAGTTAACTTAACCCCACTAACTGCATGTCTTTGGACTGTGGGAGGAAGCTGGAGTACCCGGTGAGAAGCAAACACAAGGAGACTCGGGGGGGGGAGGCCCCGGCCTGGTGGTGGACCTTCTTACTGTGAGGCAACAGTGCTAAATTAGTTTGAGACAGATGTCACTGAGCAGTGAAATGGGCTAAAATGGTTGCAGCAGTTAACATTATATAAATGCTTAAGCTAAAGTAATGTGAATAAGATTTCACCTCGTAGTAACGTTAGTAGGCTGCTCGGAAACCACCCCAACACTTCAGTCTGTGTCCTGTCAGTAAAGTACAATGTTAACATTTCCTGTTCTGTTCCTGTTCTAGAAATGAATGAGGTCCAGAATTTTTTCTCTTTACAACATGTGTGCTTCAGTGACCAGCAGAAAAGGCCAGACTTCTGAAGAGATTCGGTACAAAGAAATTCACACCAGAAATTCTGAAAACTGTAAAGTACTTTATTTTGTATAGCTTCCCTCTTTTTCACAGAAGCTACTTTGTATATATATAAATGTGGAAGTTGAATCTTGTCTGGCTGTAAAAAAAATAAAATAAAATAAAACACAAAAGAATTATTCCCTCCCTTGAAATTAAAACGGCAGAAAGAAAAAAAGTTACTCACTCCTGGCCCTGGCTCCACTGTGCCTCTGACTCACTCCTGGTGTCTAAACCAACCAATTATCATTCCTCATGAGTCCTGTGTTAACCTAACCTCCTAAACACAAGCCAGTCAGAGTCACTGCAGAATTCCCAGAATTCCCGTAGTCTTTTCAAAGTAAAAGCCACAATGATCCAGTTTTACTGTCTTGTTCTGACCAAAGTCCAGACCTCATATCTGGATCCAGCCCTGCCTGCACTGTTGGTTTAATTTAAACATATTCCATTATTCTTATCTCATCGTGACATATCTTAAATTGTTCTTATCTTTCATCAAAAATTACGACTATCATTGCTGGATGTCATCACTTGCTGTATCATTTCTTGGCACTTTCCCACAGATGCTTGAGTCTTGTTTTTGTGTTAGTCTTCAATCAACTCTGAGTCCAAGCTTATTTTTTTTCACTGAGAGTCAATTTTAATTTATTTATTTTTAAACATTCGTCACTCCCGTGGAAGCACTTTGGAAAGCTGCACCTCTTCTGGCTTCCTCCTCAAACCTCAGACGCTATTATTCAATTTCGTACAGTCAGGCTTTCTCCTTATTTCTTGCGTAGAGGTGCAGGCTTCTCTCTTACAACATCATCACCACTTCCTCTGCTTCACCTAGATGTAAGTGTGTTTCCTTATATAGAGAAATGGAGGCGGAACAGTATGCAGATAGCATGCAAACTGTATGGAGAATGTACCAGGCTGAGAGCAAAACAGGTGGGTATGCACATTTCATAAATGCAACAATAAATTTTGCATGCAAACATTATTATTTATTTATTTTTCGCACAGGTTAAGAATGATTCCATGCAAATATTCATAAATAAGGCCGTCTAACTTGGAATAATGAGAGTTAAGTTGAGCCATATTATCCATTTTGTGCTCTTTTTTGTGACTCTGTCTTAACCCTGTAAAACCTGAACCATGAAGTAATGGCCAGAATTTTTTTTTTTTTTTACACCAAGTGTTTATTAAATCTTTTATCAATTATATTTAAAAAGATCAAACTGAATATAAATGTGCATATATGAGTTTTAATTTGTATCCTTTTTGCTACATTGTTTATCTTAAACACACAAAAACCTATAAGGGAGTTAGTGTTATGATTCAAAAATCACACTGATGATGTGGAGGTCTCAAAAACTCATGTGTCAAATATGATGTACTTGGCGCAAGAGGGCTGACTAATACATGTTTAAACAGCATTTTGGTAAATATAAGTAAGACACATAGACATATTATAGACATGACTAGAAAGTCTGTTATGCACAAATTTGAGTGGTTTTATGTAATTTTACATATGTTTGCATGTCAGTGAGGGTGTGTAGTATGATCCTGTCTGTGTGCTTACACGCTATAAATATGGATGGGTGAACGCATATGTGTGTGGGTGTATCTGTATTAACAGTGGCCCTATACACTGTTAAATTTAGCTGTCATGGAGAACACTAAGAGTATGACAAATAACCATGAGAAAAGACTTCCTCGTATAGTACTTACAGCAGAGTGTGGGAGTGTGGGTGCAGGTAGCACAGCAGGACGAGGTAAGGTCTCAGTGGATTACTGAACAACCTCTAAAGGAGACAATAAGAGGCCATCAGGGGCGGAGAGGGGAGAGGCTAGATTAATGAAATATGAATGTGTTTACTGAACAGCTGTCATGGCAGCCTACTGATGGCTCAGGGATATTAAAAATACACGGCGCAGCTGATGGCTTCACCTACACTTCAGCGACCCCCGCCATCTTCAGAAACTACTCTAATCAGCACACAAACTCATCGCAATCACAATCACCCACAGAAATGATCATCATCACACTCTTCATCACTATTCCCATCCTCACCATCAGCCATCGCCTGTTCATCTACATTATCGCTTTCATCGCGCGGCGGAATCACGCCGCTGCAGGAAATTGAAGTCGGCCAGATCAATAAATACAATATAAAATTAAATTAGCTGCCAAGATGAGGTGAAAATGTGAGAATAAGTGTTTGGAGGCAAAGGCAGAGGTAACGCTATCCAGTCGAAACAATCAAAAAACACATTTCGGACACAAGCAAACATCGCGGTGAGGCGACAGGCTTCCTGTTATGGATTTATGAAATGAGTTAAAAGAGGTGAGCCACATATGCTTTGATGTTTGTACCTGTGCGCGCGTCTGTGAGTGTGTGCGTGTGTGCGTGTGTGCGTGTGTGCGCGTGACCATGACATCATTTCTGCAGTGTCTAATCAAGGAGAAAGGGAGCCAGCTTTTGCAAGGGAGCTGTAATGTAAACACAATTGACCTGCTTTAATAAGAAAAAACACGATACTTGCACTTTGCCCACACTTTCACAGAGACACAGAACACCTTCACTCCACCTGCGACGATACACAGCCTCACCACCTGCTAAAACAGATCCCAATGTATCTCCGCTCTTTTGAAGTTTTATCTTTTCTCAGTGAAGGATGGCGATTCGCTGCATGGCAAAACTCCATCTGTTCATTTCAATATGAATGGGCATGTAAGTTTGGTGCCGCTGGAGCGGCAGAGATGTGAAATTGCGGATGGCATGCAGAGCGGCCCCGACACGCAGGGTTAATTCAAAACGCCTTTGATGTCTGCCTGCGTGTGAAATGAGCTGGTGGTCCAGGGTTCACTCATACACATGCCAGCACATACATACACGGTCGTACGCGCATACTCATCACACCTAAAAAAAGAGAGAGAAAAACTGGAGGGACCACTGATGTGGGCACGTGAATCCAGCCACACAGTAATCAATCAGCTCATATCGCATATTCTACAGTGCCAAAACACCATCAGAAACTCTGCCTCGCTGTGTTGAGAAGCAAATCCATTGCACTCTTCAGGATTTAACTCTTGAGCATCCCCAAAACATTCACTCACATACCATCCACATGACAATGGAAGCTTAAGCAGCCTGTAGGCAACAACAGACGGCTGGCTTACACACACAATACCTGTGCAAAGCAGACGCAGCTGCACAGCAGTAAATGTCAGGATGAAATTTTAACTGTCGTACACAAAACGTATCTGATTAAGCTCTTAGGTGTCAGTAACCCGAATCAAGCATTTGTTGTATTTTTCCCTCAAGCACTTTTATGATTTATTTCTGCTTCGCCAAAAGTTACAGAGCCTTTAAAGTCACACCTACACTGTCATTAATGTAATTATAACTCACAATAAACGAATGCATTTAGCTCGAATTCAATTAGATCAGCTGTGTCATTTCTAAATACACGCTGAGTGATAGTAATTACAGTGTTGATGCTAATGTAAATAGCAACGTCGGTTGTAACTCAGACAATTGGCCGCTGCATTGAAACCGGTGACAGAAAAAACATAAACAGAATTATTTATAAACAAACACACAGATTTGTGCAAATTGTGAGGTTGGAAGTCGGGGCGACTGTGCACTGCCGGATGCTTTTTTTCAAAAATAAATGACTTATATGAGCATTAAAATCATTTATTTACTTTTATGGTAGGATACTCTCTGAATGTGAAGATAATAAATGGCACAGCGGCACTGGCGAAACGTTTGATTGTGGAAAGTTGCTCAACAAGTTTAATGAGTATGCGAGTGCTAAACATTTTGAGTTTGTAATATTGGTTGGGGAAAATGGAAACGCGGCTCGTTATCTTTCAATTTCACTGTGAAATAACTCGTAAAGGGAGGTAATGGTGTTCTCTTTGTCTCTAATCAGTCTAATGTGTTGATAGCGATGCTTTTTACTACATCCTGCTTGGAGCTACGTCAGTATTTTATACTGACCGGCCTTTATGAGAGGCTTTCAGGTCCACAAGTTTTGATGGCCAAAAACGGCAACAGGAGGACCACATGCCCCTGTCTGCTTTTGTTATGGGGATCACTATGAAGGAGCAGGTGTGACTGAAGCAGTAAAAACAGGATGGGAGCTTAAAATTATTTTATTTCAGTTTTGGGTTGTTTGGGAATATAAAGGACTGGTTTATATCCAAAACAGTAGGGGTGGGGGAAAAAATCGATACTGTGTAGTATCGTGATATTTTGTTTGCTAATAATGTATCGATACAGGGACAGCAGAAATCGATATTTTGTTACAAAAAAAGTTTTTGTGGACTGGAACATGCTCTGACTTCAGAGCATGTTGATCAGCTCCTTTTTCTGAGCAAGAATCCTGACATTCTGACATCCTGACATTCCTTCACTGTCCAAATGTGTTTGTCATGTTCATTGCTGCCATAAAAAGTTTACTTATTTTCATTTAAGACATGTTGTATTTTAATTAAGTTTAAAACTTTTTTATTTAATGTAAAATTATATTTTGTTTTAATTTACTTTCAAATTCTTCAGTTGCTGAAGGGGCTGCATAGTTTTCACAAATTTCATAGTTCAGAATAGCTATAATTGTACCAGATGGTAAGTTGGACTAGACTGTAATACAAACCGTTCAGTTTGTCAACAATAAAACTGACTGAAATGAGAGAAAGACTGAGTGTGAGACTTTGTTATTAGATAAAATGAATATTAATAAAGTTTACCTTTATGTACAGAATCTGAATATCGCAAAATATTTTTAAAAATTGCAATAATATCGTATCGTGCGTTAAGTATTGTGATAATATCGTATCGTGGGATGTATGGTGATTCCCACCTCTACAAAACAGTGGCAAGACACTTACGTGAAGGAGACAAGGGGGCTGGAAAAGGATGGAGAAGGGTTGTGTAGGGTTGTGTCACAAACACAATGCCCAATGCCCAGAATTAGCTCAGCAAAGACCCCATCAGGCTGACACAATGCCTAATTTTAACTGTAACTTTTAACTATTTTTAACTTTAATGTTTTTACAGTGTTTCCTACTGACAAAAACCTCCATTATTGCCATTCATACTACACCAAAGTAATTAAGTAATAGATAAACAATAACAATTAAATCACAGAAAGGTTCATGTATTTTTTCACAATCTGCTATAGAATTTTCTTTTTCTATTCTATTTTCTTTCTATTTTTTACATGGATCATCAAGAGTACTAGTCAGCCACCAGCTTCTTCTGTAATTTTACACATTTATTTATAAGTGCTGACAGATTTCTTGCATTTACTACATCAGCATTTCTGTATTATATAGAAAAACTGAGATTTACTGCTGAAATTGCACTTCTTTCGTCTCACCATTAGAAGTGGGCGGATCGATTCAAATATCAACAGTATCAATTCAAGCACTGTTATTGGTACTGGAATAATACTAGCGCAAATAGGACCGATATTTTGTTTCTGTCCTCCGCATGAGGCCAAATCATAGGTGTGTTTTACTGTGTTAACTTATTACTGTGGAAAGTCATTTAGTGGTCATTGAAATGTGTTCAGAATTTGATAATTAATGTTGATTCATCTCATAAATCATGACATACTGCTCTCCCCTACATAAGCTGCCTTTCAAATTTAAAAGTATCAGTAATGCTGGTTCTGTATTTAGCTACTCACTATCTCCAACTATCAAACCTTCACTTGGATAGCAAAAACATATATATTTAAACATCAACATCAAAATTGTAAGGCTGCGCGTGCACTCCCTCTTAAAGCATATTTTCACTTACAAATTACATAAATGTAATTTTTAGAAGACACGGTTGCTATACTGTATGTTTTTTGTAAATATGGAATATGAATGCGTACACATACACGAGTGTATGCTTGAAGCAGCAATTGTACTGGTGGAGCAAATCCCATCAAACAACGGGGCCCTGGGAGAAGGGCCAGAGGCAGAGATGAGAGCGAGTCCAGCTCGAAGCCAAATAAGGGGGTGGACAGATTGCGGAGGGAGCGGGAGCTTCACTTCCAGCTTTTGAAGAGAAAGATAACAAGGCAGAAGACACGATGATTTACAGAATTAAAACACTGTAGGTAGCACTTCTGAAGACCCCTCTCAGAAGGCAGCAGAGAGTCCTTACTGCCTACATGATCAAAAATGAAAACAGTTTTCTAGGACTTCCACAGCAGTCCTGTGTTTGAGAACCACCCACTGCTGAGGCAAGCCAATTAAAGTTATTCAGAACTGTGACCAATCAATCACAGACGAGGCAGGTGGAGGAGGAAGAGAAGAAGAAGAGGACAAAACCTCAGAGACTTCGGCGCAACCAAACTCTCTCACATGCAAACACCCATAAAAAGACACAAATATATTTTGCTCACAATGGAGAATAAGCGTCACACCTACCACTTCACACATGCAGAAGCACTCCCTCTGCAGTGGAGTGAATAAAGCACTTCACACCTGGAATTTTCTAGGGCATCACGCCACTCCACATTACCAGTGCAACCCATTCAGGGAACTGTACCCAGTTGTTTCTTTCTGTCAAGCGCAGATAGCACCAAAGACATGTCATGTGGTGCCTGAACAATCAAACAGAAGAACCAATGAAAATCGCACAAGCATGTGAACACACGCTTCGCAAGTAATGCCAAGAGACAGAGACAAGGGGAAGAGATTTGCAGCATCGGCAAAATAAAGCATCTTCCTTTGACAGGGCTGGAGCTTTAGCAGACCCCCTAATCCTATTTTGACACATAATGCTATATTGTCTTCCTTTAAACAAGTGCAAGGCCTTCTCTTCTCCCCAAAAAGCCTCTAGTAGGATGAATGCATCGGCCTTTTGTCTTCCTTGAATTCATCAGGCAATTAGTTACACAAATATAGTCCCCTAATGTATCAGAGTGCATGTCAGTGAGAATCAGACACTGCGACCATCCTGGTTAGTTTCATGCTGACACTCAAGAAGCCATTTCCCCCCAGCTGGCTTCTCCTACTCTGTCCTAGTAATTCATTTCATTGGATGTACACACAGCAACAAGGTCCAGAGTTCAAATCCAGAGACTTTCTATGTGGATTTGCATGTTCTCCAAGTGTTTGCACAAAGACTAAAACGTATAAAACACAGAGACTCTTAATCTCGTTCACTTCCTGGTAAAATAAAGGTAAGCTGCTTCATGATGTAGCATGTAGCACTGTGTCTTTCAAGCCTGCATTATTGATGTCAGTCAGATGACTTTACCCTAGGACTCAGCGTTTACATCACAAGAAGGAAAAACAGGCTTTTCTTTGAAGTCAAGGGTGTCGAGGAATCTTCTGACGGTTTCAAAATAAAATATTTTAGAGTTAAGATTTAATAACGATCATTAGAAAATCATACTGGATCAAATACTGGAGGTTTTCAACAGCTTTTAGCAAGCTGGGGAAAATATTAATCATAATTTAAAAAAAAAAACAAAAAACAGACCTCATGTGAAACTGAAGACGGGGGACTGGCGCTACATAATCTGGTTCCACTTTTTCCAAACTGTCATATTTTTTATTGCAAAGCTATTTCTAGTAATTGCTCCTAACGCTAACCCAGAGATATCAGCATGCAGCCCAGGGTTGCACTCTGCAGATATACGTATGTATTTTCATTTATACAAACACCGCCAACCAGTGCCAGGCCATCAAGCTCGGGAGCTGAGGAATCCTTGTAACCTTCCCCGGTGTCAGAAAACCAATAAAAAGGCAGAAAAATAAACAGTGTGTGGTTGCATGCCCTTCTGTTCTCCTGTCAGCTCAGGGGAGGCTGGGGCTGGGAGTAATGGTGCTGACCAGCTCCCTCACACTGCATAACATTTAACCGACTTCTGGTTTTATGTGCCTCTAATGTCCAGTTATTTTCTCATGGTTTTATTTTTTATTTTTCCCATGGTAAATACACAGTAGCTGTCAGAGAAAGCACACAAACAGAGAGGCAAGCAGAATAAAAAGTCGTTTGCTAGCAGACTCTACGTTTTCACAACCCTTCGGACACCACTGGGACGGCTAATGAGACATCTCGATGGGGATTCGTCCAGGTTTAAACAGTACATCCTCGGCAAAAGCGCAACTGGATAGAAATGTAGACAAACAATGGTGCATAATTTATTACTGTATCAATGCATCACAATTAGCCGTACTTAACCTCGGTGCTCTAGTGCCTAACGAAATGGCCCCATTATGCCACGCTCAATCTTAATTTAGCACTGTGTAAAAAACAAACAAACTGCAGACCCTCATTGATTTGACATTTCTATTCCATTAACATTGTAGTTGCATCAATACAGAAGGATACTACAGAAAAAACCCTGTTACATTACTATTACATTATTCCATTACACAAATGGCGTTTCTAGTGTTTACCTCGTATTTCTCGCAACAAGAAAATTCAAAAGCAACAGGCTAAAATGCATTTTTAATGCAAACACCTTCATAATGTTCAGTTCATTCAGTGTTTTTGGACGTAAGCTTAAATTCTTTTATTTTACAATATTATTCTGCTTCTATCTAAACCAGCACACCCGAAACCACTTAGTGATGCATGTCTCTGTTCGCTTATCTGATTTAGAAGTTCTACATACATAATATTAAACATTTGTTCAATTATAAAGTGGGAAAAAGTCATGATTGCATTATATTCCTTACAACCTAAGCGTAATTTTATTTTTTTTTTAGCACAGTTACTTAACTGTTTTTGCCCTACCATAACTTGTTTAGCATGTTTAGTTTTAATTACGGTCCAAGAGGAAAGTATCAAACACTTTGAGCGTACATAATAATCAACTGCAAATTTGGTGCCACAAAAATGCAGAGAAAGCCTCTATTTGTCCACAGCTTTTGCTGCTGATGTAAAATGTTTTTTAAAAAGCTGCAGTGAATTAATCACCCATTTTAACGGACAGAATAAACTATGGTGTACACTGACGTGAGCTACGCAATGACTCAGGGATACTCAAGCCAAACACAAGCCACGGGTAAAGAATACGAGAGCCAGAGAGTCAACTGTTGTTCAGAAATAGCCTCTGATGTTTCACACAACTAGATAACAAGTAGCTGTTGTGTAAGGTCCAGGCCAGAAGATAGAGGGGGAAGGGCAGAAGGAGAACAGACAGAGGAGGCCTGAGCACGCTCCATCTCTCATTCCTTTAAAGGTAACTGCTCGCATTGAGAGGAGGGACCTTTAACTCTTCTGTAAGCCATGTGTAGTCCAAGGAAGCCATTAAATCACAGAATGAATGGGATTGATCAGCCCTCACATAATCATCTACTGACGGATGAGCCTGCAGAGGGACTGAGGTGTGAGGTGTGTGGGGGGGGGGGTTGAAGCTGACATCAGCTATAGGAAAAAAGGAGGTGTGGTGTGAGAGCACAGGAGATGTCTAGCATAGGATTCCGCATTTCAGACAGATTATTGGAAATTTCTGTAGTCAGCAATACTGAGTAAATCCACCAGTGCACTTTAGAGAGATATCTGTTTGTCCAAGCTGGTTGTCTCGGCTGTGAGTAACCGTCTCTTTTTTTTGGAGTGGAGGAAGAGAGAAGTAGAAAAGACATTTGAAATTGCATTCAGCCTGCATATAACAAAACCAAATCGAACTGACCAAATTGAACCAGAAGCTCATCAGCAAGGTCAACAACATAAAGAAAAGACGGCTTTAGCGCTGCCGGTGCACACGTGCACGCTCATGACTGTGTGCGTGTGTGCACTGGCAGCACTAGAGGCGAGAAGGTCTGTGCTGCACTGAGATAAACTTGCTACCAGCATGTGGTCGGTGGTGCCGACTGATACAGTGTTGACCATCCGGCACAAAGATACAAACAGAGTGAGAATGAGGGAAAGGAAAGAAAGAGAGCACAAAAACAAAAACAAAACAGAACTTGAATGAAAACTGATTGAATCACATGTCCATTAATTGGCATTAAGTCCTTCCACCCTACGTTAACATGGTTCCCAGCAAAGAGCAGTAAATGGCAGGCAGACAGGGCGTGGAGGCGAGCTGTCAGATCCTCAGAGTGCAGCGTTATAAACTGATATGTATAAGTCTAAATCATTCATGCTGATTATTATCTTGTCATTAAAATTATTATTTTTTTTTTTTCTAAACTGAATTTGTGGAAACTGCTCTGACACGATTGGCATGTGTGTGATTTTTGCACGTTTATAAAGTTCATGAATATACTTAATTACATGTACTGAAGTACTCCACTAAAAGTCAGTGGGAAATACTGTAGTTTTAACAGCCGTGCATTCATTTGCTGCATGGTCAGGATGTACTTGAGAGATTAAAATTTTACATAAAAAGGACCAGAGCTGTAGAAAAGCCCTCAAAGTTTACTTAGTTTTCTTTAGTAGTCATGGACACAAATCTCTATGGGGTTGCATCAGGAAGGGCATCTAGCATAAAAAAAACCAAATCAAACATGCAGCGCTCCCACTGTGGCCGCCCCTTGTGATTAAGGGAGCAGCTCGAGCTTTTTTTTTTTTTTTTTTAAATTAACTGGAGAATAAATCAAAGTAAACCAGTCTTGGGACTACCAAAGCATGCTGCACACAACTGGCCAGAATAAGCATGCAATACTTGGCCGAAGAGAAGGGAAAAAGATCATTGAAACAAGCACAATATTTTAATAGCACAAATATGAGTAATTAAACTTCTGCTATATGAGAGGGTGCCTAGGTTGGTCACACACAGGTGAGCAAATTCATAATGAAAAAAAGTACGGCAGCACTGAACTGCAGGCTTCCTTTAGACACAGCCGCCGATAACATACAATAAGCCTATTTATGCACAGCAGACTAGAACACATCCAAATATGCACAATATTTTACCAGACCCAAAAGTCCAATTTGGGCAACAAAAAAGTCAAATGCCCTTTTTGCAGCTTAATGATAATGTTAAACTGCTCGGCAGAACCTCGCCTTAAGCCAAAGCATTACCTTCATCTGCAGGCACGGTTGTAACACCCCAAATGTCACTTTGCACTCAGACGTTTAGGCGATAAATTTCCAACATGTCCAACATGTTCAAAATGTGTGTAAGGACATTCATCAGTGGCAGTATGTGAGTCTCTTTGGTTTGTGGTAGAGTGTAACCATGTTTCGAGGAACTATCACTCAGACGATAGTGGGACAACTGCAAAAGTTTTCAGCCTCTGTGAACAGCTGCATTGAGCTTCTTAAAGCTGCTGCATTTTTTATAAGCTGGTTATCAAAAACTTTAAAAGAAAATAATCTTACTGTGCTATTATGATAACTGACCTGATAGCTTACTTAGAAAAACGTGCGATGTCTAGCTACTGGTGACTATGCTATGCAATGTTATTTTGCAATGATGCTTGCCATTTATTTTTAAGGCAAATTAAAGGCAATTTTATTACTGAAAGTGTTTTAACACGTTTATTTAGTCATCTATGTATTTCTTTTCCATTTGGCAGAGGTTGCTGTGATATTTAATGTGCCTTTTGCAACAAGGATAGCACCCTCTCTTTCTGCAGCCATGAAATTTATAAATACAAGATAATATATACACATATATGTATTATAAAGTCTGTGCTTATAATTACACAACCAGTGTCTAGTTAGACCTAGTGTACTCTGCCTTGTTGCAGACCAGAAGTAAGTTGCTGCATAGTTACCCCAAAGATTTTGCTCAAACATGTCTCAGATTCCTATAAATGAGTATCTGAATCCAAAGGGTTTGGAATATTTTTCAGTATTTTACAAAAAAAACAAAAAATGAAAGAAATGGCCCCCCCAAAAAATTAAACAGAAAATTTGTAATGTAGCACGTTGTTTCATTTCCTGTTCATCTCCATAAACCCTCTGTTTACATCCCGTCACCTACTAGCTGTGGCTGAATCAGTCTTAGTTAGCTCTGCTGCCCAAACAGTAATTCTTTTTAACTCTTAGTGAACATATTGAAGCTAAAAAAATCTCCCTACGTGCCTCCAACTGCAAAAATCTACACAGAAGAGAGACGGTGACTCAGATGAAATGGAGTACGAGCACAGAAATGTCAGATTCTTTAAAAGCACTCTGTGAGCACACCTGCTAGTGCTAATGCTAGCCACCACCTGGGGCCCGTTCTTCGTACCTCGCTAAGTAGGTTAGCCGGATTAGATTGTTGACGATTTCGCGTGATCCTGGATCAGTCGGTTCCCCGAAGCTCATCCGGGACTTGCTGTCATAGCAACAGAGCCGTAAGCGTAAACCTGCTCGGGAGCAGGTTTACTTTATGTAAACAGGATTAGATCGCGGCCACGCAGGTATGTCCGCTTCATTTATACGAAAGCAACAGCGATATTTTTCCACTGTTTCACCATAAATAAATATTATCAATGTAACTAAAGGTAATGCAGCACTTGATCCTTTTATTGATGTCACACAGATACATACAGGTCATTTCCTAAAAAAGGGAAATGAACTATTAACATTCTATTACATGTATGTGATTATTACAGATGTAATTCATATTTCAGAGTAGTAATTGTAAATTACTTCGTGTAATCAAGATGAGAGACCACGGCTATAAAAGTGAAGGTGGATTTGGGAAGCCTGTCGCAGCCATGTCCTGTCCGTATACGCGACCAACCCATTGCGGAAGGTGCAAGATTGATAAGGAGAGTCCTCAGAATTCAGCGTATATTGCGGGACAGACAGGATCCTTTAGCTCAGCGCGACAGTGTGCTCATAGAGAGATATCGATATTCCCGTGAGGGTATTATTTACTTAACCAACTTGTTGACGAGGGGGTGCAGGACCACCACCTGTCTTTTTTTCCTCTGCCCTTTTCTTGGTTGCTGTTATGAACAAACTAACAGAGTATTACAGGCCAGTATTACCTTGCCAAGAGACGCAAAGCAATCTAAGAGATAAATATTACCATTCTGTAGAATACTCCTGTATTCCACTTTTACTTGTTCCCATTTTCTTGTGGGTCCTGTTGTGGCTCTAATGTGAAAGGGGATATAATATAACATATTATAATATAATATAATGCCATATGATATTGGACAATATAGTGTCATATGATAGATCTACCCTACCGCCTACTGGTGTTGGCCAGAGGGGCCGATGGCGCGATATGGCAGCCTGGCTACAACCGTAGCTGCCTCCACCAGTGTGTGAATGTGGGAGTGAATGAATAGTGGTATCGTAAAGCGCTTTGGGTGCCTTGGAAAGCGCTATATAAATCCAATCCATTATTATTATTATTATTAAATTACCTACGAGTTTGATTTGTCAGCAACTTTCTGCCAGCCCTCTCTCCTTGCTTTTGCAGCCTTTGCAGTGTTCTCTTGCGTTTTAATTAAACTCTGAAACTCCTGAAATCCCTCACTCATGAGTTCTTGCTCTGCTGCCGGAAAATACCGAGCGCGCCCCTTCGACATTTTCGCCGACCAATCAGCGGGTTGCCGATCAATGTTTCTACTATCGATGCGTAGCCCCTTTTACGACACCCAGTGATGTCACATTCCTGCGTCCAGCTGTACTAATCGTCAACAGCAGGTGTGTTCGGGGAACCGGATTAGCGAGCTCACGGTTAGCGCGATGATTTGATCTTGGATGTGTCATTTGATCTTGGATGTAGTAAGCGACGTACGAAGAACGGGCCCCTGGAGATGGTGAGCGTGAGGTATCTGAGTGTCACGCTTGTGTTTTTCTTTATAAGGCATAAGTGCAGACATGACTAATGTAGTTAATGCACAGGTGTCCCATAACCAGTTATGCTTTCATCTGTGTTATTGTGCGCTGTTGCCAATTTTGCTATCATTTGTTGTAAATCTCCACCAACACAACTGTGTGCAGTAGAGCACAGGGGTGTGTTTTAGTGGTAATTTCATTTAGGTGACTACTGTATCGTGCAATTGTCTGTTGCTGGTTGCTTTAAAGCTTTATTTGCTGCTGGCATATCGTGTTATGGCTGACAATGATATTGTGAGATTGAAGGAGCTGCTGGTGAGGAAAATTAGGGGCCAGTTTTGGCTAAACTATGTTTTAAGCAGCCGCTGTAAATATCAGAGTGGCAGCACACTTTGAGAAAAGGCACAAAGAAGGCAGGTGGCAGACTGAATAGAAAGAAGAACTTCACGATGCACTGTAATAGGCAAGGCCTATCATATCTTTCACTGGGGCCAGGTTCTGACAAGTTGCACTAGATTTATCCAAATGTTGTACACCCTGTCCTCTGTGACTCTGCAGAGCTGGTCGAGACATTCAGGGCTCAGTCAGGCTAGAGTAAAGACACTCAGCCTAAAACAGAAGTCTCCCTAACACCATTCAGAGCCTCAGATATGGAATAAGAACACTTAGGGCTCATTGAAAGTCGCCAAAGTGTGGAGCATGTAGCGATATAAGTTGTAGCTGGAGGTGTGTGAATCACCCAAGCATACCTATAAGTTGTTATTTTCCAATTGCGACCCTAGCCTTAACCAACACACAAATGCAGTCTCGTGTAGTGGATGTTACTTATAGTGGGACTTTCCTCTTAAGTAGGTATGCCCTGCAGAGGGGGTTACTTGTAGTGGTCATGTCTCGAAGGCATTCCCGCAGAACACACCAATCAAACCAAGTCCTTCTGCAGTCACTGATTACTGATTGGCAGCTTTTTCTTGCTTGGGACCATATCTTTGAGTCTGTCCACTCCATCCAGCTGATTGGTTTATCTTGAATTGCGACATGAAACCGCAGTTTTTTTTAGTTTAAACAAAGCAATCAGTCCAACGAGGGCTGCAGGAGGGCAAGCAATTAGCCATTCGGAATCATAGAGGGGGCTATTGTGTAGCTGCTGTGGTTAAATCCACGTAGATATATCGACCTTTAGTGATGGGAGAGGAAAGTCAAGTTAGGTACACCTGTTCAGCGGCTTTTTAAGGCAGATATCTAATCACAATGACAACAATTCAGTGCATTCGGGCATGTAGACATGAGCAAGATGAAGTTCAAAATGAGCATCAGAATGGGGAAGAAAGGCTTTTATTTTAGTCATTTTCACCATGCCATGGTTGTTGATGTCCGACAGGCTGGTATGAGTATTTCAGAAATCGTTCATGCACTGGGACTTTTTTCCTCATAACCATTTGTAGGGTTTACAGAGAATGGGCTGAAAAAGATAAAATATCCAGTGAGCGGCAGTTCTCTGAATGAATACGCTCAAATCAAACCTCAGATCTTCTCAAACTGGTTTTTTGAACATGGCAATGAGTTCGCTGCACTCAAACAGCTTCTGTGGTCACTAGGTCTCAATTCAAGAGAGGACCTTTGGGATACAGGAACTGTGTGATGCAGTTATGTCAATATGGACCAATCCTGTTCTATCATTTTGTTCAATCTATAAACATAACAAATAATCAATCAGTCATATATTTGATTCGCCATTAAATCTTCAGTGTATTGTTTTATTTTGTCTGAGCAACCCCCCAGCATGCAGCCAAAATATTAAATCTTCTCACTTGATGGGCTTTTAACCAGTAACTCGTTTTTATTTTTGCTTTCAAAAATAACTCCAATAAATCTTCAAATATCTAAATAATTATTATTATTGGATTAATGGAATTTTTGCAAGTCTGTATCTCTGATTAACCATCTGTAACGACAGTATGTGGGCGTGGGCGCGCTGCTCATGTGTTCCCTATTAAAACTGCTTTGAATAAGCCCGAGGATAAGAAAACAATGCCAGTGTCCACCACCGCCTCTCATCATCACCACGTACTGTAACACATCAAAAGCAGCGGCACGGAGGATAATGAGGAGGATAAGGACTATAAACAGCATCTGTCTGCTCATATTTAAATTTACCAATTCTCGTCCTTTCCCTCTATCATTTCATCCATCTCAAGTAGTTTGACACTAAATATACACACAAAATCGCCTGAACATCAATCTCAATTGTCAAGCCATCCTTCATTCCTTTTCTCTCTAAAAAACCCTCCTCCGCTCTGAAAGCCGCCCACTCTCCTTGTCTATCGGCGCTCTTCCATTTGAAACTTCCAACTCCTCCAGTGCACTCACCCTCTAGCTTTCTTTCACTCCCCTGGGCGAGAAGAACATCTTGACCAAACCTGGGCCAAATATATTAGAGCGTGATTTTATTAAACATTTGAAGAGCTTGAATCTTCTTATTTATCTTCAGAGGGACCTGAACATTTGGAACAGAGACGCACATCTGTGAGCTGCTTTAAAAGTCAACCAATTCGGAGCATGTTTTTTTTTTAAGTATGTTTATTGAGATTTTTTGATATAAGGAAAAAAAGGGACACAAAAAAAAAACAACAGACAACACAACAGCAAGGGCTAAAAAACACAAATAAGACAAAAGATTACACTGCAAAGACAAAAATACTACTTCAACACTGGCAATAAACAGAAATAAAACGCTAAGGTGGTAGGCTAAGTTATTGGTGATCGATCAAACAGGACTTTGTTTTAATACATGGTCTAAAAATGGCTGCCCCACATCAAAGAAATTACTAAGTTTGTCCGCTAATGTGTACCTAGTTCTCTCCATACGCTTTACTAGTCCCTAAGGACCCCAAAGCGCTTTACACATCCAGTCATCCACCCATTCACACACTGGTGGCAAGCTACATTGTAGCCACAGCCACCCTGGGGCGGACGGACAGAGGCGAGGCTGCCGGACACTGGCGCCACCTCTAGTAGGCAAACAGGTGAAGTGTCTTGCACAAGGACACAACGACCAAGGCTGTCTAAGCTGGGGCTCGAACCGGCAACCTTCCGATTACAAGGCGAACTCCCAACTCTTGAGCCACGATCGCCTGATTTTGAATTGAGGTACAATATCCGACTTCCAGAGAGTCAAGATAATTTTCTCAGCAATTACCATTCTGAACAAAACTGTAGTTTGTGCAGCAGACCTGAGGTGTAAAAGGGAAGAGGAAGATCCAAACAATGCAATTATTGGGTCTGGCTCTAATGTGCAATTATATATATCAGAAAAACATTTTAAAATGTCCAACCAATAGTTATGCAATTTGGGACAAGTCCAAAATAAATGAGTGAGAGAGCCTTCTCCAAGTTTACAACGATCACATATCGGACTAATAGAAGGAAAAATCCTGTGCAGTTTAGTTTTTGTATAATGAAGTCTGTGAAGCACTTTGAATTGAATTAACTGATGCCTTGCATTTATAGAGCAAGAATGGATCCTACACAGACTCCTCTCCCACACCTCATCTCCTATTTGCAAACCAAGCTCCTCCTCCCATGCCATCTTCAAAAAGTCAGATTTAAAATTGAAATACTCAGAAAAAGCTTTCACAAAACCAACAACCAATTTTTTAGAATCCGGGGAACTCAGAAGGAGTGTAAAAATTGACCCCTCTTCCGGAAGAGATAGAAAATTAAGAATACTCTGACGAACAGTTTCTTATCTGTAAATAATGAAAAAAATGTGATGCAGGGAGAGAGAACTTGTTTTGCAACTGAGTAAATGATGCAAACTGCCTGTCAATATATATAAGTCTTTGAGAGTAATAATACCTTTCTGTGTCCAGACCTCAAAAGAGGGATCTAAACATGAGGGTGGAAATGCATGATTACAATATACAGTATTGGAGTGTGGATCGAAGTGTCTGGTAGAGCACAACCTTTTTTGATCTGACTAAAGATTTTAACGCAGTTCAAAACTGTAAAATTATTGACCTTGGTTCGCGGATTAGAGGACGAAAAAAGAAGAGCAGGGAGGGAACTATTCTCAACCCCACCACTCTCTATGACCACCCAAGGTGGGTATCGGCAGACATGACCTTTTTGTACCCTTCCTGCCAGTAAGCAAGAGTTCTAGCATTTGCAGCCCAATAATAAAACTGAAACAATGGCAGAGCAAATCCACCCTTAAGTTTAGACTTACATAGATGAACTTTTGATATCCTGTGAGTTTTAAAGCCCCAAGCAAATGGTAATACTACTGAGTCGATCACTTTAAAAAAAATTGCTTATTCAAAAAAATAGGTAAGTTTAAAAATAAATATAAAAATTTAGGAAGGGAAACCATTTTAATTACATTAATGCGACCTACCATGGAAATAGGGAGAGCCCTCCATTTCTCAATGTCCTTTTTCAATTTTTCAACTTGTTCAAGATAATTCAACTTGAAGATCAATTTAGGATCCTTAGGCAAAATAACACCTAAGTATTTCAATCTGTCTGTAATTTTAAAAGGCAAAATTTAAAAAAAAAAATCAACATCCAAGTTTGCAGTTAAAGCCACAAACTCACTCTTCTGCCAATTAATTGTATAACCTGAGATTTCCCCAAACGACCTCACCACATCTAAAAGTACAGGAACAGATCGCTCAGGATTTGACAAGAACAAAACAACATCATCCGCATATAAAGAAATGTAGTGCTTGATATTCCCCAATCGGACAGGGTCAATAGAGGGCTCATTCCTAATGGCTACTGCAAGAGGTTCAATAGAAATAGTGAAAAGCAAAGGGTTCAAAGGGCAGCCTTGTCATGTCCCGCGGTGTAAAAAAAAAAGGCGCTGATCTATCTTGGTTAGTAAGAATGGAAGAAGAAGGATGCCTATATATCATATGATATAAACTGTTCGCCTAAACCAAACTTCTCCAGTACCCAAAGCATATAGGCCCACTCGACCTGGTCAAACGCCTTTTCAGCATCTAAGCTCAGTACTGCGATCTTGGAAGCTCCCCAGTGCCTATGATACATAATATTCATCAATCTTCGAACATTAAAGAAGGAAAACCTCTGGGGGACAAACCCAGTTTGATCCAGATGGATAATTGACCCAACATGTCCATTTAATCTGTTTGCCAAAATTTTAGTGAAAATTTTCATATCCAAATTCAACAAAGCAATAGGTCAATAACAAAGAAATATTAGCTTCATATAGCGTACGGGGCAATGCTTGAGCGGAGCATGTTTTTTTGTTGTTTTTTCCTTATTTACTTGTGCGACTTCGGACTGTCTTGGCCTTTCTCTCTCTTTCACCCACTACCTCGCTTGTCAGAGAAAATAAAATCTCGACCGAGACCAACTGAGCATGCCACATTACATTCAACTTAGTTCCCTTGTCTCTCCCCATGTAAGACAAACTCAAAAATAATTTGCACACACTTTACATTTTTTGTCTCTGAGAATAAACTGCGCATGAAGAGGAAGGGGGCGCAGAGGGAGGCAATCTTGTTACCAGCCGGCATAGCCCTGGGAAGATTTCTATCAGACACACGTATAGAGAGAGGCATCCATTTAGAAAATGGCTTTTCTAGGCATGCTGGGCCATTTAGCACACCCTGTGACGACTCCTGTTTGGGGCAATGATAAATGTTCTTTCGCACCCGGCCTGTGCACACAGTCAGGCCACCGCATACACATGCACGCACAGCCATATGGGCACCCCACGCAAACCATCGCCAGGCAGACGCAGCGTTTTCAGAAGAGAGTGGCTTCACTGGGTTTGGTCCACAGAATAAACTCGAGTCACCGCCAGTGAAAATTAGTTTAAATCCACAGAACTTAAATCCTACTGAGCATTTAACGTCATGTCAACACCACTTTGCAGCTTTAGGAATCATTAAGTTCAGGTTCATTCAGCTATACATGCTGAATGAGTTTTATAATGAGTAGTAATATGACAGCCTTTTTTGGCCATTTCCAACATTTAGTGAAGAAAAGAATGGAGTAATTTAACAATAATCAGAAATCCAAAACAAAACATAAAAAATTGTAACATAAGCCAACAAATCTAAGGGGGATATTGCATCAGGAACATTGTGTTGCAGGTCATTATTGACGGAAGTGATCGGGTCGTGACAGCCGTCCAAACTGCTAGTTAAACCCGAGCCATGGCATAAAACAAATTGTCCGTTTTACAGCCTTCCTCCTGACAGAGACATTACCCATGAAGTAACAAACGTGTTTGTGTGATTTATGGCAGCAGCATTTCTTTTCAATGACAGCAAACATGTGAATGTGAAGAAAAGTGACTTATTGCTACAGCTGAACTGCACTAAATGTGAATGTTTTCTGTCTTTACACTACAAGAAAGTGGGGAAATGTGGAGGGTTTTTATTGGTTACTTTTCAGTGGATTTACAGACCCGGCCAACTTGAGATCAAAATTGGCAGCAAATTATCACCAAAATGCACAAGCTGAGTTGTTTTTTGTTCTTTTTAAAAAGAGGGTAGTACTTTAGTAGTTTATTAACCTTTTAGATCAGTTAAAGGGTGATCGGCAACTTTATACGTTGAGAAAACTCTTCAAACTCTTTAGCTGAAAAAGCCTTTCTCCACCCAGTTTATCCCCATCTACACCACATTTAAATCAATAATGTTTTAAAAATGACAATATTCTTGAGATAGAATACATTTTTCAGATACTTTGACTTTCAAACAATGAGTCGCCTTATTTTTAAAGTCTACTGCCTGTGTAGATATCCACACTACCCAGTGGGAGCAACAAAAAAGCAAAAGGCAAATATTTTAGCAGGTAAACACTCTCTCTGTGTTTTGTTTACACTGGATGAGAGCTAAAAATCAACCTGTCTCTATCATGCTGTCTGAGTGCGCGCCTGATATCCACTAATGGTCATTACCCTTTACAGCAGCGCGATTTCTGTCAGCTTACTTCCTCCTCTCTGGGATCCATCGGTGTCGCCACTATACTAACAGCTGTCATGGAGCCTGAGATCTCTCAGCTCAGCTCCAACCACAAGTAAAATACTCATCATCCAGGTTTTTATGTGATTTATAGACACAGAAATATGATTCATATGTAATTTTGCTGATAGTTCACTATGCTAAATACTGATAAGAATATAACCAGACAGGTATAATTATGTTTAAGTTAACCAATATAATAATGTGAAAATACAGCAACCATTCTAAGGGCAGGCCTAACTGAAAGCCTGTGTAGAAACGGCCTTAAGAAATATGAGGGTGTGTGTGTGTGAGGAATGACGTGCCACAGCGGACGCTCTGATCTCTGAATGTCTGACTTTAAAAATGTATGATTTCATAAAATTTACCAGATGAATAAAGGGGAAGACATTGGGATGATTTCGAGGCAGTCAGGACTGGGCGAGCCCCCTCACCCACATCGGCTTCATCTGAACTCTGCGTTACGTACTGGGTAAGACTCATAGGATCAGAGGCTAGGACCTTTTTAACAGAGAGCTGAACCAGACTTCCTATAAAGGGATCGTGGGCCCTGCAGATCAACATTGCTATCGCACTAACCACTGTTGCTGCTGGAATTAAAGCCACAGGCTCCGTACTGGCTGGATGAATCATTTTCATCTACACAGCAATAATGAAGCATTTATTTCAGGGTGAATGACAAACTCTGGAAACGTGGCCAACACGCGCACGCAGCACAAATATGATGAAACTGTGTCAGTCACACTATGCTAAACCATCTGCCTATCACAGGACAGACACGTGGTGCAAAAAACCAGAAGGAAACACTTAAATAGACACTTAAATATCCAACACCATAATCATGCCTAATGTGTGTCTCGATTTTTTAAATGCTTATTTCAAATTAAATGAGCAATCAATCTAGAGGTTACTAGAAGTTAAGGGGGATCCGGCCAAAGGAAAATTCTTGACAGCAAAAGATGATTTGGAAAAAAGGCAGTCATCTCCACTCGTGAAGTTATGTCACACTAATATAGAAGATCACTGCTTCTATATTATCTCACTTCATCACTCAAGTCAACACAGTACCTTAAAGATATCCACACCCTCACGCTGGACCTTGAAGAGGAGTGCAATCATACTGATTAATAATGCAGGAAAATGCGGGGCGTCACTTGCAGGCGTGACGTCAACTTACCGATCTCATCTGCTGAGCTCCGGTGACGTGCTGCAGAACCTTTTCCAGCTCCTTCTCAATGCGTCCAGCCCAGTGAATCATTCTGCAAAAGTAAAGTTAAGACATTTTCAACATTATCATTTCAACATCATCACGAAAACTTTCATTTCTCTACCACTGCGTATAAGTGAGTGCATTTGCAAGACGGCGGCAGTGTGTGGCTCTCTTTCTGCTGGAAAACTGCCACACTCTGCCCCTTTTGGGATGCCTGTCTGGAAGTATCACTATCCTATCTCCAGTTAATGTCTGGGTTGGTCATCAGCATCTTCTCTCCCCATCACATCTTGCATGTATGTGTTCCGTCCAGGACCGGCAGCGTACGTGCCTGTCTACGCTCGGCTGGGATCAGTGGTTCTACAATAAAACTGCTCAGGTCTGACAGAAGTGCAGCCTAAGCAGGAGCTGATCTCCGTTAGACGGAGCCAAGTTTGGAATTAAGAGATCAAACGACTGGAGCTCATCACTGTATATCTCTCAGCAAGCAACAAATGACTTAATGGATGAAGATTTTTACCAGATCACTTTAGAGAAGCAGCAGGGGCCAACCTGCCAACCAAGATTCATGCTGAACAACTCATGTGAAAAGCCAAGAAGAAATTTTCACAGAAAAAAAGGAGAACAAAAAAAAAACCTATTATGAAAGCTCATCTTTCAGCAATCAGATGAATAAATTATGTCATGTGTTTGCTAGCCAACCGCTGATTCCATGCCAACCTTTTTCCTTTCAGCAGCCTGCAGATAGCTAATCACTAGCATCAACAACACAGCCGTTTGTCTTTTAATATGATGACGGAGACAAATGTCATCTTTAAATGTCAGATTTGCTCTGAAGACAAGAGGGGAGACAGATTTATTAAATTGCACAAATCTGCCAAGTAGTGACAGCGCCCGCCATAATCACCAAGCCAGAGCGGGCTTCATCAAGCGAGTAACAGCAGAGCAAACACGCCAGCGAGTGAGCAAGTTCCCTGTGTTTATAGGGACCGTGATTAAAGGAGAGCAAGAGGGCCTCTAAAAGGAGCAGAGAAGGGGGGGAAGCTGTGACTATAAAAAGGTCATTCAATATGAAATGAAAACAAGTTTACAGTGAGAACAGAGCTGAGCAGGACACAGTGATACTAACAGTGAGGGACAATACCTCTGTCCCCGAGCCAGGCAGACTTCTTACGCAACCTCTTTAGTCTGGATACTACACACAACATGATAGATAGATAGATAGATAGATAGATAGATAGATAGATAGATAGATAGATAGATAGATAGATAGATAGATAGATAGATAGATAGATAGATAGATAGATAGATAGATAGATAGATAGATAGATAGATAGATAGATAGGTCTTATATTACAGTTTGGCAGTAACTTAATATTTTCATTTACCTTTTCATTGTGTAATCTCTAACATTATTGTGTCTCATATTGTGATAAAAGTATCTATAGGTCATTTATACACGTGCACTGATGCACAAAGGCCTGGTTTCAGTCTAAGTTGAATACATTTAGCACTTAATATAACATCTGTGCCATATTTATATTCTGTGTGTGAACAGACTACACGACTTGCATCGCACCAGGTCAAATAAAGCTGGAATAACAATGTTTTAAAGCACAAAGCAAGAAGTTGGAGACTGCGTGGCAAAAAATATCTTGCAGTATGAAGTATGTTCATTCAATAGCAGCTGCAGAGATAGCAGGACGCTGTTGTTTGGTAAATTATATGCATTACTGTGGCCTAATGCTCAGTGAGTGCTCGGAGACCTTCTGCATTATGAAAGCTGTGATCTCTCTTTAATTGACAAAAGTTGTCATAATGCACTACATGAAAGCCGACTGGTGCTCTCTGGCTCTCTGTAGTCCAAAGCAGCAGTACAACTTTGCCATTTGCCTTCTTGTGTTTTGATTCGTCTTAGTTGTTTTATGATTTATGTTAGCCAAACATTATGGAAAAGCAGAAAGTGTGATGAAATGAGTTTGGATGGAAGACCTGTGTGAGTCAGACCCATACTGTCACTACGCTCATTCGGCCGCAATGGATCTCATCATTCAAAGTGCCACTCTCATCTATCTATTAGGGCAGAAGGTGGGCTATTTTTGTGTGTGGTCATATCATCTGGTGCAAAGTGCTGATGATATTTTGACTTTTAGATTCCAGTTATCAACTTTTTTTTTTTTTAAAATGAGGAAATAACTTCCCTGCAGCTACCTCTCAGTCTACCACAGACACCTACATACACACTAAATTATAAGCATAAACAACACTTCAGTGTAATATTTAGTACTATGCAGACCATACTGGTAGATGGCAAGCTGTAGAAAACGCACACTTTCTGGAGACTGCTGTGAAAACGAAGCGAGCATCCTTATACGTGCATTTCTTCAGCTAGACCTCGAACACGGAGAAGCTCTGACCCGTGCATGGGCGTGTTTGTGTGTCTGTGTGTGTCAGCAATATACATCAAATAAACTGCCACCATTGCTCCCAATACACTTCAATTAACTGTCAAATTCTGGCAAATACCACAGTGATGTGGGTGACCCAAAACCCAGTTTAGAAATCTCAAGAGATGACAGACTGCATATATAACCAGCCCTACAGAATATTTAGCTTCTCTTTATCTGCTTAAACAAGGACACTGGGAAAGTAAGAAATAATGACACAGTTTCTCTATTAAAAAGGAACAATAGTGTATAGTTAAAGAAAACGTAGTTTTGGAAAATAAACGTGTCTTTAAACGGGGGGAGATGGAAATTAGGGTTGCTTAAAAGTCATAATAAACTGAATTTCAGGGTTTTGTTTGCAAAGTAACTCGGGTGTAAGATAAATTAACTGCATCACTTACAGAGCTAAAACAATCAAATCAGTGATCCGGTAAATTGTAGTTTTAAGTCAATCCACAGTAGAATAAAAGATAACTGATTTATTTTTTTTTATTTTTTTTTTTGAAAGTCACCTTGGCCATCGAATTAACAGAGCCCCGGAGATTTTAAAGACATGATCTGGTTGATGCACCACACAGGAATCATTTCTGGGAGCCTGACTGACTAAACAGCACTTCGGGCTACACACAGTCTTCGCATCAGATCATCACGTCATGGTTATTATAAAGAGGGCGACATTTGGAACGATACTTCAGTGTGAGCCTAACTGTTGCACTCACGAGGGTTTATTGTTGCATAAAGAGGATTATCGGAACTCTGAAATACAATCTTAAGTGAAGTAATAGCCATTGAAAGAAAAAAAAAAATAGGGAAAAATATTTTTTGGGGGGTAAATTACTGACTTTCATTGAACAGTTGACGGTGCACAGGTGGTAAACTGTCGCGGTAAACATTTGGCTTCAGTCGCCTTTGCGCGTCCTTCAAGGTGAAATTATTATAATGTTCGCATAAGAGAAGGGAATGGGGGTATAAATGCTAAATATTCCCCCCAACAGATGTGCGCTGAATAATTCCAGAAATAGCTTTTTTTGTTGCTGTTGTTTTTTGTTTGTGTGTTTGTATTTTTGCTTTATTTTTTGTGCTCTCCTCACAGCTGGATGCTTTACTACTTTCTGCGCCCTGCGGTCACTTGTAATGCTGCCCTCAAGTGCGTCTAAATTTCGAGTGTGACGTTTCCACATTTAGAGTCTGAAACAAAATGAGCCATTAAAAGCAAAAACAAAACAAAAAAACACACCCTGAGGTGAGATAGATATGATTACTTTCACGGTGCGAGTGCTTTTAGAGACTTTGTAGAGGACTGCGTCTAAGCGGGATATTCTCCCTCCTGCACTGACAGCAAAACAACACTCGGACTATCTCTTTAATATTTTTGTATTTTTAACTATCGCTGGCACTGTGTTTTCTCCCCCCACCTCCTTTTTCTTTCGCCACATGTGCGTACTCCATGTTGACTGTCACTAGCGGAATAAGACTTTGGGCTTTAATGCCAGTGCCCACCAACACCACCACAACAACAACACAAGCCGTGTGAGAATGACACTCATAACGCAGCATCGGAGACGGAAGCTGCGTCTGCGTGTCAGCATCAGGGACAGCGGCTCATCTCGCACCAAGGTAAGCGCCGCTTCATGTGCAGGCTCGTCTGGGGCCACCTGTCCTAGTTCCGCACTCCGCACCCCCCCAGTTTATCCTCCCCACCAAAACCGTGCAGGGTACTTACGTGTAGTGCTGTGGGAAGAGGTGGGTCCCGGCTGTCGGCGTGGAGACGCATATGATAAGTACAGTTTGGATTGTCAAGAGGCAGAAGACACCGTACGACTGTGCGCAGATCGCCATTTTCCATTAAATATTCAAGAAACTGAGATAAATAAGAGAAGGACCGGAAGGACAGTCTCTCACAGCTGAGCTAAGAATAACCGAGCTCCGGAGAAAGTGTGTAGTGGGAGGTGATGGTTGGCGGAGGCTTCTGGACACTTCAGCCCGGCAGTGAAATCTCAATCAGAGACGCACACGAAGAATTGGCAGCTGAAGACACGGGAGATCAGGATCAGGAAGATGCTCTGCCGCGGCTGCCGATGTGCCTGGCTGCCTATTTGCGCGCTCGCTTTCCTCCCTCCCTCTCCGTCGCCGCGCACATTTGCTCCTTTTCTCTCCCAACGTCTCCAATGTAACAACCATACAAGGTGAAGCTGGTCGCTGTGCCGCTTCAATTTTCCCATTGTGACTTTCAAAATAAAACAATGTGACGCCTTTAGGCCAGTATCCAACAGAAAAGAGACCAAAAACCTGCCAAAAGTGTTTTTTTAAATCAGAAAATACCCGAAATTCAGCGGTCTTACATCATATGAGCATTTTTTGACCACATATGATGCGCTTTTTTCACCAACTTCGAAAATTAGCTGCTTTTTTAAAGGAAGCTCTCTGGCTAGATTTAAGCTTTAGAGTTGTAGGATTTTATTTTTGTAAGCCTGGTAGCTCAACTTCCTGTAATCGCCTCGTCCATCTGTGACACTTGACTCAGCTGTTGGCACTGGCGGCCCTTCCTCCATTCAAACAACCTACTTCTGTGCAACAGACGGGGGCGCGCATCAGGCCACCTCCTCCTCCTCCTCCTCATGTCCAGTTCATACTCTTATGTTTTCACCAGACTCGAGATTATGATCAGAAACCAAGGTGTCATTTGGGGTAATTGGAAGCATAATACCAGAGGGCCATGTTATATTAACTAGAGTATAAACAGTCAGCAGCAGTGGCCTTGGGGCTGCTTCCCAAACTATATTTGTTCTACTCATTAAGACCTCTCGTCCAGTGGATGAACATTTAAATGGATGCAAGGAAAATTAGCCACCTAGATACCTAGCAATAGTGTTTCATGCTCTCACCGGCTATTTGGAACGAGGGGCTTTGAATTTACAGAAAGGCAGGGTCTGGCTCCTTGTTTCTCATAAATAGCAACCTCCCATTATCATAAGCTATTTAATAGGTCATATTTGAGTGGAGCAACTTTTCCTCTGGACATATAAGTCAGATAGCGTTCATTTTAAAGGTAAACAAGGAGGAGAGATGCACAGAAACCTCAGAGTAAATGTAATTCAGCATGAAGTTCCCCCCTGGAGAAGTGACTATCTCCTTCTATCAGCTGTGTGCGTGTGTGTGCTTGTGTCTTTGTATGTGTGCACACATGCACACCTGTACCTGCTTTTTTACCTTTTCCTGCACTGCTCTGTTCTCTGATCTTCCTGTTTCCATAACTGGAGGGCACATTTGCACCTAAACAAAACCCATATTTCAGATACATTCATACAATATATAGAAACGGTATAGTTTCTGACTTAAGGTGTGCCACTTCATATTTATTCTCATTACTGCGATCAAGCAACACTATAAAATCCCAGAGTTTAGGGATTAAGGTGCTCAGGGCTTCGGGTTTGGGTTTTTTTCCTGATTTTTCTAGTTGTCTGCCAGTCAAAAGTGCAGGCTCGGGACACTCGGTCCCCTTCGGCTGCTCCTGGGGGAGCCATGCATCTCTCAGCTCATTTGCTGGGCACAGAGAGACAGTCGTTCTTGTAGCTGTGTTGTCCTTGGCTCAGTCATTCGGCAGGGGACACACAGGTGCTCTGCTACAGAAAGCCGCACAGCAGTCGGCAGGGTTGCTGCACAGCATTTCTGTCTCTTCCCTGACAGAGAAGACGGGGCTGTTTTGGTAGAAAGGACACACTGCGGGGCATGGACCTCAGCAGGAGGGGGAAAAACCCACCTGATGGCAGGGATGAAGAGCTACAGCAGCAGCAGTCCTCTGCTCATGTACATAGTTGTCACGGATCATTCAGTCAGAACAAACATCTGTTTCTCAGGAAATGAGGAAACAAATACACTTCTATAGTTCCCAGAGCTATAGTTTTTTTTAATCATATTGAACATCTCCCTCTCATTCAAACAAATGTGTAGCAGAGAGGCAGGAAACGGTCATGTTTTGATACATTACTATTCCCCACGCTGGGAAAAATAACCTTAATTGATGGCTACTCTCACACATTAATTTACACCATTATACTCCCCATCGTCGCATTAATAATAACAGCAACCAGATACCGGTAGGTTGGCTGACTCACACTAAACGTTTGTGCTGACTCACTGACACCCCTGGTTCAATCCGTCCACTCAAACATACATTAGGCCAACGTATCTCAATTCACCTGACTCAAAGGGCCAGGACATGGAAAAATTAACTAATTTTAAATGAGCGAACAGTTTTTAGATTTCTCTCAATAAAAGAGCTGTCCAGAGCTGGACTTTTTTTTTAATCTATGCAAATAAAATAACAGTGTGTACACATACCTTTGGGGACCAAAATAACACTGGCAACCAATTTAAGTAACACTGCGTGTTGGCTGGGTCATATTCAACAATGTCACACCTTAAATGCAAATGTAATTTAATTCACCCGTACTTGCAGTGGCGTTCGTGGGCAGAAGAGAGGAAGATAAAAGAGGTGATTGTCACCCTGGGGCCTTGGATCTCATTGACCACGCTGCAACGCTTATAGAGAATCCACTCTTTATTATAGCTGATCGATCAGGCCAGCTAAGGGATCTGCTCAGTGAAAACACACAGATCAATGGCCTCAAGCTTTGCTGAGCCTTCAGAGGGTGAGAAAAGTAGACAAGAGGCGGGGCTCCGCTACATAGGGTGTCTCCCATTGGCCGTGCGTTTTGGTCTGAAGTGATTGACCTGCCAATCTGTTATTGATCCTTGTGAGTGTTGCAAAAGGAGGCAGGATTCGTAGCTGTGTATTGGACTCCAGCTTCCTTTCTGAGGAGTGCTCTCCTAGACAGAGGCCAAGTAGGTTAGAGTAAAATTAATCACTCCTTGTTTCCCTGTCTGCAGGCCTCAGGGGAAGTCACCAGTAAAGGCACGCTCCACACATCCAGACAAGTACACACACATACACACAGAGATGCACTGGTCTCTTATCTCACTTTTCCTCCACCTTATCCATCGTTCTCTCTCCCTTAACCTCCTCCTCCGTCTCTTTCTGTGGCCTCTGTGCTGACGTTCTGGTGGGCTGGACAGAAAATGTGAGGCTTCACCCTCTGTAAAACCGACTCTAGTCAGCATGCTGAATGCTAAGATTTTATTTTTCTGATTAGACAATGACTGTGCATCGCATTCAGTGCAGATGATAGAGTCAGTTGCCCTTGAGAGAGAGCCCCAAGGCTCTCAGAAAACTTCAATGATCCTCTCAAGTGTTTCCTGTAAAAAAAAAAACAGCATGATATACTGTCACTCATTTGCCACATGCTCTCTTTGAGAGTATTTTTTTAACCATAGCAGAGAAAAGGCACTGCGCCCTTGTCTTCCACGGGGATGTACTGAAAAGATCAGCAAAGTGATTCCAGTAATCAAGGTTATTTTCCCTTTGTGTCTCTTTTACTTCGCTCCCTGCTCACCTCACAGCTTATCCCCCTATTTAGTTTTATCCACTAAGAAGATCAGGAAAAAACCTCCAAACAAGACATTTATTTTACATAAATATTTATATAGCCCACCATGCCATATTATTTGCTTGGCTCTATAACACAGTGTTTTCCTACACGACCTAACCGCTTTGTGAAAAAATCAATAAGGGAAATCCCTGATTCAGGCCCCAGTGCTCTGTATACCTTACTGTAAAATACAAACATACCCAGAGACGATGGGCTCCAAAGCACTCTGGGACTTTCGTGCTCAAATGTCAGAGCGTTTCATCCTGATGATGATGACTCACTCCCCTCGTTCTTAGTCTGCATGAAAGAACAACAGCGCCAATTAATGACCCAACCTCAACACGTGCAACAGTACAGTAAACAAACCCTATATTAAATTCTACAGCAGGGCACACAAACAGCGCTGCAATATTACAAGTAGAGATGTATTTGCAAGAAATATGAGCATTTAAAAGCTACATTTTATTTTATCTCCCCCGGAGAATCTTTCCCTGCCTCACCCACATAGGCAAGTGGTCGCATGTGAAAACAGAGCAAGACTCAGCACTCATTGACATGCTCTACTAGAGGCCTAATGGCCCCTGGGTAATGGCCTCTTTGGTCTTCAGGAAATCCTCCCTCATGCATACATCAAAGCTGGGATTGAGAAGGATAGAGAGTGAAAATAGAGGGGAGGAAAGAGACATCAGTGCCACACAGGGAGAGGAGATGAAGAAACACACGAAAGGAAGTGCTGTAGTTCTGGTTTATGACATTCATAGAAAGGTCAGTCCAGTATATTTTAGACTTGCGGTTCGTGTCAGCGTAGTACACCAGGGCTATAGCAGCACTGTTTGAAGACAGTTTGCCTTTGGTATTGACTGAATGTTGCTGCAGACTGCTCAGATTTGTATTCTTATTTAGCTATTTTTAGCTATCTTGATTTAGACCATAACCTTGTATGACTATTTACATATACTATAATTAGCATTTGACATCTTTGGGTTCTATGTCTGAAGAAAAAAAAAACTTTTTACAGTCAAAATCAGCCTTATAGTCACTTCCATTTGGCCACTGTAAGTCTGTTGCCCAAACAAATAGCCAAATACTAAAATAGTCAAAAGACAAAATTGAATTATTGTAACCATAAAATAATCAGATTTTTGAGCAAAACTGCTAAAAAATTTGCTGCTTGCAGCTTCTGAAAGTATAAGCATTTTATGCTATTTGTCATACGTTTCAATATACCAGATATTATTCTGATCTTTTACTGTCAGAAAATACAAATCATACATTGGCTTTATTTAGAATTACACAATAGTCTGACTGATTCAGTATCATTCTGACAAAATAATTGATTGCTTTAAAAAGTGCCAAAAACCCCGTATTGATAGTGACAGTCATAAGTTGCAGTATATCATTTATGATCCAATATTAGATCTCCTTATCCTCAATCCACCATTATTCTCTTTTCTTTCAATCTCCATCACTCTTCAGTCTCCTTTTTAAAAACTCGTTTTGCTGACATACAACATCCCAGAGTTGACAGCCAGCTGCTATAACACGAGACCTGTAGCCCGTCGTGGCACAACACCCCCTGCCCCTCCCTCTCACTGTCCATGAGCCATCTGCTTACTCTGCATATTGCAGATCTGTCAATGCTGCCTAATTATAATGCACAGAAAAGTGCTCATCGTGACCCTGGCTGTGTTTGCAAAAGTTTTGCCTTGTTCCATATGGTACGAACACAGAAGGCACCTGTCTGTATGTGGCTACGTACCCATCTAAATGTGGTCTCTATCCTGTGCGTTCATATAGCAGAGCAGTGTCAGCTCACATTCAGAGAAAGCTCTGACTTCTACATGTCCTACGTTGTGAAGTGGAGCATGTGATTTTTGCCTCTTCGCAACAATTTTCAACTCATCTCCCAGTTCTGTCTTCTGGTGAAACTCAGAAACCCTCCATTCAAATGCTTCTAAAGTTTAATCTATTTTAAAAATCAGATGAAATGTGTTGAGTTTATGTTAAAAAAAAAAAAAAAAAAACTCAAGCAGGAACCACTACAATCTGCTCTACGGTGGGATGCCCACATCAAATGGGCCTTCAATATGTTGGCAGTGACTGAAGTGCTAGGTGTTGCCATACAGAGCACATTAAACAGTGTCAGTACTAAAGAGGCAAAACTAACAGGCCTGTGGTGCCTTTGGTGGTTTGATAAGGCAAGCGGGTGGTCCTGTCTGAACGTGGTCTACCCCTCTTCTCTTGTCACTGTGGAGTGAGAAGTGCATAGTCGCTTGCCCGCCCTGCCGTCACATTAAAGCGCATCTTAATTGGCATTAAAACTGGTGATAAGAGCTTAATGAAGGAATTAATAGATAACACACATTCTGGAGCTTATTCGCCATAGTCACACTGACAGACACAAACACACACAGCTGTACTCAAACGGGCAGATTTTACAACCCAAGACAGAGCGAGTGAGGATTCATGGGGAAATAGGTGGCCTGCAGCGAGAGGCAGTACCAAGACTGAAAGCCTGTAATACATCACATCACCATGCATGACAACAGCTAACCTTCACAGGTTTTACAGCTGGAGCATTGGTTTGAATGGAAAAAGCATGTGCTGCAATCACTCTAGGCTTTTAAGAGGATTCATGGCATGCTTGTTAGTCGGGTCAGAACTGTTTTGGTTATTCACCTATTAACAGATACGCATCTATTAGAAGTGCAATTTAAACTGATTAATACAACATACAACAGCATTTCATAGACAGAGCAGGTCTGCAGTGCCCAGTATACCAAAATATGCAACTAAAGCACATGCAAAGCACAATAATTACATCGATGAATCTATTATCTGCAGATAACTTACTTGTTGTTAGTTCTACTGAATGGTTTAGGTTAACCTATAAGTGGCTTACTTTCACATTCATGCAAACCCGCAATACACAGTAATTTCAATTAGTTTCTACATGAACATGCAGATTTTGCAGTTTTCACCTCGTTACAGGTCAACTTACCTTTTAAAAATGTTTCAAATGAAACTTAATTCTGAGTAAGTACCAAAGTCTGGGGCTTAAAAGTGAAACCAAAAGCTGCAGTTCCCCAAATGGCCACTTGAGGCTGGCTCCAATCCCTTGGAGTAGTCTCCATCCAGCACTGAAAAATGAAATCAACACATGAGGTCAGGGGTGGCGAATTAATCTCAAGGGACCATATAAGAAACTGAAACTGTTATGGAAGGCCACACCAATAAGAGGAACTCAGTTCTGCATAAAATTAATTTTATTTCTTTATAAACTGGTACTGGTTAGAGTACCAGTTTATAGTAGTACTGGTTCGTACAAGTGCATAAAAGTTAGACTCAATATCTGAGTTAGAAATGCAAAGAACAGCAGATATGTGATTATGACTGAGGAAGGATCTGTATCTTGATTTGGTGAACTTCATCAATGAGAAAGTTTGTTCACACATGAAGGTCGATCCAAGGAGAACCAACATCTTCATTGCAAGCAACTAAGTGAGTAATAATGTTGCTCTCCAGTTAGTTTGAAAGAATCTGTCATTTTCCCGTGTAAGCCTTCACCAGGCTGTACATTTAATTTAGTTTATTCCTCAGTGGTAGCCTACGTCACCATTTTCAGTCTAAAGAACCTCCAAAATTGCAACAACCTACCTGCAATTCACTGCTAACTGTTTTAGTTACAACATAAACAATATAGTTAATTTTTGGCACTGACTTATACAACACCTCCTGGTGTATCCATTTCAGTTCTGGATTTATTTCAGTCCCCTATCTTGCATCTGTTTCAACAATCCCAAAATTTTCCCTGTCAGAGTTGGACAGCCATTGGTTGTAACATCTGCCAGTTTGTTCCATTTCAGTCCCAGCTTATCCAAGCATGCACTTACCTCCGTGAACAAATCACTCCATGCCTAGTCCCTTTTATTGAATGCTTTGCTGCCAGCTCCTCCATAATCTCAAACACTTTCATTATCCCACGTACAAAGATGAGTAACTGGGCTGTATTGCAGAGATCACAGTCCTCATCCAAAGCCAAAGAGAAAAAGTCAAGATTGTCTGCTTTGTTTTTCAGCTGAAGCTCCATATTTCCCGCGGTGTCCTCCATCCGTCTTGTTACGAATTGCCTGGAGAGGTGCACTTTCTCAAATGTTTCTTTGTCTTTTTCTCAGGGCATATTAGCGTGACAGACCCTCCACCCTCCACCAAACATCCATCCATCCATCCATCTTCATCCGCTTATCCGAGGTCGGGTCGCGGGGGTAGCAGCCTAAGCAAAGAGGTCCAGACCTCCCTCTCCCCAGCCACCTCCTCCAGCTTGTCCGGGGGAATACCAAGGCGTTCCCAGGCCAGCCGAGAGATATAATCTCTCCAGCGTGTCCTGGGTCTGCCCTGGGGCCTCCTCCCGGTGGGACATGCCTGGAACACCTCGCCCAGGAGGCGCCCAGGGGGCATCCTTGCCAGATGCCCGAACCACCTCAGCTGGCTCCTTTCGATGTGGAGCAGCAGCTGCTCTACTCTAAGCCCCTCCCGGATGGCCGAACTTCTCACCCTATCTCTAAGGGAGAGGCCAGCCACCCTTCGGAGGAAGCTCATTTCCGCCGCTTGTATCCGCGATCTCGTTCTTTCGGTCACTACCCACAGCTCGTGGCCATAGGTGAGGGTAGGGACGTAGATCGACCGGTAAATTGAGAGCTTCGCTTTTACACTCAGCTCCCTCTTCACCACGACTGACCGGTGCAGCGTCCGCATTACTGCAGCCGCAGCCCCAATCCGTCTGTCGATCTCCAGCTCCCTTCTCCCATCACTCGCGAACAAGACCCCGAGATACTTGAACTCCTCCACTTGGGGCAGGAACTCATCCCCGACCCGGAGTGGGCACTCCACCCTTTTCCGGCTGAGAACCATGGCCTCAGATTTGGAGGTGCTGATCCTCATTCCCGCTGCGTTACACTCGGCTGCGAACCGCTCCAGTGCGAGCTGGAGGCCCTCACCCGATGAAGCCAACAGAACCACATCATCCGCAAAAATCAGAGATGAGATTCTGAGGCCACCAAAGCGAAAGCCCTCCGCCACTTGGCTGCGCCTAGAAATCCTGTCCATAAAAATTATGAACAGAACCGGAGACAAAGGGCAGCCTTGGCGGAGCCCATCACCCACCGGGAACGAGTCCGACTTATTGCCGGCAATGCGAACCAAGCTCTTGCAACGGTTGTATAGGGATTGAATGGCCCGTAGCAATGGGCCAGACACCCCATACTCGCGCAACACCTCCCACAGGACGCCCCGAGGGACACGGTCGAATGCCTTCTCCAGGTCCACAAAACACATGTAGACTGGTTGGGCAAACTCCCATGCACCCTCAAGTATCCTCGAGAGGACAAAGAGCTGGTCCAGTGTTCCGCGACCAGGACGAAAACCGCATTGTTCCTCCTGTATCCGAGGTTCGACTAGCGGACGAACCCTCCTCTCCAGCACCCTGGCATAGACTTTCCCGGGGAGGCTGAGGAGTGTGATCCCCCTGTAGTTGGAACACACCCTCCGGTCCCCCTTCTTGAAGATGGGGACCACCACCCCGGTCTGCCAGTCCACAGGTACTGCCCCTGATCTCCACGCAACATTGCAGAGACGTGTCAACCAAGACAGCCCTACAACGTCCAGAGCCTTCAGGAACTCGGGGCGGACCTCATCGACACCAGGGGCTCTGCCACCAAGGAGTTGTTTAACTGCCTCAGTGACCTCGCCCCCGGAAATCGGTGGGTCACACCCCTCATCCCCAGACTCTGCTTCCTCCCCGGAAGACGTGTCAGTGGGATTAAGGAGGTCCTCGAAGTATTCCTTCCACCGCCCGACAATTTTCTCAGTCGACGTCAACAGCGCTCCGCCAGCACTATACACAGTGCAGGTAGAGCACCGCTTTCCCCTCCTGAGACGCCTGACGGTTTGCCAGAATCTCTTCGAGGCAGTCCGAAAGTCTTTTTCCATGGCCTCTCCGAACTCCTCCCACACCCGAGTTTTTGCTTCAGCCACTGCCCGAGCCGCATTCCGCTTGGCCTGTCGATACCTGTCGGCTGCCTCCGGAGTCCCACAGGCTAACCAAGCCCGATAGGCCTCCTTCTTCAGCCTGGTGGCTCCCTTCACCTCTGGTGTCCACCATTTGGTTCGGGGATTACCACCACGGCAGGCACCAACCACCTTGCGGCCGCAGCTCAATGCAGCAGCTTCGGCAATGGAGACGCTGAACATGGTCCATTCGGACTCAATGTCCCCAGTCTCCCTCGGAATGCTGTTGAAGCTCTGCCGGAGGTGTGCGTTGAAGATCTCGCGGACTGGGGCCTCTGCTAGACGTTCCCAGCACACCCTCACTACGCGTTTAGGTGCACCAGGTCTGTCCAGCGTCCTCCCCCGCCACCTGATCCAACTCACCACCAGGTGGTGATCAGTTGACAGCTCAGCCCCTCTCTTTACCCGAGTGTCCAGAACATATGGTCGCAGGTCTGGTGATACGATTACAAAATCGATCATCGACCTACGGCCTAGAGCATCCTGGTGCCACGTGCACTTATGGACACTCTTATGTTCGAACAGGGTGTTCGTTATGGCCAAACTGTGATTAGCACAGAAGTCCAATAACAAAGCACCGCTCGGGTTCAGATCAGGGAGGCCGTTCCTCCCAATCACGCCCCTCCAGGTCTCGCTGTCGTTACCCACGTGAGCATTGAAGTCTCCCAGCAGGACAACAGAGTCTCCAGGTGGAGCACCTTCCAGCACCCCCCCCAGGGACTCTAAGAAGGCTGGGTACTCCGAACTGCCACTCGGCGCATAAGCGCAGATGACAGTCAGGACCCGTTCCCCGACCCTAAGGCGCAGGGAACAAACCCTCTCGTCCACCGGGAAAAACCCCAACGTACCGGCAGCAAGCTGAGGGGATATAAGAATACCCACCCCAGCCCGCCGCCTCTCACCAGGGGCAACTCCAGACTGAGACAGAGTCCAGCCCCTCTCCAGGAGACTGGTTCCAGAGCCCAGACAATGCGTAGAGGTGAGCCCAACTATATCTAGCCGGTACCTCTCAACCTCACGCACCAACTCAGGCTCCTTCCCCACCAGAGAGGTGACATTCCATGTCCCTATTGCCAGTCTTGGCAGCCGGGGGTCGGTCCGCCAGGGCCTCCGCTCCTGGCCGCCACCCGGCTCACAATGCACCCGACCCCTATGGCGCCTCCTGCGGGTGGTGGGCCTGCGGGAGGATGGGCCCATGTCTCCTCTTCGGGCTGTGCCCAGCCGGGCCCCATGGACTAAGGCCCGGCCACCAGACGCTCGCCCTCGGGCACCCTCCCCGGGCCTGGCTCCAGGGCGGGGCCCCGGTAACCCTATCCCGGGCAGGGTAAACTGTTCCCTCGATATTCTTTTCATGGGGGTCTTCTGAATCGCTCTTTGTCTGGTCCCTCACCCAGGACCAGTTTGCCATGGGAGACCCTACCAGGGGGCAAAAGCCCCCAGACAACATAGCCCCTGGGATCCCTGGGACACACAAACCCCTCCACCACGATAAGGTAGCGATTCAAGGAGGGGCCTCCACCAAACACTCTTTGATAAACACCCCATTAGACTTACTGTTTTTTGTGATTTTGTGAGAAATCACAAAGCTGGTCTTGACTGCTCCATCCCTTGAAAAAAAAAAAGGTTCAAATGTACATGATCTGCATCAGTCAGATTCCTGTATTTCTCTGCATGTTTGGTCTCATACTGATGATTCAAATTGTAACCCTTAAAAACATCGGCTTTCCAGAAACTGAGCACACACGTTTACCTCTGACTTCAGTAAATCAATACTTAGAAGTAAATGTCTTGTTAAAAACTCAACATTCTCCATTTTCTTTTTTTTGATGTGACCTAATATCTTCTAGGGATGACAAACGAACTTTCTCATAAATGCATTTCAAGTGAAACTGCATCCTTGAACACAAACCCATATGTGTAGATTTTAATTTGAAAACCAAAAAAACAGCAGTTCCATTTGTAATAAAAGCTACAAAGTCATATTGTGATTTCACACAAATCACACAAAATAGAAAGCCATTTGGGGAGTAAACTTCATGGTATACTTATTTGCATTCGAATCCTAATTTCCCATGGACATTGGGCAGGTCAGGGACAACCAAAGGTCCCAGAGCATTCTCATTCCCAATGCGTAACATCTCATAGTAACGTGAAAGGTACCCTTCTGCATCCTTATGAGACGCACCACATTTGCATTCGAATCCAATAGAATGCCGCTTGTGGCAGTAAGATATGCTCCAGCCATCAGTTCCGGCCCAAACCTTAACCATAACCTTTACCCTGTCAGATAGTGTTTTCCAAAGCGATTCATGATCACAATATAAAACATATTTACATTCATTCCAACCGGCTCTCAAGCCTCCGAAAGCGTAACATACTGACAATTTGTCACATAGCGTCGGTATGTTACGTGCGGGATGAGAATGTGTTTGAAGGTCCAGATGTGCCCAACTCTCATTTGTAGCTGACTTCAAAAAGGAGTCAATCCCTATGTTAAAAAGACCAGTATTATAGCGTTAATGGTGTCTTCACAGCCTGGTACAAAGATAGTTTCCCCCCTTGTAACAACTCTGTGTTGTGATTCCTCCACCTCCATGATTGAGTTAGAGGTGTGGCCTGCCGATTGACAAATATCCTGACAAAGATTGCTGTGGCTGGAGTCTGCTAGTCTGCTACTACTTTGAATCAATAACCTAGAGTGCTTAACAGTTTGTGTGCTCTTGGCGCATTTTGGATGGCTTATTGCTTATATAAGTTTGTAACCAAGCTAACTAGCTTTGTAAGGTCACTGTTGGCTTCAAAATACCAAAATTAACACTCAAGTCCACAGCTAGCGAATGATGCCACAATATGTTCTTCTTTTATATAGTTATTGGTCCGTCCTCACAGAGTTACTGTTGAAATACCCAACAAGACGTTGCTTTTTTCTCTATAGCTAATTTGCCCTTTTGTGACATCTACAGGTATAAATCTTTTGATGACTCATGGATTTGTATTAATACTTTTCAATTTGGGACGTGACCACTTTGAATGATAGGTGGATACTCACAGAGTCTGCTAGGTGACTAATTCGACCGCTCTATCATGATTGTGGTGTTGGTGCCTTCAGGAGCATTTTAATGCCATTATCAGACAAATAATATGACTTGCGTGTGGTTAATGGGTTGCACATAGCCCCTGTGGTTAATTGCACCAACAGCCAATTCAAGAAGTCTGTGCTCAGTTTTTCAATGCATGCAATTCCTGAATTACATATAATTATTATATGTGAACACTATCATAATAGCCAACAAACCAATGGGCAACATCAAAGCGTCATCCCCCTTTTATATATAAAGTACATGCTTATCTTGGACTTGGACTTGATTTAATTATATTTAAATCATTTATGACATAATTGATTTAGAAATTAGGTAGTTAAAGTAGAAAAATGCTATTTTCCTTTCCTAACAGTAAATAAAGCACAAATATGCGTATTACATTTACAGTAATACAAAACATAAAAGGCAGCAGAAACTCAAGCCAGTGAATGTATGTTTGTGCTGACTGATTAACTGATAATGGAAATTCTGTTAATTAATTTTCCAACTAAATTTTGAAGTTCTAATGTTAACAGCACTCTGCTGCTGGAGAACAATCCTATCTGAGAAAATCCTTGAACAGTTCACGCTTAATTAATCAGCAAGCTTCTCCCTAGAAGTAAGGGCTATCGACCTAGAAGTGGCTTATGCTTCTATGAATTTTACCATAATTCCTGCTCCAATAGTGCATGCTGCATTTCCTTTATTCATTGCTTTCCGTCGTCCAGAAGGCACCTATTGCCCTCAGCAAAACACAACACAGAAATTCAAAACACTACTAGAGCAAATAGGCAAACCCTTCTGTATTTGCTGAAACTGCTTCTGAGTACCTGACAGATCTAGAAGTTTAACTCTCCCCTCATTAGAGCTAATGGATTGCTGATATGCTCACTTTTTTATTTGGACCCGGGCTTAGAAAACTGCTGCATAAATCTTTATCATTACCAGCGTTATTACTGCATTTCTTCCAGCATGTAGGGATAATCAGCATCACACCAATGTTTTCTAAATTCAATAATATGAAATGAAAATTGGAGCGCATTAATATATTTGCACAAATGATTGTTATTTTTGCTCAGACGCGCAGGTGTATATTTGTTTGTGTGAGTATGTGTATCCCTCCTCCTGAGCCTCAGATTTGGGCTATTTTCCCAGAAATGTGTTAGACAGACAGAGGGAGGCAGATGCATTCCTGTCCTCCCAGAGGAGACTGCGACACATGTGGAGAGTGGCTAGGCTGGTCATATTAAACACACCATGTGCACCCTGCATGTGACCGTGCGTGTGCATGTGTGTGTGTGTGTGGCCTAAAAACAAGCATGGAGTGAGACATCTAGTGGCAACTGCACAGTACTTCACCAATATTCCAGTGTGACTTGTAAAGAGAAGCAAAAACTGCATTTGTGTGTGCTTTTATGGCAGGAAAAAGTCACTATAATTAGTGTTTACTCTGTGTTACAGTATGCTGTGTGTGTTTATCAGATTGTGGCTATTGCTCCAATGATAGCATCTTTCCTGCTGTCATAACAATAGAGTCTGCAGCTGATGGTAATGTATCATCTGTCAAGCTATCAGTGCTGGGACATAGTCCATTGGTCCCACAAGGCTGCAGACATGATTCAGCACAGTTTTTAAGGCGGGTGTCTCATTTCATTCTTCGAGTTTTTTCTGCACTGCCGTGTTGTTGTCTTTCGAGGCCCTCTATAGAATATTGTATTAACCTTGCACTGACAAGCGCTGATTATTTGCACGGGGGGATATTCAGGATCTATGAGCAGCATGGTAAAGCTTATCTCAATTCATCTAATGGCTCGGTAATCAAGACATCTGCACATGAGTAAACAGGCCTCGCACTCCCTGCATGGTTATTAGCAGTAAATCATCAGGCTTTTACGTTTTGGATCGACATCAAATTCCAGTTTGCTCCAGCACCGCTGCAAGGACCAACAATTTAATAAACCAACTCTGATCGCATGTTGTTGTACAACACAGCTGTAGACGAACAGAAAGAAACTGTGAGACTGAGAAAAGTCTCATTGGTAAATACATGTAATCAACCCCCAAACCTGCAGCTAAACGTGTTTTTAACACGGGTCCCTGCAAACACACACATGTGCATGGGCAACAAGGTTACAGCAGAGATAAACAGGTTTTATGATGCATGCTGCCTGTTTGAGCCTCTTCACGAATCTCCAGCCTCTTTGTTACTACTAAGCTGGAAGGCGGGACCTGCCAGTGGAGTAGCAGACAGGAGATTAAGACCTGAATCAAAAAGCAGATTAATGGATTGTATTTGTGTATGTGTGTGCATGCCTGTGTGGGCGGCTGGGTTAGTGGTTATTTTGAGGCGGGGGGATTTGTGTATGTGTTTGCTTTTAACCCTCTACGGATCATCTAATTGGGCAAATATGTCTATTTAAATAGTACATGGACTTTGGCCTGTTGCAGTCTTTATCACCGTTAAATACCACACACAAGCGACCACTTTGCAAGTCAAACACACTTCCAAAATGTCACTTTAAAGCTTTGTAAGCATATGCAGAATAATCCCCAGTTTGCGACAGGCTGTGATCCAGTAGATAGTTTCAATCGTTGCAAAACAAACGATGTGAAAGCTTGTTGAGGGTGCTAACATCTCATTCCCGAGCATGGGTCTCCCGTGTGCTTCAATCCTCCCTCCGCACTCTGAATTTGTGTGCCGACACCATCGTATCTCAGGCCAGCCTCTGTAATCAGCCCCCAAGTGATCAACAGAGATAACATCGAGGAAAGCTCACTCCGCAGGACGGCACTAACAACAAGTTTGCCACTGAAATTGGGTGATGGAGCATAAACATCACCCAGTTTCGCACCTTGAATTCAAATCCCTTCTTGGATGTTCTGATAATTCAGTTCAACTCCATTGAACAAGAATAATGATTGTGGCAAAGTGCTTATCAAGACCTCCCATGTGTGGGCCACCTGAAGCCTGTGCGGAGCCGCAATGAACCTAAAGACTCCAGCCCCACCAGTATCCTAAAATCTGCCCTCAAAGCTGATTGTGCACATAATTATGATGATTGTATAATAAGGCACAGTTTGACCTCACAGTGAAATGTGTGGTTTGTCGCAGCTATGATCTAATTTTTAAACTTCATTAATTATAATTTACTGGCCAAAATATAGTAATTGCTCAAGTGTCATAACATGGCTGCCCTTCAGCTGCAGAAGTAAACACACCCAGCAAAATACACCCTTATTAGAAAGGGAAATGTGTCAGCAGCTGCCAGGACAAAGACAGAAGTGTGAAGTTGAACCAGGAAATCCTTATGTTTGTTTTTCTCTCCCAAATGAAGGTTAGCTTACCTTAGGGTTTATTTAAAGCCTGTCTTATATAGTGTGTCTACCTGGGTTGAAGCAAGCATGCAATAATTTAATGGCACTGGAAACTACTGAAACCATAAAGATGAATCAGCATTGCATTTGACTGGTCTAAACAAACCTGAGCATTATAACATTAACGCCAGTAGAATCTTTCTGTTGTAACTGTTATTAGACCAAGTAAGCTGTCAACATAGTGTGAATAAGGGTGGGAAAGAGCCCTGTCTGTGTACTGCAGTTGTCTACCACAAACTACATCCTCCAAACTCCAAAGTCTGAAATGAGTTGCCATCCTTTTAAATCAGAGAGTATAAGTTGCTGTTGTTGGAGTGGAAAGTGAAGAGTGGAAGTGATGAGAAGTAACGGTGAGTTGTGTTATTAGCTACGCTTGTCAAATGCTTGTTAATACATCTACTCAGCTAATCACATGGTAGCAACTCATTTAGGCCCGTAGACATGTTCAAAACAACCTGTTGAAGTTCAGGTTGAGCATGAAAAGCAAGGTTTTGGTGGTGTAATGGTGTTCCCCTTAGTACGAGCTGAGCATCATTTAACCTCCTAGGACCTGGCGTCCACATATGTTGACATTACATTTTGGGTTATTTAGACCAAAATACTCAATTTTGCTCTACAAGGGCCTGATATCCACTGACGAGGACATTATACTGCTACTGTTCTATCGAAATTTGAAACGAATATTCTCATATGTGGCTCTCATTTTTCTTAGAAACAAAAATTAGGTAAAAAAAAAAAATCTGGTAATTCTTTGTTTTTACATTCATTAGGTCCCAATCAGCCCAAATATCAAAGAGAAATAAAAAATGCATGCCGTGGAAGAGTTCGAGTCTTAGGAGGTTAACACCACAGTCTACCTGAGTATTGTTCCTTAACATGTCCATCCCTTTAGGAACTCATTCTACCCACCTTCTCGTTACTTTTTCCCACAAGTTAATGCACCATGTCACAAAGCTCAAATTATCTCCGACTAGTTTCTTGCACCTGACGCTGAGTTCACTGGCCTCCTCAGTCATCAGATCTCAATCCAACAGAGCCCCTGTGGGATGTGTTGAAAAACTGGACTCTGAACCTAATCATCAGGTCGTGCAGTCGTTTTTTGGCATTTATAATGCCGTAATCCAACAAATAATAGAATTAGGTGACCAGTTCATCCACATAATCAATAGGATACAACAAAATAACTAATTAAGCCTGCGAACATTAACTGATAACTTTTGGATTTCACCCTCTCATCCCAATAATGCCATTTTTGCCTGCCAACTGCTATGTTTCGCTAAAGCCACAGCTTAAAAATGGCCTCTACAAACCATTCTGTGTCGTCACAGTGGCTACCTCCATCTTTTATATAGTCTATGGGTACAACCGTAAAATAAATCTTCTTGTAAATTCTATAAAAGCTGTCCCTGTGAGTGAAGGTTGGGACTCATGAATTCACTCTTAAGCTTTTTATGTGGCACCAGAGTAGATACTGGAGTCGATCCAGTGCCACTCTTAATTGTGAAGCTCTTCGTCTCTGTTTCCAAGCTTCTGCTTCTGTGTCTGATTTTATTCATCGGCTGTAGATCACTGTGAATAACAGGAATATTTGTACTACTGTCAGACTTTGCTGATAGATGAACAGGATGTGCAGACTGACTGCAGCTGACTGGGCTGAAGATAAAGCAGCAGGATTTATATATAACAGGATGAGGATTTAGAAATTAACCAGCTTGTTTTGAAACGGGTTGTCATTTTTAGAGGAGATGGAGCATTGATTGGAAAGAAGGCGATGGCAAGTGAATTGATTATTTTAAAAATCTTTGCCAGACAGGAAAAGCAGGTCACCGGTTTAAACTTGCATATTTCACATTGAGTATATTGAAACAGAGATGTCTACATCTGCATACACACACGTGCACGTGTTTGCACGTGCTTGCCCAGAAATCAAGCTAAAACGAAGAGACAGTCATATGTTTTCAATCGGCTTTGTCCTTGACTTGTCCCAGGAAGCGGGAGGAGATTTTCCCCTATTTGTTACTCTAGAGACACCAACTGGCTGTGACTATAGCAGAATCTAAAACAGTAAATAGGGAGGTAATGGGCTTTGAGCCTACTGTCATCTCCAGTCTAGCTCCGGCTATCACCCAGGATATTAGCAGATAAATCTGAATGGCTTCCATCTGAGGCAGTGCACAATGGTTATTGATCAGACAACCCTGTGCAGAGTTGAGGGGGAGAGAAGCAGAGTTTATTAATTAGGGATTGACAGCCAATTCGGTCTCCTTATTCACAGATAGACAGCTCTGGAATCCTGATGAGCTGTGCCCTCTATGCATTTGTCAGCAGCGAGCTCCACGCCGCCTCCAAACACAATGACACAAGAATGCGCAGGGGGAATTGAACCGATGACCCTGCTCGCTGCTCACGCGGTGTAAACCTGGGTACAATGAGAGATCAGCGGTTTAATCAGGTGTAAAATGACCAGGCAACCACCTGCTCAGTTGTTCATTTTCTTAGCCTTTAGTGCTGGATGACCCCTGAAAAGGCACAAAGTCATCAGTTTTTCTATCAGTTTTAGTTTCAAGATATCAAGTTGTGAGTTTACTTATAGAAAAGTTTCTTGGGTGAATATTTTGGGGGTTTTCTTATTTTATTTTTTTTCTGTTCGGATGGCTATATATACGAATGTCTTAATGGCCGTTCTGCAGCAGCTCTGCTTCTCCTCCCTAAACTTGACTCTAATAGGATACAGGGCTTTTCCACTGATTGGGTTGCTAGAGAATAAAATTGGCTCTTAACTGTACCTCAGTGCTGAGCAGCACCCTAATCCAGCCGCCCCCGGGCTGCTAGGCTCCGTTGTTCTCCCTCAGCTCTCCCGTATGCTCCGATACGGATCTGATCCCCTGCACAATTTCATGCCTGCTTTGCCCTCTTCTCCTGCAGCAAAGCATCAATTACCCTCATAAAACAAATTCTGCCCCCTTCAGAAGCGTCAGCCAAACGCGTTCCCCATTCATACCTCCTTGGCAGCCAAATAGCCACAACCGCCTTAAACTTTGAACTCGATGTGCAAATCGGCAGCACGTTTCTGATGAGAATCACAATCACACAGAAAAAAGATTAAAAAGTAGCAGCTTCATGTAATATCTCCTGGCCACTTGTGCAACTATCGGCTGCACATCCACAGAAAATGCACACTTGCACAAATTCCCTTGAGGTGAGGAAAGATGTTTTTATTTTTTTCACTTATAAGAGGGAAGCATTAACTGCTAATTCAGGGCTTGGAAAACAGACTGTGCAGTGGGGTGACTCACTTACTCTCTGACCCTTCACTTCCATTTCTGCCACGCTAATCCCAGGTTAATGACGGGGACAAACGTCAGGAGGTGACATAACAACCATCTTAAGCACGAAGCCACTTGTATAACTACACATAAATTGAAGGAGCAAAGTCATTTTACTTACATGCAATACTGTCTATTAAACACATTACCCCGTATCACATTAGCTCTCTGTGGCTGGTATATTATGTAACTGCATTGTTATAAAAAGTTAATACATGTTTAATATGCATTTAGTCTCCTACTATAAAGTTGTTCCCAAACTCAAAGGGTTACAAGATAAACCTCAAGATGGTTAAAAGAAAACAAACTCTTCTGCAACACAAATTTAATTTTCTTTCATTTTTAAATTTTTCTTTACTTTAATGTTTTTTATTGTTTGTGAGAGCATACACTGTATGAAGGGAAGTACTGGGCCACACTTCTTAATCTTTGTGTTCAGTTGTGTTCAGTGCCTCGGATGTATAAAATAATCAAACACCTAGCTCTGTGTTCTACCTCTGCAGCCATTTGTGAAAGAATGGCTTTCATTCGAAAGAGCAATCTGAGTGTGTTACTGTAACAGGATGCAACCGTTGCAGTCAGTTTGAAATTCCCTCCTGGATATTCCACGATTCTACTGCGGCACCAGGGCTCTTATTCAGACCTGTGCCATAAAGAACACTTCAGGAAGTCATTCCTTCCATTCTTCATAAAACTGTACAAAAATTATTTTTTTAGTGACAGGAGAACACACCTGTCAGGCATACAATTCCTCATACATATATTTATAGTGTACATGTTGTTTATCTTGCACATTTACATTTGGTTTTGGAACTGAAGAAGCCATTTTGGATGAAAAGTTAAACATCCAAGTCCAAGTTTCTTTCAAGGCTCCTACTGACATCTGTACATGACAATTAATATTGTTCATTAAGTGTCACAGGAGTATGGTCACACTTGGCCTGGGGTTTCTGAAAAGGATCTTACAGAAAAGCACAGGATGCCTTTATGGAAATAACTGGTGTCAACTTTGTTACTCAGTACAGATACGCCACCTATTCAAACATACTAAGTGGGCCAAACAAGTTCAAATTGTGAGTCTAGCTGATTCTTAAGGCCAAGATGCTAACAGTTGACTCTTCGGGAGTAACTTCAAAGTTACTGAAAGATGCAGCGATCCAAATGTTAGGGACCAGAATTGGCCAATTTTCAGCGTGCTCAGCCGGTCAACCAACCATCGTCTGATTAAGAGCTGCTGTGTTTGAAGTATGCCTAATACACATGAAAGGTTGCAGGCAAACAGTCATTCACACTAGCAGCCACACAGTTACAGCGCTTCATTATGAATGGCATTCACTAAATTAAACCAACAAAAAAACTATGTAACAACAAACCTAATCAGATGCTGAAATCACCGTCATCCAGCTGAACGCTGAAACTTTAAAGAAACTAACAAAGCAACAAAGCTAAAGCTACACTGTAAAAAAAAAAATCCTAAAAAAACAGTAATATTCCGGCAGCTGGGACGCCAAAATAATATCAGAAAATACCAGAAAATAACTTTCTCATGAAAATACGGTTATTTTCAGTAATGACAATACAGTTTGTTGCCCTAATTTTACATGGGATTTTGCCTTTTTCAAGTGCTTTTAAACATTAAATTAGGAACATTTTAATGTGATTAAACAATGAAATTACCGATAAACAAGGTCAATGAATGTGGCAATATGAATAATAATACTTAAATGTACAGAAATACACAGTTAACAGTTGGTTTAAATAATAATGGATTGCATTCATATAGCGCTTTATGAGACCCTCAAAGCGCTTTATAATTCCCCTCTGGCCATCACCAGGAGGTGGTAGGTGAAGTGTCTTGCCCAAGGGCACAACGACGAAGAGTGTCCAAGTCGGGGCTCGAACCGGCAACCTTCTGATTACAAGGCGAACTGCCAAGTCTTGAGCCATGATTGCCCTAAACAACAATAATTATTTGATGTAAAAAAAAGTTTATAAGAATCATTTTATATATTTTCCCATAGCATTACATTTGAATTTAACAGTTCAATCTTTCAAATAACGGACAAATATTTGTGAAATTATGATACATTTCTGAATATATTTTAACAATCTAAATATGCATATGTACAGACAAATACATTTAAAAAACAAGAAAATTATGTTTTATTATATTTACAGTGATTTTACTTTAAGTTACATTTGAAATGTAAAATCACAGTCTATTTATGTAAATGTAATGATATTCTAGAAGAACAGTACAAAACTGTAAAATACACAGTAAAATACTTTTATAGTACAATTTTTTTACAGTGTATCCAGAGCTCAGCGCCAACAGCCTCGGTATGAGCAAAGGATCAAATTAGTGAAAATTATGCAGATGAGTAAAAAAAGAAAAAAGGTTCAAGTTCCTCTTGTCTGGACAATTTAAAAACATACTGGAAAATAAACTAAATACCTGACGTTTGTTTTGTTATATTAATCTGTCGCACCTGCTCTTGTTTGCCAAGATAAACTATGTCAGGTAATGCTGGGTGCAGAAATTATTTGAGCCTCTTTGTAGTAGCAGAGCACTTTATTTTTCAATTTGTGACAATCCTATCACTTGTATCTTATATAGTTTACTGTGAGAAAAGCTTGTTTTTGAAAAATTACAATTGGTGCATTCTCTGCTGACATGTGGATCACATTTGTGCTGTCTGTGCGACTGAGTGTTACTCAGTTGTGAAGTGGAAGCTCAAGCAGATTGCTGGGGACTTGATCGAACTGTTGTAGACCGATCGTTCAGACAAGTACAATAATTGACTCAAAGATTGTTGTAACTCAATTTGGAGAGAAACCTTTTCTGTGTACGTGTTAGTGAAGTACACTGTGTAGTCCATACAATGTAGTCAGTCTCACACACACACACACACACACACACACACACATACGGGTCTATGTGGTATGGCGGGACTATACTACGTCAATCCGCCCGGTGGTGGTTTAAGTGGACTACCCTTTTGAAAGGACTTAGAGCCAAGGGAGCGAGGTTAAAGTGTTCGAAAAAATCTGAAAAAAATTTGGGTCACTTCAGACCTCATACACTCCCTATAGAAGTCTAGATACACTGATACACACCAACCAGACTCTATTGTGTTTTCTGGAGACATTGTCCACTTGACAACAATGTGTTTTATGAGGTCCAAAAAAACAATATTGGGTCTTTAAAGGGACAATGATGTAATATGTAAATAGCTCATCATTACCATGAATACACATCTGACAGGACACAGGATTACTGGAACATCATTTTATTAGTGTTCTTGGATCTGAACATTAATTTTAACCATAAATAAAAAAAGAAATCTATGGACAAAAATGCCCACGCTTCCCACAGAAATATAAAAATATAGAAAACAGAAAAATTAAAAACATTTAAAATGAATTTTAATAGTTTAAAGGTAAATATTAAGGGGAGAAAATATGCATTTATAATTTTTTATTTTAAATATAACCCGTCAAAAAAAACCCTAAATAAATTAAATGTAAAAATTATGAAATACAAACTACTTCTGTATTTAACAAGAACTTTTTTTTCTTTAAACAGAACATCAGTGTTAACAACAATTGGCAATCTGACCAAGATGTAAAACCACAGCTCTCTAAACAGTTATTTTAGTTCATTTTTTTCTGCCTTTTTGCAGTTAATCCTCTGTTTCTTACAAAATCTCTTATGTTTTGAACTGTTCTTCCTGCCAACACCGGATCTTCTACCAATTTGCAATGACTGCATTCATTTTTGGTGGCTAGTTTCCCTTCGTTTATGTGGTCTTTAAAATGCCTCATCACTGCAGCAACCTCAGCCTTGGACCACATGTTTTTGGGAGCTCTTCGGGAATTGTGGGATTGAGCAGCATTTTTCTCTGGAAGATATATAAAGTAGTAGTAGTTAAAACAAACAAAAAACCAAACAAAAAAAACAAAAAACATTTGCTTGTTAAAAGAATGGATGCTACCCTGTACTAACTTCTGAAATGTGTTGCTACCATCAATATCAAAACGAGCTAAAATTCTGTTTGAAAATTTATCAAATTTCTAAAATGAGACAACATTTAGTGTTCCGCTGTGAATAAAAGACTGAATAAAAAGTTGAATAAAAGTCTCTTGATGCATGCTCAATCATCCAGGTAAGTAAATCCCAAAACGTTGATTCTGTTAATCTGGACGTAGCGTTTTCAGTGGGAGAAACATTTTGTCACTCATCCAAGTGACTTTTTGCCACCACTCTGCAGTTTGCCATATGTTGCAAAGTGATGAAACAATAATAAGCTTCGAGAACCAACTGCACCCCTTACCTTCAGAGGGAGCAGCAGTCTCACTTGCTGCAGGCATTGTGAGTAGTCCTTCATCTGCTGATTACACAATTTGATTAAGTTTTAATATTTGTAACAAACATTTTATCCACAGAAACCAAGCTAGTGGTAACTTACCACAATCTACAGTGTCTTGGGGCTGCGCTGTGTTTGTGGAATCAGCTACTGCATGTACAGGCTCACTGGTGCCACACGCCGACATTGTGAGTGCTGTGTCATCATCATCTGATTCACTCTCACTGTCCTTTGTTTCAGCATCACTTAATGCAATTTCATCTGAGAAATTGTGGGGGAAAAAAACCCAAAAAAACCAAACACATACAACCCCCCCAAAAACCTCACATTAACAACGAGATATGACAAAAAACAGAGCAAATACTGGAAATTATAGTACATAGTTTTACTATTTAAGGCCTGCTGCTGGGTTGTTGCCCTCCTATGGCCTACTCCACATCCAGGTAGCACCTCCATGCTCTGGACACTACACTAACAGACACAGCAAACCTTCTTGCCACAGCTCACATTGATGTGCTACACTAGATGAGCTGCACTACCTGAGCCACTTGTGTGGGTTGTAGACTGTCTCATGCTACCACTAAAATGAAATCACCGCCAGCATTCAAAAGTGACCATAACATCAGCCAGAAAGAATAAGTGCTGAGAAGTGGTCTGTGGTCACCACCTGCAGAACCAGTCCTTTATTATGGTGAATTGACTATAATTTCCACTTGTTGTCTACTCTATTTGCAAAACAGCATGTGAAACTGGTTGTCAGTGTTACTTCCTAAGTGAACAGTTTGATATAACAGAAGTGTGACTGACTTGGAGTAACATCGCATCGTTTAAGTGTTCCCTTTATTATTTTGAGCAGTTTATGTTATGGAATGGGGAATTGAGGACAATCCCAAGTATACCATTTTTACAAGGTCCTGCACCAATGAGGTAATACTACATTTCTTTAATTAGACGTGACCACCCATTAATTAAAAAGGGAGCAGTGTTCATTTCAGCTAGTCTTAACTTGTTGAACTCCATTAATGCTTTTTACTATATAATGTACCTATTCACTAAATGTCTCACCTTTGCACTTATAGCCAAGCCACTTGAGGGAGGAAACCAGTCCCACACACTGAATGCACTTGTCCAAAGATGATATTGTTGTGCACACCAGACGATGATTGTGACACTGTTAGCAAAATATTGCAACATTTATTTGTTTTGGACAGTTGGAAAGATGAGGTGTTTTCAATTCAGTTGCAGATATCAACTAATAAACTTCGTCCATGTAAATCACATCACACCCAGGTGACTGCCAAACACACACACACACAGCATCCATAAGGAATGATGATAGATTAAATTATTAGTTCATTAAGTGGTACACTGGATTATATTTACCCTTTCAGGCTCTGGATGTTTCAGGTCCAGATCATTGTTTGGAAAGCTGTTTGGTTGCGGCTTTAGGCAGCTCACAGTCTTCTGAATCTGGCTGGTCTCAGTCTTCGTGTGTAACAGATAGAGAATGAAGACAAAAGAACAGTAATCTGACAGTTACTAAAAATGCATCACTCAAGAGGATGAATAGACCATTTCACTATCGGCAAATAGCGTAAGGTACACATCGTGCATGAGAAACATTCATTAAAATCTGTCCTAGGTCAATGTTACCTCTTCAAAATCTTGCACTGAAGAAGAATGCATGGCTTCTGAGCCTTGCTGAGGCATTTCTTCATCAAGATCCTGCAACAAAGAAAAGATGGCACAAAGATTAGACCAAGTGCTCTTCTTGCAACTGTACTGGGCAGGCCTGTGCTTCTGTTTTTAATTTGCATGTGTGTGTGGGGGGGGGGCCTTTCCACTCAAGAAATGTTTTCTTCTGAAAAAAATACTGGCTACAATAGTTAACAACTGATTCCTTTGCAATCATCCATCCTCTTCCACTTATCCTTATCAGGATTGTGGGGTAGCAGTTTTGGGGCCTATACCAGCTACCATAGGGCAGTACAACCTGGACAGATCACCAGTCTAACATGGAAGGACAAGCATTTGCATTCACACCAAAGGGCAGTTTTGAATCACCAGTTAACCTAACCCCATAAGCTACATCTTTGGACTGTGGGAAGAAGCCAGAGTACACAGCGAGAGAGCCCATGCACTACCAGCAGTAAAAAGTGCCTAAAACAAGTTAAGTTGTATAGTACTATCTATCTTAATGTTCAAGCCTGAGTTTCAAACCACATAGAAACAAAGCACATGTAGTCAGTTCTGCATGCTGTAGGTCAAACTGTCAAGAAATACGAGAAGACCCCTCCTAAAACCAGAGTGATGTCACCATGAAGCAAACTTTGACGGAGTCTCCCAATAACAGTGTGGTCCTCCTAAGTCACATTTGGGTGGTTAACACACACACACACACTCAGATGTTATCCAGACTTGCACTTTGAAACAATGAAAAGGACCTACAAGCCACAGTCCATGTAAATCACATCACACCCAGGTGACTGCCAAACACAAACACACACACAGCATCCATAAAGAATGATGATAGATTAAATTATTAGTTCATTAAGTGGTACACTGGATTATATTTACCCTTTCAGGCTCTGGATGTTTCAGGTCCAGATCATTGTTTGGAAAGCTGTTTGGTTGCGGCTTTAGGCAGCTCACAGTCTTCTGAATCTGGCTGGTCTCAGTCTTCGTGTGTAACAGATAGAGAATGAAGACAAAAGAACAGTAATCTGACAGTTACTAAAAATGCATCACTCAAGAGGATGAATAGACCATTTCACTATCGGCAAATAGCGTAAGGTACACATCGTGCATGAGAAACATTCATTAAAATCTGTCCTAGGTCAATGTTACCTCTTCAAAATCTTGCACTGAAGAAGAATGCATGGCTTCTGAGCCTTGCTGAGGCATTTCTTCATCAAGATCCTGCAACAAAGAAAAGATGGCACAAAGATTAGACCAAGTGCTCTTCTTGCAACTGTACTGGGCAGTCCTGTGCTTCTGTCTTTAATTTGCATGTGTGTGTGTGTGTGTGTGGGGGGGGGGGGGGGGGGGGGGGGGGGCTTTCCACTCAAGAAATGTTTTCTTCTGAAAAAAATACTGGCTACAATAATTAACAACTGATTCCTTTGCAATCATCCATCCTCTTCCACTTATCCTTATCAGGATTGTGGGGTAGCAGTTTTGGGGCCTATACCAGCTACCATAGGGCAGTACAACCTGGACAGATCACCAGTCTAACATGGAAGGACAAGCATTTGCATTCACACCAAAGGGCAGTTTTGAATCACCAGTTAACCTAACCCCATAAGCTACATCTTTGGACTGTGGGAAGAAGCCAGAGTACACAGCCAGAGAGAGCCCATGCACTACAGCAGTAAAAAGTGCCTAAAACAAGTTAAGAAGTTGTATAGTACTATCTATCTTAATGTTCAAGCCTGAGTTTCAAAAAATTTCAACATAGAAACAAAGCACATGCAGTCAGCTCTGCATGCTGTAGGTCAAACTGTCAAGACATACGAGAAGACCCCTCCTAAAACCAGAGTGATGTCACCATGAAGCAAACTTTGACGGAGTCCCCCAATAACAGTGTGGTCCTCCTAAGTCACATTTGGGTGGTTAACACACACACACACACACACACTCAGATGTTATCCAGACTTGCACTTTGAAACAATGAAAAGGACCTACAAGCCACGGTCCATGTAAATCACATCACACCCAGGTGACTGCCAAACACACACACACACAGCATCCATAAAGAATGATGATAGATTAAATTATTAGTTCATTAAGTGGTACACTGGATTATATTTACCCTTTCAGGCTCTGGATGTTTCAGGTCCAGATCATTGTTTGGAAAGCTGTTTGGTTGCGGCTTTAGGCAGCTCACAGTCTTCTGAATCTGGCTGGTCTCAGTCTTCGTGTGTAACAGATAGAGAATGAAGACAAAAGAACAGTAATCTGACAGTTACTAAAAATGCATCACTCAAGAGGATGAATAGACCATTTCACTATCGGCAAATAGCGTAAGGTACACATCGTGCATGAGAAACATTCATTAAAATCTGTCCTAGGTCAATGTTACCTCTTCAAAATCTTGCACTGAAGAAGAATGCATGGCTTCTGAGCCTTGCTGAGGCATTTCTTCATCAAGATCCTGCAACAAAGAAAAGATGGCACAAAGATTAGACCAAGTGCTCTTCTTGCAACTGTACTGGGCAGGCCTGTGCTTCTGTTTTTAATTTGCATGTGTGTGTGTGTGTGTGTGGGGGGGGGCTTTCCACTCAAGAAATGTTTTCTTCTGAAAAAAATACTGGCTACAATAGTTAACAACTGATTCCTTTGCAATCATCCATCCTCTTCCACTTATCCTTATCAGGATTGTGGGGTAGCAGTTTTGGGGCCTATACCAGCTACCATAGGGCAGTACAACCTGGACAGATCACCAGTCTAACATGGAAGGACAAGCATTTGCATTCACACCAAAGGGCAGTTTTGAATCACCAGTTAACCTAACCCCATAAGCTACATCTTTGGACTGTGGGAAGAAGCCAGAGTACACAGCGAGAGAGCCCATGCACTACCAGCAGTAAAAAGTGCCTAAAACAAGTTAAGTTGTATAGTACTATCTATCTTAATGTTCAAGCCTGAGTTTCAAACCACATAGAAACAAAGCACATGTAGTCAGTTCTGCATGCTGTAGGTCAAACTGTCAAGAAATACGAGAAGACCCCTCCTAAAACCAGAGTGATGTCACCATGAAGCAAACTTTGACGGAGTCTCCCAATAACAGTGTGGTCCTCCTAAGTCACATTTGGGTGGTTAACACACACACACACACACACACTCAGATGTTATCCAGACTTGCACTTTGAAACAATGAAAAGGACCTACAAGCCACGGTCCATGTAAATCACATCACACCCAGGTGACTGCCAAACACACACACACACAGCATCCATAAAGAATGATGATAGATTAAATTATTAGTTCATTAAGTGGTACACTGGATTATATTTACCCTTTCAGGCTCTGGATGTTTCAGGTCCAGATCATTGTTTGGAAAGCTGTTTGGTTGCGGCTTTAGGCAGCTCACAGTCTTCTGAATCTGGCTGGTCTCAGTCTTCGTGTGTAACAGATAGAGAATGAAGACAAAAGAACAGTAATCTGACAGTTACTAAAAATGCATCACTCAAGAGGATGAATAGACCATTTCACTATCGGCAAATAGCGTAAGGTACACATCGTGCATGAGAAACATTCATTAAAATCTGTCCTAGGTCAATGTTACCTCTTCAAAATCTTGCACTGAAGAAGAATGCATGGCTTCTGAGCCTTGCTGAGGCATTTCTTCATCAAGATCCTGCAACAAAGAAAAGATGGCACAAAGATTAGACCAAGTGCTCTTCTTGCAACTGTACTGGGCAGGCCTGTGCTTCTGTCTTTAATTTGCATGTGTGTGTGTGTGTGTGTGTGGGGGGGGGGGGGGGGGGGGGGGGGGGGGGGGCTTTCCACTCAAGAAATGTTTTCTTCTGAAAAAAATACTGGCTACAATAGTTAACAACTGATTCCTTTGCAATCATCCATCCTCTTCCACTTATCCTTATCAGGATTGTGGGGTAGCAGTTTTGGGGCCTATACCAGCTACCATAGGGCAGTACAACCTGGACAGATCACCAGTCTAACATGGAAGGACAAGCATTTGCATTCACACCAAAGGGCAGTTTTGAATCACCAGTTAACCTAACCCCATAAGCTACATCTTTGGACTGTGGGAAGAAGCCAGAGTACACAGCGAGAGAGCCCATGCACTACCAGCAGTAAAAAGTGCCTAAAACAAGTTAAGTTGTATAGTACTATCTATCTTAATGTTCAAGCCTGAGTTTCAAACCACATAGAAACAAAGCACATGTAGTCAGTTCTGCATGCTGTAGGTCAAACTGTCAAGAAATACGAGAAGACCCCTCCTAAAACCAGAGTGATGTCACCATGAAGCAAACTTTGACGGAGTCTCCCAATAACAGTGTGGTCCTCCTAAGTCACATTTGGGTGGTTAACACACACACACACACTCAGATGTTATCCAGACTTGCACTTTGAAACAATGAAAAGGACCTACAAGCCACAGTCCATGTAAATCACATCACACCCAGGTGACTGCCAAACACAAACACACACACAGCATCCATAAAGAATGATGATAGATTAAATTATTAGTTCATTAAGTGGTACACTGGATTATATTTACCCTTTCAGGCTCTGGATGTTTCAGGTCCAGATCATTGTTTGGAAAGCTGTTTGGTTGCGGCTTTAGGCAGCTCACAGTCTTCTGAATCTGGCTGGTCTCAGTCTTCGTGTGTAACAGATAGAGAATGAAGACAAAAGAACAGTAATCTGACAGTTACTAAAAATGCATCACTCAAGAGGATGAATAGACCATTTCACTATCGGCAAATAGCGTAAGGTACACATCGTGCATGAGAAACATTCATTAAAATCTGTCCTAGGTCAATGTTACCTCTTCAAAATCTTGCACTGAAGAAGAATGCATGGCTTCTGAGCCTTGCTGAGGCATTTCTTCATCAAGATCCTGCAACAAAGAAAAGATGGCACAAAGATTAGACCAAGTGCTCTTCTTGCAACTGTACTGGGCAGTCCTGTGCTTCTGTCTTTAATTTGCATGTGTGTGTGTGTGTGTGGGGGGGGGGGGGGCTTTCCACTCAAGAAATGTTTTCTTCTGAAAAAGATACTGGCTACAATAATTAACAACTGATTCCTTTGCAATCATCCATCCTCTTCCACTTATCCTTATCAGGATTGTGGGGTAGCAGTTTTGGGGCCTATACCAGCTACCATAGGGCAGTACAACCTGGACAGATCACCAGTCTAACATGGAAGGACAAGCATTTGCATTCACACCAAAGGGCAGTTTTGAATCACCAGTTAACCTAACCCCATAAGCTACATCTTTGGACTGTGGGAAGAAGCCAGAGTACACAGCCAGAGAGAGCCCATGCACTAAAGCAGTAAAAAGTGCCTAAAACAAGTTAAGAAGTTGTATAGTACTATCTATCTTAATGTTCAAGCCTGAGTTTCAAAAAATTTCAACATAGAAACAAAGCACATGCAGTCAGCTCTGCATGCTGTAGGTCAAACTGTCAAGACATACGAGAAGACCCCTCCTAAAACCAGAGTGATGTCACCATGAAGCAAACTTTGACGGAGTCCCCCAATAACAGTGTGGTCCTCCTAAGTCACATTTGGGTGGTTAACACACACACACACACACACTCAGATGTTATCCAGACTTGCACTTTGAAACAATGAAAAGGACCTACAAGCCACGGTCCATGTAAATCACATCACACCCAGGTGACTGCCAAACACACACACACACAGCATCCATAAAGAATGATGATAGATTAAATTATTAGTTCATTAAGTGGTACACTGGATTATATTTACCCTTTCAGGCTCTGGATGTTTCAGGTCCAGATCATTGTTTGGAAAGCTGTTTGGTTGCGGCTTTAGGCAGCTCACAGTCTTCTGAATCTGGCTGGTCTCAGTCTTCGTGTGTAACAGATAGAGAATGAAGACAAAAGAACAGTAATCTGACAGTTACTAAAAATGCATCACTCAAGAGGATGAATAGACCATTTCACTATCGGCAAATAGCGTAAGGTACACATCGTGCATGAGAAACATTCATTAAAATCTGTCCTAGGTCAATGTTGCCTCTTCAAAATCTTGCACTGAAGAAGAATGCATGGCTTCTGAGCCTTGCTGAGGCATTTCTTCATCAAGATCCTGCAACAAAGAAAAGATGGCACAAAGATTAGACCAAGTGCTCTTCTTGCAACTGTACTGGGCAGGCCTGTGCTTCTGTTTTTAATTTGCATGTGTGTGTGTGTGTGTGGGGGGGGGGGCTTTCCACTCAAGAAATGTTTTCTTCTGAAAAAAATACTGGCTACAATAGTTAACAACTGATTCCTTTGCAATCATCCATCCTCTTCCACTTATCCTTATCAGGATTGTGGGGTAGCAGTTTTGGGGCCTATACCAGCTACCATAGGGCAGTACAACCTGGACAGATCACCAGTCTAACATGGAAGGACAAGCATTTGCATTCACACCAAAGGGCAGTTTTGAATCACCAGTTAACCTAACCCCATAAGCTACATCTTTGGACTGTGGGAAGAAGCCAGAGTACACAGCGAGAGAGCCCATGCACTACCAGCAGTAAAAAGTGCCTAAAACAAGTTAAGTTGTATAGTACTATCTATCTTAATGTTCAAGCCTGAGTTTCAAACCACATAGAAACAAAGCACATGTAGTCAGTTCTGCATGCTGTAGGTCAAACTGTCAAGAAATACGAGAAGACCCCTCCTAAAACCAGAGTGATGTCACCATGAAGCAAACTTTGACGGAGTCTCCCAATAACAGTGTGGTCCTCCTAAGTCACATTTGGGTGGTTAACACACACACACACACACACACACTCAGATGTTATCCAGACTTGCACTTTGAAACAATGAAAAGGACCTACAAGCCACGGTCCATGTAAATCACATCACACCCAGGTGACTGCCAAACACACACACACACAGCATCCATAAAGAATGATGATAGATTAAATTATTAGTTCATTAAGTGGTACACTGGATTATATTTACCCTTTCAGGCTCTGGATGTTTCAGGTCCAGATCATTGTTTGGAAAGCTGTTTGGTTGCGGCTTTAGGCAGCTCACAGTCTTCTGAATCTGGCTGGTCTCAGTCTTCGTGTGTAACAGATAGAGAATGAAGACAAAAGAACAGTAATCTGACAGTTACTAAAAATGCATCACTCAAGAGGATGAATAGACCATTTCACTATCGGCAAATAGCGTAAGGTACACATCGTGCATGAGAAACATTCATTAAAATCTGTCCTAGGTCAATGTTACCTCTTCAAAATCTTGCACTGAAGAAGAATGCATGGCTTCTGAGCCTTGCTGAGGCATTTCTTCATCAAGATCCTGCAACAAAGAAAAGATGGCACAAAGATTAGACCAAGTGCTCTTCTTGCAACTGTACTGGGCAGGCCTGTGCTTCTGTTTTTAATTTGCATGTGTGTGTGTGTGTGGGGGGGGGGGGGGGGGGGGGGGGGGGGGGGGCTTTCCACTCAAGAAATGTTTTCTTCTGAAAAAAATACTGGCTACAATAGTTAACAACTGATTCCTTTGCAATCATCCATCCTCTTCCACTTATCCTTATCAGGATTGTGGGGTAGCAGTTTTGGGGCCTATACCAGCTACCATAGGGCAGTACAACCTGGACAGATCACCAGTCTAACATGGAAGGACAAGCATTTGCATTCACACCAAAGGGCAGTTTTGAATCACCAGTTAACCTAACCCCATAAGCTACATCTTTGGACTGTGGGAAGAAGCCAGAGTACACAGCGAGAGAGCCCATGCACTACCAGCAGTAAAAAGTGCCTAAAACAAGTTAAGTTGTATAGTACTATCTATCTTAATGTTCAAGCCTGAGTTTCAAACCACATAGAAACAAAGCACATGTAGTCAGTTCTGCATGCTGTAGGTCAAACTGTCAAGAAATACGAGAAGACCCCTCCTAAAACCAGAGTGATGTCACCATGAAGCAAACTTTGACGGAGTCTCCCAATAACAGTGTGGTCCTCCTAAGTCACATTTGGGTGGTTAACACACACACACACACTCAGATGTTATCCAGACTTGCACTTTGAAACAATGAAAAGGACCTACAAGCCACAGTCCATGTAAATCACATCACACCCAGGTGACTGCCAAACACAAACACACACACAGCATCCATAAAGAATGATGATAGATTAAACTATTAGTTCATTAAGTGGTACACTGGATTATATTTACCCTTTCAGGCTCTGGATGTTTCAGGTCCAGATCATTGTTTGGAAAGCTGTTTGGTTGCGGCTTTAGGCAGCTCACAGTCTTCTGAATCTGGCTGGTCTCAGTCTTCGTGTGTAACAGATAGAGAATGAAGACAAAAGAACAGTAATCTGACAGTTACTAAAAATGCATCACTCAAGAGGATGAATAGACCATTTCACTATCGGCAAATAGCGTAAGGTACACATCGTGCATGAGAAACATTCATTAAAATCTGTCCTAGGTCAATGTTACCTCTTCAAAATCTTGCACTGAAGAAGAATGCATGGCTTCTGAGCCTTGCTGAGGCATTTCTTCATCAAGATCCTGCAACAAAGAAAAGATGGCACAAAGATTAGACCAAGTGCTCTTCTTGCAACTGTACTGGGCAGTCCTGTGCTTCTGTCTTTAATTTGCATGTGTGTGTGTGTGTGTGTGTGGGGGGGGGGGGGGGGGGGGGCTTTCCACTCAAGAAATGTTTTCTTCTGAAAAAAATACTGGCTACAATAATTAACAACTGATTCCTTTGCAATCATCCATCCTCTTCCACTTATCCTTATCAGGATTGTGGGGTAGCAGTTTTGGGGCCTATACCAGCTACCATAGGGCAGTACAACCTGGACAGATCACCAGTCTAACATGGAAGGACAAGCATTTGCATTCACACCAAAGGGCAGTTTTGAATCACCAGTTAACCTAACCCCATAAGCTACATCTTTGGACTGTGGGAAGAAGCCAGAGTACACAGCCAGAGAGAGCCCATGCACTACAGCAGTAAAAAGTGCCTAAAACAAGTTAAGAAGTTGTATAGTACTATCTATCTTAATGTTCAAGCCTGAGTTTCAAAAAATTTCAACATAGAAACAAAGCACATGCAGTCAGCTCTGCATGCTGTAGGTCAAACTGTCAAGACATACGAGAAGACCCCTCCTAAAACCAGAGTGATGTCACCATGAAGCAAACTTTGACGGAGTCCCCCAATAACAGTGTGGTCCTCCTAAGTCACATTTGGGTGGTTAACACACACACACACACACACACTCAGATGTTATCCAGACTTGCACTTTGAAACAATGAAAAGGACCTACAAGCCACGGTCCATGTAAATCACATCACACCCAGGTGACTGCCAAACACACACACACACAGCATCCATAAAGAATGATGATAGATTAAATTATTAGTTCATTAAGTGGTACACTGGATTATATTTACCCTTTCAGGCTCTGGATGTTTCAGGTCCAGATCATTGTTTGGAAAGCTGTTTGGTTGCGGCTTTAGGCAGCTCACAGTCTTCTGAATCTGGCTGGTCTCAGTCTTCGTGTGTAACAGATAGAGAATGAAGACAAAAGAACAGTAATCTGACAGTTACTAAAAATGCATCACTCAAGAGGATGAATAGACCATTTCACTATCGGCAAATAGCGTAAGGTACACATCGTGCATGAGAAACATTCATTAAAATCTGTCCTAGGTCAATGTTACCTCTTCAAAATCTTGCACTGAAGAAGAATGCATGGCTTCTGAGCCTTGCTGAGGCATTTCTTCATCAAGATCCTGCAACAAAGAAAAGATGGCACAAAGATTAGACCAAGTGCTCTTCTTGCAACTGTACTGGGCAGGCCTGTGCTTCTGTCTTTAATTTGCATGTGTGTGTGTGTGTGTGTGTGTGGGGGGGGGGGGGGGGGGCTTTCCACTCAAGAAATGTTTTCTTCTGAAAAAAATACTGGCTACAATAGTTAACAACTGATTCCTTTGCAATCATCCATCCTCTTCCACTTATCCTTATCAGGATTGTGGGGTAGCAGTTTTGGGGCCTATACCAGCTACCATAGGGCAGTACAACCTGGACAGATCACCAGTCTAACATGGAAGGACAAGCATTTGCATTCACACCAAAGGGCAGTTTTGAATCACCAGTTAACCTAACCCCATAAGCTACATCTTTGGACTGTGGGAAGAAGCCAGAGTACACAGCGAGAGAGCCCATGCACTACCAGCAGTAAAAAGTGCCTAAAACAAGTTAAGTTGTATAGTACTATCTATCTTAATGTTCAAGCCTGAGTTTCAAACCACATAGAAACAAAGCACATGTAGTCAGTTCTGCATGCTGTAGGTCAAACTGTCAAGAAATACGAGAAGACCCCTCCTAAAACCAGAGTGATGTCACCATGAAGCAAACTTTGACGGAGTCTCCCAATAACAGTGTGGTCCTCCTAAGTCACATTTGGGTGGTTAACACACACACACACACTCAGATGTTATCCAGACTTGCACTTTGAAACAATGAAAAGGACCTACAAGCCACAGTCCATGTAAATCACATCACACCCAGGTGACTGCCAAACACAAACACACACACAGCATCCATAAAGAATGATGATAGATTAAATTATTAGTTCATTAAGTGGTACACTGGATTATATTTACCCTTTCAGGCTCTGGATGTTTCAGGTCCAGATCATTGTTTGGAAAGCTGTTTGGTTGCGGCTTTAGGCAGCTCACAGTCTTCTGAATCTGGCTGGTCTCAGTCTTCGTGTGTAACAGATAGAGAATGAAGACAAAAGAACAGTAATCTGACAGTTACTAAAAATGCATCACTCAAGAGGATGAATAGACCATTTCACTATCGGCAAATAGCGTAAGGTACACATCGTGCATGAGAAACATTCATTAAAATCTGTCCTAGGTCAATGTTACCTCTTCAAAATCTTGCACTGAAGAAGAATGCATGGCTTCTGAGCCTTGCTGAGGCATTTCTTCATCAAGATCCTGCAACAAAGAAAAGATGGCACAAAGATTAGACCAAGTGCTCTTCTTGCAACTGTACTGGGCAGTCCTGTGCTTCTGTCTTTAATTTGCATGTGTGTGTGTGTGTGTGTGTGTGTGTGTGTGGGGGGGGGGGGGCTTTCCACTCAAGAAATGTTTTCTTCTGAAAAAAATACTGGCTACAATAATTAACAACTGATTCCTTTGCAATCATCCATCCTCTTCCACTTATCCTTATCAGGATTGTGGGGTAGCAGTTTTGGGGCCTATACCAGCTACCATAGGGCAGTACAACCTGGACAGATCACCAGTCTAACATGGAAGGACAAGCATTTGCATTCACACCAAAGGGCAGTTTTGAATCACCAGTTAACCTAACCCCATAAGCTACATCTTTGGACTGTGGGAAGAAGCCAGAGTACACAGCCAGAGAGAGCCCATGCACTAAAGCAGTAAAAAGTGCCTAAAACAAGTTAAGAAGTTGTATAGTACTATCTATCTTAATGTTCAAGCCTGAGTTTCAAAAAATTTCAACATAGAAACAAAGCACATGCAGTCAGCTCTGCATGCTGTAGGTCAAACTGTCAAGACATACGAGAAGACCCCTCCTAAAACCAGAGTGATGTCACCATGAAGCAAACTTTGACGGAGTCCCCCAATAACAGTGTGGTCCTCCTAAGTCACATTTGGGTGGTTAACACACACACACACACACACTCAGATGTTATCCAGACTTGCACTTTGAAACAATGAAAAGGACCTACAAGCCACGGTCCATGTAAATCACATCACACCCAGGTGACTGCCAAACACACACACACACAGCATCCATAAAGAATGATGATAGATTAAATTATTAGTTCATTAAGTGGTACACTGGATTATATTTACCCTTTCAGGCTCTGGATGTTTCAGGTCCAGATCATTGTTTGGAAAGCTGTTTGGTTGCGGCTTTAGGCAGCTCACAGTCTTCTGAATCTGGCTGGTCTCAGTCTTCGTGTGTAACAGATAGAGAATGAAGACAAAAGAACAGTAATCTGACAGTTACTAAAAATGCATCACTCAAGAGGATGAATAGACCATTTCACTATCGGCAAATAGCGTAAGGTACACATCGTGCATGAGAAACATTCATTAAAATCTGTCCTAGGTCAATGTTACCTCTTCAAAATCTTGCACTGAAGAAGAATGCATGGCTTCTGAGCCTTGCTGAGGCATTTCTTCATCAAGATCCTGCAACAAAGAAAAGATGGCACAAAGATTAGACCAAGTGCTCTTCTTGCAACTGTACTGGGCAGGCCTGTGCTTCTGTCTTTAATTTGCATGTGTGTGTGTGTGTGTGTGGGGGGGGGGGGGGGCTTTCCACTCAAGAAATGTTTTCTTCTGAAAAAAATACTGGCTACAATAGTTAACAACTGATTCCTTTGCAATCATCCATCCTCTTCCACTTATCCTTATCAGGATTGTGGGGTAGCAGTTTTGGGGCCTATACCAGCTACCATAGGGCAGTACAACCTGGACAGATCACCAGTCTAACATGGAAGGACAAGCATTTGCATTCACACCAAAGGGCAGTTTTGAATCACCAGTTAACCTAACCCCATAAGCTACATCTTTGGACTGTGGGAAGAAGCCAGAGTACACAGCCAGAGAGAGCCCATGCACTAAAGCAGTAAAAAGTGCCTAAAACAAGTTAAGAAGTTGTATAGTACTATCTATCTTAATGTTCAAGCCTGAGTTTCAAAAAATTTCAACATAGAAACAAAGCACATGCAGTCAGCTCTGCATGCTGTAGGTCAAACTGTCAAGAAATACGAGAAGACCCCTCCTAAAACCAGAGTGATGTCACCATGAAGCAAACTTTGACGGAGTCTCCCAATAACAGTGTGGTCCTCCTAAGTCACATTTGGGTGGTTAACACACACACACACACACACACACTCAGATGTTATCAGAAGTTGTGGCGCCGTTTCCTGTAGGTACCGCCTATATATATAGCCTACCAATCACAATGACTTCCGGCCGTGTGTATTGAAAATGTGTATTAAATTGCAGTACCTACACACATCCACTCTAACTCGAAACGTCGCCGTGCAATACACTGGAATACACAAAAATCAGGTGAGGGGTATAGGTGGACTTTTAAGAAAATCAGAAAATCTTTTAATTATAGTTTAATAAATGAATTTACACTACAGTTTAAGCAAATACAGGTCAAAAGATAAATAATGACCTCATAAGAAGTAGAAAAAAATATTATTTAGACACTTAAAAATGCATTTACAAGTCATGTTTTAGGGGGACACATGAATACACAGCAAAAAGTCGAAATGTCCCCGGAGCCCAGGTACAGCGCAGGTCAAATGTCAATCCATACCACATAGACGCACTCACACACACACACACACACACACACACACACACACACACACACACACACACTGAATTTGGTGACCTGTGTTAAGGTGTTGTTTCATTTAATAGTTATATTATTTAACCATACCATATCCATCCCTCCGCCCATGGAGCCTATCCCACCTGCCATTAGGTGATAGGCAGGGTACACCCTCTACAAGTCATCGCTTCCATATTATACACAAGGAGTAACCAATACTTTTCACAAGGGGCCAAATGAGAAACTGGGACTCTTCAATTCGCTGAACTCAGTTCTGCCCAGTATTTATTTTAATCGTTTATAAGCTTGAAAACAGTCCTAGTTTTTCATGTAGCACTTTGGGAAAATTAATTGGCCACTCCTGATTTACAGAAACTACTAGTTTAACGGGTGCATTTTTTTCACATGAATACAGTCATTTTACTTTAACTTTAGTAAAATATAAAGACTTCTACTCGAGGTTTTCTGTTCTCCTCCTATCCAGGCTCGTGCAAATGATTTTCCCTCTTTCTTTCCATTACACACATTGACATGCACAAAGCAAACAGAGACACTTTATCTTGCTGTTGTCCCTTCGCTGTGCCCTTGCTCACATCTCGACAGTTCAACAGGGTCTCGTCCCACTTACAGAACCATTTTCCCAAGAAGATATTCAAATGATTTTCAGTGGGGTTTTTTTTAAGTAATGCACATTACTTATGGGAGAGGCTGGATGTGCACGCAGAATTTTATCTCAGAAGTGCAAAAAGAGGAAAGCCTGACATTGGAAGTTTTTCAGTGACCCAGAGAGCTTAGCAAAAACTGCAAATGGCTGAGGAGTAGAGGGCAATGGAGTCGAAATGTGAAATTGACCATCTGAATACTGCGTTTTTCATATATTAAAAGAAGCCTTAAAAGGTCAAAACTATTCTATATGTATCACTCACAAACCAGAAGTATTTAATATACATTAATTCTGTAGTTTGAGGACCAAATTCTCAACTCTAAACTAAGATAAACTTCATCAACAGTCTACAGTAAATAATCAACAGGACTGCGTCTGATTGCTTGGACTGTAATGACCGCGTATCGAGGTCAATGGCAGTCAAACTCTCATTTAAACACTCAATCTGTCTGCGGTCGGTGCTTAAAAATTAAAAAGAACTTGATCAACACGTTCGTTTAGGTTTCTGTTAATGACTTATTGAGCATTTTTCTTTCATCAGTTAATTAGCATTCAAATACAAAAGGTACTTAATTTCAAAGCAATTATCGCGTGATTGGCTGGCCCAGATGAAAAAGTCGCCCACTCTCCATTCAGCTAAACCCTTGTGGATTTCTGCATGAATTGATTTACCTGCGTGAGTGTGAATCTTGGTGTGTACTGTGTCTCTGTGTGCTTGTGTATAAGTACAAAAGAAAAATCTCATACCCTTCACAGCACGCGAGTCTTTCTTCTGTCAAGCAGGCGGACGACATGTAGCAGGTGGGCAAAATGTGACAAAGCACAAAGTTTTTCCGTCAGCGTAATTGCTTTCACACAAATACACATGAACACACATAATGCGGATGTATAACAAAAGGCCTTCAGAGGGCTTTGGGATCATGCACTTTCTTGTAGTGGGAAGAGATAAACAGTAAGTGCTTTCTGCAGCAGTGAGTCAGCTACTTTATCCTATCAGCCTCAGCCTGGCAGTTATCTGCAAAGAATCCCATGTATACATGCTGAAAATGCCTTGAGATTTTCAAAGTTAATTACAGCATCAAATTAAGTGCGTGACAAGTGCCAATAGAAGGCCAGTGGAATGGTCTTTAATCCCCTTTGCTCCCCGGACTCTCCTCCACACCACCTCAAGCGCCACCTCAGCCACTGTTTACCAAATAAAAAAAAAAAATCCCAGCTGCAGAAGGCAATCAACACGAACGTGGATTTACATGACTCTTTCCCGCTCACTTGTTTGTTTGTGTGTTATTGAAAAGAAAGTGATGCATGATTTAATTGAATGAGGTCCCTTTCTGCAGCCAGTTTAAGGGGTGAATTTGATTGCAGTTTTAATTAACCGGCATAGTTCGCCCCTTTCATCGGTCCAAGGGATTACAATTATGAACAGAATGAGGCAGCAGCCGTCTGGTGATTTGGTCATTTGTGCTCGAGTGAGGGCTGTTCAGCTGCGCCTTTAAAGAGCCATTCACAGTCACTGTAAAGGTGGCTGTGGTGGGAATTTGGGGCTATTTTTTAATCCATGCTAAGAGGACTTCAACACGGGTTCAATATGTGCACGGAAAATAATTTTTAAATTGTTTACTTTTTGCAATAACGTCGCTGTAAATGTCTGTTTATCACAAAATGTGTTTTCTTTCAGTTTAATTCATTTTAAGTTTGGTGCCCCTGAAAGTGCATGAAGTATATAGACAAAGGTAATCTCTCTTTTTAGCCATCACTCATGAACCACCGGTGTGTGGCAGAGTATTTATCTGAAGAGACCCTTCCCTCTGGCTATAGTTTTCTTCTTTTTTTTTTGCTGTGTTTGGGATGTTTGTGGGCTGCAAACTCTGAGCAGTGTGTGTGTAGTTTAAGGTTACATGACTGTTTCTGTTGTTTCGAGTTCGGTGTTGTGCCAAAAAACAAACAAACAAACAAAAAAACGGCCCACTTTAACTCCTAATATGATGATATAAGTAATGCCTCAATTGCATGGTTTCGCCTCTTTCATCACTTTGTATAGGATAGCCCCTGATGACTGACACACCAATAGGATTGCATTTCACTGTTTAGGCTCAAATCGGTTTGATGTTTAAAGGTTCACTGTGACGTGAAATAACTCCTCAGATGTCTTAAAACAAACGTAACAAGCCGGTTTTGAGTTGAAAGTGTCAAACTCTAGGGTGTAAAAGTAAAAAGTAAAAGAAATACTCAAACAATTCTGCTTAAGTCTAGTAATGAAGTATCTCTAACCTCTGGTCATTTCCTATTTAACAAAAACTAAGCCAGAATGCTGGGAATGAAAAAGTAAGTACACTCTATGATTCAATAGCATTAACTTGAAGTATCATGTTCTGTATGATGTAATCAGTCTCTTACATTACTGTGAGGTAGATTTGGCTCATTTTTCTTTACAATGTTGCTTTAGTTCCTGAGGTTTGAAGGCATCTGTTTATGCACAGCTCTCTTGACGTCACATCACAGCATTTCAGGCAAGTCTGATCTTTGACTGGACCAAAACCAGTGTTGTATGCGACATGTTACTTTTGGCTGTAGCAGGTGTTGCAGCTCAGGTGCGTAGGTCTTGTGGCTGCTGAAAAAGCCCAAATCATGGTAAATGGTTCTTTTATAGCACTTTTCTTCTCAAAACGCTTTACACAACTTGTCTCATTCACCCATTCACACAAGTGCTTTTTTCTTTCTGTGCTCTTTCTATCTATACACTATCACGTAACCTTAAACATTCATGTTATGAAAGTGGTTTGAACTTGTTGTTAAAAAGGAAAAGGACACTATCACAGTGAGATGCATTCATACTCTGATGGATGCATCAGAGAGCAACTTGGGGTTAATGTCTTACCAAAATATTTGGCATGCAGACTGGAGGAGAGGGGGCTCAAACCACCAACCTTCTGATTATTAGGTGACCTGCTCTACAGCCACCCCTCGACCACTGTGCTGACACCGGTATGAGGTGTTTGTGCCGATATGTTGTGTTTTTCATCAAACATGGTGCTGTGCATCATGGCACATCTGCCCTGACATCTCCACTTTGGTCTCACCTGTCCAAAGGACACTGCTCTAGAAGTTTTGTGGTCTGGTCAGATGCATCTTTGCAAACGTGGGCCATGCTGTCGTGTTCTTTTTAGAGAGAAGAAGCTTGCTCCTGGCAATCCTTCCAAACATGTCATACTTGTTTAGCCTTTTTCTAATTTTACAATTATGAACTTTAACAGTTAACAAGCTAAAGCTAAATTTGGAAATGGCTCATAACTTTCCACAGACTGACGGCCAGCATCAAGTAAGATCATTACTTGGCATTGTGTTAAGACACACCACTCCAGACGAGCCAGCTGATAAAAATCCGGCGTTTATAGAGATAGTCACACTTGTTGATGACAAGTTAATCAAATACATCTGATAAGCAGCATGTGGCTGCTACTTACACTCTTGATTACTTTAGGAGCAGAAAAGATTTTATTTATTATTTATTATTCTTCACACACTGCTTCTGTATTTTGGCTTGCTTTTGCAAGATTAACGATGTGGTGTAATACAATATAAGTTGTTGTTCGTTTGAGGATGTATTTACCTCACTTTAAGACAAATTTTATTATTATCTTCTGATCTGTAGAAAATTGAAATCAAAAGAGAGTCCACTTTCTTTTTCACATGACTGAAGATTAACTTTTCACAAATGTTAGTCTGCAATTCGAGTAAGCAGCTATTTACTTTTTCACAAAAGCAATGTGTCACAGATAAAACTGTAGCTACTGCATTTCTCTGTTCCTTTTGTTATCCATGCCTACTATTGTGCACATTCATAGGTCAAAGAGTGAGATGGCAGAAAAGGCCAGCATTCATGTTATGAAAGTGTTTTGAACTTGTTGTTAAAAAGGAAAAGAACAACATCACGGTGAAATGCAAAATGCGCCACGGTGACGAGTCTGTCAGCTGCAAAGAGCTCTACTTCAGAATTGGAGGAGTGCCTGCAAGCTAAGCACAGCTATACAGTGCAAGTGGCAGGTCCCACTGAAGAGGAGGCTAAAGTATTGGGCTCTGAAACAGCAACGGCTAGTTTGTGGCTTGATCGGAGTGGTCTCTCTCTGAGGGTAAATTCATTATGTAATATTTAAAGGTGGGTAGCAGGCTATAACTACTGTGAAAACAATCAGAAATTAAGTTTTTTTTCTCTGGTTATCTTCTTTGTTCTCAATAAAATGATACCGCTCATTATTTAGGGTTTGTTTCCACAGACGGCACCATCACTATTTATATCTCCTCAATATTTACAGCATTGAAAAACCTTCTTGATACTCATGATCTGATGCCAATTAAATACAGGGCCAGCATTGCCCATACCAATACTTTTAACTTATAAAGACAGCTTATGTCATGGAGAGCAGTGTGTCATGATTTATGAGATGAATCATCACGAATTTAAATTCTTGACACATTTTAATGACCACTAAATCACTGTGACTTTTACTTTCCGCAATAGTTAATTAACACACGGAGACACACCTTTTAGCTTTTCATGTATTTTGAGAGACCTGTGAATATGCCTGTCTCTGAAGAACTTTGAGTCAGCCTCTGCTATTTAAATGTGCTGTGGGCTATAAATAAAATAGACGTGACACTTAACACAAAATGGTTCAAACATTTTTCATATTGCATGGTTGAAATATGGATTTTAATTTAAAAACAAAATTCATTTAATACAATTTAGCGGGCTACATGCCGAACTTAGAGAACAGAAACAAAGTATTGATCATATCACACTAATATCGATCCAATACCAATACCAGCATATCAGCCAATACCGACTAGGAGTGCATCGTGAGTGTAGTGAGATTAAAACACTTGGTGCTCAGGGGATTTTGGCTCTAAAGACTCTGAATGCTGTCAACACTGAGCTTCCATCCCTGTGGACACAGAGCTTCAATCATTAACATCCATATCTGTTCTTTTTCTCTCTCATACATGTTGAGCTGGGGACTTTAAATATTAAGGTTTTGCAAAACATGCGTGTAATCATCATGCATTTTGTTACTGTGTTCATCTGGATGAATTAAGTCTGACCTACTTAGCAAGTAGCTGTGGACAAAACAAAAATGACCACCTAATGAGGTCTTTTTCTTTGTTTCTTCTACCACTTCTTGATTTTGTGTATGTGTCTATTAATGCTTGTAAGCAGGTGACACGATAAACATCCTGATGTTGATTTCACAGTAGTCTAATAGTTAAAGGAAACATGGCAGATGAAAATGCAGCAACGCACCCAGAAAGGCAGAGAGCGAGGCTGCTGGCAAGGAAACAGTTAGGATAGAAAATGTGTTTTGGTGATTAACGCTCACTGTAAACACATATTATGTTTACAAGAAAGCACCAGGGATTCTTTAATAGTGATGAGAAGGCAGAGCCATTGTTTCTCAATTAATTCTTGAGAATTGCTGTCTGTCGTTTTGTTCTAATTGAGCAGTCAAAGAGGACTGTTAGGTTTACTGAACTGAACCAATTCTCTTTGACTGAATGACTCAAGTAAATGTCATCATTCAGTTATTAATGAACACACTATTATAAGCACATACCTGAAATCGAAGTGTACATATTTGACCTTTCAGCTGACCTGTGAACTCACTACATTTAAGCTATAATTATTGCAAACTATCAAAAACAAACAAATAAAATTTCAAGTTAGTTTCTGACTTTTTACATGAAGTATTACTAATATGCTCCGATTCTAGTTCCCGAGCATTCTTAAATCACTAACTGACTGACTGAAAGTGTAAAAATTAGAGACAAGATAAATCAAATATGCTACAGTCCTGCGCTTTGTTGCCTAGCTACATGTCTGTGCAGATGAAACACATTTGCAGATGCAATTTAGCCACCTGGACCTTATCTCACCAGTGCTAATAGGAAGCTTCCTTCCTATTTGAGCTGTGGCCAGACAAACATTCTTTGTTTTCCTGCATCTTCTCCTTTATCTCGTTTGCTTAACAGAGAGAAGAGTGTGGAAACAGAGATGATGGTGTAGCTTTGAGCACTGATCTTGCGGCTCCTCGGTGATATTGCCTCTTTAAGATTGTAGCTTGCTCAGTCGGATGTTTAATATGAGTCATTACACAAATAAACGCAGTCGGTTTATAGTGCCAGCGATAGCAATCATTGCCACTTATCAGCTGAACAGCAGCTTTGGTGATACATAGGAGTAGTACAGCACGTTCTCTTTGTAACATACTAGCATCAGATCTCCACACCTGTAACACAAATATAAGGTGTTCTAATAAATTTATAAATATCACATGTAATTTGTCACCATAATGGTTCCGCATCATTTTATTATTCAACCTACACGTTACATTTTTCCCTCGTCACTGTCTTCAAAGATGTCAATTTATTTATTTTTATTAAGCATTGTTTTGGGGATCTTAAAAAACATACGCATTCTGATTATTGAAAGACTAAATGTATTTTCTTTAAAAAAACAAAACAACAAACATACAGATCAAAGATTGTTGTATACGGATAAGCAATGCAGCAGATTTATTGTATGTAGGACATCTATCTGTGAAGCTAATTTACAGCCCTCTCCCTGGTTAGGTTTCTAAATCTAGATTAAAATAGCATGACAGATAATACAGACTGCATGTGTCAGCCCAAAATGGTAAACGGGTATGTGCTGTGCATACATTAACATACAGGGGTAAGAATCTGAGTACTGCAGTACTGAGTATTGCATTCTGTATTTAATCAGCTGCTCTACTTGTATGGATATGAAAGATGTCATTTTTTAACTTATCCTTTCAAAATAATTGTCCATCTATTCTTTTGTTTTCAAGAAAATGTAAGCTTATAGAAACAATTAAAACCATTCAACTGAATGTATTTTATACAAAATTGTTGTAATGTGTCAAAATCAGCTCTAATGTCCACAGGTCAACAAATATAAAGATACATATGTAGTCTATCAGCTGCCTGTCGTAGCATCATACTAACAACATATGTTCCTTATCTGCTCCTGGGACACGTGTGGACCATTAATGATGAAACTTTGCATAAACAGTGCTTAGGGCACTGTACATTTGTCAGTTCAATTGAGCATTGAATCGTGACCTTACGACGTGTGTTCACATTTGTTGATGTTTAGTGGGCACACGATACATCCCTTTGCTTTGTGCATTTTCTACGATCGTCGCGCCACTGATCATCAATCAAGTTATAAAAACACTAGCTGTCCAGAAAATAGTGTAGCAGAGCAGACCTCGGCGATGTGGGGATAAGAAGACGAGGTTTGAGTGAGCATTATCATGTCATAAGACACTTATGACTTGATAAGGTTACTCAGTCTTCTAATGACTGGTGATTAGTCACAGGTGGGGAACAAGACATAGATGAAACTAGTACTACTGCTAATAATAATAAGCTTGACACTTGATACTTTTTCAAAAGAGACCTGTGTATAAAAGGCCTATACAGTCTGAGAGTAAACAGACTGGAGAAACCGAAACAGTGTAGTGAAAAAGTCCTGGAAAGTGGACGCAGGTACAAAAACTAACATTTATGGATCCCATTCATAAGAATTAAAAAGTTTATTTTAACATACAAATATTCTTTGAGCTCTTACACACTTAAGGGATGCCTAATGTTCAACAGATGAAGCTGCCTCATTCTCTCTGCTGCTAGTCCTGTTCACACCCAGACAAGGACACGAGGGTTGAGTGGACGCAGACAGACGCCATCCTCCCTACCCCTCCCATACTGTAAATGAGCAGCGCTGGTGTAGATCAGCTCCAAATTGCCAAATGGGTTGTGTCAGCTCACAGAGAGCATCATCATCATGCTGCTTAGTTTAGACTGGCATTCCACTGGGAGGAGTGAGCTAATGCATTTCAATCCACAGACACACATGCTACGCGCATACACACACACTCTACACATATACACAGCCACACAGTAATGAGATTCAAAACAAGACAAAGGTCAATAGAGAGGTGGACAGAGGTTCCACAGAATTTAGATACAATGTAAACAAAAGTCAAGTGAAAGCACTACCACGTACTGCCGTGCACACAGACACATCACTTCAGAGGGCTTACAGTCATTTTCTGAAGACTCAGTCAAAGGAAAACTGTCATTTCCAACTGCAATAATTTATATTTTGCATCATGCTTCTGTGAGCAGCAGCAAGATCCCAGCACAGATTCAGTGGCAGCAGGTATTATTATAGCATGACAGGAGGAACTAGTGTTGGTGGGTTGCAAAGCGGCTGCCAGGAATACACAGACCTACACCAAAGTAATATTATGCTCTTATTACGACTTATGCAAAACTCAGATTAAGTCTTTGTCCCCAAAAGAGAGGCACGTCCCTACAGTATGACTGTGTAAACATAGGACCTCACAATATAAGGAATAAAACTACACCCATGCATATTTAAATACTAGTAGATATACTGTATAAATCTGCAGTAAAGACTAAAGCACAAACAGACAGCACGTTCTTTCTTATGAGCGATACAATAACGTGTTGTGGCACAAATTTACTTGCAAAGACACCGCCCCTCTCCATCTGTACAGTTTTACGATGCAGAACAGGACCCTAGTGACAGTGTGCGCTTAATGGAGCACTGATGAGGTCAAAAAGAGAGGAGAGTCAGGTTAATTGGGAGCTGCTCAGGAAATCTCAGGTTGAATGATGATTACAAATCCTCCAAATGTTAACTGGGGAAAAACAGGATAAATATAGTTTCCAGTTCAGCTGAATGGGAATGTGGAACAGTGTGATGGCAGAAGGAATTCTCCCAGGAGATGTTATCTCTCAGAATTAGGGCACGATACCGTACTAGATAGAGGAAGGGACAATTATCACATCTCCTCCCATCCAACCGCACTCGGTGATTGATAAGATGCCCTGAGGACTCAGACTGTTGTTACTAGAATCAGACAAAGTGAGGAGTGGATGTAGTGTTCATTCTTAAAGACAAGAAGAAGTGTTACATATTGTACTTGTTACTGACACATTTTTACAATCCAGTGCTCACGTTCTTTAATTAATGTGCACATTAAAATACTGTTAAAAAACAGTATTGTTGTTTATTAAACATTTTACACATTTTAATTTCCAACTTAGCTTCCAGTTTGGATTCGGGAGACAGACACTGTCTCTACGTTTAAGATTAGGCTTAAACTTTCCTTTTTGCTAAAGCATATAGTTAGAGCTGGATCGGGTGACCCTGAATCCTCCCTTAGTTATGCTGCAGTAGGCGTAGTCTGCTGGGGGATTCCCATGATGCACTGAGTATTTCTTCTTCTTCAGTCACCTTTCTCACTCACTATGTGTTAATAGACCTCTCTGCACTGAATCATATTTCTTATTAATCTCTGTCTCTCTTATCCTCAGCATGTCTTTATCCTGTCTTCCTTCTCTCACCCCAACCGGTCACAGCAGATGGCCCCGCCCCTCCCTGAGCCTGGTTCTGCTGAAGGTTTCTTCCTGTTGGAAGGGAGTTTTTCCTTCCCACTGTCGCCAAAGTGCTTACTCACAGGGGGTCATATGATTGTTGGGTTTTTCTCTGTATGTATTATTGTAGGGTCTACGTTGCAATAAGCATCTTGAGGCGACTGTTGTTGTGATTTGGTGCTGTATAAATAAAACTGAATTGAATTGAACTGAAAACTTACACTTCTGTCTGCTTGATTATGCTACACATTTGACCTTAGTGTATCTAAGAAGTTTTAGAGGCTGGGATAGAGATTTAAATGTTAGATATTAAAAAAAGATGTAAAAAAAAAAATATCTTCAAAGTCAACACCTTACAGCTAAGATACAAACTTGCTTGTGTATTTTGGTTGCCAATCTATTTAGTTCAATTCAATATTATTTATATAGTGCCAAATCACAACAACAGTTGCTTCAAGGAGCTGTTGCAAAGTAAACAACCTACAATTATCCAGAAAAGGGGAAGGAAAAACTCTCTTTTAATAGGAAGGAACTTCCAGCAGAACCAGGATCAAGGAGCAGCAGCAGTTAGGTTGGGGGGTGAGGAGAGGAAGACAAATGTATGTAACGGCAAATCTGCTGCAAATAATAGTGCTAATAATAATTGATTGCTTATTCCTTGTGCTGTTTCTGGAAGGAAGATGATATGAAGTAGAAAAAGTAACAGGATACATTTGTTAAACTTTCCCAGAGTCTAATGAAAGAATCCCACATGCAGACCATTTAGCAGCAATTCTACCAACATTCATAGCTGTAAAAATTGCTGTTAGCACTTTTTAGTTCTTTCGTTCTCATATATTGATTTTTCAATTTAGGTAAAAGCTGCAGTGTTTCTGCTTCTGTGTGAAGGCCATAAAAACCAAAACAATGTGCTAAAAATGCTCAAATGCCGCTGTAGAGCTGAGAATACCTGCCAAGTCAGGTGATAATTCCTCTGTGAGTTGGTTATAATGAGCAAGCAATTTCACACTACGCTCGGCTGTTGTTCATAAAAAACGTTCAGTGTTCCAGCTTTACAGATTTGCGTCCCTCGCCAATGGCATTTCTTTTTTTTTTTGTCACATGCAATGTTTTAACTGAGGTTTTAGCTGAATTCATGTCCAATAAAGGCAAAAATAAAGACACTGGAAATGCATAACTTTGAATCTATTTGTGGTTAATGATCACTCAGCAAACAGAAGAATTTGGCTGTTTTTATGGCCGTCGCTTGTTTCCGTGTTACCCATTTTGTTTCCCATCATCTTAGTTGTTAGAAGTTCTGATAATCACCTCCACGAATGATTTCCTTTTACACAGAGAAAAGTAACTGGTACATTTATATCTATTATATACCGTCCCTTTAGTACAATAGAATTTCTTCTTCAGTAGGACACCTAAGGATTCTCATATATTTATACAACAGTGTTTTCACAAAGAAAAAAAAAACATCTATTCACTCATACTATACACTGACTGGGACAAAGGTGCAGAGAGCGATTTCACTGAATAATATGCAAATCGGACTTCTTCTCCTTAGATCAGCTGAAACCGCCGAAAGCTGCTGTTGCTGCATTTTCACAGAATCATCCATATGAATTTCTGCTTTCTGTTCTCCGGCTCAGCAGCACCCGTGTCCTCGCAGCATCTGAGAAACATCAGGAAACACTGTCTGCTCCGTTTCCCAGCGGAGACCTTATCAGTGAGAGGTGTTTGTGTAATGGCGTTTTTCCAGGCTGGTCCTGCAGGTCACAATGTTTGGAGCAAGTGGAGGGAGGAAAAAAACAAACCGAACAACAACTGAGAACGAGATGGAGGGAGAGGACAGGGGGGACAAAGGAAACAGAATTATGAATAGTAGGGTATTGGCCTTATCATGCCTAACATGCTGGCTTTTCTGTACAATGCCTTTCAGCAGGGTTGTGTTATTGAAGCGAGGACTTAACTGAAGGCAGAAAAACAGAAAAAATATACTGGAAACACGGTGCTGTGTCACACCGTTGTTTGATTTTTGTTGTTTTGTTGTCTTGTTAGAAACTGTGCATCAATTCAGATCGCAGCAGCAGCGTCAATTTTTCTTTTCTCTCTCACTGCACATCCCACACACATACACCTACACACACACACACATGCTCACATCCACACACGCAAAATGCACAATTTTTCAGAATACTTTCCACATCTCTCCTCCCACATTCTCTTCCACACAGAGATAGCAGCACATGTATAATTGCAGTGTGCAACAGTGCGCACCTTAGAGGAAATAATTACCACCATAAAAAGAGCAATTACTAACCTGGCAGAGAGTTGCAGTGGATTTTAATGCTTCTGCCAGTAACGTCTGCTCACATACCGCTCTTTGTTTGTTTGACTAATGGTTTCTTTTGAAGGATAAACAAGCCACATTTACCAATACTAAAATGCTGTCTGTTTTGCACACACATTTAGATGTAAAACACAGCTTGCAGGTTCTCTGACAATCTGAGTGAGCGGTGAACGCTGGGAAAAATGGGGGAACAAAGCTGAAGGTTAATATGAGCTTGATTCATATAACAGAACATTAAAGAGCTTTATAAAAAATTGACTGTCGAGAAGGGCCTGCTTCAATTCAATACTTAATATCCAGTTTTGATTAGCTCGTGTGTCATTTCAGCCCCTTTTCATCTGCTGGTAGTAAATGCTCGCCAAACCGGCTGTCAGTGTAAGACAATTATTCGTTTTCTTCCTAAACGTCATTATGAGAGGATCACTAAAAATGATAAGAGTGAGTGAGTGGCTTTGTGATTTGCATTACAAACGCTAAGCTTCGCGTGTAGAGCAAGAAAAAGATGCATTCGGTGGAATATTCTCGTACACACGTTATTAACAGATAGAAAAGAGGAAATAACCGCAACGATTTCTTTGCTACTTCCGGCAAATCATTCTCAGAGAATTAATCACAGTCTGTTCCCTGCCTGCTTCAGAGAATACGGCCATCTATCAAAGCCTTCGCTTGTCCTCACCAGACCACAGGATTCACTAGTCATCTCACCACCATTGTCCCTGGGCTTCAATGGCCTGATTGATTTTACAAGACAGCTACTGGGGATTATCATTTCCGTATCATATTCCACGTGTAATTGCACAGTATTGACTTATGCTAACCCACGGGCAAAGCAAGTATTGAAGAAGTGAGTAATAATTCCTCATTTTCCGTCATAATCTGTTAAAATTCAAAAGCAGAAGATCAAAGAGCCTCACCACAGGTACAAACTGAAACATGCCAACTGCTAAAATGGTTAAAGCAGTGAAAGCACGGGTACCCTATATAATATGAAAAGCCTAATGGCATTATTTATAAACCGTTGACTGATGCTTAACAGTTAAACGAATAACGTGTTGCCTTTAGGTGTCATTACTGTGACAGTGAATTTATTTGGGATACAGTGTTTCCACTATGGGCCCATATTGGTATCATATATATATATTTATATATATATATATACTATACCTTCTATATAACCGAGCCACAGGCTGCAATAATCAGTCACTTAAGAAGCCAAATCTCAAATATCTGAGGTAATTACCTCATCAATCACTGATAAAAACTCAAAATGAAACTTGCAAAAGGTAACTTTTTGCTTTAACTTACCAAATAAATGTTGATTGCACTAGGTATTAGCTAAAGAGTAATGGCACCTTTGTTATCTCAATTGGTAGTCTATGAGCCACACTGACGATATAATATTCTGTCTGCTAGCTTGATTGTGACGTCGGAACAAGAAAATGACACGACTTTTGCTCCCAGGTTAATGAATGGTAGCTACGGATATCTGAAACTGTGGAACAACTGGGATAGCTGTGGACATTTCACCAGAAAAAGAAAGAGTCCCGTTGTAGGAAGAGACAAACAAGTCTCCTCTTCTCCAAGATGGAGTGTGAACACCCCCCCAGAAAAACGTGAATGAACCATAGATGGACATTCAGCGAGCCAGAACTTGAGAGCAGAGAAAGAAGCTGTGTAATTGTCGTTATTCCTACCGAATTACTTAGCATAAAATGTGCTTTGTATTAGTATAGGGGTTTTTTCTTAATCAAAATCTGTGTCAGTCTGTGTCAATACAAATTAAAGTAGAAGCACTAAGGAATGTATACAGTTCTATTCAATTTGATTTGTATATTACCAAACAGTCACCTCAAGGTGCTTTATATTGTAAGGTAAAGACCCTACAATATATATATATATAGAGAGAGAAAACCTCAGCAATGAAACAACACCCCATGTTAGCGCTTGGTGACAGTGGAAAGAAAAAACTAACTTTTCACAGGAAGAAACCTCCAGGAGAACCAGGCTCAGTGAGGGGCAGTCGTCTGATGGGACTGGTGTGGGGTGAGGGGAGGAAGACAGAATAAAAGACACATGGTGGAAGTTTGTTAATGATAACTATTGATTACATTCAGAGTGCTGTAGATATAAAATTAAAATAGGTGAGTGAATTGTGAGAAGCAGCCTAGGCCTATTACACAGTAACTAAGGGAGGGTTCAGGGTCACCTGATCCAGCCCTAACGATATGGTTTATGAAGAGGAAAGTTTTACGCCTAATATTAAAAGTAGAGTGAAGATTGCACACAGAAGATTTAATGGGAATTGGAGAAACCATTTATTATCAATGAGAAGTTAAAACAAATTGGGCAACATTTTGTATGTCACAAAAAACTGTGTTTCAGAAATCTGTTAACAAGTTAACAAGGGCCCTAATTAATTAATGCATCAACTGCTGGATCATCAGATGCTTGGTCATTTTGCCCTCAAGATCAATTCTGCAACAACAAAGAGCAATTTCGTCCTATCATCAGGTCAGAGTAGTATTTTTTTTCCTCATTCATATGCTTTTTGTTTAGTACTACTTTAGCAAACATTATCCTGCTAACAGACTAAATTGTGAGCTTTTTAACCTGCTGGTGTCAGCAGTGCCCAGGTGCAACCTCACAGACCAATGACTTTAGAAAACAGTCTGTTTTCTACAGTCATTGTCACAGACCAACACATTTGCTTTATACCACTGTTATTAACTAATAGACACAAATGCCATCATGTAGCAAGACTGATTCTGATCAGTGAGAGTGATGTAGTTTATATAATTTCTCTCTTATAGTTGATGCATTTGTCTACAAACTTTTTTGGCATGACTTTATATTTTATTTCTTTTTTTATTCATCTTCGCACCATTTTGAATCTTGGCACTGGATACTTTAGGTCTTGTGCCATCAGGGTGGAGATGCATGGATCAGGTTGGTCCTGCACATCACTGAGCTGATAAATAAGATTAGCATCTGAGAAATTACAGGTTGTGTCATAACCCTGTGCTCCTTGTTGTGATCTTCAAACACTCAAAACACAAAATGTTATCTAAAATTTTTTGATGTTCTACAAAATTAGGTTGAGGGTTAGAGGTTAGGTTTGTCTGGGTTTTACTAACTTAAAATGGTGAAGAAACTACTCAAATTGACCAAATAAATAAATGAAAACTTTACATTTTGAATTATTAAGTCAAACAATTTTGACTTATGGATAGAAAAAAGGAAGAAAAAAATTCCACTGCAGATTCTTTTTTCAGTGCTAGAAACAAGCCTCTACGTGCTGCAGCTATAATATACTGTGAGTATTTTTCTTTTTAGAATAATACATAACAGGATCACTGTGTTCGTGTTTAGAAGCGACTCTTTGTTTGGGAGGGAGGCCAGGCTTTAACTACTACAACAGCACCCCCATGATCACATTCACATGATTCAGCACGCTAACAGATTGCTCGCTGGGTTAGGGAGCGATCAGCATTACTCCTGCAAGCGGGTTTAAGTAACACAATCTGGTGTCTAATTTCAAACAGCTGTCTGCTCTGCCACAGGACAGGAGTGAGGGCGGAGGGCCAGAAACACCTTGATGATTCATGGCCTGCGAAATGAAGATGAATATTTTATATGAACTGGCATTAAGAGGTTTCAACACAGTCATCCAGATCAAACAGAACAGCCTGGCAGCGCGATTCTCCACTGACTGTCTGTACGGCTGCTGGCAGTAACGTGATCAATTACATGGTGGGCTGGTGTGGAGTTGGGGTTCAATATCCATGAAGAGTATTTGTTCAAACTGGAAATTAATGACGCAAACGAACTGATATTAACCTATATTTTAATCAGTGCTGGCTGCATTCACTCTTTCATATGTTTTTGTTTTAAGCACATTTTTATGTCAGTGTTGTGAAACATTTCATGTCATTGCCTAAAATAATGTATCGTTCCAATTTGCTGCACAAATTAAAAATTGGATTTCATTTCTGTCTTGACTTAATGTCCTTAATCCTGTTAACTAATGACGAGTGCATGCTTTAACGGATGCATGCGCGCCAGCGTGCATGCTTGCTACCCCACAGCATGTGTATGCCTCCATGTCTGTTCCCTCCATAACTAGGTTTTCAGGGGTAAATTGAGTGTGTGACTGCTTATAATTCACTCTCAGAACAGCCCCATTTCCCTCTGCCTGCCTGCTTGGTCACACTGATTCAATCCACCAGTAGCAGCACAAAATCCATACCAATAAATTTCACCTCCAAGGGGTTGCATGTCCCACCAGCTGGGGATGCCCCTGCCAGAAACCAAACCATAGATGGTTAGCCACAAGAAGCACGCTGCAGTTGCCCCTTGGTTCTGATCTCAGGGTGCTTTTCACTCTGTTTCCATTATAGCTTAGTGTTACGATTACTTAACCCAGAACAGCCTCCTCTCATCCGCCACTGTCACCAGTGTGTTTATAATGCGTTGTTGAATGAAGGCAAACCTAACACGGCTGACCGCATTGGTGATCACATTCGGTCTGTAATGGCTGGACGCCGTCTCCATGATTGATTCTTCTTATTTGATGTGCATCTCGTGGGTCACAGTCCGGGCTTAGATCAGGCACAACAGTCAGACTTCAATACTCTGATGGTGATGTGTGCACCATTTCTACAAGTAACAATTTGGATTTTACATGTAACAGTCCCTTCACACACCATTAACCTGTCCACAGTCCTCGTGTTGTTATCGATTCTCCAAAGGCTACATGGGCTGTAAACGCTCCTGATGACCCTTCAGAGATATCACTCTTAGCCAACGTGGAACACTCAAATGTGCAAAAAGAAAAAGCTTCTGTCTAATCTCATGCTCTGTTCATTCCTGTGTGTGTGTGTGTGTGTGTGTGTGTGTGTGTGTGTGTGTGTGTGTGTGTGTGTGTGTGTGTGTGTGTGTGTGTGTGTGTGTGTGTGTGTGTTCTTGGGTGTCCATGTTGCATGCAAAATGGCAGTTTGTTGACAGAGCTGTCTGCTGTTACTGAAACATAGCCACATATTGCTTTCACACTTAAGGGTCACTGAGGAAAACAAAGACGGCCAACTGATAGCTGAGTGGTGCAACGGTCTGTCTCTATGGTTTGCCCACTTTTCAGATGGGAGCCACGAGCACTCCCTCATCACTCAACTGAGGTCCCTTAGAGCCCTTATTATTATTCACAGACAAGATTATAGTTTAGCAAAACATTATTTGTGCTGATTAACTGGGGATTGCAGCGAGGGCCAGATTTTCTCTGGCATTTTGATTCATGTTTTGATTTTTCAAACATGTTGAACTCTGGGTATGCTGAATCACCAAGGCATTAATGGTAATCAGTCTAATTGCACAAACATAAAAAGCAGTGTCCCTTTCTTCATATTCCCCAGTGCCTGACCAAACCAGTGTGCTCTGTCACACCGTGTCACTGGAGATAGGCAGCGTTAAGGTGATGGTAAATGGGGATGTAGCTCTGCAGATATTTGAGCTGATATCCTTTATTTGATGTCTGTTTATCACACTCTCCAGTTCAATATTGGCAATCCTAAGGGAGTGCATGCTACTTACATTGTGCAAAATGTATTTACTTAAGTAAATTGCTATTTAGTTTGCTTTAGTATGCAAAGTTGCACGATAAAAAGCTTGTCAAGAGGAACCAGAAACTATTGAAAATGAGAGCGAGGAGGCAGGCGATGAGAGTGAGGACAGCCTGATCAGACATGACATGCTACAGTAGTTTTTCAGGTGATATTCACTCCTGGCAATGCTCTTGGCATTCAAAAGAGGGAGCTAGGAGATTCTCTGCAGTCTTACAACCTGCATGGAAATGGTCATATGACTAGTACAGGTTGCCATATTAGACCGAAAATACATGCAGTTTCTGGGTTTGAAAAGTAAATGTAATGTGAAAGGGCTTTGAGTCTGTATTCTGTCTAATGGCAAATAGGGGACGACTCCTTGGGTTGAAAAAATAAGTCAAAATGTGTAAAGAAAATCAGATTAACAATGTTTTCACAAACCAATCGCTAACATTGTGGTGGCCACATCTTTTATATACAGTCTATGATTACCAGGCCTAGTGTTGCTGCATAGTTCTCTGGATTTACATCTAAGAAATAATTGCATAAAATTACACAAAAACCAAAGGCAGTTCATAAGCCAGACTTTAATTTTTAATAGAAAGTTGCTTTGAAGAAGGCAAATGACTGTAAGTGGTCATAGATCTGGTCCCAGTTTTTTAATATAGCATTTCAAAAGCGGGGCAGTAAGTTGGCCTGGTGGTTAACACTGTTGTCTCACAGTAAGATGGGTTTGAATCCATCATCTGGTCTTTCTGTGTGGAGTTTGCAGGTTTTCCCTGTGTCTGCGTGGGTTCTCCACCTTCCTCCCACTGTTAAAAGAGATGGGGTTAGGTAGGTTTTGTTGTACTTGCTCACTTTGGTTAGTATGCTAGGGTGTGGGTGATGTCTTTGTCAGTAAGAAGGCTGTAAAACTGACCAAAATATACAAAAAGCTCCAAATTAAAGGCCATCTTTTCCATTTTTCACTTTTCTAAAGCCAACCGGTGGACCAGATCGAACCCACCCATGACAGACGCATTGTTTCAGCCTTATAAACTTGTGTGAACCGTGACCTTAACCCCTGTGAATGGTTGTTGTTTTAAGCACATTAATACTTTCAGACAAAAAAACCCAAAACATGTTGGGTTACCATCCCATCCAGCTCAGGAAGTGATATATTTGATAGATGTCCACAAATTTCAAGCTGTCACTTGGTCACTAATGGACCAATAAACAGTATGATAGGAAGAGAAGATGGTTGAGCTAATGTGTTTCTCTCCGCTGCAAACGTGCTCGACTGTGTTATCCTACCTCGCATCAGATCCATAGTCCTATTATTCACGATATGCCTCATATCTCCTATTAAGGTCTGCTGAGCAATAACGCACCCAATAGCTTATGTGTTTAAGCTGTAGTTAATATCACTGCATGATATTAGCAGTGGCCTTATTAAATAAAACAATCGCTAAAAGCTCGCATTACTACTGAAGTCCACTTGTCACTTATTGATTCATGGTGAAAAAAGGCAGAAGGGGAAACTGTCCTCTATTCAATGAGGTCTGACCACGCCGAGCTCTGTGCCTTTATTTTTGTGTATTGTTGTGCGAGTGTGTGAGTGATGCAGCAAATTGTCCATTTGCAGTATATCCGATGGGCTCAGGGATGTCATTAGTCACAGCGTGCTCGTTCTCATTAAATGGCCCAGTCGCCATGGCAGCCCTACAAAGGCCAGCCCCTCTTCCCCCCCCCCCCCAGTGCACTGAGAGTGACAGGCCAATTAGAGCAGGGTGCTGTGACATGCAGTCTGCTGTGATTACAGCTCTGAGGAGACAGGACTTCTGGGGGGGGGGACCATACACCGGCAAAGTCCCAACAAGATCCATCTCCAAACAAACACATTGAACCACGGCCCCTGGAGGTCATGTCTGCTTTGAAGACGCCACATCCTCATCTCTCCATTACATGTGGCACCTGCCATCAAACGCAGTGAGCAGTGATACCAACAGAGAGACGAGTACAAACTACAACACCCAGAGGGCTCTGGGCACATATCATACGCTGACAGGTTGACTGTCCAGTATTATTCTCTGCTGGAGATCTTCATCACCTGTCACACGCTACACGCGCTGCTTTGCTATAATCCTGCACAAGTTTGTATCCATTGTGAAAGGCATGTGACAGATGAATACGAGTCATAGAGCAGCAGCGGGGGAGTGAAGAAACTTTTCTCATCTCTGCGATGATGAGATGATAATAGAAAGAGAAAGCGTGGCACAAATTGTGGCATTGAATGTGTCAGCATCTCTCTAAGATGCATTCAAGGTATAAAGCATATAATGACACAGCAGACAACATAAAGAGTGGTAAAAAAAAACATATTGTACACATTTTAAAAGTCAATAAAGTGAAACACTTTTATCGACATTTCTGCAGTAGAATAATATAGCTGGCAGTAAAAAAAAAAAAAACTCAAACAAGGTCAATTTATCTAAAACTTTTCATCATGTGAAGTTTGCAGTTTCCTGTAAAAATTAAGAAGTTTAAATGTTCTTTTTCTGAGCATTTTAAGGATTTATTATGCATGTTGGCTCAAAGATTGAGACAGAAATTTGACTTTCAAGACTTTAGAAACAGACTCACTTTAAAGGGTCGTGTAATATTTAATGAGCTGTCAATAATACTTCAGCAGAGGAAACAAGCTCATTTCAATCAGCGCTTCTTCTTTTTTTAATTCTGTGGTGAGGTTGCTAGTTGCTGTTTCCAAATTACAGCATATACAATAATAGATGGCATGAAATACTGTGTTAAAATAAAAGCTTCTTTTATATGCTGTATTTCTTGAGCTTTTGAGGGGATTGCACAAGTTTTTTTCAGTGAAAGGAACTTGCCCAGGAGTCGATATGCAACCTCAGTACAGAAATTCAGTTTCACAGTTTCTGCTGGGATAGAAAGGGGTCAAGTCATCAAAAGAGTATCACTGGAAGCACTGTGAGTTAGAAAAAGGGCAGAAAACCAGCAAACAAGCATAAAAACAAACTTGTGCTTTGGGAATATTTAATTATCTGTGTTAAAAAATGAGCAGTTAAGGTGTACCTAAAGCTTGTTAACTAAAATTTGTGCCACTCTGTTTACATGGCCCGCATACTCTCATCCCCGGGAATCGAATATTGTGTAAGGTGGCCTTTTGCAGCGGTGCCTAGATGAGCTGGGCATGAACATCAAAAGACAGCTTTTAAAGATCTACAAAGTCTGTATTTGACAGCTAGAGGGCTGGTGAAGGAGTGAATCACAAGCTTTTTTTAACCAGGAGATAGCTGTACAGGCCCTGATTTAGATTTTTTTATCAGCTGTTTTTCATTTGCTCACTTGCTTCTTTCTAATTTTGTTTCTTCACCATTTTATTTCTTTTGTTTTCACTATTTTACTTCCTTTACAGTTACAGTGTGTACAATTTTTTAACACTAAATGTCAGAGGATTGCAGAATGTAGTCAACTAAATTCTGTTTTCTTATCCCTCCTAATCCAAGTGCATGACACTTTTGGTGCGGTGCGACATAAAAAAAACATCACATTTAGACTGGTTCCCATAACAGCAAAGGCTGGCTGGGTGGTTTCTACTACTGTTTAGACCAGCAGTCCCCAACCCCCAGGCCACGGACGTGTACCGGTCCTTGAGTTGTTTGGTACCGGGCCGCGAGAGTTGAGGCTCAGATTTGAAATGTATGGTTTTCAGGGTTTTTATCGTTAACTCGGTTTTCCTGGGTCTTTTCCGTGCGTAATATTTTACGCTAGGTGACAAATCGTCAACATATTACACTTCCGGGCGGGCACCCAACACATCCCTAAATGACGAGATCGGAAAAATGAGGAAACATGAGAACCGTTTGGAATCAATCTACACATGTTCGTTCATTTTACTTAGATCACTTTGGAAAACACTATTTAAGGTCATTAAAGTGCTGGTTTAGGTTAGGGATAAAGTTACAGTTAGGGTTCCAGATAGGGTTGGGGTCAGGGCTGGAACGTGTATTGCCGCGGGACATTCTACTGTATTTCACGCATAACGCAGAAGGTCACCTTTCGCTTCCTCAGGAACGCCGCGGGACGTGACAAATCGTCAGGATGTTACGCCTCGGGAGGGAGAACGGGCTGGAATAAATCTTGTTTTTTTGGTACTGGTTTTATTTTGTTGGATTTATCTGCGACACCTTAAAGGCGTCAAAATATTGTCCGATATAAACTGGTCCGTGGCGGGGAAAAGGGTTGGGGACCGCTGGTTTAGACCACATCTGGATTTGCCCCAGAACTGCCCCCTGCCTGTGGTAGGCTGTCATTCCACTGTTTACCTCAGCCTTCAGTGCTGTCTCTGCATCCACCTTTATTTACTCTAACTCTAAAATCTTGTGAAAAGAGTCTAAAACAGGTCAATGAACCAGAAAAGCTCACTTCCAGACAGTGGTACCGTGAGTTGTCAGTAAATCTGCTGCTTGTGCTGCCGTTAGCCTCTGTTAGCTGTTGCGGAACATGGTGGCTTCCACAAACTGCAAACCCACAACTATCTATTTTTAATGGATTAATTATGAATTTATGAGAACTCATGAATTTCTTGGAAGACATAGGGGAGAGCGGGGTAAGTTGTCACACGGGTAAGTTGTCACACTGTTCATAACTCCAACACTAGAGGCTCTATCTCAAAAATGAAATAGCCACTTTGTGTGACTTCTTCTTCTATAGTCAACCTCCTGTTCACATGTGGTCAAGACTGCTCTAATCTGAGGTGAGCACATCTTTTTTATTTTTTTGACCTAAAAGGAAAAATAAATCACTTTAAATTTTCTTCAGTACAACTTTGTTAGGTATAGATGTTACAAATTATTATTTTACACAAAATAGAGGAGACATTAACGTGTCTTTTGATACTTCAGCTGATGTGCTATGTTGAGCTAACCCTGACATTTAGCCAAAATTAGCATAAATGTCAGTTTGGGGCAAGTTGTCTCATTAACTTTGGGGCAAGTCGTCACATGTGACAACTTGCCCCAGTACAAATAAATGCTCCAAAAAATTGTGATATTGTAATTCATTTGTATTTGTAATAACTTGGTAGTCCACTGTCAGTAATTGCAGTGCTGGCAATTACTGACAGTGGACTACCAACTCCAGAGGACATCCAGCCATATCCAAAAGCTGGCCGCCGAAAACCATCCGGCAAAGGAAGAAAACGACGCAAATCAGCAATTCTAACCGACACACCAGTGAAGCAGCAACTAGAAAAAGAAAAGAATAAGGCTGAATCTAGCAAAAAGCTGTTTCAAAAGAGAGGGACGCAAGGGGGGAAAACATCTGGACCTATGAAGAACAACGCAGCTAAAAGAAGAAAAATAATTCAAGAGTCATCATCAGATGATGAAGAGTGCTTCTGCCTTGTCTGTGTGGAGCCATTTTCAAACAGTCGTCCAAAAGAGACCTGGGTAAAATGCGTAAAATGCAACAAATGGGCCCATGATGCTTGCACCTCAGGCCAGGCAATTTATGTGTGCCAGAATTGTGACTCTGAAGTTGAGTCTGATTAATCAGAAATAGGGCATCTGTTTTGTTCAGAGGATAAACATGTTAAGTAAAGCAAGTTATTTGCAGCATTCCATTCATGGATGATGGATTTATGTGCAAGCCAGAGAACATTTGAGTTTAAAGTTCAAACTAAAGTTTTCTTTCTACTTAATGTTTTGATTAAAATGTGTATTGAATTGAAATAATTGTTTTTTCCAAATTCTCTTGGCATAATTGTTCAAATTTCCAGTTTTGGTTTGAATTTAACAATTAAAATCAATAATCACAATTAAGTATTTGTGTTCTTATTTTAAGATAATCTAGTGTGACAACTTACCTGCCGATGGGGCAAATTGTCACAAGTGCACATTCTCCATTCAACAGTCTACAACTCCGTAATGAGATAAGATATGAAAATGTAATGAATACATCATATGTGCCCGAGACTTCCTTCTTTCATTTGGTGAAACATTTATTACGTTGTGATGTATGGTGCTCAGTAAAAGTTAGTCAGTATGAAAAGTGTGACAACTTACCCCGCTCTCCCCTAATTACAAACTAATCTGTGCATATTTATGAGTAAAATATGCTGCACCTTGTTGTTGTCAAATATACTTGGTTAGTTTTAGGAAAACGCAGTAATTTAAGCAGTATTTTGTGTTTTCAAAACAGTGAAGTTTAACTATGAACCAAAGGTTTCTGTAGAAGTGTCCATATTTGACATGTTAGGTGAGACAAACTTACTTCACTGTTCCCATAAACTTCACGGAAAGATGTCATGTGCTTCACAGCACAGACACCAAAAGGACACCTTGTGCGTATCTGTGAGGTGCCATCGGCTTTGACAAAAGGGCAGTATTTGATGTCTTGGGAATAAGGACGGGCTGACAGGGCCATCCATCCCCTTCAAATGCTTCCTTTCTGTCTTGCTACCTAAAGCAAACTGTCCTCAGCAATCCATGAATTTCAGCAAACCCCCCAAAAAAGCAACACACTGAAATAATATTCTTGTGGCAACAACTTCCATAGTTCAGTAGACTTAGTTTCTTCTCTCCGTGGCAAAGAAAAGAAAAAGTAAAATGCTGTATGGGCTGGGAATCAAATAATATTCTTTTCAATAAAGACCAAAAAATATTGGTAATCCTCAAGTGCTTTAAAGGCCTAAAGTAAGCCAGCCATTATTCATAGCTAAATTAAACAGTGATAATATTCTGTTGTCTAATTTAGGAGTACTTAAAAGAGTCAATAAGACGTCTGATGTCTAACTATAAGAGTTAGAGAAATCAGATGTGTTCCAACTTGACATCCAAATTGACATAATACAAGCTAAAGAGAAAATATGGACATGAGAAGAAGATGGGAAATATTAATGTTAAACTGAGGACTGTGCATACATTTTCTGACAGTCTCTCCAGGGATCTTGTGATATGGGTGTATTTATATGAAAAGTCTCACTTATAGTTGAGCACCAAGGTGAAAAATCAATCAGAGTATAATACCAAGCTCTTCTCACCTCCTCATGTGCCAGGCTTAAATGTCAGATCATTGGGTCATTAATGCCTTTCTTTTGAGAACCAAGCATTTCAACATGTCTGAGAGGTGTAAGAGTCCCATAGCTTTTTGGTATAATTCTTTTGGTTTGACGCATGTATGTAGTTAAGTCCCTACACCATCATTAAAGTCTTTCAGTTGAGAATATTACAGTTTCCTCAGACAACGGACAACGGCAGGTGGATCGGACAAAAGCTATATGCTGACATTTTTCAACTGCAATTGGGTATGGAGCTGACTCTGTTCAATTTGATTATTCATTTGAAACAGCACTACATAAATGTAAACAGAACTGGTATGGGCAAAAAAACATGTAGCAATAGCAAAGTTCGCAGTCCCTTGCTAAAAGGGACTGCTAACTCTGGGTAAAGGCGGTGATATGTAAGGCGGTCAATAATTTTGTCCTTTTCAAAGTCTTGAAGGCAAGCTATAACTTTCTTTTTGTAGCTGCTTGTGGGGTCTCGCTTTAGGGCTTCGTAGGTATTGTTGTCACTGAGGAGAGTAGTGATCTTTGTATGGTAATCTGTAGTGTTTAGGACCACGGTGCATCTTCCCTTATCAGCTGGTAAAACAGTGATGTTGTGGTCTTTGCTCAGGGAAGCGACGGCCTTCTTTTCCTGTATTGTGAGGTTGGATGGAGGGACTTTGGCACTGGAGAGCGTGGCTGAGACTTTCATCCTGATTTGCTCTGCTTCTGTCTGTGATAATTTATTAATCCGTATGGCAGATTCTGTGGCTGTGATGAGGTCCACTATGGGCAACTGTTGTGGAGAAATGGCAAAATTGAGTCCTTTGGCTAATACTCTCTTTTCAGGTTCAGTGAGAATCCTGTCTGAAAAGTTCTTAACCCATTTCTCCTGACTGACTTCAGGTGTGTTTTCTTCTCTGGGTTGTGTAGGTTCAGGATGAGGAGTGTGTGTTTTTCAAAGCAAGGTGTGAAATTTCCTGCGTTGTCTTTCTTTTCCTTTAGAGTGTTGGGCCCGCTGAGCCTTGTCCACAAACTTGTAAACCTCTTCTAAGATTGGAGAGGGTAGAAGGGTTTCCAGTTCCTACAGGGTCTGGCTGATCTTGATCTGGAGGGCATCTATAGTGAAATGGACCTGTCTTATCCTTTCACTTAAAAGGTGATTTTGTGCTCTGTGTAGAATCAAGTCTGCTCTGTATCCCCTGACAGTGGATCCAAGGCGCAGGCTCTTAGGAACAACTCTGCTTTGTCTACATCTTAGGTTGAAACGGAGATGGTTCCTATAATCCGCTAGTTTCCTTGATTCCCTTTCATACCCATAGTCAGTAGCATAAACTCAGCCACTTATAACATTGCAAAACACCTTGCTACCATCCTTGCTCCTCTCGTGGGGAACACCCCACACCACATCAAGAACTCCACCGACTTCACCGACAAGGTCCAGAAACTTACCCTGGATCCAGATGAAACCATGGTGTCCTTTGATGTAGTCTCTCTCTTCACTTGCATACCCACCACGGAGGCCGTGGAGACTGTCAGAAAACGACTACAAGAAGACAGCTCCTTGGAGGACAGGACCAACTTCACACCCGATCGGATTTGCACACTGTTAGACCTCTGCCTCACCACTACATATTTCAAATACAACGAAGGCTTTTACAGACAAAAACATGGCTGTGCCATGGGCTCCCCCGTGTCACCTATTGTAGCCAACCTTTACATGGAGGAAGTGGAAAGGAAGGCTCTTGGCTCTTTCAAAGGAAGAGTACCCAGCCACTGGTACAGATATGTGGACGACACCTGGGTCAAAATCAAGACACAAGAAGTGGAATCCTTCACTGCGCACATTAACGCTGTGGATAAAAACATCAAGTTCACCAGGGAAGACACAAAAGACAACTGTTTGCCTTTCCTGGACTGCGCTGTGCACATTGAAGAGAATGGCAACCTCAACATCGAAGTTTACCGGAAGCTAGGGCTGCTCAATTAATCGAATTTTAATCACGATTACGATCTGGGCTTTCAACGATCATTAAAAATGACTGAGCCGATTATTAGCCCCTCCCTCATTTATCCGCGACACCTTAAAGGCCGGTCCGTGAAAATATTGTCGGGCATAAACCGGTCCGTGGCGCAAAAAAGGGTGGAGACCGCTGATTAAGAGGACCCGAGGGAAGCTCGGAAAGCTAAGCAGAAGTTATTTGGAGAGTGACTGCCGTTGGTTGAAAAGAGTTAAAAAAAAAAAAAAAAAACTTCAGTGGTGTTGCACACTATTTTATATTATTTTTTTTAAAGTCATTGTTAACCCTTTAAAGCCGGTCAGGGCAGCACGCTCCGTTTTGCGTAACTATTTTTAAATCCCTGTAGAACCTGAACCGTGTAAGCTAGCGCAATAATTTGTTTTGCATATGAAACCGGAGGAGTTGTACTTACATCTGATGCCATCAGCTTGTCCTCGGTTTCGTTCCACATATAGCTTTGCAAAAACTGCATAAAAAGCGCTTGCAGGAACAAAAACATAATATTCCAGAAACACGCTTTGCCGTTCCTATCAGCTGTTCGTAACACTTCCCACAGTGAAATGATGCACATGCTGTTTTCTTTGCAAATTTGCATCATAGGATTGTTTTTTGTTTTTCCTGCAGTATATAAAAATTGCTGTATCTCCAAAATAAAACTATGAAGACACTCAAAATAAATTTCCTGTGGTGGGAAACTATTTTTTGCAACTTTATTGTATTTAAAGTTTTGAGGGATAAACCTCTTAAACTTCTCCAAGTAGAAATATATGTAAACAAAACAAAAGCGATTTTCAATTTTTTTTGTAGTTTATTGCACTTTTTTGCAATTTATGTAATTACTATGCACTTAATGCATACATATTATTAAAATATGGGCTATAACAGTTGTATTGATGTATAGCAACTTGAAATGCTCCCACAAATGGCACTACAGCATGTAAAAAAAATAAATAAAAATAATATAAGCTCTGGTGGACTTGGTTCTATAGTAGGTCTTAAAGGGTTAAATAAATATCGTCAAATAATCGTGATCTCAATTTCAGTGAAAATAATCGTGATTATCATTTTTGCCATAATCGAGCAGCCCTACCGGAAGCCCACACACACGGACCAGTACCTCCTGTTCGACTCCCATCACCCTCTGGAACACAAACTTGGAGTAATTAGGACCCTACACCACCGGGCAGAACATGTTCCCTCTAAGCCTGAAGGAAAAAAGAAGGAACACACACATGTAAAGGAAGCACTCAAAACGTGCGGCTATCCTAAATGGGCGTTCTTAAAGTCAGCAAAGAGGCACAGAAAAGAAGATCAGACACCAGCGAGGGAGGATAAGAAAGACAGACGCAACAACATTGTCATCCCCTATGTAGCCGGTGTATCAGAAAAACTCAGGAGAGTTTTCTCCAAGCACGACATCCCGGTGTATTTTAGACCCAGCAACACGCTCAGACAGAAACTGGTTCACCCGAAAGACAAAACGCCAAAACACAGACTTAACAGTTTCACACCTTGGCTCAGGGGATTCGAGGATCATCAGGGGGTCCTTTTGTCCCTCTGTGGGGGGATACTCCCACTAGGTTTATATCTGGGACTCTCCACCATTTGACCTTAGAACTGAAGAAGCTTCTCGGATGAGAGGTGAAACGTCTTCAAGTAACTTAAAGAAGTCCAGACGCTTTTCTTTGCAAGCTCCTTTGACTTTTGAGGGGTAAAGACTTAAAACACATGCTGAAAGTAACGGCGCAAAGTTCCTTCTTGTGTACATTTTAGCTAGCAGATCATCCCAACCTTTTATAAACAAGTACAGGCTTGAATTCTCAACCCGAGGCTTCTTCTGTGATTGGTGGACATCAAGGGCTACAGTAAGTTATAAAAAAGCAACTCAAAACCAAAATACATAGTAAATCATGATCAGTGTGTACTATTACATCCCTAATAATGTTACTAGCAGAAGTTGCGGTGTTTTCAGTCGAAAAGAAATAAACCATTTGCTATTCTCTGGTGGATATATTGGCGTTTGGTGGTTCTAGTTTTTTTCCAGCAACTTTGTGGTGCTGTGAAGGTGCCACCTTTTTAATCATCATCTTTAGTTTATTTGTTTGGGAAGCATGGGATATTTTTATTCTTTAAAACAATTAAGCTTGAGCTAAAAAATGTGTCAATGATATGTATGACTGAACAGATGTGCATCACAATAATAATAATTGCGGACCATACTATACGCTCCCCTATACCAGACAGCAGACGTTAGCAGCTGTAGGCCATGTTTGCACCAAGTAGACGGGCTAAATGCTCCTTAAAGCTTTCTCTGTGAGCCACAATAGAGAAAAATGAAAAAAAAAAACAGCAGAAGAAAAGAACACCCTGTCTGGGCAGATTGAGCCACTGGCCTCTCTCGCTGCACATCTTTTATGTTTCATAGAGAATGGTTCATTGCTTTTCTACAATAAAAACGTAATTTTCTTCAGGCAGTGCTGTCCTCCATTGCTCGATGAACAGTCACAAAAAGCTGGAAATTCACATTTTGGTCACAGTTTTGGATGAACTGCATTCCTGCCTGTACTTAAACATACTAATTTCTCATTCGTCTCAAGTAGGCGGAGATAACATGCTCCAGCACAAAAGCTGCAACAAAGTAATGACTTAATTGCAGGCAGAGGGATACAGAAAGCAAAGGCGGTTAGATATGTATCATGTTATTAAATCGAATTAGACCAAAACATTCAATTCAGACTGAAGAAATACAGAGAAGGTCACAAAGTCAGCTTTTGTGTTTAAAAGCAAAAACGAGTGAAGAGGGGAATTAGTATTTATATAAAATGTAAGTTCTTGCTTACCTACTTGTTATTTTGGTGATTTTTTTAAAATATCATTTCTTTAGCATTTTTTTCCTGCATTGGATAGTAGGGCAGTGAATATGGACAGGAAAGCGCCCGTGGCTCAGGGGGTTGGGAATCGCATCTGTAACCGGAAGGTCGCCGGTTCAATCCCTGGGCTCTCTGTCCTGGTCGTTGTGTCCTTGGGCAAGACACTTTACCCTACTTGCCTACTGGTGTTGGCCAGAGGGGCCGATGGCGCGATATGGGAGCCTCGCTTCTGTCAGTCTGCCCCAGGACAGCTGTGGCTACAACTGTAGCTGCCTCCACCAGTGTGTGAATGTGAGAGTGAATGAATAGTGGCATTGTAAAGCGCTTTGGGTGCCTTGAAAAGCGCTATATAAATCCAATCCATTATTATTAAGATATGCAGCAAAGGCCCACCGGTTGAGCCCGTGCCATGTACACTGTTTCCTTCGCATGCAGGCAGACGAGTTTCTGCCAAACCCAGAATCGTCCTTCAGATTGCCAGTCAATGAAGTGTGATTCATCACTCCAGAGAACACTTCTGCACTGATTTAGAGTCCACTGGATACGGGACAGCACACAAATCACTTTGGCGCTTGGTGATGTAAGACTTGGAATCTTCTCGGCCATGGAAACCCATTCCATGAAGGCCACTTTAGAGTTGTGACCCACTCTGTAGATTTCATTCCCAGTCGCTTCCAGTTTGTTATAATGACATTAACAGTTGACTGTGGAATATTTAGTAACGAGGAAATTTCACAAATGGACAGGTGGCGTCCTATCACAGTAACATGCATGAAATCACTGAGCTCCTATGAATGTCCCATTATTTCACAAAGGTTTGTAGAAGCAGTCTGCATGTGTAGGTGGTTGATTTTATACACCTGTGGCTGTGGAAGTGAGTGAATTCAATGATTTGGATGGGTAAGTGAACACTTTTGGTGATACTGTGTAGCATGTGGTTCCCTGCTCACCCACTGAGCTGAAGTGGCACTGGTGATTTCTTTTGTGTGTGTAACACAAAAAAGAACTGTTAAAACCACATTTAGAGAAGTACTAAACAAATGATTTTAAACATAATGTGAAATTTTATTTTGGCCAGAAGCCTGTGGATACGAAAGCACTGTATCCATATCTGATTTCTAAACATCTCATCCAGAGACTGTTGTTGCGCAATTTTTTTTCTTCAAACTTTGCACTTTAAGGGGATTTTCTACATCGTTTTAGAAACTGGCAGCAGGGTTTTGTTTTGTTTTTTTATCCCTTTTACCCTCAAGAACCACAAATGCTTGCCAAAAGATCCTGGCTCACAATCTGCCTCAACTGATCCCAAAGGTGTTGGATGCATTTGAGGTTGGGAATGAGACAGCTACAAATTTTTTGACATTAGAAACAGACCAATGTTTTGTTTTTAAAAGGACATTTTCTTTCCAGAAATGTCACTGTCTGCACTACTGGTGCTGTCATGGTTCATGGATTTGAGCTACTTCTGTCAGTTGCTGTTTCGTTTTTGCTCACCCTGTTTTATCGCTGTTAGCTTTGCTTGTAGCCTTTGTTTCTGTTTCTACCTTTTGTTGCTATGGTCTGTCCCACCACAGTTAGTATCACCCGTGTTGCATTATCCAGTCATTCCTGTTAGTGTGTACATACTAATGCACAAGGAAAAAAAGAAAAATAATTCTCTGCAACTTAATTCAAAAAAGGTAAGCTTTTATATAGAAAATCAGAAAACCAGTATCTCAAATTATTTAAATATGTAGTTTTCAGTCAGAGTAAATCACCAGTATAAATACCACATATCTCTCGCCTAGTTCAGTAAACACAACTGCAATTACGGGGAAGTGTGCTAACTTGATGGCTGTGCAGATGACAATCATCAGCACCCTCCACAAGCCACAGAAGGTCGCTGCTGAATAGGCTGGCTGTTCCAGGGAGTTGACTGAGGTTAGCGTGCTTGCATCAGGAGCTGTTACGCACGCACAGGTGTTTCCAGGAAAGGGGCTACAGCTGCGGCATTCATAATATCAATCCACTTCTGAAACAGACCACATTAGAAGCATCTTCTCTGGGCTGTTGCTCAATTGTTCAAAGTCCTCTTTTCAGATGAAAGCAAATTTTGCATTTCATTTGGAAACCAGAGTCCCAAAGTCCGGAGAAAAAGAGATGAGGCACAAAATACAAAGTGTTTGAAGTCCAGTTTGAAGTTTCTGCGGCTGTGATGATTTTGGGTGCTCGTGTCACCTGCTGGTTTTGGTGGTGGTCTGTGCATTGTGTTTCATCAAGTCCAAAGTCAGCTCGGCCACCTACCAGGATATTCATAATATTCACATTTTTTTAGACACACTACTGCTCCTGCTACCCTTTGTTTCCTGTCAAATTGTCAAGTTACTCATCAGTCACTCCAGTCCAGCAAATTTTGTATTCCTCAGATTTTCACTATTTCTAGTTTCTCTCCTCATCTTTAAACTTTTTGCCTGTGGCTTTCTCCTTTCCTGGTTTATTTGCTGAGCTGTGCATAACATCAGCCTAAATTAACCCTGGAGAACCCATGGGGTCAAATTTGACCCCATGGTTTCCCTAGAAAACCAATGGGGTCGGCTCTGACCCCATGGGTTCTCCAGGGTTAAAGAGATTTTGAACATTTACTCTTCCTGTGTTCTTCATTTGAGTTTCATATGCTGTGGGATTATTGTGTAATAAGAAGTTTTAAAGACAGAATAACATGGCAGGAAAAAAAGATGCTGTTTGCTAACCAAGCTCGCTGGTGTTAGCTGATAACTTAGCTCTCCAACCTCTCATCCAAACTTGGTAACTTCTGGCTCGGAAAAACCCATCATGACATCCTTAGTTAGCCAATATTATGAACAAGACCATCTGTAGGGTCTGGCAACAGTTGTATTATTACATTTAAAGAGCTCCATCTTTCTTCTATCTCCAGTTCTGTCTATCTTTTGAGCTTTTCCCCTGAGCGGAGAACTGTGAGTGAAATTTCAGATGACAGCACAAGGTGAGTGAGGGTAGAAGAGGCTCTAAGTGACTTAAGAGTAAGAACTCAAGGGTGGGGGGATAACACAAGCCTGGAGTGAGAGTTATAAGAAATGTCTTTGAGGGCCAATAGAGTTTGGGGGGGGGGGGGGGGGGGGGGGGGAGTCTGGGGCTTTGAAAATGAAGGTAAAAGTTTAAAGAGAAAACGTGAAAGAGACAAAGAGAAAAAGAGAGGACAGCGGTTGAAGGGTTAAGGGCGAAGTTGGAGTCTGTGTGACGGTATCAAAGCCACAGGAGCAGCAGAGAAAAGCTGTTAACGGGAGCTCACCGTGCCTTAATCGATTGTGAACAGTGCTGCAGAGCACAGCCAATCACAAGAGCTCCTGGAGACTTCTCTGGGTTAGAGCACTTACACGCTGTCTGCCGCCCGATCAGGGAGACGATGCAGGGAGAGGAGAGCGAAAGAGACAGAAAAAGAAAGAAAGGGGGGGGAAAAAACAAAGAAATGAATGGAGGTGCTGTTTGTGAGGGAAAGGCAAAAGTGGGACTTCAAGATTTTGGTTTGGCTTTTTCATCTTAGTGACCTTGAAAGCTTTTGTCAGGGGGTGTAAGTTGGACTGAATGTGTGTCCACTGCTCCATTTGTCCATCTGCTTTCAGCCATCTCCCCTCAACTTTACATAGTCCTTTATCCAGATGACAATATTGTACTGCACTGATGGCCTTTGATGGAATTGCACATGGCATCAAAAGAAGATTTGAGCATTGTAGCAGCACATGACATGAGGGGCTCCTTAAATGGCCTTATTTCTGAGACATGAAACTTTTGTGAAAAAAAAAACAAACAGATTTGCACCTTGAACACAACATCTGTACCAACTGCATGAATCTTTTTCTGACACAAAATGAAGAAGAATGTAAACAGATGTGAGGCATCTTATATAACCTGCTTCTTTAGTCTTCATTTATTTGCTTGATCTATTTAGAAGTCAAGAACATCGACTAAACTCACAGACCAGTGTGACCCGAGACAGTATTTACTGACTAAACCTATAAGACCCCTTTGTGATGACACCAGCACTAATTTTCATACAGGTCTAAGTCCTCTAGTCTAATTAACTTTTGCCTGCTGCAATTAGAAATTTATGAATAAGCATTGTAGCAGCTAAGAAGCGACTCAATAAATTGGCTTTTTCTGTTTATTTTGAGCGTCTTGAGCTGTGATGTCCTGACTGTGAACTCCCCCCAAAAAAGACTGAATATGTCACAAAAGCTGCTTCTAAAACCAGTTAGCTCAAATATTTATCAGTGTTCATTCAGTATGCTGTCAATAGAGTTTAATGACTACAAAGAGAGAAATCCCTCAAGCACGGTAGGGTAATATTCAGGGTTAACATGGTACAGCAAATGTAACTGAATCATCTGATCAAAGTCTGAAATACAGCTGACTTTTCAAATGCTAAAAATATCTTCACCTGCAGACATTTCACAGGATGTTACAAGTGCAGAACTGAAATTGGGTCTGATCTATTGTAACCATCCAAACTATTTAATAAGTCTTTAAATCCAACTTTCTATAGAAAAAAAAAGACTAGAATTAAAAAGAAACAATCTCTTCTCTTTGTTCTCTGTACAACCATAACTAAGGCCTTGAAATTGGTTTGATAATGTGAAAAAGAAAAGAATAATGGGAATTATGTAATTCTAATTAAACAGAATTAAAGGCTTCAGATATTTCTACATTGATCGCTGATTAACAACTGAAAAATACAAGAACCCACTTCTTGTTTTGATGTGATCACTCTGTCAGAATCGTGGGTCACAGTTCAGCCTTCTTAAACTGGCTCACAGATTTGCAAGGCAGCAGTGTGTTACAGCTGGTAATGGAGAAGATCGGCTTTAAGTCAAAATAGTACACTACCAAAAAAATTTCAAAAAGCCTACTGTCATACATTATTTAGTTGATTATTGTTTAAGTCTAATGGGCTATTTTAAGGTTTGTAGTGTTATATTTTATGTTGTTTAATGTAAATATGAGAGGTTAGACCGAGAATGACCGAGCTAAGATCCTGTGGGACTTTCAGATACAGACAGATAAAACTATGATGGCTAACCAACCGGACATACTAGTGGTGGACAAGCAGAGAAAGACGGCCGTAGTGACAAACGTAGCGATACCGCATGACAGCAACATCAGGACCGCTTGATGTCATGCAGGTAGAGGAGGTGGCTGAAGATTGCTCCATTCCATAGTCTGTATCCGTAATCAGTCAATGACCTCAATGAGTGGGTTCAAGCCTATGAAGAACAGCAGTGGGGACAGAGCATCTCCTTGGTAAATCCCACACTTGATGTTGACTTGTGCGATTGGCTTAAAGTTGGTCTCTAGTGCTGTTCACCACATTCTCATTGAGTTCCTGATTCTTAGGGTCATGTTGATCTTGTACAGTTTTATGCATTCTGTGTGTGTGTGTGTGTGTGTGTGTGTGTGTGTGTGTGTGTGTGTGTGTGTGTGTGTGTGTGTGTGTGTGTGTGTGTAATCCTGCACCATCCAGGACACTTTACACTGTTACACTAGGCAACTTCGGTGTCCTCTGATACACGTACACTTACCATAAATCCAAAATTTGTTGGACAAAGATGCAAGTTTTGTCAATTGCACCCTGTTTTTTGAGTCTGTGTCCAAAAATTGCTGCAATTCCAAACAGCTATTTCAAAAAAAGATTTTTTGTTAAACCACTTAAATTAAAAGTCTGCTGAGAGTCTGCACTTTAATCACATCGATTGTTTGATTTACAATCCAGTCTGGTGGCATACAGAAGGAAAGATACTTAATTGTGTCTTTGTACAACAAATTATGGACTGAACTACAACAATCTGCTTCCACCCATCTCCTTAACCTCTTATCCAGACTTATTTTAACAGATTTATATAATCTCGTTATGTGTTTGTTGTGTTTAATGGTTCTAGTAGTGGTAATGGTAACTTAATTTTGATTTCCTTGACAATGAAATTTGAAGTGAATCTTGTTGTGAATGTGTTGAGTATGCGAGAGCTGTGACTGGCATATTTTAGGCAAGTCAAAATCTGTTGGATAACAAAAACTCCATCTTTAAAAGCACTTTATCTTTTCCTATTTTGGACCAGTCCCTTATAAAAGCGGTCTCCTTTGAGTGGACCCATTAATGTTCTGCTTAGAGCTACTACCCCGCTGCATGCAATGAATTACAAATTTACATACTTTACCATTTTTTCCAGCATAAGTGAAATTTGTATCTATTTCCTTTAGTTGTTCATTTCCATGCAGCTCTTAAAATATCTGGTTTCAGACACAAAATCTGTTCTGCTATTTCGAGGTGAGGAATCCCATTATTTTTGCTGGTTTTACCTGCTAGTGAATAATTTCACCCTAACCATCACTGGGAAACAAGAGATGAGTTGCCAGATTGAGACATCAGGCTCTCTGTTGATAACATAAAAGAGCATTCAAGGAGGACTCCACCAGAGATCAGAGGAGAAGGAGGGAGGAAAACATTCTCCTCTACACTCATCTTAGGTGGTTTAATTTTAATTTGGTGGTGTGGCAGTTGCACTGTAGGGTGCCAGTGTCTACATAAACCTGTTTTTCAGTCACTCATGTGAATCCACAGCTACACCTACACAAGTGCTTTGCCGCCAACTGATTTTGGCAGCATAGCGTTTGGAGTTTGCTCATTTCACTGCTCATTTAGGCTGATTTCCCACATTAAGCTTAAACTATGACTCAAAAGCATTCTCAGTGGAAAGCTGTTTTTGAATTAAAGCGCTGGAGACAAGGCAAAGTCAGTGCTCGTGTGTGTAATCCCCCCCCAAGTTGCTCCACCCAAATAGTTCAAATGCAGCTTTCAGCCACATCTGCTGCAGTCGGCCGTGATTTGACAACAACTTTACAGAGAAAAACTCAAACAGTCACAGGTTGAAACAAACAGTTTTTTAAGCTAAAGCCGAGTGCGGGTCAAGGGCAAACAGTCAATAACCAGAGCCGCCCCTTTAAATGTCAGTTGTCTAGGAAACAGGTGCAGAATTGAAGAATTTCGACACTGGCTGAGCAGCCCAGGAGCTGCCGTTTAGCAACGCCCAAGAACAACAGCGCGCCAGGCGAATGTCACCCTGTGGAGCCACACTGCTCCACTGAACCAATGAAAGCTGCAATTCAAGCAAACTGGGGGGGTAGAAGACCATGGAAAGAGAAAAAAGACCACCTGATGGTATAATCCTCATCTTCAGCATAATTCATGAAAAATAAATGTGGAACTAATACAACATGGAGCAAACTGTTTGAAAAGAACAGTTCTCAAAATTAACACTTCACACGTCTTTGTAGTGTAAATTTCCCCTTTCTTTACCCGTGTCTTTAAAAAAAAATCAATTTATGCTGAATACTATGTCCTATCAGTCAGTTTTTTGTCATCTACATATCGAGCACACAATACCACTTATTACACCAGATTTTCTGCCAATAGAAGACACTCGGCACTCACCAGCAAAAAAACAACATCAAAAAAACAACAGACTTATGACCTCGCCCAGAAATACTGGGAAAAAAAAGAAGAGGCATCTTGGTACAGACTCCCAGCAGAAACACTATTCACTACTGCCCCCTGCTGTGACACTAACCTGAGCCATACTTTATCTCAGAGTGTCAACGCTTTCACCCGTGGTGGACAGCAGGCCAACACTTATGGCCACAGTCAGAGGTGAAATATGGAATCCTGGCAAATCAGGCATGAGCGCCAAAGAAGAAGATAATCTTGTATTAATGACTCTTTCCTAAAAGCTGATTTAAAAATAAGAGATTATTTAAATGGAATATGCTTAGATATACATAAACTGTGCCGCTCTAAAATTCTGGCCTTCCCAAAAGAGGCTGTTCAAAACCAAAAGTAAGTAAAAGTCAGAAGCTCTTTAGTCAAAGGAAAGTCTCACATGTAGTTGTGTACAATTAGATTTTTAGAGGATATAATCTATATTGTGCAGAATCTGTCTCACCAAGTCAGCAACAGAAGACAGCTTTTAAAGGATCAACTAATTTTACGGTCTGCTTTCACCTTGAGCTTTTCACTTCAGGGTGGAGCTGAGTACAAAAGACCGGGACTAACAGGGTGACTGATTCTTTCACCGCCATGAAACTCTATCAAACTGTTCACAAGTTTCTAATAGAAACAACCAGTGGGAGAAGCTGTTATATCCCCTCATAATTTGATGGTGGCATGGACAAGGTTTTCTGCCAAAGTGTTGATGAAAACACGTGGCCTTGTTTTAGCATACTCAATAATATATTCTCACTTAGTACTTCATCTGGCACAGCTGTTTCACTGCTTGTTAATGCAAATATCTAGCCAGCCAATCACGTCACAGTAGCTCAAGCCCTTTAGAAATGTAGACATGGTCAAGCCGACCTGCTGAAGTTCAAACCGAGTGGGGAAGAACGTTGATTTTGAATGTGCAACGGTTGTTGGTGCCAGACAGGCTTGTTTAAGTATTTCAGAAACTGCTATTCTGCTGGGATTTTCCTGCATAACCAAGTCTAGGGTTTGTAGAGAATGATCCCAAAAAGAGTGAATATCCAGAGAGCGGCGGTTCTCTGAGTGAAAATGCTTTGTTGATGCCAGAGGTCAGAGGAGAGAATGGCCAGACTGCTTCGAGCTGAGAGGATGGAAAGAATAACTCTTTTGTGTCAAAGTGACTCAGCTTTCATGTTGACTGTCATCACTGGTGATGAGAGCTGGATTTCTAACTATGAGTTCGAGTTGTACTGCAGTTTTCAGTAAAATCTGCCTCCAGTGTCCAACCTCAAATGAGGAGCGTCAGGTCAGGGTAGTACTGGGGGCATGCTTGTTGTTTTTTACTGATATTCAAGGGTTTGGGAGGATTCACAGTGAATCCTCCCAAAACTTGGACTATCAATGCAAAATTTTACTACATTTAAGGGAGAACATTCTGTGTAAACGACTTGAATGTTGTTGTGTTGGATCTGACTCCCTGTAATTTTCTCTTCTTCCCCAAATTGAAGGCAATCACGAGCTCATTGGAAATGTCCAGATGTTCAGAAGAGGCACGGATCTAAAATAAGCAGCAGTACTGGAAGCTGTCCAGAGGGGCACTAGGAGACAACACACAACAAGGGAAGACTGGCCAAATTTATGCCAGGTTTGGTTTGAAAAAAAAAAATAAAGAAAAAAAAGTCTGTATGTATGTATGTATAAGTTGTATGTAGCTATAGTCACACCTGGTATCCTGAAATCTATTAGGCCAAATTCTAATATATTGAGGCTTCTCATTAATTTATTACCATCAATATATCAAATAATTTCGATGTTGTCCATTAGTGTGGGAAATGATTGCAAAAACAAAACATTGACAACATCCTGGGACACTTAGCCTTGAAACCTAGTGAGAGGTTTCATGTATTTACGTTGAAGTCTGTGTGTGTTTTGAGTTTCCCCTGGCTGAAAGGTGAATTGCTCTGAGACAATAAGCTAAAGGTGAAATATGTCAAAAGCTAGAACAAAACACTCGCTTAAACAAGACTGTGCAAATTCTGGAGAAACTGTGTTGGGACTGTCGCTACTGCTGGATTCTGTTGTTTCCTGCTAAAAAGGTCAGCTTTTTAAAAAAAAAAAAAAAAAAAAAAAAAAAAAAAAAGTTGAGTGAAGATACTAGGCAATACTCATATAGTAAATAAATAAATTTTTTTAATGAAAGACTTTTATTTTGAAAAGAACTGGCACCTTAAAGAATGCTGATAAGTTCCTGTAACTCAATGATGGCTTTTACTTTGAAAGTCTGACTTTTCAGGATCCGTATTTTTTTTCAAATGATTTTTAACAAGTTTATTTTGAAATGCTCATGGCATTAAAGCTTCTTTAAAACATCTGATAATAACTGGAGAGTTTTATTTTGATAGAATAGATTCCTCTTCAGGTAGTCCAGGGTTTTTAATTTGAAAACCTAACTATTGTTACACGTTATATTTACTCTTATCATGTTTTTAAGTTTATAGAAGTAACTATGGCCATTTTCTTTTCTTTTTTGAGGGGAGATTTGTCATTTTCTGTAGTTTACTGGTCTTGAATAGAGATCCCAGTGCCTTTATGCATACAACTGGAGGCTTTTTGTTGTTGTTGTTGTTGTTGTTTGAAAATGTGTGACTAAAGCATCTTTAAACCAAGGCTTTTATTTTTTATTTTTTTGGACGTGGTTGTGGTCAACTAACTAATCTTCTGCATCACATTGAGAGCTCTTATTTTGAAACTCTTACACACGCCTGAAACCTTCTGCACCTCACCGTCAGGCTATAAGGTGTGTGTGTGTGTGTGGGGGGGGGGGGGGGGGCAGGCAGGAGCAGTTTTAATTAAATTGTGAATGGCAGCTTAAATATTTGAAGGTGCAGTTGTCTTTAAACTGCAGTATGACCTGAGCTGGACTCAGATCTTTGCTTTGCAACAATCCCGCTAATTATGTCACCACATTTTACTCTCTGTAGCTGTTTTAATAATGAATGTGACAAAAAAAAAAAAGACAGATCATCACCCCTATGGCTTCCTTTTTAAAAATGTAGCGTGGTTTATGAAATGTAGATATCCATTTGTCTATCCAAGCTGACATCAAGGACATCCTCGGATCTCTCTGGTTTAAGCAAAGAGGTGGCATTGTCACTTTCATAACTCATGACCCAAAGTGACAGATACACATGTCAGCACTTCTCTAAACAGATCTGCATTTAATAACACCTATCCCATCCATCTTTTCTCTCAACAGCTTCTCATATCCCACTCCCACATTTAAGCAAAAAAAAAAAAAGAGCAGCTGAGAAATGTCGAACTGATTTCTTTCACTGCTATCCCTTTCTGTGTCACGCTTCCTCACGTCATACATCCTCTCCGCTCAAACACAGAATGACCCAGCTCCTATTCTCCGGCCTCAGCTGATTAATTAGGGGCAGGGAGATGTAGATGCAGCAGGACAGATCAGATCCTTGAAACTTTGCGGCATGCCGTTATGCTGGTGTTGCTGAACTGTGGAGGCAAGATAGCCGGTGGGCATGACTGGGATGGGGACCTTTCAAATCCAATCGCATCGCGTAGGTCCCCGTCCCGGTCTGGCCACGCTATCAGAGCAGATAACGTGCTCCAGTAAAGGTTACGACTCACCATGACATTTCTGTTGAGACCCAACAAACCCTGATTTCTGTAGACTAATCTTGAATCCATGTGTGTTTGTATGAGTGCTTCCCTGCCTTTGAAGTGTGTGCACGGGCTCCACACTCTTTTGTTTATGATAAAAGGTTATAGAATAAAGAGAAAAAGTAAATCAAAGCATAAGGAACAAACAGTCGATTAAGATGAAAGCGAAATGGGAGTCATGAATCCCATTAAAACACACTTTAGGTTCAGAGATCATCAAGAGAGCAGAGCACTTTCGAGAGGCAGGAAATGACTGTTATGCACTTTTTTGACCTTATTCATGAACGTACGTGGGAAAAAAATATCACTTTTTTCGTGTTTGCTTTCAGATGCTATTCCCTGAAACATCAAGAAGAATTAAAAAATCAGAAGCACAGCATGCAAACTGAAATCAGTAAATCAATTAGAACAGTGGTTCCCAAACTTATTTTGCTAGGCCCCCCTTTGTTTTACAAGAAAAATGTTCGCGCAAACACATCCTCCAACCACACGCACCCATATTTTGCTCCATTGCGGTTTATTTCACACCTCAAACATTTAGTAAACAATTAAGCAAATACAAGTAATCTGCAATAAATTACAGGTAGTAATAAAATAAAATACTAACTCTTTTACGCTACGTCCACACCTACATGGGTATTTTTGAAAACGCAGCTGTTTCGTCCAGGCGTAAACGGCGTTTCGAATCACCGAAAACGGAGATTTTTTAAAACTCCTTTTTTGCGTTTACCTGTGGACAAGGGATACAGAGTTCATCACTCAACGTCAAAGGTATGTGCCTTTTTTCACGTCACGCTGTGCCCCACGTTATTGTTTACATGAGATGAAGTGCAGAATGGCAGATAGAGACAAAATACTGTTAATCTGACTATCTTCAGGTTTTACACGCTTACATAGGGACGCAGTTACTGTCCCTCTATTTAGAAAGGCAGAGGCGTCTGGGTGTAATTATTTTAGGTGTAGTTGTTTTTTTTTTCATGTGTAATTATATTCAATATTGCTATCAATACATTTTTCAAAAAATGCCTCTCTGTGCAAAATGGGTTTAAAAACAAACAACTGTGGGATCCTGTTTGTCCGTGATTTAAACAGCCCAGGGCTGCTCCCAACAAAGGGAAAACCAATTCTGCAGGGGAGACCTACCTGGCACTTGTGCAGGTGAAACCAAAGGGCAGATATGCTTCACCATATTTTCTAGTCTTTGGCTTAGAATGAAGTTGGTTTGGAAACATATTCAGCGATGCTTCATCTCCTGCTTTGCGTTTCTGTGGGCGCCCCGTGCTAGCAGTGTCCAAGCATTTTGTTTTTTTCCCCCTTTTCACACCGCGCCCCCCCCTGCAATGGCCCTGCGCCCCCTCTAGGGGGCGGGCCCCACACTTTGGGAAGGTCTGAATTAGAAGATGCATTTGACAATTTCAGCAAATAATAGAAACATGAAACAAGAGAGACTGCTGTGTTTAAAAAGTGTAATGATTAATGCATTCACCTAAAACTCGAAAGGTTCCCAACTCAAGATCAGGATCCTATTAAATCCCAGGGAGCACTGCATCAAGAAGAGTATTTGGGATAAAACTCTGCACTCCTTGTGAATATGGGAGAAACAGAAAGAGGTGAGTTTTTCGCCCTTGTTTTAGTTTATCCAGAGTCTTCCTAAAGAAAATTCAACGCTTCCACAAATGTGTAGGCAAGACTGATGTTTTAGTTAGTTTTACTTAGGGCCTCTATATCAGGGGCAAAAGTATGTGGACACCTGAGGAGCTTCCTCCAAAGAAAATGGAAAATCTCTCTACCTCTTTCGAAAATCAGTTTGGAACCTAGACAGCTGTGTTTCCATTTATCCACCACTGCGACACACCACTGATGTGGGGTGAGAGAGTCTGGCTTGCAGTAGTTGTTAAAGGTCAGTTCAGTGCAGCCAGGTTTTTCCAAACCAATCTTGAAACAGGATTACAGACATGGATTTGTGTGACTGTACATTTTAATATAACAGCAGAAAAAAGGGGAAGTGATTCTTAAATGAGGGCAGTGGGGTTTTCGAGGCAAATACACCACTGACATCATGAACTTGATTGGTGATGATGGGTCGTCGGGGTGTTTCAAACAAAAAAGTGTGAAATATTGATCTCTATCAGGGAATTTCAGAGGTCTCTGACAAGCCATGAAAAACAGACTCGTAGCACGAGTAGCCAAAAGTATGATGACTTCCATGTACGTTTCTACATACATTATGAGTTTATATACACTCATCATGGGCATGAATGTTGTTGTACAGTGAGTTTGGACTTTTCATGATCTCCTTAAACTGTTTCTTTTTTCAGGGTAGAATGATTGCACCAAATACGTCTTTAAAGACTGTAAAAAAAACAAGAATTGGGTGCACAAGTATGAATCTACACAATGTCAAAAGTTTACATACAGGTAGGTTCTATGATGTTTTTTCACTTGACAAGACCAAGCCCTATTAGCATCTCATTTGTGATCGTGATTGACAACTGGGAACAATGGGAAAATCCAAGGAAGTAGAATTGTAGGTTTACATTTGTGAAGGTCTCTTGAAGCCATTTCTAAACTACTGCAGATTCCAAAATCATCCGTTCAAACTATTGTATGTACAAGTCATTTGGATGTGTTGCAACTTTCCCATGGCCCTTCCCTTCCCTTCTTCCCTTAAGAAGACCCAAAGTGTCACCCTCACCACCAAGGCTGAAGCCTGCCATGAACTGGAAATTTCTCGAATACCAGTGTCACTGTCCACAGTGATGTGAGTTTTACATCATCATGGACTAAGAAGACGCCACAAAGAAAGTCCCTGTTCAAAATTTACACCTTCAAAATCGACTGAAATTTGCAGTTGCCCACATGGACAAGTTTTGTTGTCAGATGAGACAAAAATTGAGATATTTGGCGGTAGCATCCTGCTCTGAAGCTGATTTGCTGCCATTGGCACTGGTACATTGCACAAAGTGGATGGAATAATTAAGAAGGAGAACTAACTCCAAGTTCTTCAACTTCACCTCAGCTGAACAGCTACACGGTTGAAACATGGTTGAACAATGATCGCAAAGCCACATCAAAACTGGTTTTGGAGTAGATAAAACAGGCTAACATTAAGCTTCTGGAATGACTTTCCCACAGCTCTGACCTCAACCCTATTGAAAATGTGTTGACTGTGCTTGAAAGTTGAGTCTGGATCAGTAAACCAACCAGTTTAAATGAACTCTAATATTTCTACCAAGGAGAGTGGTCAAATATCCAGCTGCAATTATTCCAGAAGCTTGTTGATTGCTACCAAAGCCTGGTGGACGTGCAAGAAGCTAAGAGCCATTTAACCAAATATTAGTGGGACCTTATATATACATTTGATCCTGTGTTCATTATAGAAAATCCAAAAGAATACATACCCATGATGAGTATATGTAAACTTCTGAACACAACTCTACATGTTTATCTTGCGGATGCCATAAAAGATTTTAGCAAATTCCATTAATAAATAAAAACTCTGTGACTAAAGAACAGAGTTTTGAATCCCCACTTCCTGCTTAAACAACCACATTTTCATCATTCTTGACAATCAAACTTTGTCAAAAAGAACGGCGGGGGGGTATTAGTCGTTAGTATTCTGCATTAGATGGAATCTGCTATCCAATCAGCAATTTCCCTGCTGAGCTGACCAGTGTGACACTCCTTTGTGCCACTCTCATAACAAAAGCATTTTTCTTCTGAGATCCACTTCATTACCCAGACTAATATGGAGCAAAATGTTTATTCAAATGAGCCAAGATCAAATCCTATAAAAATGAATGTGAAAATGCTGAAATGGATTATATGCTTGCAGAAAAAAAATCATATTTGAATTAATTACAAACTGAAAGGCCATCGGTGCTGAAAAAATGCTTTCTCTTCCTCCATTTCCTCACTTATTTTCTTATTAGCTTACATTTATTTATTGTCACATTCATCACTGCCCTGTGTCATCAATATGTGTGTGTGAAAAGCAGAGAATAATTACATTTTATCAGCATCAACATGACAGTGGCAAGCATTGTGAGCAACTGATTGGCCGTTGTCTCAAGGAGAAGGCATATTGTGAGCGTTTGATTGGCCCCTGCCGGAGGAAATACTTTGTATTAGCGATTGATTGGGCAGTGTAATTTTCCACCTGAGTGGCCCCCGGACACACACAGTTATTGTGTGACTTTGGCAGGAGCCACCTTTGTATAGTAAGTGTGTGAATGTGAGTTTCCTCTTGCTTTTGAATGATATTCTCTGAGCTCTGATGGGGTCTTGCGGGGCAGGGACTGAGGTTGAGCACAGTGTTGCCCGTCGCACGACAAGTCACGTGGCAGTCTGTCAGGTCACCTCTCGTCAGGAGGTGTACAGCACAGAAAGCAAATCTTCAACGGCAATAACGCAGAAACACATTTCATATCACATTGGTGTGTTTTATGTGCAAATGTGCACATAAAACACATCAAGTTGCTGTACATCCTTGTATTATCTTTACACTAGTTCACGTGCGAATGCATCAATCATCGCTATTGCGTGACGTGGCCTGGTTGTGAGTCCGCCAGTGGACGAGCAAGCTCGGAGTGGAAAGATATCAAAACTGCATCTCCTTCGAGATAGGACGCGGTGACCTCCCCGGCGTGCTGCTTTTTCAGCCTTTCATTTTATGTCTCCGATTCACTGCTCTGATTACATTTAGTTACAAAGAGTTGTTATAAAAGGTGATTCAAAGACAGCTCTCCATCAGGTTTTACAGCCTGCTCGCTCATTATGAGCTCCTTTTACTTTGAAATAGAGCCGTGCATCACATGAGAGGTGCTGTTTGCCTAAAGGATATAAAAGTTCATGTGCTGCTTGTCAACACTTGATTTTTATAAAATCTCTGACATAAAAAGCAGCTCTGTTGACAAGATCACAAATTAATGTATTACAAATCTTTAAAAAAAACAATTTTAAAAAACTGCTCAGAGTCCAAAAAGTCACTGCATATTTGGTACCAAGTCTTTCAAATGAAACAAACTAGCATTTATATATTTAAATAGGGTAACAATGTAACAATGTTGGGTAACAATGTTGGTTCAAAAATTAAAAAAAAAAAAAAGAAGCTTTTATTCTGTAGCCAAGTTTAGACTGGAAAGCCATTTGCTTAATGGTAGGAAAAATTAAATGCTCATATTTCTGCAGAAAAACAAACCTTCGTCATGGCTATGATTACTTCTTAGTTATAATTAGGGTTCAAAGAAATCAGTGCTATTTGTTCTCTGTTGACCCTTCCATCAAACCCAAACTCCTCCCTCTGCTCTCTAACATAGCACTTTCCCCTCCCCCTATACACAGCACCAGAATCCGTGTTTCCCCTGACTTCAGCTGTTTGTTAAGCACGCAGATTTATCACGCACACATTAATGTGGCATCATTCTTCTCTTCACATTCTCACGGTGACTATTCAGCATTTAACAGCCCGATGAGTGCACAATGCCGAGGCCGGGGTGGCATATACACACATAAATCATGTAAACAAGTGCGCATCAGATCTTTAAGAAACCTGATCAGAGAGTCGACTCCTCTGAAGGACACAGAGACCGAGCGTGACAAAACAGTTATTAAACCGAGCGCAAGCGAGACGATCTCTAGACCGAGCAGCAGGGGAAGGGGAGACGTGACCATGAAAGGGTGACAGAGCGAGACGCCAAAATGAAGAAATGCAGAGATGAGAGGATAGAGAAATAGAGGGCCTGAGAGACCTGATGGAGGGTGTAGGAAGAGGAAACGACCGCTCGAAGCAGATAAAGTGATCAGAACGGCCTCCGTGAATGTACAGATACTTAAAGGGTCTTTGTTTTGTTTTGTTTTAAAGGATTTGAAAAGGCTGTTTATAAAGTGAAGGACTTATGACCTGTATAACTTTAGCAAAGAAGGGTTTTGGGGATCAGAACCAGCACAACTATGGTTTAATCAGAAAAATGGAGGGATGGTAACACTGTGTAAAAGTCTGCCTAAAATTCAAGACTTTATTTTGAATCAGATTTTTCTTTCTTATACTTAAATGACTTTGATACAATGATCTTTACTTTTAAGGCCGGACTTCAAACTTGCATTTAGGTTTATTCATGTAATCATTAGGTTTCTTTCTGTTAAAAGGGAGTTTTTCCTTCTCACTGTCACCACCAGTTATTATAGACTGTCATTATAAGGTAACTACAGGTAAACACAGCGTTTAAGGAGATAGATTCAATTTTGTCCTTGGTCGCTGAAAACCAGTCGAGGCAGCTGTCTTCTTTAGAAAACAACTGCAAAATGACCTATGAAGGCCAAAATGATGTTCAAAAAGCACAGACTCACCAGCGCCTTCAAAATAAGCACCCATCTTCTTCTCATTTCCTCACAATCCAGCCAGTTATGATAAAGCCGGAAATGGGAAACAGTGGGGCCTTGTAGGAGTCTATTCTTCTGGTATACTGAGCCTCGGGGGACAGAGGAGGGAAATTACCATCAGTGACACCAGTTTGCGGCAGCCGTTTCTATCAGATAAGGCAGAATTGTACACGCCACTCTTAAATCAATCAAGGTCACCTCTTTGCTCCCTTTGCTTCTGTGTTATAGCGGGTTCAGTTCATAGTGGGCACCCCAGCTGTTGCACAGCACAGATGTAAACTTATCAGAACCTGACATACACAGCCAAACCGGGCTTTACTTCTGCTTTTATTTGACTTTTTCGGTTATTACTAGCACTCAGAGCTTTGACCTTGATGTCTGATGCCCTTTTGCTGTTAGTAAGTTGTCCAGCACCACCACCTGCTGGTGTAAAGGTATAAATGTATAAATTTTACATAGAAAAGTTTAGAGAAAGCATAAATGTTAACTACAAAACAAAGAGCCCCGATGTACTTTTTAACATTATTAATGTTGATGTGTTCTATACTCGTCACAAAATAAGTTTTATATTGTGAGATGGATTTTCAGTTTTTCTGCACATTATTTTAACCTTTTGGAAGAACCAAACATATTCTGTGAGTAGTTCTTGGTTCCAGTTGATTGATTTTAATCAGCAGTTGGGGTCTGATCTCATATTCCTGGTAGAAAACTGCGATGAGCTGCTTCAACTTGTATTTTATTGCATTCTTGCAGCCGCAGCCCTGCCCTGCAGCTGTCTGAGTAGGACTCTAGTGTTCCTTCTTTTGACTATTTAGGTGAGCAGGTCCATGGTCTTGTGTCATGCACTATCAACATGTAGTAGTTCCACCAACATTGGGAATGCTGGTGAGATCAGGTTTAACGTGCAGAAATGATATTTCAAGAGACGCTAATGTAAAGTATCAAATATATATGACTTTATTATGGAAATAAACTATCAAGGAAAAGAGAGATGGTGCTACAGCAGCCATGATCATCCAGTTCTGACGTTTAAAATCCAGGAGAACACCTGCAGGTTTCATGCATTAATTGGTCCTTGCACAAATGTTTAAAGAGATTATAATAGTGTTCTCTGAGCACTAATTTGTAACTGTTTTTACCCCCAAAGAACTCATAATAATGTATTTAAATATTTCAACTTTAAATTGTTGCTCAGTCTTGACAGTTGTTTCTTGCTTCTTTGTTTAACGTGAATACAGGACGGAGTTGCAATCAAACCTTTTCCCTAAATGAAATCAGAATGTCTCTGAGTATACAAATACTGCATTGTTCAGCTGCTGGACACCAGCGCTCCTTCACTGATAAGCTGAGTTTTTTTTTTACCCCTAGTAACACGCCTTAAAATACCATTAAAGAACAGAAAGCGAGCACTGAATTCAGACTCTGTGCCCAACCTTATTATGGACAAAGTAAGAAAAGTTCAAAGTAATAAAACAAAATACTGCAGTAGAGGAAACCCTCTGTAAAAACTGTAGTGCATCAAAGTTTAAAGCTGATTTCTGTCACTCAAATAATAATATACAATCACCGGACATTTTATTAGGTACATCTGTCTAACAGCTTATTGATGCATGGGATAATGCCTCGTTAGGAATGCAGACACGGTCGAGACGACCTGCTACTCAAACTGAGCATCGGAATGTGGAAGAAAGGTGATTTTATGTGACTTCGAACATGGCATGGTTGTTGGTGCCAGATAGGTTAGCCTGAGCGTTTCAGAAACTGCTGATCTTCTGGGATTTTCCCACACAATTATCTCTAAGGTTTGCAGAGAATGATCTGAAAAAGAGGAAATATCCCGTGAGCAGCAGTTACTCTGGGGGAAAATTTCTTGTTGATACTGGAGGTCAGAGGTCAACTCATTAGCACAAGGTATGCAGAAGAACATCTCTGAACACATGACGCGTCAAATTTTGAAACAGAAGCAGCAGCAGAAGCCCACACCGGGTGCTCTTCCTCTCAGCTAAGAATAGGAAACTAAGGGTACCATTCGAATAAGGTCACCAGAGTTGGACAATAGAAGATTATAAAAGTTTTGCCTGGTCTGCCAAGGCTCAGTTTCTGCTGTGAAACTGGGATGGTACAGTCAGTGTAAACAACATGTAAACATGGATCCATCCTGCCTTGTATGAACGGCTCATGCTGGTGGTGATGAAATAGTGGTGTGAGGGATTTTCTCTTAGCACATTTTGGGCACCGTAGCCTACCTGAGTATTGTTGCTAAACATAGCTATCCCTTTATGACAACAGTGTATTCATATTCTGATAGATGCTTTCATATCCCAAAGCTCAAATCGTCTCAAATTAGTTTTTTGAACATGACAGTGCACTCAAACGGCCTCCACAGTCACCAGATCTCAATCCAAAAGAGCACCATTAGGATGTGGTGATATCAGAGGCTTGCACCATGAATGTGCAGCTGACAAATTGGCAGCAACGGCGTGATGTTATCGTGTCAGTGTGGACCAAAATGTCTGAGGAATGTTTCCTGCACTTTGTTGAATCTATGCCACAAAGAATTAGGGCAGAAGAGGGTCCAGCCAGGTACTAACCAGGTGTACCTAATAAAGTGTCTTAGTGTATCTTGATACATTCACTGCTAAGAAGCCATTAATTAGCTACTAGTTTCAAAAGTGCCTAAGTCTTATAGCTGAACAGGCTCAGAGCAGCTCTGACCCCTCCATCCAGCATAACACCTGCACTGAAACTCAGACTCCATTAGCTTTACATGACGTGGCTGCAAATGTCCTAAAACTCTGTATTTCCTCCATCCATTTGGTTTCCTCTTGGACACCACCTTCCACGAGGCAGGGTCAAGGTGGAGGTAGGCCTTCGACTGTGGATCCTTCCTCTGACACCGTCCATGAGAGGAACACATGGTCTGACTGCAAAGCGTAGCCGCTGATGTCACGTTTACCAGGTAAGGACCCAGAGTGTTATCGATGTAGGACTTGACGGCAGCACAGGTAGCCTGAAAGCAGGAAAGAAACAGGATATGATAAACCAGGGATGTGCAGAAGAATGCCCAATAAAAGCTTTAATGCAACTTTACATAACAGAATCTTTAAGCTATATGCATGCTCAGGTAACAGCATGAATATGTTATTTAGTCTAAAGTTATTACAAAATGAACAAAGACGTATTTCAGAGCAGGTAACATGTCCTGTTTTACTCAGCATGAAAAAAATACATTAAGACTGTTAAAGATATTATCAGTGGTCAAAGCAAAAGGTGCTGAGAAAAGCGCCACTCTAGCATCATCATCAATAGACTGTTAAAAACACAATGTGCCACCTTGTTTTTTACCCGGTGATGCTCATGAACACATAAACAAGCGCTCTGGCTTCTTTTGACTCAGTCCCATATACAAAAGACCTGTTGTTTAAACCACTTTAATCTGCAGCTGAAAAAAAAAATCTCCAGTAAATGCTTCATTTACTCCCATCTGAGTAATGTTTGCCAAATATCAGTGTCCAGCTGTGCAGAGAGCTCCTTTTATAAAATGAAACCACATATTTGTCACATTAAAAAAGAAAGTACGCCCTCTGACATTTCTGAGGTTTCTAAATATCAGGATAGGATAAAAGCATTATCTAGACATTAGCAGGTCTTAAAATCACGTAACTACAACCTTGGATGAAAAACAACATGTGACATATTGCACCATGTTGTTTATTTAACAAAAACTAAAGCGAAATGCAGAAGACACGTGTGAAAAGCTAAGTGCACCCCACGATTCAGCTGCTTGGAGAACCACTTTTAACAGCAGTAGCTTGAAGTAATAGCTTTCTGTATGACTTTAGCAGCCTCTCACATGCTTCTGGAGGAATTTTGGCCCACTCTTCTTTACAATGTTGCTTCAGTTCAATGTGGTTTGCGGGCACTTGTTTACAGCTCTCTTAATTCTCATTGCAACACCTTCATTCTCTTCTTTTTCAGCCACTCTGTAGGAGATTGCTGCCTCGCTGGGAATCATTGCCCTGTTGCATGACCCAGTTTCAACTAAGTTTTAAATGCTAGAATATTTTGGTGTGAAGAGGAGTTCGTGATCGACTCAGTGACTGCAAGGTGTCGAATCACCCCTCTACCACTGTGCCTGACAGCTGGTGTGAGGTATTTGTGCTGATATGCAGTGTGTGGTTTTAACAATCCGTCAAGGACGTTGTTCCAGAACATGCCGAAACAGCTTTGTTTGTATGACTTTAGCAGTCTCTCACATGGTTCTGGAGGAATTTTGGCCCACTCTTCTTTACAATGTTGCTTCAGTTCAACGTGGTTTGCGGGCACATGCCGAACATGCCGAAACATTCTTTCAGAGAGAGAACAGGTACTCCTAGCAACCCTTTCAAACAACCATACTTGTTCAGTCTTTTTCTAATTGCACAGTCATGAACTTGAACATTTAATAAGCTGATGGAAGCCCGTGAAGTCTGAAATGAAGCTCAGGGTTTTTTTATTGCGATTTCTCTTATCAGCATTGCACAGTCTGACCTCTGGGTCTTGCTCCAGACCATTAAATTGGTAAAACTTCTGCTTTCACACAGGTGCTCACGCTTGCTGATGATCAGTGTTGGGGAGTAACGGAATACATGTACCGCCGTTACGTATTTTAAATACAAAATATGAGTGACTGTATTCCATTACAGTTACAAGGGTGGTATTCAGAATACAGTTACTTTGTTGAAATAAATGGATTACACGGCGGTCTTTTCCTGTTTCACATATTAGGCTATGCTCTCTCTATTTTTGGTAATTCCACACCGGAGGAAACCTAAACAACACGCGTAGCCTATTTAGAGGCTCTTATGCCTGTCTGTCAATCTGGCGGCCCATGTCACCTCTATTTGCGGCCCACATAATGACGTGAAGAATTATTTTACAAAAATTATTCACAAAAATGATTTAATATGAAGGCAATAGAGTGTTACAGGCATCGCCCTAAAGAATGTAGCCTCATGGGCAGTGTAGTCCGTGCTGCAGGGAGAATGGACTGCCATACTCGTTATGTATCTGTGAGCGCGAGGAGGGAGAAAAAGGATAGTCGAAAAGTACGAGTTGTCATTGAGCAGAAATGGGAGCTGGAAGCATGTAAATATAATAATAACCACTACAGCCAAAAAGAGTGCCTGACGAGCCCAGTTGTAAATAAGATATTATTAAGACTCGATTGTACACCGTGTTCGTGTTTTCCTCCGAAACAATAAGTTCCGTTGGAGCAGCCTTTCAGCGCCTCTCTCTGTCTCTCGCTAGCAAAGTTGACCCAGACAACAAAGTCAAGCGAGTTTTCGTCTATGAGCCCAAAACTTAACGTATTAGCCAGAGGTCCCTTTAATACGGTTCGGAGACGCAGACCTGTTTTATATACGCGTGGAATAGTTTTCTATACGAGATCGCTGCAAAAAGTGCAGCCTTACCCTAATGTCCACCCTACTGTTACTCATTTTATATTAAGATTTAAAAATCTAGTTGGTATTGGTATGGCGAGTAGTCTTCAGTAATAGTAATAAATCACACAGCAATACATTCATGTAGTTGTAAAAAAAAAAAAAAAGCATGATGATATATCAAGTAATCCAAAGTATTCAGAATATATTACAAAATACATTTTGGGGCATGTAATCTGTAATCTGTAGTGGAATATATTTTAAAAGTAACCTTCCCAACACTGCTGATGATCAGCTAATCAAGTGTAAGTTTATTCTCCATCTCAATTTCTTAGGTAGCAGTAAGGATATTTTGTATTTTTCCACACACTGCTTCTGCATTTTGGATTCGTTTTTGTTAAATAAATAATGACCTGGTGCAATATATCATATCTTGTTTTCCATCTGAGGTTGTATTCACTTAACTTTAAGACCTGCTAAGAGCGGGATGATTTGAATATGTCCTGAAACTTAAATCCTTATGGTTGAAAAAGGGTGTACTGTCTTTTTTACCAGTACTGTGTGTGTTCAGCAGGATTGAGAGGCCTTGTTGCGGAGAGGTAACAAATGAAATATACAGTGGAGCGATTCCAAACAGACCTTAAAACTAAAGAGCTTGAATATGAAATAAGGAAGTTTTAAAGTACGTTTTTTCTTTTTCATTTCAGTAATTTTTGTGCAATACAGTTTCCTGTGTGTAACTTTCAAAATTTTTTAAAAGCGTAACTTATAAAACAAAGACCCTTGTAGGCATCAGTGAGAAATGTAACATCCTCACTTTCACTATTACAGCCAATTACATCAAATGGACAAGTCAGTTATTGTACCTGAGTTTTAGAAAGAGCGTGGTCACCCCAAAGAACTACACCAGCAGAGCCTAAAGCGGCACTCTCTCCGATAGTGTAGACCAGGTGCTCCTGTTAGACAGAAACAGAGAGGTGAGCAAAACACGCAGCCCCAGTCACGACAGACACAGAATGTTTGAGTTGAAACGTCTGATTCTTGCCTGAGAGAGAAATTCCAGCGTGTATGTGTAGACGATGCGAGCATAGGCGTACACGGGCGGTGCGAACGGAGTCACCTGATCCGCTACTCTCATTGCCTCCAGGATGCGGTGGTGGCAGTAGAGGAGCACTTCTCTGCTGAGACTTTGCATCTGGATGCTGAGATAGATGTCGGGATACAGAGCAGAGGAGGTGCTCCACAGCCATAGAAGCCTGTTATTTCTCTTTAACTCCACAGCTGGACACTCCCCTGTGTAGCCTGTGCTTTTGTTGCTGTAGTAGTTGTAGCAGTTTGGAAAACCATAATAGCCCCACAAACCATCAGGTCTTGCCGCCTGCCCCAGTTTCAGAGTTTCCTCCATGAAATTCCTCGCAGCTTTGCTAAACTCCATGCGTGCTGCGTCATCTACTTGTTTGGGGCTCCAGTCTGGATGCTTAGACCTCACTAGTGCTTTTGACCCATCCTGGTATATCTTCTTAGTGTCCCAGTTTCTCTCCCATTCAGGTCTCCAACTTTCCCAATCCACCACACCCAGGCCTGGGAAACCCCTGTCAGGGATATAGGCGTTTACATTCTCCCTGGCAACTTTGAGATGTTTGTCAAGGCTGCTGTTTTGTGGAACCCCGCCATTAATAGCCTCTCCCTGGGGGGAATACCTTGGATACAGACCAAGCTTATCATCATAAAAGATGGTTATGTTCTGACCCATAAAGGTTTGATTCTGGTTGTGGACAATGTTAAACATCCCCAGGTCAAGGTTAACGCCATACTGAGAGAGGCATTTGGCAGTTGGGGCGTTCCACACAGTCAGGAAAGGTACTTTGGAAAAAGGTGAATTTGGATAGTGCAGCCCTGAGACGAGGCTGATCAGAATTAAGTGCTGCAGCACCGCAGGCTTCAAGGACCTCATCCCTGGCAGGAAGGAAACAGTGTTTATGTTACCCAGCAGTATTATGAAATTTTAAGAGCATATTGCAAAATGTTGCTATTTGTTTAAACAAAGCTTTTCCAGTTGTAAGGCAAATCAAATCAATAAGAGTTTTAAGAGTTTCTACTGTTTACGAGCCAGGAATTTTAAATGTGTCTATTCACTACTTGTTTCTTTATTACTTTTCAAACACCTTTAACACGCCAAAAGCTTTCTGATCATTACAGATGTTGTGTAATGCAGTAAACTTGGCTAGAAATAACAGGCTCTAGTGTCAAAATAATGTGTGAAATTAACTAACATTAAGCTTGCAAACACTGACTCACCGACTTTATAAGTAGAGAAGGATTGGAGCGTGTGGCCTTGTGAAATACCCACAAGTCTCATGATCTGAAACACATATTCAGGAAAAATGGGAAGTAACAAACGCTGAACCAATTAGAAGTGTCCACAGGACCTCCAACAACCAATAACAAGAGACATGCAAATCATTCTATGGAGAACACAGATTTAAAGTCACAGGCAAGTTAGCACTTCCTCCCATCACACTGTACAGCTTGAAAACAGTTTTCAGATTGTTTGAATTTAAAAAGAATATAAATATGACAATCAACAGTTTATTGGGGGACTTAAGAAAGCTTGACGTTTTCTGAAAAACCACCAAGCGAAGCCTTAATGAACTCTTCCACCTTGCAATTTAAATGCGTGCTTTGCTCAACTCTTAAAAGCATATAAAAATAACCAGTGGTTAACGAAAACCTACAATTACATGGGGAAGGGGGTATGAGGGTGCTGCTGGCAAAATGAGTCAATCCCTGAGAACTAGCTGGCTCGGACTCCCCTGGCCACAGAGGCTTCCCGCAGAGGCTTCACTCTCAACTGCTGACAACAAAATCATGCCTGTATTACTCCCAAAACCATATCTCAGCTATATTATCTCCTTATGTAGTTACAAAAAAAAGAAAAGCGTCACACTTACTTTACTAAAAATACACACAAAGCACGATAAAGCAGTTTATTTATCCAAAACTGGCTGGCACAGCGGTTAGCACCATGGCCTCACAACCGGAAGGTTCTGGGTTTGAACTTGCACGTTAGCTGGAGCTTTCCAATTTCCTCCCACAGTCCAAACACATTCATCTTAGGCTGATTGGAGATGCTATATTTGTCTGAGCCTGAATGGCTTTTCCGCACAAACTGCCTGCGCAAATCCTGAACCACTAATACACCTGAGTTCTCCCTCCTGTGTCAGTTGTGACCATGGCCCCTCGCCCAGTGTCGCTTAGGCAGCCTTAAATTAAAACACAACAACCTCAACAAAGAAGTTTATTTACACCGACAAATGCCATTTTTGTATGAGAGACATCAATATGAGAAACACTGTGCTTCTGGAGTCAAAAGGCCACTGAAACATGAGGCTCGTAGAGTGGAGATGTGTCACCCTTTTAAAAAAGTAGTAGTCATGTTTTGGACAATAATATCGTATAAAAAATACATTCAAATAAATAATAACACTGCGAATGCCTCTATAAACACATCAGATGTCAGAAAGAGGCCAATTTAAAGAAGATTTAAAAGAAATTAGGCACTTCAAATATATTGTGCTGTTATCAGATTTAAGTGAATCGTTTTCCACTTTCACCACATACATTTACTCATTCGCAGCATTTACCACAGAAGCATCCTCTCTACAAGAAGCATGGACACCTTGGCAAGCGGCGAGTGAGAGGACAATGTAAACAGGGTCATTTCCAGCAAGTTTTTTTCTTTTTTTAAATGATTAAAAGTTAGAAACAAACACTACCTTGGAATTTCCACAGCGGTTCTTACGATATACAGCAACAGAAAAAAACCACACACACCTATCTTCCCTTCACCTCTCCTCTTGTGCTCCTTTTAGACTTTTACAGTTACATAATAGGTATTAACAGATGAGCAGGCAGACAATCAGTAAGATCAAACACTGCAGAGCCACTGCTGTGGCTCGAGTCGCCGTCCCTTTTTGGTGTAGCGGGTCTGTTTGATCGCAGAGCTCCCCCTGATACCCGCTGTAACACTGACACTGAAAGTCTGCTTCAAAACTTAACCCGTCTGCTTTGCCGAGCTCACCGGTGACCGTCAGCTTGCCGTTCTTCTCGACGATGTCGTGGGTGAGGGGATTCAGATGCAAGTAAACGTCGCTGTTTGAGTTTCTGCGCAGACATCGCCCGTGAGAGCCGCAAAGGGTCTGGCTGCACAGTTCTGCTGCCGTGGAAACGTTCAGGAGGTACTGACTCAGTGTGCCCCGCAGATATTTATCCAGATCAGAGCAGGTGGTCTATGGGAAAAAATAAGTGGATACATGAAATCTTCAAGTACTGTGCAATTAATCTGAAAAATATGAAGTAACTAAAGCTCTGGTATGGAGTACAAATTGCTATAAATACACTTTGTAAGTGAGTAAAGGCTGTTTATTAATCAGCATGCTCTCAGAAGTTTAGATGATATCGTCTGTGGTTAAAAATAAATGCGACGTATCCAAGTGATGTGTTTAATTTCACAATCGTTGTGTGCATGCTTACTTTGGTTGTGTGCACAAGTTTATTTATGAAGCGCATTTCACAGAAAGATGTCACAAAGCGCTGTTACACAACAAAGAGTACAATAAATAGGAAAATTAAGTGTCATAATAGCCCATAAAATGGGTATTTTATAATAAAAGAGTAATAACAATAATAATTATACATGTAGTGCCACAGAGTGAACGGCTCTCTTCTACCTAGTCTTTAGTCACGTACGCAGAACAACAGATTCTGAGTTGTGAATGAAGACAGCGAGCAGCTGGGATAACTAAAGTGCTCTGTATGCAAATGCCAGAATCCTAAATCTATTGGGAGCCAGTGTAAAGAGTATAAAATAGGTGTGATCTGAGCATCAATAGTCTGGAATATGCGTTTTTATAGCTTGGAGGCATGAAAGAGATTATTTATCCAAGCTGGTTAAGCGTAATGGAGTAAAAGCAGGACGCTGTGTGGAAATACTTAAAGTACAAATACATTTATTCTGAATAAAGTACCTGAGTAAATGTACTCAGTTACATCCAGTGGTGCTGGGGACTGCTAGATTAACAGTCACTCTAATCCACGGATGTCAAAATGATTTTACATTGAACAGTCCACTTTGATCCTAAGTGGGCTGGACCAATGAAGCTCCTCTATATCGGTGTGTAAAGAACTTTACTTACACATTTAATCCCTGAGATATTTTAATATAAGGAAAACAAGTGTTTTTTCCAACAAAGATCTAAGATTTTTTTTTGCATAATATAGAAGTGTTGTTTGGGCTTAAATTGAAAGAAATAAACATGTAAAATTACAGAAAAAGTTTTGTTAGCTCACTGTGCGGAAATTAAATTGTCTTGTTGAAGTCTCTTTATGCTTGGGCCTTTTGCACTTCAAATCGTTACAAAAGTCTAGTTTTGCGTGTCTGTTGTTATATTATGACATGATTTAAACCTTTTCAAATGTATCCTTGTCCAATACGTTTGAAAACTAAACTTTGAAAAAATAAATAAACAGGTCAACTGCTGCAGAACATCCCTTTTTTTTAATGATGATTTCAAGATTTTGGATTTAATGCCCCAAAATGGAATCGAAGTCAAAGCCCCAGTCAGCGTATATGTGTTTAATCAGCACCTGATCATGTGGCCAAAGACATTAACCGTAAACCCTGAACTTTGAGAAATATCTCCTAGTATGAAATGCCTTCGCATGTCACAGACGAGAAGAGCAGCTCAAAAGTTAAGATGATAACATCTGTTCCAAAAAAATGCATACACCATATCTGAGTGATTGATGTGTTCGTTTCGCAATTGATGTGTGGACGCTTACTTTGTTGTGTGCATAAGCAATATCTCCCCACATGATTATTCCAGCTGCTCCCAGGGCCACACTCTCCCCGATCGTGGACACAAGGTCAGTCTGCAAAAAATTACAGGTCAAACAAAAGGAAAACAGTCAGCTAAGTAAGTGTCAGAGGTTCATAGGCTACTGTATGTGAAGTAGAGGCCCAGCTCTTCTGTTCTCATTCTCCTATAAGCAAATAAGGGTGTTTAGAGTGACTTTTAACTTGACCAACACCCATCCTGCCTACTCTGCACAAATGAAAGGTATTGGGGTGTCTGAATGCCAGCAGCACAGGAAGGGACTGTAGCAGCAGATAAGAGATGAATCTACACAGCATGCATTAACATTAGTGCTCAGTGACGGTTCTATATGTCAGGCTTTTACTAAGAATTAGCAGGAAAAAGATAGAAGAAATGTTTCGGAATATAGTCAGTAACATGGCTGGTTCGAAACTTCATTAGTGTCTTAAAGGAAAAAGCAGGAAAAAAGTTCCAGGAAGAGGAACCAAATTCAACACTGGCACTGTTTCCAAAGTTAGACTGTCACCTCGGTCAGCTGCTCCAGGGAGTTCATGTACGTGGGCCGCGTGTACACAAAGACAGGACGTGCCAAGCCATCGCCCGATGAGGCCAAACGCATCCCCTCTTTCACACGGTTCCGCACAAACTGGCGTCCGGCGGCTGATGAGCGCAGCAAGCTGCTCATGTAGATGGAAGGGAAGAGGGCTGTGCTCTCAGTCCACAACCATTTCAGCTGGTCATTGCGAGACACCTCCACATCAGGACAGCGGCCCGTGTAGCTCTCCAGAGTGCGCACGTAGTTGTGGTTGTAGCAGTCAGGAAACAGGTAGAAACCCCACAGCTGGTTGGGCCTCAGGTTCTTAGCTTGCTTCAGTGTGTCTAACATGAACAGCCTGGCAGACAACTCAAACTCCTGCTGGGCCACTTTTTTCACCTGATCAGGAAGCCAGGTTGGGTTCTTCTGGCGCACCAATTCCTCAGAATGTCTGCGATAAATGTCTTTGGCTTCCCAGTTACGTATCCAGAGGGGACGCCAATCCTCCCAGTCGATAACAGCTAAACCAGTGGCCCATTCTGAACGTATGTACTTCTTAACATCTTCTGGCATTTTCTCCAGGTGCCGTGTGCGACTGGCCACCTGCGGAAGTCCCCCATTCACCGGTGTTTCATCTTGTTCAAAATAGGGGTACAAGCCCAAGCGCTCCTTGTAGAAGATGGTCAGATTCTGATTAACAAAGCCCTCATTGGGTGTAGCCACAATCTGGAACTGGTCCAGCTGGAAATGAATTCTATGCCGCGGGGCACAATCTTCAATCGGGGCGTTCCAAGCAAGGAGCAGAGGCTTTCGGGAATACAGTGGCCATCTCGTGGGCTGCAGTCCCAGAGCAAAGAGGCAATCCCACAGCGGGACAATCAGCAGCAGAGCTTTCCAAGCTGACAAAGTCCCGTGCAACATGTCTTCAGATGTGGATGGACAAAAAGGACTGCCACACTCTGCTCTACAATCCACAGGAGGGAATGACATGTTAGTTTCCTGAATGCACATTTAATAAGGTGTTTTCTCTTAAACAAACCTTAAACATGTTTCCATTTTATTTATTCAAAACCAACTTTATAATTACATGGACATGAAGCACAAGCTTCTCTTTTGTGACATTGCCACTGCAGATTAATTTACATAAATGTCTGCAGACTATTAATATTTTCTTAAAAACAAGAAAATAAATAAAAGAAAATAAAAGAAAAATGGTAATACAATTTTTATCCAAAAAATAGGCTTCTTTAAACTGGATTCTACCTCTAGCAAGCTGTTAACATAAATTGCCTTCAATTTAATTACTGTTTGCAGCTCTTTTATTAGCAACGATAAAAAGGTAAAGTTAATCAACTTCAGCTTCCCTACAGATGGATACACTTACCTTTACTGGCAGGCTGGGGAAGCATTCCCCCGAAGACAGAAGCCTACAACTTCACTCCGCGTTTTGGCGTTGCTTTAAAAACAAATAGGAAAAGAAAATTCAGTATAAAGAAAAAGACGACGGGGTAACTTTACAGGAGCACATGCAGCTGTGCTGTGTCTTATAACCTCGGCTCTCCGGCTCCTTGCGGTATGTAAAACTCACAGAAGTCAACTTACCCCCTGCGATGTTGTCAGTTGCAACTCGTTCAGTCCCGAGTGCCAAACCACTCTCGGGATGGGATGTTCCATTCGGTCTGAGGAAAAAGGGGGGGCCGGAGAAAGGAAATGGACATCCTTTAAAAAAATCTGTCAGCGGCTCTAATTCGTTTCTTCACGTGACTACTTCAAACTGCTTCGAGTATCAGCTTAGCGAGACGTGCTTTGATTGCGTCCTGTTTTTCTTTTTCCTCAAGGCTAACCCTCGTGTCCCGGCTCAGCGCCTGAATGGGTCGGTCCGAGAAAGTTCGCCTCCACTCTCCGTGAAACAGATACACTGTAACCAGGGATGCCAATATCTACAAAAGGTCACAGCAGGGCACTGTACCACATCCCTAAATATAAGACCATGCTTACAACTCACCTTTCAGCTGCATGACAATCGTGTTAAGGATATTGAGAAATCTGATGGAGGCGATTTTTATTTAGTTTTTTTAAGTGCATTTTCCACCTTAAAAGGCCTAAAATTGCATATTATTGTGTGTTGTGTTACTGTCTATAACACAACAAACTTAATTTCTATCGTAAATAAGGCTCAGAAAATATTCTCAGTTATAGGTTACAAACAGGACCTCTGCGCCAACCCACAGTATGGATGTTATCTGAGCAGATGTGCTCACTAGGTGAACTTGACAACAATAACAAAAGTATAGGCCAACATTGTTCCAGCATGGTAAGATGCTTGTTGGTAAAGTATCATCTTGGAGGAAATAGTAATTTTTTCATAGCCTTTACACTTCCCACGAACCTAAAAGCAGACAGACCTAAAAACAGGGGCAGGAAAACCCCTTTGACTCATACCTGCCGACCTTTAGTGTTGATATTTCTTTTCTTTTCTTTTTGTGAGACTTGTCCCACTGTAAAACTTCCTACATTCAGTTATTCATTGAGATCACTTTAATAGCTTAAACAAAATTAAATTTAAATTATTATTTAAATATTCAAATCTTTTGCTTAAGGTGGTAATACTGTAGAAACACCCCAAAGCTGTTCAGTCATAACTGCTCTATACTGTACACAGTAAAATGTACCAAGAGAATGATATCATGATATATCTAAATCTCTTTGAGCACTCAGTAAGACTGGAAATGTGCTAAGTACACCAAAGAATCCAGTAGCCTGTAGAGCCACCTGTAGCAGCAGTAACGTGAAGTGTTTGTTTTCTGTTTGACTTTATCAGTCTCTCTAATCTCCGTGGAGGAATTTCGACCCACTCTGCTCTACAATGTTCCTTCTGTTTGTTGATGTTTCCAGAGATTCATTTTTGCACAACTCTCTTGAGGTCCAGCCACAGCATTTCAGGCGGATAAACAGCTGGGTTTTGACTATTGCAACACCTTGATTCTTTTCTTTTTCAGGCATTCTGGTAGAGTTCCTGCTGTGCGTGGGATCATCATCCTGTTGCATGACCCAGTTTCAGCCAAATTTTAGCTGTTGGACTCACATTTGACTCTAGAGTACTTTGGTATACAGAGTAGTTCATGGTTGACTCAACGACTGCAAAGTGTCCTATGCCTGCAAAACAAGCCCCAATTATCACCCCGGCACCACCGTGCTGACAGTTGGTATGAGGTGTTTGTGCTCATATGAAGGTCGTCCATAAGTTCAGTACGGAATATCTGTAATCATTCATCTGCCTCCTTTTCTGAGTGTTTGGCCGCTTCTGGTCTGTACTTCATAACCACTTTCTCACATTGCCAAACTCATTTCTGTTATCATTACTCGATTCCAATCATCTTCCAGCCCGCCTTCTTTGACCCAATCAGCTTCCAATCTGCATGTTTTAAATCTGTGCTCTCCATCATTCTCCCTTTCAGATTCTCATTCATGCATTCATACCTCCTCCCCATCTCCACCTCAGGCTCTGGGGAGTCCTGTCCTAAATCCTGTCACCTCTGGGAATCCATCCTGCCATGATGGGTCATTGAAGTCTAACTGCCAAATAAATTAATTTCTCTATCTCAATAAATCATGTTTGGTTCTTCCAAATGATCTTTCCTCTTTGAAATGCTATGGTGACCTGCTGGTATGCTTTGGTTTTTGTCAAACAGCACTCATTATGGCCAGACATCTTCACTTTGATCTCATATGCCCAAAGGACACAAAGGACACAGCATGTGCAAGACTTGTGATTTGAATCCTTCTAAACAAGTCATACTTGTTCAGTCTTTTTCTAATTGTAGCGCCGTAAACTTTAACATGTAGCATGCTAACCGAGACCTGTAGAGTCTAAGATGCAATCTGAATTTTTTTTTTGAAATTTCTCTGAGGATTGCACAGTCTGACCAATAGAATTAATTTGCTGAGGGATTTGATTTTAGGATGACTGTGGCAGCAAACTGTCCACGTTTCTGCTTTTATAGAGGTTCTCATGCTTGCTGATAATCAGTTAATCAAGTGCATTTGATTAGTAGCACCTGGCTGCTACTTAGCCTTACTTAATCTTTCAATGGACTCCACAGACTCTTCTGAAAACGTGATTTTTTTTATGTCAACAGTATGTTTTAATAAATTTACAGTTTGGTTGTTTAGGCTACACAGTGCATCATCTTTCATGTGCAGTTCAGTTTACAGGTATAACATTTACCTTTGAGATATATATATCTCACTGGTCTGATGAATATATTTTTTAAATTTACCAGTGGTGTATTTTTCAAAGCTTCTTTTTATTTGACTAGTGAAAAATTATTATCTCAAGTCTTTTGGTTGCTGGTACTTAAGTATTTTAAAGTTTCCTTCCACTCATGCAGACTTGAATGTCTTGAACACACTTCAGAAAGTGGGCAAGAGGCATCTGGCACACAGATTTCACTGCTGCCTGGAGCATGTGATGACAGCCACTGGCGAGGGCTTAACAGAGGAACCGAGTACCACATACTGTCATGTTGCCAAGCACAGTAGATATGGCAGTGGAGAGGAGATAGTAAAGGCCATGTACCAACACGTAATTACCTAAATTTAACAACCTGGGATGATTTGGAAAAATTGGGGAATCCATATGTGCGCTGTACTTGAAGGTGATTTTCTAATAACAGGTACAGCTTTTGCTTACGTCTGTACTCAATGAATAAGATCTGAAACACGGCATTCCTGGAAAAGGTAACATTTTCCCCAGGAGATACATGTTAACTAAAAGATCCCTGAGCACATGACTAGGAAGAGGTGGGGGAGCCTGGAAATTCTCTGGTTTCCTGTGCCAAAATCCATTCCGCTTGTTTTGCTTTTGAACTTTGCTGACTCACCTCACCATGTCATCAGCTTCTCTCTAGGGCTCTGCAGAGTAAGGAAAAAGTGGACCACGGACAGACCCGTGTGAATGAACAGGGAGGGAAAGGAACAAAGGAATGGCTTCATTTCCGTCTACTCTCGGCTTCCCTTTGACCTCTGCCTCCTGAACATTACATCAGCTGAAGTCAGGGATCGTCAGGAAGCTAAAACAATGGCAGGGAAACTGCCAACACACCCTACTATCTTCACTTTTTGTCCCAAACACTTTATGAATTGTGATACATTTGGGGTAATGCTCTGACTTGGTAAATTTGAACTGAGGAATTATAAATGGTTGTAACAGCCAAACATCTTCTTCAGTCTCTGAGGAGTGCATACATTACATCATTTGTAACTATAACCTTATTTTGTGGCTTTACTAGAAAAAATAGGAGATTACCACCAAGTTTCCTCGACTTATTTGTAATGACTACATATGATCTCACTGTAACACAGTCAAATGTAACAGAATCCATGTGAGAACTAGCACAAAAATGGCTACAGTAAGCGCCTTTGTTTTACTTTAAAGCACTACAGCTTGTTAAATTACTCCCATGTAAACAATATATCTATTTTACTGTTCATAATTCAAAGTATGGTTTAGTTGTATTTCAAGGCTGCTGATAATTTATAGTGACTGCCTCTCTCAGCCTCAGCCCCATGGACAACTTTTCCCCGTATAAACACACTGCATACATCAGAGAGCACATTACGCAGATCAGAGCGCTGCTATTTGGTGTCATATTCATGAACTTAGTGCATTTTTTATGACTTTACAGGAAAGCGTTCATCCTTTAAGCGAAACATCAAAGACCAATGGAGAGGAAACACATCAAAGGGGCTGACCTTTGGCCTCGAAACGCTCCGACCGCATTCCACACAATTACAGACACCAGAGAATGCCTGCAAAGGAAGCCCTACCCATTTATTGTGGGGATTTGTCATCTGAGCGCAGTGAAATATGTTTACATCGCCATTAAAAGTTGATACTACACCAGCTGGCAACAACAACCAAAACCTGTCACGATCTGAGGCTGAGCTTTTAATTTCATCCTTATCTATTTGGGAAAGCAAACTCCACACAAAGAAGTAAATATGCATGATTTAAAAAAGTTAAAGCAGGTATAGCTTTTTGCTGCCATCTAGAGGAAATGTGGCTTTTATGTTGCAGATGTCTTGAGTTTAGATTTTTTTTTTTTTTTTTATAAAAATGGGAGAAAAAAATTAAGGGGGGAAAAAAAGAAGTTTGATTTTCACCGGCAGCCTCAAAGCACGGCCAGACAGAAATTCAAGAAGGTGACGAGGAAAACTAAATATAAGCCAGAATCTGGAGATGCCAGGGTTACGCTTACAGCTGTTTCACAAGTACAGGGATCACTGACCCCACATTCAAAAGTCACCATTTGGTTGAATGCAATCTGCACTTCACTTAATATTTTCTGAATAGTTAGCAACTTAAAGGATTTCTTGCGAACATGTATAAAATCAATTCAATCTTGTCTACTTCCTCTTCAGCTAAAAATAAAAATTGCTGTTAGCTTTCTAAAGTTCACAGAAATAGCTTGACATTTTAGTTTTACTTGTTTTCTTAGAAAAGAGAAGCACGACCGGTTCTGTGTCCACAGACACCAAAAAAATAATGTTTTTACTGTAGTACAAAACACAAGATGTTTCCTATTTCACAGACGCCAACAAGTCTCAAGTTACCACATTACACTCATGTAAGCCATGTAAGAATCATGACTGGCTACCAGAATACTAAAGTAACAAAATCTTCCTTGTAGTGTAGTGTGAAAAAAATTGTTGTCAGGCCTCATTTCTTCATATTTTACATCAATGGACCAGACATTTCTGTATTTTTTTTTCACGTGGTCTAGAGGAACAGCTCTCCAGGTTTTTCTGTAGGTCATTCAACTTCATCTATAAGATACAGTAGAGGCTTTGTCGTGATTTTTTGCTTCATTTAAGCCAGTTGTGTTGGGGATCTTCGTCAAAACTGATGGAAGTGAATACATATGATTTTGATCCACCATGCAAAATAATATGGAAAGCATTTGATTGACAAAGGCTTCATTTCTCAGGATGACAATGACCTGCCATAACACCTGGAAAGTAAAACATACAGTGGAAGTCTCAACCATGGATTGGACCTCAACATTAATGAAGCAGTGTGGGATCATATCAACAGAGAACAAAAGGGAGCCAAAAACCAAAACTCTGAAAGTCCTTCAATAAACCTGGAGAACTATTCCTGAAGAATAAAGCTTGAATGCAAAAGTTTAGGCCGTGTGGAAAAATAAAAGTAGTTGTAACAAATCTTGATTTTCAAGCTTGTTAAAACTGTGGAAAAACTGTTTTTGACCTCGTATGTTGTGTTTCCATCTACGTCTGCAAATTTCAATAAATCACTGCACCGATTTCCCATTTTCCCAGCAAAATACAAAGAAAGGAAGGGTGACTAAAGACTTTTTGCACACTAGTGTAAATCCAGGACCTAAACTCAGATGTAAGGGGAAGAACTTCACTTCCTAATATGATAAATGAGAACACGGTCTTCCGGTGTCTAACTTTTTATTCTGCACTGTAAGGTCAAACATCCCAGTGCAGTAACAATAAACAAGATGAACTGCACCAGAAAGCTTCAGCCAATATGAAAAATAACACAAAAAAAAGAAGATTTGAGTGATTTTGCTCAATAAACCATTTATTCAAGTATTTTCAACTAAGAAATCTGATGTTATTTACAGTACATTATGTTCACTAGTGCAGGTCTGAGCGCCAATAACAGACTAACTCAGACGTGACAATACAGAACATAAATATATACAAATTCCACAATCCCTCATCATTCCCACCCTGCAAATACATCTTGCATTTGTAGTTCACACATGAACCCAAAACTAGCACATGTACAAAGACACATACAGAGTCTACATCTCACAGAAGGCATGAACCATTAAACCCTTTTCACGTCACAGATGTTTTGCCCTGCAAAATTAAAAAAAACAAACAAAAAAAAACTCAACAGGAGAAACACGAATTCATCCGAAGTATTCTCCAAGTCTGCATACATATCAGCTGGGTAGTGGAAACACAACTTGTACCATCACTATTTTTGTGAATGTCAAAATAAAGACTTGTTGAATTCAAATGTATAACATTTAATTCAATATATCATTTTTCATGTGACAGTTTGAATTTTCCTTTTTCCTCTGCAAGCCCCATTCGGCAGTTCTTGACTGCAGCTCTCGAGACTTGAATGATGCTCAGCAAAGAGGATCTGTGGCTGCACGTCATTGTAGACCGGTCACTGTGCAACGTGTCACACCTCACAGAGGACGATGGGGAAATCGACATGAATACACGGGTGGTCGAGCTTCACAATTCCCTGGAAAAAGGAAAAAGAAAAAGGAGGAGGAGTGATGGCACTGACCCTATATCGCCCTGCCACTGCAAAAGCGTGTTCCTAGCTCACCTGTGGAATTAGATTTTTCTGGATCCTCTTCAACTTGGACTTCTTTCTGCCATTTTTTGTCACGACCGTCTCCTCGTAGAATTCATGGGCGAGGTCACCGTCCTCATCATAATACAAAGAACTGCCAACACAGAAGGTGGACAATTGTGTCAGGATTAACATAGAGGAGGTGTAGGCGTTACTTGCTTGCTGATAGTCGCATCTAAAACGGTTGTCAAGTTTAAAAAAAACAAAAAAAACAACAACAACAACAACAACAAACCCCCCTCCCACCCAAATTTCTCACTCCCCTCCAACGTTTGAGCCTCATGTATTTATTAATGTGCCTTTTTGGTTTGTCTGGGTTTTTAAATGTGACAAAAATTATTTACTGGATTATTTTGACATTAATGCTTAACCCCACTAGGAATAAAATTATTGGCTTTGAAATCAAGAATAATCTAGAAACCTTACTGTGGACAGTTTAAAGTGGGACAATATTTCAGTAATAAAGTAAAGTGTGGCCTATAAAACTGTAAATGCACAAATGCCACTCTGGCACAAAAAAAAATATGCTACTAGGTAGTACTAGGCATTTGAATGGGTGAGTAGATAAGGGTCATTCTACAAATGGAGGACAAAACAGGCTTTAAAAATTATATAAAAATGTAATTTCTTTTTTAATATCATCCTTTATTTTATAGTTTTCTGGTATGTATTTAAAAATAACAAATAGTAAACCATCAGCTGATCAGATCTGCCCAGGCATCAAAGATCCACTTTTTGAGCTATTTTAGTTGCTGTGTACTTTGTCATCAAGTACAAAAAAATAATTTAATTTAACACTCAAGAATTTATTAAAGATAGTGACTATTCATTCAACTTCATATAAGACCCAACTTATATTAATTTAAGCAACTTTCAGAATCTGCTTTGCCCAACTTTTCAGTTTAAAGTCATTTTAGTATTTATTTTCAAATCTTCCTCTCAAATAAACCTCTCATACAGTTATTCAAACTATTACAAAGTCAATAGATTAAACCCTTGTGAGCAAAGAAAATCATCTAGGATTAGATGATATAAAAAGAATATGGTAACTTGAATGAATGTGACAAGAACCACAGAAATGTGGTTTAATATTTTTTTAGGTTTGTAACGTGTTTCTGTTATATGCATGCTAACTCCATGCAAGTAAATATAGTTTGAGTGATTTGAAGTGGTGTGACCTGAATCCGATTGAGATGCTGTGGTATGACCATAAAAAGGTGGTTCATGCTTGAAAACCCTCCAATGTGGGTGATTTCTGCAAAGATGAGTGGGCCATAATTTCTCCACTGCGCTGTAAAAGACTTTTTGCCAGGCATCACAAATGCTTGATTGCAGTCTGTTGCTGCTAAGGGTGGCCCAACAAGTGATTAGATTTAGGGAGTAATCACTTTTTCACACAGGCCCATGCAGGTTTGGATTTTTCCCCCCTTAATAATTAAAACTTTATTTAGAAAGTGCATTTTGTGCTTACTTGTGTTATTTTTGTCTAATATTTACATTTGCTTGATGATCTGAAAGTTTTAGGTGTGTCAAACACACAAAATAGAAAATCAGGAAGTGGACAAACACTTTTTCAGACCACTGTATATAAATAAAAGAATGAAAGGAAGCTTTCAAATTATTTTTTTCTACTTTGCTAATACGGGTAAAAGGGTTGCAGTTAAAATGACACACTCGATCTAATCAAAATAGATCGGAAAACACACCCCTAGTGTTAGCACATGACTCAGTTATGTCCCTTCCTCTTTGTCATGGCACTGTTGTGTTATGCTAAATAGGTTTCGGTAACAGAGCTGCAAATATTGCAGTGCATAATTACTATTCTTTGATTTAGGGCTCTGTGATACAATGAAATATGTGAGATGACAATATTAAAACGTTTATCATTTTCATATTATACACTATTGTTTATTGCTTTTACTACAGAATTTTTTCGCTGCCTTAAATGATGGTTTGCAATAGTCACCATGACATCCCAGAAGGACCAGCCAAAACAAATTGCAGAGCTCATTCCTAAATGTGGGGGTTAAATCTGTAAAATGGACATGGTTTGGTAATGAAAAGTCTGATGTGGACCACCGGTGCCCACCACAGGCAACACACAACAAAACTTTTCTACACAGCACAAAGAGAATTTACAAATGGGAAACAAAAGAGAGCCATCAAGTGTTAATAAACCTCAGACTGAAATGTTGGAACAAGTTCTTGCCTGTGGTACACCACATAATAAAGACTCACAAAGATAATGGCAGTCATTTCAACTTATATCTAGAAATAGATTTTGTGCATTGGTCAAAACACTCGACTTAAGGTATACAATCCCCAACCAAAAGCACTTAGCACAAGTCTGTTTATCTCATTTATATTACAAGTGTCGAGCCAAAGTATTGGAGGAAATCCACGACGTAACATATTATGCTGCAACAACAGATATGTGAACAATTCGAACAACACATCGGTGTATGAGCTTAACATTGCACTTCATCCAAAACTGAACAATCTGCAGTCGATATTTTCAGACAGGCTATTATCCTGACAACAGGATTAGAGATGGCACGATACCACTTTTTTATGTCCGATACCGATACCGATATCATAAATTTGGATATCTGCCGATACAGATATGAATCCGATATAGTGTTTTTTAATCAACAAAACTGTTTTTTAAATATCTTGCTGCATTTTGTATAAGTTCATACTCAAGTTTAAAACAACAACTACACTAAAGCTATTCTGTTATACCTGTATGCAAAAAATTTTTTTTCATAGTTCAGCAATACTGATCAATCTAATAAACTTAAACCTACACCATCCTCCCTATTCTGGTATTTTAAAGAGTACTTAGCGTAAATATTAAGCAACCTAACTAATAGGGTTCCAACTCCCAGCAACAACAAAAATAAATAAATAAAAAATAGGGAACCACCCCTCACGCTCCACCTCATGATGCTTAATCGACGTAATCAACCTTAATTTGATGCAGTGTGAAAAAAAAATGCACAGAAATCAATTATTTTTCAAGAAATATTAAATAGATTCAACATCTTTCTTCAACAAAATTGCAGACTGCACAGATAGTACCTTCCCAAAGGAAAAAGTACTATAGCTTACTAGGGTATATATTAGACTTAATAGTTACTATATACAGTAATTGACTTCTATTCCTTTTACATCAGATTAAAACTTTGGGTGTAAGATTTGGATAATTATTTATTAAAAGCTAGACATTTTAAATGAGAATAAGAAAGAAAAGTATGTCTTTGTGCCCCCTTTTCCCTGTTCATGCCCTATCGGCCCCCTGGCTAAACTTTGCTAGATCCGCCCCTGCACAGTTACCAGCGTCAGCTACGTAGAAAAAGATCCTCGAGTAGAAAGTAATATTAAATAAATTCTAACAACAGCTTATCAAGCTTAAACGTTCTGCTGTTGTTCAGCCGCTGGTTTCCTCTTTCTGGTGCAAAGTGGGCCAAAAACAAACCAGAGAGACGGACTCGCGACAGAAAAGCCGATCAGCTGATCATTAAGCAGTTTCATGATTGAAGTAGCAGCAGGAGAGGCAGTCGCTTGTTAAGCTTAACGCAGGAATGCTTTACAAACATTCAGAGATGGACTTACACACTTGCTTTACTTCTCTCGGGGATAACTTTGTCGGAGATGAAATGCCGGGTTGCTAGCGAAGCTCCAAATGCTATCCAGACCACCGACAGGTCCCGCATGCCACAGCTGCTCTATCACGTGATGCATACTGCTCCGAGTGCTAACGTTCTGAGGTGAGTTACGGCGCGTTGCAAGTTTTGTGAGGTGCTTTCGTGATATTTAATGGATCGGATTACATTTTTTATTTTTCTCCGATATCCGATCCAGTAATTTAGGTCAGTATCGGACCGATACCGATACGTAATATCGGATCGGTCCATCTCTAAACAGGATACAACCATACAGGAGCAGTAATGATAGTCAGAGGCTTTGGGGAAGCACTTGAGTCATGGGGAATGCGTAGGGTCATCTAGTATGTGTCACTATGGGTAACTCCACACAAGGCCCATAATTATTTCACTTTTGATTATTTAAGTTAAATGTACAAAAGAAATCGGCGCCAGTTTAACTCAGTGTTTGGAGCGGGTGATTCCGCGTGGTGATTATATAAACCTTTCACAGAATTTACAATAAATGCACTATATTGATTTATATTGTTATCAGGATAAGAAATGACTTAGTGGGATATGACAGTTTAAGACATGTCAACAAAATCAAAACAAAAAATTAATTAAAGATGACCTTTAATATTTGGCATGCAATTTGCTTATTAAGAACTTAGGACAAAAGCAAAATGCCATTTTGGCAGTATTCCTCAAGAGCTGTTTTTGTAATTTAAATAATATTTTGGAACTGCTAACTAGGCTTGCATTTTGTCTCAGGGCGAGTGTAATTTGCATAGCAAATGTATGTGTTAGTATTGTGTGAATGGATTTTTTTCAAACTCAAGGGTGGGATAGAAAACGTCCTTTCAACAGCATATCCACTGTATTATTTATTTACCTTCTCCTTGTAAAAACAAATGGTGTTGCATTCTTAGAGCCTTTCAGCCGGGCCAGAGACTGCTCGTTCCCATCATTTCCTGACTCGCCTCCGCTGCCTGAGAAAGGCCAGACACCTTTGGCTTTGGATCCACTTCCTCCCATTCTCAGAGATAAGGCATAGTTAGTCTCAGATTAGAGCGTTCAGTCTGGTTGGTAGCCAGATGCTCAATTGCTTACCAAGGTCAGAACCTGAAAAGTGAAAGTACATAAATAAGTAAATTTCACTGTCTGGTGTCCGAGTGAACTGTTTACTCAGCTGCCAGCTGTTAAGACGTTGTTTGCTTACTGACTGCTGGCTCTATTTTGGTGCACAGAGGACTCTGTTGGCAGAAAATGGCCAAGCTAAACTCAGAAACATCTAAGTATAATCTTGAGAGCTTGAAAGACAAGGCAACTAGACTTACTAGGTATGATTTATTTCAAGGGGCTTCTTCACTTCTATAAAAAAAAGTTCCGTCTGTTTTATATCGTTACTTTACACTACGGTAGCTTCACCGTAAGCTAACCAACGGGCCACAAAAAAGCCGAACCTAAACGCATTAAGTGTCACTCAAAACGCTTGACACCTTACAAGTTACTTAAAAACACACCCACGGCTTCACAATATATTGTACATCGTCTAATATTTTGCAACGGCGCCCGTTTGATGTGTGGTGACCTACATGTGGCTAATGACTACCGGCTAACGGTACCTGCACAGTTAGGTGAGGTAAGCTAACAGACTGTTAGCTTCCGACTACAGACGCAGGTTAAACAATAGACGAGTCTGCAAACACACTGCTGCTTTATACACGGGATTCTGACAAACATCTTACCTTATGGTACACTAAACCTGACATGTCCTGTCATAACTTTTACTACTAGCTATGTTTAGCTAGCGCTGGCCGTTGCTGTCCGACCGACGATGGAGATCAGCTGATCTGACCGACTATTAAAGAAAAAACGTCACCAATATTTAACTAAAGAATTTATTCAAAGGTGCGTTAAATGAATCTTTTTTATGTTTAAAGTGGGTGTTCATACCTATATCTGAATTTAAAAATGTATAGTATGCACACTGTACTGTGAGAAAGTATTTACCCCCATTTCGTTAAAAAAACAAAAACAAAACCCTGACCTAACCCTGATTACTTTCAGACCTGTCGAATCAAAACATAACTTAAATAAGACTTGTTTAACAAAGGGAAGCAGTTTAAAGATCTGTCCAGAACAGCAACAAAATAATCATTGACGTCTATCAGTCAGGAAAGGGCTATAAAGCCATTTTAAAGCTTTGGGACAGTGGTTAACCTTCCCAGGAGTGGCCAGTGTATCAAAATTAGTCCCAAGAGCATATCTATGCCACGGGCGAACAAAAAAAGATCCTATAGATTCCCAAGACTTTTCAGAGGACAGATGAGATGCTTTGGTGTGACCTTAAACAGACCATTCACGCTTGAAAACACTCCAATGTGTCCCAAAACAATACTGCAAAGATCGGGCCAAATTCCTCAATGCCTTTTATCGCAAACAGTTCACTGCCGTTTTTGCTGCCATGGGTGACACAACCAATTACTTTTTCCCCACATAGGACCAGATTGGTTTCGATAGCTGTTTGTGTTGTTTTGTTTTGTTTTAGCCTTAATAAATATAGTCATCATTAAAAAAAGGGTGGGGGCATTTTGTATTGAAAAGTGTTAAGGTGGTTCGGGTATCTGTCTTGGATTGCTCCTGGGTGAGTTGGCTCTCGGTTTGCTGCTGGCCCCACAACCCAGCCCTGGATAAGCCTTTGTCTAATATTGAAATGAGCTTATGATCTAAAACATTAAATGTGACAAATACGCAATAAAAAAAATTAATAAATAATGAAAATTTGAGAGGGGGCAAATGCTTTTTCACAGCACTGCACCTGTAAAAAAAAGAAAAAAAAATACAAAAACGTAATAGATTTTTTGGTAATTCTTTACTAAACGCAGTGCACATTAGTCACGACATTCTTAAGATTGCTACAACAAGTAAATTTGTGCATAGACTTCCATACAGTGAAAGTGAACAGAGTGACAGAAGACAAACATTTTGTTTTAAAGGACAGAACAAAACAAAGATATAAAGGAATGACAGGAAACTTCCAGTTAAACACATCCAAAGAAATATTCATTCAAGGTTCCAGTCAACCAGGGTGACTTGGGCACTGTTTTCGCAGACATTCATAGTTCCATACAAATGTCCATACATCAGTCACACTCACAAATTGTCAGTGAAATTCAGAGTTGCACCCATCAGGGGTGTAAGAGAGGACATGGCAGACTCGGAGCTTAGGTCAAGTGAAAATCCAAATACCTTACAGCAAGTATGTGTTTAACCCGAGGGTGAGAAGCATCATTATTATGGTGGGTTGTTGAGTGAAGGCAAAGGGGATTAAATGCATTATTTGAAATATTACCAATTTTGGTTTTCTGGAAAAATAACACAGCTGAGGTGCAGGATAATCCTACAGTAACCAAAAGCTAAAGACATTACTGTCTCATCTGCCAGTCGTCAATTCTCTCAACTCATTCTCTCAGGCACATCAGACTCTCCAGGTGTAAGGCACGTCTCATCTCTCACATCATCTCACATGCACATTCGCGCTAGCGCTCTCTCTCTCTCATAGTCTCGCGCCCTGTCTCACACTCTCGTTCACCAAGAGGCGTTTGGAGTTGGATTCTCTGGGATCTTTGAATGCATCGATGGCCGGTCAACTTCTGGCGATCGTCCAGCCGAAAGGTGCACGCTAAAGCCCCTCTGAGCGTAGGCATCTCAGCCGGGCGTTGAGCCAGCCAGAGCCTCCTGCATTTTAGTGCGAGCCAACGCGTAGCGCTGCACGATCTGCTTGATATGTTCCTCCTCTTCACGCTGCAGAATCCGCAGGAAGTTCTTTAACTCGGGCATGGAGAAGGCATGCCACTGCAACCGAGAGCGAGAGAGAAGTTAAATTGGTATATCTGAAGGTGAACGATCCATACGTGTTGGATGTAGAGCTGTTTATGTTTTACTCACATTGACTTCGCCAGTTTCGTTCTCTTTCAGCACAAAACTGAGGACTTTCTCATTCGGTCCAGCGCACAGACGCAGACGAAGGGGACGCTCGGTATCAGACAGCTTACGGATATAAACTGGAGGAGAAAGAAACCATTTAGCGATCACCAAACACATTAAATAAAAAAAGAAACGAAATCACGATTTAATGTTAAAGCAGAATACCTTGGTCGTGACGCTCGCTGCGCTCAAATAGAGCAAACTTGGCGGGATTGTCCACAACGGTGAACTTCTTCAACAAAGCCTCGATGACCTCACGAGCCGAAGTTCGAGAACTTATGTGCAAATGCTTGGACGCGTCCTTCGGCAGGTAGAAAGAGGTGCGCCGCTTCACTCCGCTGGCCCGCCTCCCGCCTGTGTCGTTGCCTCCTTTCTTTGGGGTGGGAACAGACACGGGTCGGGCCAGCTTGAACTGCACCTTTATGAAGCCGGTGTAGGACCCATCCTTGTTCTGTTAAAGGGAAAAAAACAAATATTAAACTAAAAGATAAAAATGCTTTGGAGGGAAAAGCAGGGATTTGTTGTGAAGAATCACAGCTCACCATGTTCATGAACAGATTGCTGTTGATCTGAGCATTGTACTCCTTCACTTTCTGCTGAATGTCCACCACTGTCAGCTCCTGCTTACTCAATTCAATCTGTTCATCCTGGAAGGAACAGAAGAGTTACAGTCTTTAACCACCAGGTGTCAGTGCTCACCTCAAAAAAAAGCAGGGACAAGCCAGAGAGCAGGACAAAACACTGATTAGCAGAGGAAAGGCCCTTTATATGATTGTGTCTTACAGCATTACAGGGATTTTCCCGCTCAAAATGAGCCTTTGAGAGGGTGACTACACAAGACCATGTCCCCGTGGCCACTTACTCAAGAAAAATCTAAGACATTTTCTGCCTTTTTATTTTTTTCTGGACATTTGATAATTAAAATGCATCTTAAGCTCAAGTGAATTAAACCCCATTTAAAAACAACTGGTTTAAAAATCACAGTTCTGTTGGTTTCCCTTTGGTGGTTGGCCAAAATCTTTTTGGTCAACGTGGAAAAAAAAATTATATGCAGGAAAAACCCTGCATTAGTGTTGAAAAAGCCCAGTGTTCATTTTTAGGGTGTTTTAACAAGGGAGGGAAAAAAAGTTGTAATGTCAGTCAAATTTGATTTAAACAAGTCTTCCGTGTTTTTTTTCTTCAGCAATACTGCTGAAACACGAGAGTAAAAGCTGGTTTTAACTGATGTTCGGCATTTCTAACAGCGAACACCAGTTGCATCAGACTTTCAACTTCCGGACAACGCAGCAAAAGAGGCGAACACAATGATGTCAGCTCTGTCCAATCCAGTTCAGCGGCTCTGATGCCTCCATGTAGGAGGGCTGATGGGAGAAGGGAGGGAGGAGGAAGAGGGAGGAAAAGGGAGGGGGTTTGCAACTTGCAGCTGTTTGCAATGATGACTGTGGCCAACGGCTCTGCGCTGCATTCCTCAACTTGGTGTTCATGTAAAAATAGCCACCCCTCACAGGCTCTCACAAGCGGGAGAGACAATGCCCTCCTCTGTTTTGCAGGCACATCCTGTGAAGTCAGCTGCCTCAGCAACCGCAAACTCCCAGTCATGTTTCAGTCATGCACATTTGCCCCCCCAGCAGATGCAGGGCTGCCAGATTAAAAATCAGGTTTTCTTGTGTCTTCCAATTTACACTATAATTATTCATGGTAGGGGTTTTCTCAGGAGTAGTAGCCAATATTGTAGATGCAGGACTGCCAGTAAATGTGAGATTAAAAAACAAATGCGAATTCTTATAGGCTACCTTTTGCTTAATTATCTGCTGAACCACACACTGCCTAAGAAAGATTGTTAATTAGACATCCAGAAAGATCCATAGCTGCAAATGTCTAGGGAGATCCATGGGCCGTAGAGTTAATATGCTGCTGTTAAACAAATCAATAAAGTCAATAAGTGGTGGGAGAAAATTATGCACAACTGTGCCTCTGCCGGCTGGCAAAGGGAGAGTCAAATATTTCTACAGTAAACTGTACCCACATCTCACAGGAAAGAAACCCGATACCCATGTGGGTGTGCGTATGACTAAAAGATAAGAAAATGAAGAAATCCAAAACACTCCATGACTCATGTGTGACTGAGAAATTAATGTGAACAACCTGAGAGTCAATGAATGGTGGGTGTTTGGCTGGAAACTTGAGTGCGTTACAGGTTCATCTGTGGGTCTGTGCTTGTTACAACAAGACACATATATACCGGTATGTGTGTGTAATCTAGACGTAACGAGTGCTCATTTGCATTTTAAAAAGTTCACACAAGTCTTTAACCTGTTTACTTAGAACTAGAGGAACTCCACCCTTGAGCCTTGCAGGCTTGCCAACCATCTAGTCTGCTGGGGTTCCTTTGAGCAAAACAACTCATTCCCAGCAGCATCTACAAAGTAGGACGCCCAGCAACTCATCCCAGAAGTAAAAGAACACAAACACAACTCAATAACAGACCCAACACTGACAGCTAATAAGCAGAAATGGGGAAATAACGCGAGAATACAGTCCTGCTGCGAAACACCCACAGTTTCACTTCCCCTTTATTTTAAAGCTAATGATTTTTATGAAACCTATGTGTTTTTAAACTTGTAAAATTTCTCACCTGCTTAACTGCGGGACTGACAGTATCTTTTCGGATTTTGGGGAAGAAAGATGTCCGGGCGGTGAAGTACTGCTCGAACTCGGAGTCAGAGTCCGAGTCGCTGCAGTAGCCGCTGCTGGTGGAGCTGCCCCAGGTCATCTCAAAGGAGGGAGTTTTATCCGAGCTGCTAGCCGCGGTGGTCATGCTGACTACCGGCATATATCCAATAAGAGAGTCGGGAACCTTTAACTTTACTACGCTGTTACCCCGAATCGCTCTCGATTGAGCTTAATTGGAATTTACTGACTGAACTATGCCTTACAAAAAGTCCTAACCGGCAACAGTGCTAGCTTTTAACGATAATATTAAATAATCTCGCGCAGGACAAAATACCGCTAAAAAATGTCGACGACTATCAACAAGATCTCACGAATCTTCTCCTCAAACTCAGCCTACCAGCCACGTTTCCGCCGTACAAACTCTGTGTGAAACAGGATGTGTGCAGGTCCCCGCCCTAGATGCCCCGCTTCCTTCCCCCGAAGAGGCCCCACCCAGGTCCGCTGAGTTTGGAAATACACAAACCGCTTCAGCCGGCAGTGATTGGACAGCACGGGAAATACCAAAGCCCTCTCCTCTCCTCAAAACCCTGTTTCACCCGTCTTTCTGCCCTTTTTTCCCAGGGTGGGGGTGCTGCTGGTGGACCTTCTGTGTCCCCACGGACCGCTGACCCAGTCATGTGATGCTGGGGCTCGCTGCTAGCATTTTTTAACTTTTGCACTAAATACAAATATTAAAACTGTATTTACCATGCCAACCTAACGTATCTAACAGTTATGTAGCTTTATTATGTTTTTATGTCTCGTTATTCAGTGTTGATCAATAGAACATTTAAATGGTGCTGTATTGATTATTTTACTTTCTTAGAAAAATGCCATCCCATAACACTGGAGCCTACAACTCCCACAATGCAATTCATTATGCTACAGCCCTACAGCAAACTGATATTCCCAATGAGAAAAGTAAAGACCACCTCTGGTAGATTTTGTTTATATAAATACAAAATAAATATGGGGCTGATTACAAGTTTGTATACAGCAAAATGTGTTTACATTTATTCACGATTAAGGGACCATGTCAGCTGCACAAGGTCTAAAATAACAGGTGTACTAGTACACTTATTAGACATATACCCATTAAATGTAAAATTAAAAGGTGGTTCTTGTGAAAAATACTCTCATCATGGCTTTGAATTTCACAGACTTTTAATGACTTCTTTGAACTGTCCTTTTTTCCCCCAGGGTGGGGATACACCTTTAGTTACTTTAAAAAAACAAGAATTGGGAGAACGGGTTTGAATTATTCTGGGGGGTTTTTGCCAACATGAAAAAGATTTGCTTGACACAAAATAATAAAGAAGTCTGGGAAGGCAAATTGTAGATTTCAATAAGTTGTGAAGGTTTCATGAAAGCATTTCTAAATGACTTGTACTGTAATTAGTGTCACCACTTTACCAAGATCGGGAAGAAGAACCAAACTTTCACCCTCAGATGAAAGGAAATATAGTTTGGATGTTCATAAACAACCCAGGAAGCCTGAAGCCTGAAGCCTGCCCTGGAAACTGCTTGAACACTAAGAAGATGCTTACCAATAAAGAAGCCCCTGCTCCAAAACTAATACCTTCAAGCTCGACTGAAATTTGCAGTTGCCCACACTGACAAGCCAAATGCATTCTGGAGAAAAGTCATATGGTCAGATGAGAAAAAGATTGAAATGTTGCCCTCAATAAGACTTATGTTTGAAGGAGTAAACAAAAACGGTCAAGCACGGTGGCAGTAGCATCATGTTCTGTGGCTGTTTTGCTGCAAGTGGTACTGGTATATTGCACAAAGTGGATAGAATAATGGAGAAGGAGGACTACCTAAATTAAATCAGCAGCTGTACCGTTGAAACTTGTGCAGAATTAGTTGTTCTAGCAGGACAATAATCCCAAAGCTACATCACAGCTTGTTTTTCAATGGAAAAAGCAGGCTAGCATTAAGCTTCTGGAATGGCCTTTTTAAAGCACCGACCTCAACCCCTTTGAAAATTTGCTTGAAAACACGTCTGTGCCAGGAAACCAACCAATTAAATGAAGTCGACCAAGAAGAGTGGTCAGACAGAATCATGCCAGAAGCTTGTTGATGGAAACCAAAAGCTTTGCATTAAGGTGCTAAGGAACATTTAATGAAATACTGGCTTAGTTGTATATGTACTTCTGAGCCCATGTGGATTAGAGAAAATCCAAAATTCAGACTTCTGCACCCAATTCTTGTTTTTTTAAAGGAATTAAAGATGAATGCTGTCCAATTGTTCCACCCTGGAAAAAAGAATTGTTCAAAGAAATCATTAAAAGACCAAAACTACCATCACATTCATGCCCACGATGAGTCTGTAAACTTCTGACCACAACTGTAAGTGCACAAATGCTAAATATGGGTCATTTAGGCCTGGTTGCTAGGAAACACATCATAACATCTGATATAGATAAAAGCTTACAGGGCTTGAGACATACCCGTGTTTCAACTTGGTAGCTCAATTTGACGATTTGTTGTATTATACCAAGATATGAGTTGGTGACTTCTAAAGAATTATTTCAGCTTTTGGGGTGTAATTATGTCAAGAAGGCTGGAAGTATAGCAGTTAGCTAAAAGACATGTGCCTGAACACAAAGGAAATGTAAGAAGTCACCATAAGAATCTTTCCTGTTTCTACTACCCATCCCCCACTAAAAGCATAAATAGACTCTGTCATGAGTATCCACTTCCTGCAAATCCATCTCATTTCGAACACAGACTTACCCCAAACCTCCCTTAACATAAAACTATACAGTTGTACAAGCTATGAAACAATCCACATGATGAGCACATTAAAAGTCACATGAAAAAGCATGATCCTTAAATCACTTCATCCACCTTCTTAACCACTCGTCCAACTTAGGGTCACGGGGGTGCTGGAGCCTACCCAGCTGACACGGACTGGAAGGCAGTTCCTGTTTTAATAATGATACTACTGTTTCACAGTCAGTTTCACCAAAATGCGTTTCACATTATTCATCAGTTGCTTATTCTGGGTATTTTCTTCCCCTCCCCTGATTTTAATTAATATAGATATAATATGTTTTATTTTTTTGATGGCTGTTCAGAAAATACAAGCAATCTAAATATATTACAGCGAGCACTGAAATGTTGCAATGACATTTTCTCTCAAAAACGCATATCAGTCTGAAAAAATAAAACCCCTAAATGAATGAAAAAGTATAGCTGTTGATACAGACAGATAACGTATGTGCCATACTGTAGCGAATCAGGACCAAATGCAATTTTTTTGTTGGGGGGGGGGGGGTTTGTTTAATCTTATTGTAAAATCTGTAAAGCTAGACTAAAAGCAAGATCAGCTTTTAGTGTCAAAACAGTTTCTGGTCACACATTAAGTAATTAGGGAAAAATGCAGCTCTGTGTTAGATTACTAATTAAAAGAGAGAAAAAAAACTGCTCCAGCTGCAGCCCAGATTTTCAGTTCCTGTGTGCAGCAATGGAAAAACCTCCCAAACCAGCAGGGGAGGTGTTACTGTGAAATGACTAAAGATGAAAAGACTTATGTAAAAGTTTGTATATTCTGTGGCTAAATCTAGCTACCAAATAACTAAAATCAGACACGTTGACAAAATTGCTACAAAATAACCGTCATTCAAACTGCAGGACACCAGTTGTTTAGTTTGGTTTTTTTTGTCCAGCCTTTACAATTTCTGACAAAGTCTTATGAAAGTCTTGCCTCTGTTCACCTAAAACATCCATAGTTTCCACAGACAATATGTTATGTTATAAGGTATTAACATGTTATATGGAAATAACACTGAGAAGAACCTCAATTCAAGAGCAAGCAGCATAGTGATTCAAGTATTTTTGAACATCTCTTTTCATCTTTGTGCATTTAGAGATCAATAAGGAGAGGGTAAATATGATCAGATATGTATTAAAAGGAAATACACTGAAACCTGCTAATGTGAACTAATGAGTTTTCCGGTGCTAAACCCAGAAAACCTCCATACTGCTCTTAGATTGAGCCGACCAGGACTGATTCAAAAACAAAAATATTTGTGGTGCATCTGAAGTTAGTGGTGGCACACTGGTGTACAGGCATCTCAAGCAGTCAATATGACTGCAATAAACATACATTTATGTACTGGTTGTGCATGTCTATAGCACAGGTATGACTCGGTGTCATCTTTATTATTCAAATATTAACTAACAGTTCAAAATATTAACCTGAGCAGCCCACTCTTACTGAGCTAAGAGTGAAACATTTGAATGATAGTTTGCAGAGGGTAGTATTGCAAAAATGTCAGTAGATATCTGTGATTTGTTTTTGGTTTTTAATGCTCTGAATTTGACTGTTATTTTCCTGGCAGCTAGTCATTTTGCTATTATACAAGGACTGCAAGTGTGCACACAAAAGCTCAAATACCAACATGTTTTTTTAGCCATGCCTTGGTGTCGGCTTGCTCAAGTTTATGTTTGTAGTTATATTCTTTTGATAAGTAACAGGCGCTTAATAAAGTGAATAATAACAGCTAACATGATGAAAAGATACCTGCTCTGCTGGATATCTACTGTACTAAGTTCCCACTTAATGGATTATACTACCATGGTACAAAAAAAAAAGATTGTGATGGGATTTCTTCTACTATTGAATACAGCAGCCTAACTGGCCTTGAAAAACCCCATTAAAAACAGAATAAAAGATTTTCTCTGAACCCGTTAACTAATTCCTGGTATTTCATACTTATATGATAGGAAAATCTAAAAATAGTTTAGCTGCTTGTTCTGAGCTTACAGTTTATGTAAGAAGGAAAGTTTTCAGAGATTTTAAAAGTTAAGTACATTCTTATTGCTGGTATAGAAATTAAGAGGATAAAAAGCAGGCAGGTGTTGCTAATCAAATGAACTTAATAACTGATCATCAGCAAGATTGAGGACCTCTATAAAAGCAGATGTTTTGGTAGTTTGCTGGTCTGAAGCATTCAGGTGTGTGTTAACATAATCCTACAATCTCTCCAGCAAATTCCACCCAGAGACAGAGCAATGCTCAGCAAAATAAAAAGTATTCCAACCTCAGACTCTACAGGCCTCAGTTAGCATGTCAAATGCTAAAATTCATGACAGTACAATTTGAAAAAAGGTCTTTGGACAGATGAGATCAACGTGGAAATGTTTGGCCACAATGCATGCCTGGCGAAAATAGAACAACGCATATCAGCAGAAACACCTCATACCAGCTGTCAAGCATGGTTGTGGAGGAGTAATGATTTGTGCTTGTACAGCAGCCACAATACCTGGGCAGTCACTGAGTCAACCATGCACACCTAAATAATCTAGAGTCAAACGTGAGGCCATCCATCATCCGTATCACAACAGCAAATCTAAAACAGAATGGCTGAAAAAGAGTCAAGATGGCCCAATCAAACGCTTGACTTCAACCTACTGAAATGCTGTGGTCTGATCTTCAGACAACTGTGCATAAACTAACAAACCTCAACAGTGAGAAACATCGCAGAAGAGTGGACCCAAAATTCTCCCACATGTGTATGTGAGAGACTGATAAAGTCATACAGAAAATAATTGCGCAAGTTATTTCTGCTGAAGGTGGTTCCACAAGCTACTGAATCATGGGCTGTACTTTTTTTCACAGGAATCCATAAAGTACTATTCAATTCAATTTTATTTTATTTATGTAGCACTAAATCACAACAACAGTTGCCTCGAGGCCTTTATTATGGAAGGTAAAGACCCTGCAATAATACAAAGAAACCCCCAAAATCAAACGACCCCCCTTATGAGCAAGAACATGGTGACAGTGGGAAGGAAAAACACCAGTTTTGTATTTAAAAAAAACTTCAGACAGAACTACTATTACTACTACTGCTATGAAAGCTTTCTTTTTCTGAACTAAGACATAAAACTAATGCTGTAGATTGGACAATACCTGTCTGTATTTGTACTTTATGCTATGCCCAATAGACAATGATTCTTATGAAAATTTGTTGCTGTAGTGTGCTCTGTTTTTTTTTTCTTGAATGTTTCATATTCGCACATAGGTTTTACAACAGGCTTAAGTACTTTAAAAACTGACATTTCACTTTTGTGACTGACTAAACTAAGCCACATTTTACAAAAAGTGTTCAAGGTAACATTTTCTGTTCCTCTGCAGACAAGCTTCCCCTTTGAAAGACTTTACTTCCCCTGAGCAATGTTATATTTGAAATGTTTGTCCTGTCTGGAGTTTCAATGCTAAGAGTAAATACAACTAAATCTGAAAGAGTGGTGCAACTTTCAGTTGATCGTGTGCAGTTAGTAAAGAGGTGTGAACTGTGTGCATTTATTGTTATTGTTCCTGATTTCTTTCCTATCTAGTACAGTAACATGCAATCCAAAACAGGCAGTGCATTGCATAACATGCAGAGTGCAGAGGTCTTAAGAAATGATGTATGTTATGCGGTGTAAAGTTTGCGACATTGACGCTAGCATAAAAAAGCAAGTGAAACCAACTAGCAACGCAGCTGATTAAGAACAAAGGTGGTAGTAAAGTAATAAAGGGGCGCCGTGTCAGCTGTCAGCTTCCTAATGCACAGCTCCTTACCACGTTTGTGTCCGTTTCTATGGTGTACTCCACGACACATGTGGGGTCAGCCAAGGAGCCTCGTTCCCAGCTGCAGTCCAGTTGAATCAGGGCACGGCATCGGTAGTGACATGTGAATTTACAATCTGTAAATGAAGAAAGTCCTAGAGTTTAGACTCATGTTGCCATACATGAGAATGTGCAAAATGAAAGTCATAATGTTGTGTAAGTGTGATTGCCTCTCCTCTGCTGGAGGGTAAAGGTTACTACAGTTTTACCTGCAGTTATTCACTGTTTTTAGTAAAACAACAATGTTGTTTTGATTCCCTGCCTCCTCTGGTCTGCATGTTGGAATATCCTTAGGTAAGATACTGAACCCTAAATTGCCCGGCTGCATTCACTGGAGTGTGAATCTTAGATTAAAAGTGCTTATGCATACAAACGAGTGTATGGGTGAATGCAGCAGTGCTTCAATAGTGTAGAAAAGCATTATGTAAGTACCAGACCGTATAGTCACGTATATAAAATAAATTGCAAATACTTGAAGAAATATAAATAGCAATTCCAATCAGCTGAATGCAGCTGTGAAAACATATAGTCAGCTGGAAAGCTTATGTCTCTTTGCAAAGACTGTGACAATGTTTCCTGTTCAGGTTACAGTAAGGGACCCCTATTTCCCCACACTAAATGCTTTGTACAAACCACTGCTCTTTATTTAGGTGGGTTTCAGTTAATGAAACTTTTGCAAATGCACATATGAGTGTAGCTGAACCTCAGCCTAGACAATAACCAAACCCTTAAGTGTATGCAGGTTAGATACTGGGTAGATGTGAATAATTATAAAAATTGTACAGGCAACAATTCTCTTTATTTTTTCCAGAATGTTAACATAGAGAGCATTTATGTTTATTTAGTATGAAGCCTTGTTTAAGCCATCAGGCTGGAATGACTGTAATCTGGGCTTGCAGGTACACTGGTGGTTGCCTCTTCCTCTGTGTTAGTAAATTTCCTCTTTCTGTCAGTACGCTCATTTCATGCAAATGCACCAAAGCATTGACACATGCACACACCCAGATGCACAAAAAGCATATGTAAGCCAACTCACTGACACACCGCAGGCTCTGCTTGTAAAGGCCCCAGATAAAGTCTCCACACAGGTCGCACCACGTGGGCTGAGCGTGGCTACAGGGTTGGAAGTCGTGGCCCTCTCCTTTCTCCTCTGTGAGCTGTGGGTCCTGGCTGCTGCTCAGGACTCTGATAATGCCCACACGACTCAGTAGGTCTGGGACCCTTCCCGGGCTGATCCTCAGGGCGTTGGTTCTCTCTAGGCGCGGAGGTGAGCACGGAGCGCGCGTCCCCGTCAGCTCTATCTGCTCTTTGGTCGACCTGAGGTCACGGAGCTCGATGAACTCCTCCCAAGACATTGTGTCACTCAGGGCCGGGTTTCCTCCATTTTTATCACTAACTGACAAAAAACACAGACTCTGTATAATCAGAGTGCAACCTGAAATCATGAAGTTAGTGTTAATTCAGCTTAATGTACTAAGGTACCAAATATGAATGTACTTAGTAGTACTCTTAGTAGGACAGTTAGGTTAAACACATAAAGAGCATAATGATGTTATATATTGTCAAGGTGCATTCTGACTGTTTGGCACCATTACACCATTAATAGTGCATTATAACTTAAAAACGGACAGTTTTTTATGCAAATCTCAAGTCTGCAAATTCAGAAGAATAAAAGTTTACAAGCAGTGAAATATAAACATAAAGCAGCATAAATAAAAGAGTATACAGTGGGAGAAACAATTCATTGACTGATTATTTGATTGATTAACTGATGAATTTGTAAGTTTGCTCGCTTGAAAAGAAATGAACAGTATCTAATTTTTATGGTAGTTTCATGTTGAAGGAGAGAGACAGAATACCAATCACAAATCCAGAAAAACCCCACATTGTATCAAGTCATGAAACTCATTGAGTAAGGTAAATATGTAATCTTCTACAACACACTCTGACTTCCATGGATTGGCTGTGTGTCCACGTGACAATTAATCGCTCAACCAATCAGTTAAACATACTCTTAATGTCATTACATGTATAAAGTTCACTTGTCTCCAGATAATCAGTTTCTTCTTTTATTCGAAACTCACTATCACCATAGGCAAGACCAAAGAGCTGTCCAAGGCTCTTTGGTCTGGAAAGGGCTAAAAGAACATCAGCAACAAGCAAGAAGCTTGACAAGAAGGTGAGAACTTTCGGTCTGGATCGCCATGCAAGATCTTACCTCATGTGAGGATGATCATGAGAAAGGTGCTCGATCAGCCCAAAACTACATGGGAGGAGCTTGTTAATAATCTGATGGCAGTAGGGACCAAAGTTGCTGAGAACACCATCAGCAACACTCTACACTGTAATGGACTGAAATCTTGCAACACCCACAAAGTCCCCCTGCTCAAGAAGGCACATGTACATTTGAAGTTTGCCCAAGAACACCCAAGTGATTCAGAGAAGGTTTGGGAGAAAGTGCTGCGGTCAGATGAAACCTTAATGGAGCTCTTTGGCATCAAGTCGACCTGCTGTGTCTGGAGGAAGAGATAGCATGGAGGTGGAAACATTATGCTTTGGGGTACAGGACGATTTCACTGCACTGAGGGGGCAAACAGCAGCCAGGAAACCTAAAGGATTTGGAGAGTTTCTGTAAAGAGGAGTGGGCCAAAATCCCTCCTGAGATATGTGTGTGTGGGAAGAAAACCTGGTGACCAAGTACAAGAAACGTCTTACACACTTACTGTGTTTGCCAACAAGGGTTTCTTCAACAAGTACTAAATGATGTGTTATTTGGGGATCAAATACTTATTTCACTGAATAACATGCAAATCACTTTTTTGGGGTTTATTTTGGGGGGATTTTTGGTTGACCTTCAGTCTTTCTCCATTAAAATGAAGCTACGGTGAAAAGACTTGACTAGACTAGACTTTTCATTTCTTCGTAAGGGAGCAAACTTACAAATTCAGCAGGGGATCAAATAATTATTTCTCCTACTGTATGTGGCATTGCTCTTTCCTACTACCTTTCAGTGTGGAAAAACATATCTGTAACTGTAATCAAACTACTTTTTATTAGCTCTGTCACTTTGTAGTTGTTTCGGTACTGTGGTCTGTTGACGGTCAGCCACATCTCCATTCAGGGAGGATGCGCGTCCACAAAATAATTCACACTCACGTAACTTCCAATCATTTTTCAAGTGGTTTAATTTGGTGTTTATTTTGAAATCCTGGGGGACCACCCTCTTTTCTTGTTTGTTTAAAAAGAAAATCATGGAAACGCCCCTGAGTACAAATACCTTAAAACTTTAATAAAATACAACGAAGATTTGTAGACTTGCACTAAGTAGTACTATTGCTTTCTACTTTAGTAATTTTCCCCCTCAAACCACTGTCATGTAGAATTAAGCCTAACAATAATACAAAAAGCTAAAGAATGACATGTGCCGTCAAATGTAGTTCAGTTTAGTAGTAGAAATATATCAGCTCCGTGTCCATGAAAAAAAAACACACGCGGGGAGATCATTCAAAACCTAATTCCCAACAGCTGCATATTAAACTAGTCACTCATAAACAGCGAAGTGAAACAAAATCCAGTGATTTTAAGTCTAACTCACCAAAACACGGGAGAAAACAGCCCCGTGGCTACCGCTTTGTCTCAAAAGTTCTTCCATCCGAGGTCGAAAAGAAAAAAAAACTTTCCGCTGAAATGTCTTAAGGTTTCCAAATAACGGAGGTGTGCAGTCTCGGCGACATCTCTGGAAATAATTTCTCATCACCAGCCGCTTACAGCGAACGAAACCCCGGGCCCTCCTTTTCACGGCAGAGCCGGAGCACGTCTTTCAAGATGTTACCCATCTGTTCAAGTCGGACTGCGGCGCAGGAGGAAGCGGCCCATCATGAAAAAGAGAGTGAGATGAGACTGAGCTGCACCGACATCCGGAATGTTTTCAAACAGGGGGTGCTTCTGAGTCCCGAGCACAGCTGAGTGGGCGTGCAAAGTCCCCCTCCCCACTCCTAAAGCCACTATCTGAACGCATCACAGACCTGAGCTTCAAACTGGGTGGCTCTACCTAAAAGCAATAGGAAAATGGGTTATTGTGGTATTTTGCTTCGTACCTTCTCTGCATTGCATACAAAGGTCAAAACGGTGCTGTTGGTGAAAGAGAAGATGCAGCGCTTCCCTGGCACTTTGATGAAACAGGCAAACACAGATGCATGCAGGTTTAAAACTTTATTGCAGTTTGATTACAACGTCCTAAATTCTTCAACAGTTTTAATGATAAAAGAAAAAAGAGTCTATGTATAAATGTGTCGGGCTACTAAGGAAACACACTGTTCTCTTTCTGTCATCAGCCACAGAAAGAGCCGTTTGGTCTCCCTCAGCTGATGATCTTCTCGGTGGTCTCGGTCATGAGCTGGCAGGCTTTCTTGTGTTTTGGCCAGTGCTTCACTTGACACTCTCTGAAAACATACATCAGCAAGATAATAACGCAGACATTTAGCACATTCTAAACAAAAATATGCATTTTGCATCCAATACTGAAGAAACACACCTCTGTGTACTCCATTTGTTTCTCAAATGTGTTTAAATTTCTTTCTCAGTGCCCCGGCGAGGCTTACGTCAACTTTATCAAAACCTTAGGAGCGATGAGTGAGAGGGGGAAAGTACTGAGCCGCTCTCACACGTGACCTTTTGATATTTTGAAAAGAGAAGCAGCACATTTGTTTTGTCTTACTTGTGGTAATCTGCAGGAATTATTCCCCTTCAGACACCTTTGCAGTACTGGAAGTACTTTGTGTGGTTTACGTGAGCATGCAGGAGGCAGCACACATGACACGCATTCGCTACCAGTGGTAAATGGACTGGTTTTTATATGGTGCTTTTCTACTCTACCTGACAACTCAAAGTATTTTATACAACTTGCCACATTCACCCATTCACACAAACACTTTTTTTAGCTTTTCGAGGCTGGCTTCAAAAACAAAAAGTAAACGAAAAAAACGCAAAAAGTAAATTAGGACTCCACCCTCTAATCTATATAAGGTAACTGGCTTCTAACCTGGCTTCAAAAAATGAAAACGGTGGTGACCAAAAACTAAAACTAAAGCTGCAAAGTCCAAAACCAATGAGCTCATGGTGGTTAAGGCCATCTTTAATACTGTTAGTGACTCTCACATGTGCACTTCTGCAGGGAATCTTTGTAGCCTACAACGTAACCTATGGAAGTGGCCAACTTCATTGCTAGCATTTATGATTATTGTGTGTGGTGCATTATGTGTAATAACCATGTGGTCGTGTCCTGGTGTTTTGCATGTAGTGCTGACAGAGTCCTAGGAAGGTGCAGGACTTTCATGCATGTGTTAAAACAGCCCTGAGCTTTGCCTTCAGGCTCAGCTCAGAGTCTGTCAGTACCTGTGACAGTACCACTCTCCTCGGCAGCGAGAACATCTCTTTGTGGCCTCTCTCCCACAGGATCCACATTTTGGTTTCTCAGGAAGTAAACTCTCCATTACATCCAAGTTGTACGTCTGGGCCAGCCTAGTTAAAACAAGCGCTGATTATTCAGAGCGCCTGAGTCGTTTCTCTGTTCCTTCTCTAATCAGTCAGACCTGTGTTTTCAGTGTTACCTCTGGGCCTGTTGTCTCAAGTCACTTTCAGATGGGCTGAATGTTTCTTTGACTTGATACTTTGCTATTGCCTTCCACTTTCTAGAATTCTCACTGATAATGCGGTTCCACATTTCTGGGATCTATAAATAGAGTAGAGCCGAGTGTAAACGAACAGGCACATTGTTTAGGTACAGGGATAAGTGAACATTTGTGAGTGTGACTGCACCTGCTCCAAAATCAGCTCTTTTTTTGGAGGGGCTGGATCTGAAACAGCAAGATGAGCCAGGAAACGCTGCAGATCCACCAGATTTGGCAGCTGATCAATCAAGACATCAGTCAAGAAACCTCTGAGCTGTGGCACATGAATGACAACAAATACAGTGAAGCAAGAATAACAATGTATGAATCATCAGTTTACACAGACTGCATAAGAATAAAATGTGATTACAGGAGGATGCACATGGCTGGCTGGTTATGTAATTAATGGAGCAGGAAGAGGATGAGAAAGCTCATAATAGGAGGAAACATCTTGGTCAAAACAACCCTTGGAAACTGAATGTGTGCTCTAACAAGGGAGGAGATGAGATATGATGCTGGAGGACAATAACCCGGCACTCACACACTTGCCAAACACCAGATTACAGCTACTATCCAGCAGCCATTTGGACGGACGAGTTGATCCAATTTAATATCAGCACAGGCAATGAATGACAACAACTCTGCATGATCAGTGCATCTAAAGTTATAATAAAACAATCATCCACTGTATACCTTCAGAAGTTGGCTCTTGTTGAAACTGTTGAAGTTGTATTTTCTCTGGAATTCTTCTTTTAGCAGCAGATTGTAAAGGGAAAGCCAGACCTGACCGTCCAGTTTGTTCATTTTTAAATGATCCTCTACAGGTATCGTCTGCCACTTGCCATCAATGTGCTTTTGCACGTTACCTACAGTGGGAGACAATGAGTAGGTTATTGAATAGTAAGAAACTTTAGCAGGTGTGAAAGGTAAGCTTCCTGGCTTGGGTAGCTTTTAGAAGCCTTTAAAGTTTTGTTTTTTTTTGTTTGTTTTTTTTTACCAGTGATATAGATTAGTAGATCAACACCAATCTCATGTTTGAGGTGATACCTTCTCTGCAGCGACTCCAGGGGCAGTGGTCAATCAGCTGAACCAGTACACAAGGAAGGTTATGGGTGCACAGCATTCGACTGATAATGCTGATGCTGCAAAGAAACACTTTCCTTTGGTCAGCTGCAGCGTGTTTCTCAGTGTAATACTGAGTATACTTCCACTAGAACATAACCAAGTGAATTCCAGGGCGCCATACCTGTCTGCGTGGTCTGTAATGTAGCGCAGCACTGACACGGCTTTCAGAGAGATTTCAAACTCCAAAGCTGCACTCTGCACCTGCAGCTCCTTCAAGAAACAAAACAAAGCGTTCAAAAGTTTGCGACAGACTTCGGCGAATGTGTCAAACCAAAAACAAAACATACATTCTCACCTCTAGAGAGGATGTCTGTTTGTGTTGGTCATATGTCACAGCAACATCCTTAATCGCTTCACTCGCCAGCAGGGTGAGTTTTCGATGGCAGTAATCCACCAAGTCAAGAAGAGAGTCATCTGCTGCATCACATGAATCCTGCATAACAAGACACAACCGCTTGAACACTTGCCATAATGCTTAATTTACAATTTATTAGGGATGGGTATCGTTTAGGTTTTATCTGATACCGGTGCCAAATCGGTACTTTTGAAACGGTGCCGGTGCTCAAACGGTGCTCAAACCGGTGCTTAAAGAATGGAGAACACAAACTTTGTCCAAAAACCTCTCATGTTCAGCTGGTTTTTTGTAAAAAGATAACGGTGTTAGCCTTTTCTGCAGCTATGGGGCATATATGGTATCACTCTTGGCTGGAAGCAGTGCTTAATCAATGGAAAAAACACAAACTTTGTCCAAAACCTCTCATGTTTAGCTGTTTTCCACTTTTTCTTTGGTCATTTTAGCCTTTTTGGCCAGGGTGAAGGGAGTATCTGCCATCAAACAAGAAGACAGCCGCATGTAGCTATGATGATGTTTGCTAGTTCACCTTACATGCATTAATGTAATAACGTGGTTAGCCTACTCAACGTAAATTACACACGAACAACATTAAGCTACTCGCCCAGAGAAGAACGGCTGCTGCTGCCATCATCATCCTCATCATTTCTGATACACTGGCAGGGCTAGGGGCCAGGACTCTACTCTTCGTGACCCGCTAACTCCGGGTCCGATAACAGGCAACCCATGCACAGTAGATGCGCTTGGTGTGAGGTCTCGCAGCAAGCTATCATATGGCGCATTTCTGGGCTTTTAAAAAAAACGCTATGCGTCGCCAGGTGTTTCATCGGATTTGAGGTGTTACCTCCTTTGACAGTATCACAGTATCAGCTTAAAGCACTTGTTGCAGGCTGCTGAGTTTGCATATTTTGCTGTGAAGTACAGCCAGACTTTTGACCGCTTCGCCTTGGACATTTTTAATCTGTAGCTCTGCTCTAAAAGAACGTACGTACCTGGACCCGCCTACTATCCTCGGAAACGTAAAATGATTGGCTAGAAGTGTATCACAGCTCAGGAAAAAAAAGCACCGAAATAAAGCACCGAAATGTGCGCTGCTTTTCGGTCTGGTTACTACCGTTTATGTCAGAACCGGTGCCATCATGGCACCGGACACCGGTACCCATCCCTACAGTTTATGTTCTCAGAGAATGACAGTCCGTGCTTTCTTGGTGTGTGAAATGTTTTAAGATATGTAGGGATTATTTGAGTTCTTACTGACCTTGTGAAACATTATGGTTTCAAGTAGATTTATGATGGTGGCTTCATGATGGATCTAAAAAGGAGTCATAACAGAACACATGAAACATGAGCAATGTGAGCTGCTCATTTAACATCTCATTTAACACTCACCACCATGTAAAGATGAAAAGTCTTCTCTGGATTGAAATCCTCCAGCTGGCATAAGATGGGAAACACTTTTTTCTTCCACACCTCAATAAGGATCATCTCATGGACCAGGATGTGTATCTGGAAAGGGAAAGGAATCACTCCCCTCTAAGCACTTCTTAGAAAATTGTAAAAGGGCTTGCGTAAAAGCTGACATTTTATTATTGTTTATATGCAGTTGTGGCAGTCACCTTTCCAAATGAAACCAGGAGGTCCTTGACAAACTCATCGTGCATGGCAGAGGCATTCAGTATTGCCTGCATGTTAAGTTTCTCAATATAATCATGCTGCTTGAACCATCTGCTAGCACACAAAGACAATAAAAAAGCATCACTTCTAAAGGTCGGAATCACCAGACAACCAATGACATGATATTGTCACAATACTCATAATATTACATTAGTGTTATTCAATAAGATAAAGTTATGTTTTGATGCTGAGATTGTCAACATACCAACACTGTCACCAAAATCTGCTCTATATGTTGACATAAGATGGAATCAGTCTGTAGACAGTCTGCGACTGAATGGGGTCAAGTTAGCAATTGAATGCAATCAGTTACAGCAGCTAAGTGTGTAAATCATCGACTATCACACCGAAATGCACAGAATTAGGGTATACTTATGGAGTGGCAGCAGGGAGTCCAATTTCTGTCCCCAGAGAGAAATTCAAACATGAGGAAGCTACCTCCAGATTTTATCAGGATGTAAAGAGGAGCGAATCCAAAAGCAGGACACAGAATCTCTGTATGCAAAAGTAGCTTTATTGACTCATAAAATGTGAACAAAGGGTGCTGCAAAAAACTGGCAGGAAACCCCAAAACTAAAGACATAGAGGGAAAACCAAGTCATGAGATGGGAAACCAGGGAATCAAATGAAGACGGACAATCTGACCAAGACACAGGAGAAGAAAGAATAAACCAAAGCAGGAACAAAAACTAAGTAAAAATACAAGAATGCAAAAGCTAACACACAACAAAAATCCCAGTTAGCTCTAAAATAAGTCTGATTTAACTCTCAGTTCCTTTTAGTCAAGGCCCAGGGCCTTTATTATAATGAAGTATAACTTCTGATTTGAATATTCTTTACAGAGAATCTTATCTGTCTGGACCAGATCATCTCTCTCTTAAGTATTTAAAAGACACATATTATCAGGCTCTCTGCTTCAGTGCATTCAATTTCAAACAATGCTTGAGTAAAGTGCGTCAAATTACGCAAATTAGAGTGTCAGTTTTAGTTTGTGTAGATTTTAATCTATATTTCAAGAACTTGAAACATACACTGATTTCAAGGAGTCAAAACTAACAGTGTTCTTTGGCAGATGTTTCCTTTTTGACAACCAGTCAAAAACCAATAGATCACATAGATTAAAAGCTATTTTCAGGAGAAAAAAAAAGAGCTAATCATGCAAGTGAAGACGGTAATAATGTGGGTTAATAACAAAATCTATCAGAGACATATTAGGTTTATGTGGTTGAACATTCACAGGATGCAGATGTACATATTTCTCAATATAAACATCACAAGACGACTACATGGCCAGAACCTCAGGGGATTCACCACAACATGCAAATGACTGATAAGCCTCAAAAAAGGACCAGATTTGTCATCACAAATAAAGGGAAAGAAACTAAAAGTAACCAACAGAAGTTGATGAACAAAGATCTGACAAAAAATCTCTATCTCTTTCAAAATGACGCAAAGAGGAAGTGGAGAAAATAGAAACACGTCATGAGCTGTAGAGTCCTGAATGCATTTCTCTTTTATACTTGACCACACTGATAAGTTTCTTTATATGTGCAGATTTTGGGGAGACGCAGTCAACGTACACACATATTCACACAGCTAGACAGTGCTACGATGTCAGGCAGCAGCTGCATGACCTCTGTTATGGTGCCATACACAGGCAGGCTGATAATCATGAAAAAGCCAAAAGAGGAAAAAGAAGGAAGTCAGACTGGGAAACTAAGGCAACTTTACTTGTGTCTGAAACGAAGCAGAAAACTAGGACAGAAGAGACATTCCTGTGTGTCTATTGAACCTGTAAAGGGTATTAATAATGTATTTTAATGTATTACATTGAATCCCAAAGTACAGTTAGGTCCATATATATTTGGATACTGACACAAGTTTTGTGTTTTTACTTGTTTACTGAAACATATTCCAATTACAGCTATATTATGGAGTTTCAGCCCCTTGAAACATGTGCCACCCTCTTTTTAAAGGGACCAAAACTAATTGGACAATTGACTCAAAGGCAATTTCATGGGCAGGTTTGGTCAATTCCCTCATTATGTCATTATCAATTAAGGAGATAAAGATTTAGAGTTGATTTGAGGTGTTGTGCTTGCATTTGGAAGATTTTGCTCTCCATGCAGGTGAAACAAGTGATCCTTAAGCTGCAAAAACAGAGGGAAAAAAAAAACATCTGAGAAATTGTTACGAGTTTAGAAGTGGCAAAGTCTACAGTTAGGTCCTGAGAAAGAAAGAAAGCACTAGTGAACTCAGCAACAAAAAAAGACCTGGCCATCCATAGAAAACGGCAGTCCTGGGTGATAGCAGAACACTTTCTATGGTGAAGAGAAAACGTTTCACAACAACCAAACAAGTGAACAACATTCTCCAGGAGGTAGGTGTATTAATATCCAAGTCTCCCGTAAGGAAAATATTGCATTAAAAGTAAAGCCGCTGCAGTAAAGGTCTGGCGGAGCATTAAAAAGGCGAAATCCCAGCATCGGGGGGTGTCCATGAGTTCAAGACTTCAGGCTGTCATTGCCAGCAAAGGGTTTTTCAATATTAGAAATTAACATTTTATTTTCAGTTATTTAATTTGACCAATTACTTTTGAGCCCTTGAAATGAAGGGATTAAAATGCTTTAGTTTCTAACATTTTTAGCCAATCTTTTTGTTCAACCCACTGAATTAAAGCTGAAAGTCACTTCAACTTCATCTGAGCTATTTAATTTAAAATTCATTGTGTTAATGTACAGAACCAAAATTAGAAAAAAAAAAGTGTCTCTGTCCAAATATTTATGGACCTAAGTGTAGCAGATGGTTTCCTGCACATTATAAAAAAATTTTTTTAGCTCTTGATGTTTTTATTACCCAAATAATTGGTATATATATTGATGTGTTTATTTCACAAAGGAATGATATATTTGGTTGAATTAAAGAGAAGGGGGGGGCGAGCTCTGGCTGCTGCACTTTCATATTCAATATGAATATCAGAAGGTCAGAGTTGTATTGTGATGGTTACTTCTCATTGACAAAAACTGATGGACAAAAGCATCACCAGAAATAAGTAAGTGTTTGAAATGTGAATTTCTTGGCTGAGGGCCCCCTCCAATGCTCAAACCTACAGTCTGCATGGGTTCGCGGCAAAAATGCAATCAGCGTTATTTAGTTATATATGATAGCAATATTATAACTACATCTGAATCTGACGTTTTGCTCAATTTCAGCTGTTTAATTTGCACCACTGAGTGCTTTGGGTTGATTTTTTATTTTATTTTATTTGTATAACAAAGCACATTAAGCTCCCTTATTTAGCATTTACAATCTGTACTGGCTAATGAGAAATAATCTAATATAGTCTCTATTTATTTATCACATTGTTTTTCTTTCTTTTTTCCCTTTTTTGTACGTTCCATCGTGTTTACAAGCTAATTTAACTCAGGTGCAGAGTTAGTTGTTTCGTCTCACCTCTCTGAGCCCACTTCCTTGAGGGAGAAAGTTTCCAGACTCTGGATAAAGCCTTCCGCTTCAACGGGAAGAATCACTGATGTATCCATTACGTTGAGAAAAGATATTACGCAATAAAGAAATAAATGACTTGTCTAACTGGAGCTTGAGTAGACTTGTTCGTACCGTTAACGGTTCGAAGTTAGCAACACGAAGTGTTTCCGGTAGTTGTCATGGTTACGGAAAACCAAGGGAACGGTGCAGGTTTTTTTTCCCGCCATAGAGGGGCAGCAGAACCTCAAACAAATACACAACATAATACAGTTGTACATTTCTGGCAAAACCTTAAAAAAAAATCAGTTATGTCAATAAAAATAATCCAAGGTGAGTTGTTGTGAAATATGACATCATCAGCAAAGCGCCAGAAAACTTTTTTTTTCCTTGTGCAGACATCATATTAATTAAACTAAGTAAATTATAACTAAAGCAACATAAACAAAATATTCCTAAAGAGGGTCCTAGTAATATCAAGATACTAGACCTGCAGAAGATAGTCTGCTCATAGGCTGAGGAGGATTTTATCCATTAAATGAACCATTACACTCTCACAATAGCCCAAGGTTCAATGTTCAAACTCAACCAGGATGGTAATAATAAAACTAAAATGAATGGATAACAAGAAAATGCTGAACACATAAACAAAAAAAAGAATAAAAAGTAAAATACAAAACTATGATAACCAGCTTATTGTAAATTAACCTGATTACCAGCTTCACCCTGTTACAACTGGTTTCAAAGTTTTTAGAGTAGCTAGTTCCTTTTTAATGGATGTCTTCATCATACTCCAGTGATTTTCTTTTTGGTGACTCAAAGTTTCCCCTGTTGCTCATACTCCAGAGTATGCAGCAAAAGAGAGACAGCCTAACCTGCAGGTGACTCATGATGATGACTTTCCTGCTTTTTTCCTCACAGTCCTTGGATGAAGTTAGTCTTTACTAAAACGGTCTGTCCTTCAGGGCTGAATTTTATTCAATAAAATAAAAATGTGTAGCAGCTGCACCTGTCTACAATGTCCTCATGGCAAAAATCAATCAGACCATACTATTTGGATTAAATCATTCATGTTGTTGGTCAAAACAAATTATTTTACGTATAATGTACTCTAGTTCGTACATATCAGAAAGTTGTTAAATCACCAATTAGATAGACCCTGTTAGTACTGGTTTGGACCCACTTTTGGACTGTTGCAGCAGAAATTGAGATCAGACCAGGCAACATTTTTCCAGTCTTGTTGTCCAAAATTGGCGAGCCTGTGTGAATTGCAACCTCAGGTTCTTGTTCTTAGCTGATAGGAGTGGCACCCGATGCTTTGTTTTCTGCTGCTGTAGGCCATCTACTTTAAGATTTGGCATGTTGTGCTTTCATTAACGCTCCTCTGAATACCTTGGTTGTAACGACTGGTTATTTGAGTTACTGTAGCCCTCTTATCAGCTCAAAGCTGTCTGACCATTTTCTTCTTACCTCTGGGATTAGTAAAGGCCTTTATGCACAGAGAAGTACCGCTCACTGAATATTTTCTCTTTTTTTGGGCCATTCTCTGTAAACACTAGTGATGGTTGTGTAGGAAAATCCCAGTACAAGTCTGTATTGAGTTGCTGCCACGTGATTAGCTAATTAGACATTTGTGTTATCTTATTAGCAGCTGAACCGGTGTGCTTCTTAAGGTGAGTGTATATGGTAGTGAAAAAAGTACTTGCAAACATGAAATTCAAGTCATCCTTCTAAATAAAAGTACATGAAATTATTATTAAAAACGTATTAATGGCGGGTGTAATTTCAAAGCATTTTATTTCAAATATTTTCTTCACAGTGTGATAACATAAGACTGTACCTGCTTGTTCCAGGGCTTCACTCCCATGATGAATTTTACTGCCGCTAAGTTACATTAAAAAGTTTTTACTATTTTGTAAACAGTTATAAATAATATGTTTCATCACCTACTAATCTGAAGGTCAGACATATTTAAATATCCTTGGGTAAAAAAATGAACCGAAACTGCCCTTATCTGTGTGTGAATGGGTGGATGTATCTTGCAGTAAGAAACGCTTTCAGTGCTTCTGTTAGAGCAAAAATGCAGCATATAAATAAAGTACAAATTCAAATACAAATGCTAATAACATTGCATTAACTAACTGCAAACGGATCTTCAACCCTCCAGGAATGAGTAGAATCAGCTAAAGGATATGTGGCAGTGCAATCTGTTTTTATGTTGGAATGTTATTTGTGCGGTAGAAATGACATGAATTTGGGGTTATAAGTAGAGTCAAAGCAATAAAGATAGCAAAATATGTATGAAGTATGAAACCCACATAAATAGATATTTTTAGCCTTTTTTCCATTTAATGAATGGATTGTATAGCCACATAATGAGTGTGATATCCAATCTTTCAAGTTTTTTTTCTTTTTTGAACAAAACTAAGCTAAGAAAACTGCAAAACGCTACTCATTATTTTCTCTGTTAATTGAAGAAACCTCCTTCTCTAGTTCAAGGCATCTTTGGCTGCTTAGGCACTGCTGTACCCTTCTGCCCCATCACTTCCAGCACACGACAATATTAGGATCGTTTTCCAAACGTTCATCAAGCTCCTGGTAAGTAATCCCTGTAAAATTAGGACATTGTAAGCACACTTGTTTCACACCATCAGTTCTTAAGTTTTGTCCAACAATCAAAGAAGGCTTCAAACCCTGCCTGTTTTGCAGCAGATCTCATCGTAACTATGACAACCGGTATAGAGTCGAGGAGGCCTGCTTCTCTCGTCGCGGATCACCTTCACGGGATACTTCTGCAGCCGTCGAATAAGACACTTCATTAGTCCAAACTGGATCAGCCTCCTTAGGAGAAACGAGTGACATGACACACATACAGTATGAGCCAGTGCCACTTTGACCTGAATTTTCAGGAGCGCTAAGTCTTTTCAGGAACTGATCATTTGAGCGACGCTAACCTCTCGTCGACCCTTTGAAGCTGCTGTGAGTAGCGTGAGCAAAGGTCTCGGACTGTTGTTCCCGGACTTAGCCCACAATACAGCTGGAACACATCTCTCAGACTCGCACGTTTCTGACCTGAAAGTGACAGGGCAAAGCTGCACAGTTAACGTCACAAAATAAATAAAGATTAACACGTGTTTTAATGGTCATGACCCCAACTAACCCTGCTTAGTGACGTAGTTAAGGCACTCCTCCTGAATGGACTTGTCATCTATGAGGCTCTGGACTTTTGGGGTGGTGCAGTACACATTAGAGTACTAGAGAAAGACCCATGAAGGCAACCAGAACAAGTCATCAGGAAGTATTAGCCACTTTTTAATAGCTTGCTTTTTACAGCAGAATATCAGAAGACTAGAGACAATAATTTAATGTATTTGTTAAAAAAAAAAAGAGGAAAAGATTAAAATTAAAGTTTTAAATAAAAGGCCTTGCACAGTTAGCCTTCCCTCACTTAAAAAAACCTGCCCTAATATTCTGTATTCAAAGTGGTGCATAGAGAGCAATGTGCAATATATAAATTGGCTTTCTTTTGAAATAAATGAACCCTTTTATCAGAATGGCCTTCAGAACCGATGCTTGCTTTACGGCTTTACAACCTGTACTGCTCCCCCCCCAAAAAAGTTTTTCTGCACAAGAAAATTCACTTTCACAAAAACAGAAAAAAACAAAACATTTCCAGAACACAGAAGGAATTATATGAAAAAAAAATTACAACTTCTCAATTAAAACTAACATCGGCCCTAATGGTCCCTGATAAACTGTTCCACTACACTCATATATGTGTGATGTGAAATTAGTTTAATACCTGGAAAATTGACACCAGAGTCACAACACCATAGTACCTGTGAAGTTAAAAAGAGAAGTAAATACATCTTTTTGAAGTGTATTTTGACTACAGAGTGAAAATGCAAGTACACCCCCCTCATTCGGTAGCTTGAAAAACCACCTTTAGCTGCAATAACTTCAGCTTATCGTTGTCTCTATGACTTTATCAGTCTCTCGCGTCATTGTGTTATAATGTTTCCATTCACTGAGGTTTGTGGGCATTTATTTATGCACAGCTCTCTGAAGGTCCCACAACAGCACTTCAATCAGGTTGAGGTTTGGACTTTGACTGGTGATTGCAACATCCTGACTCTTTTATTTTTCAGTCATTCTGTTGCAGATTTGCTGCTGTGCTTTGGATCATTGTCCTGTCAGATAACCCAGTTTTGGCCAAGCCTTACAGTAGCTTTGGGACCGATGGCCTCACATTTGACTTTGGAATATTTTGGGATACACAGGAGTTCATGGTTGACTCAATGACTGCAAGGTCACCGGGTTCTGTGGCTGCAAAGTTCAAAACATCACCCCTCTACCACTGTGCTTGACAGCTGGTGCGAGGTGTTTGTGCTGATATGCCGTGTTTGGGTTTTGTCAAACAGCGCTGTGCATTCTGGTTAAATGTCAACACTTTTGGTCTCATCTTTCCAAAGGACATTGTTTCAGAAGTCTTGTGGTTTGTTCAGATCCAACTTTGCAAACCTACACTGTGCCACCATGCTCCTTTTACAGAGAAGCAGTCCTTCCAAACAAGCCATACTTCTTCAGTCTTTTCTAATTGTGCTGCCATCAACTTTAACATGCTAACTGAGCTCTTGTCAGTGTGTGTGTGTGTGTGTGTGTGTGTGTGTGTGTGTGTGTGTGTGTGTGTTTGTGTTAAAGGTTTCGCTGAGTACTGTACGACCTGACCTTGAAGTGAATCTGCTGGGATGTTAACCTACAAGAAGTCCCGGGAAGATTGTGGGATTGTGTTAGCTCCCACCTGAATGGTCCACAGCAAACTATTAAAACTTCTGCATTTACAGAGGCGTTCACACTTGGTTTATCAGTTAATCAAAACAACAACATAAAACAAAGTTTTGGGATGAAGCAGTACGTGTGTGAGGTTACTAAAGAGTACAACTGTATTTACTGAAAAATACTTACAGGAGATTCTGCACTGCAATACGAACAAGATTCAGCTCAACGTCTGCTTCAGCAGAAATTTTCTGGATGTGTCTAAATCCATCGATGTAGGGAAGAATCTGCAGTTAGCAGCAAATAGATAAGGGTTAGAGGCACGTAGTGCTTTTTGCATTACTGTGTAACTAAATGCTGTAAACATGTTAACTCATAAAAGCAATAAAACAGTATTGTACCAATAAAGGGCATCTTGTCTTGCACTAATGCCTTCTTGCAAATCATAAAACAAAGGATATAAAAACGTGCTTATATCACTTCCAGCACAGCTGATAAGTGTTTAAACACTGATCTTTCTTCCAAGCACTTCTTAGAGTGCTATCAAATACCTCTCAAGAGCCGCAGCCAGAGGTTGTTGTCATTGAAAGCCTACCTGTTGAGTGGTGAGATCCCACTGAGACTTGATAAAATGGTCTTTGCACTGGGTAAAGACTGGCACGTCGTACTCCTGAACTATTGGGGGGTCTTTTCGCAGCTGAATCAGCTTTAGATGAATGGTGTTAGACTCATCTTAAAAAGGATACAACAAACAAGAGTAAGAGCAGTTTAAAAAAAACAAAACACTGTTGCTGCCAACCAACATGTGAATACTGCCTATGTGTAGCTGGTAAATTCTTAAATAAAATTTTTGACTCAGAAACATCAGCCTGCATTTCCCATCTCTGAATTTCTAAAAAGAGTAACAGTCAGAGCAAAGCCGCTTGCATAGTGGCACTGCTTTGTCTTGACTTTACCTAATCAATCCAAACAACCACATAATTTCACTTTGGGCCATAACCCAGCCAGCATGTTGGTTGGCTGATAAGGGCTTATCAGAGATATTGGAAAACCTGTTGTTAGCGAACATAATGCATAACAAAGCTCTCCTCAGTGAAGAGTGTGCTCTCCTACTGCCTGGATGTCTGCCACGCAGGGGCAACTACTAAAACCAGGAAGGCTGTGCAGAGGGTAATTAATACTGCCCCAAACATAACTGGCTGCTCTCTGCCACTCCTGGAGATCCTCTTTCCTCAGGATATCCAGGGCCATCACAGGTGACCCCTCGTGTCCCGCCATCCCTGTTTGACCCGTTGCCCTCTGGTCGAAACCTCCAGTAAATCAGGCCCCACGCCTCCAGACAAACAGTTTCTTCCCCTGGGTCATTCGGAGTGTTGACAAACACTACCCCACCCCTACCCTCCCACCCACCAACCAACCAGAGTCATGGCCTGAGTAACCCTCATCAGCTTTTATCTTGCCCTTTATATATTTCTCCTGCTTGTTATTTATTCCTGCTGTCTTACTATTTATATTCTATTCCGGCACAGTTGGTGTGGAGGACCCACAATTTAGTTGTACGTGTGCAATGAACATAATGGGCCATTCTATTCTATTCTATTCTATTCTATTCTAGATGCTTTAGTTCATTTAGAAATGCCGTAATCACATGATTTGTCTAGTAGAGCAGCTGCAGCTCTATCGTTTATGATACTTTCAGTATGATCTGCAGCACAGTAACAGAGCACATGTCACATTATTACTAAGTACATGGATCATTACAATTTTGGGCTTTTAAAGATTTCTCTGAGCTTTTCTTTTTCTAGGGTGGAATGAACATACAGCATGCATCCGTAATGTACTTTAAAAATGCATGTTGTATTTACTCTAGTTATTGTCTAATATTAATATGTATTTGATGGAGTACCAAAAGGTTGATTCTGTTCATCTGGATGTAGCCTTTTCAATGGGAGAAACGTTTCGTCACTCATCTAAGTGACTTCTTCAGTCTCAGCTGACTGCCGGTTTCTCCAACCTTATAAACAGTACATTTGCACAATTACTGAAACCAGCCCACTGAATGAACAATGCGCTGTGAGGTCAGTTCCTTGATCATTAATATGCAAATTGTCATGACCATTGATCAACAACCACTGATAAATGCCCATTGATCAAAGACCTGTGGTCAGCTGAGACTGAAGCAATCACTTGGATGAGTGACGAAACGTTTCTTCCATTGAAAACGCTACATCCAGATGAGTAGAATCAACCTTTTGGGATTTACTGACCTGGATGATTGAGCATGCATCAAGACATATTTGATGGAGTAATTAACTTTACCCAGATAACAGCTTTAAGTCTCTGCAGCGTCTGTATGTACTGATTTTTAATTACACAACATCATATTTACGTTAACCTAGCTATAAAAGTAGACGGTAGGAGGACGAAGAACATTTGAACTTTGGACCTCCACAGCCTAAAACCCACAGACTGTACAGGATTCAGTTGTAAACGCTGTGTACATTTTGTATTTACTCAGGTCTTTAGTCTTTGTCTACAGTTAAAATTTATTTGAGGATCTAAAACATGTAAATGTGACAAATCAGGAAGGGAGCAATTACTTTTTTACAGTACTGCAGCTCAGTCTTTGTCTCATCTGTCCATAAAACCTTTCTCCAGAAAGCATTTGGCTTATCTGTGTGGGCAGCTGTCAACTATGGAGTAGGGGCTTCTTTCTTAGTTGGCACCTGTTTATGGCTGCTTTGAGCTTTGGTGGTTCCTGTTCTGTTCCTGAAAATCCTAACCAATTTCCTCTTATGTGATGGTGACAATCTTCCAGACTTCAGCAGTGTTGACACATCAGAATACATTGTACTTACATGTAGTTGTTTAAACAGATTATCTTGGAATCTGCAGTCAAACTTGCGGAAGGGAAATCTATAATTTCCCTTCCTACACCCATTGTTCTGAGTATTGGCAATCTAATGGGTGATGTCAAACAAGCATTTTTATGCTGGAAAAGAAAACGTACCAGAAAAATCATGTAAATCATGATCACTAACAAGAAGTTAGTCTCGGAGAGTTAAAAGACATTGTAGAAACTTCAGCACCACTTATTAAAAGATTTAAGTGAGTGTGTATATTTAAGTTATGTATATACTTCTGGCCCTGTGTGGATTAGAGAACATCCAAAATAAGTTCTAACTTGTGTGCCAAATTCTTGTCTTTTTAAGTCATTAAAGATTTAAAATAATTCCACCCTGGAAAAAAGAACAGTTCAATGAAACAGTACAAAATTACCATGACATTCATGCCCATGATGAATGTGTGTAAACGTCTGACCACAGCTATATATTAAAAAGATATATTGCTCCTTGCCACAGATAAAACTTATAGCCAGTAAGATGCCAAATAATACCAATGGGTAGGGTGCAGGCTCCCGTGGCATTAAGATCCTCTAACAAAGTTGACATAATGGGTAAAAGCTTCTGTTTGCTCTCCTCTTTGGATATAAAGCCGCTCTCCAGCTGCAACACAACAAGACAGAAAATCTCTAAGGAATCATCCCGAAGAAAGCGATCACGTGAACATGTGAAAATGTGATACTCTTTACCTCCAGAGTTGTAAGGTATCCAGATAGCTTCTTAACAATAGGCTCGAGGCTGCAAGTATTGGTTCGGGCATCGCAAACAAGGCCGAGGTTAAACAGGAGGGCATTTCGGCTATATTTCTTATGTTCGATGCACACTGGGCAGCCAATTAACTTTTTTCCCATTGCAGTGCTAAGATTAAAAAAAAAGAAGAGATTGGTTGATTAAGTTAATACACTATTATTTAAATACTAAGGACTTCAAACAAGGCAGGGAGACAGACGAGCAGAATAAGACTACATACACTGTTATTAATTTGTTTTGTAGCTCTGGCTTGGTGATAATATAAACCTGAACGGTGTCAAAGAGCTCCCGTGAGATGTACTCTTCTGGAACCTGTTAGGAGAGGACACAGTATGACAAACTATGCCCAATACGATACATGAGCTCAGAAGGATTATGCAGAGTACATGTCAATGCCAAATGACTATGAAGGATTAAAAACCTGCCTCGCACGTTTAAAACACACTCAGTCATGAACAAGCTCGCAATTGGGGCATTTATAAAGATAATCATAACGACAGTAGCTATAAAATAAATAACATAACATAAAACTACTTTACCAGACCATCTGCAGACTTACCTGATATGTTATCTTGGGACCCAGAGTAGGATGAAATTCGCTGAAAAATATACACTCTATCCGAGTGGGCATGCCCATCATAGATTTTATCCTCATGGAGAACTAATCCAGAGGTGTGTAAACCCTGCTGAGTCCTATTAACTTGCCCCAAATTGCGTTAACAAGGTATCTCCTGTGTGTCTACTGTGGATCTTCCCAGTTTATTTACAGCAGCATGAGCTAGCATATAGCTTTAACGTTTAAAGACAACTTAGCGACGTCCTTAGGTACTTAAACGCAGGTCTAAAGTTAAGAGACGCCCTATAAAATCTGTTATTAATGTATTAAGCAGAGGTTATGGTCACCCAGGCATCAAACTATTCAATAACTCGACACATCAACGCATGCAAAAACCAGACAGGGAAGAACAACAATAATATCGCCTTCAGGGACACCCAGTAACTTAGCTTTAGAATAAAAATTGACGTCGCAAAAACTGTAAAGGCAACAATAAGACAGAGGAAGTCGTGGCGTATGTAGCACCAATAATGTTTTAAAATTAATATAAAAGTAACACGAACTCTGTTGTCGTATAAAAACGCTTTAAAGTATTGGGCCCTGAACAATTGCGCAACACTAAGGAAAATTTCCCTTTTAGACAATTTAAAGGTTTCGAATAATAGTATTTACCAAATGTAATATTACTTTTATTACTTGCTAATGACTTTTACATTTATAGATGCTATTTTACCATCTTACTTTACAGACTTAACGTATGTGACGGTGTAGCTTTATATGTTTTACAGTCCGTGAAGGCAACGTCGTTCAGTGGCGTCAGCGCTGCGCAGACTGCGCCGCAGTCGCTCTCTGTGCCGCGTGCAGGACACAGTACGAGCCCTGCCAGTTAGCTTGTTGTTCCGACACAGAAAAATGTTTGAATTTCATACAGGACCGTAAAGTGTAGCATGCTGATCTAACAGACTACTGCCGCCATGCAGCGAGTTCAGCCCGAGAGCGCATAGACTCCGGAAACCCAATGAATAACGATGTAAAGACTTAATACTGTTAACCATGTGGAGAAGGTCGCTGAGTACAAGCTACTACAGATGTTTTGGGTGCAGGAGTAGTGGACCAAAGGTAACTGGTCAAGTTATTTTTTTTATTTTTTTTTTTCCGGGAAGTCGACACGTTGCGTCCAAAGTGTTGAACAAACAAAAACATGACAGTGTCACGGCTTTAAAAACCAACAGTCCAAACCTGTTCCTGTTGCCTTCCTAACTGGAAATATTACTCACATTACAAACTGGCGCACCTGTAAGCACAGACCAGGTCAAATGAGTTTCTTGATCTGTTTATCAGTTGATTTCCATTGACGCAACTGGACCAAATCTGTTTTCTGTTATCTTCTTTTTAACAAAATAAAGTGGCAGGCACACACAGAGGCAGCAGAGCTCAGACTGAGTCAAGCCTTCAGGAAAACATTCCTGCAGTTCTCGATAAAGCTTTACAAAAGCTCTCCTGCTTGTTGACAGGCGAACACACCTGTCCGTATTCCTCAGACTTATCAGTATCAAACCTTCCTGCTGCTTGCTGTCTGTTGGATTTGAAATTGTACTTGTTATTTATTGAAGCCGTTTGCACTTCTATATCCCAGTATAATTTTTTTTTTGCACAATCCCAGCCTTATTTTGTATTTATTTGTCTTTCTTTTGCTTCATTTTTTAAAATCGCTGTTGCATATAAAATTTTGCACTACTTCACATTATAAGGCCTTTATTATGGGCCCGTGGTACTTTCAAGCAATTTTATTGTAGGTTATAGTTCTTTATGCTGCTACTATCACATAGTAATTTCCCCTTTAGGATCAGTAAAGTATCTTTCGATCTATCATGGCACATATACCTGTACTAAATAAATACTATATAAGCTTGAATAACTCAAATAAATAAACAAAATGATTATTGTCCATACACATACAGTAACTAATAATAACACTTCTCTCTTACTGGATTACATTAAACTAATGTAAGTTAACTTGACTTACAGATTCCCTCTTAACCCCTTGGTTATAGGGAGGAAGTGAAAATTATTTATGACTTGTCAGCTAGACACGTGTTATGAGTAATCGTGAGTGGTGTCTGAGGTTTGATCTAAAATAAATCGTGATGATTTCCAAAGTTGCTGGAAATTCCCCCGAGGAAATGCTTAATGGGAGTCTAACATCAGTGTTAAAAAACTGCAGTTGATACTTGGAAATTTTATTTGAACTTAAATGCGACAGGTGCCAGTTTGGCTCCCTGGTTGAGCTGGTGAACATGTGCCATATGGTTCAGAACTCAGCAGCCTGGGTTTGAGTTCAACCCTCAGCCCTTTACTGTGTGCCTTCCCTCGTCCTTTCTCCCTTCTTTCCTTTCTACTCCACACTGCTTCACTATCAAAATAAAGGCGATAATGCTCGCTATAAAAATAAATCCTAAATGTCATGCTTTTAGGTACTTTGGAAGTCCCAAGCTGTCCGTACATGCAGCGCTCCAGCCTTACCCGCAGGCAGGATTACACCACTTCAGGCGGTGAAGTTATGGAAGAGGCGCTTTGAGGAGAGAGGTGTGACGGAGCCTGAGCAGTCCAGCCAGTACATCATTGCTCATCTCCTCGGAGCTAAAACTGTAATTTGCAAAATCTACATTGCCTCAGCACTTGCACTGACATGCAGTAAACGTGGATCAAGTTCACATAGCGTTTCTTTATCCAGATAGAAAGTCTTGAGCAGGAGAGATTAACAGAGTTTCTCAGCCGAGAACAAACAGAGCAGATATGGAAGCTCTGCACCACACGTCTCTCCAGGTGAGTTTGTGCATAGATCTCTCTATATGCATTTCAGTGATTTTCAATTAAAATATTTACAATGTTGCATGTTTGGGTTAGGATGCCCGTGCAGTACGTGATTGAAGAGTGGGACTTCAGGGACCTGACGCTGAAGATGAGGCCTCCTGTGTTCATACCACGACCTGAAACGGAGGTAAAAGAAAAGACGAGGCAGTGCATGCTTGCAGTGAAGACCCAGCAAATGATCACGAATAAGCCGAAATGTGATTTTTATTTCGTCTTTGCTGATGCAGGAGTTGGTCGAGCTGGTGCTCAATGATCTGCAGATGAAGACTGAGATGGGAGTGCCTGCTGAGACGGAGCCTACGTGCCTGGAAGTGGGATGTGGGTCTGGTGCCATTTCTCTTAGCCTGCTGAAGAGTCTGCCTCAGGTAGAATTTTGTGCTTCTCGTAAGATTTCAGACGAGTGGAATTACAATAAGGGACCCCACAGGAAAAAGGCTGTTTAACTTATTAATGTATTACCCCTCACTTTGGGTCTTAATACACTGACAATGAGTCAAATTTTTCATTACAACAGTGAAATATATGCAGTATATTGAGGTTTCTCATTGGTCGTGATATAACCACTGGTTGCTAGGGAAAAATGTGTATTCCTATGACTGGTTCTCATTTCTACCCTCACTGATTGAAATTGAATTTCATTGAGGTCAGGTTTTCTGCAAATCTTGTGAATGCGATAACTCGAGAAGTAGGTCACCTGAAGTATACATTTTTACATTTATACCACGTGTGCAACTGACAGGAGTTGATGTGTCGTGAGGGGTGGAGCTGGCAGCCGTCAAAGTTTTTAATGTTTGTCTGCAAATACTCGCTAACTACGAGCTGAGCGGTAAAAAAATTGAAATAGTGTGATTCAGACTGGAAATAAGTAATCGTATAAGAAACACTTCTGTCATATCAATGAACGATAATAAATATTTAAAAGAGAATAAACACAGACCTTTCAAAATTAACTGTTTCCATCCATCCATTTTCTTCTGCTTATCCGGGGCCGGGTCACGGGGACAGCCACCCAAGCAGAGAAGCCCAGACCTCGTTCTCCCCAGCCACCTCCTCCAGCTTGTCCGGGGGGACACCAAGGCATTCCCAGGCCAGCTGAGAGATATAATCTCTCCAGCGTGTCCTGGGTCTGCCCCGGGGCCTCCTCCTGGTGGGACATGCCCGGAACACCTCACCTCATTAGTTTCCATTTTAGAAATTGCAATGTTTATATTTTAACTGCATACATTTGTCAAAAAACAAACAAAAAAACAAACCAAATAAACCCTTTGACGGTGTGCACGTGTAATATTAAAATTACATTCTCAAATTAAATAAAATAAGACATATATGAAGTCCAGACTAAGGCATAAAAATGTACCTTTACTTTATTTTCTTGGAAAGATTTCGGACATTAACAAGAGGCAAGTTTTTGTGCTGCTAAATCCAGACGTTATGATAGTGTAGATTTTAATAATTTATATTAATAATAATTCAGTGTTCCACCTAACAACCCTTAGGTCAGTGGATCGGAGTTTTATGGCCTGTGTGCACTTTTGTTGGCTTTTGAAAAAAGATTTCATTTTTATATTTTTAAATATTTTTGTAATTTAACTAACGCAATATTTGATATTATTGCAGGTATTATTTAGGACATTGCCAGACTGTCACAGGGCTAACACTGACACACAACTAGGGCTGCTCGATTATGGCAAAAATGATAATCACGATTATTTTCACTGAAATTGAGATCTCGATTATTTGACGATATTTATTTAACCCTTTAAGACCTACCATAGAACCAAGTCCGCCAGAGCTTATATTACTTTTTTTTTACATGCTGTAGTGCCATTTTTGGGAGCATTTCAAGTTGCTATACATCAATACAACTGTTATAGCCCATATTTTAATAATATGTATGCATTAAGTCCATAGTAACTACATTAATTGCAAAAAAGTGCAATAAACTACAAAAGAAATTGACAATCGCTTTTGTTTTGTTTACATATATTTCTACTTGGGGAAATTTAAGAGGTTTATCCCTCAAAACTTTAAATACAAAAAAGTTGCAAAAAAATAGTTTCCCACCACAGAAAATTTATTTTAAGTGTCTTCATAGTTTTATTTTGGAGATACAGCAATTTTTATATACTACAGGAAAAACGAAAAACAATCCTATGATGCAAATTTGCAAAGAAAACAGCACGTGCATCAAAATAAACTATTTCCAGCTGAGCAATTCGAGTTCTAAGCATCCCAGAAACTATTCAGAAAAGTTAACATGACTTATAAAAACACCAGTATAGGCTTTTAAGGCCTACAAGTAAAAAACTACATTTTCCGCGAAAATGACGTCACTTCCGTCACTTAAGCTGATGGCATAAGATGTAAGTACAACTCCTCCGGTTTCATATGCAAAACAAATTATTGCGCTAGCTTACGTGGTTCCGGTTCTACAGGGATTTAAAGGGTTAACAATAACAATGTATTGAATAATGACTTTAAAAAATAATATAAAATAGTGTGCAAATACTGATAACAGTGCAAATGTTTGCAATATAAAAAATAAATGAAAAATGTAAACATCTATGTTTCGTGAACTTTGCAGTGTTGCTCTGTGGTGCAGCTACGACACTGTAGCAAAGTTTACACACTATGTCTACACTCCAAATAACTTCTGCTTAGCTTTCCGAGCTTCCCTTGGGTCCTCTTAATTTTTGTGATGCATATTTGAAATGCAGAGAGGTGCGCTGGATTTGCCACATGGAGCAGCGCGAGAGTAAAGCACGAGGGAGGGGCTAATAATCGGCTCAGTCATTTTTAATGATCGTTGAAAGCCCAGATCGTAATCGTGATTAAAATTCGATTAATTGAGCAGCCCTACACACAACCATTCACACTCACAGTTAACCTAACCCCACTAACTGCACATGTTTATTCTGTTGGAGGAATCTGGAATACCTGGAAAGAACCATCCTAGACACAAGGAGAAACATTTCGTCATGAAAGAAAATGGGCAAAACAGAAGCTACACTCCCTTTGAAATATACATGTTCACTCTTGCCTGTTTATTTTTTTCTCTCTTTCTCTCCTTTTCTCCCTTCCTCTCCCTCTCTGCTCCTCTCTGAGACTATGCTGTCAACCAAAGGTTGAATGTAACAGTGAAACAGAATTTAAAACCAATAAAAGGCATAAACTGATCCATGTTTAGAACAATATTCAGACTGAATAAAGGCTGCTACTGGACACAGATTTCCTTTTGACATGCTCTCAGTTGGATCTGGAGCTGTACTGTAGACAAACAATGAAGCACAGAACAGGAATAGACATCTATAACAAACTAAAATAATAAACTACATCAGCCCCTTTTGCTGGCAGCTAGCGATATACCAGCAGACTAATGGCTCCGAAAGCTACAATTAGCTAATAATTTCGAGTGACTTAGGCTACTTTAGCTAACATTTTTGATGTTATTTAGAGAAGTCACAACATCGCCCCTGCATTATCAGAACAGTTTGCACTTTTGCTATATTTCAGTTAAAGTTTGTTTTGAGTCTGCATCACTTATTTGTGTTGTTAATTGCCTCTCCATCTTCTTTCTGCCGCAGCAACGAAAAACATACAACAACGCTGGGCAGTTTTCACTCTTCAGTAGAGGAGTTACAGTGGGGCAAAAAGTATTTAGTCAGCCACCGATTGTGCAAGTTCCCCCACTTAAAATGATGACAGAGGTCAGTAATTTGCACCAGAGGTACACTTCAACTGTGAGAGACAGAATGTGAAAAAAAAATCCATGAATCCACATGGTAGGATTTGTAAAGAATTTATTCGTAAATCAGGGTGGAAAATAAGTATTTGGTCAATAACAAAAATACAACTCAATACTTTGTAACATAACCTTTGTTGGCAATAACAGAGGTCAAACGTTTACTATAGGTCTTTACCAGGTTTGCACACACAGTAGCTGGTATTTTGGCCCATTCCTCCATGCAGATCTTCTCGAGAGCAGTGATGTTTTGGGGCTGTCGCCGAGCAACACGGACTTTCAACTCCCGCCACAGATTTTCTATGGGGTTGAGGTCTGGAGACTGGCTAGGCCACTCCAGGACTTTCAAATGCTTCTTACGGAGCCACTCCTTTGTTGCCCGGGCGGTGTGTTTTGGATCATTGTCATGTTGGAAGACCCAGCCTCGTTTCATCTTCAAAGTTCTCACTGATGGAAGGAGGTTTTGGCTCAAAATCTCACGATACATGGCCCCATTCATTCTGTCCTTAACACGGATCAGTCGTCCTGTCCCCTTGGCAGAAAAACAGCCCCATAGCATGATGTTTCCACCCCCATGCTTCACAGTAGGTATGGTGTTCTTGGGATGCAACTCAGTATTCTTCTTCCTCCAAACACGACGAGTTGAGTTTATACCAAAAAGTTCTACTTTGGTTTCATCTGACCACATGACATTCTCCCAATCCTCTGCTGTATCATCCATGTGCTCTCTGGCAAACTTCAGACGGGCCTGGACATGCACTGGCTTCAGCAGCGGAACACGTCTGGCACTGCGGGATTTGATTCCCTGCCGTTGTAGTGTGTTACTGATGGTGACCTTTGTTACTTTGGTCCCAGCTCTCTGCAGGTCATTCACCAGGTCCCCCCGTGTGGTTCTGGGATCTTTGCTCACCGTTCTCATGATCATTTTGACCCCACGGGATGAGATCTTGCGTGGAGCCCCAGATCGAGGGAGATTATCAGTGGTCTTGTATGTCTTCCATTTTCTGATGATTGCTCCCACAGTTGATTTTTTCACACCAAGCTGCTTGCCTATTGTAGATTCACTCTTCCCAGTCTGGTGCAGGTCTACAATACTTTTCCTGGTGTCCTTCGAAAGCTCTTTGGTCTTGGCCATGGCGGAGTTTGGAGTCTGACTGTTTGAGGCTGTGGACAGGTGTCTTTTATACAGATGATGAGTTCAAACAGGTGCCATTCATACAGGTAACGAGTGGGGGACAGAAAAGCTTCTTACAGAAGACGTTACAGGTCTGTGAGAGCCAGAGATTTTCCTTGTTTGAGGTGACCAAATACTTATTTCCACCCTGATTTACGAATAAATTCTTTACAAATCCTACCATGTGAATTCATGGATTTTTTTTTCACATTCTGTCTCTCACAGTTGAAGTGTACCTCTGGTGCAAATTACTGACCTCTGTCATCATTTTAAGTGGGGGAATTTGCACAATTGGTGGCTGACTAAATACTTTTTTGCCCCACTGTAGCAAAATATAGCGTTAGAAGACAATGTCAGAAAATAATATTAAAATCTATTATCATTACTACTATTATTATAGTTATTTTTAGGGATCCTGTGATGAAATATCTCTATTGTAGGACTGTTTTTAGTCGCAAATGAGGGGGAAACACTTGCGTTTACAATGTTTAACACATGCTTCAGAGCCAAGTGTTAAACGAAGCATCGAGTCAAAGAATTTGTGTCGAGAATTTTTTATCATCGAATTATTCGCACTAGTTTGTAGACAGGTCTGTCACTTCCATTCAAACTATGATCACAGCAATATGCTGTAACACAAAGCAATCACAACGAGTTTTGTGCCAACCAGTCAGAGAATACATGTTTTTCCCTAGCAACAGGTGGTTGTCAGGGGTCAGAGTCTATGGCTTTATTTTTGTGCCACTATTCTGAGCGCACGTGAAAAAAAGAATTGTAGGTGCAAGTGTTGCATTTTGAGGAGAAATTTATTTTGAGCGAAGAAAAGCTAAATTTGAGTGAACAAAACTCATTGCTGCGTGCAAAAACTGTATTTCAGGGTTTGCTATTATCCACACACACACAATAGCAACCCTCAACATTTCTGCCCGTGTGCGTTCAACTCTTTCTGTATGCCGTTATATTTGTGCCACAAAACCAGCCAATCACAGACTTGGATGCAAAAAAATCTGATCGGCTACTTTGGTCTCCAATCAGATCGAAATGACGAAATGCAATATCCCAGAATCCATTTTGTCCAAAACTCAAACGAGGCAGTGGCAGAGGAACACAGAGTGGTGGAGTTTGAAATATCACTCTTTCTGGGTCACAAAATAAACTTTTAAGATATTTTCATGCGAGAATGGTGCTGTGTAAACGTCAAATATCTGCTCGATTTATCAAAACATCACATATTTGCATAAGTGCTCTAATGTTTTCGGAGATGCCTGTTACCCACCAGCTGACCGGGTGGGAACTCGGGTTAAACATAGTATAAGGCTGAACTGACAAAAAATCGGCCGACTACACCACCAGGTATTGTAGGAAAAACCATAAAGCTTTTGAATGAAAACAAACGCTGCTGTCACAGTGATGTACACTGTCTTGTTGGTATATATGTATGATTTGTATCACCTTCATGTTTCCCTCTCACCACATATCCAAACCGACATCATGACCAGCAGCTTTTACAGCTGTGGCTCTGGCAAACATCAGCTGATACTAGAAAGTAATATTAAATAAATTCTAACAACAGCTTATCAAGCTTAAACGTGCTGCTGTTGTTTAGCGCAACATCCGCTGGTTTCCTGTTTCTGGTGCAAAGTGGGCGATAAACAAACAAGAGAGACATCAGCTGATCATTGATCAGTTTCATGATTGAAGTAGCAACAAGAGAGGGAGGGGAGAGAATGAGAGAAGAACAGGCAGTTGTACAGCAAAAACACAGAATAACTCCAGCTTTGTGTCTTTTTTCATTCTAGCTGAAGTACGGGACTAATCGCGTTCCTTTTCACCTCAATAAGGATAATTAATATCCTTATTAATTAATAATAATGTAATTGGTCCAGCCCAGAGTTGATTAGCCAATTGGCTAATCCACCACCTTTCATTGTTTATACCATTACAAAAACAAACAAGCAAACATAAAAATGAAAGATCACCATCGGCCCACCGGGCAAATGTCCGGTATGCGCAATAGCCAGTCCAGCTATGCGGTCAGCTGGTGGGTAACAGGCATCTCCGAAAACATTAGAGCACTTTTGCAAATATGTGATGTCTTGATAAATCGAGCAGGTTTTTGAAGTTTACACAGAACCATTATCGTATGAAAATATCTTAAAAGTTTATTTTGTAACCCAGAAAGAGTGATATTTCAAACTCCGCCACTGCCTCGTTTGAGTTTGGACGAAATGGATTCTGGGATATTGCATTTCGTCATTTCAAGCTGATTGGAGACCAAAATAGCCAATCAGATTTTTTTGCATCCAAGTCTGTGATTGGCTGGTTTTGTGGCACATGGCGTACAGAAAGAGTTGAATGCGCACGGGCAGAAATGTTGAGAGCACACATAGCGAGCGAGCTCAAATGCAAAAACTGAGCGAGAGGGGCTGCTATTGTGTGTGTGGGGATAACAGCAAACACAGTTTTTGCACGCAGCAATGAATTTTGTTCACTCAAATGTAGCTTTTCTTCACTCAAAATAAATTTCTCCTCAAAATGCAACACTTGCACCTGCAAAAAAAATTTTTATGTGCGCTCAGAATAGTGGCACAAAAATAACGCCATAAAGAGTCCGGTCTTTAGGCATGAGTGGCTGCAGCTTTAACAGCGACTGCCATCAGCCTTCAGCAACCACTTGCAATCGGTCAGGGTAAACTCATTATTCCTCCATGACCCGGAGGTTGCCAGATGGTCACTGACAGGTCTTTAAGCCTGTGTGACCGGGACCTTATTCGCTTGATCCTACACTGTCACCATGACGGTCATGCGTCCAAATGAGCTACAAACTGAATGTCTGGCGGTTAGTGGTCGTGTGTCTGCAAAATCTCAAGACCCAGACGTTTTTTCTTCCTCATCAACATCTGTCAGATGAGGTTGTGTTTTGAACATCTGTGGTTTTGATCAGGATCCTCTTTGCAATCAGTAACGTTGTGTACAGACTTTCATGTTCTCTTCAGGAAGTTGTGACATTTCCTGTAGCACCAAGCATTTTTGAAACTAATCCCATATAACAAGCAAATGTCAGCTTGTTTAGATGCTGAACGTGATGCATCAGTTAGAGAAAAATTACAAATTACGAAAAACACCGACGTAAGTTGGTGGGCAGTCGTGTGTTATGAGAACAGTTTCAATCCTGGCATTAATTCTCTGAGTTAAATAAATTCCTCTGGAGGAATGGAACACCATGCTCACCTCGGGAAAGTCAGGTACTGACACAGGTGAATGTCATGGCCTTATACACTCAAACTGCTGTTTGAGCTTTTTGACCCATAGCCATTGGAAAGTGTTGCTCACTACTATTGTCAGCTTAAGTGTAAATAGATAAATTGCCTTAACCTAACAGTGAGTATTGATACAAAGGCTGCAGCTTTTTATGTGTCATTTAGTTATTCTAAAGAACATTTGACAGTGGATTCTTTAGGCTGAGCTAATTGAGTGTTTTTTTGAGGCTTGTGATGACCATATGTTATGTTTCATTTTTTAGTGATGACTTATTTATTTACTATTAATAGACTGTAATGGCGAAGGACCAGACAACCACAGTGTTACAGTTTGTTGAGTGTTTTTTATTTACAGAGTTAAAGTGCAGCTTTCCAGCTGCCTCGCTCTGCGCAGCACACACCGCTCTCTCGTCCGGTCCCGGCATCCCCCTGAAATAGGGAAGGCATGACCCGGTGATGGAGAACAGCTGTGTGGGTCAACCTCCCCTGACACAACACACTGAACCCCCCGCTCCACCCCTCCCTGTAGCCGAGCCACATTGATTAGCAGGGAAAAAAATCAATAGGATAACTGATATGATAAATCATTAGTTATAGATTTCCAGTTGATAAGCTGCTATCCTCACATCACATGTACATCTTCTCATCTCAGCTGATCAAACATGCACTCCAGTTATACTGTGATATTGTGTTTGCATATTTTAGACTCTCTTCTGTTATCAGATTATAAAGAAGTAAAAATGTCCCAATTTTCCCGTGCATACAAATACAGGAAAACAGAGAGAAAACTTCTGCGTAAAGTTAGTTCTTGTGTTTTGTTTTCCAGCTTAAAGGCGTCGCCCTGGATCAGAGCCAGGATGCAGTGGATTTAACAAGAGAGAACGCACTAAGGTAATTGCAGCACAACCCATGAAAACTATGTTGTAAATGTCCTTTAGCATTGATTTATTTTTATTATAAAGATTACATTACATTATTATAAAGATTACATTACATTGTTATAAAGATTTCATAAAATCTGAAAAAGGATTTTCGTCTGCAGATTGGGACTTGAGGATAGATTAGAGATTCATCACATCGATGTCATGAAGGGTCAGTGAAAGTTTTGCATGTTTTTTTCTAAATAACAAAGCTGATCCCTCTGCTGATAAAAAGATTCTTTTGTTTTGTTTTGTTTTTTATCAGATGCAGAAACTCTGCTCAGTCTCATTAGGCCAGTTACAACTTTGGTCAGTAACCCTCCGTACCTGTTTTCAGAAGACATGGCGTCCCTTGAACCTGAAATTTTAAGGTGACTAAATTCTCATTTTATATATATTAAACCTGTCTATGTTTAACATTAAAAAAAGCTTTATTCAGTTGGATTCGTAAAAGTTGTTATTAAATGCAGAATGTACAAATCTTTAGAGTGAGCTATTAAGGTTGTATTGTTTAAATAATTGTGAGTAATTACAATGTCATTAAGCATTCATCTGTTGGGTTTATAGGAGAAGGTGGAAATATATGAAACTGTAAAAGATTTATGAAAGATAATCTCTGGGCATATAAAACCAAGCAGAATTTACTGTTTTAGGTTGCTTATAAATACAGTTGTATTTATAAAAAATTGTACAATTGTTACAATTTGTTAAACATTGTATTTGTTAAAGCTGTTTAATAAATACAATGAAACCAATATAACAATATTAACATACTGTTTAGTATATGTTATTTATGAGTAGCTGACCATTTAATCAATGTTGGGATCTTTAAATTAGAAGAAATGATCATAGTGAAGGAAATGTGCACTCATCCTTTACTTTTAGCTGTAATTTGCATGTAAAATGTAAATCTAATAAATAAGCTTATCAGATTTCATTAGAAAACATTTTAAAATATGTGATGTTTGTATCTATTTTACAGTGTGTGCTTTTGCTGTGTGCTGCTCCCCAGATTTGAAGACCCGGCAGCTTTAGACGGAGGCGAAGACGGCCTGAAAGTGATCAAGCAGATTTTGACCCTGGCTCCCCAGATTCTGTCCAGTTATGGGTAAAAACCAAAAAAAAGCCAACTCTCACACACAGACGGACACACCTGTGTTCAATTCCTAAAGGCAAAAGCGCCTTGTCACAAGAACAGCATGTTCTGAAAAACACATGTATCGTGTTGCCTCTTTAATGTGTTAAGCTTTCTAAAAGACTTCCAGTGAATGCACTTCCAGGCATGTGCTGCTCTCATCTCAGGGTTACTTTTCAAAATCGAGTCCTGTTGATGATTAATTTTTACCCCATTTCTGTGGGTTTTTTGTTTTATTTCCTGGTGAGAAACAGTCGTGCTTACTTGGAGGTGGACCCCAGACACCCCCCACTCATTCGACAGTGGGTGGAGGGGAACGTGGACGGGCTGCAGTTTAAGGAGGCACGGCATGACATCACCGGCAGGTCTGTTCAATAAAACTGCTTTACATCAATATCAGTTTTCATATGAAATCACTCTGCGTGAGCCCACTTTCAGGGCCATCGCTGTGATTTGATTAAGGGGTCTGGGGTTTGGGCATCAGTGACGCCGGCTCGTTTTTTGTGTTTCCTAGGCCTCGATTCTGCATCCTTCAGAAGGAAGAAGTCAAACAAGGACCACAAGCAGGATCTGGACTGAGAAATTAAGATCCTATTACGCTGGCTTTAGCTCAGGTCGCCGCTGCCTCAGCTCCCCTACCCCCACTGAACCACCAAGCACGCGCTCACACTGATCTGATAACACCCAGCATTCATAATTTGCACAAGCGCACATTGTTTTCATGTCACCGCTGCACTTTTAATCTAGTAACAGTCGTGATCACATCCTGCGTCACAATAAAAAATGTGTGCACGAAGGCACAAAAAAAACGCAGGCTCCAAAGCTGAAGGTAATTACCGAAGCTTTTCTCGGAACCCTCCCTCTCAGAAGCTCACCCTCCTCCCAGGAAGCATTCAGTAGTTCTGTGAATCCACTGACGAACGGTCCTCCCCTCAGCTTGTCCTCTCGCTGACTCAGATGCAAGCGGCGTGCATTGTTGAGCAAAAGCTCACGCAGCACGGCCTTTACTTCCTCACACAATCTGCTTCTCTCGCATACTTAGAGTTTAAAGGCCACTAAGTCTTTGTGTTTCAAAGGTGATTTAAGGGAAAATATTTCCTAACAAGTGTCACAAGAGCAGTCGTCATGCGGGGGTTGGTGATGGCGATCGCAAGCCTTAACACAACAGAAACGTTTGGCATTTCAAACAACACAGATGAATAACAAGTGGATACAAATGTAAAAGCATGACACGCCAAGAGTCCAGCTGGTGGTTTTAATACAAAAACGTACACATGTAAAAGGTACAAAAAGATGCTGTACTGAGAAAACAAAAATAAAATGGCATAAAAGATGTCTCAGTGTAATCAGTGTACTTCTCAGGAAACTATATACATCTTGAACTGATGAAGGAGGGGAGAAGATATGGACAGTTTTCCACATCCATCATAAAACAGAGTACAGTACTTCATGTTTCTCACAAGTTTTTGTTGTTGTTGTTGTTTTCCTTTTTCCTGGGGTGCTTCGACATCCAGTCCTCAACAATTTAAGTCTGAAACCAGACACAGCAGGATTAACTGAATTTGTACACATTTTGTCACCAAAAACACCCTGTGTCCAGTATTTTTGCAACTGGCCTCCAACTGCTGAAGCAGCAATGTCTTTTACGGACACAAAGGACCCGCTTAAAAGTGTTGTTTTTTTTGTTTTTTTTTCCCTTAAGCTGAGATTCAGCCATTAATAGTGATTCAGTGAACCTCCTCTCCTCTTTCTCCTCCTCCTCCGCCCCCTCAGACCTTGAAGGGATAGTCCTGTAAGTAACGCAGCAGGGGCCTTGGGAGTGGTAGCTGATCGGGACAGTCAGTTTGTCTGTTAATGACGAGACGTGTGAGGTGCTGAAGAGAGGGGAGGCTTTGGGGCTTGTACAGAGCCTGCTTGAGTTTTAGTACCACTGTGGTCTGCTGGATGCCCTGCTGAGAGGCTTTTGAAGGAGGCTCCTCCTCCACTCTTCCCTCCTCTGCCTTTCTCTCTGGTCCCATGTAGTGCTGCACCAGACTGGGAACGCTGGGGAAGGATGACAGGCTGGGTCTGGCCGGGGAGCTGGAGTCGAGCAGAAACTGGGCGCAGCTGTACTGGATCCGTATGCTTGTGGGGCCACGCGCGGTTCTGACCGACAGGGTCAGCATGTACAGAGGGTGACTGCTGTCCCGTACCAAAAAGGCTCCTTCAGATGCCTCCTGAAGAGCAGCGTGGGCCTGGGCTGCAGTCACAGCTCCCCAGTACCATCCTACACACACAAATTCCTAAATATTAGTCACCGTGAACAGATCGTGTTGTCCTGCATGAAGCCTGATGTTTACTTAGCGATGAACAATCAACAATTCTCTCAGAGCAGATAATGAAATGTACCAAACAATACCTGGAACACATCGAGGATTTTTAGGAATGCTTTTTTTTTCTCCTTTTTTTTTTGGAATGAGAAAGATGTGAAGCATGTTTTAAACCACACCTGAATTTTCTAGGTAGCAGAAGTTGCTGGCAATGGCCCTCAGATCTTTTGTGGGGTCCCATCGTGGACTGGTGCTTTGGAAGCAGGGGGTGGGAGTTGCAGTTCCTGCCCGCATACCCCGCGGGGATTCAGTGGACGGGGTAGTGGGCAGAAGAGCTCCAGGACTGGAAATCAGATGGAAGATACTAGTTAGCAGACATAAACAAACACAGCAGGAGGATTTATCACAGCTTCCTTGTTTTTAACCCTGGAATTTTAATATTTTTTGGCTGATTTATTTATTTTTCAAAAAACTGACTTTATCGCATTTTATCCTATTTTTACTACTGACCTAAACAATGAACTACTAATAACTAGTATTTTTTAAAGGTTACGTTAGATCTTGCAACAGGCTTGCATTTGTCTTGTTTTCACCTGAACAACAATAATAATAATTAAGGCCAATTAAGGCAATTTTACACTTATATATTTATATATATATAAGTGTATATATATGTGTGTGTAACTGAAATTTCCCGGCTGGGTTTCTTTACAATGACGAGCAAAGAGAAAGCAGAGACACAAAGAAAAGTCAACTCACCCGGGTACACAAAGAATCATTCTATTTCTTCACTTCTCTGGGCTTAAATCCAATCGGACTTCAGAAAACAATCAAAACATACAGAGACTAAAATGTATCTAAAGAAAAAGGAGGGGAAAAAAATAAAAATCTGGCTAACAAACAATCCGCGGTGACATGGGTTTCATGTATGAATAGCTCGATTGTAACCCGAAGAGCTCCGTGCACGCAAACAGGCTCTGCTCCTGTCCTTAACACTGATCAGCAGAGAGGAGAACAACAATAAAATATAATAGAAACGACCTAAAAGCGGCTCTACTGTAAAGCTCAGCTCTCCGCAGCACTGCGTTGGAGTGTGTTGTCGCCAGAATGAGATCCCGATGTGTGAAGGACAGAGTGTAAAGGCTTGGCTTTTAAAATTTACCGTTTCCTAGAAGTCTATTCTGAGAACTCGCAGCACCGGCGGCTCTGACGTCACGCCGGCCGCACCAACTCCCACTCCGCTCCAACCGCCGCCGGTTGTTTCGCTTCGCGGCAGGGCTACAGCTCCTCTATTAGCGCTCCTTCGACGGACAAACCGGGTTCGCACATATATGTGTGTGGGGTTTTTTGTGTTTCGGTTAATTCCCAGGACAACCGCCCCGAACCGTGCTGTTTTTCTCTGGCATCTCTCCCCTCGTTTCACCCGGCGGCTCCCCGCCTTCGCTGAACCTGCGCTCCGCTCCCAGGAACCGCGCGGCAGCTTCTGCCTAGTCGCTTTCCAGGAATAATTGCAGAGCTTGACTCCGCCCCGCCGGGCGGCCCTGACAGAGGCTTCATTCTGGGAATTCACCGCCTCGACATTAAAGATAATAGGAATGCTCACTGGCTATTTCCAGTAATATAGATTTCCCTCGATCCTGGTGGAAAAACACGGCGAGAGGTTTTCTAGGAGCTTTAGAGTAATTACGCTCGAGAAAACAAGTTGTTATTGTGACAATAAACTAAAAAATATATATAAACCGGGTTAAGACTGCCGTAGAGACAGAGAAAAGCTGATTGTGCTTCAGTTTGTGACTTCTGATAATCTTCACTTTTATTGCTCTTTTGTGTCTTGTTTGCACACATGCAGCCCTAGATTAAACTATAGTTCATTTGCAGTTACATTTCTGCTTATTTGATCTCTCCTGGTATTTATTTTCCCGGGAATGTATCTAAGAGATCCCTGCATCGGCCTGCAGCTTACACTCCAATGCATGTAGGTGTTGATATCTTGTTTCATTTACGAGAATATGGCCAAATAAGGGCTGTTAAGGATTATTTCTGACGCTGGGTTTTTGCGTATTGTTGTAAAATCTGTGGCATATCCTGTCCGGCTTTTTAAAATATTTATTCCAATAATACTAAGAGCCATCGCTCAGACATATGTGGTAGTTTGGAAGCAGAGTAATATGTGAAATATGCTGCGTCATAATCATAACCATACCCAGGAGAGCGCGCTGATCCTGAATAGCGTCTTCTCAGAAATCCTGAAATGAGCTTCTTTCTAAGAAGTTCTGTGGACTTTATCTGTCCCTGCTGGGTGAGGTTGAACAAATACCTTTTGAGGCCTTAGGCAAAAAAACACATCTACATTTTTCAAATATGATTGCAGTAGCATAATTTTTTTTATGCTACTGCAATCATATTTTACATACGTATCATGGAAACAGAAAGTCTACAGATGTAATCATTGCTATAGTAAAAAGAAACCAGCAGCAGGCAGGTTAAGGCAGTCACATGCAGTTCATTAAAGCACACAGACACAAGAAACTAGATTTAAAGAAATTACATTCCTCATAAATCACTTTGTTTGAACGCCTGTTTATAAATGGTCTGTAATTTATAGCAATCCCCTTCTGCATGATAAAAACAGGCAGGTTTGTTAGACAGACGTTCGAAAAGCAGTCATTCCTTCTGTTGCTTTTCTCTCTCTTTTTAAAAAAAAATTGCAGCAGATAATTTCATAAGTTTGTGTGAGCAGGTTTGAGAAGGTCATAACGCGGTGCTAAAATGTAAGAGGGAACAGCTGTGTGTGTGTGTGTGTGTGTGTGTGTGTGTGTGTGTGTGTGTGTGTGTGTGTGTGTGTGGTTTTATGAAGCAGGCAAACAGTTTTAGTGAAAATGTCAAGATGAAGAAGTGCAGATGTTCTAATTGAGATTCTTTTTTCTTTTTTAATTGCAGTGTAATTTTATAGTTGTTGCTTTTGAAAAGGCCACTGCAGTCACGGCACAAGTTTCTAGAAAGCCGGAAGCATGAAGATAAAGAGAAAGGCTGTGTGTGTGCGAGAGAGAGTGCGTGCGTGCGCGCGCGCGCGCGAGCTTCCTGTGTACGTGGAGTGCAGTTATTTTCTTGATCCGTGGACTAATTGTTTTTTTCAGTGTTAAAATGCCGTTGTTGGGGAGGGGGTTGTGCGTGTGCAAAAATTCCTGTTACTACCGTGGAAGACAAAAGAAATCTCAAGTAAAGAAACATCTGAAAGTCTAAAAACAGAAAATGTGGTTTTAGCTTTAAAGAACTTAAAATTACACTTCAGCTGTCAAAATACTTGCTAAATCATGTTCTAACCATCAACATCCGCTTTAGTGTAGACTTGAGGGCAGCATTTGTGGATTGCACTTCCCCATTTACTTGCACTTTTGCGCTCATTAATGCCGAGACACTAGTGCGCATAGTTTATGTGTTTGCCTGTTTTTGGATTAAGTCCTAAAAGAAAAAGCAGAAGGGATTCATACGTCTTTTTATGCTTCTCTTCAGTTGCACTACACTAAGTTGATAATAAAATATTTCAAAGTTACAGTCCTCTTTATCTTCAAGCTTCTCGAAGTCAGATGGGTTCACGTGTTGTTTCGGCCTATCCGAGAATATTATTGCACATCTTCTGTAACACCGCACCTACGCCTACTAAAAATCTCTTTTATTTGTTTATTTTAAACAGAAATTACTTATTTTCTTTCCAATGTTTTTTAAAAAATAAAGACAAAACACATGCATGTGTTTCTTAATGCCCCAGCCTTTGTTTGGCACGTTTGTCATATATTACCCTTTTTATACTGCAATAAAATTAATAGTCTGCCAGTAAGCATCAATAAATCTGATAGTAGGGCTACACTGCCTAATAAATCAGCTCTGTGTACTCGTTTTCTGTGCTGTGCAGTATTGCCATAAATTTGCATTGCCACCTGTTCACAAATGTATTCATTTTAAGAATTTCCAGCTGTAAATTTCCAGCTGTAAATCCAGCTGTAAATTTTCACATTCCAGGACAAACATGCTTATCAGCAATAGCTCCAAAACCAACGCCCTAGCCAATCGCATATGTGCGTATGGAATATAATTTTCCTGTTTGAGCAAAGCTCAGGTCCTTAATATGAAGTAATATCAGGCCATAAAAATGTTATCTGACTACACACATTGTCACAATGCACAAGCACTGAAATGTGCTTGATGTGGAAAATATCCCAGTGACCTTTATAGTATCCTATCCTCATGAAACCCCAGCTCTGGTTTGGTTTGCATTTTCAATATATCCCAGCTATTTGGGTTATAAAAAAAGAAAAAAACCTAAGCATCATTATTTTTGAAAGTATGTCCTCGTAATTAAGTCAGCACCATTTAACTAAGTTTAAAAGGCTTTATTGAGCAGAATGAAGTGTAAGGTGCGAAAAGCCTGCATTTAATGCCTCCATATGACGATGAAGGATCTCAGGAGCATACATGACTCATGCAGGTGTGTAAAAGCCAGATTTTTCAGTGTAGTTTGTTAAAGTTGAGCTCCTTTTTCTTCCACATTCAGTTCCATTAAACATGATTGTCTAGTCTTGCATTCTGAAAAGAAAACGGATAACTTCCCTCATTTCTTAAATTTTCACAGTTATTGATTGATTTATTCATCGCATAATCCTGTCAGCTCTAATTGTAAAACATCTTTTCACAAAAAACATAAAACTTCACAAGTTCTTTACATGTTTTTTTGGTGAAAATCTTTATTTTTAAAAGAACTACGACTGCCACGTAAGTGCAATCAAATAACAGCACTGTATTCCCCCTCTGGGATGTGGTGGGCTAAAAGTTGAAATACCTAAACTTTGTACTGCAGTCCATTGTTTGAGTAAATGTACTTGATTATACTTCCACCACTAGAAAACGCGCCGCATACCCAGAACTTGCAATGATTTAGTAGTTGAGAGATGTCTCGGAAACAATGAATAACTGTTGTCCTGCGCTCAACTGAAGAAAAGAAGGCTCAAAAGGATTCTGAGAAAAGCTTTGCCTGGAATCAGCAACATAAATTCATCTGTGCTGCGTTGGGAGAAAAAAAAACCTTGAGCATCCACATTTGTTCAGAGAAACAGTCCTGAAAAGAACTGCTGGCAGGCACTGACTAGAGAAATTGTTTGCTTTTTTTTTAACTGTTTGATTTAGTAGATTTAACTGACCAAAGCTGTGGCATTATTTTTGTGGATTTTTCTTTCTTTCTCCAAATAAATGTGATAATGTGTTACACTGGAGAAAACACAAGGCTGGCTTCATTAAAACTAAATCATGTCCATGACTATGCTGATGCAATGTTTAAAAGACATTAGCAGTGCTTTGGTGTAGGTAAGTTGGATGGCAGTGAGAGGTTGGTCGGTCAGTCCGCCCACTGCTTCAATCCAGGCTGAAGAACCTTAACGTCTGCTGGACTGTTTCCTCCTGCGACACCACGACGCTGGCTTTTGGGAATTTGTCTAAAATGCGTGAACAGTTTGGAGTGCGGCAAGTCAGCGTTCCTTTAAGTATCTTTAGTCTCAAAGTTTTTTTATTGCTACAAAAACTAATGACATTTTCCTCAGCTGTAGTTAATTATTTGCAAGATTGCCCTAAATAAGCATTACACACACGCACCTGTTAAACAGCAGCACCCTTTGCTTGTAAGTCATGCTGATGCTCATAGTAGTGAAAGTATGATCAAAGGCACTACATCTACTCATTAGGGTAAATTCTGTTACTAGAAAACTTGACCTATATTAGAATAGCCATTCCACTCAGGAGTAACAATGTAACAATATAAACAATGTAGTAAATGGGATAAAGTAACATTGTGTTTTGTGGAATCGTGTGGAAGACACAGCGGAAGAGGATTATGAAGAAACTGTTCACGGCGGGCCTTGGATGCAGATTTGTATGGTATGAATCCACAGGCCAGCGCTCAGGCTGAACTGATTTTTATCTAGTTAACGCGACACAGTGAGGTCTTTCAAAAGCCGGAGCTTGACTTCTCTTCAATGAAAAGTGCTGAGTGGAAATACCCTGAAGTGTAAACAATAGCACAGTATAAACAAAATTTTATTTTGAATTTCTTTTCATGTCACTTTTTTTTTCCTCTTTTTAATTATGACTGTTCTTACAAACACGGTTGATACAAAACTTGTACTGGAGGCAAGATGACGTCTGAAACATTTCCCCATGCATTTCTAATTCAGTCCTTTTGTATCATATTGTAAACGGCAGAGTTATTTCATATTATTCAAGAACAGATTTGCTTTAAAAATAAAAATAAAATCACTATCTATCTTTCTGAATGCTCTTTGTCTGTAGTAAACTGATCCAGAGAGGCACAGTCAAGATAATTCATCAGAACATTTCCACTAAAAACAAATTTTCTGTGTATCACAATTGTTTCAACGCACAGACGGTAGAGGAAAGGCATCACTGTGTCCTAATGAGGTGTTAATGGGTCTGGAGGAAGAGAGGGGAAGTCCAGGATCTGCAGACAGAACTAGCTGTCCTGCACGGCCTCTTCTGTCCCCTTAATAAGCCGCTTGTGTCCCCTTTTTCCTGCAGGGCCTCGGGGCTTAGCAAAAGCCTGTTTGTGGGTGTGCTGCTTAGGATGGACCTCATCGTACAGAAAGTCGGCCGTCAGTTCATCTCCATCGTCGATCTCCAACTGCAAAAAATAGCCCCACCCCCCAAAAACGGGCTGTATTCAGAAGTTCATTAAAGATATTTCAGCTTGAAGTCTTAGAAATTCCATCAATACTGTAGTCAGGACTTCAGAGGCCCCAGAGGTGGTAAAGTCTTGTCATCTTAAAGAAAATTACTGCTTCAGTATACTTTATTTTTTAACAGTTATGAGATAATTCAGCTGAATAAATCCTAAATCCTGCATGTATGTGTACCAGTAAGATTTAAAATGAAGTAAACACGCTGCATCTAAAACCACCAGACTCAAAAACAATGATCACGATGACATGATCTTAGCAGTAGCTACAACCCATTATGAAACAATGTTATCTAATATACCAACCCACCAGACCCATATCTATCCATCTGTTATACCTTTTTAGCGATTTCCAAATGGTAATCTTTCTCCACTTCCTCTAATAGTCTGCTCTTGCAGCTGGAGTACAGCATCCGCTCCTTAATGCTGCAGCTGTAGCCTGGCATGGAATATATGAACACTGGAGACAGGGAAACATTATGAGAGTTAATAAATACACATTTAAGATTCATTAAAGTGTATAGCCTCCACAAATAGAATCGGTATTTGGTCGCACTGCTCACAGTCTTTGTACACAGTGTAGCTTTGTTTTAAATCGTAATATCAAAAGCTTTCAATAAATATCCACAATAAATGTGGTGTCAGTGCCAGTGAGTGTACAGCTGTCTTTCCACAGAAACAAAATGCAGGAGGATTATCAGAGTGCAAGGATCAGTATCATACCGACAGATTCCAGGTAGTCCCCTTCATGGGAGTGTTTGTAAAGGAAGAAGTGGTATCTGGGAGTGTCTCTGGGAACTCTGCAGGGCAAATCTCGAGTTTCTGTCGGGTTAGAGTGGACCAGCTCAATTGTCTCCTTCTCTACATCCAGCCTCTGAAACACAGCGGACAAATGCACGCTAAAAGACCACTCCTCATATTAGTTTTTAAGGAACTCTGAAATATGAGCTAAAGTTGGCTCACCAGCTGCACGTAGTTGATGCGTTTTTGGGCGAGCTGCTGTAGGGCTCTTTTGGCTGCATCCTGTAAGGGAAACGCGAGGCCCTGAAGAGTCTGGTGCTTACTCTCAACGCTGATCTCTGTCGTCACCTGCAGAGGGCAGCAAGCAGAGGGGCATCTGTGTTTTCAAGCTTCTGGAAAACAAAATTCTCAAAGTGTTCAATATGTTCAATAGCAACACTTTCTGTGGCTGCAGGACTTTTGCAAAAAGGATAAGTTGGTATGACCACTGGATCACATTCATTCAGTATTACAGCAGAGTTCATCCACATACCTGTTTAACCCGGCCCTGAAAAGACAACCACAACAGTTATAAGTTCAATGTATGAAACAACCAGTCTGTAGCTCATGTTTCAGAAGAAGCAGCTCACATGCAAAGCTGTGTTGCAATAACGACAGTACGCCTGAAAGCTTGTTGACCTTTTACCTCTGTAATTTTGATCCTCTGGAGCTCCTGCTCAGCTAATGTGAGCGGGGCAGGAGCTGAGCAGGATGACACGTGGTGCTGGTAGCCCAGCAAGCAGATGTCCTCCTAGTGTTGAAAGCACAACAAGCAAGTCTTTTACAGGAAGCTGCCAAAACATGTCATCGGAAAGGTATAAATTTAGCTGGTCCTCACTTCGGTTGTGCCAAATAGCTCGTATTTGATGTGGCCACCGCCAAACTCCTTCTTCACTGTGGCCCGCGTGGCAGCATATAACATCTTTTGTTTCACCTGCAGCCGTCAGAGAGGGAAATGAATGTGCCAGCTTTAAAATCTGAAAGTGTGGAGTTTATGTTAAAGTGGTGGGCCCACATAAATAAGCAAGAATGATCACAGACAGTGCAGAGTTAGTTTAATGGAGATGAGGATCTATTCATTTATTGCTAGGATCTCCTAGCACTGAGATAGCCTTTCACAAATTAGGCATCTTTTTTTGTAAATAAAGTTTTTTAAAATTGTGTTTCACTTTATTAAACTTAGCTGTGTTTCATGTTTAATAAAGGCCTAATAGTATGCTTCAAATGTCTATATGGAATTATTCAGGTCATTGGGGTTCATTTTTAGAGGTGGCGGAATAGATCCAAATATCAACAGTATTGATACCAGTGCTGGTATTGATACTAGCATGATAGAATTGATGCATGGTATCGGATCAATATCAAAATTTAAGTTAAAAGGATGTTGTGACCTCTGCTTCAGTCTGTCACTACCCTCTACCCGGAGCAATACATCCTCTCATAAAAGCTCAGCAACTCTGTGTTCACGTGGCTTATTTTTTTGGCACAGAATAAAGAAAACTGGTATTTCTTACTGGAGACTGGTCTGGAGACCACGAAATAAAGACCCACTCGTAGCCCAGTGCATTCTGGGAGTCTAGGCGGTACAGGATGTAGCAGGGCTCCTGGTCATCGAGGAGAGGAAGCAGAAAGCGATCATAATCCTGGTCCCAGCTCTTCTCTGGCTCTCTGTAGGCCCCCAGCACCAGCTGCTCTGAAAATCCGACCACTACTCATCACATACCTCAGCACGGCCTTCACACAGCACATTCAGACGCTGTAGTCCACACTCACAGTAAATTTACACGAAGGATTCTTGTTTGTGATTATAAAGCAAGAGGGTGAAGTTGACCTCACTTGTTGCTGGCTAATTATTCAGCAGCATGCTACAGCAGAAGGTGCCTCTCTATTTATAGTACATGAGAAACGTTACATCTGACCAAATGTGTACTCTTTCGCTACTTTCCAACATTTCTGAAACACAACTCATTTTCAGGTCTGTGTAACAATTGCTATAAAATTTCTTAGAGATGAATAGCTTCTTACATTTCCAATCACGTCTCTCTCATTTTCAAAGAGCTAGAGCGCTTTTTTTTTTTTATAAACAACTAAAGCATGTGAAGAAAGACAGAACTTAAACTGAAAAGATTAATGGTTTGGTCTGTAAAATTTCAGAAATGTGCTCTCTGAAGCCATCCACTATCATCAGAAAGAGAAAACCGTGAGAAACACGCTCATTATTTCCTTCCTAAGATGGTTAGAATGGTCATATTACAGAAAAGCAGCAATTTCCGATACAAAACTTGGATGTGGGAATAATGCGGACTAAATAACTTCATCCTATATAAAGCCACATGACTATTGTGATTCTGAGAGCCCCAACTGCTATGGAGAAAGAACGAGAAGAGCAACGGCGTGCTAAAAATATCTCTGGCTTCATTTCTGACTGACACAACGATAGCGGGTTAAATCTGTCCGTAGCAGTGACAAACACTCTGAAACGCACACATTAACCCAAAGTCTGATGTTTCTCAGGGGTGCAGGGGGATTTCCTGACTGTCTCTGGGGGCATGCTGCTATTCTGAGCTGTAAAGCATTCCAGCTCTGCACGCACATATTTTCCATCAGCCAGTCTCTCCCATCTCCCCAGATCCATATTAGTATAAAACTGCATTTAAACTATCCACTCGTAGGTGGAGGGCCTCGTCTTTTCTAGTCACTGGTTAGACTCCACCACTACTACAGAGGACACGACCGTGTGCCCTCCTGAGGCAGCAGTGATGAAATCAGCTTGAATGATCGTGTTTCTCTTTTTGACATTGGAACAAACACGAGAGGAGACCAGTGACATGGTTACTGCAGCAGTGTGCAACCGTGTCACGTCACTCCAAAATAGCACACGGAGTCATCCAAACGCTTTAGTCGGGAAGTAAAACAGGCCTGACGCCCTTCTGCTGAGTCTGTCCATCTGTGTCCTTCCAAATATTCAACGTGATAGGCACAGTCCACAAAGATAGCCCCCCCCCCCCTGAAAAAAAAGGCCCAGAATGCATTCACCTTGAATCAAATTACAGCGTGGCATTGATCAGATACCAAAAACAAGGCGTAAACACATCATGAACATTTCTGTCTGCCTCCATAATCAGCCACCCGGACACCTATTGCCAAACTGACTGTTTCCACAAGCTGCTCAGCTGACACGCTGAGTGACTGCTGTCACACAACAGCTGCCAACAGTCTGCTTTTCCTAGACGTCAGACACGGAGTGTTGCAATTCCCAACTTTGTTTTTTGCTTTCATCCACAGATGACTTGAAGATCTGAGAAACCATCATCAGCTATGAAAAACCCAGAAGGTTGTTAGGAACACATTTACTGCCGATTTCAGGGTAATTCTAAAAGTCCTGCTCAAATGTTTTCAGGCTCGTCGACCCTCCTGGCCTCTAAGAAAAAAAAAGGGAGTCCTTTACAGGAAACAAAGTGTAGCTGTTCATATATGATCAGGGAGATAACTTATGATTAGTGGTCACAAACGGACGTCAATGATCTAGCCCTCTAGCAATAAGACAAATGATCAACTGCTTACATTTTTCTTTCCATGACTTTCTCCAACTAAAATCATCCTGTGCTTCATCTCAGTTTAGCTGGTTTTCAGACAAACCAGAGCAGCTAAAAGCATCACCTCAGGCTTCAGAATACTGCGATTTACATTTTTAAACATTAAATAGAACTAACAATTTGTTTATGAAAGAAGAAGAAATCTTAGTTGCGTCTGTAGCTCAGTTTCAAAGGAGACAGAAGAAGAGTTTTGGTGTGTTCAAAGAGACACAAAAACAAACACGATGCTTGGTTTAAAATGATAAAATGTCGGTCCTCTTGAGGTTTTTATTTTCGGCATCTCCATTCTACACTGTCCTTGGTCACTCACCGTCTTGGATGCGCACCTTGATGAGGCGCACTGTTCCACCTCTTGCCCTGGCCAAGAACTGCCTCAATTCTGGTGTCACCACAAGTGCAAGAAACATGGCGGGTCAGCTGTGTTTTTCTCCCGCCAGGGGCTGGCTGTAGGATGAAGACACAGAAGCAGGAGACAGAAGTGAAAGCTCCACAGGGCCAGGCCGAAATTATTCAAGTCCAACCAAAGTCCGGCGTGTACGCGTCCTTCGCTTGATCGATGAGTACGAGGACAGAGCTCCTGAAGAAGAGGATCACTGTGCGTCTGGGTTTGTTGAAAGTGTGCGACAGTATGAGAAGGGACATTGCTCAAGTAACTAGGACAGTATCATGTGCACAGAGAGAGAGAGAACCTGATCACCTCTCCTAAATTTAGCTCCCACTGAGTAGCTACGGCCTGTGAACAGCCCACCACACACCAAGACCAAGCAGTGGAGCAAGAGAGCATGACCTCCAGACCTGATTACCAACTTCTGAATGACTGAAGAAGTTATCTTTACAAAGAAAAAGGTAAATATTTACTGCTGCGGGCAAATTATCGGTCACAACGCAGGACTGTGTAGGATGCTGTTGTTTTACCATTAACACATGTGGGACTGAACCATACCAATGCTATACCTATTAGTAGAATTTAACACAAAAACAACAAAATATTATAAACAATTTGAGTTACGGTGTGAAAAACTGCCCATTAATGTCTCAGATTGTGAAAGATGTTTTTGTAGCTCTAAATACCTGGTCACGCCAACAGCACTCTCCTAGTCTGAGAAACATATTTTAAATCTGACAAGTCGAGGCTAAAAATATCTCCAGCTGTTTGTGCTACATCACGTTACACCTGAAAGTCAATCTCAATTCAAAGTTGAAACAAAAATAAAAACCCAGCCCCGCACTAGCTCAAATTCTGTCAGTACGGTGTGCAAACATCATAAAACACCTCATAAAATATATTGTGATTGAAAACGATCAAATTCAACTAATTTTCCTTGTGTCTATTTGAACTGTCCTTCTGGACAAACACGTCAAAGAAAACCCTCGTTAACTGAGTTTAAAGTCATACTTTTGTAAATATATATCTTAATACACTCATCCAGCCATGACTGGTACACCTGCTCAAATGATCATTTACAAAACTTTCTAATGAGCCAGTCAATGCATTTAGGCACATAGACTTGGTGAGGACGACCTGATGCAGATTACAGTGAGCATCAGAATGCATAAGAAACGTGATTTTAAGAGACTGATTGTAGTTTTGTTGTTGTTGGTGGCAGACAGGCTGGTTTTCCCACACAGCCATCTCTAATACAAAACAAACAAAAACGACAATAGGCCTCATAGATACTTGAGGTGAAGGACCAGAATGATTTCAGCTGGCAGGACGGCCAACAGTAACTCAATACAACCAAGGTATGCAGAAGAGCATGTCTGAACACATCACCTTCAAACCTTGAAGCAGATGGCCTACAGCCATCTGTGTAAAGACTACGAAATGTTTCCTGGTGCTTAAGGCTCCTGGTAGTGCCCCTCCACCACAGCCCGATTAAGTATTGCTGCTACACAATGCCAACCCCTTTGTGACCACATCTTATGATAGCTGCCTCCATGATTAGAACACACTGTGTCACAAAGCTCAGATCATCTCAAACTGGTTTAAACTGGCCTCCACACCTTTAGGATGTGGTGCAGACAAATGTGCTCCAACTGTGTGACGCCGTCTTTGTAATATGAACCCAAATCTCTACTGATACTGTTTTCAGCACCTTGTTGAATTGATGCAATAAAGAGTTAAGGTTGCTCTGAAGGCAATAAGGGGCTCCAACCTGGTACTACCTAATAAAGTAGGCAGTGATTGAGGAACCCTCCCATTCTAAAAATCCAACTCATTTCAAAATCACAGACACAAAAACCAAAAACAAACTTCTTAGAAACTCTTTAATGTTAAATAGAAAAACATTTATAAAAAAAAGAATGCACAACTGATCATTTCTGTAAAGTCATTATTTACAAATTTCATCTCATTTTTCACACAGGTCCATACGGAGCTGACTGCGATGACCCCTGCTGGTTACTCTGCTTCCCGTCATCATTCATCAATGGTGGGGAGCCAGAATGCCTGAAAGATTAAATATGAACAATTCTGGTTACATTTCATCAATATGAAGCCGTTTGCATGCCAGCAGTACAAAAGAATAAACAGGCTTTTATTTATTTTTTTATTTCTTTTAAATAAATGGATACTGGTAACTATCCCACAGTTCAACCCCAGCATAAAAATTAAGACCAAGCAGAGCTACATTCTCTGGGCTGTTGTCTTTTCAACTAAGCCCACATTGCTGCTTCCACTGACCATGTTAGAGCATGCGCTTGCAAACGTCATGAACTTCGGATTGAACTGCAGGCAGGTAATCGGGCCCGTGTGCTTCCCGTCTAACAAAGCCACCTTCATTCCACTCTCGGCGTTCCACACGTGGATCTTTCCGTCCTCGGAGCCTGAAACAGGTGTGCAGAAATGTGATAAATGTTCAGCCTGTCTCCTATGATCTCACACTGTTTTAACAATTGTCTTAATTTCATTTAAGGTGGATTTTAGTGCAAAATCAAATCTCATTTCTGTTCTGCTAGTCCTGAGTGAGATCAGTATAGAACCTACACTTTTGGTTATGGTGTTAGTGTTTATACGTGTGCCCCACAACCACCACCTTGAAGTCTGTTGATTGTAAATATCACAGGTAATTATTTCTTTCCTGATCAATTAATCTTTCATGATGATCCTCATTAGCAATTGATATCAGACACACACAAACTCATGATGCTGTATATTATATATTAATGTTTTAAGTCCAAGTGTGTTCTAACTCTATCCATTACTAATACTTAATTTCATTCAACATGTCTCTGGTCCCCCACATACAAAAGGTCACACCTTGGATGTTGTTTTCTCTCTTGGCCTTAATATCAGTAATTTATGTGTTAATGATATTCATTTGATTGTTTATTGCTGTGCATTTTTTAAACCTTAGTTTTCCTTTGGACCCAACACCAGTTAAATGTAGAATCGTAAAGCCAGTTATTACTCAGGATGTTGCTCAGAAGTTCTCTCATTTGTTTAATCCATCTTTGCTGAGGGATTGCCCTGATGTTGCTACATGTTTTAATAATCATTGCTCAGTTATTCTTAAAATAGCAGCACCAATAAAACCTGCCTTCATACCACTAACAAAACTCACTTCATGGATAAATGAATCAATTCGTAAATCCAAAAGAAACTGTCGTAAGGTAGAACGGCTGTGGAAATCCACTAACCTCGAGGTTCACAGGCTCCACCTAAGAAAACTTTGGCTGGAATATTTTCCTAATCTTATTTCTTCATATAAGAAAAATTCTAAGGTCCTGTTTGAAACAATAAACTCTTGTCTTTCCTGTGATCCCCACGATACCTGTGTCCTCTAAAGTTGACAATAATTACTTTTTAAATTTTTTTATGATTAAACTCAATGTCAGAGCAAGCAGATCAATCACCAACCTGACTCAGCAACAGTGAATGCAAGAAGTAAAAATGTAAAACTTGTGATCTTAACTGTCACTGTTGTGTATTTGTGACTCGCTAAATAAGCTATCTGCAAACCACCGACTGGACACCATCCATGAAAGTGCTGTGGTGGTATTTTTAAGTGGAAATACACCACGCACTGTGCAGTGCTGCTTGTCATGCATGAATGGCTCTACCTTGCCAGGGCACAAAACCTGCTTTTCCTCACTTTTCCTAGAATCTCGAGAGTGAAATCACTCCCAGCTATGACATCTGACTTTCAAGGTAAATAGAATGCAGAGTCAGCTTTGGGTGTGTGCTGATATTGCGATAGTGTCATTATGACATCAAGGATTTTTTCCCCAGTTATAAAAGAGTGGATTACTACAGTAATAAAGGCACTATTAAATAAAATGTGTTATATATGTTTTTTGTACACAGGTGTCTCTCTATTAAAAATAAGTTGCCCCATCTATTTGTAATAATAATTCCAGCTGCATAAAAACAAAAACAAACAAGCTTTTATTATGGTGTTAAGTATTCAAGGCAATGAGTGGTAAACTGCATGTCGAAAACATTATTCGATTGGTTTACGCAATTCAGTATTCTACTAATTCTACAAATACATATGCAATAAGGTTAAAAAAACGTTAATACTAAAAGTACTGACAATAAGAAAAGAAAAAAAAAATCAAGTTTGCACTGGTGCAACCTGTTAGTAAATCTGGTCTTCAAAATGCAGAATGTGCGCCATGTATCGTTAACAGACTTCAGGGGTACGTTTCTGTACATCTGTTAATTTGCTTATTTACATGCTACTTACATATAAATCAAACTAACAAATATATGCAATAAAAGATTTTATTCTAAACATTAAGGCAAGACAGAAGCGGTCATCTTAACTTACCTATCATAACAAACTGAGAATCAGGAGTGAATGAAGCCTCCAGTGTTACACCTTTACTGTTGTTGTAACCCTGAGTGTACATGAACAGTATATTCAGTTATACATGTTGAATCCATTTTACTGGATTGGTTTTTATTTTTCATATTTAAACACTTGAGCTTTATTTTATCCAGTAATTTTTTGTGTTGTAATAACTTGTCTCTTACCCCAAAGGAGTGAAGCACAGCACCCTTAAAAGCATCTAAGATGCGCAGAGCTCCACCATTAGTAGAGAGAAGAATGAGCTTTCCATCATTGCTAAACTTCAGTCCTGTCCACTCACATGTTCGATCATACTGAAGCTTAAAGGTTGCAAATGGACCCTGTGGACGATAGGTGACCACTCAGTACTTTTCCCCCCAATAAAAAACGAAACAAAAAAAAAAAAAAAAAAAGTCTCTAATGAATTAATGCCTCTTACCTTATCAAACGACCGCAAATCATAAAGTTTAACCATTTCTGAATTTATTCCAGCAGCAAAAATCAGACCCTCTGGGTCAAATGAGCAAACTGGCTTTCCCTGCAGGTGCATCAGACCCTGAAATTTCAAGGTGACATGATAAAGCCGGTGTCAGTTATACAGCTCTTCTCCAATATTAAACAATAGGTTGCATACAGGTATAACAACATTTGGAGCTCACCTAACTACAACCAAATATACTCACCTGACAGTTGGGTGATCGCAGATCCCACAGTCTGATTGTTTTATCTAATGAGCCAGAAATAAATGTGTCATCCACAGGAGACATGGAGAGAGATGTCACTCTGGTCACAAAACAAACAAAAAAGAAAAAAAAATTACAACAGGGTAACCTTGAATGTAACACTGCAATTCAAACCAAAATAAAATCCAGTTCTCACCTTTTGTTATGCCCCGGAAAGTAGCGGATGTATTTGTTGTCATGAAGGGACAAGTACCGAATAGTGTCTTGGAGAAAAAGACAAACATAATCAAAAAAGGAGGAGAAGCCCACAGCCAAGTTATACATTAAACAAGACAGCAAGAGCAAAACCCAAAACATGTTGTCTTCCACGCGTGAAGTTTATTACAGGTCGATCTGATGAGGAGACTCAACCTTGGGCAAGGCAGTCACTTGTACAGTTAGCTCCTGTATTGGGCAGAATCACAGACCCTCAAACTGTACAAACAACTACCTCAGACCAAAGTGAGCAGTCAGTCCAGCAGTCATCAACTGGCATGCAGCAGCCCGTCCACGCCAACCATCGAAACACATATCATCTTACCTTAAATGTGATAACTTCAATGTTAAATGCACAACAAACATGCCTCCTTGTTTACTCCTACACTGCTGTTGTTATTATTTTGACCATGTGAGACATCTTATTACATAAAAAAAAACCTCAAGCCTACTACACTACCAAGCAAAAACTACAAAAAAAAAACCAACAAAAAAAAAAAAAACACTTGTGCATCAACATACCATCGATTTTGTTGGAACTGTAGACCACAGTGTTTGCAGCATGTGTGTACCTGATCAGATCCACGCCATACTTTTTACTGTAGAGAGTCCTCTTGGGTCTGCAAACAAACAACCATATGGACTTTTAAAATAACCCCTTTGTCAGTGAAGAAACACACCAAAAACATTTCATTAAAACTGAGCATTGTGCTCTTTATCTTAAGTGTTTATGTAATGCATCAGTTTAAGACAAAATAACTTTACTGTCTCCCGTAGGGGAAATATGGGATGAAGCAGCTGCTGCACGAAACCCTCCCAAAAAACACCACCAACAAAAAGAAAGACAACGCAGCAAAAGGGCACACGGTTCCTAGCAATGAAGGATTTCTCTGTCATTCAGTCATGAGCTTTTACATTTATCGGTGATTATATTTACATAAGCGGACCCTGCAAATCCTACCAGAGATCATCAACACAAACCCATCAAAAACACACACATACTGAGAACAGTCCTTTCAACGTTAAGGGTTTGGTTCGAGCAATGTGACTATATATTTATTTGCTAATATAGTGCATAACTGCAGACACTAAATCTAACAGATTTATTGTTAATTTGATGTTGCTTGCACTCGGACAATTTTACGCTGAGCATTAACGCAGTGCAGCACAGGCCTCGCTAGTTAGCATAGCAAATAGCTAACGTCAAAAAACAGCAAAGTAACAAAAAAAAAAAAAATACGGAGAACTCGCTCTTACTTTCCCTCCTGGCAGTCATACAAGACTAGCGAGTCATCGTCGCTGCTGGAAATAATCGTTTCACCATTCGAGCTGAAGTCGAAGCAATTAATTTTGTCTGTGTTTTCGCGAAACACTTTAGCAACCCTGAAGCTCCGCAGCACATTGTCCGTTAGCTTCATGATGGCCTGTCTGTGTCTGAGGGTAAGCGCGCCCTCGTTTTGATTTAAATCGAATCACTAGTGTCACTTGTGTAATCTTTACAAATATATGAGCTGCGGAGATGTGAAAGGGGTCTTTTTTCCTAAAAGAAGGATCTTTCAAACACAGCGACAAATCCCGCCTGGGATACTTCTCTGTCCTCGGCGGAGAGGAGGAGGAGGGAAAAGCGCCGCTTTCGCCACGTCAGTGACGCGCATATATATTCGTCACCTGACAAACTCGGGCCTAGGAAACCACGCGATATTGCAAGATGTTATCGCGATAGCTGCATTGTACCAGCAACAGCGTCGTTATTTACACAGTTTGCTTACCAAATGCAGTTTAGGAGTTAAAAGCTTATTGTCTTTTTTTAAAAAGCTCTACTGTAGTCGAGTTTGTTTTAGAATGTCTGTTTTTAAAAAGCAAAGCCTTCTTGCATTCGCATTAGCACTTTCTGGCTGTCACCGTTAGCCTTGTGTGTTTATCAGTTGGGTCCAGTTATCTGGCAGCCTCTAGATTTGCAGGATGGACGCAGAAGTGAAGAAGAAAGTACCAACGACAGTTTTGTCCTCACAGAAAGACAAGTCCATGGTACGATTAATTAAGTGAAATGTTCTGTTTGCCGCTTGTGCTTTTTTTTTTTTTTTTTTTTTTGGATATTTTTTAATGGAAATCTCTAAAGTTTGGTTGTAGAGGAAGAATTTTGCTTTACTAAATGCCAATGCATTTCATGCAGGGGTAAATTAAAAATAATTTGCCAATAGGCGTTTGATTTACTGAGATAAAAAGTAGCATGATATTTAAGTTATCCACACCGGTCACTTTGTTAGGTACACCTGTTTTGCTACTTGTTAAGGCAAATATAGTTAGGTGGCATGGTCGCTGGTGCCAAGACGAGCTCGTATGAGTATTTCAGAAACTGACTTCTGGGACTTTCCCAACCATCAACCATCTGTAGAAAAAAAAACACTCCAGGGAGAATGGTCACACTACATAAAGAACACTGGTTATAACCAGGTGAGCAGAATAGGCAGATGGGCTACAGCAACAGAAGCCCACAGTGTGTGCCACTCCTATCGGCTAAGAACAGAAAACTCACGCTACAATTCATACAGGCTCACCAAAATTGTCATGAACGTTTCCAGATCTCACAAGTCTTGATTTTTGCTGCAATGTTGAGACACTCCATCCCTTTATGACCAAAAATTGCCCATCTTTTGATGGCTGCTTCCAGCAGGATAACTCACCATGTCATAAAGCTCAGATCTTGTCAGACTAGTTTCTTGAACATGTCAATAATTTCATTGAATTCAAATGGCCTCCACAGTTGCCAGATCTTAGTAGAGCAATTTGTGGATGTGGTGATATAGGAGATATGCATGTGAAGCTGACAAATCAGCAGCAACTGTGGTGCACCAGGGTGTTTCCAGCACCTTTTTGAATTTGTGCCATGAAGAATTAAGGTCGTTCTGAAGGCAAGAAAGAGGTAGAATGTGGTATTACAGAGGTGTGCCTAACAAAACGACCTGTAAGTGTTTCTGAGGGGTTTTATTTTGTTTCTTTGATTTGTTTCTTTGTTTGTTTGTTTGTTTTTTTTTTACAAATTTAACAAATCTAAAATCTCATCATATAACATTGTCATTATTGTCTGGATTTCTAGCATGTACATCTAATCACATTAAAATACCACAATCCCAGTGGCTCAGCTTTCATTTGTAAAAAAAAAGAAGAAAAAGAAAACAAGCAAACTACCTAAAAACCAGATGCACAACCTATCTCTCTCTGTTTTTTATACTATATTTTACTTTATTTTACTGTGTATTTCTTGTAGTTTTGTATTCATGGTGTATTATGGTTTTCTGTAACTGAATGTTGTAATTTTTGTTTTTGCATCGTGAATGAAGAAGCCCAACAAGGGTTGGAATTTAGCAATAGCTATAAACTCTATTTGCACCACATCAGTTTCATGCTCCACATCAGAACTATGTTAAACTGCATTGTCCCTACTAAATAAATAAATTAAAATTATGTCTACAGGGCTTAAAGACGGGTGTGGCTACACAAGAGGCTGCTTTGTTTAACAGCAATGAACAAAGTATGGGTATCACTGAGTTTAATGCAATCTGTGGCAGAAAAAAATCAAATTACAACAAAAACGACTTAATGCGCAGCTGCAGTGTCAGCACTTTCATGTGGCATGTTATCCTCTGAAGTCAATCATTACACCAAAGGTACACAACTCCAGCCAGTGTCTGGCCAGATTGTTGCCACACTGCCTAACCTCTGAGCTGGAGTCCAAACGCAGCAGGCTTCCACAGGGAAACACCAGCTTCATATGACATTTGCAACCTTCTCGGGTAGGCAGCCTCGTGACTCTACTGAAACACAAACCTAAATGCATTTATGTAAGTATAGCTTTAGCTAGTATAAGAATAAAAAGGTGTTCTTTTTGTTTTCAGAACATTTAAGCAAAACGTATTCCTCTGTATTCCTGCAGTCATCAGACTTGACCATAAACAAGACTTACAAGAAGTGTGATGACTGAACAACACAAAACAAGCTCTTAAAAAAGGTGAATTTGAGGCACACAAAGTAAATTTAAGAAAAAGCTCTAATTATAATTGCTTCATGACTTCTACATGACTATTTCCTTTTCCTTTGCAGGTTATTTATGGTTTGTTTAAATTGTGCTCTCTTTAAAAATCTGTTCAATTCTTCTATATCCCTTAGGACATTTCTGCTCAGATCCACTGAATTATCAATGGCCCGTGTTCTTTCATTGTTCCGGTCTCAGCCTTTTCTGCATCTTGTGGCGAGGAGAAAACCCACGTTCTGCAAAATGTCAATGGACACGCGGGCACGTGAAGTGTTTGCAGCTGCAGTGGAAGCCGTGCAGCCAGATACTGTGGTCTGTCAAAGTATTGAGCGCAAGGAGGACTCTGTTGTTATTGATGGTCGCACATTCACGCTCAAACACAACCTGCACTTGGTGGGCTTTGGAAAAGCTGTGCTGGGAATGGCCGCTGAGGTAGAGAGGATTGTGGGTGATCATTTAGTGAAAGGAGTCATAAGTGTGCCACATGGGATTCAGCAGACATTACAGCAGCATGGGAAAGAGTAAGCAAATGCATTTAGAGGTAAAAGCAACTTAAAGTGTTAACTCAGTAAAGTTAATAATATTTATTTTTCCATCACAGCCATCTGCTGCTGAAAGAAAACAGCCGCATCAAAGTAATAGAGGGAGCTAAACACAACTTGCCTGATCCGGATGCCCAGAAGGCAGCTGAGGAGATCAAGCATTTAGCCAGTGAGCTGACAGAGAAAGACTTGCTTATTGTACTGATTTCAGGTACGAATGGCACTTCTTGGTTATTGTTAAAAATAATAAAACAATAATCGTTTCACAGATATCATTAAAAATATTAATTTAAATTCAGTTTTGTTTATATAGCACCAATTCACAACAACAGTCACCTCAAGACACTTTATAGTGTAAAATGAAGACCCTTCAATAATACAAAGAAAGCCCCAACAGTCAGAAGAAATTTTAAGCCTAATGTTAAAAGTAGAGAGGGTGTCTGAAAAGCTGAAGGTTTTGCCTTCCATTCAACTTTTAAAATACTAGGAACCACAAGTCAACCCGCTGTCTGAGAGTATAGCGCTCTATTGTGGTGTTACAGTACCCTGAGGTATTTAAGATAAGATTGTGCCTGATGATCCAAGACTTTGTATGTGAAGAGAAGGATTTTAAAAATTGATTCTGGACTTAACAGGGAGCCACTGAAGAGAAGACGATATGGGAGAAATATGCTTTGTCTTTCTAGACCCTGTCAGTACTCTGCAGCATTTTAGATTGGCTAAAGGCTTTTCAGGGAATTTAGTTCACGATAATAATGAACTACAGTAGTACAGCCTAGAAGAAATTTATAAATAAATAAAATAACAATTTCTAAAATTAGAAGTTTCTAATTTTAGAGAAATTCCACAAATGCAAAAAAGCAGTGAAAATATTTGTTTAATATACACACTGGTGGACATATCCTGGTCATAAACGACTCCAAGATATCTGTAACGCATGCTGGTTTTCATCATTGTTTAGGTGGGGGCTCTGCATTGCTACCTGCACCCATCCCGCCAATCACCTTGCAAGAAAAGCTAGATGTTACCTGCAGACTTGCAGGTGCTGGTGCGACTATTCAGGAGCTGAACACCATACGTCGTGCCCTTTCGTTGTTAAAGGGTGGAGGGCTTGCACATCATGCTCACCCTGCACAGGTAACAGACAGTTTTTTTAGCCTTCTTTTAAACAGAGTTTAAAATTCTCAGTATTGTAATTTGTATGTCAAATATCACTCTTATAACGTCTTCACAGGTTGTTGCACTGATACTATCTGATGTGATCGGGGATCCTATTGACATGATAGCTAGTGGCCCCACAGTGATGAGTCGGGTGTGGCCTGAGGAAGTTTTGTCAATCCTTGAGCGTTACAAGCTGTTAAACTTGCTTCCGACATCAGTAAAGGAAGTCCTTGACAAACCGAATTCTAGGTGGAAAGAGAATAAGGAGGAATCTGATACATCGGGACATGTTCTCAATGCTGTGATTGGCTCCAACGGTGTTGCCCTTAAACACGCTGGTCTCCGTGCTCGAGAGCTGGGCTTCCTCCCTGTAGTCCTTTCGCCAAGTGTGTGTGGAGATGTGCGGTCTGTGTCTAGACTCTACGGCCTGCTGGCCCGCTTTGCCTGTTCTCGAGAGGAACCTCCTCCTGACATTGCCACTGAGGTGCTGAAGCTGGGCCCTGAAGTTGGTGTGGAGAGCTGGGACCTCTGCCGTACAATGCAGGTTTTAGAAAAAGGGCGTACAGAGGGATGGGGTGCCACATGTCTGTTAGCTGGAGGCGAACCCACTGTGGAGCTAACAGGCAAAGGCCGAGGTGGTCGGAACCAGGAGCTGGCTATGCGAGTGGGGCTGGAACTGAGAAGCTTAGGGCTTTCGCCTAAAGGGCCAGTCTTTCTGAGTGGGGGCACTGATGGTCAGGATGGACCCACTGAGGCAGCAGGGGCGATTACTGATGGTGGTTTGTACGATGAAGCGAAAGCTCAGGGCCTGGACATCGACAACTTCCTTATCAACAATGATTCTTACACGTTTTTTTCTCGTCTTTCTGGTGGGCAGCAATTACTCGTACCCGGCCTAACTTGCACGAATGTAATGGATGTGCACATGCTACTGATTCCAGCTATTCCTATTATCATCAGATAATCCCAAAACACAAAAAAATTAAAGGAAACTATGAAGACATTTTTGCACCATATTTATGAATCTAAATGAAGGATTGTTGGTATTGGTAAATAAAGATGTAATTGGAAAAAAACAGACATATATATGTAAAAGCATTACAACGCAAACAGTAAATGAAGAAGTGTGAGGGTGGGGGTTAGTACTGACGTCTCACAACAAAAAAAGCTCCCGGGTTTCTTTATGGAGTCTGTTGGTTCTCCCAGTGTCTTCTTGGGTTCTCTGTGGGTACTCCAGCTCCCTCCCACATCTTACAAGGACTGAGTACATAATTTAAATTTCTGGAAATACACACTGCCATTATAATAGTAATAAAAACACTTGTACAGTTTAAAAATCTCCACCATCCTTCAGTAGTTTTAATTAGATGTTTTTGGATGTTTGGTTACAGTTGTTCTATTTTTTTATTTTTTTCTTTATTTTTTTTGTTGTTATTTTTAATTTATTATAGTTGCCTGAGTGGTTTTACTCATTTTAGTTACAGTTTGAATATGTTTAGTTTTGACCAGTTTCAGTATTAGTTTGAAGTCATTTCTTTAATTATTAAGGCATGATTTAGTAATGGTATTAAAATAAAAACAATAACTTTTTGACTTAACTCAAAGTCTTTTACACGTCCTAATATGTTCATCAAAGCCTCATCAGGCAAGTTGTGGTAAAAACTAAAGTAATTAATTTTAAAACCGAAGATATTTCCTGTAGATTTTTAATTTATTTCAGTTTTTTTTCCAGGTTCCAAAAATTGTGTCGGTTTATTTTTTTCTCAAAAAAATCGAGTTTGTATTTTTATTTTAATTAACTAAAAACAAAAAAACAAAAAAGGCACCCAGCTCTAGTTTTTAGTTTGTAATAAGCTCGATTTTGAACCATTAACAGACAAATATTATCATAAAGAAACAAACTGACGTAATCTGGCACCTTTGGCTTTTTCTTGCAAAAGGCAGCTTGCTTTACACATTGTGCCATTAAGCTTCATGGTAAGCTATTGGGGTTCTGTTGAGTGTAGCTCAGATACGGCATCTTCCCCCTTGGTAACTACTGCACATATGAGAAAAGATTACACATCACATTGTCGTTACAATCAACAATCTCAGTGACAATTAAAAGTCCTCTCTTGTATACTTCAGCTAATCTTTCCAGAGGTAAACAGAATAACATTAAAAGTGGCCTTGGTGAAAAATGTATTGTTTCAATACCCCTCAAGTTTTTGTGCTTCATTTATTTATTTATTTTTTAATGTTTTGACTGTTTGCCAAAATATTACTTAATGTAGATTTCAAATGAACTAAATGCAAAATGCCTGTTAAAATAAAGACTGAAGATATAAAACATGATCTGCTTTTATTGTGTCTGATTTTAAAATGACCATAGATGACCGTTTATAATACAGCAAAGATTAAAAAAAAATCAAAAACAAAATCACACAGTTCACTGCAAATTATTTGGATCATAAATATTCACATACACAAGTCAATGCAATACTCAAATCAGCGTATTATATATGTATATATATTGCAAAAACTATACATGTGATCCTGTGTCATTACTTGGAAAATGATGATTTGTTTTCCTTTCATGCACCATTCAAGTACAGTCTTGATCACGTATCACCAAGTGACCAGTTAAACACGTCCTTTTAGTTCTTTATGCACAATAAGGTCCTGCTTAGTGAGCAGTATCAAGAGGTCAAATTAAACATTGTATGAATAGTGGCCATCACTCTAACACTGTTTGAGTGATTCGCAGAAGGTGAAGCTGTCTCAACACCATCTTTAATCCATGGAAGGTAATGCTTTGTTAATGAATAAAAAAACCAAAAACTGGTGTGCATTTTGTGTCTCTGTGGGACAGCTTTCACTTGGGTAAAGTCCAGCGATCAAGCTCCCATTAATCCCGATGAATCTTTGGACCATCCCCTGCTTTACCTTCCCTGCAAAGATAACAAAATCTAATAAACCATTTAAGTGTGGTGAAACATGCACTTGCCAGTCACTTTGTTAGGTACCTCTGTCCAGTCAACTGTGGCAGCAACTTACTGCATGGCACAAGTGCTAGACGAGCTGGTCTGAGTATTTAAGAAACTGCTGATCTACTGGGATTTTTTCACACAAGCATGTCTAGGATTTTGAGACACTGGTCCGAAAAGGAGAAAATGTCAAGTAAGCTATAGCATTTTGGACCAAAGTGCCCAAAAAGAGGTCAGAGAATTGCCAGACTGCTTCGAGCTGAAAGGAAGATGGCAGTGCCTCGAATACCCAACCATCAGAATTGGGCTATGCAGAAGAGCATCTCTGAATGCACAACATGTAGGGCATTGAAGGTGATGGGCCACAGCAGCAGAAGACCACACCACGTGACACTCCCTTTAGTTTAGTACAGCACAGAAACTGAGGCTACAATTCACATGGGCTCACTCATGTTGGTGCTGTAAACGTGTGGGCATATTTTCTTGTCAAGTTCTGGGCCTGAGGATCACAGCCTACCCGAGTATTGTTGCTGACCATGTTCATCTCTTTGTGATCACAGTGTACTCATCATCTAATGGCTGTACAGCCAAAACACAGCTGCAGCAAATGTGCGATGCTATTATCTCAACTTGCAACTTGTTGAATCTAAGCCATGGAAAATTAAGGCAACGCTGAAGGCAAAAAGAGTGTCAAACTGGGTGCTAGCAAGGTTTACCTAATAAAGTGACTGGTGATGGTGCGGTGATAATGAACACGATTTCTTATTAATCACTTGTGCAATGCAAACCTGACCCCGAAATCGGCCACCTACCATCCACTCGTGTGTGCAGCTGTATCAGGTGTGCCTCCGTTCTGTCCGGTCCCTGAAAATCAACACACACAGATCAAGCTAGCGTGTTAGCGCTCACTTAGCAGGCAGCGCACCGGTAAGCAGGAGGAAAAACTCACCTTGTCTGTAATACATATCGTTCACTGTATTCCCATAGACTTTCCACGCGAAGTGAATGGCGATTAGACTAAAAATTAACCAGCTGAGGAGTATTTTGAATATGGACACTCTCATGTCGTTGGCGAGCCAGTCGTCTACAAACTCAGAGAGAAACGACAGGCAGCTGTCAGCAATGCGGGACAGAAACTCAAAGTCCCACGGCTCCTCCATGGCGTCCGTTTATTCAACTGGTGTCAAATTAAGTGACTGGGCTGCGGTGTCTGTTTTAGTGATTTATAAATCAGCACTCTGGTTTGGAGATGTCATATTCCCCATTTCTACCGTTATGATGTTTACGTACGGAGAGGAGAGGCAATCGGACGTGACGTGGTACGCAGGACGACTACTTCATCACGTACACAACAGAGCCTTTCAGCACCAACACAGTGAAGTTAAACAAATATGCGTGGATAAAAATATATATTTCGACATCATTTGTCCAGGTTGTGTTATGCCCCCCCCCCCCCCCTTTTTTTTTAAACCTCAGCTAAACCGTCAATCCGATTCATGTGTGCCATGAAGATATGGGAAAGAGTCGTTGAAGCTCGTTTAAAGAGAGGTGACTATCAGTGAGCAGTGAGTGTTGACGGAGAAGTATAGAGAAGGTCAGAGTTACCTGCACTGTGTGTTTGTGTATTTGAAGAAGATGATTGGTTGCCAGGAGAGGAACTGTATGAGAAGGCGGTCAGGAGGGACCCTGGTTAAAGGCATGTATGAGGACAGCAAGACGGTAATGAGGTGTGCTATAGGAACGACAGATGTCAGAAGGTTCAAGTTGGGGACGGGAGTACATGCTAGCTTTAGTATTAGCCACCAGTGTAATACGGAAAATGGAAAATACTGGATTTAAGTATTAGTTTAATCCAGAAAAAAACATTTTATTGGTCAATATAGACGTAAAAACATTTTTGTTTTAATTCACATTGGGGGGGTTTAAGTTCTCCGTTCTTTCTTTGTCACAGAAAGCGTTTCGCTGTATTATATCTGCTACAGCAGCACCCATACATGTGCTGCACGTTTATCTGAGATTTGTCTCTTCAAGTTTCTGTTACGAGCCCACAACCAGAGAGTGGGGAGGGGCGGGACTAACCGACGCCAGCGAGCGCGCTGATTGGTCAGCTGAAGTTGTCATCAGAGATTCCGGATGTCGGCTTCGGTAAGGGGAAAATTTGTTTTCTGCTTCTCATTCTTGACAGCTTGTTTGCAGTGGGGCTGCTGATAAAAGTCAGTGTTGACATTAGGCATTCAGTCCAAGTCGTCAACGGTACAAAACCGTAAGTTTCACTCTTTCTCTGTTTATCTGGCTAATTTTAGATAGCCACGGTTGGCTGCATGAGCACTGTTAAGCCAAGGCCATGAAATTGATCTGTATGTGTCGCTTGCTAGCACCCAGTGTTAGCCGTGTAACTACAGTCAGCGTTCATTTATTAGTTACTTATTAGAAAGGTAAGCATTACAGGACGTCTGAAATTTATCGTGCATGTGTAGATAAGTTGTTATCATGCGGACGTTAGCGCTCTTAATCTACCAGCCACTTAGTCCCGTTTCTCCGTGTTGATATGTAGTGTAACATTAGACAGACTGCTAGCTGTAATCAGGTTTAAATTCCACAGTGTTAGTAACTTGGAGTTGGAGTAACTCTCCTCTGTAATCATGTGACCTGACCACTGGTCCAGTATGAGTGCTTCTATTCATAACAGACTGGAGATGCATGGGATCTCTGATTTTTATCTGCAAAAACTACAATGCATGATTTATAAAGCAGCTTATTCCTCTCTGTCTTTATTCTTTCCAGAGACTGGGATGGTATCATGGAAACAGCCAATCATCAAGAAGGAGAGGCGGCGGCAGTGAAGATTGGTGATAGCCCTTTAGAGAGTAATCAACCTGGTAAATAAGCTACGTAATCACTCTTTGAAGCTTGTCTAATTTTAATCTTCATCACTTACATCACACGTTGGTTTTTGTTTTCATTGTAGCTGACTCATTGGCAGCCTCCTTCTCCCTTTTGGAGAATCACATGTTTCCTGATTCAGTAGAGAGTAATGGGAGCGCCGCTGTTAGCAGAATCGAGCCTTTGAATTCGCACCCACCAGATGTTTCGGCAGAGCATCTCGGTTTGGATGAGAAGCCTCCTTCTGACCAAGTGATGAAGCTAGAGCCCGAAGAGACAGAAACCGAGTGCCAAAACAACGCGTCCACGCAGCCAACTGATGGAACAACTGAAGATGATGCCACTGACAATGACCAGAACGACTCTGGGGAATTTGTTGTAACAATGCTGGCCAAGGCCAAGCTTGAAGAACAAGGTATAGGTGTGAAGGGGAGGTCGTCCCCGCTGTTGGAGGCAGGCACACTGGAATCTTCGTCATTTACATCTCATCGCGATGAGGATGTTACAGCTGACAGCTGGCGGCAGCACAGGAAACATGTTTTTGTGCTAAGCGAAGCCGGTAAGCCCATTTATTCCCGATATGGCAGCGAAGAGGCTCTTTCATCAACAATGGGAGTGATGATGGCGCTGGTGTCTTTTGTCCAAAGTGGAGATAATATCATTCGCTCAGTCTACTCAGGTAAGAATGTTGGGCGTCGGCCAAAATGCAAATTTGAGAGATTTTTATCTATGATGGTTTTTTCCAGCCACTTTCATGTTCATATTCACTACGTTAAAAGGAAATCTGACTTTTTTTAAACACACCAACAAGAGCAAGTGTGGCTCTGACTCACTGTACAGGGCAAAATTGTTGCCAGCTTGTCAAAAAGCTCCTGGACCATAGAGAACAGTATCTGAAATATAATAAGCAGTGCATTCCCTGTATTGTTTTATTTTGAGAACAGTGAGTTTAGGGGATCGGTGGTATCCTTAGGAGCAGTTTTAGTTTTCATTGATTGTTTTTTTGTGTTGTTTTTTTTCTGACATTTGCTCATGTTTTTTCCCCCTTCCCTCAGACGAGCACACCGTAGTGTTCCTGCAGAAAGGGCCCCTAGTTCTGGTGTGCGTCTCCAGCAGTCATCAGTCTGAGCAGCAGCTGCGGGGAGAGCTCCTCTATGTCTACTATCAGATCATCAGCATGCTCACTCAGGCCAGTATATCCCGCATCTTTGAACACAAGAAAAACTACGACCTGAGGAGACTCCTAGCGGGCTCAGAAAAGATCCTGGATGGTCTCCTCAACTTGGTGGATTCTGACCCCAGCTTCCTGCTATCGGCAGTGCACTGCTTGCCTCTAGCCTCCTCTCTCAGGGACTCTCTCAGCCAGATCCTGCAGAAAGCTATCACACCCAATCTCGTTTTCTCCATCCTCATCGCCAAGAACCAGCTTCTAACCATCGTCCAAGAAAAGACAGTCATTGAGGACTCGCGGCTGGAGCCTGCTGATGTTCACCTTCTGCTTAACCTCATTGGAGCTTCCTCTGCCTTTCAGGCTGGCGAGATCTGGACCCCCATTTGCCTCCCGCTCTTTAATCCTGACTGTTACTTTTATGCATACATTTCTTACCTGGACCCTCCAGAATGCACTGTTTGTTTGCTGCTGCTCTCGACAGACAAAGAGGCTTTTTACTCTGTAGCTGAGTGCAAGAGAAAGATAGAGGAGGCTATGATGGCTCAGAACTCCCTGAGCCTCATTGCCAAAGCTCAGACGTACAGTGTGAGCCAGGTGGGCGTCTCAGACCTCAGACACTTCATGTACAAGCCCTTTGATGTGCCAGACAACTACCGCCAGCTCACTCAGTTCACCAGGTGTGTGTTTGTTTGTGTATGCTTGCTGTCCTTGCAGTTGCATAAGGCTGATATGAGCCTAAACTAGAGTTTAAAAATGCAAACATGCCGAGTGTTTGCGCTGCATGTTAGTTAGTGATATTTGTCTTGCATAACATTTTATTATCTTCTAGCTGTGTAGAAGTTTAAAAACCTTTTGCTGCTAATGATAATAATCATGTGTGAGAAGTACAAAAGTGCCCACTAAGATATTTTTAGGCTTTTAGGCAACATTGTCCTGTCTGTGTTAGAAATGGAGTTTTAATAGTTTACAAATCAAGCATTGTGTGTTTCTCTTTCCACTACAGTGTTATTGAACATGTTTTGTGTGTTTTTTGTGTGTAACTTGTGTCCTATGATGCTTTTCTGTATGTAGCCCAGAGATGGAGGCACCATACAGCAGTGAAGAGGAGAAAATGAGACTGCTGGATCTTTATCGTTATATGCACGGCCGCATCCACAGCACCTCACGACCCCTTAAGCTTATCTACCATGTTGCTGAGAGGGAAACTCTGCTAGCCTGGGTACGTACATTAGTTTGTGGTTGTATTCTTTCTTACTGTGTTTGTCCAACTTTGAAATGATTCTTCCAAAAGATCGACACTACACTCAAAACAGTCAACGACCACTTTATTAGGTACACCTGGCTAGTACCTGGTTGGACCCTCTCTTGCTTTCAGAACTTCCTTAATTTTTCATGGCACAGTCCTCAGTTGAGCCTGTGTTTCGCTCACAGAAGCCAGAAGCCCATCTGCTTCAATGTTCAGATCATTCGGGGGGGGGGGATCAGCAGTTTCTGAAATGCTCACACTTTGCGTCACTCAAATCATTTCAGCAGAAAATGCAACCATCTCTACATGCCTAAATGCATTGAACTGTTGACATGTGATTGGCTGATTAGATAATTGCATTAAAGAGCAGTTGAACGGGATACCTTTAAAAAGAAAGAAAAAAGAAAGACAGTTGCCAGTAAGTGGCAGCTTAGCTTAGCACAAAGCCTTGGAACTGGGGCTTAATAGTCCATTCATTGGGAAGCTTTTTTCAGAAGGCGTTGAAAAAAAGCTGTTAGCTTGCTTCCAGGTATTTTCCTTAGCTAAGATAACCAGCTCCTAACTGAAGCATCATTGATCTTCTCATCTAACATAGCAAGAAATGTAATAGCTCTATTTCTTATTCCTAAATGTATTTCACAGTCTTCTCTTGATTGTTTTCTTCTTTACTCAAGGTCACAAGTAAATTTGAGCTGTACACCTGCTTCAGCCCCCTGGTGACAAAGGCCTGTGCCATTACTGCTATCACTAAGCTTCTAAGATGGATTAAAAAGGAGGAGGACCGTCTGTTCATCAGATACCCCCCAAAGTATTCAACCACTCCAAACCCCAGCAAAAGCTCTCGAGGAGGCAAATCTGACCAGCAAGACTCCACAGATAATGGCTTCTTATCTCTTCTATAGGACTCTGTTAGCACTAATAGAAGTGGCTCTGCCTCATCCAAAAATAGTTTGTACACTGGTTTCAAGATATTTTTCAACCCTCTTGACACTTACGAGACCGACAAACTTTGACCACTGGAATCCAACACTACGTTTTACACTATTTAAGGAGGACTGGTGTCTTTGAAACCGGTGTTATTAGTTCTCCAGGAAGCATGTCATCACATTGCTGCTTTTGAGCAGAAACAGGGCAGAAGCACATTAGTAGATTTTAAAATGAACTGTGGCAGAACATATTTGCAATGGTGTATTTAAGCGTTTTTATATTGTTTTATTACAGCAACAACATGAACAGTGAATGGAACATATATTACATATTTAATGAGTTAGCATGAGGAGGAAAAATTAAGTTAAACTACCTTTGGAAGATAAGATCGTTCATAATCTTTATCTCCTCGCCCTAATCACAAAATTATGTTGCATAACATGATGTCACAAAACAGGATATACAAGTTGTTAGCGTGTGTGCTTTTTGGGATCAGCATAAACTGGAATAAGAACTGGAACTGCCAGAGGAGGGAGAGGCCCGGCGTGAGTCACATGAGGCCACAAGCAGAATGTTTTTCCTCCTTCACAGAATTTGAAAACATGTCGTTTCTCATCTTGCTGATGTTTAGACTCGAAACGAGACTTTGAGTTTTATTGATGTTTCATTTTGTGCAGCAGATTAGTAGGAACCCCAGCCTGATTATTGTCACTGTTAAGTGTTTCCATTGAAAAAAGGCAGACCTTATCAGTTTCTTGATAAGGTGGGAAGATGCCAATGAGCTCACATGTTTTGCTCTGCAGATACCTTTAGTATGACATCTAATGTAGTGAGTTCAGGTATTCTTTTTGCATAATAGTTTTCTAAAGGTGGTCTGAAAAGTTGTTTCATCCTTGTGACCAATGAGGAATTTCCTGTCAAGTCTTAAGAGTTTGTCTGTAGTGTTACAAAATAAATCCCAGGATGCATAAAAGCAGTTGTCCTATTTAAGTGGACTATTACAAAGAGAAAAAAAAATCAGATGACTGTTTTGTGGAAAGAGCCAAGCATGGGAAAAGCAGGTGAGCTTAACATGCAGTTTTGGGGATGTACAGTACAGCCAAGCAATAAATAAGAATGACAGAAATATCTAAAACTTACTTTTAAAGTTATGGTTTGAAGGGAGTATGCCTTAATTAGTGCCACATTATATATGTCCTTACAAGAAACCCCAAATGACATAACTGGTAAATTAATTAAGCTGTTATTGATATCACGTCTTTGATTCTTAAATTCTGAACCTTCCATCTTTTTATAAAGCAGTGTAGCTTTGCAGAAACCAAACTAGTGCTAGTTGAATATTTATCACCAGGAATTTCGCCTCAAACTATCAGAATCACCTTGTGTAGTCTAACGGTAAGTCTTGCATTCCACCAGCTTTAATGTGGCATGACTCATAACAAGTGCAGGCTGCTAACAAGTGTTAGCATCTTGTTTCTGTGCAGCTGTACTGTTCAATATAGTCAAAGCTAAAAGTAGGTGATGACTTTAGAGGAAGGAAAGGCATCTTGGTAACATGTTGGAGCAACTTGTCACCAAAATAGCTTCAAAGCAATTTGGCTTTAAAACCCACGGCAAGAAAAATGATCTTGCAGTTTGTAACAAATAAACAAATCATAGATAGATTGCAAAACAAGTTTTGTTTGGTAGTCGAACACACTGTCTTCATTAAACATACCTTGAACGAACCAAATGGTTTAAAATTAATGGCCCATTTTTAATTTTATCGATAAAAATATAGAAGCGTTTTGTTATTCCCACTTATAAAACATATAATTGCAGATATCTAAATATCCAACAAGGTGTGTAGTTAAAAGGGAGGATCTGCATTGCTTAACCAGCTGTTGCTGATTGAAAAGGAGCGAGGCTCCAACAAAAGGGCTGTCAGCTGAAATAATGAAAGGGAACATGTAACTCTGTAACTCTGTGGTAAAACATGTTGTTGTTCCCAGTCAGCTGTGACCAAACTTTGTAGCAAATACAAAGAAATTGGTAAGGTTATAAAAGGAAGACATATGGGTAAGATGTAAACTTACCCATATGTCTTACCCATAAAGCAATACGCCTTTAAAATATAAAATGTAGACACTGGAGTTGTTGTAAGAAATGAGTCAAATTTGCACCAGTATCAAAACGCGGACGAAAATGAGGCTAGAGTGGGATAACGAGGGGCAATCCTTATCTGTGGATGTTTGGATGAAAGTGATGTTTGCTGATAAATCTGCAACTTTTGTCTGGCGTTGTTCTAATGTCGTGACATGTCAGGTAAAAGACCAGCAGAGAAGGCATTTATTATTAGTAAATGAACAGGTCTACACTGAAACCTTGGGCACTTTTCTCATTCCTCCGATTGAAAGTGGCTTTGATGATGATGAAGTCACGATAATGAAGATTTTCACCGAGCAAAGACTGTTAAAGCTTTCCTCCAGGAGAGACTCAGTGATGTGGCCAGAAAAAAATGTATGGTTGAAATTTAAAACAGTGATTTAGAACAAGGCTCCATTCTGCAAGGCTGTTTGATTTTTTTTATGGTTCCTTTTTATTTGCACCCTCAGCATTAAGGATTATATCATTTTTTACTGTCTACTTGGTCTTAGAGAGCAACATGCCATTATTTTAACATCATTTCAAGGTATGTTTTACAAAGGCAGAATTTTCAGCTAATAAACAGAAATAGTTTTGTGTCATATGTGTGATTTATTTATGTGCTTAAAACTGGAAAAAGGAAAAAAAAAAAAGGCTGAATGAACTTCCTGTAAGTGTCTTCCAGTCCTATGGCTTAAAAGTCTCTGGATGTTTGGTTACGTTGGAACCTTGGTTCTCTAAATAAGAGACCTAATGCAGCTTGTTCCATTCAAACTGTCACTCTCCATACATACTAGATATGAAGAAGTACTGATGCAATAGAGAACACCATCTTCCCTCCTTTGGTGGTCCACTCACTCCCTTCTGGTTGCAGCTGTTGTTGAATTTTGCACTATTCAATTTTATTTATATAGCATCAAATCACAACATTAAGTAAAAGGTGGAAGCCCTTCAGAACAGATTTCCAAGTTCTATTAAAATATTTTTTTTTTTATTAAAATAAAAAGTTTGGACACGCCTTGTCATTCAATGTTTTTTCTTTATTTTCATGACTATTTACATTGTACATTGTCACTGAAGGCATCAAAACTATGAATGAACACATATGGAATTATGTAGTAAACAAAAAAGTGTGAAATAACTCAAAACACGTTCTATAGTTTAGATTCTTCAAACTATCCACCCTTCGATCACTGCTGTGCACGCTCTCGGCATTCCCTCGATGAGCTTCATGAGGTTTGTCACCTGAAGTGGTTTTCCAACAGTCTTGATGGAGTTCCCAGAGATGATGAGCACTTGTTGTTCACTTTGCCTTCACTCTGCGATCCATCTCATCCCAAACCATCTCGATTGGTTTTAGGTCTGGTGACTCTGGAGGCCAGGCCATTCGGCAGCACTCGTCTTGGGCAAATAGCCCTTAAACAGTCTAGAGGTGTGTTTGGGGTCATTGTCCTGTTAAAAAATAAATGATGGTCCAACTAAACGCAAACTGGATGGGATGGCATGTCGCTGCAGGATGCCTGTGGTAGCCATGCTGGTTCAGTGTGCCTTCAATTTGGAATAAATCCCCAACAGTGTCACCAGCAAAGCAGCATCCATCACACCACTTCCTCCATGCTTCACAGTGGGAATCATGCATGTAGAGATCATCCGTTCACTTTTTCTGCGTCGCTCAAAGACATGACAGGCAAAACCAAACATCTCAGATTTTGACTCATTAGACCAAAGCACAGACTTCCACTGGTCTAATGTCCATTGCTTGTGTTTCTGGGCCACAAATCTCTTCTGCTTGTTGCTTTTCCTTAGTTGTGGTTTCTTAGCAGCTATTTGGCCATAAAGGCCTCATTCGCTGTCTCCTCTGAACAGTTGATGTAGAGATGTGTCTGCTACTGGAACTCTGTGTGGCATTTATCTGGGCTCTAATCTGAGGTGCTGTTAACTTGATTTCAATTTTTTCTCTGCTACATTATCATAAATCTTGCTTCATATATTTGATGTCTTCAGTACGTACCTACAATGTAGAAATGTGCTACACACTGCTAATATATTTATTAGCCGTGTGGAAGGACGTCTTAGTAGATGATTTACTTCCATTTAGATTTATCTTCAAACAATACATTTAATTCACTAAAACGAATAAAAATAAAACACGCTACGCACATTAAACTGTTTCAAACAGCATTTATTGTTGTGTGAGAAAATATTGTCTCGGGCAGATTATAGATCTTGCAATACAATTTAAATGACAAGATCAAAAATCTCCTGTGCCACCAAGGGAAAAAAAACGAACAAAACTTGCAGGCAGGTGCAGCAGCTTCTGCCCACAGAGTTAAGGTCTTGTGCCTCCTCGCTTTTAGAGAATATGTTCCATATGTTGGCGAATACCATCACTGTTACAAAGAGCTACGTAGCATCATACATAAATCTTTTCAATATTTAACTTTTTAAATAACACTCTCAACTGCCACAAATTATAAATTAAAATCTAAACTCGATTTTTGCATTCCTTAAATTACTTCATGTAAGCCGATATAAACATACATTTACATATTTACAAAACTATACACATGCACTTTTACTACACTGAGGTTGTACACATGTATGTATAAGCTGTACACACACACACACTCTCACGCACGCACGCACACACACAAGGTTTTGCCACACATATGGCTCCAGGAGTCACCAATCCAATCCTTAAAAGTAACCATTTGTGCTTTTCAAGTTTCCTCAGCCACATTTGCATTCAAGTGCAAATTCTCGAGTGAGGATCGCAGTAGACTTTTTTCTTTTTGCCCCTCCCTCCCCCACAAACCATCTCACCTCTGTAGTGACTTCACATCTAACTAACCAGGTAGCTGCACCGGGTACGCCGACATTCTCATATCACCGTACAGTTTCACAATATGGAAAAATTAAGTAAACACTCTAAAGTCTCACCAACGACACGTCATAGCTGGACTGAGAGTTTGGGACCTCGGAGCAAATGGAATCACTTGTTCCTTTAATGCTCAATTCAATTTGTTTTTCAAAATATAGTAAAATAAAAAAATATTTTTAGTGCTCGTTTCCAAAGCCTAAGCCTCATCCCTGAAAAAGTTTTTTTTTTAAAATCTATTTCAAAAAACTTTTAATTTTGTGCTCAAATATAAAACGCTGTTATAACAGATAAATTCCCTTTATATATTTTTTTAATTCAACTCAGGTGACGTGACTCTGAAGTGACCCTTTTCAGGAAGGAGGAGGAAAAAATATACATATATATCCAAGAATGACTGGAAGATTACAGGATACAGCGAGAGAGCTCACTGAGACTTCCAACTACCTGCAGCATTCAGGTGTAGCCAGATGCTCAGCAATATCAGTCAGAGAACAAATGATGCATGGTTATCGTGCATGCACCAAGTAATTCCCAGAACTGCTTAATAAACATGAGCACATGAAAAACAAAGTCCCGGAGTCAAATGTTACCAAAAAAAAAAGAAAAAGTTATTTGCACCCCTTCTGATATAGTTTCAATGTGAATGCCTGCAGTAACGGCTTTGATGTAATACCATGAATATTATCCTCCCATGCATTGCTGCTTATCTTGGTCAGAGAAACGAGTCTAAGCAGAGATCCCCCCCAACCTCCCACTCCCAGCTGTTCTGAAGGAGACCCTGAGACATTCTTAATCTCTCTCGTGTGTCCAGGTCCTCCTTCCAGTTGGAAGTGGCCTAAACATTTCACAAAAGAGGCATCCAGGAGGCGTCATGACAGATGCCCGAACCACCTCAACTGGCTCCTTTCAATATGAAGAAGCTACTCCGACCTCCTCTGGAATAAAGGAGCTTCTCTCCTTGTTGCTAAGAGAGATCCAAAAACCCCTCGGAGGAAGCTCTTTACCACCACTTGTATCCACAATCTTGATCTCACCACCTGCAGCTTGTGGCTGTAGAAGAGGGCGGGAAAATAAGGTCCACTGATAAACCGACAGCTTCAGCAACACTGCACCAGTCTATCTCTCTGAATATTAATGGAACAAAACTCATAGTAACTGAACAAACAGAGGATCTGAAGGAGCAGCTTATACATCACCTGCAACATGCAAACAACAACATGCAAATGATATTATTGTTATTATAGAGAACTCTTGAAGACAAACCCGTGTCCATAGCTGTCCAAGTCCAGATATGACGTGAATGTTAAGTGGGACTTTCACACTTCAGTATACACAGTGACGTTTCAATGGCAAATACAATCTAAATATATTTTCAATCAAGAAAATCCCATTCACGATTAAATAATTACACTTTTCTCACGAAAGTCTCGACTCACTTTGGCCTAAAATAAAATCTTTATATGAACACGTAGCAACAGTGGTTGTGGAAAACAATTTTAAAAAAACGTACACAAATAAATGAACAAGTAAATCTACAAAAAAGCACTTTTCCCCTCCTCATTTCAAAAATCAGTTTTAAAAAAACTTTTTATGCAGATAACCTTCAAATACTACACCTGTTGGGAAGCGTTTGTTTTACTTTCCCAAATTTTTTAAGAGCATTGAAGAAGCTTTGTACACACAACCAGGCAGCTTATTTAAGATGATAAAATCTTTAAAATTAAATTTTATATAAATTGTATTTTTTAAATTTTATATAAAATTGGAGGGTGTGAAGTTAAGATTTCCTCTCACGTGGTTTAAATGTACCATAGCTCGGTCATAAGCAGTGTGCACAGACTTGCGAACGCTGGGTTTTTTGCCTTCCATTAACCGCAGCTTGTCTACAGTGTCGTCCATTCCCAGCGGCAGTAGTTTGTTACGAGGGAGCCATTGCCTGAAAATGAAGAGGGACATTTTTTTTTCTTTTCATTTTACGTTTTAAATTTAGGTGACAAAGACTAACACTAAAATTCAACATGAGTTTATCCCTGACTGTGTGAATCTCACCAAGTTCTTTTGGTGTCAAAAAAGAGCACTAAGAAGAGCTTCTGGTCTTCCTCCATTTGCCTCCATTCACCAAGTTTGAGCACCTCCAGAGGAGGCACGGGAATGGGTATGCCATTGTGGAGAAGTCCTTCCTGGGGCATGTCAGGATCAACAATCTGTAACAGCAGATTATGTCATATACGGCACATTTAGCAACACAGGAACAACGTTTATCTAGACCAAGGCTGTCAAACATAAGGCCAGGGGGCAGGAGACTGCCCGACAAAAACTCCAATCATACTACACCCAAGTAATGTGGGGTGGCTGCAGTTTAGGAGGTTGCTCCTTCGTGCCATGTGGGTGATTATTAGACAGAAAGCACTACAGCATAGAAGAAAGTGCTTGTGTAAATGGGAGAGTGGAAAATCACCACATAAGAGTTTAATTTAGTAATAAGTAAACACCATCTACAACCATTTTTATAATGAGTAATGAAACTTGTTTAGGTTGATGGAAAGAGGAGTTTTTTTTGGTCCGGCCCATTTAATATCAAAGTGCATTGTATGCAGCTCGCGATGTAAAATGAGTTTGACATCCCTGATTTAGACCATGGAGTGTAAGATTGAATGCATCCTCACCATTGCCGGATACGATGGATATCCCCTGCATTTGGCCCAGACTAGGTCCAGTGGTGCAAGTTTAGTCTCGCTATCTAAAGACAGAAGTGTAGACTTTCCTGTGAACAGGATATCCCAATACATGCAATTAATTTGTATTCATGACAGATCCTGAGCCCAAACTGAGAATAAAATGAAATGTGTATTTTTTTTATGTGTGTAGGCTCATAAATTACTAATCTAAACAGAAAACAGAGCCATTTCACTGTGTTTTGTCTTCTCGTGATACACACCAGATCCGGAGATGTCTCCGTTCTCGCTGCTAGGAACTTTAGCCAAAGCAGGTTTACCCCGACTGCGTTTGGGAGGGGAGACACTGCAGAGAGGAGTGGAAACCAAAACAAGAAGGACCTTTTTAAATTCAAGTCAAATTTATGGAAAAAAACATGCATGCTTCAGTTCAGCACTAGTTTTTCCTGTCCTACTCATACTCACCTTAGGTTGGAGTCGTCTTCATCGTGTTCTGCAGAGCTGTGCTTTCCATTTGTCAGGCCTAGCAACACCACAAACCACATGGTGACAAATACAGACTTTCTTCCCCCTGTTTTCTTTAGAAAATCAAATATCTGTAATGCAGTGATCCATCCGGTCCTTACCTCCTTCTGTGGGCGGAGGAGGGAGTTTGTCTGCCTCACTTTCTGAGCTGTGGCCTCTAGACCTCAGGCGGTGTGAGGAGGGAGAAGGAGGTGCTGGGGAGGCGTTTGGGGTAGGAGGTAATGTGGTGATGTTGTTCACACTGGGTGAATTCGGGCTGGTGGCGGTGCTATCCAACCCGTTGCTTTTAGCCTCAGAGGTTTTACCGTTCTGTTGTGGAAGGGACTTGTTCTTCACCATTCGCGCGCCATTTTTTGCTTTCTTAAACAAAACTGACGTGCGACGACCGACTCCGACCAGAGACAGTGTTGGAGGCGTGCCCAGTGGCGTGACCTCGTGAACAGCGTCTGGTTCCGAAGAAGGCGTTTCTCCGACTTCAGCCTCATCTTCGCCTTGGCTTTTGCTTCCACTCCGGGAGGACCTCTGACGTTTGTAGGAACGTCCGGGTGACCTTCGTCCTCCCGTTACAATGCCCAGGATAGGGGGCTCCAGGGGAGCATCGCCTGGCAGCGGTGATGATACTGGGCAGGTAAGCTCTAGCACAGGTGGAGAGTCATCTGGGTAAAAGAGAATTTTTTTTTTCATCTTACAAGTAATTCATCACCTAAAATCTTCACTGGATGCAGATTTTCCAGTGTGAGAATTTAACTTTGCTAAATTAAAACTGAAAAAAGCCAGAAATTAGACTCTATGAATTTTATTAAAAAAACAATAATAAGTAATAGTAATTATGTATAAACTGCACAATTACTGGCTTAATTACCTGCTTTAGGATTTGACACTGCTGTCAATAGTCCATTCTCCACATTTGTCTTCTCCCTTTTCTTTTCCTTCTTCTTCTCCGCCTCGTCTTCCTCCTCCTCCTCTCCCTCTTCTTCCTTTCCTTCATCCACCTTCTCAATGCCATTCACAGACTGAGCACTTTGCTGCTGGTTCATCTTCTGCCTCAGAGTGTTGATCTCTCGGCGCAGCAGCCTAATGCGCTTGGTGCGACCGCCGCTGGTACGCATGGATGCGACTACGTCCAGTTTATCCAGTAAGGCCTTTAGTTGCTCCTCTGTGGTTAAGTGCAGTCTGTTCTCTGGGTCCAACAGAGAGTCAACTACAGAGATTACAACCACAAAAACAAGAAGGAGGAAAGAAAAAAAAAGCCAGATGAACAAATGAAGCCTGAGGGTTACATCCAAGAAAAGATGTGATCTATGTCCCGTGCTCAACTCACCATCATCCCATGTACAGTTGTAGAAGCCATGTTTGTTTGGAGCCTCTGGCAGGTGCATGCCTGTACTGGGGTCCAGGCCGATGCTCTGAGACTGCCTGTGGGCGTGGCGGAGAACGGCACCTCCCACCTCCCGCAGTTGTAAGGCTGCTCTGTGGAACATGGTGTCCTTGGAGTTGTACTTGAGGCAGTTCGAGATCATGAGGTCGAAGTCCTCTTCTAGGTCAGTGATGGAACAGTAGGCATGTCCCTCCAGTTTGGTGCGCATAGTGGAGAAGTCCATGGGTTGGGTAATAAACTCCAGGTAATCTGGGACCTCGGCGAATCACAGAAAAAAGGAATGTCAGCAGAGTCACAGTACAGTCAAAGTAGCCATGCTGCTGAGTGAAGAGTGCATTCAGAACAGGCTGCTGTCTAACTGCACCGACCTCTGACAGATTGACGGGCTGAGAGAAGATTTTGGCTGTGTCCTTCTCTTGTAGTTGCTCCAGGGTGGATCTCAGAAGCACCAGCGCAGGAGTCAACTTCAGCTCAAGAGCAGCCTGCTGAATTTTCATCTGTGTGTGGTGACATAATCACACAGGGGAGAATACAAGGTCACTCTGCGGGGTGCAAAAGAATGACAAATGCTGCGGGGAACAGAAATTCATGCTCCCTCGAACTGTTATGTTAATTTCTCCTCATCAGCTGGTGATTTCTTAAATGAAAACATTTAATGTTTGGTCTATAAACTTGTCTCAGACTTCCTTTTAAACACACCTGCTCTCTCTTTAGCCGCTCCCTCTTGCGGATGAGCTCCACCAAAAGTCTCGCTCTTTCCAGGTCTTGCCTCAACTTTTGCCAGTATCGCAGCTCCTCTCGCGCGGCACTCAGCTTTTCATCAGGCTCCCTCTGAAAATGATAGAAAAAGCTTTAAAAAAACACCATAATTATTCTTTTTGTCTCTCTTTAGTTCTCTCTGTCCAGATGAACAGCATCAAGTTTTGGGGATCTACTAGGGCTGCACGATTTTGCATAAAATGAGAATCACGATTTTTTGGCTTAGAATTGAGATCACGATTCTCTCACGATTTTCTTTTCCAGTATAAATATTTATTGCACTTATTAACTGCACATCAACTTCGTAACAGTTGAGACTGAACATAAAATAAACATAAAAACAACAAATGTCTCACGTTTTGTTGTTGTACTGCTTGAAATTCCGTCTCCACCGTTGCTCGACGCTGCGTGTATAGAGCAGGTAGTGCAACAATAGAAAAATAGTTGCGGGACGGCACTGTGTAGCGTTTGTCTAGGGTGTTGATCATTTTCCTAAATCCCTCTTTTTGCACAGTGTTGATGGGAGCCATATCTTTGGTCAGGTGATAAGTGATAGCCTCCGTTATTTCTTTGTGCCTGCGGGAGTTCGACGTGTATAGGGAAGCGCTGTATAAGGTTCCCGTTATTGATGTTTGGGTGGTTGACCGGGACGGATTTTCTCCTGTCACTTTCTCGTCATCCCTGACGTGCTCTCCGTTGTTTTTTCCCTGCTAATTTTAGCATCACACGGCACAGCTTCTGTATCACGTGGTATAAGGCTCCGCCCTTGTCATTTGTTGAGCAGGAAGAGTGAGCGCTTGTTTTCATGCAGATTATGTCCCAGATCAAAATGCGGTACAGTCGTCGTTGTCATTTTTCTTTTTTTTTTAAATCGTTGTCATTTGGAAATGAGATCGCAAATAAGTATGAATCGCGATTTTCTAACGATTAATTGTGCAGCCCTAGGATCTACACAAGCTGCACATCCAAAGTTGTTATAAAAGTTTAAAAGAAACCAAAAGAACGTGAGTTGAAATAAAGTATATTTACCAACTTAGCAACTGTGAACACATCTCTTATCAGCTGTGTATTGCGTAGGACATCTTTGCCATCTCTGATAATAACTAACGACACATTTTCACAACATTTTACAGGCCATCTCGACACATTGCCCAGCAGCAGCAGCAGAACTGTGAAGGATTTTGTGGAAGCTTGCCATATTCAAAATCAGCCACTGCAAAGTGTGATGTCTGGGCTTATGTTGGATTTCAGTGTGTGAGGATGGAGAATAAGGTGTGAAGTGATTTTATTCCCGTGACTTGGCTGATTCTGATCTGAACAGACTCTCTGAAGGCCTCAGACACCAGTTACATCCTCCACTGACAGCAGAATAGAAATATTTCATTTTATTTTGTCATTTATATAATTTAAACACTCAGCTGCATTCATATTGTCATGGTCCTGAGTCTGAGGACTCAGTGTTTTGTGTTTCCTTATGCTTTTGTTCATTCCGAGTGTGTATTCTGTTGTTATTTTGCCATTTGTTAGGTTTCTGTTCTTTGCCTGCCTGCTCCCACTTCTCTGTGTTCCCTCTGTCTGTCCATGGTGTTATTGTGTCTGCTCATGAGTCTGCCTGTCAAGTTCAGTGTCCTGTCTGGTTCTCTGTCTGTTAATTTCCTGTTTTATTCTGAAGGTTCATGTCTGATGTGAGTGTGTTCAGTTTACATTTCCCCTGTCCCGTCAGCTCTGATTTCTCCCAGCTGTGTTGCCCTCCTGTCTCTTATCCCCTGATTACTGGTGTGTGTGTATTTAAGCCCTGTGTGTTCTCCTGCCTGTTGCCGGTTCGTCTGTATTACTCCATGTAAGTCCGCGCTTTTCTGCATTCATCTGTGTCTCTCTGCGTTTTTGTATCCTCCGTCAGTCTGCGTCTCTCTGCCTTTCACCCCGTGTCCTGTGGATTTCTAGTTGCTCTTTAGTTTTCCCAGTTTAGGTTTCCGTTAGTTTGTCTCATTATTTGTTTTCTGTTCCTGCCACTGACACCTTGTAAATAAACTCCACTAATCTTTTCATACACTGCTTGCTCTTGGGTCCTTTTTCCAACTCCACACGGCTCGCCTCGGCAGCCGTGACACATATTGTTTCTGCTGCTATCAGTACAGACACCAGCTTTACAGAAGTGAGAGATCTGACTACAGTCACATGGGTCAGCGATGGCAAAACCACAGGTGCTGCGTTTGCAGTCACATGTGTGAATGCTAAAAATGTAGACTGTTTATTTTCATTTGTGCTCAGTCATTTACACACCACTGCAGTGCAGTTATTACTGAACAGTCACTGTTGTGTTATAGGTACATTTGATGACGTCTCTCCTCACCTGCTCTGCAGTCCTGTGGGCCTGTAGGTGGGAATGAAGCCGCCGTATTAAAGGCATCCCATTTCGCGACTGTCGTTTCAGCAACCAGTAGTTATGAAGCCGCTGCATGAACTGGTTCTTTCTCTGGACTTCAGCTCCTGTGCAGATCTTGTTCAGCCTGTTGAGACACAACGTGAGAGTTTATAGATTAAAATACTAGTATTAACATTATAACCACTGGATAGTGACATTATGATAAGGCTATCTGTAAAAATCTCTCAGTGACATAGATTAAAATCAGACAGCAAATGGTAAACTATGGAAATTTGTACAGTATGCAAATGACACACCTGTGCGACGGGATCTGAGGCACCAGCAGCACAGGAATATTGGAGCGACGTGACCCACCAGACCCTTTTGAATTCTTCTTCTTTTGTCCTTTGGTAGCTTTCTTGTTTGGTGATGAGGGGGGACTCTGAGTATAAGACCGCTGACCCCGATTACCCCTGCCCCCCACGAGCCTCCCTTCCACCGACTCATCTCCAGACCCGTCTCGCCGAGACCCAACAGGAGAGTGATGCTCACAGAAAGCGGTCTTCTTCACGGAGAAGGTGGTGCCGTTAACACCTGTCTCCCGGACTGGGTCTATCTTCATGAACAAGCCAGCCTTCTGGGCGCAGGTGACGTGAAAAGCCCTGTAACAGTTGGCTTTGTGGCACTGAATGGAGGCTCCTCTGCCTTTCTGCTTACACAGGTAGCAGGTGAGCTTCCAACGAGCGGGAGGGATGTTACTGACCCCCTCCACGGGCTCAAGGAACACCGTGTTGGCAAAGCAAACTTCTGGGATCCATATGGCACAGACAACATGGGCCCAACGCCCATCACTTGTCTGTTTGAAGGCACCTCCTCGGTTGGGACAGAGAACACAGTCTACAGGGCGGGAGGGGGACTGCAGGCAGCAGCGGCACAGCCACTGGCCCTCGGGGACGTAGGGCACACCGTAACACTCCTGGTGGACGGCCAGGTTACAGATGTCACAGAACAGGATGACGTTACTGTTCAGACATTCGTCATCCAAGCAGACGCAGCAGAAGGCGTCCTCGTCGACAGCATTCTGGGACAGAGCCTGGCTGCGGGACTCCAAGATGGACTCCCTCTCCAGGCGGTCGATGAGCAGCTCAAAAGTGTCCGGAGATACGGATGCATGGCCATCGGACACCCTCTTCTGGTTCACCATCTCCAGCCAGGCGAGGTCCTCCTCGTCCATGTCGTACTCTGCCACGCTGTCCTGCTCCTCCCCAGATTTTTCTATGTAACGATAGTAGGCTGCCGGGAGAGGAGGCGCCTCTGTGGGGGAAACCGAACTCAGCACGCGGAAGGTCGGCTCAGGCAGAGGTGTTTGGAGGGCCGGCTGCTGAAAGGAAAAAGCCGATCCTGTGTGCTGATTAGAGCTGGAGCGCTGGTTCTGGTTTGATGTGTTTTTACCACTCCTCCTGTTTTTGCCGTTTGCGGGTTTCCTCCACGTCCTGGTTTTACTCTGTGTCTGCTCACTGTTCTCCTTGTTACTGTTGCACTCTGCAATGTCCTGGGCCATCATCTCGTCCTCTGTGATAACTGGCAGAGGATCTGTGATGTTAATCCGATGGAGTCTTCCATCTAGGTCCACTTCCACTATTTTCTGAGCCTGAGCGTATGTCAAAGTCTCCCTGGATGGAGAGAGCTGCAGTCTGTAAGGGGAGGGGGGCCGCAACTGGCCAGATGTACCCCTGCCCCTTCCTCTCCCTCTGCCTCGACCCCTACCCATGCTGAGTCTGCTAACAACTGCCTCGCATTCCCACCTCCTCGTCTTCTGCATGGGACTTTGCACTAGCGCCCTTAGAAATAGAGAAGAAAAATGTTTAATGCAACGATTGAAATTGCAGCGTCAACACTATTTGGTACTTTGTGAAATTATATGCAAAGATTTACTGTAGCTGCTGTATATTCACATTGGAGAGCATGGAAGATATAAAAGCTTAGGGGAGAAAAACAGAGTGCCTATATTAAGATTAGTGAAAACAAAAAACAACATATCACCAAATTTCTTCTACAAGCAACTTTCGCCACTCAGTAGCCACCTTGGTAACTCATTTAGGCAGCTATTTTGATACCCTAACAAGGCAAAATAGCCATTTTTTCTACTACACATTTGCAAAAATTCAAAACAACACAGCTTCCCTTAAGGATTCATCCAGAGTGCAGACACGATCCGAACGCTTTGCTGCAAAATTCAATTCAATTCAATTTTATTTATATAGCGCCAAATCACAACAACAGTTGCCTCAAGGCGCTTTATATTGTACAGTAGATTGTACAAAAAGCAAGTAGAAACACCTGCTGCGATACAGCTGAAACTATCATGAACCTCAGTCGTGCATGTGCGTCAGACAATAAAACAACTGGTTGACTGCCACTTCTGCCATTACAGATTTCAAATCATCTTTGGTCCTGATTAAGCTCACTGGGTTAAGCAGGCGACTCCTTTGGCATATGGCTAATGTGGAGGCCTGGGTTCAGTTTTTGTTGTCTTCTTTCTACTATCCTACCAAATAAAGACTAAAAAGCCCCCTACCCAAAATACATATTCTTTTAATGCTCTATCTCTGTCTTATTTAGTCACTGAGATCACGTTGTTTGGATTAACAATGAAAGCATTTCACATTAAAACTGTCTGTTTAATTTTATTTCTACAAGACAAGCAAAACGTTACATATAATTTTTGGCTGCAATTTTGGTCATGTGGAAGGTAATTTATGGTGCACCAATTTATGTACAGCATTACCTGTATATGGTTCAAATGGCAGTAAAGTGATTTGACTTGATGTTGCACTGTACCAATTGTGCACTAACAATGAATCCAATTTGACAGGGGCCCATTTATTTTTCTATTATTTTCATTATTATTGCACTTTTCCGATATTCGGGAATAATTTGCAAAATTTACCGACCAATATAAAGCAACACTCAATAATCTGCTCTGCCAGGTAAAGTAGTTTTTGTATGCCTGTGGCTCTTAATGTGGTTTTGTGTATGTAAATTAAGGGTCACACCCAGCATTCACACATTACATATATTTTTATCACCACATTTCCAGAGTAAGAAAAATAAAGCCCCTAAAACACGTTATAAAGACATAATGAGAATATATAGGTTTTATGTATCCATTAACGTGTTTTTTTTAATTAATTCTGCCCTAAAAGCTTGCTTTATTCTGTTTATTGGTGTTTTCTTTTTTATTCCTGTGTAAATAATTACAGGGTAAAAGGGGGTCAGCTCGGGTGCTGTGCTCTGTAATAACACAGTAAGCACTCATGTTGCACAAACACAACTACAGTAACTTGCACTGCTTGCATCTCGCCTCTCTCACCATTGGTCAAAAGGGGAGTCCGTAACGCGAGCACAAGTCTCGCCCACCAATAAAACGCTAGCACCATGTTTTTTTTTCTACCCCCTTGTTGCTGTGCCTAGTTAGGTTGAAGCGCGCTAAATACCAACCCGAGTATCTAACATCTGTCAGCCATTTTAGGCGCACAACAGCAGAGACAACGACTGTATTGCAAGTTGATTAGCAGCCCAATTATACATGCAAACAGCAGCCAGAGAGCAGGTGCACTGTATGCACCGAGTCCGAATGCATATTACATTGCATGAATGCTTTAGATCACGAGAGTGCAAACGTGCAACGTTTTCGGGTATTGCTTTGTAGTCCAGACCCCTGCAAAAAAAAAAAAAAGACCGTCTCTTTGCCGATGTGATAACGTTTCTCGGTCGGACAGGACACACGGATGCCGTGTGACAGAAAGGCTGATTTTCCTATCAGTCCTGAAAGTGCCCTTTAAAAAACACACCAGAGTTGTTTACCTTGTTCAGTCGTCCTCTGCAGTGCGAGTGCCCGACAGAAAAACTGCACCAAGCTAAATGTCAGCTACTGACAGACTACAATCAAGGCAGACATGCTAGCCGTTAGCTTAGCTAGCCGGTAATTTCAGGAGCGACAGCGTCATCTTCAGCACTCCCGTTCTCCGCCGTGACTGCGCTTAAACACACAAACTCGACCCGGTTTCATTGGTGTGGTTTTAACCTTTCAAACGATAGTGGTCATCAAACTAGGGACACCGAAATCCTGAAGATATCAAATTAATGTACCTTGGATGAGGCTAAATATTCAGTCAAGATGGCTTGAAAAATACGCCCCTTTAGAAAAAACCCACCTCAGCCAATCACAGGGCGCCGCTGCACCTCGCATTCAACGCGCACCGACTTCTGATTGGTCGATGGGCTAAAGCGGACTCATCGGACTCGTTCTAGAGCTCATCATCGAAAGAAGCGGTGAGGAAAACAACCTGAAATTTATTGCGCGCCTTCTGGCCTTGTCTCCCATCTCCTCCAGACCAGCGCAGTACCCGTTTCACCACATTTTCAAAGGGGAACATGCGGGTTAGTTTGTGGAGCTCGTAGCAGAAACGATCAGTGAAGAAAACACATTGCTGCTACCATCAGGACTGTTACCTATCTATTTATTATTTTCATTTGTGATTACTCTTTTATCCTGACGGTATGGGTGTTTATGCTTGTTTGTGTGCACAACAGTGCTTTCTTCCTTTAAATGCCTAAGGCTACCTGAATATTGTTGCTTACTGATTTCTTAAACATGACAATGAGTTCGCCAAACTCCAATCACCCCCACAGTCACCAAGCCTCGAGCCAACAGAGCACCTTTAGGAGGATGAGGTGGAAGTGATGGGAGAGTCACATCGTGGCGGTACAACTGGCAACCATACTGAAATGATAACTTCTGCTGTTGTCATGTCAATCTGGACCAAACCTTTTGAGGAACGTTTACAGGACCTTGTTGAATCTATGTCATGAAGACTTGGCTTGAGGCACGCTCAGTCATCCATGTAAGGATATCCAGATGAACAGAATCACCTCTATGGAATTGGAATTAAGTATTGAATTAAAGCACTTGTGTAGGTAAAGTGGGGTCCAACAACAGTATGCCAAAAACTCCAACATCCAGCAACAACAGCAGGAAAATGCCTCAACATTATATTCTATAACAACAGAAAGGAGCAGAAAACACAACACACTTAGTGTTTACGAGGAGAAACTTTTTCCATCGCCTTTCTCATTGGTAGAGATCTTTTAACCGCGTGAGCATGAACACTGTGAAAAGGAGTTCCCATACCGGGAGTCGAACCCGGGCCGCCTGGGTGAAAACCAGGAATCCTAACCGCTAGACCATATGGGACTTACGTTCACGTCAGAGATGTGTGCAGATGAAAAAAAAAAGGTTAAATAATGAGGAAACTTCTCCACAGTCCTTCGCAGTGGGTGTAGTGGATTTGTTGACAGTCACTGGCAGCTGTTACTGCTTCATTTAGACCCGTTTGGAGCGATTCTCTTGCTGCTGTGAATTTAAAATTCCGACTTTCTTTGGGAAATAAAAAAATAACAATAATACTACTCCATCACTGGCTAAATGAAGGAAATTTCATTAAATTAATTTAAAGCCACGCCGATACTTTTTGTGCACACAACGGCAACCCAACGGACCGTCTTCATGACAACCGAGCGAGCTCCACCCACTGCAGATGTAGACTGACGTTTGGCAGCTCTGAATAGATTTTTGTTTGTCACATGTGTAGTTTCAAGACCATATCCGCACGAAAGAAAACACAAAGCCTCTTGCATGGGTTATTTTTATTTTATTTTTTACATTTTATTTCCCACTGACCCTTTCTGCATGTCTCTATGGGCTTCTTTCATTTCTCTAATGTGTACCTCCTGGTCTACTCTGACCTGACCTGACCTAGAAGGTCGTGTTGAAAGGACAGAGGAGACTTGATCAAGTATGCATGGGTGTGTTCTCCGGGGGAACATAAAGCCTTTAAAGCGCATTTGTGTGCTTCTGTTATAGCCACTTCCTGTTTTCTGTTGGTTATCACAATTGCTATAGTGAGATTTTTTTTCTTCATTTGCTTCCTGTCTTTGTTTTTGATCTTTTTTGCCATCCTCATCAGTTTCCCCTGCCATCATCTTCTTAATTCTTTGTGTGCCCCCAATCGGTTTCCCAGTTTTTACCAATTGCTCATTTTCTTTGCTGGTGTTCCTCATGCCATCTCAATTTTTGGTTGGTTTACTTTGTTGGACCTCTTCACTACCAGCATCCCGCAGCTAGCCCCTTTTATTCATTTCAGTAAATACCCTTAAACATCAAATCCTCACACCCCACTCTTAGATTGGGCACTTTCCCTAAACTTTCTGACCTTACATCCTCCTTCTGATGCCACATTTCATTTTATTCATACAAATTATTGATGCTGCCATCAGCTGAGTGGACAAAACCCAATTCTATAAGCATGATTACAGCTAAAATTTTGATCTTCTGGTCCTGGATTTGAATCCAGTCTAGGCAGCTTGTATGTTTTCAGTGTGTCTGAGTGGGGTTTTTTTTCTTTCCCATGTACTTTGGCTTCCTCCCACAACTTAAAAGCATGCATCGGGCTAGTTTTATTGGTGATTCTTATCAGACTGTAGGCTTGAATAGTTATCTATGTATTAGTCTATGTAAAATGGGGAAAAGTTGTCTCGGTATAAGAAGGAAACAAATCCTAATAGCACTCTGGAGAAAACCACCACACTCACAGGAAATAAGCAATACATTTTTTTCTTTTCATAGCAGACTACTGCACTGGGAGTGCAATTCCGGTCCACAGTCCATGGCCTAAGAACATGGTCTGAGTTTTCAGCTTGGTCATAGACAGGAAAAGATGGTCACTCAACGAAATAAGCAGTCAATCATATGTTAATTTTGTAGCTTCCTAAAAGAGTTTCCACCCACCTTCCACTTAAAAAAGCTTTGAAAGTGGCATTCCCAGGACTTGATGTAGAAACTCACTCCCACCAACACAATCTCTTGGTCTTAGTGCTTCCATCAGGTTGGTCACCTACTAATTGTGCAGTAGGCTTTTCCTCCTTTGACTCTCATAATACATAAGTTGCTAGCATCAGTTCCCAGTCCAGTTTTTTCTTAAAAACTCCACATATTCCCTTAAAAATGGATCTTCCTTCCACTAAAAAAGAACCGGCCAGTCCAGGGTAAAACCATTTGCAATAAAGGTGTGCTTTTTCCCATACAACTAATTCAACCAGCTCCTCATGTGATCTCCAGCACCTTTGTTTCCTGCCTCTCCACACCAGAGTTTCCCCCTTTCTGTCCTCATCGAAAAGGGCTCCAAACCCACACTAACAGTATTCAACTTCAAATAGCTGGCAGCTAGACAAGAGGGGAACCTCCCACGTGGATGTGGCTAAAGTCCACACATCAAATAAATAAATAAAAACATGCAAAAGAAGAAGAATAGTCCTAAGCCAATAGCTGGCAGAAGATCCTCATAATGATTCCACTGTGCCACATTCTACAATGTTACAACATTAGCCCTGCAACAGAAGCGTGACCTGTAGATGGTTTAGTGGGACAGGTTTTTAGGAAAAGGTAGTTCAATCATATTTCAGTCCTGCTTAAATCAGCAATGATTTATTTACTTTATTACTTTAATTTATTACTCTTTCTGCATAAGATGAAAGATGAGATAGATTGATTATATAATCACTGGCTTACTCACTTCTTTAGGTCTGTTCTACATTTTGAAGCTACAAGACACCCACTGAAAACACACATACATACTGATTCAATAGAAGAACAAATTCATATAGACAGTTTAGCATCATTCCTTTATTTATTTATTTATTTTTAACATCATGTGTATTTATTAAGTAACCAGTTCCTACTGCAAAACTGAAAAAAATAATTGCAGTTTGGCTGCTAGGAAGCCTCTTAGTTCATATTTTAATAAATGTTTTAAGACTGTGTACATTTTCAGAATTCAGATTCATTTGGGTGTAAATAAAACTTTAACTTCTTGGTTTTCCATTAATAATTAAACCATACTGTAAGAAACATGCAGTCAATCAGAAATACAAACCTGAAGAGGGGGAACAGGTCAAACACTGGTTTTAGAGCTGCAAGGAAAAAACAGTCTCTCACTCCATATTACCTTTAGCACTGTTTCATTTGCACTATTTCAAAGGCTTTCTTAGCAATTTGACACTTCACAGAGCTTCAGATGTCTCTCCAAGGGTAGTGAACACTGTCCAATAAAGCCTTGTTTATGTTCTCTGAGAGAGAACGTTATTTTATCTTCTTTCTGTGTACTGCAACCCTTTGATCGACATGGTCTCATTTCACCAGAGAGTGTAACACTGCAAAAAGTCATATTTTGACTCTTTCCCCACTGAGTGTTTTGTGTTTTGTGCATATGTAACATCAGCATCTCCAATAACCAGTCAAATATGCCCTAGCTTTCGCTCTTTCTACAATTACTTTTACGATGAGAGAAATCTTGCTTCAAATGCCCAGCATGCAATTTAAGTATCATGCAACTTATGGGGGCTCAGCTTAACTATAATGCAACCTCCTGTGAATCGGATTATGTTTATTTGCATAATCTGTTTAGTCATCATTAGAATGAATCACATTTTAATTCACACTGGAAGCTATATGTTTGAACATTATGCTGCTTGTCTCCACCCCCTTAAAATAATTACTCCACATTCTCCACCCACAAAGTCTTGGTTGGCTATCTCTTGTTTCACTGCAATCTGAAAAACGCCAGTTCACAGTGAATCACAGTCGAGCGCTGGCTAGTGTCAGGGTCAGTTCGAAGCTGACGTGCTGTCAAATCCTGGACTCTTTTCAGGTTAGTTTTTAAGCTTTTTTATTGCTTTGATTGCTTTGTTTTTTGCTTTTGTGTTATAAAGTTGATGCATCTCTTCTATGCATGCTCCTTAAACTACTACTACTCTCCTAATAATTTGTAGGTTGCAAGTCTAGATTAAGAGAGATGATGCTGCTTGGATTGTTTTTGCTGTCCTTTGGATTTCTCCTGGACAGGGGCACATGTACTGCAAGTAAGAGACTGTTTATTTATTTAGATCACATCTATGCATAAAAGATAAGGATGGATGGATGGATGGATGGATGGATGGATGGACATCAATCCATCTATCCATCCATCTATCCATCCATCCATCCATCCATCCATCCATCCAACAATGTTGTTGATGGATGGATGGATGGAGAGATGGATGGATGGATGGAGAGATGGATGGATGTCCGGTCCTCCATCTCTCCATCCATCCATCCATCCATCCCTCAACAACAACATTGTGTTTGTTAAGTTTGCTTCTACAGACTGATACGTTACAGTTTGACCCGGTCACTGCATTTGTAATCCAGAGTGGTGGCAGCTTGCTTTCTTTCTTTGCCAAATTCCTCATGTTTCCTCCCCAGTAATTGGTAGAAAATGATCATGGTTGACAGCAAACAAATACATAAACTGTCAGCCTTGCTGAATATCAAAGTGTTGCACTACATCCTGTCCAAGAAAGCTAGCCAGCGGACACAAAAAACGATAATAAATCAAGTCCATGGAGCAAACAATGACCCTGTCTGTAAGAGTGGCCAAAAACTGACAGGGGCTTTAAGAGCTTGTGTTGGTGTCATCTCTTGAAAAGGAGGATCTGATGGTTGTCAGGGTCACCCTGTGGTGACGGATCCCCTAGGCCTTGGCCTGAATTGAGGCTTTTGATGCTCTTTGACTGCCCTCCCATCTCACAGCGCCATAGCATTGTAATTCTTTGGAATAACACACTGCTCTAAATAGATTGTGGACACTTTTCAAGTAGGCGAGCAGAGCCGCCAGATCTCCAGGATACCGGAAACCACTTGAGCTCAAAAAGTCAGTAGATGGACCCCAAATTTCACCTCAGGGACGTCTCTGTGTGTTAAAGTCTGAAGATGAAAAGCTGCACAAAGGAGTTTTTGATTCTTCTAAATTTAGTTTGGACTCCAACTATGAAAACATCTGTGATGGTAAAAGCATACAAGGACTTGTTTTTAACTTATTCTTCCCATTGTGTCTTTCTAATCTTTGAGCTTTTATAAACATGTAAAAATGTGAATATTTGTTAGTACAGCTTACAGACATAAAAGAAAGTAAACTCTGTGTCAATTGTATGGTTTTTTATATCAGGGCATTTTCAGGACACACAAAAAATATCTACTGTACTCTATTGCAGGTTTTAAAATGAAGTAAATCCAGCCAAAGTTAGGCAGATGGCCTCACATTTGTCTCTAGAATACTTTGATATAGAGAAGATTTTGTGGTCCACTCAGTGAGTGGGAGGTGCCCAGGGCCTGTGGCTGCAAAACAATCCCAAATCATCAACTTCCACCACCATGTTTCACAGTTGATATGAGGTGTTGACCAAAAACAGTAAACCAGGTGCAGATCTACTGTGTTTGGTTTTGTGCATTATGGCAAAACATCACATGGACAAAGGTTTGGCTACACCCAGGACAGGTTGTTAGCCTGTTGCAAAGGTAACACACAAAGAGAGAGAAACATTTACACAAATACAATATACACATTGTTACAACCTGCATAATATTATGTTGGTCCCTCTTCTGCTGCCAAAACAGCCTTTATCTGTCAAGGCATGGACTCCACTAGGCCCCTGAAGGTTTGCTGTGGTATATGGCACCAAGATTTTAGCAACAGAGCCTATAAGTCCTGTAAGTTGTGAGATGGGGCCTCCGTGGATCAGACTTGTTTGTCAAGTGCATCTGCAGGAATTTAAACCACTCTTGGTTTAAATTAACTCATTTTTTTGTTGTTGTGGCAGGCCACATTATCCTGCTGAAACAGACCACAGCCATCAGGGAGTACTGTTTCCATGAAAGGGTGTACATGATCTGCAACAATACTTAGGTTGGTGATAGGTGTTAAACATCCACATGGATGGTGGAACCCAAGGTTTCCCAGCAGATCATTGCCCAAACCATTACCCTGCTTCCTTCTAGTGATGCACATGCAGCCGGCCAGCTTTGTGATTAAGAGAAAACATGATTTGTCAGACTAGGCCACCTTCTTCCATCACTCTGTGGTCCAGTTCAGATGCTCACATGCCCATTGTTCATGGTTTTGCCAGTGGACAGGGATCAGCAAGGAAACCTTGACTGGTCTGCAGCTATGCAGTCCCGTACCGAACCAAGTGTAATGGACTGTGTATTCTGACACCTTTCTATCAGGAGCAGCATTAACATTTTTCAGCAATTTCAGCGATAGTAGCTTGTCTGTTGTATCAGACCACATGGGTCAACCAATGAGCCTATGATGCTGCTGGTTCATCACTGTTTCTTCTTTGGACCACTTTTGACAGATATTGACAACTACAGACCGGGAACAACCCACAAGACCTGCAGTTCTGATGATGCTCTGACTCAGTTGTCTACCATCCAAATTTGCCCCCGTCAGACTAACTCAAATCCTTGTGGCCATTTTTCCTGCTTCTAACACATAAACTTTGAGAACAAAATATTCAGTTGCTCCCTAATATATCCCACCTACCAACAGGTGCCAGCATGCAGTGATAATCAGTGTTATTCCTGATTGGTACACATATTATAGGACATTTTCAAACATAAACAGAGACCTGGGGATGCGTGTGCTAAAAATGTGCAGATTTTTTGAGTAGATTTAAAAAATATTTGACAGTAAATAAAATACATGACACTCCAAATAATGTCCCATAAAAATCAGAAAACAGCTGTTATGTAGGTGTGCTGTGGTTTTTAAAATTCATGGAATTGCTGATCTAATTATTTTTGTCTCTCAACAACAGTGCAGTCAGAGCTCAGAATCACAACAATAAAGGTACCTAATCTGGCTTTGCATATCTTTGTGAATACAAAATTAAGTGTGAAATAAATCCCACTGACTTTCACATCGATTCTTTCAGCAAGAGCCGTATGTGATGTCCAAAGGTGCTCAGCTGGAAGGCTTTTGCGTGGACCTGCTCTCTGAAGTAGCCAAGAAAGTGGGCTTCAAGTACAAAGTGCAGCTGGTGAAAGATGGCGCGTATGGTAGACAGGAAGAGAGCGGGAACTGGAACGGGATGGTTGGAGAGGTGGTGAGAGGGGTGAGCAGCAAAGCACTCTCAAAAGAAGAAGTGAATATGTGGTGTTTTTGAAAAAAAAATCAACATGACTTTAAACCTAACTATGTTAAGAAGTTCCAATAAAGTATCCACATTATATATCCAAACTAGCCAAATATATTTTTATCCTACAGGAAGCAGACCTCGCTATTGCTCCACTGACTCTCACTGCAGCTCGGGAGAAAGCTGTGGGAATGACCAAACCATTCATGCAGACGGGAATCAGTATTCTGCTGAGGAAGGACATTTCAGAGGATGCAGGCTTCTTTGATTTCCTTTCCCCTTTCTCAGCACAGACCTGGGTTGGCATACTCATTGCCTATCTGGGGACGGCTGCTTGCATCTTCATAGTTGCCAGGTTGGTCATGAAAGCAGTTCTTTAAAGTGATTATTATGATTCATTTAATAATGATTGATTTAAGTTCTTGAGGGTTTTGAGGTTATATCTGTATTCCTTCGGGCAGTGGGTTACTCTGAGTGCTGTCTCATTAACAATTAACACCTTTGATCCAAATTGCAGACTCAGCCCTTCTGAGTGGAGTCAGCCTCAGAGTGAGAAAAACACGTTCGGTCTCCTCCACAGCCTTTGGTACACAGCTGGAGCTCTGACTCTTCAAGGTTAATGGCAAATCCAGACACCACCTAATCCGATAAGCATCTGAACAACAAACAAGTGAACATCTCTCCCTTTTGTGGCATTTGTTGAGCCTTTTTTGTGTTTCAGGTGCCGGCCCTCATCCCAAAGCCCTTTCGGGGCGTGTCATCTGCAGCAGTTGGTGGTTATTTAGCGTTGTCCTCTTGGCTTGCTATTTCTCCAACCTCAGCTCCACTAAGACCCCAGAGTCCTCTAACCTGATGGTGAAAGGGTTTGAGGACTTGGCCAATCAGGATGTGATTGAATATGGCTGCCTGGCTGGCTCTTCCACACTTGCTTTCTTTAAGGTGAGTACTGCAGCCCTAAAGTGTCTAGTTCAGCTGGAATTAGAGAGCTTTTCTCTCTAAGCTATTCTTTTTTCTTCATTTAGAATTCAAACAACCCAGTGTACCGCAGAATCTATGAGCACATGGAGCGGACAAAGAGTTTTGTGTCGAGTATGGATGAAGGCATTCGACGTGCAAAAGAGGGCAACTACGCCTTCATTGGAGAGTCTGTTTCTCTGGACTTAGCCGTAGCGCGTTACTGTGAACTAGTCCGGGCGCATGAAGTCGTTGGCATGAGGGGATACAGCATTGCTGCTGCTCTTGGTGAGGTTATTTATTTTTAAACTCTAATTAAACAGTTAAGTTTAGATGAAAGATGGTAAAATCAAATTCAGCACATAACCAAAAACTATCATTTTTTTTCCTCAAAGGTTCTCCAATCATAAAGAACCTCAGTGTGGCAATCCTACAGCTAAGTGAGGCAGGGGAGCTGGGTTACTTGCGAAGCAAGTGGTGGGCAAGCAGCTGCATAGCAGACAAGGGCAAGGTGTCAGCTGTGCAGCCGCATAACCTCAAGGGGATATTTCTGGTGCTTTCCCTCGGCCTTGGGCTGGGAACAATTGTGGCTGTCCTGGAGCTGACCTTCAAGAGTCGCAGGCGTGCAGCAGAGCACAAGGTACGCGCAAGGTTGTCGCAACTTACATGTCTCAAGTGAAACAGTGTGTGTGTGTGTGTTTATTCTTTAAGATTTTAAATTAATTGATGATTTTTTTTGGCTGCGGCAGTTCTTCTGCCATTAGAAGATTGTTTTTTTATTGGTTGCAATTTGAAGCAACATTGTCATTTATTACATGGATTTTAGAAAATACAGATGACTGGGATGCCTACCCATCCATTCATCTGTATTTGCATTAAACTAATAGGTGGAATAAAGTGTTTTTGTTGCACTGGTGTTAATCTTGATTGCATGTCCATCCCACAGAAGACATGTTGCTCTGTACTGACTGAGGAGCTGAGTCTGCGCTTGAGGACCAGCAGTGGGAACAGATCCCAGGAAAATGTAGATAAAGACAAGGAAAAGGCATAGAAGCCTTTGGAAGATTCAACTACTATGAAATGTTTAGTTTTTAGAGCTTTTTATGTTTGATTTAATTATTGTTTTCCATTTGGCTTGATAACACTTGATAACTTTGTTCAAAGAATTTACAGAAATATTAACTCAGTAGACTGTAAACCTTATTATTTACCTTATTATTTACATTTGAACTAAAATGTAAAAAAAAGTCCAACTTTTTCAGATATATAAATTACTGATTTTTCAGTACAACTGCTACTCTTTCAATGAAAAATCAAACACTTCAGTATAAAAAAACGTTTTTAATTTCAGTTTACACTTGTAAACTCAACATTTTGCTAACAAACTGTGCACATGTTTACTTTCTAGGTTTACTGCTTGCAACTCTGCATCATGTATTTTGTACACTTGGCAGTGGCATCATGTGACTTCAGCAATTTCTTTTTAAAAACTACTTCATGCATAAAAACTGGGATGATTGTAAACATTTCAGCAAGATTAGAAAAGAAATAAAAAAAAACATCTAACAGTGTTTTAATGCTTTGCGTCGGCCATCATTCTAGAAAGAAAAGCTACATATCTGACACATATCACTCCACCATCACCATCATTCCTCTTTTTTCTTGTTGTTGATCCTTTTCTTTTTTCAGGACGACCTTGATCTCTTCCTGTCACAAATCTAAAAATCACAAAAACAGTAAAGAACAAAAAGCCACTTAGCTTTTGTAATCAAACTTCTTTTCATTATTTTGCAAATGTGACTCACCATCTAGAAAAAGCGGTGATTTACAGCGGATCTCCCTCATCTTCTGGTCAAAGAGGGCCTTCATCTCTCTCTGCAGTGTCCCTTCGTGTTGCTCTGACCCAGTTGATGAGGGCGGGGGCACAAAGTCTAGGCTGTCGGTGCTGCTGTCGCTGCTGCTGCTGGACGTGGTGTCCAACAGGCAGAGACCGTTGGGTATGCGTCTCACAGGGTTGCTGTAGCTGCTGTAGTTTTGAGCTCCGCGCGTCTGACAGTGGAAAGTAGGCTTTCGGTTCAGCATCGGTGTCTGAGCAGAGGTAGTCTGTTTTCGAGGGCAACTGCGTGAGCGGCCCTTTGTCCTTATTGGGGTGGATGGCCAGGGGGTCACGGGAGCTTCTAAAGTCCGTCTAACCCTTGCAGGGGATGATGGAGGGACAAGAGGAGAAGGTTTGGCTTCTGGCTGTGGCACGAGTGGAGGCTGAGGGACTGTGTCGGTCTGACTCTGAGCTTCTGGCAGTGGCTCAGGCTCTGTGGCAATGTCATTGCCTGGTTTTGATTCTGGTGGTAATTCCTCAGGTGGTTCAGGCTGCTCTGACTCTATCTGCTGCCCAGCACAGTTGGACTGTTGTAATTCACTGGGGTCATTTTCCAGCTCCTCTTGAATTACTGGATTTTGGCTGTCTGGAGCAGGACTGTCAGGAGAAGAAGTCTGGGAAGAGGTCTCAAGGTCAAAGCTTTCAGCTATCACGCAGGGAGCAACCCCAGTGTGCTGGGAGTCAGTGGAAGACATCCGGCTAAAGATCCCTCTCTTTGTCTCTTGTGGTTCAAGAATTTTAACTCTGTGAGCTCGTCTGACAGGTTCACTCATGGCCCCTTTGTGGATGGCAGCTTTGGCTGCGGGCCCTTGAACCAGATGAGACGTTTCCCCACTCCTGCTGTCCTGAGAGATGGTGTCCAGATCTTTGCGGAAGTACAAAGCACGTCCATCTTCTGAAGACTGGACAGAAAAATCTAGAGATGGCTGCCTTTGATGGCTCTTCATATGCTTCTGGGCTGCTTTTTGGATGTGTTTCCTAGCTGCTTGCACAGCATTTGCTGGTTTGATCTGTCACACAAAGGAAATCAGAAATCATAAGATAGAGTTGTCAGGTGAAGATGATCTTAGATCTGTAAGTGTATTTTATAATGCCATACCTTTCCTGCCATGCCAATAATAGCGACATGAACAAAGATCGATGATTCTGCCATTTCCTCCAGGTAGACATGGCGGTAACCTGCGAACAAGCACACAAACAAACAACAGGAAAAAAATTATTTAGATTTGAAATCTTTTATTTGGCATCTGTACACTTACACTGGGTTTGGATATGTAGGACATCTTGTGGAGAGCTTAGAGTCAGAGACAAATGAATGCCAACATAAAAAATGCGCACGGAGATAAAGTCAAGACCAGAGTTATCTTAGTTTTGTTTATGAATTAGTTTTTGTTTTTTCTGTTTTCACTTTTTGCTTTCAGTTTAGTTTAGTTTAAAATAGTCTCAGGGTTTGTTTGCTCACTTCAGTTTAGTTTTCACTGGTTTCAATCTTAGTTTTAGTCGTTATTAATTATTGTTGTATTGTGGAGAGCATAAGTCAGAGGAAATTTATATTATAGGAAAATCAGCACAGGTATTACAATAAAAGCACAGAACATTTTGAAAGCAGTTGAAGTATTTTAGACATCCAGTCTCAATAAATACATCAAAGTCTCATGAGACAAGTTTTCATAATATTTCCACCAAATTAAAAAACGCTCCAACTCAAGATATTTGCTCTATTTTTATTTTACTCTAGTTAGATTTTCAAGTCCACAAAATTACTTCAGAATTTTTTTTGTGGAAAGGACAATATGTCAGGTAATTTCAAGTATAAAAACAGTATTTCCTGTATTAGGAAAGAAGCTGCTGTGGAAGCGTGTGAGATCAGACCGTCCGCTCTGCTGCCTCTGATGGTTTATGCTGATTGTTTTGGTCTGAGGGGGGTGTGATCTGGACTGGATGATGACAATGTGTTGTGCTCTTTTCTTGCACCGTTGTGTGTATATGTATATAAGTCCACTGATGGAAGCTCAGTCCTTATATTCTTTCACTTTTTTAACACGTAAGGACTCAAAACAAATCTGCAACACTGGCAAGGATAAACAATCAAATTCATAAAGTTTTGCTCAATCGCTTTAGCACGTTTCTCATATTTTTGATGTTCTGAAGATGCATTTCCCAAATGCCTCATAGTTAAAACAAAACACTAATGATACTCTGCAGAAAGTGGGAAGTTGTCCTAAATCTTTAATTTATTTGTAAAAATGAAGTTTTTGCAACACTGAAAAATTAATAACCTTTCAAAAGGCAACAATTTTAACAGAATAAAGGAGTATCCTTTCAGAAGTATAACTTCTGGAACCAAGCAAACAAGTGTACAGGTACTCCACCTGGCATCATGCTGGTAAAAGCTACAGTCCTCTGTCCAATGAAGTCTCTTCCAATAGGATCGTGATCCCACACCTGGAATCGCACCAGGGCGATTTGAGGCATTTGAATGTTGAAGACGAGGGTTTCCTCCCACATTGGGTTGAAACCTGAAAGAAAGGAATGTCACCAAGACTGAAAAACACAAAGTCAGCTTGGCTCGGAGTGATTTAAACTGCAACGTGGAGCTTCACACGTACCGTTATCATGCACTACTCTAGTCTGCTGCTTGGAGCAGTCAACAGGTAGGCCGATGATCTCGACTTCAACAAAGGGATCAATTATCTAAAAAAAGTCCAAGAAAAACTTGACTTTAGTGTTAAAAACGTATTTTTTGTTGAACTCTTTGACTTTATATCTACTGTATTTTGACCTGACCTCTCCTCTGTCCCCAAACATGGAGTCTTTGGGTTTAGGAAGTTGCTGTCCACTAATGATCTTCAGCACTAACTGAGTTTTTCTGTGTCCTGGCAGGGGCTCCTCCAACACTGGGTTAAAGGCACCTTATGAAAAGCAATAGTATTTATTAGGTGCTGATCCAGGATTCATTGCTCTTCACTTTGTAATCTGCAGAAATCTACTAAGTGTGAGTGAACACCACGTACCTTTACACATGCACTTGGGCTTCAGAATATATCCACAGTTTCCATTGCTCGAGAACTTGGCTTGGTTCAGTTCAAGCATGCGACCTTCTGTTTGATAATTCATAGCAACTAAGATGAAACAGCAACGTGACAACAAGTTAACAAGTTAACAACAAACAGTATCACATAACGCTAGTATTGAGTTTTAGTGACACTTTTGTTACCCATATGGCATCCTGAGTTCCAGTATGATTGTGGGTTGAAGTTGCTTGAGTCCACTCTGTAGTTGGACGGATAGACTCTTAGAAGCTGGCGCTGGTTGAAACGCACCAGCTCACCCGGTTTAAGCTGTAAGATCTGGTTCATTACTGTCTCATCCAGGGATGATACCTGCCAACTGCTCATGAATGCTGCCAAAAAGAAAATTAAAATGTATGAGACACTCACTCTGAAAAGTTTCTATGAGTTGGGATGTGCTTAGTGAAAACAAAAATGCAGGCAAAGGTTTCTAGTTGGATTTACCTTGTGTTTCTATGTCATGCACACGGACAGATTTTGTGTATTTGACCAGATCAGAGAGAGCTCGGGAGAGCCTCATTGTTTTCCTTTTTCTACGGAGACAGAGGGAATCATATACGTGTAATCCCAGATATGATAACGTTTAGATTGTCAGCTGTTTTTGACGTTTAGTAACGGGTCTTACTTAGGATGGTAAACAATTTGTGTCCTCTCCCTGCTGCTGCTGTAGTCTGATTCACCATCAGACATGGCCTTGTTTTTCACTCGTATTCTCTTTTTTCTCTGAAAGAAAAAAAAATCTAATATTTTAAGTCAAAGTCACCCAAACGGAAAGCTGTCAGATATTGGTTTTATATCAGCTGACCTTTCTTTTGAAGCTTCTCATGATTGATCTCCCAAATCGTCTCTTCTTCTTAGGCTGATTAGTAGAGTTAACGCTATTCCCATCCTGAAAAGTTCAAATTGCAATCTTACTATATTTACCTTCTTTCTTACTTACTTTGTTTCTTTCTTTCTGTTTAAATGTTTCATTTGCCTGTGGGTTATCATCGTCATCATCGTCCTCTTCTTCCTCATTTCCAGTGTCTTCATCAGACACATCACCCTCCTCCACATCAGGATCAAGGTTTGCTGGCAGCTTCTTCCCCTAAAAACAGAAAATTAACAATCGCCTTGTGTGTGTGTGTGTGTGTGTGTGTGTGTGTGTGTGTGTGTGTGTGTGTGTGTGTGTGTGTGTGTGTGTGTGTGTGCATGTGTGTGTGTGTGTGTGTGTAATAATATACATATAATCATTTATTTTGTAAACTGCCAAGGATCTGCCAAGGACAATGATAGAGAAAGCACAAAGCTGCACTCTTTCTTTCTACTTGCTGTGTGCAGTTTGTAACCTACACAAGTACTGTGTGGGTTACACATCACTGCATGAGGGATAGTGATTGCAACAGACTGGACAGGGTTTACATTTACACCTTCGTGTTGTGTTGACAGACTTTGTTACAGAAAAGAAAAAAGACAGTTTTCAGCATTGTGTCTCACAAAGGGAAATGAACACACCTCAACATCTGCAGAGTCACATTCCTGAGATGTAATGTGAATGAGAGTCTGTGGCCTCACAGGCGCTAAAAGTTACATCATTGTAAATTGTTTTTGAGCTAAACGTGAACAGTATTGCTTAATTTCAAATTTCACCAGCCATTTCATTAGGTACACCTTGCTGGTCCTGGGTTTAACCCTCCTTTTTCCTTCATAGCTGCCTTAACTCTTAACTCCATGGTGCTAGAAACATTCCTCTGAGATTTTGGTCCTTATTCTGATGCTCAAGCCCAAAATTTGACAAGAAAATATACCCAGACTATAGCAACACCACACCAGACTGAACTGTTGACACAAGACGGTGAGGTAATGAGGATTGTCCACGTTTGGCAAACCCATGTGAACTTTAGTTTCAGTTTCCTGTTCTCGTCTAAAGGGAGTGGCACCTGGTGTGGTCTTCTGTTGCTGTAGCCCATCTGCTTTAAGGTTCAACACGTTGCACGATCAGAGATGCTCGTCTGCATTCCTTGGTTGTGATGATTAAATATTTGGTTTAAAGTTAACTTCCTATCAGCTCAGTGAGGTATTTTGTCAGCTGGTTCATCCACTTTGCATGTCATAACTACAATGAGATGATACTTGGAAGCGACTACCTACTGTAGTCAGGTGACGTCTGAATAGCATATAGGTGTGTGTGTGTGCGCGCGTGCGTGTGTGTGTGTGCGCGCGCGTGTGTGTGCTTGTGTGTGATTGTGATTGTGTGTGTGGGTAAAAACAACTCTACCTTGACCAAAATCTTTCCTTTCAGGATCTCAGGGGATGGCAGCTTTTTGCATTCATGCACGCTGACATTGCTCAGATCCAGTTTGTCCTGCAGCACCTCTCTCAGATATTTAGCCATCTTTTTCTGCTGAGGCACAGTGCAGTGGTTCTCTATGGACAGGATCACGGGATACCTGGCAGTGAGGTGACAATAACTGAATGACTGCGCAGGTGCACCAGCTCGACAAAATTGTAATCAGCACCAGGAATAAAAAAAAATCTTACTGTGATTTTGTGAAGGCATATTTGTCAATTGTTTCAATTACATCTTTGAAGAGAATTTTGGATGTCAAGGTATAACCATGATGGACAATGGGCTCTCCATCTGGTCCATCCCAGCAGTCCACTAAGAGAGGGGGAAAGAGCTGACAACCAAAATCACACACTGAAATAACAGCTCAGGTTCTTGTTGTGTCGGCTCTTACCCTCCACACAGCGACAGCCTGCCTGCAGGACGTAGGCATACATTTCCACTCTAGACTGAGAGAGCAGCTGGTCTCCTGTCAGGTAGGTGTTGTGAGACGTGGCAATGAAGTAGTTGGTTAGAGGCTGCGTCATGTCCTGGTTTACCTGATTGTGCTCAGGGTTGAAGATATCGCCTGCAGGACTCCGCATGTAGTTGGTGAAACCTAAAGGAAGAGAGTTGTTGGAGCAGCTATTTTATTTGCAGACTGAAAATTAAATCTGGTTTGACTGACATGTGATAATAACGACGTTTCACCGGCCACAGGCACTTTGAGCAAGGCCTACATACCATCAATACCCAGTACCATACGCTGGAGGTTCTCAGGACACGGCTCAAACTTGGCCACTATGTCCACTAGATGCTCTCTGTTTAGGCCTCGCATCTACAAATAGAACACAATGAACTGTTTTTATCTTATTGGATCCAAAAGTTAAAAGCTTTTTGAAAAGTGCTATTAGCAATAATTTAATTCAATCTTTTAAAGCACTTTATTGCTTGTTATATCTCAATTTCATGACTTCACGTTTGTCTCTTGCACTGCAGTGATTGGTTAAAATACATTTTAGCTTCTTCTTAGACACCATCACTGATGTCAATCTGATACACTTAAAATACATTTCAAGGAGAGGTAAAAATGGGGATAAATAGTATCAAACAGATGATTGTGATTGGTTTGACTTTTGACTACCTTCTGTTCATTTTCCAGAAAGCGTGCAAGGTCATGGAGATCCAGGACTTCTTTCTGATTGCTGTAGGAGATCAGAATCAGGTAGAGGTCTCTGCGTGTGGAAATCATCTTGTAGAATGAACAAAATTCATCAAAGCCGAGAGAGCCCTGGTTCTCGTCCGTGTCTGCTTCCTGCAGATAGTGGCGAAAACATTTTATGATGTCTGTCTCTCTCTCAGTACCTTCTGAATGATATATCTGTCAGCATCAAAACAGAGCTCATTCACAGGTGGGGGAGGGGAGGACGGGCAGTGAGCTACTGCAACTAAAGCAATATTGCGATACAACAAAGGCCATCTGTGACAACCATATGGGCTTCCGGTGATAGCCTTTTCCACCGTTCCAACAAAAACACTGAATGCACATATTTGTCTGCTGGCTCCATCTGTAGCATTTTATGCTTCTCTGTATATAATCATGGGATGATGGGAAGCATGGGAAGATCACAGGGAGAGTCTGCTTAAGGATTTTACATATTTTTTTATTCGTTAATACACTTTCCAATCTGGTTTCTTTAGGCTGCCCCAGAGTGCAGGATTTGTGTCCTGTCATATTTTCTGGGTTTGAAACATTTTACTAGATTTACTAGCTGTCATATTTTTTCTTGCTCTATTTATTTATTTTAGCCATTTTAGTTGCACGGTTTGGCTCTGCAAGTATTGGTATACTTGTTTTGTGCAGATTTAACTACTGACATGGTCCTCTGAGGAGGAATCGTGCTATCTCTGGTGATGCTTTTGCTTTGTCACTACCACGAAAGGTGTGGTGTTAAATGTCTCGACAGTGACTGTGAGTTTTTCTCAGAATGTGGGACTTGCCTTCTTACTGGAAACAGACAATGACATTACCAGAAGAGAGACATACACACCTATGTAGTCTCTCACTTTATTTATTAAACAAAATTAGTCCATATCATTAAAAAAGTAGTGACCCTGAGTTTATGAATATGGAAGCTATTGTGCTAACTTTGCACGTGTAAAAATTCAACTTGGATCTCTTTTTATTTTAAGTGAGTTAAAAAAAAATAGTTTGGCGCAGTAGGAGGACTTCTTCTGGTTCTGAAGGGCATCATGTCAGAAACACTTTAAGCTACTGAACCTACTGAATAATTTGCCATGAAAATTTGTTCTGATATATACATTTCCCTTCCCTTAGGATCAGGTATTATCAATGAGAATACACGCATGCCAACAAGACAAAGGCAGCGACTATGACAGTGGCAGCAATGCTCGTGCTCAATAAAGATGAGGCTTGTTACTACATATCATTGACAAATAAACTCAGGTAAAGCTATCATTCAAGTAACCAACATGTTGTAGTTTAAAATTATATGAAACATGTCTGCACTCAAAAAATATTTACGCCCTAAATGTGAACTTTTGTTATGTAAGTTTGTTATATAAGTACAGTGTAAAACGCTAAATTTTATCACATCTAGGCAAATAAATTTGACTTGATTGGTATACATTCAGTTTTCACCAGGCATTTTTTCCTTAATGATTCATTGTTTGAATAAGTTAACCTTTGACCTTATATGTTTCAGGTCAAAGAATCACTTTTTGAGTGTAGGGGAGCAGAGGGCAAGTGTCAATTAGAGGTTACATTCATGTTAAGTCTGTCAAGTTTAAGTCTTACCTGAAACATCGCCCTGACTTTCTGCTTGGGTAAATTCACATTGAGCTTGTGGAGCAGCTGGTGAACTTCTCCGATGCTCAGGGTGCCATCTCCATTTTTATCTGCCTCAGAGAAAGTCTGCTGTAACCACGTTCAGCTGCAGTTAAGGCTGAACCATACGCTAAACAATCAGTTTACCAAATATAAAGTGATGTATTTGTGCCTATAAACCATGTTGAACAGTTGTGTGGGCGGATAAAGGATATTGATCACGGGTGCGCTGCCTCCGAGCCATACTATCTTCATCACTGATACCAGCCATGAGGTATTTCAGCCCAGTGATCCAAGTGCGGGTCTCCTCTGCGTTGGTGGAGACCAGGTCCAGGGACTTCACACGGTCCCCGTAGTAAATACTGAAGCAGCAGTTTGGGTCGAAACGGTTGTCTGCGTAACGCCTGAAGACCTCTGACTTTTTCCCCTCACACACCTCATGAATGGAATCAATAGTTACTGAAAAACAAAAACAGAGAGGTCATTCATGTCTCTGCAGCATTGAAAATAAATAAATTATAAACAATAATATGCAGTATTGTGCAAAAACCTCCATTTCATTATAAATCTTGCCAGGAAAATGATTTATTGAACCATGTGCAAACATACAAATGTCCCAACGCCCAACAATACAACAGTTTATCAGATGTAAAACATGTCAGCTTTTTAAAGAGCTGAAATCCAACTCTTCTGGTAAATTTGCCATCAACCAAAAGAAACTTTGCCGAACTAACAGGAGTTATAACTGATGGTCCAAACCAAATATTCATCAAAACAGCTTTTTGTGGCTTTTCCTCAGCTGAAGGGCCACGCCTAAAATGTGGTTTCTTTAAGACATCATAATCAGTAAATACAAATATGAACTTTGAGCTGAATTCAATTCTCATGCAATACGAATAGTCCCGAGTGATCGTCCACACCAAAAGCTGGTCACTCACTTTTGGCCTTGTCATGTTTTCTGGAGGGTCGCCATCGGATGCAGGATTTGTGCTCGTCCAGGTAAAAGAATCGCACCAGTCCTTTCTTCTTCCCCTTCATTTTGGTTAACTGAGTGCCAGTTTGCATGGTGCACATACACCTCTCCACTACAGGACAACACAAGAAACAAATTTATCAAAGGCTTCTTTAGTCAAGATTGTCAGAAATCCACTGCGATTAATTTATGGACAGCACCACAGGGTGCCCAAAGATATCAAATGTTCAGTTTAATAATAAAATCTTGCTATGTTGGGACCGTGCATGCTGAGGTTATGAGTAAAAATATCATGTTGGTGCCATACTTACACCACCACCAAGTCAAAAGAGCCTTACTGTTGTCATTGACTGAGAATGTTTGTAACTTATGAAATCCTACACCACATTATTTTGTGTTGGGAAGTATCATGAGCTCAAAGGGATGATTAGAGGTTTACTATCAAGCATTACTTCGTGAGATTACAGGCTGAGTTACACCATGAAAATACACAAACTACTTATTGTCTAAAAAGAAACGCCTGTGCCTACAGCCAGATGCGTCACAGTGCTCTACAGTGTCTCTTCTGACTTTCCTTCAGTGACTTTCCATGAAATCTTTAATGGTGTGTGCGCCCACAGTAAGTATACTGGGAAAGCGTTTAACAGAACCACTTTTTTCTCCTAACAATGAAGTCATTATCAGGTCACCAGTTTATGTGTTGTGTGCGAGTAACCTTTGTTTGTAATCTGAAGCTCAGGTGCATGTGACGCAACCTGGCACACCATTCAGGCTAATCCTAAAGGATTGTCCACTGTCCATATGCCCATTATCTGCTTCACTGCTTCCCTAATTTGTTATACGTGCGAGCTCCTTGTTTTGAAGGCCATTCGCGACAACACGTCACGGCAAATGTTTTAAATTTACAACACCCGGAATAAAAATGTCCAGTAAAACTTTTCCCTCTTCCCTCTCAGTGTGGTGCAGACAGCAAGCACCTCTGCTAAACAGGCTGCTGAGCTTCTGTGATTATTTAAGTATTATTTAGTGATCAGTTGACTTAATATTACCTATCTGACCCAGTCTCCATTTAGGCTGTGCAACCACACTTCCACCAATCCAGAAGAATTCCTCTGCGAGTCGAGAAACAGATGCTTTCTGCCAAAGTTTTGGGGAGCTCATAATAGATGGAGTGGGGGAATTCAGTCGGCTGGAGCCAGGGTTTGCCTGATGAGTGGAGGCTTTAGCCGGAGACGGTGAAAACACTCCTGATGACAGAGATCCCAAGGACTGAAAGGTTGTCTTCTTAGGAGGCAGAGAGGACAGTGGTGGAGTTCCACTGTGTCCGGGAGACTGTGGTGCCATCGCAGAGCTGATGTTCATCCCTGAGTTGTACATTTGGGTCCAGCTCTCCTGGCCCATCCACACCACGAGAACCCACCTTCTTCCTCCCCACTCTGTTGGACTCTTCAGACAGGTTTCTTTGTAACGCGGGTCAGCATATCCTCATCTTGTAGTTAAAGCATTCCTACATGGGAGCAAGGACCGACATTCCCACCCTGGAAGCTCATTCCTTGACATTGTTTGTCCGGGTTTCCAGTGTAGTGACCATCAAGTGTTCTTCTATGAATGTTTTCATGCAGAGAGGGCTCTCAGATTGGAAGAAGTGTGCACCTTGTTTGTGTCAGTAAATCTTCCTGAAGCTGTAATCCCGGAGTGAGGCTTCAGCCTTGCTTTCATAGAGGGATTTTCCAGTAAGCCTCTGAAGGAAGACAGTGGGACACGGTGGCTGCACATTTTATTTTAACCATACCTATGAGAGTCAAAGTTATTACAGAATATGGACATTAAAGTAGATTTCATAACCATGTTTATGACACACAGTATTAGGCTTTACCACTAGAGCCATTAAGGTTTTAAGAAGCTTGAAGTATCGTCATACTGTGTGCAGTGATTTCCCCCTAGAGGCAAAAGTCTGACATAGAGCAGACGCTTCTCGAATGGCAGGTGAAGCTGTCAAACCAATGTGTGAAATTTTTCACAATATTTTTACTTGTACACAAGAGAAAGGGTCTAGCTATCTGCAAATGTTTCAGAAGCTTAATACAAATTCTACAATTGGTTTACAGTTATTGGTTGTGTCTTTGTGCTTCTTAAAAAATAAATCAAAGTACAAATAAACATGTAGCAGCCTTCTCAGATAAACATTCCTGGAGGCAACAATTCTGCCTTGGAAGAAGAAGAGATGTAAGGATGTGTGTAGGTGTAGAATGCAGAGGGTGGATGTGGTGCACATTGTGGTTCTGGCTTTGCTGCATTGCAAGGGAGAGAATCAGGCGTCCTTTTGGACACCAGTTCTTACTGGTGTCCAAAAGGACAGAAGCAACAGGCTGTTCAGTGTTGCAGCGCTGTTTTCTTACCACAGTTCATGTTCTTGGTATTGATGGTCTCCATGGTAATGTTCTGTGCAGTGTAAAAGTTTTGTGAGATCATGGCAGGACAAATAAAATAGTTTATTTGCACTTGTCATAAGATGTTAATAGAATAATTGAACGTGAAACCACACAATAGCAGTTAGTCAGCCACAGAAAGGCTTTCATTCTGAGAAAATGGCTAAATATTTTGACCACTCATGCTTACACAATGTCAAAGGAACCTGGCAATAACTCATTCAGTGACATTAGAAAAAGCTCATGCATCCAGCAGAACTGTGGTGTTTTGCTAAACGCATGAGCTGCTTTGGGAAATGCATCAACACTTCGAGGAACATCGAAACTGTGTTGAGAAATATTCTAAAGCAACTGAGAAAAGCTGTGATAGGAAACGTGGACATTTTCACGTTTTCTCAATTGCTTCTGAGTATTTTTGAAACCTTTTTTAAGGTTGCACTACGGAAGATACATTTCTAAAAACGCGCATGCAGGGAAACACATTTGAGTCAAAATAAAAGCTTTGTGTCAATGAATGGCTTCTGTACTGCTGTGGTGTATCAGGGTGGATGCTCTTCAGGTGTTTATTTTACTGGGTTTTACATTCTACTTTGTATGGCAAAAGAACTCCTTTCATTTGCATGTTACGTGAGCGGGACAAAAAGCATGCTAATGGGGGAAGAACTACAGCGTGTGCTTTTGCCAGAGGTGGAAAGAGTACTCAAAATTTGTACTCAAGTACAAGTACTGTTACACTGGTTAAATTGTACTCAATTACAAGTAAAAGTACTGGTGTTAAAAAAATACTTGAGTAAGAGTACAAAGTGCTGTTCTCAAAAACTACTCAGAGTATTAATTACTTTTTAACAGACTGATGTTTTATTCTGTTGTCAATAGCAGGCATTCAACTCGATTCACCAGTATAAATATTTATGTTCAAAGCACATTTTTCAGATGAACAAGGTATAGAAAGGTAACTTGTTTTGTAAATAAATGTAGATATAAAAGAAGGAATTTTGTTTGTTAAAACAATGACAAAAATGTTTCTGAACATGCGTAGAACCATTTAAACTTTTCCCCATACACTGAACAACAGGCAGGTAAGTGTCTTAAAGTCTTAGCATTTCTTTCACACTTTACTTTCTGAACCTTTTGTTCAGTTTCAGCAAGAGCTGGTTTTCTAAATTAACAGAGGCAATCCGACTTCGTTTGGCAGTGAAGAGTAGACCAGCACAGCTAAAAAGTCGTTCACACGCAGCAGAAGCAGGCAGAGCTGTGTTTAGTTTAAGAGAGAGGTTTTTGATGGCTGAGAAGGAGTGCAGCAGCTCCATGGTGTCTGTGGCACAAGCAAGATAACCATCAAGCTCAACTGCACTTTGCAGCCTTCTGGAGATTGGTCTGGAGAAGAATTCATCTTCATCAGATGACTCTCTTTGCTGATCCTCACTCTCATGCTCTGTCATTTCAAGATGTTGTTTGATGTATGTCAAGGCTGTAATTGCAAGTAGATAACACAATTTTGTTATTTAAATTTCAGTGATTATTCCTGAACACAAATTTAAAATCGGCAAATTCTCAAAAAGGATTGTTTAGTATTCAGGACAGACCATCAATAACTTACAATGTATTAGGTGAAATACTCACTTAAGCATGTGTTCAAATGTAAGATTACACAAAAGTGGGATCACATGAATCCTTACCAGCCTCTGTTACATCTGCTCTGTCAGTCCAGGAAGTCTTGAACTTGGGTAAGAGGACTGCAGCTGCAGCCAACTCTGGATCCTCCATCATCGCTCCAAAACGCTTTTGAAGGCCATTTTGCAGGGCTCTGATGAGTGGCACGCATGTCTTGCTTGATGTCTCCAGCCTGCTAAGTTTGGACAGTAGTTGTTGGATTACTGGCAGGAGCCATCCCATAAAGGAAGTGGACTCAGACTGAAGGATGTTTGAAGCTTTCACCAGTGGCTTCATGGTGGTACAGTACTCCCTAAGGAATGCAACTTCTGCAGGACTCAACCTGTAAGACACAACAACAAAACCCACCATGACTATAATAGGGATCTTCTGATTTAATATTAAGAGTCTGCTCACGTTTTTAACCATCCATTAAGGAAAATTCACAAAATTTGAAACCATATTGGTAGGTGTCCAATTTTACTCACATTTTCACCTTGAACTCCTCACAAATGCTCCTGATGGCATCTTCCCCCTTCTCATCAATGATGCGTATTATCCTTTCAATGGCAAGGTAGGTTGAATTCCATCGTGTTGCATTGGGACGAATGATCTGTAGCTCACACTTGTCCTCTACCACTTCATTAGCCAAATGAGATCGGCCAGTTTTGTTCCAAATGGCCTGGCATTTTGCAAAGGTTGCACGGGAGAGCCTCTTGTAGGTTTCATTCATGCTCTCTGCTAGGGCAGCATCAGTTGTTGCCACAAGGTTTAGCAGGTGACATGCACATCGCTGATGAGGCGGAAGTTGATACTCCAAACCAGAGTCTTCATCAAGAATTGCACTTGCCTCATGGTAGTCCCTATGGTCAGTCAGGTCAATAGTTTCTGGGTCTGCTTCATCTTCAGCTTCATCTGCATCATTTTGTGCCCCAAACATGTGGAAGGCCTTGACAAAGTTGGATCCACTATCAGTTGTGGTTCTTACAACTTTGCCTCTAATCTTGTATTGGCAATGGATATCATCAAGCGCACCAGCAAGCATGTCAAATGTGTGAGACCCTCTCAATCTTTTGCATGCTGGTGCTGCAGATCTTCTTTCCAGGGACGCTTCCTCTATCCAATGGCATGTGACTCCAAGGTAACTTTTCTGATGAGCTGACCAACAATCAGTAGTGGTAGCAACAAATTTGACTTTATCCAATGCTGCAACCAAAGTCATCTTCATGTGATCAGCAGCTTCACAGATTCTGGCACGGACAGTGGGTCTGGAGATGACTTTGGCTTGAGGTTGTAATGTGGTAACCAATTCTTTGAAAGATGGCTGTTCTACCACTGCAAATGGCTGTAGACCCTCACATATGAAATTGATGACAAGCTTGTCAACAGTTGCTTGTGGAACATGTTTGTTTGCAGCTCTCAACATCAGGTCTGGTAACTTGGCTTGTGTATTTGCTGAGAGCTTGTTTGGTGTGGCTGTGGTCTTTCGCTGTCGAGATGTTGATGCCACAGTGATATTGTACTGCTCAGTCTTCGATGGATGTTTCCTCTGTAGAGATAAATATTATCATACGTCAGGTTCATAGATTACTTCATAACATCACTGTGATTAACACTAAAAGAAAACACATTTTTAAAACATTATTCAACTAGACTTGAGCTAATCTTTGATTGTTGAGCATAGTATAAAAGAGTGGTGAATTGGTCAAATTTTGCAGATATATTGCTGTATTTATTTACAAGTGTAAACCAATTTTGAACGATCATTGCAAAAAACATGAATTTCTGTATACATTCTAAGTTCTGTAATATGTATACTATCTGTAAAAAGAGTATCGACCAATGTATCAGTATCTAAATTTTTAACTCCTTTTTATCAGTATCACCCTAAAGTTTTCAGTATTAGTCAGGTCCTAAAAATACTAAGAGAGCAAAATATGTGTATCTAGCAAATCTAATTTAAGAAAAGGGATCACATACACAAAAATGCTGCCCATACAGCTAACAAATAAAACCAATCCACATTATGTTCTTTAAAAAAAGATATCATATTGGGAAACATATAACCCTACTGATTAAGAGCCATGTCACTATGATAGACCTATATCAGGCCAATGATACTGATCAACTGATCCATCAATCGGGCTCTGGTACATGTCAGCTGAGAGCTGGAAGATTAATTTGAGATGCAGCTCAGCACTGTGTTCAAGTTTGTTTGTTTTTTTAAATAGGCCAGCTGATTGTAGGCCTGTGAGTTTTAAATGACTACAAGTTTAATTTATTGTAATGACGGTGGTTATCCAAATAATAAGCTAAAACATTCCTACGAATTGTAGCTCAGTTATGCATGCACACACGCACATTAGCTAGCTCCGTCTTATTTTAATATCAGGCTAACCAATGGCGGTGACAATATCTTAGCCAAACTAGTAACCTTAACACACATGAAAAATAAGAAAGCAATATCATACACGTATAGTTGTAAAACCTCTTACCTCAATGTGTTTTTTTAGATTAGATGCTGAAGTCTTGTAAGCTGAAATGACTGTAGAGGTCAAACAAAGTTTGCACTGCATCTGGACGCTGTCTCCTTTTCTTCCTCTGTACACGAAAAATTCCTCCAGGTATGGCCACGGGCACGCGTCCTCCGTCTTTTCTACGTCGTTTTCATGGTTGACAGTGTTGTCCTCTGTCTCCATTTTGGCTTCTTTGTCTCCAAATCTTTCGTCTATAAAGTAGTTTATACTCCACCATTTAGCACCTCCAGACACCTGTGCCTGCTGCTGCAGCGGAGTTTATTCTTTGCTTACGTCTTAAATTGGCGCGGTTGCGATTGCACGGCCTTATTGGCTGCAAAAATGCAGACGAAAGGTTTGAATATTAATTCAAATTGTGGGCGTACTCAGTAGTGACTTTTGATTTTATAAGTAGCGAAGTAGATTACATGGTGTAAGTTGTACTCAAGTATGAGTAAAATTACACACTTGAAAAATTACTCGTAAAAGTACAAGTACCCAAAAAATGTACTTAATTACAGTAACGTGAGTATTTGTAATTCGTTACTTCCACCCCTGGCTTTTGCCATCCTCCTTTATTCTGTTGTCTCCCCCTTGATTCACGACCACGCATTCTCTTCTTCACCCATGGACTCTTGAAAGATGTTGTCTTCTCATGCGCCTCCATATTTACAAAGCGTTGTAACTCTCAGGCTCTATGATTATGTTGTATACAGTATGTGTGGACTAAATGGAGTTTTATGCATTTATGATTTTTCTACGTTCAGTGGGCACTTTGGTAGGTACACTAGTTCACTAGTTCCAAGCTGGACCACCTTTTTCCTTGAGAAACTGCCTTCATTGCACAGATTTAACAAGGTGCTGGAAACATTCATCATATGAATCTCCCCTTCTACCACATCCCAAAGGGGCTCTATTAGATTAGGTTCTGGTGATTGTGGAGGACATTTGAGTACGTTGAACTCACTGTTATGATCAAGAAATCAGTTTAACAAGATCTGAGTTTTTGACACAGTGCGTTATCCTGCTGGAAGCAGCCATCAGGGGATGAGTGCACTGTGGTCATAAAGTGATTTATGTGATCATCATTTGTTATAATGAAACAAACAATTCAGTTTTATTTATATACACAACAACAGCGCTACAATAATACACAGAAAACACTACTCAATTACACCACTCCCAGCAGCATGTACCTTTAAATACAAGGTAAAATGGATCAATGTTTTCATGTTGTTTCAGCCAAATTTGGACGCCACCATTTAAGTGTTGAAGCAGAAATCAGGACTCATCAGACCAGGCGACATTTTTCCACTCTGAGGATGTTTAAGTTATAGCCTCAGTATCCCATTTTTAGCTGACAGGAGTAGCAACCAGTGTGGCCTTCTGCTGATGTAGCACATCTGCTTCACGTTTCAACGTGCTGTGCATTCAGAGATGCTCTCTTTCATACCTTGCTTGTAACAAGAGCACTTAGAAACAGTCGGCCATTCCCCTCTAACCTCAGGCATCAACAAAGCATTTTCTCCCAGAGAACTGCTGCTCCCTGGATATTGTTTCTTTTTCCATTCTCTGTAAACCCTAGAGATGGTTAAGGATGGAAAATCCTAGTAGCTCGTCAGCTTCTGAAATACTTAGACCAGCATGTCTGGCCATGTTTGAAATCAGTTAAATCGCCTTTCTTCCCCATCCCGATGCTTCATTTTAACATCAGCAGGTCAAATTGACCACATCTACATGCTGAAATGCATTAGGTTGATTAGCTGATTAGATATTGGTATTAATGAAGAGCTGAACAGGTGTACTGAATGAACAGTGAGCACTTTACTTTAATATTTTAAATGTTAGATTTTTACCATAAAACTCTTACATGCACATAACCTTTATGTGTGAGGCTGATGGGAATTACTTCAGTTTTGCTGCTATTTGCTGGAACAAAAAAAAAAAAAAAAAAAACCTTCCACAGAGCAGAGCAAGACTAATGGCTTCTAGTCATTATCTTCATCCTCTGGGAAACGCAATAATCTCTATAAATTTATTTTCAGTCTGGAACAAATATGTGGACGCTGCAGACGGACGGACAAAGGTTCCCAAAGTGGCTAAAAGTAAAACCACACACAACAACACACGAATCTTTAACGGTGAGAAAAAACAAAGTTCTCAGAAGAAGGAATGATTTAGATTTTAATGGATATTATACAAGTCATCCGAAGGAAAAAGGAAACACTGAAACAAGAGGCGAATGAAACCCCAGTTCCAAACCAAAACTACAACAATATCAGCTAACAAAATGGATAGTGCTATTACACTGTACCCAACAAATACTGAGCAAGGGTATCATTATAATAAGACATAAAAGTGTTTTCTTCTCTAAAACATATGAGACCACCTAAAGTTTAAACCAGGAGAAGGTGTCATTTCTACTTTACCTGATGATGGAGCCGGAGGTGCAAAGAATTAAAATCCATTTTTCAGTTTTTTGGTCTGTAATGTAATATATATATATATATATATATATATATATATATATATATATATATATATATATATATATATATATATATATATATATATATCATCAAATAGCAAAGCGCTTTTTAGAAAAAAGATCAACAATCAACAGAGAAATGGTAATATTCTGTCCATGGGTCAAACCCACAAAACTACAGAAGTTCACAAAACAAAAAGAGTGGTTTAAAATAAAAAGAGTCCGTCTGTTCTGGTGAATGCCCCGTGATTGCAATGATGCTCAGGGATCAGCAACAAAGAAACTGCAGTTTACAAATCCAAATATAGTCTATTTTTGGTTTCAAGTAAGAGCAAAAAATAATATTCATAATCAATCAATTTAAGTCTGGAGCAAGCAAACATACCATACCATACCATACCGATATCTTATTTACATTATAATTGTATTTACATCAGGGGATACTGAGGGAAAGTATTTAAATTTAAAGTCCATGTTTAACTTGTTATTTGAAAAATGTAACAGGGAATACGATGCACAATGCAAGGTTCTTTCTTTAAAAAGTGCAATTCCTTTTTCTTAAAGTAAAAAAATATATCTCCTTACTTCTGTATATATGTAGAAATGTTGTTCATATAAACAGCAACTGTTGATTTAAGAGCCCTAAAGCCAGTGACGAAAAATGAATGTGTGTTATTGATAGGCAGCAAATTATCGCTAAAATATAAATTATTTTATAATACTCCATAGAAAATCAGAAGTACCGCATTTTAGCATAAACAGAAACTACTGAGAGTATTTTTTTCTTCCTCTCTTTTAGGAGTGTTTATAGATTTAACTAGACTAATGTGGGCAAGTTTCATCTAACTTATTGTTTATTTAGCCAAAAACATTACTGGATAACAGCAACAACAAAAAAACAAAACAACGAAAAACGTAATACTTCCATAAAATATCTAAGAATAAAACAGTGGTGGACCTGAAGGCAGCCCACAGAACCTCCAATACTTCAGGCTTATAAAATACAAAAGGTAGATAAGCTGGTTTACATGCGTACATGTTTATATATGAATGTTTTTCTTTTTTTCCCCCCTTTTTTTTTGTTGCTTGTGGAATAACAGTGCTGCGTAAGCAGGAATTTCTTAAAAAGGACATCCTCTACACAGTTATAAAAAGCAAGCGGATATTAAAAGTAAATAGTGGTAAACTCGTGTCTCTTGTTTCCAGTGGTCTGCAATGACACCTTTGTGTGTACCAGTATATTGTGGCAACAAGAGTTTCATCAACTGCTCACCAGGCGCAACGTGTTTCTTCCCTTCATATTCAAGTAGTGTTATGTAGCTATATTTGCACATCTTAGAATAGCTTATACTGAAATGAAATCCTTGCACGGCGTCGGGTGTCTGACCGCAGGCTCTGACGTCACCGGAAAGATGTGGTTTTCCATCGCTGAAGAAAGTCTCTCGCAGTTTCACGCTCTATTACATGCTCGGACATCGTGCTGCTTTCCAGTTCATTTGATAAAATTCATAATGTCATAATAATAATGACGTATACTGTATCATAATGTATATGACTAATTTTTTCCCCCATACCAAAAACACTCTTCGTTTCTTTTCCCCCTTAAACATGCTCCTTTTACTGAATCTTTCTGTCTCGTTTTAAATGTGCAACTTTAGGATCCGTTGGTGGGTTGTGCGGTCTGTCTGTGCGCCTCTGTGCTCGTGTCCTTGCATTCTCCAGGAAGGATGCCGCCGGCCTGCAGGGCCAGCTGGGTTTGCAGGTCTTTGACGACGCTTTCCAGGCTCTGTCGAGCTTCTCTCTCCTGCTGCAGCTCCCGTCTCAGCTGCTCACGATCGGCTTCTGCCTGTTGCAGCTGCACATGAAGCTCTTCAATCTGCGCAACACAGGAAGCAGCAAGATTAAATGAACGGCAGCCAAGGAATGGGATCAATAACCACAACCGAGTGCACAATATTTTCTAGTGCTCTCGCTGGCTTTGGTCATCTTGGGGGCATCTCACCTGAGTAGAGTATTTGACCCGGAGGCGTTCGGCTTCGCAGCCTTTATCGCAAACTCGCTGCTGTCTCTCTCTCTCCAGCTCTCTCTTCAGCCGCCCACAAGACTCCTCCGCATCCCTCATCTTCCTCTCCCAGTCCACGCGAAGGCGTTCGATCTCCTTTCGCAGGTTGCGCTTGGCCTCGATGGCCTCGCGAAGACGCCCCTTCTTAGCCACTCTCACAAACTCCAGCTCCTGCAAAAACATTCGAATCATCAGAGTTGTGAAAATGAAATCCAGTGAAGCTTTAATATTATTTAGTTTTGGTGAGATTGGTCTCACGGGTTACCTGCTGAAGGCTGCGTTTAGCTTGAAGAGCAGCTGCCAGCTTCTCCTCCTGCTTCACTCTCATCCTGACAATCTCCTGCAGGAGTTTTTCCCGCGCCTCCTTGGTGTCAAGACCAGCATACAGCATCTGTCTCATGGTGTCCATCTCTGGGCAAACAGTCCCTGGCAGCCAGGAAGGCCTCTCCTGAGCCCGAGCCATGCTCTGAGGAGTCAGAGTCTGAGACACACTGGTGCAGGCAGACGGAGGTGAAGCCAGGGAGGAAGACTGCACTGGACCTGAGGACAGAGAGAGGTTTTTTATTATTAAGATTGTGATGAAACCCCAACAATATTAGTGTTGTGATTCTCAAAGACTCAACATAAAATTGAGATGCTGCAAATAACCACTAACAGAGAAGACAAGCGTTACAAAAAGCAGAAGATCATTGATGTTCACTTGTTCTTCTTGCTTTGCATCTTTAATTATTTGCTACAAATATTTGCATTTTTTGCTACATAAATAGAAAGCCATTATTCCTCTTGTACTTTCCCCCCTTGACACCAGGTGGCGCAGCTGCACAGGAATCACCATGAACAAGCCTGCTCCTTTACTGTGCAATAAAAGTTGGAATCGAAGAGTCTGTGCCCTATATACGCTTTTTCTAAAGCTCAACTACAGTTTATTTTTGTGATTACACTTCAAAAAAACCAGAAAAGATGGTGGGTGGTACTCACCATCATCACAGTCATCCACATCAATCTCTCCATCTGTGTCCATGTCTTCGGCTCGGTTGGTGTTGCTGGAGTGGGCCGGCTTTGTTGTAGGCTGTGCGTCACCATTATGCAGCTCCTGCACGGAAATGGCAGCTGTCCCCCTGTCAGGAGTGTTGCTGTCCTTGGGATGGACCGCAGGGGCCAGGTGGGCAAATGCCAAATTGTGTGTCTCCTGATTCCTCGAGCACGAACTGTGAGGATAATAAACACAGCCAGACTTAAAGCATTTAAATGCTAAAAAAAAGGGGCTTGATTAAAGAGGAACTGTAAACAGTTTTAAGCTGTACTTAAAACCAAAACTGTGACATCTTTTGTTTGGAAGGCTCACCTCTCCACCTCATTCTTGGCCGGTTTCTCTTTTTCTGCTGGCTTAGGAGACCAGGGGCGGAAAGCAGAGGGCCTCTGTTTTAGTTGGACCTGTTTCAGATCCTGAAGCAACACAACAACACAACAAGCTTGGATAAACTCAGAAAACTGCTGCTAGAACATTCATTCAAAGGCCCCTCTTTATTCAAAGAAGCCAGATGAAGAGAGGCCATGCTTTAAAGTCCTTAGATCTTTAATCTTTTAAATTACACATAAGTTACGCAGACATATAGTGTACAAACCTTGTGTGCAGACTTTGACAGTGACTGGAGCCAATCGGGTTTCCTGTCTTTGTCAGCTGACTGCAATTTGTCGAATTTGGACCTCTTGGCTCGGATGGGGCTGGGAGACTGACAAGGGAGAAAAGGGAAGTAAACGATTAATCATCACGATCCAGGCAGAGATACGGCACATCATAGACAGCTGAGAAAAACCACACAACTTCTAAAAATGCTACAGTGTGACTGTAAATGGCATTATTCATGAGCAACTCGTCAATTTGTCAGCACATGTAGAGATGTTTTACAGTAAAAGAGCAGAAGGTCACAGAATGAGAAAATATTGCAGAGAAGTCTCAGAGAGGCGAGGAGGATAGACGATGCATCTGTGCAAGCGTTCAGCAACAGAGCCTGGCATGTCTGCATGTTTGTGTGTGTGCGTGTGTGTGTGAGAGCAGGGCTTTGAGCTTAGCAGACACTCAAGCTGGTCTGGCTGGCAGCCAGTAAGGCTACATTGCTCCCTGCCAGGCAGGAGAGGCGCCGTCAGGTGGAGAAGATCGACTCCTCGAACCACAGAAATATTGCAATCCAGAGACAGAGGCAGACAGAGAGGAAGACAAATTAAAGTAATTGCACTCAGATCTGACAGGCGATCGAGTAGAAGTGTTCTAAAACGGCTGCACTTTAACACAGAGCTGCCGAGTCATGTGCTGTTTGAGGGCGAGCTGAAAACCTGAGGAGGGAAGAAGCATCTGCCTTGTTAAGTGCCACAAAACACTGAATCTCACAAGCTTTTTCCCCCCTTTATCTATGTCGTATGCGTGTGTGTGGCAAGTTGCAGATCCATGTGCTGTGATAGCGAACATCCTCAACCAGGTCTGCACTTGTCAGACAGAGGATATGTTTACCTAGGCAGGCACAGAGGCCAGCACAGACCTGCCGGGTCGTTCTCTTACTCACTACTATGACATCCTGCCTCCAGGAATGGCAAACACTCCCATCTCCTTGTCTGCGCGTGCGATTCGAGACAAACGATTACTCTGTTTACCTTCAAAATCCTCAATGAGAAAACACTCCCTTTGGTGTAGTTGTGCAACCTTTAATCGCCAATTGCTGTGATCACCTGGAGATGGATATTAACAATAAACTTCATTTAGTAGGAAGCCCAGCCGGTAATGAATCACGTCTCACAGATTTGCAGCACGAAGCCAGACTCTGCGTGAGCGAGCGTGTGTGCGCTCACACTGCTATGAGTGGGTGTTGGGACATGTGGGGAAGTGGGTGGCTGCGGGTGTAGACACGCATATGTGCATGTGGGAGGGTATGGAGTGAGTGTGTGTGATAAAGTGCGGTTAGGGGTGGAGGTGTTAAGTCAGGTCTGGCACTGCATACCTGAACTATAGATACCACGTTTGAATTGGGTTAATTTACAGTTTCACCTATTAGGAAACTGCTTACCGTCACAAGTGAGTAGTTTTCAATTGTTCTAGTAAATCATTTAGGTTGTTTAAGCCTTTGATGGAAATTATGGCTGGAATCTTTGACTCTTTGACATTTTCTAGACCTTCCCAGTTTGATTTGAGCCTACATTTGTAAGCTTTATGAAGTGTACATGACATGTTTGTCTGGACACTCCCCTCCAGTCTGCCTGCCTTACAAATGTCTCTACCCGTCTAACCAGTCACCACGGTACGCACACACACACACACACACACACACACACACACACCCATTTACAAGCCCGCTGGTTGGATTTGCTACTGTAAGGTAGTTCTTTTAACCTAGATTAACCTCCTGACTGTGTTTAGCAGTGGTGACTCGACCCCTCACCTGCCTGACTCAAGGCTGGTGGTGTTCTAAGAACTGCTGCCCTGGTGTAATAAGACTCTGTAATTACTGCCGTGACTGTTGTTTTCCTGACAAAGGATGTCTGCCTGTCTGGTACTATTTCTACCCTGAGGTTTGCAGCTCCAGGAAGGCTACGAGCACTAGACATAATAGAGCCAGAAAACAGACACTCCCAGACACCACAAGGGACCTACTGGCTAAATATGACACTGACCTCACAGGAGAGCAGCCACACGGGCTTTACTCATCACCACATCATAGACATAGCATGGTCATGGAGTCAAAACACCCCCCCCCCCTTATACATCCTATTGCCTCGCAGGCCCAGATAGGACATCCATCCCCATTTCTCTCACACTGGAAGGAGAGGGAGACTTCCTCTGAGGAGTTTGCTTTGGCTGCGTCCCCTGTGGGAACTGAGAATTGAGTGGGAGGGGGGAGGTGAGCCAGAAGAGGGGGGACCACAGAGGAAGCACTGAGCTGAAGGAATGTATACTTGAAGGCCAAGTACAGCCTCCCCTTTCAGACTCCATTCAAGCATTGCCCTTTTCAACTCACTATTGTATGATATTTCTTTGAGGCGCTGTAATGAGGGAGCGGTTCAAAGCAAACCTGTAGGCTAAACAGGGTCTAATAGCAGAAGGGCAAGAGCAGGCATGTTTTATTTTTTAATTAGTGCTACATAATGGCGTGGCAATACAAGGATAAGCTCCAGGTTTTTTTCCACCCCACAATCTTATCCCGGTGTGGCAAACACACACAACACAAGCATATCGATATCTGTTCAAAGAGCGCAGCGCTCGACCTGCGTGAATCACGATTTCTCGTCATCACGCCAACTGGAGCGTGATTTTGACTGAGCCGTTTTTTTCACTTGAACATGGATGTAATCAACAATATTTGTTCAGTGACTGGTGATATGGGACCGGCGTTCAGCACGAGGGGGAAAAGCCTAATCTTAACATGGTTAACTTGGTCAGTCGACGTCAGCAAGCATCATACTGCAGATGATGGAGATTAAAGTTTAATCCCTTAGTTTCTCCATAGCAGCATACCAGCGTCCACAGAGCCCCTGTGAAGGGCTATTTTCTCGACGCACGCTTCATCTGCCATTAGTGAGAGACGCCAGAGGAGGAAGTGAGAATGGAGGGGGATGTGAGAGGATCAATGAAAGCATGAATGGATGCGTAGCAGGCAGGAAAGTGGGTGGATGAAGAGGGAAGAGGTAGCTGATTGGAGTGTGTGTAAAAATGTATGACCCTAACTCTTGAAGTTTGAAACTATTTCTGGTTGTTGCCATTATTCTATCCATCCATCCATCCATTCGCTTCCGCTTATCCTTTTCAGGGTCGCGGGGGGCGCTGGAGCCTATCCCAGCTGTCATAGGGCAAGAGGCGGGGTACACCCTGGACAGGTCGCCAGTCTGTCGCAGGGCGTACACACAGAGACAGACAACCATTCGCTCTCACATTCACTCCCGCATTCACACCTATGGGCAATTTGAATTAATCAATGAACCTATCCCCATTATTCTAACTTTCTCATTTCTAACGTTAGCAAAAACGCAGACACAACCAATCAGGCAGGTTGAACAGGCACAGGGTTTTAGCGAGATCATGTAAGCCGGAGATGTGGAGGTTAAACCGAAATTATAATATGCAAGTGGCAAGGGTCCAAGTGCAAGTGCTCATGCCATTTTTAAAACCTGTTTCTGTGCATGTTTCTCTGTCTATAAAAAAAGATTAGGTGAGAACAGAGTTATTATTGTTATCTATAGCTTTAGGAATGATGCACGACGAGAAGATTATCACCTCTTTCTCTTATTTATCTGTCAGTGAAATATGTTAGCGTTAGAGCCAGTTTCTAGGTAGCTTAGCTTAGCTTAGCATAAAGACTGTGAAGATTATAAAACTGCTAGCCTGGCTCTATACAACAAAATTACGATAAACAATTTATATATCTATATCATGTGATTAAGTGAGTGTTTGGGTGCTGGTAAGCAGAGTGGCTAGATAAAAAAAGAATAAAAATGGCATGAATAATCTAATCTCTGAGCAACAAAACAAAACGCTAAGAGCTAATAAGCCTGTTGGATCTGCTGAAAGGGTAAAACTGAAACCCCTAGCATCTGTTGTGCTACTAAAAAAACACTGCAATGAAATTATCAAGAAACAAAACATGAGGCAACACTCATATGGTAAGACCAAAATAGCTGAACTTCCTGCAGGGCCCCAGTCATACAACACCAACGTATGCTGCATGATAGCATGGCATTAAGAAAAGTGCACAGCAACAAGACACAACAGTTTCAGATTACGGCCTCCTTTCCCCTCCTAAACCCCTGAATGTAATCCCCAGATCGACATGTGCTTACTGGGGCGCTGTCTCACTCAAGGGCACACCAACTGGCATGGCTCACATGGGTAATAGCCTTAGTTGGAAGTGAAGGAATACTAGTTTTGGTAATCTGATCCCTATGGTTTGGTGTGGACGGTCACAGGGATGCCTTAAACGCTCTATTCAGCTCTCACTGCATAAATTGTACGACAGTCCCTTGATTTATATAAAGCCCTGTGGTCACTGTAACAGCTGGGGAAGTATTATTGGTGTCTGCCCAGAATATCCCTGAAACTTCATCCCATATTCCACACAGATACCGGGGTAGCTCTCATTTCCCCTCTCTAAAGCTTAGCTTAATTTATCAATTTACTGTGTCTCTGCTTGAGAATATTTTGTTTACGTGGCTGAACTGAGCCATGGCAGCGTAGCCACACAGAGACAGCCGCAGGGCCAGGCATAAGGACGGCATTACAGCGGAGCTTATTGGATTGTCCTAATTGTCTTTGGGATTGAGACTTGATGAGGTCTGAGGAAGATGCAGGACAAGCTGGTGTTCCTAAAGGTGGAAAATCTCATCAGATGCACACAGCCTGACACATATAGCTTAATGGCAGAGGAGCAAAACAGTGCAATAATATCATTCACTTATTAATCCTGACAACGTAACAATATTTTAAGACCCAGTCTTTAAGTTTTACTTTGCTGAAAATAGAACAGGATGTTGTACTGATTACAGTTCGGTGGCAAAATGCTTGACTTTGAAGTTGCAATAAGTGCAAATTTGATTTTATGTGCCCACAAGAGAAAAAAAAAAGTGAAAACAATTTTGCATATAAGCAATGCTACAATGGGCAAATCCAGACCTGCTGTTTAATGACATTGTTGCTTGTATCCTTACATGCAAATGTCATCTTTTCGTGTTTTGACAGTGCAAATACACGTCTATTGCTTTGACATTTCTGCACGTACTTCACAATGCCATGGCTGTAGAATAATAACACTTTATAATATTTTCAGCATTTCGTGGTTCCCTATGGGGTCATTTGAATAGCCAAGCAGTTAGGGTCCCTGTCATTATCTTTCTAGTCTTTTGCAGTCACTGTCCACTGCTGTCAAATAAAGGGTTAAAATGCAGAAAAGAGCTGGTTACTGCAGTTCTGTCAGGAGGTGGTTCTGTCAACCACAGGGTGGAAAATCTCAAGCCTCAATTGCACAACCAAAAGCAGTAAAAGGATGGCGCTTTTGCTTCCTTTGATAGGTATTGTGTCCTACTCATGGAGGGGGTTGATAGAAAAAGTCCTACATCACTTTTAAGAGTTTTAAGAGTTTGGCATGGACAGAGATTTTTATAGTAAAGATTGCACTTGTATTCTGTTGGGTTTAATTCGCCTCTTTCAATGCCATCATACATCACATGCAAATGCGGATGAAAAAATATTAGGGCACAATAAACTCTCTAATCTTTTGATGACAAGTTTCATTTTTACGATCCTCATCATGAAAAAACTTGTTCCTGAATAAAGCGAACTGCTTGTGTGCGCATGAAAAGATCATCTCGGCGGTGAGAGCAAACACAAAGAAAGATTACTGTACTACTGAATGTGAATTCCTAGTCAGGTCCAAACATGGCAACCATAACAACGGGGACATGCCCGCCGGCCTTTCTTACAGCGGTGTTGACAGCGGTGCCCAAATCACTCTCTCCCTCAGAGGATGACCTCACACTAGGAAGCACTCATAAGTTATTTCAACAGATATGGAAACCCGACACTAAAAGACGTGAAGCAGATAGTGCTGCAGATTATATTTTATTAGGGTGAGCATGTTCGGTATGGTTGTGAGTCAAAGTTATCTTAGGAAATGAAACGTGCTCTGTGACTGGTGTATTTCTAGACACACATAGTGCCAAATTCAGCAGATAGTTGTCTGAGCCCCCCTGCTGTACTCTTGGAATAAGAGAGTTAGAAATCAGACCAGATCTGAAGCAAGACGCGAGGCAGTATCTACTAACCGGTGCGGGCAAAGAAACACTCGCTCTGTGCCACGATCTCACTGGGACATACCACACGAATGCACAGACACAAAGCCTTTATGTTTCTATAACATTTAGCACACTTATAATAATGTAAGAGCAGGCCGGACCAGAAGGCCTGAGGGGATGAAGGTTAACGAGAAAGACAGAGGGAGGGAGAAGGAGCTATGACTCACTCTATGTAAACGCAAAATAATTTGATAACCAGAATGCGTCAAATCAACATCAAATATATTCACACAACTTTTGAGAGCATCACACATAGAAATAAAAAGGGGTCTATGGGCAATACTCACTACATATGGGTGGACTTGAATGGTACTTAAAGAAAATACTTTGTCATTTAAAAAAAAAAAAAGAGCTGCAACCAGGCAGTTTTATAAGCATCACCCCAGATTTCGATTGTCTAAGTGCTCTGGAATTGAAGGGAAAGCTGTGAGAAAGCTTTTGTCCGGCCAACCAAAATGGTTACCAGACAGCCATGTGCTCCAAAGTACTTCCAACACCTAAAAGGAGAAATTCTAGCCCTTTCTCTGTTATTCTAACGCCACAAACGGATCAATATATTTCCTAATTACTTCATTTAATGCACCAGCGTTGCAGAGAAAATCACTGCGTTAGCGTGGCCGTATCCCGAGTTTCAGACGCGTGTGCATGCCTTCACAGAACTTGATCTGTGTTGTACGGCAGTGCCAGCAACGACATTGCCATGCAAGCTTAATCCCTTGGCATTACACTGACCCTCATCTGATTCTCCGGCGGTGGTGCACTTGTGTGTTTTTAAGTGATCTATAACCTCGATTTTACGTCACAGTTTGAAGCACAAATACGATTCATTTAAGATGATTAGTGATATTCTTAAAGTTAAAAGACCTGCAAATATCACCCACATTTACACCTCTTACTTACAGACAACACGCTCAATCTGGCGTTAGCTGAGCAGCCCTGATGTTGAACATCAGCGACAGCAGATTTGTTGTCTTAAAAGAACAAGGAGGTGATTTCTAAACCCAAAAGCTGGAATTGTTGGAAATAATTTGAAATATGTAATAAAAAAAACTGCAATAATTTCCATTCTATAAATGTAAAAAAAAAATAAAAAAATCTAGAATTAAAAAACATGGTGCTCAAGACAATGGTGCTGACATTAATTTTGTGATAGAGCAGCTAAAAAAATATATCTGTAGGTGTATCAGTAGGCTTCATTTATGGAGGCTTTCCAGCAATTTAAAAATTGCTCGGAGCAGCAGAGGTCAGAATACCATATCTTTTACTCCATAAAAGAGGTACATCGCATGCAGTTCAGCTGCATATTATGGACTCTCTGTTAGGCCGTGAGCATCTTTCAGTCATCAGGGTCTCAATGTGCTCATTTTCTTGTCAAAAACAAGAAAGGCAAAATGGTTTATGCTGGCTGGAAAGTACCTACCATGCTGGATAAACTGACCCTTATATGCTTACAGTTGTTAAATTAAGTCTTTATGAAAATACTTTCAGACTGAATGAAGAAAATAGTTATTTACACTATGTGGGAATAAAAAAAAAGGGGGGGTGGGGGTAGGAGTCAGTGGAAAATCTGTTGATTTGTGACTGTTGAGCGATGAAAGACACGGGTGAAAATCTCTGATAAAAACGGACTCTGTTACTTCCAAAACACGATGTGTTAACAAACATCATCTAATCAGAGGACTGATGTCTTCCAACTGTAAATGCCGATAAGCACATCCCAGCCTGTACCCAGGGATGTGTGCACAGCTCTCTCAATGTTAGCGAAGCTCTACAGTAAAGGCTGTGAGTCCAGTGTCTGACTGGCTGAGTTTTAATCCTGCAGATTAATACTAATGCCACAGCAAAGAAGGCAGATTGACGATTAACATGTCACCGGATAACCTCTCGGTAACCCAAACACAAACAGCTCCAAATACACAGACCATTATATCACTCCCAGTACCTGGTACTAGAAGACTCCACTGCACCTCCCTCACAGGGCAGAGACTGTGAGGTTTTCACAGGAGGCGGCCTGGGAGCCCGGCATCGTTGAGGAAGAGCCAGGCCTCCAAATTGAAGGACCGCTGCTTCCATATGGATGTAAATTGAAAAAATGAAAATTACGTCCGAATTTTACATACACAAGAGTCAAATGGGATTTATAGTCACCATTTCTACATTTTATTAAACTACAACGGGGCTGTAAATATCAATTATGAAAAAAAGCATACATAGTAAATCTTGAAGTCCTCATACAGGTATTAAATTCAATGGGTTGCCAGGTTTGCAGCGGTTCATTCTTGTCAGTATATTTTATTCTCTTCCAGTCCGATTTTGAAAGGAGATAACATCTGTAAAGATCTGGGTTGGTGCCATGTGCTTGTACTTTCATCCAGATTAGTCTCATGTTTTGCAACATCCAATTTCAAATCCAAGCACGTGGTTTCCATACCGATTCAGGCTGCTTCGCCTCACTTGCTATTTATTATGCGAGATATTTCAATTATTTATTCTTCGGTTTATTCTGTTTCAGCATCCAGCGAGCATGCTCTTCTGGCCTAAAGGCACACATCGTTTCTCTTACTACCATCAGTACCCTTTCCAACTACAGCCATACCCGTTAATCAATCGGCTATTCTCATTATACTTTGGTATCTTCCCACCGTTTTCATTACTGACTTGGGTTGCCAGTTATTTATTTCACAAAATAATATCACAACTTCCTTGGATGTTCTCTTGCAGTTCTTCATAAACCAACATTGGATTGCCATCCTTACATTCTATAATGCAATTTTTAGCCAGAATTGTACATTTCCATTGTTCCCAGCAGTCATGATATTATTAATATACTTAATGAAATCCAATCAACTGTATTGCACTTTGTTCCCATTGACCGTCTTATCTAGTCAACAAAACATAACACCTTTCCTCACTGAAATGCCCAACTGCTCAGGAAACTTACCTTAGCTTAAGAAGATATTTAATTAATCATTAAGAGTTCAATTTAATCTTTAAGAAGACTTTTGAGGGTCTCCCGAGTTTGGTGGCTATCACAGATCTGACTCAAAGCCTGGGTTATAATTGCAGCGGTCATACATTCATCTTCATTCAGACTGTTCACCAGGCTCTTCGCTGTGGAAATCACTGAATATCTGAGAAAGACTAACTTACGGCACAGTTACCCGCAGCCAATTTAAAGTACAAGCTGATGATTAAAAACCCAGTGTAACCAATGAGTCACTGAGGGGATGGTCATTTTTCAAAATTTTAAAGCAGCTCACTGACCAGCTGAGGAGCGGCTTGCAGTGCCATGCCTTCACGGTAATACGAGCCACATGACCACATGCCCCCCTGATCAGGCAGCGGAGAGGAGGGCAGGTGGCAGGTTTATTTGGAAAGATGAAAATGGGATGAATACCAGAGGTTAAGAGGTGTGAGGGGATGGAAGGGGGGTGGGGCGGGGGGGCAGAAGGGGATTTGGGGGAGGAGGCCATAAAAGTTGTGAGAGGGCGAGGTGAAGTTAGGGTCACTGCTCACCCAGGGTCCCATGAGATGTAATTTCACCAACACAGTATACATCCTGAGAAAATGCTCAGGAGCTAATTGGTTGAAGCAAAGTAATAAATCCTGCTGAAATTTATAGATACCATTCTAGGTCATTTAGCTGAAATGCAGCCTTCCTGGTCACCAGCTTAGAGGAGCTAATCTTTGTTCCACCAATGGCGTTTCTATTTAAACAGTGAAACACTATTAAAAAGACACCTGATGGGAATTTTAAAGGCATTCTTTTTAATTATCTTTGAACTTGAAATTTAGCCTCCAAGCCTGTAACATTGTATCATTTGTGACTGCAGCGCTGCATAGTAGGCATTTTCCCAGATGCAAAAGAAACGCAACCAGAAAGCTGCACGATTTGAAATGTGCTAATGGGCCCATTTAAATAGACGGGAAATGGTGAGGGAAAAAAATAATAATAAAAGAACTCACATTAACGAGCAATAAGGAGCACTGACGTAACTGAAGAGAACGACTCCAGATGGGGGAGAAAAAAAAACCCGCCCAAAACAAGAAAGCCGCTAAGTTTTCTACTTGTTCAACTAATTAACTGTCAACCTATTTTCAAAACAACATTACGAGTTACGGCGTCTGAAAATGTTCTCCTCTCGCTGGCAGACTAACAATCTGGCTCAAATGTACGACGACCTCACAGTGAGTGTGTGTATACAGTAATATTTGACAGAGATCAAATAGCATTTCACTTGTTTCCACTTGTTAGAGGAATTGTCTGTAAGGGAAATAGGGGATAAAACACCCACAACATCCGTTCCTAAGATCACACATTCCATCCTTAAACACTGGTTTTGTGTCCCTCCTCCATTCATAGGAAAACATATCTGCTTACAGAAATAATTAGGTGAGAGGGCTCGAGCCGAGCCGCTTCCATAAAATGAATATGAGCGCTCTAAAATGGAGGACTGAAGGGGCTGGGTGGTGGACCGCAGCACCTCATGAATTCTGCGATTTGCCGTCTGTTTCTTCACTCTAAAAAATTCTTGGAAATGTCTTTTCCTGGATGATTTTATTGCACAAGAGCCTGTGTTTTTCTCCATGGCAACCACATAACAGTAGAGCCCATAAGCTCTGACTCAACAAACAGAACTCCACAAAATACCCATTTCAGCGCCAGGGTTTTCCCCCCTCGCCCAGCTTTCCTGCAAAACCCTGCCTGGGACAGCTTTAAAGCAGAGGCCAAATGATCGCACTGACCATGAATGAAGGCACATGCTGGGATTAATCAGGGCGAACATGTGACATAAGCTGCAGAAGATATGTGCGGGCAAGTAGTCTCGCGGGCTCCCGACGAGCCTCAGGTGCTGCACGGGTTCAGCCTTTTTGTGGACTGGAGCCATGGCAAGTGGGAAAGGCAGCAGCTGGGTTAACCTGCAGGAGCTCTGCTATAAAGCAGCAGCAGGTTCGGAACAAATGCACCAAACAGAGCATTATGTAAAAGTCTGTCTCTCTCTCTCGCTTGGTGGGCTGAGTTGGAAGGACGCAGGCGCTCTGTGGCCCTAATGTAGCCGCTAAAGGGGAGGCAAGCTAGGGATTAGTGTTGCAGGCAGGCACAGGCCTCAGCGGAGGGCATGATGTATGTAAGTATGTAATCTGCATGGCCTTTCCTCAGACAGCAAATCTCTGAGTCGCGACGTACTGCAGCACTGAAAACAGTCCTGCGAAAACGGCGCTGTGAAAGCAGTCGGTCCTGTTCTCAAGCTTTATGCAACCACATCGTTTTCCAGCAAATTATGCCTCATCTACTCTAAAGACAAAGTTACTCGAAGGAGACGCTGTCCTCCCACCATCTGTCCTTGAATCATACTCATCATTTAGCACGCCAGACGAGGATTTAGTCCCCCCGCTTTCTTATTGGTGAGCCGTCAACCTTCATGTCTTGACTGGTTAAGGCCATTCCTAAGAAAACAGGACATGTCTGCTAAACTGTAACTCAAGACAACCGTGAGCTAGGCCACAGTTTCAGCTGCTCTCAGGCAGCTGCGAGGCTACGCGCATGTGTGGTTTCTCTCAAGTCTTGCGAGTCTTTCAGAGGTTTCACCCTTGCAAAAACTCCAAATCAAACAAAATTATCCTTTATTTGTTGCATATAAGGTCATTGCAAAGGGGCATGTGAGGCTGCCAACTTTTCTGTTTGGTTCTCCCATACTCACCGTTTACCTTGTAGTGAACACAGAGGAGTATGCCACAGGGAGGGGAGGCCCTACACAGGAACTCAATAATAACTTTCAGCAGTCTAGCCAGGAGGCTGGAAGCCCAGACTGCGGCTGTTCCCTCCTGTCCTCATACCTCCCTCCACATAGCCCCACGCTCCTCCCTTTACCCCCCTCCTCCTGCTGGCCTGTGTCTGCTCCACAGGACTGATGCATTCTGCAGACAGGCCAGCGCTCTTAAAGAGACACAGGCCACATTTTTATCCCCTGAATCACTGCAGTGGACGGAACCACTAAAGAAAGAGCAGAGTCCCTCATTTCCAGCCTCTCAATCAAGAGCCTGTGCTTTATTTCACTCCTTTTCCTAATGCTCGAGACGCTCGCGTGACGCAAAATGCGAGCTGATAAATAGGCCAAAGTATGCTGAGAGGCTCTCCGTGAATCTGTGGCTGGATTCTTTGACTGCGCCTGCCTTTGAAGGTGCCTTTGATGCTTTCTTTAAAGTTTGGCAAGTGCAATCAACGATGTTGGCATCGAGAATATTTAAGATCATTGTCATGATAATTCTTGGAGACACTTCAATAAATCATACTGAGGACTTTGGAATGACAGTAACACCACCGAGGGTGGAGCTTTATAAATTGCAGCTATTATTATTGTTATTATTATTATGATGACTACTACTGTGGTGTCTGCCTCAAAGGGCACAGAGACGACTCCAACAAGCCACGGATTCATCAGCAGTTTGACTTTTTGTCTGGATAACTGAATAATTAAATTGACGTTATTAAGTGTCCAAGTGTGCTTGAAAAAAATAACCTGAATTTATATGTGGATTAATAGTTGGCAGCGCATCTTCTATCGACCCGCTAATTGATTAATCTCATTGTGAGTGCAGCCCTTAAAAGCAGCTTTAGTTCAGCTTCTACTTCTGCGTTTTGTCGGGAATAAGTAAGAAAATAAATAAGAAAACAATATTTTAACTTAACAGTTTTTTTTTTCAAAATCTTAATAAAATAAAAATCCCACTTTTTACTTTCTTTTCCCCCTATTTTATGAATTGCACAGAGCATAAACACTGTGTGAGCAGAGCCTTGTTGAGCGTTATACCACGGCAAGGAAACGATTAAAAATTTAATAGCGCTGAGTGACACAGAAACCTACAAGGGCGTGCCTGCCAAACACGCTCTCATTCTTTCGCCGTCAGCACTTTTCTTGTCTTTGTATACAGACTGCATGAAGCAGCAGAGGGTCTAAAACCCCAGTGGCAGACTGGTGAGAGAAAGAGGTCAGTATACATAATTTATATTATTAGCAAATTGACTTTTACTCCGTCTTTTAATTAGAGCGTTCATATTACGCAAACGTATGTGCACGTTGTGACATGGAAGTGTTGCACAAGGTTAGTGTAAGTAATAACAGAGTGGCATATCCCTCCATTAGCTAAATATCCTAAAGGGGCTAAAGGGTTAACGCATCTCAGCTGCAGCATAACAACAAATGAAGTCTCTATGGGAGGTATCAGTGCCAGAGTCAGCAAAGCTGCACAGTCCTCTGCAATGATAACCCCGTTCTGGAAAACCTATAAGGCTGGGAATCCAGCTTCAGATGGACCAGACAGCTCCAGCTCAGGCTCTTAAAAACTGGAAAAGAAATCACAACTGAGAGTCTCTGGAGTGTCTTCATCCCTGAAGTCTCCATGAGCATCCTGCTCTCCTTGAGCTCGACCATTTTCAAGGCTTAACAATGTTGTAATTGCCACTTAAGGTAAAATGAAGCCACCACCTGACTGTGAAGCCGTTTCTGGACAAAAGGAGAGAGAGAGAGAGACCCTGGATCTGCAGTTGTCCAAAACAACTTCCTGTTCGTTACTCTGTGGCGAGCAGGGTGCTTTGAGAGAGTGACGCATACCCAAACAACACCATGTCATTGAATCACCCGTGTTTACGCAGCCACATAATCCTGCACCATCTGTAGGACTTCAGTCTCGTCCTCTGTGTAGCATAACAAGCTAACAGGCCAGCTGACTATAGTCTCCTGAAACACTTTTAAAAATACAGCGGGCTCATAAAACAAAACGCAGATGTCTCGCCCAGAATACATCTCTATTCACAGCAGCAATAGCAACTTCACGGTGACGTCCTCTCCTTTGCCCTCGAACTCCTCACCTCCTCCACCTTACCAGGCAGATGCGAGATGAGAAAGAGGCAATGAACTTCTGACCTGTCATTCAGACTGCAGGGGAAGCTTTGCAGCTCGAGGGCAACCAGAGTCCACCATCCACTCATGTCTCTCCTCCCCTCAATGTCTCAACCCACCATCCCATAAAGCTCCACTAAAAACCTTCTGCTCCCCTCTTTTATGGCTGCCAGATGGTAGGGAGGCCTCCTTGCCTCTGGACTTGCCTCTCTAGTCTAGTAAAACCAGTTGACCTCGGTAACATAACAACTGCTATTTATGAAAAGGCTTGGAAGACAACACACAAACATCCTGCCACCGACGCAATCCAATGCCATCTCATCTCCCAAAGAGCCCTTTTACAAGATGAGATATGTATGGAACTGTACCCTTCCACCAGGGGAGGTGGTGAAGTCCAGATGGAGAGACTACACCCAGGTACTTTTTTTTCTTTTTCCCCCTGTGAAGGACTTTTATTTGCGTGTCTTGGGTGTGAGCGCAGGACTTTGGCAGCGTCTAAAATTCTCCCTGAGAAACGGGGAAGCAAAACAAACAGAGCCGTCTGCATTCAGGTCGGAGCTGAACCGCAGAACCACAGTCTGGCCTGCGGTTCACAACATTCTGTTCCAGCACTGACTTCACCTAAAACAAACACTCTCAACACCCGTCCACCTCAGCCAGAGGCAGAGAGGAATCTGAGGAAAAGTTTAGATTCGAACTCCATTAACAAATGTTCCCCCCACCCTCTCTCTAGCACAGCTACTTCTCGGACTGATGTTTTCACCGAGCGCTGGGCAAACGCAGATCTTTTCACGAACTTGTCACTCGTGTAGGACTTGTCTCCTTTGAGAGCTCAGAGTGAATCCAGTGCTTGAAAGGTAACCGAGTGGGGTGGGAAAGAGGGTTAAAAGGCCACCGATCACGTTGCTATAAAAGAGCAGTCAAATTAAAAGCGTCCTATTACTGCAAATAATTTAAGGTGATTATCTGTCCTTCCAGTAACGGCTTTCTAACCCCTTTGCAAGGCTTGGATGCCCGCCCCCCCTCTTTTATTAATTCTTCCTTTATTTGTTCTACCAGTTGGAACCTACCATTTATGTCCTGCAATTCAACCTGACCTGCAGGCAACCCCTGCCATGGCTGGCAAAGCCATTAGGCTAGCTGTGTCTGTGGGTTATTAGTGTGATAAAAGTTTACTGTTGCTCCAGCCACTCTGCCCGGCTGCCATTTAATGCCTCTGAACAGCAGGTCTATGGGACCTTTCACACAGCAGAATGGGCCTGAGGGCATTTGTTCAGTGGGCCAACTCACGAAACACACCTAAGAGTGAACTATTTTAATCGAACAAGACACAGACGGGCAACGAGGGCAAAGAAACGAGGCTCTTATCCAACCAGCCTACATCGAAGTCGGGGTGATAAATCAAACTACAGCATCCCTTGTGCGATGGCTTTGTGAAAATATGTAGACGAGAGGGCTTAGGGGGGTGGTGGTTGTCTGCGCTATGTTTTCTCCTGTGCGGCAGAAGTTGTGGGCAGCCCAGCTAACTGCAGCCTCAGCACTTCTCTCCATATTCTCCAGTTTCAGGCCAAGAGAGAGAACAAAGGCAAAGAGCTAAGCTGCTGCAGAGGTAATGAGGACAGAGGCATGCAGCACAGGAGTGTGTGCCCTCAATAATGAGTGCTGCTGCAGTCTGTGATGGAGTCCTGTTGGACAGCAGAAATAAAAATCCATGCAGCTGCTCTGAGCAGCCGCTCTGCCTGCCCGTAGTCTGCTCACAGACAGCAGTAACTGACTGACTGTAGCCCACCCCTTTTTACACTGCAGCTCTGTCTACCACAAAATGGAAACCACAGTGTGACTGGAATTTGCTTGGAGGCACATTGAGATCCATGTAGCGAGGCAGTAAAACTACATTAAAACTGTTAATTCCACTGAGATTCCTTAGCGGCACATTATCTGGGCATATTACTGTACAATGTTTTTAACAGTTAAAATCAGCAGGTAAAATTTTTTTTAAAAAAGACTGGTCAATGGTTTGAAAAAAAAATTCTGCCCGACTTAAAAACAAATCTGTGGCGAGATGAATCCGCTGCTAATGATGCACTGTGGAGAAATCAAGCAAAACGTGTCAGAAGGCAGAGCTGAGTTTTCACAAATGACACAAGCTCATCTCGAAGAATAACAAACACCGCGGGCTGTGCTGTGAAAAATGTTATAAGAAGAATGGAGCCGCAACAGACTAAAGGGAATCCACATTAGTGCTAGAGGAGAATCCCAATTAAACTCGAGGATGCACCCTTTATCTGGAGCATGTACCAAAGTCTGTACCCGGCTCACCAGTTGGATTCAATAATGCGGTTAAAAAGAAAAAGAAAAAAAAAGCCTATACAAAGAGAAGAATTTCACAGCAAAAATAAAACTCTGAACAGAGGAAGAGAAACTCCAAAAAGAGTCTTCCGGAGTTGGTACTCATTATACACTTATCATTGTGTAGGTCTAAACAATGCTTGGTAAGTTTTTTTTATTGCACTTTCAAAGCGTCATGAGTTACTTCAGCTTTGTTCTTGCAGACGAAGCTCCACCTCACTGCAGCATTTCTGGAAAACATGTGCACATCCTATGTGTGTGTGTGTGTTTTTAAAGTGACTAATTATAGCAGTTATTTGTATTTAGTGATGATTTTTAACAGGTTTGTGCATTCTAATATTATTTACCCCCAAATGGTTTTAATTTTAAAGTAGGAGGCATTTCACAGAGAGGCCGTTTTTGGCAGTTCTTGGCTGTAAAGCTGTGTCAGTGCTGGTCCATGCCAGCCCCACCCCATTAAGGCCGAATCCTGCACATCATGTGTTTCCACTTTACTGATAGGGTGGAAATGACCTCAACGCAGTAAAAGATGACAGGGGTGCTAGCGCTGTTCACCAGATGTGAGCAAAAAAAAAGAGAGAAAAAAGAGGGGGAGGAGGAGGACGACGAAGGGGAGAGAAAACCATTCGCCTGAAGAATTTACTGCAAACCCCTGAAGAGCCCTGTGATTGAGGGTTCAAGTCAAGCTCCAGAGGTTCCTGGTGTATCTCAGAGGCACTCAGGGAGCACATACCCTCCAAGCTTAGCCAGATATAGAACTGCACGCACATACACACAGAGAAACATACACGTACGTATCCAAAAAACCAAACTGTCATTCCACTGCACCTGCTTGCAACACAAAAGCCACTTCCTCCCACTGTGTCCGGCCAAGGCCCTTTATCCCAGCAGCCTGCACCACAACACAGGCAGAGAAATTAGGGAGTTGCATTGATGACAGGGCGGCTAATCTCTTTGGAGGGACTCATTATATCGGCAGCCTGTACAGTTCAGCAGCTGAAAGGAGTGAATTAAATATGGACATTCAGAGATGGGCGTCTTTGTGAAGATGAGTGCTCCAACAACGCCCTGCTACCCCTGGAATAATTCATACATTCCATATGGGACAGATGCCTCGACCAGACTGTTATCTCTGCTTTCAGCCGACTGGTACGAGGTCACAAGTGAACCGATTTTCTTCCAAATAGATTTGTTTTATTGTCTTATTTTTAGTTCAAAACTGTCTTCCTATGTTTTTTTCTCACTCTTGTCTCAAGCAAAGAGTCTCATCAGCTCACGAGAGGTGGCATGACCTTGCACTTAAACACATACTCCTGTGCTGCAGATTAAGGCTGTTGACGGCAAAAGGAGAGGTGATTAGTTTTGATGGTAATCTTTAAAGCAGCTTGATGTTTTTTAACATGATGTATGCACTAGCGCTTCCCTTGACATCGGCTATACACAGCTTAAGACACTGGGCTTATAATAGTCCCTTCATTATAGGATAAAGGGTGGGCCTGCTCTATTTCAGTCCATGGCTGCCTGTGTCTGAGCTCGTCGACTGGCTGGAAATAAAGCCAGACGCTTGTCAATGCTACGAGCACAAGGGAGGGAGTCTGCCCTGCCTAGACAGCCGGCACAGCAAGTGCAGCGCAGGGACAATCTTGAAACTATCAGACACCTGCAAAAAGGTGGGGGGTGTGGGGAGGTAACCTCAGCGTGTGAGCAACCGTGGCCTATCTTTACGCCTGTCTTTTTAAATATAGCCACTGGTGTGCTGAAAATAAAGAAAGAACAGACAGCGAGAACCTAGTGGGGCAGGTGGCCAGCTCATGAGATGGATGCATTTGCAAAGTTACAGTACATTCTGCTTTTGAATGAGGTAATAAACAAGACCGGCAAGGTCAAAGAGGGAAAAGGTCCACCTGACCAAATGATACTGTGGCAAAGAGTGGCCATGACGGGTCCTGGGGTGAGTTTAATACTGAATAAATAACGTTTCTCTACCCCCCCCCCCCATCACTGCAATAGAGTCTGCTAGGACAGCTGTGCTGAATTCATTTGATACGGGTGCCTGCTGACAATGCTGCATTGCTTCGTCTCTGCAAGACAACATGTTGAGCTGGCCTGAAGAGCTTACGGGGACTTGCACAAAATGATTGAGCTTCTACGACCCAAAAGCTGTAACCAACTAAGAAAGTAAAAGTAAGCGAAATAAAACTCCTAAGAGCCGCATGGTACATGCATCTACTCAGGAAGAAGACACAGTGCTCTTTTACCAGCAGATACACAACATGATAGAGATCTTTCATAGCACACAGCCCATCAGGAGAGAGACAAAAATGTAGAGCCCACTCATTTGTTCATTTAGCAGGCTCTTGAAAGCCTAGAGGATGGTTATGAGGTCATCCTGACAAAGTAGCACTCACTCCCTATCTATCTATCTATCTATCTATCTATCTATCTATCCATCCATCCATCCATCTGAGTGAGACCAGCAGCTTTTGTACCAAAGGAACAGCACAGTGATACATGTGTGGCATACTGTATGTAGGCCAGTCTGAATACAGACCGATACAGCATGTGCTCACTACAGTGGAGGTGGAGATCTAAGTATAATGCAGTGTGAGGGGGAGTGCAGTAGGAGAACTCAGTGTAGGAGAGCCTGTGTCTGTGTCTTTGTGAGTACGTGCGTGTGAATGCATGTGTGTGTGTCCTACAGGGTTGAGGAGGTGTCAAACTGAGGAGGTGAGTGATGGTGGCGAGGCAGAGGAGAGAGAAAGAGGTGGTGTCAGTCGAGGAGGTCTCAGTGATGGAGGGGGGGAGGTTTACTCCGTGCTGACCTGTGGGAGAAGTGAATGTTATGCGAAGTGGAGGAGGAGGAGATGGAGGAAGGAAAGCATGAGGGCAGCAGGAGGAGGAGGAGGAGGAGAGAGTTGTCGAGTCACAGTGTGGAGGTCACAATGAAAGAGGATGGACAGTGAATGGAGACGCGTTAGGTCTCTGTACTGTAAGAGGTGTGTGTGTGTGTGCGCGTGTGTTTGCGTGAGTGTGCGTTTTGGCGTGCTACTTTTGAGCCCACCAGCCAGAGAGCATGAAGTTCTTATTTAGCACAGGAAGAGCAGCTCTGCTTAGCAACCACAGGCGCCCTCCAATCACAAGCATACGGCGCAGACTCTGACTGAGGACGAGTCCTTCCTGGCAGTGTGTGGAGTCTGACAGAGGCCTCTAAATGTTGTTCTCCACACCTGCCCACATGCAGAAACATATACAAAACAGATCCAGAGCCTTTTTCCCCTCCCGCCAGAACTGAACACGAAGCTTTTATGTCACAAAAAAAGACAAAAGTGCATTCGCGCCCGTCTGAGTTGCCTTGGCTACACCGTCTTCTGAACTTTGCAGAGAACTCAAAGTTAATCTAAACCATCCTAATCCGAAAATAAATTATGTATATCCCAAAGAGCAAGGTAGTCGTCCAAATCCCTAAAACATTTATTCTTCTTTTTGCCGCAGCCACGGCACTGTGCATCACCTCAGCACTGCCCCAGTTATGACTGAACCGACAGCAGCCCCCCGATTGTGATCTGCTAGCCACCAAAACAGGAGGCACAAACAAGATTTGGACCAAATGCTGTCTGAACACTGAGCAGTCTGTTTGGTTTAGCTGCGTGAGCTAATCCTCCTGATAGCTTTGAAGGTGTTTGGTGGGCGGATTGTAGGCGAGAGCAGCATGCCGATTTGTCATATGGCACCAGCAGGGCCTACTTCTGCTCTGGCTGGAGCTCCATTAGCACATCTCCAATGTGGTCTAACAGTTCTGTAGCTTAGATCTGCAAGTCATTATAGAGAGACGAGAAGAAATTTAAAGGGATAAATATTTTCGTGCCTTTTTTATGTCTTTTGACCTCTAATGTCTCACCAGGCGAGCACTTAATTTTATATGTGCAGTTACGCTGTTGGTTGCTCTATGTAATGTGCTCTCTGCAGTATATCTAATTCATGCTCTAATTACGAAATTCCACTGGGACAGGCTATAAATTGAGAGGATACTTTGAGTGGGGAGAAGAAGAAGAAGAAGAAGAAAGTCCACAGCGGAGCCTTTGCACGTTCTGCAAATGCCATCCAGAGAAAACGATGGTTTTGATGTGCACTATGGTCTCGGCATTCCAGTAGTTATGTAGGATTATAAGAGCCTAAACCCCCTTGACTGCAGCAGCTTACTAGCTCAGCCAGCAGCAGATGCAGACTCCAGGATTTCCTGTCTCTGCACCAGATGGGCCTGACTCTTAATCACAAAGCTGGAAATCAGGAGGTGATCGAGGAGGAATTGATGATGATTGTGGAATAACACTAACTCAATACAGGCATCTGTTCTGCCACTAACGGACCAACTGACTGACTGACTGGCTTGTTGACTGCAGTCACAGCCAGTGCTCATCTCCTCCCTCATCTCATCATCACTGATCAACACTAATCATCTTCCTCCCTCACTCCATGAGTTATACAAGAAGTCTTTCACACATTAGCACTGCACTGTGTCATCGAGGTTCAGAGCAGAAACGAGCTAAACCCCGTCCACGCAAAATGATCAGAAAAAGAAACGGGCACTCTTATATGTCTGAAATCCCCGAAATTATTTCTTGTTTAGTTTTAGGGTTTTTGAATAATTGAATTACCTCGATAAGTTGCATGAATGTATTTTATTTATCCATTTTCTACTCCAATTCTTGCGATTTCACTTTGTAAGAAGCCATTATGCGCCTAAACACAGCAGCGAATGCAAGAAACAAAACACATAAAGAACCTCATTTAAAGTAGGTATTTACAGTATACCACAATACACGTCCAAGGAAATACTGCTGTTTTTTTAGTTTTTTTATTAACCCACCGGATTTTCTTGACCTCATTCAAATAGCTTTTGCATACTAAAAAACCAGCTGAGAAAAAAAAATTACCACATGATACATAGTAATATAATATGGACTGAGGTTAATACTATATTATACCTTTAACCAAGGCGCTGGCTTTGTGCTTGTCCCACAGCTCCTAATACTTTAATTTAAATGCAGAGAATGAATTTGCTTTTACTTGCAGACACTTGAAGTAGTTTGAACACAATGATGTTAAAACCACTGCTGGCATTAATAACTTATAACATATTTTATGCTATTTTATTTATTTATTGCTTCTTTTGTTTGTTTGTTTGCTTGTTTGTTTGTGGTTATTTTTACAGGAGAAATCAGTCAAAAGTGTTATGTTATGTGTTTTTTTAAGCTTTTCAACAAATGGACTGTTGAAAATACAAAAAAATAACCTTTTTAACTTTAATAATCATTTTAATTGTTGTATATATTTGTATAGACAGAGAAAATTATGTCAGATCTATTTGTAGTCATAAAATAATCTATTAATTGCTTCCAATTTAATTTTCTTAAAATAACCCATAAGGCCAAATTCAAAAGACCATAAAATCATTACATGATAATATCAAAAAAGCAATATGATTCAACTGAAAGTCTATTAATGATAACACTGAATTATTGCCCAGTGTTATCTCTATCAGACATGCAGACACCACCAAAGGCTCCACTCTGTCTTTGAGCACATAACTAGGAAACCGGTGACACAGCAAACTCACAAGCGTGGATTTCCCACCCTCGGAAAGGCTGGAGGTTACGGACCTATCCACACAGCGGCTAAAGAAACAGCACGGTAACAAAGAGAAACTGCTGCACTTCACAGCCTCTGAAAGCCTGGCTCCCAAACAAAGGAGGCGGCAGGTCTTTAGCGCACATTACCCATGACAGAACCCCAGCTGACACTCTTTAAACATGGGGTCATTGCCGCTAGAATGGAGGCCACAACCCCTGGGAGCGCCTGACACCCCTTTTGCCTTGACACACTGTCCCCGCTTTGGCCAAAACACTCTGGCCAGCACAGGAGTGTTGTCTACTGCAGAGGGAGGAGGGAGGGTGGAGCGAGTTTACGTGGGTGTCAGGACTCAGGCGACTGCACTCAAAAGAATGATGTGTCCAACTGAAACTGCAGTTTTTGATGCGCCGGGAGATTGAGAAACATGCTACCAAACCTGAATTCAATGCGATTTGCTCAGTGTTTACAGCACGATGGTGATACGGGTGGGTTGGGTCTTTAATGAGTGGGTCAGACAGGCCCACCAAGGACCAAAGAGTTATACCACGTCAGGATCCAGGGCTTTACAGAGGTCAGCAGACAGATGGGAATGGAAATGAGCTGGCCGTGAGCTCATTTTAATCTGGCTCACACAGCTGATCCAGTCATTACACTCGCCTGTTTACATGCAAACACACTTTTATACCCGCTTTACATAAAGACACCTACACACAAGTGCAGATAAAGGCATGGTTACCGGGTGATGAAAGCAGTCGAGAGATTTTTTTTTCATTTATTCATTCACTTATAAAAACAGCTCATGATCAAAACATGCAACCCTTCAGCCTTGGGCACACACTCTGGTTTACTCCAGGTTTGAGACTAATTGCATTGAGCCAGGAGAACAATGGGTTGAGAAATGGAATAAATTGGCCTCACTTGGGTGGTTTTAATATCCATTCCATTAAGGAGGGTCGACACAGTTCTCCAGAGTCTACTTTTACTCTCCACTCATTCAAATGATTGATTGCATTGGGCGTACTGCTTAGAGCTTTTTTTGTTTTTTTTTTTAAATTTAAATACAATATTCAAAAAGTTTTTCCCCCTCCAGTTGAAATCCTCTTTCTTGAAGATTTCCATGCTAATCAGAAAAGTTCATATTTAAATTATTACATGCAAAGTTCAGAGCAATGAAGAAAGCAATTTGTGTCTATTCCCATAAAATTTACAGAGTAATAAATATTATTATTCGTCTGAAAATTCACCTAATGGTTCCAATACGGTGACGTTTCATTGGAAATTGAGCCGCGGCTGAGAAAAAATGTTTTTGTCTGCCAAGTGAATATCCCTCCGTCTTTTATCAGAAAGCCATCTGGCCAGTGAACTGGACACAAGGGCATGAGATTGGATGGTGTAAAAAGAATGGGGGTAGGCTGGGTCAGTGTCTTTGGAGCGAGGTCACAGGTCAAGGCCCTTTGACAACACATATCAAGGCCGGGCTCACACACCCTGCATCTTCTGAATGAGAGAGTCTGCGGCGTGCTCTCTCCAATCTGCCCTCATCTGCACATTATAGGGCTAAATGACCAAATGCTGCATTTGATGCAAAACAGACACAATGACTGGCCTGGCCAATCCGGCTTCTGCTGTTTTGTGGGCAGAATAAATTTTTTTCCCTTTCCCCATTTAGAATATGACTGGGAATACTTGCATGTACACGCACATGTTATCAATAAAAACTAGAATTTTAAATAAATAAATACATTTTAGTCGGTCCAGTAAACTGAGTACCTTCCCCTGGCGGTGTCTGCAACAACCACCATGTTCAGTGCATGAGGTGGGAGTCTAGACAGATGTTACAGGCAGAGGAGCTAACCTTCGGGGCTGCCTCTTATTAATAAAACACCCTGACATCAGAGGGAGGCTGAGACAGACCGATAACATTGTGTTTTTATTTTATGGGTAAGCTGAGCCAAACACAGTCTGTGAGCCTCAGTCCAGCCTTTCAGCAGCTTGGCCTGTCAGGCTGATGTATAGGAGAGCGCTGGTGTGCAGCTCCCTGAGGACGGGGCCTGTCTGCTAACTGGGACACAACTGACAGTGAACCACAGCAAACAAACAAACACTGCCCCCTTCGTCCCTTTCAATCCATGATGAGCAGGCCCTCTGTATCTCTCGCACACTCTCTGAAACACTGACAGTGCAGGAATCAACATTTTGTGGAAATATATAACTCACAGGTCATGCGTCAAGACCTGCTGAAACATCACAGGTGCAAGACTTAAATACCACAGACAGATATTTCTCGACTGCGGAGAGATTTCGTCAAGAGGCCATCCAATTCGTGGAAAGGTGACATAAATCAGCAGCGAAGAGCCTCAACACAACCTCCTCATTTCATGTTTCTATAAACCAGCGTCTATTCCCATTAAAGCAAGTACTGAGGTTTCCCTGTGAGACATCTCCTGGCTCCTGCTCAGACTGGAGCAGCGCCATGGTGATGCATACAGAGATGTCCACTCATTAGCAGAGTCCCACACAACAGCTGCTCTGTGACGAAGGAACAGCCACCTCGTCTCCTGGCCCTTTGTCCATACTAAACATCTCTGACCCACGCAAGGAGCCACAATGGGACACTCACACATAGACAAACATGCGCGCACACTTTTCAGATTTCTTATCCTTGTCCTGATGAGCACAAACCTCTTCTCACTCTTTCACACACACATTTCCATATTCAAGACCTCCTTAAACTCTTATCCCCCCCTTCTCCACCTCATGGCACCATAATGCACGACCTGCCCCCTCGCTTCTCTCTCACACACTAATAAAATATATCAGGGAGACTCAATTTATCATAATGCAGCTGCCCTTGGGTAACCCTGGGGGTTGGGTGGATGAGTTTTAGGTGATGGGATGTATGCTCGGGAGCATTAAGCTGATTGTTAGTCTCCCTTTTTTCCACACACAGAAGAAGTGAGTGAACCTCTAAATGAGATGGGACAGGTACAGAAAGGTGTGATGTGACATTTGATCAGCATTTTTACCCTGTTGGGGCATTTGATAAGGCTGGTAACACTTGTGAAAGATACAATCAATCAGTTAATCAAAGGAAACTTGGCAGGCCTGAGAAGAAGGAAGTCTTCTCAGATTAATGTCAATCAGCGCAGATGATGTAGTTCAGATATCAACAGATACAAACAAACAATTCACTGCAAAATTCCTCAAACACAAAAAGCTATCGTTGTAAAATCAAAAAAGGGGGAAAACACACAGACTTACTCTGCAAGATTTACTGGACCGTTTTCCCGTGAGATCAAATTTTCCTTTTAACTCTTTGAGCAGCTTCTCCAGGTGACTCTTCTCCTCTTTCCCGGTGTAGTCCGGATCTAAGAGCACATAAGCCCGCCAGTTGGCCGAATCAAAGCCCCAGTGGACTGTCCGGTTCTCTAGTCTCTTGTGACTGTGGACAACAAACTTGTGAGGTGGGTACATGAGTCTGCAGTCCATGCACTGGATGCAGGCGGCACCCGGAGAGGTGTACAGTTCCGGGACAAACAGGCCTTTACAACGACCAAAACATTCGTGATACACTTTGAAGCTTTTCTCGGTTCGCTCCAACTCCAGAGAGCCCGACTCCTTGTTGCAGTGAGGAGGGTAAGTACCGCCGTAGATGAGCGCGTTGCAAAGCCGTTCAGCATCCGTCTGAGTGATAAGCCCACAGGACGGTGCCGAGAAGGGCAAGATACCCACCACTTTGAGGATCTCTAGCTGGTCCGCCGTGCACCTGGAGCAATAGATGTGGAGATCGTCGCAGACCGAGTTGATCTGCTGGAGGGAGAAATCTCTGAGAACGCTGTTGAGAATCTGCGGTAGGCACAGTCGTTTCTCACCACCGACGACGAAGCAGGAGATAGGTTCCCGCTCCAGCACCGTCTCGCACCTCTCGGTGGAGCGGTCGGACGGGATGAAAAGTGGACCGGACATCACTGGAGGTGTCTGAGCCGGCAGGGTGAGCATCATCTCGACGGATTTGCCATCTTTCCCGAAGAGTGAGTCCTGGTGCCATCGAGCGGAGAACGCCGCCGGTCCACCGAGGGAGCGCCTGGAACTCAGATTAAACTGCTGCAGAGTTTGCTGAAGTCCAGGATGGGGCTGGAAGCTCGTGCCCTCCATGTTGTCGGTTAGAGAAGAGAGTTCAAAACTCAAAATGCGAGCTGAAATCGACTTATCGGGTCGGGCGTCCTCAGCATCCGGCTACACGCTCAATAACGCGCACTTCCATGTCACCGGAGAAGCTTCCCAGCGCGTCCATTCAGAAAACTGAGAGCTGCTGAAATCATAGGGCAGTTCCTGTAAGCACACGCAATTAAAGTCGACAACTAAGCGACTCCGAAGTCGTATTATCCAACATACAATCACCGGGTACTATGTTTCTATGCTCCTGCGGTTTTACGCACTCCTAATGTGCGCCCGAAATATGCCTCGTCTGCTCAGTCTGGCGCACATTCAGTCTGCTGTCTCCCCACTCACTCAATGTGTGAGTCGCTCTCTCTCTCTCTCTCTCTCTCTCTCTCTCTCTCTCGCCCTCTCTGTTTGTTTGTGTCTGGTTCAGTCATTGAATCCCAGCCAGGAATGTGACTGACTCCCCGGGCTGGCTCTTCCCTCAGCCAGCTGTTCCTCCCTCTGCTCCAGGGCAGCTGCACATTTAAAAAAAAAAGAAAAAGAAAAAAAGAAGGAAAAAAATCTTTCTAAACCCAGGCGAGGGTGGAGCTCTGGAAAATGTAGTTGATACTGGGAAAGCAAACACAAACTTTACTTCAAATGCATACGCCTTGTAGGTCAGCACTGTTTCAGTCGCAGAAAGCGGTCAGCACAGATTTTAACACGATATGGAGGGATTTGTAAGTGAAAACAGTAAAAACATGCAATACTCGAATGCACGCATTAAGTAACTACTGACTTATGTACATGTTTGAAGTTGGCCGTGTTGTACTGTGAGTGCTTCTGTTGTGTTTCTTTTTACGATAATTTACATAGAAATATATTAGCCTAAAAAAATCTATAGTTTCTAAAATATGCACTTGTATACATTGCTGACCTGTAAATGCAAATGAGGCCTTCAATTAATTAAAATAAGTACACTTGAGTTTACTTATATTACGTTTTCTCCTGCATACAGGAAAGTATGTTTGCGCATACTTTAATTTCATTATGTGTTTATGTCTTTCTTACCTGTGCAGGACGCTTCTGTAATTGCAGAGTGCAAAGACCCATGAGACTGTTAATATTTAACTTCAAAACCTTAATTTAGTAGTGTTGTGATCATTATTTCGGTTATGTTGTGTTTAGACTTTGATACTTGCTGATGTGTAATGCAGTTTCCAGTGTTTGTGCAGCCAAGAATAGTGTTAAAGGTTTAGCTAACAACAGGCTACCATGATGGAAACTCGTGCACCATGAACCCCGGCAGGCGTGAAACGTCGTTGATCAACTCTTAATACAGCTAAACAAAGTAGAAAAGTCATTTTGCACCCTCATTAAAACACGAGGCAACAATTGTAAGTAAAATGCAACTGAAATATATGAAATCTAAATTTACCATTAAGGATAATGTGCTTGGTTTAAACCGAATTTATACCAATCAAGCCAATTTCAACTGAGTAGATTCCATTATATTTAACAATTTGCATTGTTCTAATGTAAAAAAAAAAAATTACCTGGAAGATTTACATGTAATTACACTACTTTACGTTTGTATTTGGGGGTGGGGGTGAGACGTAGAAACACTACAAAAAGTGAGATCTCACTTTGTAAATCGCCCTACATAGTGACATTTTCTGTTTTTATTTACAGTAAAATTTGTAAACATGACCATGTATGAAGTGTATTAGCTTAAAATTAGAGGTCTTTGCTTAAGCCCGGTTACCGTAATGCGACTTATCCCTCTTAAGTAAGCCCAACTGAGTGCGAGTTGAGGTTACTTAATTATTAGTCAACAAGCAAGACAAGCTATTAAGTTTTACAGTTTAATGGTGTAATAATTAAATAGACTATAACAGAAATTCTCATAGATAATTTCACAGTGTAGTTTTAGTTATTTTACATCAGCAACAAATCAATTTCCTCTTCCAGTTAAATTCAGAAGTTTTCAGAAAGACTAAATGAAAGACAGATATTAATTATGAATTAAATTTAGGGGTTAAAGTGTGGTTGTTCATGAGTTTGTGAACCCTTTGCAATTTCCAGGATTTCTGAGCTGATGAATCATCAAATAGGATCTGATATTCAAACAAAATCCGACTAAAATGAACATAAAACATGGTACTTTACATTTCTATTAAACACACAGTAATCAGGCATAGTGCAAACTGGAAAAAATAGTTGAACTGGCAGATTTGCCAAGTCGCAGATGCTCCTTTAGCACCAGCAACCTCCCATCAAATGATTGCTTTTGCTGGTTGTGAGACTTGGTCTGTGATGAAGAGAAATTTTGATCCCTCTAGAGAGGATCAAACTTTGCCTTTATTTATACATTCTGCAGGGAAATCCCTAAACCCACCAGTTCCAGTCTCATCATCTTAACTGGAACATTTGACTCCAAGCATATGGTGAAGTCATTAGCACAGAGGATCACTCTTACTTTTGCACTTTTTTTCAGTTTGAAGTCATAATCTCACTTAACAACTGTTTTCTCTGCTCTAAATGACAGATAGAAATGTGTATACTTTCTAAGCTACCAAGCCACCAGGACAAATGGAGAAAAATTAGCACAGTGGCTAACAATATGCTAACAGGTAAAAGAGTAGGGTTATGCTAACAGCTACGGTAGCAAGCAGCCTTAGCCCCAGAACAGTCTCTGTAAAATCATAACAGTCAAAGGTTTAATGTTTGGTTGTTGTTTTTTTGTTTTTGTTTTTTTTTAGTTGGCAGTAAAATTGCTATAACAGTTTAGCATTAATAAAACAAAGAAAAAGGAAAAAACTGTCTCATTAAACACTTAAGTGATGGTCTGATGTTGGTATTTTGCAGTTTTACATAAGAGATGGCAGTTCACATTGTTTATTACTGTTAGAGTCATGTGGTTTTGGACAGTGCAGTTTACATTTATATATCTATATATCTATATCTATCTATCTATATATATATATATATATATATATATATATATATATATATATATATATATATACATATATATATATATATATACGTGTGTGTGTGTGTGTGTGTGTGTGTGTATACTGATTATATTCTATTAAAAAACAGTAATGAAGAAGTTCGTTCTTCTTTCCTGTTATTACCTAATAGATTATTATTAGTTAGATTGTAGTTTATTTTAGAAATGACCTTAGTGATATCAAGTTCACATTTTATGCCTTTATCAGTCATGAAATCACTTTATTCCTGACAAGTTACTAACCTTAGAATTCAAACAGCAGGTGATTCTGACATGGGTCATTGTGACACATTCATTTAACAGGAAATAATGAATAAGATAGAAATAAAAATCTGTAAAAATATAATGCACATTAGATGTATATTTTGCAAACATATGTTGAACATAGTCTTGAGAACAACTGTATGAGTGTGTGCATGTGTACGACAGTGGTGGGGGAGCTTACTGAAAGTTGAGCAGCCTGGTGGTTTGGCTGAAGAAGCTGCAGAATCCAGTTATTCTGTTGTGTATCCTGCGAGTCTCTTCCCAGAGGCCAGCAGGAAGTGTATGGTGGGGGTGGGAGTGGTCACGTGTGACTTTGTTTGCTCTGGTCAGGCAGCGCTCTTGCGCAACATCCTGGATGTGGGGAAGTGGAGTCCCAGTGATCTTTTCCAGTGTCCTCACCACTCTCTGCAGGGACTTCCAGTCTAAGGCACTGCAGGCTCCTGACCACACAGACATGCATGCGGTCAGTAAGTTCTCTATAGAGCTTCTATATAAAGTGGTGAGCATGCGAGGGGGGAGGTGAGCTCTCCTCAACCGGTGGGAAAAAGTGCAGGCGCTGCTGAGATCTCTTTACAAGAGAGCAGAACAGGGTGTCTGTTATCTGTATCCACAGAAACTTGATGCTGCTCATCATTTCCACTGTGTTGTTGGTGATGAGAAATAGCATGTGACTGTACTGGCTCCTCCTAAAGTCAAAGATAGTCCCCTTTTGGGTTTTTTTGACATTCAGAGCCAAGTAGTGTGTGCTGGTTCAGTTGGTTCACTTCCTCTCTGTAGGCCTGGTTGTTGTCATCTTGAATGAGACCTGCTACCACTGTGTTGTCAGCATACTTTACAATGTGAATCTCGGACAGCAATCATGGGTTAGCAGGGGGTTCAGGACACGGGCCTGAGGAGAGCTGGTGCTCAAAGAGATGAAGTTACAGTCTGGTCAGGTCTCTTGGTGAGGAAGTCTTACACATAAGGGTGCTGAGGCCCATGGGAACTAGTTTAGCATGTTCATGCTGTTGAATGATGATCTTAAACGATGAAATGAAGTCCACAAACAACATTTGCTTGGCTGAGATGTAGTACAGAGAAGATGGCGTCTTCTGTAGAGTGATTTGGGTAGTAAGCAAACTGTAATGAAAACAGTGTGGTCCTTTACCAGCTGCCTTTAAGGTGGGTGCTACAGGGCAGAAATCATTTAAACAAGTGATTTTCAAGGTACTGCAATGATGGCAGCAATCTTGAAACAAGACAGTAGGACATTGTGATCCAGTGACATATTGAAGGTGTGCTGGTTGCTGCATTCCTTAAACATCTAACCAGGTATGTCTTCAGGGCCTGCTACTTATGTTCACTCCTTTCGAGGTCTTCCGGACTTCAGCTATTTCAAGACTGCTCATCAGCAACTGGAACATTTTTCTTTACGGGTGTGTTGCTGAGTGCCTTGAACCTCCCAAGATATTTGTTGAGCTCATTTAGAAAGGTTGTATTGTTCTCACAGGGTGGAGGAGCAGCTTTATTGTCTGGGATGTCTTAGATAGTCTGCTACATTTGTCTGGTATTCATAGGGTCATTGAAGAAACTCTGTATTCTCTAGTGATGGTGCTTTGGTACCTTTATGCACCATGTTGCCAGAGTTAAAGAGTAATTTTGTACTTTGAACATTGCATCTTTCATCATCCGTGGTGTCTCGCTGGCCTGTACGGTGATGTTCTTGGTGACAGATACAACAGCAATTGAATGACTGAATGCACAAAGTCAGCATAACCATTCACATTTGTAATGATTGCCAGTTGCAGCTGCTTTGAACATGAATAATCATGTCATCATCATCACCATGAAAAAGGTCAATCTCAAAAACTGATGTGAAGTTCTATTTCAGGGTTAAAGCTTTTGACTCAAGTACAGTATGTATATGTCATCTCATACTTCCCCTCTATTTATAGAGGCAAATATTATTATTATGTATTGACAAGCACGAATACAATAAAACCATAAATAAATAAAAGAAATTAAATGAAAGCACTACAATAATAAAAATTTACATTTTGTGGTTTTTATCGTAGACAAAATGGAACACGCGTGGAGGGAGAAAATATGGATTGGAAACATGGATTCTTTTTAAAAAAGAAAAAAAGGCTGTTTTTATTTTTGACATGAGGCAATCCTTTTTTGTTAGCTACATATAGCAACCAACCTTCTGACCTACATACAACAACAAATAGCAACAGATGTTAGCAAATATAAATGAAAAGTTCCATATTGGCGTTTTTATATTGTTTCTCACAGGGAGCTGCAGGGGGTGGACAAAGGAGCCATAACAACTCCTGAAATGGCTTAACAGATATAAAACAATCAAATCAGTGATTAGCAGCTAATTTGACAATTATACAATTATGAAAAAAAACAAAGAAATGAAATATGTCATTGTTCTGGCTTTTCACATCCTGCAGTTCCTTTCAATACTTTCACTTAGTTTTCTTCTTTATAAATAATTTATTGGTTAAAAAAAAAAACATGATTTGAAGATGCCAGTTTAGGCTCTGGGTACTTGCGTTGGGCATTTAACAAAAAAAAAAATAAATTTTTTTTTTCTAGAATTGTTACAAAACAGCAAACAAACAAAAAGAAAAATCAGCCATTTAACTTAATCATCCAGAAAAATAGCAATTTAAGTCTTAAAGAAATGATCAATAAACAATTAGGGTTCAAATTAATTGAAGGCTAATGCTTACATTTTGGTATGGGTGAAAGTTTAACTTAAATAATGCTATAACACTCGCCTACAATAATACCTACATTTTTCCTGATTTTAGCTGTTTTTACTTAAATAACAACTTTTATTTTTAATGTGATATTTTTTCAATACGATTTTATATTGCCCACCTCAGCTCATATTAGCAAATATTTTAAAAATTTCCACTTATTACTTTTAGATTCGGACCGGCTTTCAAAAAAACCAAACAGACTGAGGTGCAAAAAGATGACGAACTGTGAAATGAATAAATGACCAAATTCAAACACTGGAGGGTGCCAAACTTAAGATGCAAAAGCACAAAGTAATATTCAGGGGGATGGTCATGTTGACACATTTTAGAAAAGAGCAGGTCAAAACATTCACCATTCGAGTTTATTAATCAAAAGTCGAATTACAGTAGGGGCATGTTATTTTTCCCCCCCAAAACGTATACCAAGCAAATGTAGGAAAATTAAACTGCATCCTAACATTGGATCGTCATACTTTAAGAAAAGCAACTACATTTACTAAATGTTGACATTACACGAGTATTAAATACATGCTGAACTTGTTTTACGGACATTTTGAAACAAAAATATAAAGTTAAACTTAAACAAAATAGAAAAAAAAAAAAACAATTTATTCTTCACTTTTTACAAATAATACAACATAGTTAAAGAGATCTAAACATTTCAACACTTTAAGAGACAATGAATAAAATGATACATCACCAGAATATCCAAAACCTTTCTTCTGGTTATGTGCCAACACATATTTTTTTCCCCCTTTCTTAACATTTGTCTTAAAGGATAAAGTTACCTTAAGACTTGGAGTTTAAAAAAAATACACACACACACACACACACACATATTAATTTTATATTCAAATACTAAGTTTAGAATACTTAAACATAGCATGATTTAAAAATAATAATGATTCTCCCGTTAAATTGTAGGATGTAATTTCAACTTCTCCAAACTTCAAAGCAAACCAGAATCAAGACACAGCAATAACATTAAGTCTTGGAAAGGTGAAAAACATGTTACAGCTGGCTAATAAATAAAATTGAAAGACTATCCTCTGTTTGACATAAATTATAACATGATTGTTAGAAACAACAGACTTAAATCTGAAAGCGGATCCTTTCACACATACCTAATAATGAATTATAATAGCATAAATATGCAAATTCAGAGCTTTTTGGTAAAGAACAAGATTCTAATTTCAGCAGTGGGCTTGTGTGGCCCCTTTGTTCTTACTGCATTTACCTGCTTAACACAAACCTTTCACATCGTTTTCTCCAGAAATGTTACGATAAATCCACTAAATTCATAAGCGTTACATTAATTTTTTCCTTTTTTTAGAAACGCATATTAAGATAGATGTAGAACGCTTGCCCTACTTCAATTCAGGCATCTTATCTTCATACTGTGGAGGAGGAGTGATGGGTTCAATGGTTACTGGGTTCTGTGTGGGGGTGCGGATTTGAAGGCGGAAGTCCTTCAGGTGCAGTTTGTCAGATTTGATTCTTCTCACTCGGAGGGGCCGGAGCAAGCGGCTGGCCCGACTAGCACTGCGGGTTGGCATACTGGGGTTAGATGTAAGGCCAGCGGGTTCAGATGGAGGCTCAGCGGCTGCAGGTTGATCATTAACAGGGGTTTCGTCAGTCGTGTTGTTAGCGGGCTCTGTTCCCTCGTTTTCCACCGCAGCTATGATGTCCTCGTAGGACGGCAGGTGAGAGGTGCTCTGCCGAAGGTTACTCTGACGCACGGGGTACTCACTGCTGCTGACCACTTCCTCATAGGTTGGCACGTTGTACGTAGTTGGGTCGCTGGAAAGAGACAAAAGTTTTGACAAATCATTGTAAATGACACACTTTATAAGCCTTCTTTTGGCAACTTCGACAGTTAAAAGGAGCCCCAAAAACACAGCGATGACAAACCAAAGCTGTCAACAACCTTTTGCCGATTGACACCTTCAAAAGGCACCATACAGGCATTCATTCGTGTTTGTGTCCATCTTTTTCAGCTTTGTTTTGGTCCCCATAAACTCTTAAGTTTATTAGCTTTGTGTTTTATCTGCTTAATATCTTAGTATATTGACTAGGTAAGCGGTGCCGATGTCTGCTGTTTAAGCCAAAGTAGATTGTCAATGTTACTTTTTGTCTGAAAGAAGCTTCTTGTTGTGGCTCCAAGAAATTTATAAGAAACAGCAAAGGCCCACAAAATAAACTCAATAGTCTTTAATGAGTTCAACAAAGTAGTAAAAGCATGTTTTTCTCTGTTTTTGTTTAAATCACATGAGTTGCCACCTGCTGGCCATTAGAAATAATTCAGGTTTCATTCATTAGTTTCAAAGGAGCCAAACTTTAGAGGGTTTTTGTGTGTTAAGCTACTTAAATAGTGACCTATGAATCATTTCAGCGTAAAAAAGGTAAAAAACTCAAGGGATGAACAGATGTTCTGGATACACATTACAGACAACTTTAATTTACAATCTCTCCTATTTAAAAAAAAAAAAAATATATATATATTTTTTCCACATTTCTCTTGTTGAATAAAATAAAAACTGATTTTTTAAAAAAAAAAATTTTGGGGATGGATTATAGAGGTAAATAAAATGCTAAATGTTTACTTAGTCCCTGACGTTACATAATTTGCAGTTTACTTGCAGTGGATCCTTTCCAAACAGAAAGACGGGGTACACCCTAGGCTATTGCAGAACAAACAGATTAGAGACAGACAACACCGGTACAATACCTTTTCACACCTGATTGCTAACTCAAGGAATTATCATATCATTTATAAATCCTAACATTTATAAATGATCTAGGAATAAAAATAGAACCAAACGTTATCACTTACGGCTGAGGCTCCTCTGGTATCGGAGTCATAAAGGGGACTCCTGTGGTCACAGGCTCACTCCTTCTATCCTGAGCTCTCTTCTTGCTCTTTAAACCAAGGCCAATGGCCAAGATCAGCATCAGTGCCCCAACTCCAACAAGCACCATGGCCACTGTTGGGGTCTTTGTGGCTCCTGAATTATTACCACCACCGTTGTTATTAGGTCCTGTGGAGTTGCCTGATGGTTTTGGAGAGGCGCCCGAATCCCCTCCAGGTATCACAGTCCAAACAATCATGACAATGCCAAGGGCAATGACGCCCACTCCAAGGGCACACAGGGCATAGTGGGCGCCTGAACCAGAGCTCCTTGAGCTGGGGGATCTGTTGGGACGGCCGTTGTCACCGCATATACCCCGACTGGAACACATACCTGCAAAACAACCTGCAAAGGGGGGGGGGGCTTTTCAGTTTGCACAAGCAGACACCATCTACCCCAACACTCCCCCAGAAATTTACCTCCTCTGTAGGAAATGATTTAGATCACAGTATCTGAATTTGTTTTTCAATTTGTGACCAAGTTTCTAAGATTACCACATTGTTATTGCCTGCGTCATGGTGCTTCTGTCTGTATTGTCTGTCTATTCTGTTAAGTACATTAAGCTTAATTTCTAGTATGGCCAATAAAGCTGATTTTGATTTTCCAGGGTAAGAACGGGCTCAAGAGTCCATATCTATTAGAGCACCACACGCATCACACGAGATGGGCCATGTCAATAAAACAAACCATTACCAGTTCCAGAACAAAAGGTTAAAATGACAGTTTGAGTGTTATCTCGCTGTATCCATGAACCGGTTTCAGACGCTATACTCTTAAAAACAAAAAAAGGCGCTGAGGCTACATTTTGCATGAGAAAGTAGGAGAACAGGTTAAAAGAAAACGTCAGGTGTGGTGCAAAACAGGTTACAGGAAAACAAAGAGTTCATTGGTAGTTCCACACATGTCTTAACATGACAAACACCAACCCAAGAGAAGGAAGGATGAAGATAAAAAAGTGACACAAAAGATCTTTGTAATGGTCACAGAATCAAACAGAATAAAGAGTGTTTATAAAATTAGAATCAGATAAACATCTCACAGTAACACCAGGAACACCTACAGAATAAAATGCATTTTAAATTACTTTCCTGCCAAACAACAACATTTGTGAACCTTACTCTTTAACCAGAGGAAAAAAAAAAAAAAACCCAAAACGCACATAACTGAAAAAATGATGCCATTGTTGGCTCCAAATTTCCAGAATGAAAACCATAGCCGCAGACTGCTCCTCTGTAATAGCCGTACATAAGCGTGACCTGTGCAGATGATTATGAACTAAAGCCGTAATTGAATGTTCACAAGCATGTCCAAGTAATGACATCCTACTCAAAATATCCCTTAAAAATAGCAGACATCATCTACTTAAGCTCTACACCTGTAAGTAGCAATGTTTAGGTTGTACTGGTGTAAATGTTCTTTGTAAAGCCACTATAGTTCACACATTCATACAGATGGCTTACAAATTTAAAAGATATGATGCCTTGACACCTGTAGAGAGGGCACTCGGTGGCTCTGTTATGTTTGCTGGAATGGTTAGAATCCAAAGGTCGCAGCAAATCAACACACTGTTACTCAAAGTTCTCATCTGTATCCTATGATGAAATATTTCTGTCCCTGGAATGGTTGGGAATGATCTCTAACTGGATGACAGTTACCCCCTAGTCTATAGCAGAATTGATTGATTGATGAGAATGCAAATTATGTAAATACTGTTATATTCACTGTCCCCAGATCTCAACCCAGTGGGAGATCTGGGGACATCAGTGGGAGGTGTCACTAATCGATCTCGACCAACATCATCAAAACGGCAGATAGAAGAAAATCTTGGTGTTCCATTAGAAACCATCCAAAGACACAATGAAGCATTTCTCTGAGCATGTGATTGTGTGCTAACACATTTTATGTTAGAGTTCGCTTTAATTTTGTCACCTATCTGTATATTTAAGCACACCAGACAGACATCTCCCTAATTATTAAAGCAACTTTTGAACACTTTCATATACAATCAGGGGAAAAAGTAAGTTCAACTGTAAGGTTTTACATATCATCTGGTCCTTAATAGGTCTTAAAATGAGATAAATAGAACCTCAGATGACCAAAAAACACATGACTTATTACACCAAGTCCCTATTTATTTACCAAAAAATTGTTCAAAATGCCAAAGCAGCAGCTCACAGCCTAAGTACACCATAAGTAGCAATAACGTTCTATGCCATCGGTGTGGGAAGGGTTATAAGGGTTATTTCCAAACAATCTTAAGTCCATCAATTTTCAATCACAAGTTGAAAACAATCAAGACAGCTGCCAATCTTAAGAGGAGTGCACGTTTCAGCAAATTCATTCCAAACGGGGACTATGCAATGTTTAAAAACAAAAAACAAAACAAAAAAAAAAAACCTGCAAAAACCCACGACTTAAACCTCAAACTTCACAGGTCTCCGTTAAAATGTTAAATGGCTTGTTTGAAAGTGCTGCCAGGAGTAAGCCTCTTCTTTAAAAAAAACAAACAAAAACAAAACATGGCCGCAAAGCTTAGGTTTGCAAATTTGCATCTGAACAAACAGACTTCTGGAACAACGTCTTTTGGAAAGCAAAACCAAAGTGGCCCTGAATGCTTGTTTTTCAGGCGCAGGACCTGGACACTGCAGGTATTGAGTTGACTATCAACTCCTCTGTATAAGAAAATATTCTAGAGTCAAACATGAAGCCAACTGTTTGACAGCTAAAGTGCTGCTGAAACAGGGTCATGCAACAGGACAATGATCCCAAGCACAGCGGCAAATCTTGAACAGAATGGCTGAAAACGCAAAGAATGAAGGTGCTGCGGTGGCCCAGTCAAAGTCCAGACCTTAGCCTGATTGAAATGTCATGGTGGGATCTTAAGCAAGCTGTGCATGAACAAATACGCAGACTGAAGGATGTGAGAGGTGATAAAGTTGAAGACAATGTGTTTACTTTAAGTTAATGCCGTTAAAGGTGGTTCTAAAATCTGCTGACTCATGGGGTGTGCTGCTTACGCATGTTAGCTTAGTATTTACAAATTAAATATGACAGGGGCATATTACTCTAAAGACAATTAACCTCCTAAGACCCAAACTCTTCCACGGCATGCATTTTCAATTTCACTTTGATATTTGGGCATATTGGGGCCCGATGAATGTAAAAACAAAGAATTACCAGTTTTGTTTTGTTTACCTTTTTTTGTTTTTAAGAAAAATAAGAGCCACATATGAGGATATTCATTTAAAAGTTTGATAGAACAGTAGCAGTATGATGTCCTCGTAAGTGGATATCAGGCCCTTGTAGAGCAAAATTGAGTATTTTGGTCTAAATAACCCAAAACGTGATGTCCACAGATGTGGATGCCAGGACCTAAGAGGTTAATTCACTTTTACAAGGTATTAATAATGAAAACAGTTCTTAATAAATAATATAAAATAAAGCCAAACCAAAACAAACAACAGTATTGGGAATTTACTCAGTAATATAAACTATTACCACGAAGGCAAAACTTCTTAGAGGAGGTAATTGTATACTTAGTTATTTAAACCAGAAATAAATGACTGAACTCAAATATAAATATTTAAAGATTCAAATGTTTGAAACCTTGGGAAGGCTGCAAAATAACCAGAAAAAGAAAGATGTTTAGACTACAGATTACTGAAATTTACATTTCACGAGTAACTGAAATTTAGAAAGAAAAAGAAGAAAAAAAAACCCCTGCAGTTTTACATCACACTAATGTACAAAAATCTGTGTTTGTTTGTTTGCCCACATACCTTTATACAATCAAGAGTTGAGCAACCAAAACTGACATACTGGTAGTTATTCAGCCCCTGAAGGCTTTTAGCTGTATCAGATACCATGACCTCATCACGTTGTCTAGCAACCACCTACCAACTGGCTAAAATGAGCCATTTGTAGTGTTTATGCACCTACAGCACCTTAGTAAAAGCCATGCATCATTTTAATTAATCATGATAATAACACTGAAAATAAAGTTTCATTATGCTGCAGAGTAACCACCTAACAGAAAACTAAAGTCACTGAACAAACAATGGCCATTTAAGACTAATACACGAAAGCAAAAGCGTTCAGTTTAGAGCCTGACTGATACAGGATTTGTAAGGCCGATACCAATATTTGGCGATTTATTTTATTATTCTGATCATTATCAGACCAATTTTTTAAGAAAGACAAAACATAATTTTCCTAACATTTGTTATGTGTAGTCATTTATGTGCTCATTACACTATGAGCTGTATGTTGTTTTGTGGAATTTCAAACCTGTGTTGCTAACGGGGAAGTTGTAGAGTGTCCCCTGATGAACAATATGAAATGTCAACACGTACAACATGGTTGAAGATCATTTTCTTGTCTCTCATTTACTTTTTTTTAGTTTTCACTTATCGGCTGTTATGAATACTGATACCAGTGAATCAGAAAATAGTTGATATCGACCAATGATAGCTACCTACTAATTAACTGGTTTGGCGCCAATTCATTCATCATCTATTAGTCCTTATGTTTTTGGCTATTTGAATATCTTAAAAAAAAAAAAAAAAAAAACCATACATATATAGTAAATAATTTTTGTAACTGTTTTTGCATGATTTCATTTTCTGGCCTAGAAGTGTGGATTAATTCAAATTTCTAATCTGTGATTTAATCTTTGATATGATACATCCATTTTATAAAAGGTGGAGAAGCATATGAGTGTACACTTCAGGGCACTTTGCTGATGTGATGGGATGAACAGTGACTTAACAAACAGCATTTTTCATTTAAAGCAAATGTGTACTCTTTTTGTAATAGCAGTGTGACACAAAACCATATCTATGGGCAGAAATCTGTGCCATCAGAAACTGAATTTGAATAAGTTCAATTTGAATTGCTCAGATTGAATCTGAATTGTAACTTGAATAAATGCTTTTGAAAACTGAATTTGAATTAGTCTAATTTGAAATTGAATTTATGGTTTGAAAATGAATTGATTTGCTTTGAAACTGCATTTTATCCTTTAAAAATTCAGCTCTCGAATAATTTCAGTTTCACTTCTCACCATTCAGTTTCAGTTCTACAATTCAATTTCAGTTCCAAAATTCAGTTTTTTGGAACTTGCATCCGGTTCAAGCGCAGATTAATAGAACTACGTTTTACTAGCGGACCGAAAGTGTTACTGACGGGAATCTACAGTGTCTTGAGCTGAATTAATACTTCAGAAGTCATTCGTCATGTCGAATGACCAGCGGATAAACTCTCAGGTTGGTAATAAATGTATAACATGTATAAGAACAAGCGTCATGTTAACAAAAGATAGCCGTACAGTAACTGTTATGCTTATTGTAGCTGTTAGCTAAAAGTGCAAAGTGCTCTCTAGGGTTCCTAAATAAAATATGGCATTGAGGGAAATGACCTCAATGCCATATTTTATTTAGGAATTAATCCCTTCTTCTTAAATATAAGAACCTCTGCTGGTTTTAATGGCACTTTGGATTTCTTTACTTTCTGTTCCACTTCCAAACCCAAATAGATGCTGACAAGCTGACACAGTAACATGGAAGAGGGAAAGACGTTGGAAAGGACTACTACAAATAAACCTAATGCCTAACAATGAAAAGTGTAAAATAAGAACAATAATAATAATAAAGATAAAAGATGAAGTAACACGTTTTTAGTATTTTATTTATTCCAAATGATCATCCAGATGTCTGTGACATGTGATGACAAACACCATACTGGAAGGCCTTAGTCATCACATGCTTAAACTCATCATATATTTTTGCACATGCTGAACAGGCAGTCAGACATGCTGTAACTGTGGGGTAGAAAACAGCATGAACACCATACGGCAGGTCTCTCAAACTCCAGTCCTCGAGGGCATGGAAAAGTTGCATGACACTGGCCCTTGAGGACTGGAGTTTGAGACCCCTGTCATATGGAATATGACAGGTGTGGTTGAACTGCATGAAGACTCTGAAGTTTGTCTTCTCTTCTGGCAGGACAGGAATGTGGCCTTGTCCTGTGAGCCACTGTAAGGATGTAATTGTAAATGTAATTTAATGTAGTCTGCCTTAGCAGAGGGCAGGCGACTAAATTTAGTATAAGGGGGGGGACAGCTGAATGATTGCATCTCCACTTTGATATTCATGACTTGATTATTAAGAATTGTTGAATGGATGCAGTATCTGACCAGGTCCTGGTGTTCCCCTCGTCAGTTATTAAACACACATGATCAAGGACGAAAAGAAGGTGACAGCTGCAAAAGAGGACTACATATAGACCAACGCTGTCATTCATTTTCTCTACATTGCAGGCCTGCTGTATTGCATGGGTGTGTCCCGTTCAACATCAGTAAATTTTTTGCATTAAAACTCGGCTTATCAGGTAATAAACACCGGCCCAGTTGGTCTGTTTTGTGGGTAACATTAATCTATCAGTCCGATATTACTACTGTCAAAGTAAATAAAAACGCTGGTAATGCTTTCTGGTGAAGCAGGAAGGGGAGAGGGTGGACCTGCCCACATGAATTACTCTGTGATCTAAACGTGTCCGGACACAGGTCAGATTGGATTGAACCCCACGCAATGACACTGAGAAAGATTAACAACTCGCGTACTGTGTCTATTAGATCGATAACAGTCCTGGTCACAGTATATACGAGCGTAAATCAGCTTAGCTCTGAAGTGTAGGCCTTACCTTTTCACCGTTCAGTGGCCAAGTACTTCCCTCTTCATCGGTGAGTTACCTGACTCACGCAGGTGTTTTCAGGAAGATCAGAGGGGAAGAGAGGGAGACGACATAGACGCAGCAATTCAGGGCCGGTTCAACTTTTTTTTCCTCTTAAAAAGTTTTTAAATCTCAGACGAATTGATCAACACAATGTTTACCGCTGCAGATAAAAACAGAGTTAACAAGAACTTTGCACAAATTCCAAGCGTAGTGAAACCTCGCCACCCCCTGTTGTAAAGTGCGCCCGTGTTCTCTTGGTCCTAGTGCTGCTCAAGTAAACCTCCACCGGGAATAAATTAGTGGTACAAGGAGACGCCCAGAAACAGCTTATTGAAATAAAGTAATTGTATTGTACAACACGATTAATGTTGGATGTATTAACTGTATTAATTACAGACACACACAATTAGATATTAGAACAATAAAACTATTGTCTTACAGGAATTAGACAGTATTTCAGAGCCCAGAGTAAAATATTTGTTCTGTAAAAATAAAAATAAGCAAATCTTGGTTATTTAGTTGCTGGTGAATTTATTAAGGGTGCATTTATTGAACTCATAATTTTGCTTATAAATATTTATTGTTTACATTTAATTAAATTGTATTTATATGGCTGCAAATCACAACAACACTTGCCTCAAGGTGCTTTAATACAGCAAGCACCTGGTAATAGTGGGAAGGAAAAACTCCCTTTTAAGAGGAAGAAACTTTGTCAGAACCAGGCTCAGCGAGGGGCAGCCATCTGCCGAGACTGGTTGTGTATGAGGAGGAACACAAGACAGAAATGAATAATAACTAATGGTTGCAGAGGGGCCTGAAAGCTTAAAATAAGGTAGGGCCTGATTATTCAAGTAAGTAACTACATGCTTTGTCAAAGTATCTTTGGTATCTAAAAGAGAAAATGAGCTCCTGTGATAAGATCCTAAGAGAGCATCTTTATAGAAAAAGGCCGTTTATCACATGACCTTCAGGGGATTCAATTATTTATTTAAATCCTTATGAAAATCCTAATAATCCTAATGAAAGCTCTAGAAGAGCTGTTGGTGCGGTCGTTTTTGTCAGCTATAGTTTAGAAAGTGTCTTTTTTTCATATCTTGGGTCAGTGATAGAGGAGATCCCTAACACTACCAGTGATTTTAGTTTGAGATAATTACTGGGATTAACGGAAATATTTAAATGTGAAGCCTCATACACTTTTGTAGTGGCAGGTGCCAAGGTGCCTTGTGTGCCAAGGTCCTTGGGACCTGCTCTGGTTAGACGCCAAGAGGTCAGAGTGCACTACAGCCTGTAGTACAGCAATGGCTAATGGGCCATAATGCTATCTTAATTTGTACTAGTCAGCTTTAACCCTTTCCATGCTAGTAGTGTCTATACTTGGGCCATGTTGTGTTTGTTAAATGCAAACTGCTACCATTTACAGGAGTGATCGTGGCTTAAAGAGTTGGCAGTTCATCCTGTAACCGGAAGGTTGCCGGTTCGAGCCCCGTCTCGGACAGTCTCGGTCATTGTGTCCTTGGGCAAGACACTTCACCTACCGCCTACTGGTGATGGCCAGAGGGGCCGATGGCGTGATATGGCAGCCTCGCTTCTGTCAGTCTGCCCCAGGGCAGCTGTGGCTACAACTGTACCTTGCCTCCACCAGTGTGTGAATGTGAGAGTGAATGAATAGTAGAATTGTGAAGCGCTTTGAGGATCTTGAAAAGCGCTATATAAATGCAATCCATTATTATTATTATTATTATTTCTTGCCAGATGTGGCACAACCTTCTGGTGCTAAAGTGACACAAATTCATCTTGCTCTCATACGGTGATCTTTGAGCAGAGAATAAGGTCAGTCAGATCACTGCAATTAATAAAAAATAAATGAGAATAATGTCCATATAGTTTTTTATGATGCGAGCTCTTATAATAACCAACTCAACAGGCTAATGTGACCATTCTGAGCTTCTTTTTAAGATAACACAGAAGTGTCGTATGCAAACAGAAAGATATATTTTCAAAACCCTTGGAAGAAAAAATAATTTACATCTGGACCAACTTTACATTCTGAGTTTGTTAACACAAATTTAATGCATTTCTCCTCAAAAATAACAATAACAGTCTTACATTTTATGCAACAATTTACAATAAATCCACTTTCATGTTGACATGTATGAAAAGCTTGTACTGCTTTGCAAAGAGATGTATATGTCATGTGTTAAAAGCAAATACATTGCATGTCCCTGTCTTCTTTCTCTGTACAGGTTTGAACTGGTCTGATCTTCCCGCTTAAACAGTTTCGCTTTGGTGAGTCAAAGAGACGCCCAGATAGAGACGGACAAACCTGTTCTCTGCTATTTGAAGTAACCTCAAGGTTTCAGCCACACTCGGTGTGGCTCTGTGCAAGTCCCAGCGGTGGCATTTAATGAGTGTTCTCATGCTCAGGAACAGCTGTGCATTATAAAACACGACCAAAACTGTACAGAATACACTGTTCCATTAACTTCATAGTATAATGGCACAAAGTTTTGCCTTCCTCACAGTTCACACAATACACATATGTGGAGTCTTTATACATTACCACATTCTTAATCCAACATTCCACAGATTTATCTACATATCACACTGCATCATCTTTTACATTAAAAAAACGTAATTATGGGTATACCAACTGTCAGAAGAAGACACACACTTCACATGTCATTGTTTTTAGTAGCATCATCTTACACATTTAGAGCTGATGGCACTTGAGGGCCCTGTTCTTCAATCTGAAGGAATTTAGGCTAAAATACTTTTTTCAGGTTACAAGAAGCTGGTTTAGTCTCGTCAATCTAATCTGATTCTCTCAGCCTCCTTTAGGATTGGTTTGTTAATCCCAAATAAAAGTTCAAGGGAAAAGTTATGGAGAGGCATAATACTGGCTGAATGCTGAGCATGTGATTGCACTAACAGAGAGAGAGCTGAGACAATAGGCTTTTAACAAAAACTGGAAACATTCTGACCTGTCATTTCCCAGTGATCCCAATTAAATACGATACGTGGCACAGCTTCATTGTCAGTTCATTGTTTTCTTTTTTTTTTCCTACAGCCTGCCACTTTATGTTATGATCTCTGGCAGATGATAGTAACAGTGGTAATGACCAAAGTGGCATTGCATGACAAGTTAAGCATCATGCTTTTTTTTTTTTATTTTTTTATGGCACAAGTATTGTAAAGGCTTCTGCAAAGGACAGGCCTGGGCCTCCTCTCTCCTCCAGATGCATTTAAGGAAGTAAGACTTTGTTGAAGTTGGCTTCTGATCAATTTCTGAGTCAATGGCAGGGCGATTCGGGAGAAGGTGACGAGGTAGATCAAAATAGAGAGATGAGAAAAACCTTTGGGTTTTGTATTTTACTGCCATTCTTCAGGAGTTTAACAGTTTCACAGAGACAAAACACGAAATATTAAACATGAATGAAGGGATGGACATGGTCAGCAGCAATACTCAGGAAGGCTGTGGAGTTTAGATGATGCTCAGCTGGTACTGAGGCTGAAAGTGTGGCAAGAAAATATGCACCTGCACCATTACGCCACCGTCACTGATATTACTGATACAAGGCAGGATGGATCCATGCTTTCATATTTTTTATAATAAATTCTGACCCTACCATCTGAATGTCAGAGCAGAATTGAGAATCATCTCATTAGCTTCTTCTCTTAAGTTATTGTCCAAAAACTATTATTATTACACACAATATCAAACAAAATCTATCTATCTGGGTTCTCACGTGAAAATAATCTCTCTCTTCTTCATTTAAGTCCCGTATGGTCTAGCAGTTGTAGGATTTCTGTTTTTTCCACAAAGTTGACACAGGTTCAAGTCCCAGTATGGAATCAGTCTTCAGCATGGCTGCTGTCCTGCATGCCTTGGTTGTAAATTGGGTTTACAACCAATTTTTGATTCTACTTGGACATGAGCAAGGCTTCTCGTCTTAGAAAACTGCCACGAATTTGATATTTTCTCTTTTTTGGCCCATTTTCTGTAAACTGTGGAGATAGGGATGACTGGGAAAATCCCAGCAGATAAGCAGTTTCTGAAATATTTAAACCAGCCCGGCACCAACAATCACGCCACATTCAGAGTCAATGAAATCACCTTTCTTCCCCATTCTGATGCTTTGGCAGGTCCTCTTGACCATGTCTATCATCTATGTAAATGAACTGAGCCACTGGGATTGTCATTGGCCGATTAAATATTTGTGTTACTAAGCAGCTGAACCTAACAACGTGTACCTAACAAAACAGCTGTCTTCAACCATCTCAAAGCTCTTGTAGTACACCTGTGAATGCCTCTAAAACTGAATACTAATTTACAGTCCTTTGACGTATGATTGGTAATTTAAATGCACTTTGTAAGTTGCAAAAAAAACAAACAAAAAAAAACACATCACCTTAATCGCACTCCAGATGTCTCTGTTCTGTACAGCTTTCTGTGATTTTAGAAACATCCAGTCAACAAATCCAGTGTTCATGTCTGGTTAACTGGGTTAGCCATGTATGAAGAACAGGGCCCTCATCTATTCTGAATAACAGCTGATATGTGCTGTATCTTTACACTGAAAGTAAGTTATAACAACTTTTCTTTTGTTATTAACAGAGTTTTTCACTTGCAGCTTAAAAAAACAAACATGTTAAAAAGTAGCAGTAATAAATAGTAACAGTGCTGTGAAGATCATATGGACCAGTGTAATATAAGGCATTAAAAGAGCACTAATTTCAATTATATAACTGTGTGAAGCCTGTTTTAAGCCTTCCCATCTATCATACAAATACCGGTATGATTTTTCCAATAATATATAAAAGTCTTGGAATACGTAGTTTAAAAATAAATTAAAATAAAAAATGAACCTAGCTATTAAGTTATCTTCCTTTCAAGTCCATCAGGTCACAATGATAAAGTTTATTTGTCTTCAGTAAATGCTTCTCTAAAGATGTCAGATTACTAAATCGAGTGGCATACCCCTTTAAGACATTCTCTTCCTATAATTCTAGTGTGGCTCAGTGTGAGTGTTTCTCAGCTGTAAACAACTGCAACACAACAAAAATGTAAACAATGGTTAAGATCTCGATGGCTGAAGCTGGTTCAGACGTTGGTGATTTCGACACTCTTGTAGGTGTGCATCGGGCTGCCTTTGGCTCGGGGAACCGCCTGAACTCTGGCCTCTCTGGGCAGAGAGCTGCAGCTGCCGTGGAAGCCCAGACTTCGCTCCACTGAGTGGCTGTTTGCTCGTAACCTCAGCGGACTCTGGAAAAAAAATCAAAAAGACTGAAAACAGAAAATGGAGTTTCTTTAAAGATGAGACATTTGCCTGTTTATAAAACATTATCAGCTAAAAAGTAATTAGTGTTTATGATGGTCTTATATCAGAATCCTCAGTTTGAATCTGACCACAAGACTTTAGTAGCCAACTACTGATTCTTCTTTTCTTATTCTAGTGTACTCACATACTTAGTATATATCTAAACATGTGACATATCAAAAAGGATCTGCACAGCACTGCACATTTCAGTCTTTATAAAGTTTGTCTAATACCTTTCCGGATCTTCTTATAGACATCCTCTCATCAGCAAAACGGTTAACAGCAACAGGAGAGGAACAACCAATCACCTCAGTCTCCTGCTCGGTATTACTATAAACATAAGGTGTTACAAGACGTTGTTGTTTGGAGATTGCATCCAAGAATATATACATACAAATGTATTTACAGGATAGAATATGAAGGTATGCAAGTAGGACTTTTAATCTACCTGAGAGGGACAGCGAGTGACTTCATCTCTTCATACAGGTGCCGATGAAGCATGTGTTTGTTGCTGGGGATGCCCAGGGCTTTGGCCATGGCATCTGTGTCGAAAGACTGATCCAAAGCCATCACTGCACCATGAATCCCTTTACCCTGAAGATTGTCTGCAAACTCCTGAGCAACGCAAGAGAGAAGCGTTGGATTAAGATGATGCAGTTTGCTCAGTGTGCTCATCAGTGAGTGTTAGCTGAAAAATAACTAACCTTGCAGAAATCGCTCCCTGGTCTTAACGTTTAATTTGGTAGTAATTACAAGTACACAACAAAAAAGCTTTTAAAAACAGTTTTGGTTTGTCTTTGTGGGTCATAATAAGTGTTCACCACATGTTGCCCAAAATAAGTATGTCGGTATATTGCAGAGCTAAAAAAAAAAACCCTCACGCTGTGTGGTCTATTCCCCATTACTGAGTGTACACTACTGTTATTCTTCTGTATTCTTTCAGTGGTTTGAGGCTTCAAAGAAACAAAGCTATCATTATTTTTGAGGGATTCTTAAAAACCCATACTTTGCGGTATCTGGTTCCAGTCTGGCAAAGAAATCTCCAGCGCAGAGGGGAATGCCATCACTGACCGCCCCACCCACCTTGAGGTCAATGTCTCTGATCCACTTCATCACTCTGTGACATGTCCAAACAATGGGATCCCGGTTTTGGTGCTCGCATTTTGTCCGCCGTGCCTGCAGGGCCTTTAAAAACACCACACAAAGATAGCAGTGCAAGCACTAATGTGGCAGAGGCCAATGAGATAATGGAGCATTACAAGCTACTGTGTGACTCCAGCTACCGCAGATAAGCATGTAGTTTTGTCACTGTAGCTGAGTGAAAGTCATGCAGTGATCGAAGAAAGATTGCTGAATAACGCCAGTCATGAATCTGTTATCATATAGTCTGACCTCTTTATCAAAGCTGAGCATCTGCAGCAGCTGGATTCCCAGAAGTAGACTGGTCTGATGGAACTGGTCACTGATGTTGAGAAATCTCTCCAGGTCTCTGCGGTTCAACGAGTTAAGCACTCGTCCGTCCACCAAGTGAGACTGAAAGGTCTGGGAGTACTGAGGCAGTCCAACATCACTCAGCCATGATGTTGCAACCCAGTGATGGTCCATCTCAGATGCTTTTGATAATCTGTGATCAGCAATATCAAACAATAACATTTGTTTAAATACATCATATTTCATGCACTCCTTATGTTGTTTTACTCAAATGCATTATATCTATATATACATATACACACTACCAGTCACACTAAATAGTATCTATTCTCATGACTATTTACATTGTTGATTCTCATTGAAGGCATAAAAAGTGTGAAATAACTCAAAACATGTTTAACATTTCAGATTCTTCAAACTATCCACCCTTTGCTTTGATTAAAACTGTGCACATTCTTGGCATTTTTTCAATGAGCTTCATGAGGTTTGTCACCTGAAATGGTTTTACAACAGTCTTGAAGGAGTTCCCAGAGATGCTGAGCACTTTTGCCATCACTCTGCGATCTATCTCATCCCAAACCACCTCGACTGCGTTTAGGTTTGTGGAGGCCAGGCCATCTGGCGCAGCACTCCATCACTCTCCTTCTTGGTCAAATAGCCCTCACACAACCTGGAGGTGTGTTTGGGGTCATTGTCCTGTAATGACTCCAATCCCCAGTCCATCATTACTGACCCCAGTAATGATGGACTGTCGTTTCTCTTTACTTAGCTGATTGGTTCTTGACATAATATGAATTGTAACAGTTGTCAAATTGGGCTGTCATCTGTGTACGAACCTGACTTCTGCACAACATAACTGATGGCCCCAACCCCATTAAGAAGGCAAGAAAGTCCACGAATGAACCCTGACAGGGCACACCTGTGAAGTGAAAACCATTTAAGGTGACTACATCATGGAGCCCATTGAGAGAAGGCCAAGGGTTTGGAGTGCTGTCAGCAAAGCAAAGGATGGCTACTTTGAGGAATCTAAAATATAAAACATATTTATAGTTATTCATTATTTTTTCTTTGCTACATAATTCCATTAATCCTGCTTCATATATTTGATGTCTTGAGCATGTATCTACAATGTAGAAAGTAGTAAAAATAAAGAAAAACCATTAAGGTGGAAAATTTGCTACTTATATTCCTGCCTTTATTTGGGAGCATTTATCAGACTAAGCAAGTAAAACAAGTACAGAAAAGCGTCCTAAAATACACATTTAGGTGTTTATTTTACTTCTCTGTGTCTGAAGTGCATATATACATATTACTGAATATCCTTTGATATAATACCCATGCATATTAAACTTAAAATTTCAGAAAACCCATCTAAATAAAAGTGACTTGGAAAGTTTCGTGTTGATATCCGTTATTTAAAATATATAAAATATATATATTTTTACAATACATAGCTTTAAAGGCTTCTTATCACACAAGCTTTCTCTTGGCAGACACAGCAAGGAGCTGCTGGGTTCAAAATGAAAGGCCAGCTGAGACCTCTCTTTGTGGAGCTCGCATGATCTCCCTGCACCTGCGTGTGTTAACTCATACTACTACAGCTTCCTCCCAAAGACATGCATGTTAGATTAAGTGGAATTCTAGATTGGCCATAGGTGTGAAGGTCTCTCTGTGTTAGCAGTCCACCAGATTAGCAACCTGCTCAGGGTGTACCTCGCCTCATGCTCAGTGACAGCTGGGACATGCTCCAGCCTGAATTGGATAAGTGGTAGAAAATGGATGGAGTCGTCTCTCATACTCTGAGCCAGAAATGTCTGCTTCAGTGGCACATATTTAACTCAAAACGTTCCATTTTTATCCCTGTCTGTATATTTTTAAAGAAAAGTATGCACAGAGAAAATGAAGATTTTGAGGTCATGTTTTTTTTAACCCCCCAAAACATGACATTAGTTATTCTGCAGTTTTATTTGGCTGTTACTCACCCTTGGTCCCCTTCAGCTCTCCTGTAATCCTCAATAGCCAATCTTATTTTCCTGCGATGAATTGGATTACTGATACCCAGGCCCAGCTCTAAATCATCATCCGTCAGGCCTAGAAGCACCTAAAGAGCAGAAATATAGCTCTCTATCAAACAAACACAACACCTCAACATGTCCATCTGCTAACATCAAACAACATCACACACAGGTAAACAAACAGCAAAAAGCAACATGTACCAAATCATACCTTCCCACTTTTGACGTTTTCAGAGCAGGCTCGGATGTACATGGGCATTCCCATGACAACCTCCAGCCAGGCCTGGACTGCACCTGCCCTCCACAGTGACATGCATGTGTTTCGAGTCAGCTCCGCCTGCTGGAGGCGGTCCAGCTGCTCCTCTCCATCAGACAGGCTTTGCTGTGTGAGGCTATCAGAGTCTGGATTGGTCAGGAGAAGTTACGGTGTGGCATACAGGAGAATTTCAGGGTCAGTTGGATATGAAAATCAAATCAGATTACACATCTGGAGACAATCAGAAGGGAGCAGAACAAAAAGTATTGTGTCTACCTTAAAGTGGAACCATACTAAACTACATTTGGGATAGTACACTACAGTTTTTTCTGTATATCGAGGAGAAATCTGCATACCAAGATCAATTCGTTCACGTGAGAAAAAAAATTGTTATATAACCACTAGATGGCGCCAGATTATCTTACTGGAGACGGCCAGTATCTTTGAATGAACTGTGCTTTGTTTTTTTTTGTTTTTTTGTTTTTTAAGTAGATAGGACTGCACATTTAAATGCGTCTAAATAGAAAACAGTAGTTGAACTCAGAACTCAGAATACAGAGGTCTTTTGGTTCTTCTGTGACAGTGTGGTGGTCAGTTCTAAAACTACTGCTTAGTAAAAGACGTTACAACACTAGTAACTGAGGCATATGAGGAGACTTAAGACCATTAGGATCATGTATTAGAGACAAAGGGATTATTCATAAAACATCATGCTTCTGCCCATCAGCCCCTCATCTACAAAAAAAAAAAAAAAGAAAAAAAAAAAAAAGAAACAGGAAACACTGATTCATACCGAACCAACGAATCCAGGATGAACTGATTCGTCTCAACATGCTGAAAAAAAGGCTGCATGCAAATCCCACCATCTTTCCAAAGAGTTTTCAAAAAACAAACGACACAAACTGGTACTCTTCAATGGACATGATACGTAATATGAATAATCCCCAGAGTGTAAGAAACAGACAGCTGGTAATCACAGATGAGGAGTTACTCACTGGCAGGAGAGAGTTGCCATTAGAAATGGCAGGAGGAGAGGGAGACACACACGTTAGACTGGGACAAAAGAAACAAACAAAAAACCCAAAAAACCAACCCAACATTACTCACGAAATAGAAAACTGCCACATTGGATTTATTCAGTTAGTGGTTTTATTTTTAAAATAAGATTTCATTTCAATTATAATTCACTTTGAAAATGCTAAAACCTCCTCGACATCTGGCTGCGACAGCTGCAGCAGATAAATATTTGAAGTCACTTGTTTGTCTCATTTCTTTTAAATAAAATACTTCAATAGATTTAATCTTTTATGCAACATTTTCTAAATTACAAACATTTAACAGATTTGTTAGAGCCACATTTGCAAAAAAAAGGAAAGGAAAAAAGGAAAATTATAAAATGAGGAGGGATTCTATACAAATATAAAAAACAAAAAACAGCAAAATAAGGGGAGGATCATGCATTCAAAATGCAAGGAAAAGATAACCTGGTAAAAATGGGTAGGGCTACAAAGGAGCAACACAGGATTGCAGAGATTATTAATTTGGTTGGCAATGAATGGATGTCTAACCAAAGAAACACAGAGGGATCATGCACGTGTTTAATGCACATTCGTTCATCTCGTATAGGCACATGTTAGATAGCTCTCTGTAAAAAATGAGTCAGACATAAACAATGCTACGAGGCTAGTGCTAACAGTGATGGAGTGACTGAGTCTTTAAACTTTGGCACTTGCACATGGTTTTGACAGCAGGTGAGAGAGGTGCGTCTGAATACGCCTGCTCACATCTACAATTTCTACAGAAGACCGACTCTAGAAACCCTCAATGGCCAGTACGAGAGCATTATTAAAATGATTACTAGCTTACAAAATATCCACAAAAAAACTTCCCTGGTGCCCACAGTGCTGTAAATAAATCATTGTGAGCCAGCATTTATAGGAACGTGATGACAATCCTGTAACAGAATTACCTCTCAACGAGTGTTTTCAAACCAACAGGAAACCAAAAGTCTAGTAATTTATCATTTCTATCCTTTCATAGTAAGATTTGGGCCTGCAAGACTGTGAATAATATGGAAATAAATGTTGCAAAGTATGAAAAAAGCAACTGTAAAAGTAACAAAAAACAAATAGCATTTACAGTAAAACACTAGTTTCACAATAGCTCCTATTTACATATGAACAGCAGTACTTCAAGTCTCCAGTTATATATAAAAAAAAAAGCATAAAACATTAAGACAATTATAATAATACAGCATAAATATGTCTACATGAAAGAAAGAGTAACCCATATATATATATATATATACATATATATATGTATATGTGTGTGTGTGTGTGCGCGCGCGCGTGCGTGTGTGTAAACATATGTACATATGCATACATGTACAACTATAAATATATATCTAATTTACAAACATACAATTTTAGGGCAATATACTGTACATTTATGGTGATAGCAGTGACTTTAAGGGCTTTTCTTTAAAATTCAAAATCCTTCGCCTCCAGATAAATCCACAGACAGTCTTCACTCACAGTTAAAGCCAAGAGGATATCTACAAAAACTCAACACACACATGCACTCACACACTCAGCATCACCAGTCGGCATCCTCCTCTATGTAATAATCAGGGGTGGCTGTACCATCAAACAAGCCAGGATCCAGTGACTTGCGCTGCTTGCCCCGAGCGAACACCCTTGATAGGGATCCCAGTGTCATCTTTTCCTTCTTCTTCTTCCGCTTCTGGTCCTCAAGGTCCTCCATAGACTGAGCAGAGGAGATAGGAAAGCTGCGTTAATCAGCTGCCTTAAAGCCAGACTGTAGTTTCACATTTTTATAAACTTTCATGTGAGTAAGGAGAGAGAGAGAGATGTAACCAACTGGATCCAGACAAATACCAAAGCTTTTTGTCATTTGTCATTTCAGCCTGAATTAACGCTGCATTTCAAATTTTTATCTTGCATTTGAAGGATCAACTATTTTTTCCAGCATTATGCGTAAAATTAGCCTTATGTCAAAAGTTGTTTATCGTTTACTTCTTTGGATCTGGCTGTAAAAAGTGAGTGAATTCAACCAGAGACTTAACTGCTTCTTCACTTAACTTCATGTTAAATACAGTATATGAACAAGAGTACCAGGCTACCTGCATATTACACTTACAGGAGCTGCTCAACCATGAAAACCGTAGCCTCGAAGCTCCCGGTGCACAGTTTTTATGCTCCAGAGGAGGAACGCTGGGGACTTTTATGCACCCATTATTTAAGTTTACATGATCTGTCACTTTGAGGCCAAGTTACCAGTTTGCCACACCAGTCTATAATATTACTTACAGTTGATTGTTATGTATCTAGCAGGGAGGACAATTAACCAGTTGACTTGTTACAATGATGTCATGCTTTTATATTAAGAAGCCTGAACGGGACTGAAAACAGAATTCAAAGATAAAGAGGTTCGGCCCAACATTTTCAGTTTTATAGGTTCAGGTTTCTACTCGTCTTAAGAATAAAATTATATTTCATATTGAGATGCATGTAGCTATTTTGATGATGTAATAGCATCATTCTTGTTTTGTCCATTTTGAACAACATTTTCTGTATATACATTTGTGTCACTGGCTACAAAGTTTGTGGTTACACAAATATTCACAACACTTTGTGACACATTGGTGTTTGTTATGTTTATTTGCTAAAATGTTTGACATTGTGTCAAATACAGAGTGAGAGCGTAAAGCAACAATTGCTATTGAACTTGAAACTTCTTAAAAAGCATTCTCTCTTTTTCACGACTGCGAGCAAATTAGTTGTAATAATTATTGCATGAACACCAAAATAACTGTAAAGCTATCAGAATGGAGGGATTAATTATCAAAAATGATATTTAAAATATATTTAATACAGTAGTTAATAACCTTTTTCACCAGATAGAGTAACTTACAGTCTCCCTGTATAGCTAAGCTAACCAGTTGCTGACGTTTGCTTCATACTTACTCATATTGAAAGATTAGGCATGAAATACACAGTGCCAAGCTAGTGCAATGCCAAACTGTTGCTTATGAAAAAACAAAAGAACTCCAACACCGGCACTGAGCAGGCAAGCAGAGCCCATGAAGCTGACAGTACAGAGGAACAGACAAGAGAAGGCAGAGTGGAGCGAGGCACTAACAGAAGATTGCGGAGGTGTGATTACTTGGTCGAGGGGGCCAGGCAGCTCTTACATTGCAGAGGGAGTGGGTCCGGTGACGAGGTGAGTTGATGTCACTTGGCGTTGACGAGCGGTCTCCATCAGCCGCAGAGGCTTCAGAGATCACAGAAGGCTGACGTGAGTGGCAGGGGCTGATCCTGACCACAGCTGAGGCGTCACACAAACACACAAACACACCGATATTGCAGATTCCCACAGTTAGTATGAGAAACCTCCTTGAAAAAACCCTGTGTTAGTAAAAGCAACACCAAGTAGCAAAGAGGCCGCGAGGCAAGGAGGAAAAGAAAACCTACCCTGTCTGTCTGTGGTGTGTCCGTGGTAGAGGGTCTGTTGGCTCTGGCGGATGGCGGCCGTGAGCGGAAGGTCGGCGTGCATCACCCACTCCTGACTGCCGTTCACCACCGGTTCTGTTGGCATAGCCACTGAGTGGCGTTTTGGTACGTCTTTAGTCAGTGTGGCCAGAGACTGCTTTGCCTAAGAAGAAAAATAAATAAATAAATAACAGAAAATTAGCATGAGAGTGAACAGGGACAAAGATGTTAACATTACAGGACTAACTATAATTACAAGGATCAGTATACACGATATAAGATTAGACAGGCTATAGTTTATTCCACTGGCTGTGACACTGGACACAGAGTCATTAAGAAGCCCACTTTTTTAAGTTGGAAATCATCAGAATTAATCTCACACGACCAACTGAGTACCAGCTGTTTTTTTTAATGAAACTCTGAAAACATCTGCCTAATATTTTGCCTCTCCGGGAAACGACATGGGACCTCGTGAGTGGCAGAGGATCCTTCAAGTATTGTGGGTTTCAGGGTGGGGCCTCCGATGATCGGGCTTGTTGTGACACATCCTTCTGCATGCTCAATCGGACTGTTATCTGTTAGCTTTTGTTGCTCTTTGTTACATTCCTCTTGCCATTCCTAGTTCTGTCGTTTTATGGGTGTGGCCGGGTGCATAACCCTGCTGGTGGAGGCCGCTGCCATCAGGGAGCACGCATTTATTCTGCAGCACTGTTTAACTGGGTGTTACCTGTCAAAGAAACATCCATGGGAATGGCGGGAGCTGAGGGGTTCCAGCAGAGCGCTGCACTGTGACATGATGATCAGTGCTACGTTGTGACTGATCCTTCAAGTATTGTGGGTTTTAAACATTAGAAAGTGCAACAGGATGGTCTATTCCTGAGATATGCTGAAGTTAGAAAATAGCCAGTGTTATAAACCGAATGTATTCATCACTTTCCATAGGACTTTATTTATATTTTTTTTTACTGAAATCCTCTGAGAGAGGACAGACTGGAGAAAGTTGAGTTTAGCGGCAGAGAAAGCAACAGGGCTGGGCTGTTTGACAGTGATGCAGCTCTGGCACTGAAGTGCCAACAAATGTGATCTGTGATGGAGCGTGATGTGAGGATCTGTGGGTGGCTGTGACTTGCTGAGGGAGGAGAGAGATTAATGACACACAGACTGACAAGTGTACCTATGAGGGACTGACACAGCAGCACAGAGATAAGGCATGAATTTCTTTCTCTCAAAGCATTAAGCTTTGCTCCAGACTGAGGAAGTGGCATATTGCATGCGTCTGAACTGATATGAACATGTGACCTTCTTTGCATTTGTGCCACGTTTACCAGCTAAGAGTGGAGGTGACTCCGCTGCGGTTTAATAACTTTAGCAAAGTTGTGACTCCGTCCGACTCACCATTGTGAGCTCGGCCTCCAGTTCTTTAATCCTGTTCTCCTTCATATCCAGCTGAGAACGCAAGACGTTGGCCTGCTCTGTGGATTCTTTGGTCTGCCTCCTCAGGTCCCACTTCTCCCTCTCCAGCACGTCCTTCTCCTTTGCCAGGGCTTTCACTGCATCCTCACTCTCCTGCAGAAATCGCACACATACAGTTATCGTGATTTCACATCAAAGTCACATTGAGTGAACCGGAAAAAAATTTGAGTGAAGCAGCACACATCGTGTGTTGCTGTATGGTTTTGAAAAGGGTGGCTGCTGTTTCTTTAGTAATTCCAGTTACGGACTGTTGCAACTAAGACAAAGTTATAAGCAAGACAGACTGTTATGTGGTTGTGTGGCTTTATAGACATTTTGAAGGCTTTATTCATGTTTTATGCTAGCGTCTATGTTTTTATGAAGCAGTTATTACTGTTACATCGTAGAGAAACAGTTAAGCCTGTCAACAGTGCTAATTAATATCCGAAGGTGTTTCCACACCTGCGATGTTTAGTCTGTTTAAACTGAACTATACTATATGCGCACAAGTCAGTAAGGGTTGGCAAAGAGGCATGAAAAGATTATAAATTCTCCATGCTCTCAAATAGTCCAGAATGCAACACCTTCCTGTATTTACACTTGCTGCTCATGCCCCAGACACATCTGGTCTATAAGCAGACTGAATGTTCTTACGTGGTTTGTAATGACACATTGTGGTTCACTTGGATTTTTCTCTGTGTGAAATGAAACCAAACCACAGGGAAAGTCACAAAGTGTCAAACCTATCTGCTGATGGGACCACAATAAAATGACTCTAGGTGTGAAAACACTGCTAATTACTAAGACATACCCAAAGTACCAAAATGGCAATACACAAACCATGACGTCACCGTGGCTACATCCATCTTTCATGTACAGTCTATAAATGGGTAGAACTGTAAAAACGCTAACTGTTAAAACAGGGGCGACCCTGGCTCAGGGGGTTGGGAAGCGTATCTGTAACCGGAAGGTCGCCGGTTCGATCCCCGGGCTCTTTGTCCTGGTCGTTGTGTCCTTGGGCAAGACACTTTACCCTACTTGCCTACTGGTGTTGGCCAGAGGGGCCGATGGCGCGATATGGCAGCCTCGCTTCTGTCAGTCTTCCCCAGGGCAGCTGTGGCTACAACCGTAGCATGCCTCCACCAGTGTGTGAATGCGAGAGTGAATGAATAGTGGCATTGTAAAGCGCTATATAAATCCAATCCATTATTATTATTAAAAATCTCTGTACAGCTGGACAAATGAAAAACCGCCCTTTTCACTAGTTTTAAATATAAAATAGATTTAAGTGAAGTGCTATCAGACTGGTTAAACTTTTTAGAGTTGAAAAACTTCTTGTTTTTATTTTGGTAGAAAACAAAATGTAAGGTAGCCATAATTCAAAATACCTCTACGTGTGGGTTGGATTATTATTATTATTTTTTAAAAATATATACTGACAATTGGGATAGGAATGCAGGCACACAGAGACAGAGACAAAACTTGACAGCGTTACCTTTCGATGCTGGTCGTAGTTGCGTATGAACTCTCGCAGCTGCTCCTCTCTGCTCTCCAGTGTTGTGTACAGCTGCTGCATCTGATTCGCCAAGTCTGCTTTCTCCACCTTCAGCCGCTTACGGTCAGCTTTCATAGCTTCAAAACACAAGCAAACACATTGAGACACTGAGCAGCACATATGTGTCCATCAACAACAGAAAACTGGACAGTAGACAAACAGTAGACAAAGACAAAGCTTTGTAATTACACCACAGAGCCACTAGGTGACACTGTGTCTTCTGTTAATGAGTTACTTTTTCCCTTTACTTTCAGAAGACGGGGCCCGGAGAAAATGATGTAATCATCCCCGAGTCATTCGGTTTCAGGTGGCATGTGGAGTCTTTGTGGACTCATCCTGAAAACAGCGTGATTGGATCTGATTCCTTTCAACTTCATTCACTTTCAGCTCAACAGCAGCGATGCAACTGTGGGTCTTTTGTGCAGGTGGAAACAATGCTAACGCTCTCATGAGAGCCCGGGTTCACCAGGTAGGCAAAACTGGAAAAGTGGTACCTGCACTTTCCATAACTGCACATGTCATTCAGGGTGCATTCCTCCTGTCAGCGTTCAGCGTCCTCGCATTTATCACACAGCATTTAAACCTGTTTTGCCGCAGTTACATGACGGTTTACAAGCCTGCAGTTTACCACTATGAGCTGTTGAAAGGACCGCGCAAAGGTAGAACATTAAACTAAAAACAACTGCCTGAGTTTCAAGCAGGACTGGCTTTGCTTTTTGTAAAAAGATGTAAACATGGTGGTGTTGCATAATAATAAAAACAGAACACCCCTAACACATCAGTGTCCGAGCGAAGCTCTTCGCTCATGATCGATGGACGTTAATTAAAATGAGGTGAACCTGGAGTTGACTTGGCTGCTCATCAGCTCGGGATGACTAATGTTTCAACTTAGCCACATAAAGACAGAGATTACCTGCTCATTTTAATTTATGCCCCAGAAGAATCACTGGAATTTTACTATTATGGTAATTGGTCTGCTGTTACTTGTGAATGATTTTGATGAATGTGAAAAATGCTGTTGAGTTAAACTTCAAAAAGGCCAAAAGCTTCATATCAGCCTCCCCAGGCCTCAGTTAGCAAGTTAAATATTAAAGTTCATGGCACTAAGACACATTAAGACAAACCACAAGACTTCTGGAACAATTTTCTTTGGACAGATGAACCTATTGGACCATGCACACACCACTGTATATGCTGCCTGGAAACATTTAATTGAACCAATTACTGTGAGAAAGCACAACGCAGAAGACGTTTTTGTACGAATACAAAAAAAATGACTTTGTAGATCATTTTGATGTCCCAAGGTTTGTCATGTAATGGAAAAAAAAATAATTTATACTATCTGCTTTTGTTTGGTAAGACAAAGTGGATTTCATTTAATTACAAGATATTCTGGCTTGACATAACATCCCCATGAAAGCTTGGACAGCTGTATTTGCTGTACATTTGAAGTAGGTAGGTGCTGGAAACACGGGGGTTCTGGTAGATTAGGCAAGACGACAAGATGTCTGTTTGCTTCTGACCTTGTAAGGCCTCCTTGGCACGGTCCAGCTCCTGCTCCTTGTCACCCAGCTGCACACGGAGCTCAGTGGCAGAAAGCAGATTGGCAGAGCAGCCGCCCTGGGTCTCCTCCAGGTCTTTAGTCAACATGTCCTTCATTTGCCTCAGCAGGTGGACCTCCTCTTGGAGCTGGACCACCTCTTCACGGAGCAACACTGAAGGAGAGAAAGAGTTTGCAAATTTAGATTATGTGTAGAATAAATATGGAGGGTAAGTGTGCAGAAAAAAATGAGAAAGGAGGATGGAAATAAAAGAGTAAACTACAGGGATGTCCAAAAGGGGCAAAATATGCAACAGGAAATGGAAAAATATGAACTAATAACAAAAGTGATAAAATTCTTCAATACATCAAACCACAAAAGTTACAGCTTCCCTTCAGATGTTGCCAGAGGTGTTGCAGAAATGTAGTTACATGCTGAGTGACAGACTCAGGCCTGGCACTGGTGATGGTAGTACGCAAGAGACAGCAGCCTGATAAGACTTAATAAAATATAAGCGGCACACACTCGGGCTGTGCTCCTCTGTGCCGTATTTTCCCTCAGCTGTGCAATGCCTCATATCCCTCAGGGGAAACAGGCAAGCAAACATGAGCAGGGAACTAAGGCGAGGACAAACTGAAGAGCGAACGCAGTGGCACAAGCTGGTGGACACATTTGTAAAGCCAGAGGACAGAAACAATGAAAAAGTCCATTGAAGGAAACCCGTACTAGCAAAAGTGTCACGATGATTTATACTGCGCACATAAAGGGTAGAAGGTCTGTTCCAGAAGAACGCAAGAACAAAGACAGATGAAATACGCAGTCAGCCAAAACATTTCAGCATAGAATAAAACCTGCAAACGCAATGATAGATTTGTAATTTCCCCAAAAAATAACTCAATACCATAGAGCGCTGCATAAAGAAAAAAAAAGCTATTTGGATCTTATAAGGGATGATGAGTTAATAAATCACGAGTTAAATAAGCAGAAAATTAGTCAAAAAAACTGTTTGATTAACAATTTTTCTTGTTAAAAAAAGTGATTTATCACCTTAGCAGATATGCTCGAAAGCATAAGTAACTTTTGACATTTTTCAGACAAAACAAGTTTTGAGGTCCAGGAAAATACGTTGGGTGACTTCTGTTGGGAATCCGACAGACAAAAAATTAATTAACAAATCAGTGAGAAATTGTTAGTTTTAAACAATTTTAAAAAAGGATAAATGTGTGAGTGTGCATTTGTGTATGTGTGAATTACAGGCATTAGAGTTTTACTTTCTGTTGCATGAATAAGAATCTGCAATCAAGCTAGCGTCACTCAAGGCTCTGATGTTAACTTCAAAAAAAAGCTAAATGTCTGATAGATGGCTGTGTCAAAAGAACAACAGCAAACGCACACACGCACGAAAACATCATGGGCCTTGGGAACAGGAATTCAGAGGTAACCCCAATTTAACCCCGTGTTAAACTGAGAGCACATACACTGGAAAAACGGTGATGATCCAGAATGCATGACTGGAAAAAAACAAACAAACCATGGAAACGATCCAGCAGCTACAGAGTTGTTTCAGCCTGGATCAATAAGCTCAACTAACCATCGAGGGATGTCGTTCGTACAGCAATATTTCAAGTAAAGAAGTGGAGTGCTCCCTAATTTTTAAGGCAATGCCTTCAAAACTTTGTATAAAACTATAGAGAGAGCCGACGTCAACGTGAGGAAGCCTGCATCAGAGGAAAAAAGAGAAGGTCTTAGCAGGCCTGCAGCCAGACGTTGTGGGGCTGCAGCAGCTCCGATAAGAGAGGAGGGGACAGTCCATCGGTCTCTGTCAGCGCGGGACTCTGGAAGCACAGCGGGCAGCTCTGTGCTGCATGTGACAAAAAGAGTTTGTTTCCCAGAGAGAGCAATCTCTCATGGCCTTCTTGCAGCTTAAATCCATTTATTCATCTGTTTACCTGCAGGCTCTCCTATTTTTGTCACGGGAGCCCGGCAGCTGCTTTTGATGACACTGGACAGAATTGGACATTATTTCTGAGGACGCTTTATATTTGTTTCACTGCGATGTGGATGCTGATCGACTCTTGTCATTAGCTGTCAGTTTGGAAATGGCTGCATTTTAGTTGCCAAGTATTAGCATCATTACACGCTTGTGTTATATCCATTAAGCTGTACCTCAATAACAAAGTGTGAGCATTTTGTCCTAAGGGTATCTACGGTGGATTTAGTGAGAAATGTGTTTAACTTACAAAGAATCAATAACACATTTCTCCCAAATCCAATTTTGCATTCATTTTCAGCATCATCCTCTTTCACAATTAAATACACCGGCTCACACAGCAGACACAGGCTAAAATACACAGAAATGGACCTGCAGGAAGTTTTTTTCTTTTAAACAACTCAAATTGTGGTAAAACTTGAGGAAAAATAAAAGTTAAGACTTCTTCTGCAGATGTATGTGATCGTTTCACATCTCAAAAAGAGTGAAAGGACATAAAGAAAAGGGTGCCGACAGAGGCGAGCCATCCATTGCCTGTACCTACAGATAATTCACCTCCATATACACTGTTTTATGCAATCTAAAAAAGCAATTTAAACTGACAGGAGTCATATAAGCCACACAAAGCAGTATGCTCTCTGAGCTTTGAGTGGTTGTGCAGAGAGCTTGGCAAAGCTATTAGTGTCCTCCCACATAAGAAGAGAACCCACTCTCTTCCTACTCAGCAGCGTCCCATTCAATGAACTTCTCATCCAAGCCTCCCATTAGTTTGTCCATCAAAGCCAGTCAGTAGCAGGTCAATCTCTGTCCCTTTTCCTTGCATAGCAGAGCTATTAAAACCCAGCACGCACACGCACACACAGCTGAGGAGAGCACATATAGTAGCTGTAGGCTTATGATGAGGTGTTAGAGAAAGCAGAGGCACCGGGAAGGTTAAGTGGGTGTTAGAAATGTGTTGATTGGTGGTCAAAGACCTGAACTAGTCTCCTGTGAACCATATGCAGGATTAAAGTGGCCTCATTTGTATACATGACTGATCAAAGATGCTTAACGTGCACTACGGTGGAATATTAAACTTGGATGAGAAAGTCCATTTAAAGCTAATGCTCTTGTTGCATTTTAAAAGCAGTTTGTGTCTCACTATGCACGAAAAATGTCCCGGTTAATAGAAGGAGGCCACAAACCAAATAGAAAAAAAAAAAAAAGGTAGAAGTAGTTCCAGAGAACTTTAAATGTGAGGCTTGTGGATTAACTAGAAATGGAAAATATTTCTCATGAGACATCTAAACACATTTTCCAGGACTCTTGGGGATAGATCTACTCTATTTTCAATTGGGCTTACGATTTTCCTTTTTGATAAAGCATATAGTTAGGGCTGAATCAGATGACCCTGAATCCTCCTTTAGTTACGCTGCAATAAGCCTGGGCTGCTGGGGGCTTCCCATGAGTGTTTCTTCTTCACTCACTATGTGTTTATACACCACTCTGCAGTTAAACATTAGTTATTATTAACCTCGGACTCTCTTCCACAGTGTATATTTTATCCTGTCTTCCTCCCATCACACCGGACAGGTCACAGCAGATGACCGGCTTTCCCTGGGCCTGGTTCTGCTGGAGGTTTCTTCCTGTTAGGGGGATTTTTTCCTTCCCACTGTCGCCAAGTTTTTTCCCAGCAGGAATGGATTCATTTTTGGGGGACTTTCTCTATTATTATAGCATAGATGTTACAATGTTATGATATGTTACATGTTACAACACAAATCTCTTTGAGGCAACTGTTGCTGTGGTTTGGTGCTGTATAAATAAAATTGAATTGAACAGATCACATGATAGGGTGGGGCTAGGATTCACAATGGTTCACAATCAACCATGGCTGATTGTGACCCACACCTTTTTTCACACAGAGTGGGTGTGATTAGGCAGAGGATCAATAGGGGGTCCATGACCCTCTTGGGGACAGTCCCATAGAGCTTAAAGTCTGGGACTCTCCACCAGTTGCTCTTAGAACTCAAGAAGTTTCTTGGATGAGAGGTGAAACGTCTTCAGGGACTACAGACACCTTCTTTCCAAGCTCTTTAGGCTACAATGACCTGGATGCCTGAGAACCTTCACAGATGAATTGAACAGATATCTCAAACCTGCAACAGTCCTTGCAGCTAACTGCTAGCATGGTAACATTTCTGTAATTTGGGTGTACTTGTACCTTTTAACAAAGCACTTTTGTTCCACAAGATATCATAAAGAGCAGCCTCTCCAGCAGCATGGAATATTTTTAATAAGCAAAACCATTAGAATGACATTTGACAGTCGAGCAGGGCGTCAAAAATCTCTGCAGTGACAGCAGCTAACCATTCTGCCTTGAGGAGCTATGATGTGCATGGTTGTCATTTTTCCGCCTTGGTCTTCCTGCCAATTCAGATTTGTGTAATTTAAAAGTACAGTATACAAGACAAACCCAGAGGCAGTGGTGCTGGCTGTTCTCCTCTAATCTCTCCGGTACAGTAAGTGAAAACAGCTGAGCTGGATAACGAGGGCACACGGAGCTTTCTAAGATCCACACATGCTGTAATACCCCACACCTCTCTCTTAAATACCTGATGAACCTTCATTAAGGAGCGTAGGTGGGTTTTCTGAGATTTTCACTTTAGGCTCTAAGAGATCACCTTTTCTTGTATAAAAAAAAATGTAACAAACAAATTTATGTGACAGCTTCATGGCAGAAAAATCAAGAGGAGGCCGTTCAGTCTGGTTGAACAGCTTTAGCTTCCATGGAACGAACATGTTGGCAAGACACTTGTTAAAAATATGAAGGAAGTTATTCCTGCAGACAAAGAAGATCCGGCCAAAACTTTCAAATCATTTTTCTGCATGAGCTCTTATTAAGCTACAAGTGCAGCACCACACAAAGTGCAAACCACAGCTTTAGCTTCTTTTAGAAGATTAGTATTGAATTAGAATAGAATAGCTTCTTATTGTCACCGTTACAAGAACAATGAAAGGCAGTTTGGCATTTCTCCATGTGTGTGAAGTACACAATAGCGTAAGTATTTACACAATAACTGACAAATTTACACAAGAAAGATATGTACAAGTTATACATACACCTGCAAACATACACGCACATACATACACATATGAATATATACACATATGCATCCGTACATACATACACACACACATATTTTCACATACACGCTTACATCTATATACTTACACATACATGCCATCTAACTAGCAGGTGCATTGAGAGGTGCAGTGTGATCAGTGTACATTGAGGGGGGGGGGGGGGGGGTGCTGTTGGAACTATACTAAATAAGGTTATAATAAATACAGTTTAAAGAGGTAGGGGTGTTGGGTTGGTTGCATTGAAGTATAAACAGAAATATGATTTATGCAGTGCAGTTATCCTTCAATCAGGGTGGAGGTAGGGCATGTTTGATAACCTGTGGGTAAAAACTTCTGTTGCGTCTGTTTGTCTTTGACCTGATGGACCTGTAACGTTTACCAGAGGGAAGTGTCCAGGGTGTGGGGGGTTTTTGATGATGGTGCTGGCTTTCTGCTGAAGTCTGCCAGTATAGATGTTTCTGAGGGGGGTTAGTGAAGTACCGATTGCCCGCTCTGCTGCCCTCACCACCTGCTGCAGTTTCCTCTTGTCCTCCGCGGTGCAGCAGTTGAACCAGAGTATGCAGCAGTAGGTCAGAAGGCTCTCGAAGGTGGAGCGGTAGAAGTTTACTAGCAGTCTTTGGGGTAATTGGGCCTGACGTAGTTTCCTGAGGAAGTACAGCCTTTGTTGTGCTTTCCCTTCCTGGTGGGAGATGTTAAAGTAAGGTCGGCCAAGATGTGGACTCCGAAAAATTTAAAGCTTTCTACCCTTTCTCCCTCCTCCCCATCAATGTAGAGGGTAGAGTGCTCAGATCGCTTTGTTCTTCTGAAGTCGATTACCATCTCCTTGGTCTTGGATGTGTTCAGATGCAGGTTGTTGTCATCAGACCATCGCTTCAGATGCTGAACCTCCTCTCTGTAGGCTGAATCATCGTTGTTGTCCATCAGTCCTATGACGGTGGTGTCATCAGCAAATTTTACAATGGTGTTACTGGTGTGGATTGGTGAACAGTCATGGGTGAAAAGTGAGTATAAGAGGGGACTAAGGACACACCCCTGTGGGACACCCACATTCAGAATGAGGGTGGAGGAGGTGTGCTCTCCCATTCTGACGTTCTGGGGTCTGTTGCTCAGGAAGTCCAATATCCAGCTGCACAGTGAGCTGCTGAGTCCTAAGTTGCTTAGTTTATTAACCAGTTTGTGGGGTTGAACTGTATTGAAGGCAGAGCTGGAGTCCACAAACAGCATTCTAACATAGGTGTTACGACTGTCCAGGTGTGTGAGGGCTGTGTGAAGAGCTGTTATTATTATTACGTCCTCTGTCGATATATCACAGTGTGTCAACATGTTTAAACAGAGCGTATTACAGGGAGAAAAACTGCAGCTTTTTTTCAATAATCAGAAAAACTGTAGAGCTTCAAGGCATTTTGTTTACTTCTGAAGATCATGCACTGTCTTTTTCCACTCAGTTGAGTCCCTTACTGTTGATGCACAGCTATAATATGATATCTGTAATGCAGCAAATGTGCAGGGAATTGGAGCTGAATGATGAAAACTGTAATGGCTTTCCAGAGAAAGCACTGAGAGATGTTCTGGTGTCGCATTGGAGGGGGCCTGGCTAATATATTGGGACATCAAAGCAGCCCCATTCAATGGCACATTTCTCAAAAGAAAAAGAAAAAAGAAGAAAAAAATTGACCATGCAGCGAATAATAAAGCAAGAAAACATATATCAAAGCTTTCTTTAAACCAAATTTTAAGCAATATGACAAGTGTTTACTGGGGATAAAAACACCTCACTGTAACAAAAAGCTATGTTGTCAGTGGCTGATATGAGCAGAGCTGTTTTAAACAACCACCAAAGTCTTTAAAATACTCCATTGCCCGTTGGGCATCTTTCTTTGCCTTTAGACAACAATTCTGATGGCAAAAGAGCCAAACGGGACAGGCCAAAAAAAACCAAAAAAAAAACCACTCCATAAAAGCCTCCTAATAAGCTCTTCTTTCCTAAGCTCTGCTTGTTGATAAACGTTACCTAGAATGAACTAATAGAAACATCAAAAACTTGTTTTCAAGACAGCAGTTGCTCGGAGGCTTTATGCAAAAACAAAAACATTACATAAGTGTGTAGCTGCATTGCAGGTGATTGTGTTGACTCAAACAGAGTCCCTGAAGAAAGTGAACTAAAATGATTTCTTATGATTATTAATAATATAATTATAAAATGCGATGTAAACAGGAGTAAAAGACAAAAAAGACATAAGCACAAAGCAAAAACTCTGAAGGTAAATTTAAGCAGAAAAGCTCATTATCAGAGCCAAACAAAGCAAAGTAAATGAAAGAAACCACAAATTGTAACCTTTACATTTAAGCCTCAACTTCAGAAGAGCTAGAAGGGCTTAACCTGTGGATCTAAGCCTCTGACCTGGTTCACGGTGGAACACCTCACATCTAATAAGGTTAATTGGCAGCAGCTCAGTCACATAACTGGGTATAAATAGACCATTTGAAACAACCTGGAAAGACTGCATGAGCAAGTTTATAGTTTCAGAATAACATTTCTTCATGTAAAGTTGCAAAGATTTTGCAGTGCTATGTACTGCAAATGCTACGTCTGTGCATTTACGTAGCACAGATCTAACATACATGTCTTTGGACTGTAGGAGAAGGACGGAGCAACTGAAAGAAAACCCACACGCCCCATGGATAACATGCAAACTCCACACACTAAGGGTCCAGCCGGGGTTTGAATCAGGAACCTTCTTCCTTTGTGGTGACAGCACTAACCACTGCACCAATGTGTAAAATGTTTAAAAGGGACAAGGCCAAAAGCCTACATTGAATGTCTGTGATCTTCTGATCCGTTCTAGATTGTTTGACGTCGGTGATGATATGGAGGTGCTGAACGCTATACACATATCTTTATCTATTCATCATTATGCTACCAATCCAACAATGTTTTTTTTTTCTAAAGGAAGGCTTCTACCATGGTCTTGCTGAAATAAGTAAACTATATTCTGCCCATATTACAGCAGCCAGACTCCTTAACAAAAGGGTCTGGATGCTGAACTGCCCTCGTTGCAGCAGGGAGCTGTAAAATGACAAAAGAGGCCAATGGGGCTGCTGAAATCCCACATCTAGAATGGACAGGACAACATTGCAGTCTCTAAACTATAAAAATCGCTCAGTTCCTCTGAACTATAAATAGCATTGTTAAAGGAAGAATTTATGCAGTAAAGTAGCAATCGTCCAAGCAATCGTCCAAGCTTTTCCTGTATCATCTTATCAGCATCAAATTTAGGGGTGAAAAAGAGCTTTTCAGTTTCAATATTTAGTATTATTTTCAATGAAAGGCTTGAATTATTTGCACAGCAATGCCTCCTGTTTTAATTTATATTTATAGTGTCCTGAGTTTCTGAAAATGGTTGCACTTAGTGTGTGCAATTGAGCTTAAAGGTGGCTATTTCTATAGTAAATTATGAGAACAGGCGCACATGCCTGCTGAGCTCTGGCCTTCACTATTTATGGTATGAAGCTCGGGCAAGACTGACATGAGAGAAGACAACAGTGTGATTCAGCTCATACAAGTAACTGTGTAACCTTTAAAGGGAGGAAAAATACACCTTAAAAGCCATGCAAGGCATACAGTCAGTAACAAAACATTCATGTGACTTGCGTCACATTGCAAATAACTTTAGAGTGCTTCATCAGAGTGGTGATGCACAGATACACATGAGTATCTGAGTGACGTTACTAGTTTTCTTATGGTATCTCTGGCATCTGAAGAACCACTGGATGAAATCTTTACATACTTTTGTTTATGACTAATACTAGGTTGATTCCCATTAGCCTCAGCATATTTGGATAAACATAGGCGTGTTGGCCCCGTCAGTGCAAGTATGTCATCATGGTAGTGACAGATAAAAGGGGCCAAAGTGTGTGGTCTTGCAGCTGATTGCATAACTACAGATATATAAAATCAGGAAGTCAAGTTAAAAGAAAAAAAACTCCAAAACAACACCTTCCTGTCAATTCCTTTCTCCCATTCAAATAATTCCATCCATCCATAAGATGAGAGCCATGGTACTTCCTGGAGAGGTGGCCATGCTACTACAGGCCCTACACACAGAAACAGACAATCATTCGAGGCCAACATGCATCTGCATCTTCCTTCTGTGGAGAAAAGCTGGAGTATCTTCAGAGAACCCACACAGACGCAAGGAAAACATGCAAACGCCACAGAGAGAGGCCCCCGGGTGGCCAGTGATTTGAATATAGGACCTTCTTTCTGTGAGACAACAGTGAAATCTACCATCACGCTGCCTCCTCCTTCCAATTCTGCATTGAACAAATGTCTGTTCAGATTAGTTTCTAGAAGTCTTCTGAGCTTTTTTACAACTTCAGACAGAAAAACCAAACCATGTGTTTACAGATTTATTAAATGACTGTAACCAATCAGTTCCAAACCCATGCCTGACACAAGAGAAAGAGAAACGACTGAGAGTGACAAGCTTCATAAGTAAATACATTCATTCTTTCAGGGGCACCCTCCTGAGTCAAATTAAGGGGAGGTTGGGTGGGTGGATGGCATAGGTACGCTGCACCGATTAGTGGCTTTTGTAAAATCATCAGCAAAACTATATTTAGCATCTTTATTGTCAACTTGTACTATGGGCACAGCAGGAACCTGTGTGGAAATGGATTGGAGATTGTATAGAGAGTGTGGGCAGCATTAAATCAGATTTGATATGCTTAAGCTACAAATAGCAGTAAAAGCACTGATGAGCTTCAAACCAGGAGATCAAAAAGATGTAAGCAAACACCTTATTTCTAATGCCCTGACACCCGGAGACTCTGAGCACTGTGCTGTTGCATCCTAAAAAGTCTCTGCACGTATGGGTCAGGTCCATTCCCCTGTCAGGCTATTACACCTGGCTTGTCTATAATACATCTGCGCATAAATAATGCATGCTACTGACTCTTTAACCTACCTGACAAAAGTATTTACCATTTAATCGATAATTCAACACGGTTATAGATAACAAATCCAGCTAATACATCAAAAATTCAAATATAAACATACAAAATGATTGTAGTTTTCTAAAATTTACTAACATAACATAAATTCAAATCATACATGATTCCAAACATTTTTTACAAATAAATAACTGCAAAGTGGGGTGTGCGGAATTATTCAGCCCTCTGAGTCAATACTTTGTAGAACCACCTTTTGCTAAAATTACAGCTGCCAGTCTTTTAGGGTTTGTCTCTACCAGCTTTGCACATCTAGAATATTCCAGCTGTTCACTTGAAAAGTTCGTTGTTGGGTGATTTATAGCTATGTTTATGATTGCTGTACTGATGAATTGTGAAATTTCACCCAGTGGGTTCGTTACATTTAGCCAATTCTGAGCACACACGTCGCTCCTGTACATCTCTGATTTATCCCATTGCTTCTGTCAGTGTTGATTCCAGTGAAGCACAGTGCTTGACAGAAGACGCTGCTTTGTCACCAACATAGAAAGTCTCACGAGTCAGAGATTGATTTCTTTTTATGGGTCCACAGATCTGGTTTCATTTCATGTCTCTTACCCAGGGTTTGCATTTCGTGGCGATTCTTCTAGTTAGGGACACAACGTGTTCCCTTAATCATTGACAAGGACACAAGTCTGCTCTCCTTTCCTAGATAGCACTCCTGACATTTAGTGCAGTCATAAACGGGTGTTTGGCCTTTATGATTTTTTTTCCTGCAAGCAAACCGCAGTTTCTTTCTCTAGCTGACAGATTTTTTCCTTTTTTTTGGTTATTATTTACCTGGATTCTCAAACCTTTACTCCCAGCATTCAGAGACAATTCAACCTCAATTTAATCTCTGACCTGTGCATGATCTAATACTGAAACAATGCACAGCTTCCCAAAATAAAATTTGGATTCTGAACGTGCAACTACTCTTAAACAACTGCAATTTGTGTGCCATTTACCCTTGTACCACAAAATGCTCAGTACAGCATTAAAAATGACCATACTAAACCAATCCTACTCAAATTAAATCTTAAACTTGGTACATTACTGTGCTATAGAACCAGTATTTTATTTCAAGCCAAATGTGCAAAAACAAGGTCTGATGAATGAAAACAGTGTAAGTGTTAAGTTGCTTAGACTCTGGAATGAACATCTGTGCAAGTATACAGTATCTATCAGGAACAGTTCCTATTAATTAATTGCCTGGGGGGGAGGGGGTTACATTACAACTGAGGTCAGTGCAAGGATGCCAAGTGAAGATAGCTGTAATTGATTCACGTGTTTATAATTTGCAGATTAGGCACTCTGCCAAAGATGCTCCATTTGGAGGCTCCGAGAACTTGAAAGTAATTTAAATATTTTTAATATGGTCAAGAGATGCATCCGCCCTCGATGTCACTTGGAATTGGCATCCTTCCCTGTGCATTGGTTTTGTTTACATAAAGTGAATCATCCAGTGATTACTTAACCCTGCTGGCATGAAGGAACTGAAAAGGGCACTCCTTCAGTTTATGACAAAGGAATAAAACTGAAGTGACTGTACAGGGAATGTACTATTATCCAGCTTTCAGCTCAATCAATCAAAATGACCTCATCCCTCTAAAGCTAAACCATATATAACAATTTCCCCCTGTTCTAATGTGAGACACCGGAGAAGCCAATCAATCTGCTCAAGCTGTTTTCACTCAGATACATCTGCTTAGATATCAAGCACAAGCTCCTGTGGTAAAGCCACACAGGATTTAACAGATGCTACATAGTCAGGTTGCTATGATATTTCATACTGCATTTATTTTAAAGGCATAGTTTGACAGTTTGGGAAATACTCCTGTGTTCTTAACAAGAGAAGGATTAGAAGATCGATACCACGCTCATGTCAGTATTATAAATATGCAGCTCTGGAGAAAGGCCACAGGCCTGGAAGGAGAAAAATGGCTTGTCCAAGGAGAAGAAATGCTTTCAACTAGCACCTCTAAAAGGTCACCATTAGACACATCACATGTCTTTCCTTGTTTTTTTTTTAAATTGTGGTTTTATAGAAGGATTTTACAGTCAAGAAACAGTTTGGCAAACTAAAATTGTTTAATGAACTGAGGTGTTTACCATCAAATTGTAAAGTCACCATCATGCCACCATGTTAGTATCTGAAACAAAGCAACCAGAAGCCATCAAATACTTTGTCAACTCACTTAAGTCCCAATCATAAATGGACTTGTGCATATCAACAAACTATGAATCCTGAAGAAGAAAAGAAAATACTGAAAATGAGTCTGAGGTTGGGTTCATGATGTCAATCGCTGAAGAAGAAAATGGCGAACAACCCTCAGTTTGAATCTGCAGACAAGCCTTAACATCTGCTAGGAACAACAGGATCTAGTCCGTGCAGAACTGGAAATCCACGTGTTTTGATACACAGTGTCCCTCATGTCCTGGAGCATGCCTGAATAATCTCACAAACTGCAGGTGGCGCCTGCTGGGCTGCAGCTTATGTGTGTAACATTAAAAGCCTTACTCAAGTTTAAATCATGTAAAACACTGCAAAAACTACCCGTTCTGTACTCGTTAACTGTTGCACTTGTTGAGATGCTGAAAGCAATAACGGCCTGTGATTAGCTCAGGGTAGTTACAGCTCACAGGGAGATCAAACAGAAACAGGATCGAAGAAATCAGAAAACAAAACAAACAAACTTGACTTTATATGTAAAGATGTGCCACACGCTGTGTGTAACGGCCTCGGTGAATAACTTCACAACAGCGCAGTGAGTGGGACGGCAACAGCAAAAGAACAATCTGTGCGTTGCAGTGCAGTCGGTCAAACTCATTGTCTTTCAAATTTCTGAGCGGTGACCTCAGGCTTCAGCAAACATGAGCTCCTGTACGAGTCATGCAACACACTGTGGGATGAAACTCATCTCTATTGATTCATAAACAACCACAACAAGTCCATCTGAATGTGTAGACAGACACAGACACACACCCACAGCAGCATCAAAGAAACCTTTTCATGGCATCTAGGAAAAGATTCTCCATAGCAGAAGATCTTCTCATTTTCCATCAAACATAACGCATCTTAATTCTTCAGTTTTCTGGATAATACAGTGCGTCTGCTTCCTAAATGAATCCAAACACAACGGCCAACATAGCTCTTAGATTATAGGCCAGCTTCATTATGTCTGCTGAGCTACTAAACTCCTTTATACCGAACATGAATTTGATGAAACATCACAGTTCATGCACAATGTAAAAGATTAAAAGATCATCCATATAAACGTGTCATACAGTATGTAGGTCACTTTTACTTAAGTAAAATAAATAATCCTGGGATATGGAATAGATTTAAATTAATCAGCTTTTATAGTGGAGGGAAAAGGCATGTGGTTATGAGTATTAAAAAAATGAACCACAGTCAGATCAAAAAGTAAGACTTATAATAACACAGTATTGGGGAAAAACATCAGTTTTATAACAATGTGACTTCAGTAATTCTAACAGCATTTCATGGCATATAATTAATATATCAAAAATATTTGTAATATTTTGCCATGAGAACCACTTCAATATCACAGCTGGCAAGAAGGGAAGCTTGGTTCGATTACTTAATATTAGAGCAGGTGAAATCAGTCAATTGATTTATGATCTGATTGTCAAAACCTAACTGAGCTGATTAACTGTTTACTGTAACTTTTAATTTTAACTACTTAAAAAAACACATTTTTTCTGCACATTCAAATGTGTATTCTGCTACAGTGAATTCACTAGCTTTCTGTTTGTTCTAGAAAACAATTAGGATTAACCTAGTAAATATTATAATGATCGATCATGAATAAAGGGGCCAATTAATCGAGCATTAAAGCAATCCGAGGCGCAGTGGAGATGTCTTTTTTTTTTATAAACTAATGACATTGTTTTAAATAAATCTATAGTCTACCTGTCAAATAAATGTACAAAGTCCACGCTTTACATCGGGACAATAAGTAGGCGCCTAAGTTAAATCAGGCATGTACCAAATAAAAACGCCTGAGTCAAATGTAGCGTGTCCTACAGCAGCGCTTGTTACACTGCATCACAAATCATTTCAGTCTCAAACGTGAAATTTCAGAAATTAATCAGCTTTGTTGTAACTTTTATATTCCTATTATGTAATCAGTCCAGGCAAGCACACGCATTAGGACACGAACAGTAAACCCACTCACTCACCCTCTCTCTCTCTCTCTCACACACACACACACACACACACACACACACACACACACACACACACACACTCACTCACTCACCCTCTCTCTCTCTCTCTCACACACACACACACACACACACACACACACACACACACACACACACACACACACACACACACACACACAGTCTTTTTTCACCGTCTATTTTCTATTGATCACTCACCGGCCTTCCCCTCCTCTTTCTCGGACCTCATGTCCTTCTCGGCACAGGCTATGCTCGGCTCCACTGTCAGCCTCGGTGTGAGCTCTCATAGCAGATTAAAAAAAATAATTAAACGCACACCTATGCGTCCCGGCCAGTGCACACACAGACCATTCAAACCTCACATACAAACACACACACGCACACTGCGCTGCCGGTCCGGCCGCTCCCAGCTCTGCTTTCTGTGGCTCCACCCAAACAGGTTACCAGGAAGTCATCCCCTGAGAGAAACTCGCTACCTTTCCTGCCCCCTTTCGTACCAAACGAACCTCTTTCTCTGTGTACCTGCGTAACGAGGTGTCCACGGGCAACTAGGACAACATTCACCCACGCCCACTACCGCTTTTCATCCCCCCCTCCTACCTTCCGCCTCCTACACACGTGTGGGAGGGTGGAGGGGGCGGGGAATACAAACTGCACCAAGGCCCTCAGGTAATGAGCCAGGTGAGTCAGTGGCGTTCTCACCCCACCTGATGGCCGAGAACACTGTGAAGCGTGTGCTTTTACACTCCACCAGCTGAACGCAAGAGGATACACCCCTCTGTGAAAGCTATGCACTCTCTGTGGGCCTCTACATGAGTGTACAGTGCTCACTTCCTGGATGCAAATGTGTGTTTTGGCCATAGGAAGGAAAACAAATCCCCCTCCAAACACAGCCAATTAAACTTCAGTATAAAGCGCTTTAAAGAGGAGGAAAAAGGACCACAACAGTGGCGAATTACTTCAAACTAAACAGCCTTACCTCTTCACAGTGAGATTAGAACATTAGTATGAGCAATGCACCTTATCATTAACCCTCTGGGGATGGGGTTGGTCTTTGCCCAGTGCTGAGTAAGGACAGACTGTGCCACGTTAGATAGGAACTGGGATGTGTTTGAACAGATTAATAATAAATAAGGTGAAGGCTGGTCCAGTTTTCTTCTCGAGCCTCTTCAGGCTCAAAACCCAAAGGCAGGTACAGTGAGGTGATTTGAAGAAAAGAGACAGGACTGTACCTGAATTAATTCAGCCTAAAGGGCCCACTTAGATAGAAACCTTTCTTTTCTTTTCTTTTTTTAAGTTTATGAGCACCTGAGCAACATAACTAGCATACTAAAGTGTAAGCATAATATATTTGTGTGTGTAGGAGTGTTTGTATGTCACAGAAACTTCAGTTAAATCTCTTGCATGTAAAGATGTGACAGCAGTTCAGAGCAGCTGCGCCGTTTGTCCCGGCTGTCAGAGGTTGATGCTTAGCTTTTTAACTCCGTCCAAAGATCAAATGTGGTCTAACCAGATACTTGTCACATGAGGCAATGGATCTGTCAGTCACGCACTGACACCTCAAGGATTACTGCCAGGCTCATTTTCTCTGTCCGATCACAGCCCAGAGTAAAGATTGCAACAGTAACTCTTCATTGGCAGTTATTGTAAGACATCAAAAAGAAGGAGATTTATCTCGTTGTAGAGAAAGGCAGATGCTGCAAATGCTTTGGGTTTAGGGTATGGCCTGCATCATAAATCCTTGATTTAGTTTATTAGAACTTTTGAATGATTCAATCTAATAATAATGTAATTATATTCACTTAGATTAATATTTGAACCTTTCTATATCTGTTTTCTTTGTCTTTATTTAAATAGATACTTTTTTTCGTCAAATGTAGCACTTCATAAATCTAAAGTCATGGTGCAACTACACCAAATTTTATTCACAGTATTGCTTTTATTCTGACACCTCTTCAGTCTGAAATTTTCCACTCCTCTGTGCCCTTATTCTTCAGCTCAACTCCCTGTATCACTATGCCATTCATTTGCTTTGCTAACATTAAAGCAAGAAGAAATCCTAAAAGCCTTCTTTTTCTACCCTCCACTCTCCTCTGCTGTATTGCTCTCCCTTCTCTCAGCAGAGAACGGTTGACCTGTCAGTCTGCATTATCAGCACTGGGGAGTGCTGATAGAGAGTTAGGATGAAGTGGGATTAAAATATTAGCTTGCCTACAGAGAGTACAGGCTGTATAAAAAAAGGAGGAAAGGAAGAAAACTCAAAACAACAATAGGCAGTGGGAGAAGCAGGAGAATGAGTGGCCGAGGTCACTAGAGCCGGTGCTCATTGTCGATGGAAATGACATCAGACTTGTCGAACAGCAACCGAGCATGTTCTTCCAGCTTTGAGGCTTTAGACTTGGAAGAAAAGACCTGAATTACAATTACAGTGCAGACTTTCTGGTTTGAGAACAAGCGCGGACAATAGTAGTCATTAGAATGAGAAACACTAACGGACACAAGCAACAATGGACATACAATCAATTGACCTCATGATCGATACCTTTTGTGCCACGGATACACACTGGTCACTTTGACTGCTGCACTTCAGAAACTGACAGAGGCTATTATCCTGAGCTGCACACTGACAGCAGTGATTGGAGGAGGTAAGTGGCCATGCAGCCCTGCAATAACTGCATGCTGCATTGTAACTCTAGCGCAATAAACATCAATATAGTTCCATTCAGATTAAAGCGGTTTGCAGAGTGAAATGTTTTTCTCTGAGAATCAATCGAGTCTCCCAATTTGGTGTCAGCACTTCTGTGTCTTGCATTGGGAAACAAAACACGTTATTTAGCTGCGATAAATCAAAGGCTGTAATGGATGGTAAAGCCCTCGTGGTCAGGCACCAAGTGCTGTTATCTGACTGTTCTCACCACCCTCTAGCCTGTGCAGCCTTTTGCTCAGCTTTAACCCCCCATTGCACCCACAAGTCAAGCTGACAGCTCTGTGTCTGTCTTCACCATGCTCACTTCTTGCTGTCACCAAGGCAACATCTTGTCTTTTGGAGCGCCGCAGTACCTTTGCCTAGCGAGCAGTCTGGTGTGCCAAAGTCCATCAGGCTGGATATTTCTGTTGGGTAGCACATGTCTGTCACCACTGTCTTCTGCCTGTGACGCATGGATGGATCTGTAGGAGAAAGAGATGAAGTTAGATTTTACTGAAATGGATCAATCAAAAACAAAAAAGAAGAGCTGTATGGCTCTTGTTCTGGAGCGCACACACACACGCAGAGCAGGCATCAAAGCACAAATGTGAGGAGCTGGGGTCGAGGTGGGTTGCAAAGTGGCTTGCCAAACAGATGTAAGTATTTTAAATAAACTCAAATACCGCCTCTTTTATGAAATTTGATATTGGAAAGTCATAGTACTTTACCATGCAGCTGCTGATAATTTGCTGTTATCATCCCAACTGCTGGGATTGTGTTAAGCTCAAATTTTGGACATTTTCATTTTTCACGTGCAAAACTTTATCCTACACAGTTAAGCACATTTACACCAACAGCCAATTTAGAAATAACAATTAACCTAACATGCATGTCTTTGTTCTGTGGGAGGAAGCCTGCAGGAAACCTACACAGTCAGAGGAGATCAAATTCCATAGAAAAAAGGCCCAGAGATTAGGAAATTTAAACCCTTTCTTGATGTGGGATGTCAAAGCTAACCAACGCTCCTCCGTGCCACCCATGCCGTTTTTAGTCAGCAAAACTCTCTGCTATAAAATGTTGATGTAACGCTGTGTGACTGCCTGTTAAATCAGGGAATGCAATCTGACGTCTGAATTTTACACATGTAAAAAATACGAGTCTCTCTCTTACAGATCACTGCAGTTGGGATCCACAAAGCAATTACACCACAGAATGAGTATCAGTAATGATGCATGGTCGTTGAATTAATACTAAAATTCCACCACCCCCTGCCTATCTGAGTAAGGCCAGAAGACACTGTGCCTGTGCAATGATCTTTTGTGCTCCATACATTGATAAAAGGTTAATGGAACTGCTCAAGGAGGACTCCTGTGAATTGCAGTGAAAGAGACCCATCTGCTCATCATTCCTCCCCTTTTCAAAGAAAAATGGTTTGAGGGAGCACATGTTTGTTTTTAAGTCATCAAAATTCTCCAGTTCACTGCCTTTCTCCCAGCTTCTTCTTCCTTTTTTTTTCCTGGTCCACCTCTGGTGTCTAAAGCATGAAATAAAATGACAATGATTATGGGAGTCAGCAATATCCTCACTGTACCAGGGAGTGATTAAGTAGAGCATGATGGTGGGCTTATGATCCCACAGTCGGTTTAATATCTTTAAACCTGCTTACCTTATACATTCTATGGGGCTATGAATATAGGTTCTCCTCTCAGATACAGAGACATACAAATGCATTTTCTAAATTTCGACATTTTCCTTCAGTACAGCAATAACTGTCTACCCTCAGGTGCCTTCTACAGTAGAACCACGTGCACATCCACTCTTCTTCAATAATGATCTCACTCTTTCCCTCCTAATCTGCATATTTTGACAGTTTTAATTTCACAACCCTATAGTATTTATCTGCATTATTGACCTTCCCCTCCATTCTCCCCCTCCTCCATCCCCCTGACCCGTCAATAACAGTTTAGGTGTTGTTAAGCTGACCTTTTCTTTGATTTTTAATATGGAGATTGGAGAGCAGGCGGGCTCATGCTCGACCGCTCTTACCACAAACATTAATGAGAGGGATAGATAGAGGGAAAAGATGAAGCTGCTGGCGATGAGACAAATACATAATCTATGCCCATACTTATTTAAGGGTGTTGGCTCTCTGTACTCTTTTAAAAAGATGTCAATACCTCTGCTGGAGCCATAGTATCTCCCTATTTTATTATCATTAACTGTTACGCAGTATTTAAATATCTGCCTTCTCCATGTGCATGTTTCATTTTTTGGATATTTGTCTTGGTACTTTATTATATTTTCTGAGCTTTTTACTGATTTAAGTGGCCACCAATTCCACAGGGGCTTTGGTTAGGTACAGTTCATTGTAATTCAAGGGAACACACCCTGTCATGGCCCAAATGAGCACCACAGAGAGCGATTATCAAATCACTTCATTTCGGCCTGGCTGGACCTCAGCTGTGAGAGGTTAAAGGCTATGGAAATTAAAGGGTCCAGCTGCGCAGGTCCACCTGTAGCCTGGCTGCCCAAGCCGAGGCCACAAGGGACAGTCTGTGCTGCCCTTTGTGATCTCGGCCAATTATGTCTTATAAAGTTAATGTGTTTGTCACTCACATCTCTCAGTTAAATGTGATGATACCATTTTGTCATTAGGCCCAATGTTACTATTAAAAAGGTAGGGTATTTTAATAACATTTAAACTAAAGAAAAACGTGTTTTTGTTGCTTCAAAACCTGTGACAAAGAGAGAGAACTGTTTTGTTGTTGTTTGTTATTTTTGGACTGGGAGCTAAGCTTCTCTCTCTGGTCGACTGAATATACTGACATTTTTTACACCGACGAATGGACTGCAAACATCACTGCATATTTAAAATATAGATTCCCTGATTTTAAACACTGCGCATCTGATCTAATCTAACTACGCGTCCACTAGAATTACAGTCAACACTCTACTGAAGTTACACGTAGTCTCCAAACTTCACAAATCAACAAAAATATTGGGTTGCTGTCAAAGGAAGGGCACAGGCTGTGCTCATGACGTGCCTTCCAGGACCTTGAAAATGAAGCAGCTAAGTGTAATTTATCCATTCATTCACTACTTATGTTGATCAGGGTTGCAAGGGAAATGGAGCCTGTCCCAGCTGCAAGAGGCAAGGCACTCCCTGGACAGGTGACCAGTCTGCTGCAGGGCTAGCACAGAGAGAGCGAGAGAAAGACAACCATTAGCACTCAAATTCACACCTATGGGCTAATTTAGGATCACCTACACCAGCCCACACTCCTTCTACTGTGAGGCAACAGTACTAACCACCATGTTGGCAAAAAGATTCAATATTAATCCCTATTTTCTCTTTATTATTGTAGGGCCTTTACCTTACACTATAAATTGCCTGGGGGGTGGGGGGGGGGGGGGGGGGGCTGCTGTCGTGATTTGGTGCTAAATAAATAAAATTGAATTGAATTATTAAATGGATTTTTCAGAAATGTGGTCTTTCCTTCCTGTGACAGGACAAACAGATGGCACGCAGCTGTGTAGTGGGCCATTGTACGACATTAAGAGTATTTTGACTATAGACACTATAACTGTTTTGCTCCCAACTGACAGAGTGAGGCACCACTTTTGACAGAGTGATCTATGTGTTTTTAAAACACTTTTATTCCTGTGGCAGTTTGATGTTGCACATGAGGTTTAAATTGTGAGATTGAGGATCGTCGAGATGCATTTTTAAGAAGCCCAGTTTTTCATAAATGTGTTTTGCCGGTGTTGGAGGCGCGCTGATGAAAGCTGAGTGACAGTACGGCATTACACAAATGTGGTTCAAAAAACATTTTGATTGGTTATATGCAAACAACGTCTCTTTCTACTGAGATGAATTGTTAAGGGCACACCTACAGGTACAGATGCACTATTACAAACTAAAGCCAAAATATATATATATGAAATGCAAATTGTTTTCTTTTATGCATTATTTACCTTCTATTAGAAAGCATCCACAAAGCAAACCCATAATACTTCAGCAGAAAATTTGCATTTTTATTTCCTATTAAGTCAAAAGTTATATTGAGTTCTTTAAAAATGTAAGAGCCTTCTTTGCAGCGGGGGAAGCACAGCATTACAATGGACTCAGGAACAGCTAATTATTAATGAGAATATGAGGCGGTGAGTTTGAGAGTCAGAGGAGCTATTCAAACATGTGACCCAACTTTCCCTCTTAGTGAACACTCAGCTTTTGGAGCCATAATGGCATTAACAGTACATGATAGAAAGAGTCGACGCTCAGCAGGAGCCAGCGTAGGTACTGAAGCAGAATGAGAAGACAACTACCATCAGTTTCGAGAGAGCCCACCTTCAGCTAACCTTTAATTATTCTGGCAGTCACTCGATCATGTGGCAGATGCATTTATTCCTGTATCAATCAGTGCACCGGAAAGGAAATAAGAGCTATTAGCATGTAGCTACTATGGAATACCAACACCCTAAAATACTGTCCTGCTGAGTTCAGACACACAGATCTGTTTTATTATTGCCGGTGACTGACACAAACATGTACGGGCACCACTTGCAGTAATTTATAATGAGCGGAAACACAAGCTGTTGATTGTGTGCAAAGTGGGGCAGAGTTTAAGAGGTGAGTGACTGATCAGTCGCTCATAGAGAACAGAAGCTCATTGTAATGTTTACTGTTTTCACACATTCTCCCTGAAAGGCTTTATGGTCTTTGTTAAGGCAGATGAGTTGCAATCCTAAACAGAGGTTGTCGTGCAGTTTAAATTACAATAATTCAATGCCTCTTTATACATAGTGAGGGGATTTTTTTGTTTTGAGCTGCTCATTTTTACTCTGCACATGTACTCTACTCTTTATAAAAAGAAAGTATTATGGAAATCCCTTTCATGTTAAGTAACGCTAGACCAGAACAAAAATGTTCAGGAGATATGAGATTACATGTTTTATGTGCAAAATGAATCAGTAATACAACAAACAAGTACTGACAATCAGAGCAAAATTACCTATAGTAATGAACTAGTATCTAGTATTCTTGTTTTATCCACACTTGTCACATTTAAAGGCTATCCAAACCTACATAACCCTATGTGAAAATGTGAAAATCCTCCCTAAACCTCATAGCATGTTGTGCTGCCCTTGGCACCAAAAATTGTAATGAGTGTTTCTGAGAAATGGCAATGAGTCTTTCTCATAAGAGTGGAGGAATTTTGGCTCCCTCTTCTTTGTAGGATTGTTCTTATTCAGCCACATTAAAGGGTTTTTCAGCATGAACAGCCTGTTTAAGGTCACACCATCTCAATCTGATTTGAGTCCGGCTTTTGACTTAGACCCACCAAAATCTTAATTTTATTTTATTTTTTTTAGCCATTCAGTGGTGAACTTGTCATGCTGCATAACCCAAGTGAGTTTGAGCTTTGTAACCCTTTCAAAACTGATAGATAGACTTTATTTCTCTGCCATTTTTGTGTCGTTCTGTTGCGTTTTGGACATTTTAGCCTGCTTCACTTTGTCAGACAGGTTCTGCTTAAGTGATTCAGCAGTACTGACAGTAATCAGGCGTGGGTGTGGCTAGAAAAATTAAACCCAGCTTTCCAAAGTAATGTGCTTAATCACATTTAATTCATGATTTCACAAGGGGACAGGTACTTTTTCACATAGGGCCAAGTACGATTGGGTAGATTTTTTCCCCTAATTTTGTATGTACTTCGTGATCTGAAATATCTAACTGTGACAAAAATGCTGTTTTCTATAGATGTGGTGGCAATATTGTTATCAATAACATATTTTGGCCACAATAATTTAGCAAGAATCGGATATAGAATCTGTAACACAATGTGAAGAACCTCAAGCAGTATTTAAATGAAAATTCACCACCATGCAGGCTTTGAATACATTAGCAAAGCTGAATGAAATGAAGCCTTTTGGATTTCTAACCTCTGGCATCGTACTGAGCCAGAAAAACCCCGCCTGGTTACATAAGACAACAGGATTGAAGTCGGATATTTAGTGTTTGAATATTTCACAAGGGAGACTGGTCATCCCTCACCTCAGTGCTCATGGGTCCCTACTGGTATCATCAGGCACAGACACACAGAGTGCTTCCAAATCCCAGTGTACAGAACACTGAAGTGACACTCCCGCAGCACCGTGCACCTCCACTGTTAGGTATCATTAACAGCCTCTGACACAGATAGCAGTGAGAAATTGAAAATAAATCACTTTTATGATGGAACCAAATGAAATAAGGAAATGACTCAAAAAATACTCAAAAAAACAAAACAAGAGAAGAGTGAAGAGTTCATAAACTCAGGCTGTAAACATGTCAAATAGTTATATGACAACACTGAAATTCTTCCAGGAAAAGTTGACTTAGTATTCAACACAGTCGTCGCCTTATAAGAAAAGCAACTGAAAGATTTCTCTGGGGATTAAAACTGAAACTGCATGCTATATACTGAAGGTTGAGCTGTCACATCTCTATTATACAACCCCAACATGTAGCCAAACCACTGAAGCAAAATGCCATTCCTCTAATGTTTTTTTCTTTGCCCGGAGCTGAAAACTTACTGTCTATTAATCTGTGTTTATAATAATCCGTGACACAGTGAATCAATACTCCTGGCACTCAAATAACAGAGGCCTGAAAGGCTGCTCCAAGGCTGCTGTGATCCATAGCCTCTGGATGCTGTCTGTGAGTTGCCATTAAGCCTGCAACAGCAGCCTGCCCTGAGGAAACATGGGCGAAAAAGCCCCTTCAGGGACACATCAATTACATCAATGAGGAGAAATTGCCTGGGGAAGATGAGCGTCCAGGGTTACCGGTGTTATGAGCGGTGTTGCTCATCTTAGACGTCTGCAGGTTTGTTGCGTTTTGTTCACTCTAATGATGTCTGTGTGCAAGGACAGAGTCAAGAAAAGTGTGCTGTCTCCAAAATTTTACAAACCCCTTTCACTAACGTTGAACTGGAACTCCTTTTTTCAGCGCAGGGATTGACAGGGAGATTTATTCCACAATATAACACACAAATGTTTCCATACCATTGAGAAATTGTTGCTATCCCTTTAATATCTCAGCATGTAGCAGCCCATCGTGGCTAATGCTGCACATCATTGCAGTTTTATAGCGGTTGTACATTTTTGCATCATTGTGATAAAGTTTAATGATCTGTTGGTTACAGTATTTAAATCACTGTGGCAGATAAAACATCTGAACATTTCCATCTGCTTATTTTATCTAGTTTATGAGACTGTAAAAAAAAAATACAGCCACTTTTCTCTGAAGTAGTGAACAAATGATTCGTAATCCATATTTGATATCTTAAAAAAGGAATCCCTCTTAGGATAAGAAACAGAGACCTTCACCTATTTTCCAAAAAAGGACCTGCAGCCAGAAAAAACCCACTGAAATTATAAATCCTTTTCTGAGCCTTTTCTCCTCTCCGACTGTATTTTGTAGGGTTGTTTACTCTAATTTCCTGTAGTCCTAACAACTCATTGCCATCAAAATAAGAAATGTGTGCACTCCACAATGAGGGCTTAAGCAGAGTCGACAAAGACATATGAATGAGCTTCTTTTGAATTACCAATGCAGTACCAATTGCCACACCTGCTCACAACAATATCAGCATTTCAGTGCTCAACCCTGTGATTAAAATGAGCTGTGCTGTTATGTCGAAACCAAAACAGCTGAAGGGCTCAGGAGAACGGAAAGTACCTCAGTTCATTATTCATGACAGTACCATCAGGAAAACAAGGTTAAGGGATGATACCTAACCTTGGAGTCACTATGGGATGATTTACAGTAGTTGTGCATCATTCAGTAGTAACGCTGGCTGATGAATAATCACCGCGGAGCTGACCTGCCAAACTGGAATAGCAGGAGACTAGAGCTTAATGACAAGCAGTGACAAAAAAGAAATAAATAAATGAATCCCATCATCCTTCATGATAGCTACAGATGAAGGCATAGGATGGATACATGACGGTCCATCAAACATTTGTAATAATACTGCAGTATTATTGTGGTGCAGCCAGTGAAAAATGAGGAATTCATTATGGTGTAGATAATGAAAGTGATGTGAACCCATAAACACTCAGTAGAATAGTGTTTAATCCATGACAGACTTTCTGAAGAGGAGGATCCAGTGCTTAAGGTTCAGTTGGATTAGTCAGGATCTGACATGGGTCTATCCTCTGTGACCACAAACAAGAACAAACTCTGAATTCCAGGGTTTTCCCCACAATACAGCTGGATAAATGAGATGAATTCTCATCTAAATAAAAACATTAATATCCTTTGGACACAACAGACGAATGGAAGAACACAATGACACATGCAAGAGTTTCCTCTCATGCAAACATGCTCAGAATCACATGTGAGCTTGTGCACACACACACACACACACACACACACACACACACACACACACACACACACACACACACACACACTGTATGGCTCATCTGACTCTTTGGGCCACAGCTGGCCATTGCAGGGCATCATCCGCCCTGCCATAACCCAAAGGCTTTGCTGGACTAGGAAAGCTAGATGAGGACGGATTTAAAGTGAAGATTAAGCAGGAAAATCTGCCTGGAAGAAATCCAACGCTGACACAACTTAAAAAAAATATAAAAAAATTCCTCCTATTCCTTGTGCCAATGCCTTCTGATCGCGACAGCTGGCCAGGATTGGCTTGGGAACATTTGGAAAATATGAGACTTATTTTACTTCCCTCTCCCCATAGGCTTAAGCTTGAGTAAAAAAAACAAATCTCATATGTAATCTTGCCACACTACCTATCCCAGCTCCTACAGGAATGAGAAAGAAGAAAGGCTACCATCAAAATATTCATATTTCTTTTTAAGTAAACAGGTTATTTTTCCATACTGGTCAATCCAACCAAAGGCTAAACTATCAAAACCTCTGCTTGTAAGTTATAGATGAGTTTGTGAGAAAAAATGAAAACCAAAACGAACAAATGAATCAAAAAGATGAGAAAAGGTGACAGATTGAAGGGCTTTGCTGCAAGACCAGAGCATCTTCTGCAGAGGAAACCACTGCAGCTCTTCAGTCTATTCAGTCTGAATAATACAACACAGTAGCATAGCACTTGGAGGCTGTGTTTGGTGTGAAACACAGAGAGATTTTGTATTAGAGTTGCTACAGTATAATAGCTCTAGTAGTATGTGATGCATAGTACTGACCAAAAGAAGCACAGGCTAAATTTGTGAATAATACAACTGAGACTGCAATGTTCACTGGGCCCAGACAAGCTGAGTACTGATGCAAGGATGGAGATCACCCACAGTGATACAGAACACTGTAGCCAACCAGTCAATGAAGAAAGTCCACAAAGAGAATTGAATATATCCTCCAACTTACAACAACTCAGCTAACCCCAGTTTAAACAAAGCAGCTGCAGCTATGCTGGGGCAAAAATAAAAGTCATATCTGACGGCAACATGTTTTATTGATTTAAAAAAAATGTTATTGTGATGCGAAATATCTTGCTCTTGTTATAAACAAAGCTTGCCTGCTACAGTTGCCATGCCTGTCTATTATAGTTGCTAATTGCACGAGAAAAGCGGAGAGAACACAAACCATGCTGTGCTCCTGGCACCAAGCATAATATGAAAAAAGCCCAGTAAGCCACAAGTGTTTTTTTTTGTTGTTTTTTTTTGCTATCTTGGAACCAACAACAAAGTCTAGAGCTATTAGTCAAACTGTGCTCTCTTGCTGTAATGATCCTCAAATCGGCAAGCACACAATGATTCTGGGAACCTGACAGATGAGAAAAACAAGCATTTATGACAATGACATTTACCAGCAGGTCTTTTGTCTTTGGGTCTTTTTTGGGGATAGAAGTTATTGTAGATTCTCAAGACTCTTGAGATGAATGTGTGCTATTAAATTGACTTCATTTCACTTTACTTAAAGGAGATTTTACAAATCTGTCTTGCAGTGATACACGGGTGCCCATTTGGAGACCAAAAAAGGTATTGTTTGCTGTAATCATTTCTCTTGCTAAATATTAAGATAGCACCCAAAACTTTATCTGAAGCAAACTCAAGGCTGTATCAGTTTTTAAAAACCATGCTGATATCCTCGGAGTTCAAAATGTTTTTGTACAAAATATCCTCTTTGTGCCTTTCTCTATAGTAGTGAAAGAGCTATAACAAACATGCACTTACAGGTACACCTCGACAGTACTGGGTTGGCCCCCTTTTTACCTTGGTGTAGATTCATAAAGGTGCTCAAAAAATATCTCAGAGATTTTGACCCTTATTGACATGATAGCATCACACAAATGCTGCAGTTTTTGATGTGAATCTTTCATTTCACATCCCAAAGGTGCTCTGCTGGATTGAAATTTGGTGGATGTGGAGAAGGTTGTTTTTTTTTTTTAAACATTGTGCTTAATTGTGCTGGGAGCAGCAATCAGAAGACGGGTACACTGTTATCATAAAGGGATGGATATGTTCCTGAAAATACTCAGCTAGGCTGTGGTGTTTAAAGGCTGCTCGGTTGGTACACTTTGACATTACACCACCACCGCTACCAACAGCCTATAAGGCTAAATCACCTTTCTTCTCCATTCTGATGTTTGGTTTGAGCTTCAGCAGGTCCTCTTGGCCAGGTCGACATGCCTAAATGCAAAGATTTGCTTCCATGTGACTGACTAATCAGACATTTGTATTAATGAGCAGCTGAATGTGAATCCCTGAGAATCGGGCTGATGAGCCTATGGTCTACTTTTTTTAAAAAACAGACCCAAAAAAACTGTAAGTAGTATCCTAGAAGAAACTTAAATGATTAACACAGGAGCCCTTCACATTAATTCATTTGAACCATAATGATATCTAAAAAAGGGACGCATGAGTGTGAGAAACAGAAATAGAAAAGTCACTCTATTATTGTTGGTGGATGAAATACTGCATATTATACAGCATTACATCCCTCTGGTGTGGTGATGGATTACACAGTGTACTGGCAAGTTTTACTGTAATGGTGAAACATTCAGCAAATGAAAAATGACCCAGTAAGCTATCCACACCATGACTTCTACTCACAGCTAGTGTTAAAATGGATGCTAAAGTCTTTAAGGTCATTGCCTTCTTCTTGCAGTGCCTTACAGTTCAATAAGAGCCTGAATCAGCTTTTTGCTCAGCAGTATGCAGCGCTCAGAATGAGTAATGTCTCAGCACAGGCCCAATCTAAAGAAGGGAGCTGACCACTTTCTTACGCCCTTTCCTACAACATCAAAGAACAGCAAAGAGTTCCTGTATAGCAAAGTATCCACACTCGATCCTCTCCTCTCTGTCAGTGCAGCAGCCCCCATGAGACTATAATTAGCTGAATGGCAGTAGAAGAGCTAATTAGCATCCCAGCTAAGTTTTACAACTTAACCACAAAGCTTCAAGCACAAGTCACACACACACACCACAAACCGGGTGTCTCTTCCTGGCACAGTGCATGTCTACCAATTACTGAAGATTTCCATACCTGCAGCTACAGTGTAAACACTTGGTAATTAATAAAGGTGACCTCCACAGTCAGGGTTGTAGAGATTTGTTTTTGTTTTGGGGTTTTTTTTTGGTGAAATAATGTTCTCCTTTTCTATGTAAACATAATCTGTTTCAGGTAGTTAAATAAGTCAGACATCTTCCTTTTATGAAAGTACCTTATATTCAAAAATATTTTGTGGAACACACAAAATGAATATATGCTTGGTTACTTTTACAATTATTTCTGCTAACAGCCAAAGGCTGAATATTAGACATAAATGATCAGTGAGGGAAGAAATTATACTGAAATCTGTTTTGTGTTTTACGTTACTCTATTTACTTAAAAATAACTCATGAGCAGTGAGTTATGTGACATTTAACTGCACTTCAGATTTCTTTTTGTGTCCTTATCTGCACTTTGGCTAATGAACAACTACATTTTCAAGATATCACAATGATAAATGACACAGGTTGATGACATGCCTCTGATCCCATTTTTTTTTAAAATATCTGTATTGTAGCATCACAAATCACCACAGGTTATTTGCACAAGTTGACATGCCTCATAACACCACGTCAGTCATTGTGACATTCAGTCATGTGGAAAAAGAAAGCTCCCCAGGACTTTATGCAGAGAAAAACTAAAAACACTCCATGATTCAGTAGATTGTAAAATCACCTTAAGCAGAAGTAACTTGAAGTAATTGTTTTCTGAATAATTTTATTAGACTATCACATAATTATTTTGGCGGACTCTTCTTTATATTGTTGCTTCAGTTCGTTGAGGCATTATTTATACACAGCTCTCTTAAGGTGCCACCACAGCATTTCAGTCAGGTTAGGGTCTGGACTTTGACTGGACCATTGTGGCTCCTTGATTCTTTTTGTGTTGAGTGATTCTGGTGTAGATTTGTTGCTGTGCTTGGGATCATTGTCCTGTTGCATGACCCAATTTCAGCCCAGCTTTAGCTGCCAAACAGATGGCCTTACATTGACGAGAATACTTTGGTATAAAAAAAGAGTTCGTGGTTGACTCAGTGACTGCAAAGTGTCCTGCAGCTCCAAAACGAGCCCAAATCATCACCCCTCCACCGTGCTTCACGGTTGGTATGAGGTGTTTGTGCTGATAAGCTGTGTTTGGTTTTCAACAAACACAGTGCTATGCATCACAGCCAGATCTCTTCCCTTTGGTCTCAAAGGACATTGTTCCAAAAGTCTTGCTGTTTTGTTTTTTCTGCGAACAGGTCCAATCGAGCTGTACTTGTTCAGTCTTTTTCTAACTGTACTGTCATGAACTTTAACAGCCTGTAGAGTCTGACATGTAGGCTCTTGGGTTTTTGGAGTTTCTCTGATTTATTGCACGCTCTAGCCTTGAGGCAAATTTGCTGGAATGTCCACTCCTGGAAAGATTGACATCTGTCTCAAATGTTTTCCACTAGTGAATAATTTTTCTCAGTGTAGAATAATGAACTTCAGATTGTTTGGAAGTGGCCTTATGACCCTCCCCAGATTATTGGGCAGCAGCAACCATTTCTCTAAGAGCACTGAGGATGTCTTTCTTACTTGGCATTATGTTAACATACACCTGAATGCTCCAGACCAACAAACTGTCAAAACGTCTACGTTTATAGAACTGAATGCTGTAGATCAGCGGTCCCCAACCCCCGGGCCTCAGACCGGTACCGGTCCGTGAGTCGTTTGGTACCGGGCTGCGAGAGTTGAGGCTCAGGTGTGAAATGTATGGTTTTCAGGTTTTTTATCGATTTTCAGCGTTATTTTGTTATCGTTTTTATCGTTAACTCGGTTTTGGGTCTTTTCACGTGTGTTATGAATAAATCTTCTTTTTTTCGGTACCGGTACTAGTTTTTTTTGTTGTATTTATCCGCGACACCTTAAAGACCGGTCCGTGAAAATATTGTCGGGCATAAACCGGTCCGTGGCGCAAAAAAGGTTGGAGACCGCTGCTGTAGATAGTTCCTTTCCCCCCACATAAACACTTCTGAGTAAATATGAAGGAACTTTGTGTCTGATGGTTTTTGCCAGAACATCAGAATGAAACCCGAGTTTCATGTTAGCCAATATATTTTGCCGAGAACAGCACAGAAACAGAAATCACATTAAGAAGTGGGTTTCACCTTCAGCAGTGGAATGCAGTGAGTAAAGCAATTTAGAGAGACATTATAAGCCAGTGGTGAAAGATGAACATGTGAAGAAATAATCCAATGTGAAACTTTTATGTCCAATTGAAAGAATACTTCTTTTCTTTCTTCCTTTTTTTTTTAAAATAAACTATGCCTCAGTGGAGGATGACACAGCCTGGGACAACAGGCTGATGTAAGCTGGTGCTGAAAATTTCATTCTCAAAGATCAGATAAATCCGTCTTTGGGGGTAAAAATCTGCACCAAATTTCATTGTCTAATGTTTCACTGTGAAACTCAAGCTTAAAGACGGTGCTATTTTTGTTTGCCTGCACTGCTCCTGCAGACTGTAATGACAATTACTGATGAGCAAGTCAGTGCAAGTAGGCACCTCTATCGCCATCCTGTGAAGGAAGCTGACCTTTACTGTGATACTGCATTTTGAAAGTGCAGACAATAGTCCACTGGCTTAGAGGTACACTGAGTGATTGATGTCACCTCATTAGCTACAGGAGTTTAAACTGCTGAGAGCAACACTGGCTCTCTTTCTCCTTATGTCCATGCCTCTCCTGCCTTTCATGCTATGTGTCGCCACCAGCTCTGCAATTGTTCAGTCAGTCCAGCAGCCTCCCCGCTCCTTCACTGCCCTCTCTTCTTGCATCCTCCTTCATCAATCAGCCTCTCTTCCAAGTTTTAAAACCCCCAAATCCCTCAACTCATCTACTTCTTTCTCTCCTAGGATTTTTGTCCTCATGATTATTAAGATTCCTTTACTGTCTCTGTATTGTAACTCCCGCAGTGAAAAATTCTCTCCCTCTCTCAGCCTGTCATTCCCCCCCCCCTTCGCCTTTAATGCCCCTCCACCCTCTCCTCCCTCTGTTTGGTTCTGCGTCAGTGATCACCATTCGTTCGATCCACTGAGGCTTTCTCCCCAGGAGAGTAACTGCAGTAATAAGAGCAGAGAGGTTCTAAGATGCATATTGCTGGCGCCCTGCAGAGCAGACGGCAAGAGAAGAAGCCATAAAGTGAGGAACATACAAACATAGTCAAACTGGAAAAGCAAAAAGAGAAGGAACGGACTGAACTTTTAAAAAGAGAGATTATTCATTCATTTGTTTTTCACAAGTCATTATGATGCCTGCAACTGAGATCACTGTAGTGTAACATGATGGTAAAATTGTAATCTGAACTACTGAAACAATAGTTTTATGTTCCTGCGTCTCCCCAGGGCACTGCACTCTCAAGGGACTGACTAAGGTTGACTGGAGATCTTCATTAGTTTCCTCTTCCTCCTAATTAACAGTCAGCTCAGATTCTTACAGCACCATTTTGCTTCCTATTTGCACAGTATTTCTGGAGGCAAGTCCTCAAGACTCTTCTGAGCACCTGGCCAACTTTATGCAATAATCTTCTTTCACTTCAAATAGCCAAAGATAGCTTATATTTCAAAACCTGAGAACAATTTACCATGAAACTGTGCAAAATTTGTCTGAGGGAAAGTACTCTTAGTCATGTGGAGGGGAAGATTAGTTCAGAATTCACAGACAGGAAAATGTGTCTGAAATGCCCAAAGGAAACTGAAAAAAATATGAAATTAATTTTATGGGCCATTATTTCTGTTGGTTATGAATACGCTTTATCCACCAACATTGTGAGTATTCCCAGATTCAGTTCAGCTCAGTTAAATACACGACTGCCACCCGGGAGGTTTGGATCAGCATATTTTACTGAAAAGAAACGTTTCTGTTCTATTCTTGGACTTTATTAGAGTTTCTTTGATTGATCCGCCATTCAAATTCATTATGATTTGTCTTGTATCATCCCTTTGTGCCGTCCCTTAGTTCATCCAGCTCTCCCTTTAAGGCCATCACCCTTTAATTCTGCTTCATTTTGATTGGCCGCCCCTTAAGCTCCTTTTCCATTAGTACCTACTCTGATTGACTCAGCACAGTTCGCCACGGTTTTCTGGGTTTTCCATTAGGTCATAGTACCGGGTACTAGATACTTTTTTTAGTACCTGCTCACCCGGGGTTCCAAGCAATCTGAGCAGGTACTAAAATGTGATGTCGTTAGACTGCATGCCACCGATTGGCTGTTCAGTAGCATCACTTGATGAGTCATGAAAGCGTGTCGTTCACGAAAATTAAAACTGACATTTTTGAAACCCGGCAATGAGGGAAATGGCTACAAAAAACAACGCCTTATTTCCCAAGTTTGACAAAAAGCCACAGACCGAGTAGCAGGTATATTCTTGCTTCGATGTCCACTTTTTTGTAGAGTTTGTGTCACATATTAATGATGTTGTGGGAAGCTCCGACACATTGCTACAACGACAACCATGCCAGTTAGATAGTACTGGGTTGCAATGGAAAATAAGTTGATCCGAGTCGAGTCGTGGCAATCTGCGGTGTCTTGATCCGAGTAAGTACTAATGGTACTAACGGAAAAGGGGCTTAGACAAAAGGTTGAAACAGCTGGCAATAAGGCTGCTGGCTTCACAGCCAGAGCTGCGTGCCTGAGACGGCCATATTAAGGATATTTGTTCTCACTGATATACAAATCCAAGGCTATGACACATGAATGGGTATTTTTTTTAAACCAGGATCTTTTTTTTGTTGTTGTTGTTTTAATCCACATGTAAACACACAAGTAGAGTAAAAATCTTCACCCCGAAGGAATTTTTCAAAAGCTTTTCAGTGACCTAAAATGTTGTTTTTCATGTGGACGAAAGGCCAAAAGGGATAGAAAAAAACCCACAATTTTCCAAAATATCCATGCATATGTGGATAGAACCCAATAGTAGGAATAACAAGGCATCTGAAACTGAATCTTAGAAACAGTCTGAAGCCTTAACTTTTGGCTCACACAGAGAATAATACATACACTAACCTGATAGTATAGTTTGTTAGGAAACAACCAAGATAAGAGAAAGTATAGCTTTTTTAAAACGATGCTATTCCAAGCTACGTATGATGCTCTTTATGTCAGATATAACTGAATAAACTCCATCAGATATCTGGGTTGTTTGGTAACATTTGGTGTCAACCATAATCTCTTTAAAGAACATGTGAATGAATGTCTAAAAAAACAGGGACACTGAATAATAGATGCCGACTGATAAGTAGAGTTTGGAAGGGAAGACACCAAATGATTGAAGTACTCTGAGCGAAAAACATTTTCTATTACTGCTGCAGATATCCTCCACTCCACTTACACATTTTCCATTTTCTATAACACTCGTGTCGAGAAATATTTACATATATAGAAACTTTATGAATCACACATGTACAATGTCCAGCAGCAGGGTTTCTGAAATGTTTTTTTAGAGAGCAAAAAAACTACAATCTACTAAAATTTAATAACAATTTCTATTTAGTCTGAAGCCAAAAACAGTGTCATATTAATTCCAATCCCCACTGACAATGTCATTTACTGCACATTGCTAACCAAATTGGCTGCTTCCACTGCTAATGGCTCAATCACACTAGAGTAAAGAGAAAAATCTATGGTTACCTGGTGAGTGCACTGACCTATTGCAAACACTCAGATTCTGAGTGTGGAACAGCGCTAACCTGACTGCAAGGCAACTGCACTGTCTGCCTGCATAGTCTGGCTGGTGGATAGCAACCTCTGTCCAAACAACTGTGGTCCAGACAGACTGGCAAGGTTTGAAAATAACTGCTGTTGTGGTCCGAAGTTTAGATAAACTTTCTTTCTTTCTTCTTTCTCACTCAGCACCGTTTCAGCCCATGGTGATGTAAAACTGGATAGTGACGCTAGTGTTCCACCAGTTTGCATGGTAGACTTGAGCCTCTGTGGTTCCCAAGTTGTTCCTGAACATGTGAACCAGTTTCCTTTCATCTGATGGTGACAGTTTGGGTCTCCTTCCAGACCTTGGCAAAGTGCCGAACCAAATGAATAATTGTACTTATGTACAATTGTTTAAACTGATGACAGGAGAATCTGCAGTTATTTAAAAATGAAAAATCCCCAAATTACCAGGACTTTCATTCCCACAACTTTTGACCACAGCTGTAAATGCACGCAGATTGCCAACATGCTGCAATCCGTCCTGCAGTCGCTACATCACTATTTATGGAGGAATTTCTATTTCAGATCTATGTTACTCATTTTGGTCATGCCACTGTTACCCAAGCCACTGTTTTCACAGTATTAGTGAAGCATAACTTGCTGATAACTGACCAAAAACAACTGGCAGTAGCCAAACTCCTGCTTCGTGAGGCAATGGATAATGCTATAATGTAAACATCCATGAGTGAATTGTGATGATTCTCAAATGCCAAACTACTCCTTAGCAGCATAACTTCTAAAAATTGAGTCTTGGCACAAGCTATCGAAACAAATACGCCATAATGCAGCTTAAGATAAGACTTGAAAGAAATAATACCTTTCAGTGGGTCTGATAAGCCTCTTTTGTCCACCAGCTGCTGCTGTTTAACAGTAGAGTAATAGGACAAAAAGAGATCATAAATATACTGCACCCATCTGTAAATGCATCTAAAACTAAAACAACAACAACAAATAAACAAGCAAACAACAAACAAACAAATAAAACTGAGTCTTTATTTACTTCCTCCAACACCTAAGTGCTCCAAAAATAACAAAGGGTCTGCAGTAACAATAACAGAGGGTCTCAAATTAACCATCTCTCATCTCCAAACCTGCTTCTGTCCTAGAAATGTCAGAGCAGCTGGCTGCTGCTGGATCAGCATGACGTGAGCTCAATAGGCTAATTTAATGCCCAAGAATGTCAGGAAATAGCAAAGCCACAAAACTCAAAACATACAGATCTAGGACAAAGCTGAAGATAATAGGCCAAAAAGCTGGTAAAAAGAAAAAATAACTGATAGTGTAAAGTTTAGATGCTTTGTGGATGGAGTTCATCGTCATGAAGGAAAGGTCAGACAAAAGATGCACAAAACCATTAACCGAAGCACCAGCCAGCTACTCATTTACAGTGTTCACTGAGCAACACTATTATACACTATATAAACACTATTACAATTCACACTCATCGGCTTCCTGTGTCAAGGTGTCCCTTGTGACACAGACTTAATTCATTTGAAATGTATTATCCAGTCATGTGCATTCACCCATGTCCAACAATCACATACACACAGGAACTGTCCCTTAGAATAGAAGAGACGCCTTGAGTATCAGATGTCCACACATTGCTGATCACAAGGTTAAATGATAGCATGGTATGTGTATATCCATGCATATCTGGTTACAAGGCTGTAGAAACACCACCTCATGAATCAAAAGTTACTGCACTGCAGCTGCACGACACTCATGGAGGTCAGAGGTGGAACATGTTGAGCATTTCTGACCCTGGTGAGAAATGTGCAGTACCTCCATTTATCCCATCTCCGTGCAATTCCCACGGTATGCAGCTGGGCCGCAGCTTCTCCTCATTCCTCAATACATAGGAAAAATCCATAACTCTCCTTCTTCCTTCACTTTTTATCGTCTGATTTTTGCTGTTTCTGCAGCATCAGTTCACTGCTCTGAACATCATAGAAAAGGGATGGGACAGAGATTACCATAGGGATCAGTCTACGCCCTCCCATCATTTACATCCCCCTTCTACCCTCCCTGTTAACTATTATAAAGTACACCCTGCTCCCCCCTCAGATGGTCTTGCCCACCCCCTGCTGGTCTAACCCCACAGATCCTGCGCCACCAACAATCCCGCAGCGGCAGATGGGACATTCCTCTACAGGCCAAATACATTCATACTTTGCTGGCTTACAGCCTTTCTTAAGCCAGGACCTTCACTCTTCAGCAGTGTAATCAGACAGCTAAAGCAGACTGTATTAAAAAGCTAATACCTATAGTGACACAGGGACATATGGAAGGCACAAGACAGACTTGGTCTAATCCTTTGATTTCGTCAGTATTAAAGCACAGCATTCAATCCCCTCGGAACATACTGTGCTGCAGTAACAATGTCTCCACTTCCTCTAATACCAAGAACATGTTTGAAAATTAGACTCTTGTGGCATAACGGTCATGTCAACAGCCACTTCAGTATCTCATGCCCATGCTGGAGAAATTGAACATTAACAAGCCGTCTCCTCTGAGATAATCTAATGTGTATTGCAGCATGATTGCTCTTGTATTTGTGTTTTATTGCTTTTTTCTTTCCATTTTTCCCTTGAACAAACTCCTACTTAGTTATAATTTTTAAAAAATTACAGTTTGAATGCTTCCATTTACATATTTACTTGAATTTAAATGCCATTCATCATTTTCAACTCTTCCCAAGGCATACAATTAAAAAAACCTTTAGCTACAAAGTATTAAAATTTCATCAACAAAGAGAAATTGTAGATGACTCAATGCAGAGTTTACCTCAACAGCTTTTAGTTTTCCGTTCCGTTCAGTTCAGTTCAGTTCAAAACTTGTTTTCTACACTAGAAATCTGGACTATTTTCTTTTACACCCATCTCATGTAAAACCTCCAACTCACTTTGATAAAATATAGATAAAAAGTGGATAGAGTCCATGCTTCCTCTCGCCTCGCTTGTCAGAGCATGAACAAAAAGCACATTTGGGCAATTTGCTCCCACATCATTACTCAAAGCTTGATATTGGGTGCTGATTAGCTCACTGGGCCGAGTAGGCAACCGATATACCATAATATCACTGTAGAGGCCTGGGTTACAATCTGCCCTGAAGTTATTTACTGCAAATCTTCCTCTGTCCTAATACAATAAAGGCTAAAAGCCCCCAAAATATACTGTAAAAGTTACAGCCAACACTGGAGATGGCTGTAACTTGAGCCTGACTAATATAGGTTTTTTAAGACTGAAACGATAACAATAATTTGTCTTTAAAAAGTAAAATATTTTATTATACTTGTCAAGATATAGTTTTCTTCCAGTTACACAAACTATATAAACAGATTTCCCTAACATTTGTTACCTGTAGTTATTTATTTAACTCTACTCAGATCAGCTGGTTGTTAGTGTGTTTGTGGTACTGCAGAGCGCCCCCTGCTGGGAAAACTATGCAACATCAACATTCATAACATAATCGAAGGGTGTTTCTCCTGTTCCTCCACTTTACTTTTAACATTTTTAATTATCAGTAATTACAACAGCTGACACCATTGAGAAGCTAATATCACTCCATGGATAAACTGATCAGGCTCCACTGGAAATTAGTCATGCATCTTTAGCTAACGTTGTGTACTGTTGGCACTGTAGGGTAGCATAAACATCCTTTGGATTAAAAAACAAAAAACAGACTGTTACGAGCAACCGAAAAAGTTCGATCATCTCTTGTTTTTTAAATTTATGTTGCAATCCATTCAAACATGTCACATTACTACAAACTGTCATTTGAAACTGCTCTTTAGTGCTTACATCCAATTCAATTAATCTTTATTTATGTAACACCAAATCACAACAGCAGTCACCTCAAGGTGCTTTATATTGTAAAGGTAAAGATCCTATACAGAGAAAATCCCAACAACAAGCCACTGGGGGAGGAAGCACAAACTTTTTCAGTATTTCCATTTTAACCATTATTTTAATTTCTCTAAACAATTGCATTACATTTGCTACTTCTTGTCTGTATTATAAATTATGTGTTCGATCATATATAACAAAAATATTTAAACCTATATGTAGCTACCCATTGCTGAAACAGATGTGCTTTTCTGTTCCTGTTTTATTTGTTTAATATGTAACGCACGCCTTCTTTGCCGTAAATCAAGGATTCATTTTCTTTGAAAATTCATACCGAAGACAGAATTGCACAGTGACAGTGAGGTTGATAAGCAGCTAATCTAAACACTGTTGGTTTGGTTTGTCTGTAACTACTGCTTTATTCAAACAGCCACAGACGTTGCAATGATAATTTAAAAATGGAAAAAATAAAAGTTAACTATTGTAATTTGAAGTTTCGCTCCAGAATGTGACCACACTTTTAAAGGAATCAAACAGAGATCTATACAACAAGATTTCATGTTCATAAAAACACACTCAGCCAACCTTGCCTCCTAGGGTTTCTGTCAGCTACACGAGGAAAGACAGGAGCGTGTCTGGAGGAAAGTGACAATTAGTTCTCCCTCCACGGCTTGTCACCTGACAGTTTGCTCATTCACAGCCCGGTGGAAGAGCCTCTCCAGCTGCTCATTCAAACCAATTAAGGTCTGGAGGTGTATTACCACACAGTCATTACCTGTCTCTCACAGTGCTCTGCTGCTCTTCAGATTGCAGTTCACTGGTCTGTTGAAAGCCTCAAAGTTTTACCCCTTTATGTCATCTTGTCTGTTTCATAATTTCTGTTTGTCTCCCTCTCTTTCTCTCTCTCACAGCAAGAAAACAGTGACAGCAGCCCAAAATATTCTTCCATCAGCAGACCTATGTAGAATAGCATCTGTGCCTGTAAACAATTATAAATCAGTTTGGACATATGTTACAGCTTAAGCTATAGTCAGCACGTAGACAAGAAGAATTCAAGAGGAATATGCTTGTGAAACTCGTGAGAATTAGAAATTTGGAAATGGACGGCAGTGCCAAAAACAAAACAAAGCAATGCACAGACATCAAAACTTACATGAAATCACAACACTGACAAAATACTTGCTTCTCGACAACTTCCCTCTGTTGCTGGCACTGAACAATGAAACAAAGCACTCAGAAGTTGCAGTGCAATGGGCTGAAGTCTTGTCACAGACATTACATGTGTTTATACGGACTTGCTTTTTCTGTCCAAACAGTTTATTCATGTGAGATGGATGACATATTTGGAACAACCCAAATTCCCACATTCCCTCTTGCAAAACATTGCGCAAGCCATCTAACCATAAACTTTTAAGAAAGGAGCAGTAATTTTGAAGTGCATTTTGACTCAGCTCTGGGATGGTTGGAATTCCCCATACGACATTAACGGTGCTGGGAAACAGAAAGAGACTATTTCACCACAACAGCTTCGGGCAGCAGAAACTATTTTCACAAGAACACCTTATGATCATTTCCGTTTAAAAAAAAAGAACCATAATCAGCATTACATCCCACTGTAAGTCTATTAAAATGAAACTGGCCTTAATAATTACAGTACAGGTCTCCTGCTCACAGTTAGCTTTTCATTTATTTATAAAGGCGGCACAGTGTGAATAGAAATCACTTAAATCCCTACTGGGCTTGTGTTAACTTGTTGAAAGGTCAAAATGCGACTAATAGGAAAAAGTTGCATCGATTTAACAGGAATTAACGGTCACTTGAGCTGAATAGTGAATATCAGGACCTCTAATTGAGTCCACATGGAGCAGCCAGCAAGCCTCATTGGTTATGTTGTTTGGGGTGTTCAGACATTTTTTTTTCTGTTTATATGCACTATTTATCTCATTTATCTTACTCTACTTGTAACACGAACATGTTACAGATGTTTAAACCCTTTGCTATCCTACAGCTTTTTGAAACTAACAGAGACGGATATCTCAGGTCACCCACCATTTCCTTATATTCTGCTTCCAGACATTGTTGCAATTTTTAAAAACTGGTCTTGAGTAAAAGTTGTCCAAGCTTCTTGGAGGTTATTAAAAGGTTTTTTTTGTTACATTGTAATTACATTTTCACTCGTTTTCAGTCCAGTCCTTGTACCTGACCATTTCTAGAGGATTTTTAAAATTACGTTGTTAAGCCACTTAACACAAAAAAGGATGGATGTGTTGTGTCTACAAATAACAGAAACCTTAGCAAAGAACCAAAGTAGTATTTTTGCATGCACATGGTGACTACCAATGACCTATTAGCCAAAACACTTGTCATATCTCTGCATAGTGCGCAGTATGTCCTTTAAACATTTGTGGAACCTGGGCAAGTGGCGACCCTAAAAAACTACCAGCAAATAAAGAGTATCTAAAAGTCATGTAGTTTATAAATAGGGAAATAAATTCAGCAGCAACCTGAAACAGGACAACAGAAATTAATCTGGCCTTTCAGTGCTATCCATCTACTATTCACCAAAGCCTAATCAGAAATGGCTTCAATTAGGGGTTAAAGTGTTCCAGAAAGATCTCCAATGGCGTTCCAGTACCTTCAGTTAATGAGCAATTAAATCTGATAGGCAGGCTACTATTGGATGATTGAATTTTTCATGTGCTATAACCTGACAGTGCTTCCAGTGACAGCATGGAGATACTTTCTCACTATGAGAATAATAATGACATCCTATGATCTGCTTACACCTTCAACACATTCCCTCTTTACTTCTCATCTCTGTGATACGATCATGGTGCAGATGTAAATAAAGTCGTACCTACGCATCTAGCTAGAGCTACGGAAGAGGAACAAGAATAAAATAACAAAATTTGTGTGATAGCTAATGCAAAGTTGCTGCATTTCCCAATGCAATGTGCAACACTGAAAAATGGAGAAAGATGTAAGAAATGAGACAAGAAAAGGAAGATTAGACTATTTTTAAAGAGAAGGATTGCTCAGCAAGTGACATTTTATAAACTGGAAACTTCAAAGCTTACATGGAATGTCCTCATTCATTGTATGGTTTTTAAATGAATGTTGGATCAATGCATGATTTGTTGCTGAATTATGTTTTTGTGAAGTGTCTTGCAAAACTAACAAAAGTACACTTTTTTGTGTTATTTAGATGCTGCGTGAAATTGTACTCAGCACTTTCCAGTTTAGTGACGCTGCACTGGCTGCAATGTAAGGTTACAGAGCATACAGGCTGATTAGATTCACTCACTGAATTGTAGCTTTTATACGGTACTAGCTTTATGGTGTCTAGGGGTTGGAAGTCAACCATGCAGCTCATTAAACATCTGCTTACATCTTATTGAATTCAGCTAAATCCTCAAAGCTCAGTGAATGTCGAAGCAGCAGCACAGGTCAGCTGATTACAGCCTTACACACAGAAAACTCTACAAAACAAATTATTTTGTGACTTACTTTTTCTAAGCAATTCATTTCCCTATGGTACAATGCTAAATAAACGGTAAATGGACTGGCTCTTGTATAGAGCTTTCCTGCTCTACCTGAGCACTACCTGACTTACTGTAGTTATCAGGTCATTTTAGCAGGATGCGTATAGTTCTCAGGTAGCGGCTCATGTGACATCAAAGCAAGAGTTTCATGCTGAAAATGAAAATGTTGTTCAGGTACCCCCTGAATGTAATTAGCTAACAGCAGTGTGACAGAAATGGTCTGGGCTCTTTTCTCTCTTTCTGGAACAGCAGTCATGTTTAACACACCTGTAAATTACTCCCACAGCCCTGTGAGTCCTCCCGCTCTGCACTAATAATGCCATAATGATGCCACTGTTAGTACAGTGCTGAGGCAGTGTGCTTTATGGACTGACCTCAAAATCAATTCGGCAGCACACAGGATCTAATAATGGAGCTAAGCCTGAAACTACCTCTCCTCTCCTCTCCTCTCTATTGCCTTGTCTCTCCTTATCTCTTGTTTTCTGCCTGTAGTTTCAGGACCTCACGGTGGACAATAAATTATACACATCCCAGCTCCTCTGCTTCAGTCCAGTCTTTTGACAAAGCAGTGGATGTTGTGCGGCCCTGTGGCACGCATTAACCTCATAAAGCGAAAGTAATAGAACCTGTCTTAGCTGCCACATAATACCCATGAAAAACAAAACAAAACAAAAACAACCCCTTCTAGCCCAACGACCTCAACTAGACCCACAGGAAAATGTGACTCATTTAAAACAGTAAAACATACAGGTATGGTAGGTCCCTTCTGACTGACTGTTTAATGCTGTAAAATAAAATGACTGTGTTTTGTTCTCGCTGGATATTAGTTGGAAGTAGGGAGGGCTTACAGAATGGATGGAACAGTGGCATACTTGGAGGTTTAGGAGCACATTCCCGGACAGAGAGAGTAGCTGAGTCTCTTGCTGCGGTTAATTAGGGGGAGTCTGTGGGAAACCCCTGAATCTGAAACATTCTTCCAAAAAACCCCACTTCACTTCAAGTGATGGTGGCCACGCTGAATAGAACTCGTTGTTTCGTGGCCAGAGCAGAAAACTCCATCACATATGTCCATTTGTTGACGTTGCCATCCTCAACATGAGAGGGCCAGTACCAGAGAGTGGGTGCGGTAATAGCACCAGATGACAGAAGACAGAATAGTTGAAGTCCAACGATGCTTAAAGAAGCAATCTTAAGATTTAGCGTGTCTCAGTGAAATGACTAGTCATAAAGAGTATTACTCAGGCTTAAAAAACAGAACTTGGTTAAAGTCAGAGAAAATCTCCTCAATGGGGTTATCTTTGCGTGGGCTTAGAGACTTTTATAAGGAAGGCATTAAAACTGAAAGCTTGAAAGAAACGGTTGCAGGGGTAAACTGGCATGCCTGGGAACGCTGGCAAATGGGGACTTTGGCATGAGTTGTGAGACTCTCTTGATTGGTGCTTATAATACTTTGTTTGGAAGTACAGGATCAGTTGGTTACTATGCTGCCCTTGATTTGTTTTGTGTAAGGGTTTCAGAAAGAGGAGGACCTAAACGTTGGACACAGGAGGCAGAGCGGAAATCCAAAATCCATTTCTTTAATCCAGGCAGAGGTCATACACTTGGAGTAAGCAAAAACAAACAATTCGAGCGAGGCGCTGGGATGAGACAAACTGAAAAAATGGTCCAAAAAGTCACACTCAAAGACATCAATGGGAACATAAGGAAACAAAAAAACAAACAAAAAAGAACAGGCAAAAAATGAGTAGTATTGAAATTGTTGGTAACCTTGAATGGAAAAAAAATAAACAAGAGGATGTAACCAGCGAGAAGTGAATGGTTCAGCTTGTTAATGCAAATATCCGATCATCCAATCACTGAACATGCCATGGTTGTGGATGCTACATGGATTTCTGTAAATGCTGATCTCCTTTAGTTTCCCACACAACCATCTCTAGGGCTCATAGAGACTGATCAGAAAGAAACTATCCAGTGAGCAGGAGTTCTCTTGGTAAAAATATCTTTCTGATGCTAGAGGAGAATGGCCAGACGACAGTGAGAGGGGCAACAGTAATTCATCAGTGCAATCAAGGTATGCAGAAGAGCATCTCTGAATGCATAACACAGTGAAAACTTGAAAGAGATGGCCTACAGCAGCACAAGACCACACCATGTGCCGCTCTTGTCGGCTAAAAATAGGAACTTGAGGCTAAGGTCAGCAAAGACACACCAAAATTGGAAAATAGAAGATTGGAAGAATGCTGCCTGGATTAATGAGTCTTGGACTTCGCTGTAGACAGATAGATCCTGTCTTGCATCAACAGTTCAGACTGCTAAAGTCACATCATGGATGTGCAGCTAACAAATCTGGAGCAACTATGTGATGCTATCATGTCGACATGGACCAAAATTAGAAGAAGAATTAAGGCAGTTCTGAAGACAAAAGGGGGTCCAACCTGGTACTAACAAGATGAACCTCTTGAAGTGGCTGGTGAGTGTATACACACTGATTTATTGGCTAATTCAGAACAGATATGCTATGAAGGAACTATGCTAACTACTGAGCCACCATGAGCGCAACAAACAGGAAACAACCTGAAAAATAAACACAGTAAATATACACCAGGCACGTATTTAAATAAAAAAACAAAACTTTTAAATAAAAATATCAAACTTGAGAATGTCCGATCACAGGAAAAAATTACAAACCGCCAAGTGAGCGGTTTGTAATATGTGAGTGCATGCAGCCTGAACTCATATAGAAGAAACTGTCCTATTGCTATGCATGAAACCTGAAATGATGTCAATACAATGATGAGTCTAAGTCAGCAATATCCTGATTAGAACATTAATTCAGCTTTCTAAATTCTGGTTTACCCTATTAATCTAAATGGAGACTAGATATGGCAAAGCTTGAAAGAAATGCTGAATAGAATAAAAAAAAAAAACTGCTGATTGTTTAATTTCTATTTTCACTGCAATTTGCATAATTTAGGATCAAACGGCCCACAGCAGTTTCACTGAGTAGCCTTTGTAAAGCTTTGTAGTCAATTGAGAATGATAATTCCATCAGCTGAAATAGATTAGCAGGCTTAATTTTGGTTTGTTTATATTAAAGATGCAGATGTATCCTAATCTGAAGAGTAAATAATGTAATTCTATGCATACAGGAGATTACCACGTGGTTATTTCTGATCCCTTTATGTGGAAAATTGAGTTTGCTTTCTCTCTCTATAAAGCATCTATTTTTCAATCTCTTTGACAATTGATCTGACTGCTTGCCAGGTCTGTGTAACTTTTAAAGGTCTTGTGATAAAGATGCCTCTTTGCTTCTAACAATAAGCTGCAAGAGAAGAAGTGCACTGTCTCCGGGAATATTGATGGAGCACATATGGTTTAAGGTCAAATTTAGCAAGACACTTATTTCAAACAATAATCAGATTTGCAGGAATGCATATAAACACACCTGGCAACAGAGGCACACTGTTTTGTTTTTCTATGTGCCTGGGAACACGGGCTACGGTAATTGGCGACCTGATAAATATTTGTGTAGGACCTCCTCAGCAGGAGAAAACATAGAGGCATGCTTTCAACACTAATGCCTTCAGGCTGCAAACCAAAAATAATTCAGGGATGGAGCCCACTTACATGCCTGATATCAACATTTCAGGGGGCCTGGAGATATGATGATGATGGTGATGCATCAACAGAAACATGTAACGTTTGTTGCTTTGTAATAACTCCCTACAGATATATTTTTTTAAACCTTCAAAGAGAATTTGTCCAATTAAACGGCACAACTAAGAAATGTTTACTACAAATAAGTGAAAGTAAAGGAATATAAAGTAAAAACAAAGTGTGATTATGAGGACTGGAAGACAGATTCAAAAAGAGCAGTGTTCCTCCAGAAAGAGAAGCAGTAAAAGTTTCTTTCAAACTCGAACGCCAGGCTTTGTCAGACGTGTGTAATCTCATTTGTGAAATCAGTGTTTTCCCTAATGATACATTCAAAGACAGAACTTATTCATTTTAGAGTAATTGGAAACAACCTGAGCAGCGGCGCTCAGTGGATTCCCCGTAGAAACTAAACAGCGAGGTGTGCTGCAGTGTGAGCCATCTGTTGTAGCCTGGGAGAAAAGGTGTGTAGATGCAACACAGAACGCAAATTACAACTACTACATGCACAAAACTCTGACTATGCTAACAAGTTTTTGCTTTTATGAGTTTTTTTTGTGACTAAATCGTGGCAGAATTGCATGTGAAAGAAATCCCAAAAGATGTGGTGAGTTTTATGAGTGATTTACAAAACAAAGACATGCTTTTTGTTGGCATGAAAAATCTGTACAATTATCAGTGAACTGTGTGTCATTTGTGTGTGGACTTTATGTCCTCATTATAGTTTGCGGCTTGAGAAAGGAAATCCTAGAAATACATATGCAACAGGATCTGTAATCTCTTACATTCGGTCCTGTCACTGGACTCTACACCCAAACCTAATTAGCGCTGGCTCTAAAGCGACTGTGTTAGGGTCTTTGGGTACCAGTGATGTGACTGGATGTGAATGCAAGCGTCTGCACTGTATTACAGTACACCAACTACAAATGTAAATGGCCTGTATTTGTATAGCGCTTTACTAGTCCCCTAAGGACCCCAAAGCTCAGAGACAAACTGACACACAGAAGGAGATGTTCTAGCTGTTTGAAAACTTGAGTTTGTGAAACAAACCCTTGACAAAGTCTTGGCTTCCGGTTTTGACTTCTTCTCCTCCTTTTCAGTACGTTTGACGTGATAATGTCTGAGTGGTGACACCTATTATTCAGGAGAATACTGCAGCAGCCTCCTGTGCCTTAACCGTCATTGTAAATACAAATGACTGTTAGATGAGGTTGTGAGATCCAGTCCAGGGATGCCCCTTTGTTTTCAGTGAGCTCTGTTGCCAGATGGAGGCAGTGTCCAAAAATGTGGTACCACCGGTCTGTGGGCCACTCCTGCTTGTGCCTTTGATGGTTAAATCTGATGGTGAAGTGAGACCAAGTGTTAGAAACTATGAAAAGTGTCCACTACAGCTGCTGTGTCTGCATTTCATGTTTTATTTTTTGATCTTTGAAGTTTGTTTTTTTTTATCCCATTCCTCTTGAACTCAGCTTGTCCTCTATTCCGGCCAATTGGTCCAACAGTCAACATTCAGCAGGCGTTTATGTGATCTGCTTCCAGCAACTACCAGTCGAGACCTCGGAGGACTGCACGGGAGACTTCTCCCGACTCTGTCTGACCAGAATCGTGTACTCTGATGGAAACACATGCTGGACTGTACAACCAGCTTTAAGACTCTGACAAGGATGCAAAAACAAGAAAGAAATCAGGAAGCTCTCACATGAAGAAGGCTTCAAACTAGCACATACTGTACCTAGCTTGGTAAACCGCATACCACAACTGATTTCACAATGAAATCATTATTAGGATATTATTACTTAAATGTAAGGAAACAACTGGAAATGCTCCTCACACTTTTTAAAGTCCTAATTATTCTATTTAAATGATGGCTTTGTCCATTTTCAGGTAAGCTATCATGCAAGAAGAAGAAAACAGGTAAACATTTATATTCAGAAATGCTACAAAGTGGAAAAAACTAAAGAAAATCAAATTGCTTATCATTAATTTTCAGTTGCTGCTCAGTGAACTGCCTAATTATTTGAGCTATAATCCAAACACAGCTTTATGGAATACTTTTGCAGCTGACTTGAGAAACTCCTGCATTACAAATTTAGAATAATAAAGGATTCATGTAAAAGTTTGATTTTAAACTCCTCATATAATTTCATGTTTACACAAGAGACGCGATAATGACATGAGTTGAAGACGTACACATCCTTTGCATTGCCATTTATGGATCCTGTGGGTGTTTAACAGCGCTCAGCATTGTCCCGATGTTCAGGATGTCTTCAGCTCATCAATCTTGTCAGAGGCCTGCATGAAGCAGATGATTCGGAGAAGCAGAAAAGTGTTCTGCTTATCCTCTGCTCTGCTGGAATGTCACGCTTTGCATCCTCTGGATATGAGAAGGGAGGGGGTCTGCACTTCCTCACAACTTATTTTCCTCCATGCCAAGTCCATTCTCTTCTGGGAATGGATTTAAACTGCAACCAAGGCAACAATATGTACCAGCAGCAATAAAAAGTCTCCGCTGCTAAAGCAATGAGGCATTTTAATAGGATGAGCTGAGACTGTTGTGGAAGCAACCAGGCTTTACTCGTCTCTTGCTGTCTGCATCTTTCTTTCTTTCTTTCTGAGAGTTTCAATTGTTTGAAGTTTGGACTCGCCAGGGATTTGAATGATTTAAGGTGAAAACGAAAGGCTAGATGTGCAGAGTGGAGGCACGGAGGAGGCAGAGGAGCTGGGTTCTTTAAGCCTGATCATTATCTGTGCCTCCTGTTGTGAGGCGGCCACAACAGTTTTGAAACACCGCACTTGGGAGAATAATCAGTCTGTCTGAGCTCTTTTCCCTTTTTTTTTGTATGAAGTTCAGTGAATCTCTTTCAATCATTGGCTCAGCGTGTCATTAATGGAGATGCACACCCTCAAAGTCCCCTATGCCAGGCTTCGGTCAAACACCTGTACCGATTTTCAAGCCTCATCCTTCCTCCAGATACTCTGTCTTCTTCTACCTAGAACAGATTTAAGGAAATCCTCTTAAGAGAACTGCTTGCTGCAGGTTTCCCCATCTCTGATCCTCTCCAGATGCACATGGTACAGATGGAGCATCTACAAGGCCCATAAAACACAACCAGGAAGTAATACTTAATTCCCTCCCCTGACATGTGATGGTGATAAACACAAGATAGTCACTGAAGTTATGCAGAGTTCTCATTTTCAGCAGTTTCCTTTCTGGATGAAAACTCTGCAAAGTACTTTTATGATGAGGGGGCCCCATGTGAGGGAAACTGGCAGGAAAGTACCAATGATAACATTGAGGAATATCCTCATTAGTCAGTCCCTCTCTCCCGACTCCCCTGCTAATAAAAGCCACATTCACAACGTGCTCCTAACCTGAACCGTGACATAAGACAGGAAATCTATATTAAAATGCCATTTTCCTTTAAAAAAAATCATCTGGGAAAAAAAAGACTGTTTGGAACTTGTGGAAAAGAATCAGTTAAATAAGCACTTTAGCCTTCATGGATATAATTAGCATATGGAGACATATCAGTCTCACTGACAGGAATAATATCTTCTCAGAGGCAGAGTGTCACACCAGAAAGCAATTCAGTGCTTCGTGTCATGGTTAAAGTACTCCTCAGTTCTCCTTGAAATGGCTTTCACTGACTTGCTATGTGAAGTTTCATTCAGATAAAGCTGGCCTGGAAAATTTAAGTGCTGAGGAATGTCTGTTTGAGATGTACCCTCTCTGAGAGTTGGCTTTTTTTTTTTTTTTTGCAGTTCCCTTTTCGGAACTGCTCCACTGCCTCACTGCCTGTAGACTTCTCTGCCCGCCTTTTTGCAGGCTCATTCGCTTCAAGGTGGCAGTTTACACAACATGGGCCGCACGGTGACAGCGCTGCAGCCATCTGGCGCCCCACAGCGAAGGAACGGCATCACCAGCTGGTGTCCGGGGGCAGCAGTTCTGTCACCTTTGCTACTAGACCCATAAGACATGTTGAGGTCAGCTGTCATCTGCCACCTCTGACCTTTTTACAAACACTGCAATGTGAAATAGGTAATGTTCGCCTGGTGAACCACACACTAAGTAAGATTTCAAAGAAACTGAAACAATCCAAGCCCCTTATGGAGATGAAAGTGGATATGTGGCGCCCATCTCTCCTTCCTACTCTCTGCGTAGCTAAATTCCAAAGTGGAAACTCTTGCACAAGCAAAAGTCCACCAGGCTTCTGTTCCCACTGACAGTCTGCACTGCTCTGTCAGTTCATTACTGGGGCTTGCATTCCATTACAAAGCAAAACAAATAACCACAGAGTCATTATTTATTTAAAGCCATTACCTCCATAGAACAAAGTCCGCCAGTTCCAGTAAGTACTTCTAAGCTCTATTCAGTTGTTAAGCACAGACACTCAAATGTATTTGAAAACAAAATAAACACTGAATGCAAACAGGACCTTAATTATAAAATAACTAAACTGCAAACACTGTAAAGACTTTAAGTTCTGGTTTCACATTTGATTGCCTTTCTATGACCTTGTTCCAGGTTGTTTTGCACACTAACAGGTTTCATTTCTTAGTTTTTCCAGCTATTTATTATGTGTTGAAGTTTTGGATCATGCATGAATCTACAACTAAGTAAAAAAAATCTTAATTTGAAGATAATCAGTTTACCAGCATTTAAGAGGAGGATAGTAAGAGGAGCTCTTGCTGCAGTGTTAAAACAGTGCCTCTGTGCCCGACAGCATCACTGTTGTCTGCATCTCTAACTAACAGCAGAACCACCCGCTAATGCTGCTGTTTCCACCTGCTGTTGGAGTCCCTTCTATTCCACGATTACTTCTTTTATTGTAGGAAGACTTGTGTGGCAGAGTAGGAGAGAGGGCAAATGTTAGGGAAGTGACGGGCTGCTTCTCCGGGGCTATTGTTTGGACACAGTTTCTCTCACACTGCATTGACCACAGGCGGGGTGTGGCTGAGGGAGCGTAGGCAGGGAATAAAGAAAGGGCTGGGGGGTGTTCGCGTGGTGGTAAATACAGGGGGAAGCTTACATTGCATTGCATACTTGCTCTGATGCAGACAGCAAACAGGAAGGCGGGTGGTCCAGAGAGCATTACAGGGAAATAGCTGGGGTGAATGGGATTTTGCTGCTGTAGTTTGGCACTGTGTTCCCAGCCCCGCTCTTCTGCTGGATGAAGTAATGAGAGACCTAGGCGTCTAACAAACTCAGGCCAGATGGGGAGAGGATTCTTTTCTACAATTACTCTGCAGCAGAGAGCATTAGAGCCAGTTCAGCTCCTCCTCTTTGGAGAAAAGATAATCGCGGGGTCTTTTAGTGAATACTTAATCAGCATGCATGCCTTGCAGTACACTGTGTAAAGTTGTACTGCCACTCTCCTCAATCTCAGAATACATTATTTTGGTATGCAGCATGGGAGCTTTATTAGAAATGCTAAGATGGAAGACTATCTGATTCTGAAAGTATTAGTATTTAAAGTTTACTTTTAACTACACTCACTCAGCACTTTATTGGGTACACCTGTTTAGACAAGCTGGTTTCAGAAATTGCTAATCTACTGCATTTTCCCACATGACCATCTCTTAAGTTTTTACAGGGAATGGTCTGAAAAGGGAAAATATCTAGTGTGCTGCAGTTCTCTAGGTGAAAATGTCTTGTTGATACCAGTGTATGCAGAGGAACATGTCTAAATCTGCATCACATTCAACCTTGAAACAGCAGCAAAAGACCAAACTGGGTGACACTCCTGCCAGCTAAGAACAAGAACCCGAGGGTACAATTAATTAAGGCCTGACCAGGATTGGACAATAGACGAGTGGAAAAATGTTTCCTGGTCTGTTGAGCCTCATTTCTGCTGCAACATTCAGATTTCAGGGTCAGAATTTGGCGTTAACAACATGAAAGCCTGAATCCATCGTGCCTTGTATACATGGTTCAGGGGAGATTAACATGATAGATGTGCATCCAACAAATCTGCAGCAACTGTGTGATGCTCTGATGCCATCATGGACGAAAATCTTTGAGGAACTTTTCAAGCACCTTGTTGAATTTGTGCCATGAAGAATTAAGGCAGAAGGCGCACATAGAAAAAGGAATATGTATTTAGAACTGACGGCCTATTTCAAACAGGAAGGAAGTTGTTTATCACTCTTATTACTACAACAACATTTATCTTCAAGTATTTATAAAAATCAATTTTGCCTTTTGTGTGGTCGGTTGTTTTTATACTATGCCACTGGAGCAGCAAACCTGAACAAAGTGCAAGGACCGGAGCAGTAACAAATTCAGAGCTCCTTAATAGTTACCACATTCACCCCAAATTGATCATAAATTCGAAGGTTAACTTATTTAAACTGCCAAACGGTTCATTAGGTCTCGCTTAGCTTCCACTTGCTGTTGGCAGTAGAATTTTAAGCTTTTCTACAAGCTCTGAATTTTTCTCACTGAAAGGTCTAATTTAACTCCATTTTCGTTGCTGTTGACCTCTTACCTTGTGTGTTTAATTTTGTGTCAGCGAGTCAGGTCTTTAAAACGCAACATCGTCCTCCCCAAAAACCTTGAAATGTTCAAACTGAAAGTCATCAAATGTTCTGTTTGTTCAGTTACTTTCACTTTCATAACCTTCATAACGTTCATCACCTTCATCACCGTGAATGTCTGAAATAACTCACTTTGTAAAAGCATTGTCCTAACTATTCTCTTTCCACAATGACAAACTGTGATACTCAAGGACAAATGACAACTGATAGACAATACCCACATCAGTGCTCTCTCCCTTTGTGTTATTGTCCTCTGCTCGTTAAAGCAGCCAAAGGTCATCCATACTCTCCGAGCTGTACGACTCACTAACAGCTGCCTTATGGTTGTGTTTTACAGACTTATGAATTGCAATTGGCAGATTCTCATGAGTCCACGATGTGCACTTTCTCACCCACTGACAGCAAGGCGCTTATATAAATAATGTAAAACCCCATAAGGGTTACCTAACATTGATTTTAGAGGACAGGATATTTTCATAGCGCTTCTGGTCCCTGAGACAAACTGAGAGGAAGATGAATATGTATTTTTTCCAAACAGCTCAGTGGAACACAGATACAGCAGCAATGCAGTTGATTGTTTAGGGACGTTAAACAAGGTCTTGACATCAACTGGGTCTATCAAGAGAGAGGCTCAATAGGGTTTCATTGTCCTGGCAATGAATACATTAATGTCAGCAGCCTGAACAGAATAATAAAGGTCATGTCTAATAGCCAGTCATAGACCTTTCCGTTGAATGCTTATACTGTACTCTTAAATGCCGGTAAATAAAGAAAATCTTCTAAAGAGGGTAAGTGTAAAAATTATACAAAATGTTTATTAGCAAAAGCAAATAACCAAGTTAATCCTGGATCTCTGTGAACAGACTGAAAGTTTTGGTTCATTTAATGCTTTGCTCCTTGTGGTTAGCTCAGTTAGAAGGACTCCACAATGGACTCCAAGGCCATCAGGAACAGCTGAAGTGCTGTGTTTATGGGCTTATTGGATGTCTGTCAGAGATGCTGTTGTAGCTCCACAGGGAGTTGAAACACAGCAGAAATTCTGACATTTGGCACAGTGTAATATATTTACAGGAAGTCAGCTCATGCATATTAAAAAAACACACACACACACAAAAAACTCTGCTTTGATCCTGCACAGGGCATGGCCAACAAACGGGCAAGCGAACAGCCTGGCCTGGAGAGGGATACACACCTAAAGAACATTTAATCTCACTAAGCCACTGGACGATGGTGCTGGCTCATCACACCCCAAAACGCCTAAACTTAAGAACTTACAAAAACATGTTTAAGCCAAGCGGTTCTCAGTGTGGGTGTGTTTAGTTTAATCAGTCACCTGACTGCGAGCCTGGCCTCTGGGAACAGGAAGTATGACATCACCACCCTGACATTCAGGAATGTGGGAATGTCAGGCTGCCTGTTAACATTGAGAGGGAGTCAGAACAGCAAGCTGAATGAACACAACATGTATAACTCACTGCAGCAGCCACACAGATGAAACACTCAGACTGGGCTTGAACTGACATTTATCGCAAAAAACAAACAAACAAACTATAAATGCAGCATATATAATACTTCAAGCCATGACAAGAATAGATTCAATGACTGCGCCATAGTACTTTTCAGGATTTGTGAAGCCACTCTGCTGCTCGTGGTTTGGCCATCTGATAAGCATTAATCTGTTACTCAGATTAATCTGTTTGGATCTTATATCATTTTCCCATTGGTAGTTGAACCATCACGCTCCAGCATCGGCTGAATTTCGAAGAAAAGAGGAGAATCTCCCATGTAGTCCCTGCACCTGATGCTGTGCTCAACGCATAAGACTTACAGGTCAAGAAAATCTTACCAACTGTAGCTGGCAATGCAAAAAACTCACTTTTAAACATGTTTTCTGAATAATAAAGTGCTTTGTTCATATTTTTTTTTCTTTTACACTCTCTGTGTACCGGGTGGATTGAAAAATATATCTATTAGGCAGCAGCTGAGGGCTAAATCAGCTGGCTGAATAATCTCTGTTATGTTCTCTAATTTGCATATTGTAACATTTCTTTTAATGAAAATGGAGTTTTTTGTTATAAATTGTTTGCATTGGAGAAAAAGGAGCAGCAGTAACAACTGCAGTTGTATTTTTCTCTAATAACTGTCAGCTTATTATTACCATTTTCTCAGTGTGTACTTCTTCTTTTACAGCATGCCCACAATGAATGACTATAATGGTTTCGCTTCCATTAAGTTGTGGGATTTGTAACACAAGTATTAGCAAAACCTTTTAGTCCTTTGTAACTTATATCTTCTCTTCATTCATTAGACCTTTTCCTACTTGGGTAGTCTCTTGTATATCTTTTAAAGTGCATTTAATAGCCACTGTGGCTGGGTATGATAAGATCTCAAAAACATACAGGCTCCCAGATGCATTCAATTCGAATGCAGAACAGAAACACCAAAAGGTGAAAGGTCTTTTTTTTTCTGTTGCTCTCTTTTTCAGCAAGCCAAATTTTCTGTGCATGCAGTGAATGTAAAATATTATTTGTTAAGTTTGGAAACTTTTGAAAGTTTCTCACCAAATTATCTGGATAGCTGACACAAGTATTTGCTGTTCTGTTAATGCATTCAAGGCAACAGGAAAACAAAAATTCCCCTTTTATTCTTGTTCCTGTCAAACTCCATAAAGATGATCATTAATGAATCCAAGATGTCGGCGATATAAAAGTAACTAACTCGAATACGTCGTAACGAGGCTTAATTAGACCCAGAACACAGTCTCACACTAGATAAAAATTTCCTGTCAGACATCATTAGTCATGGAATAACTAGATATAAAACAGCACTTTAGCCAAGTTATTACTTTAAGCAACACGAGAGATATCAATAAGTGTAACACGAAGCCAAGAGGAACTATTTTAAGAGCAGGAAGCCTCAATGAGCAGTCCCATGAAAACTTCTCTTTAACTTCTCGTTCGTCATTCATTACATCTTTTTCCCAGCTAAGTGGCAGTGCCATGGTGTCACCGCCCTCCTTCAGAGATGCTGGCATGCAGTTTCTGGGCATGAAGCACAACAGTTTCTCCTCATAGACTCGGGGAGAGTGCGGAGAAGGAGCCAGAGCTGGAGGGAGTGCAGCCCCAGAGGAGCCCAGCTGCTGCCTGGGAAACCAAACCCTGAGCAACTCTGGCCCACGCTCTCTAACCCCAACCCCTCCCTGCCATTTAATAACAACACTCAGTCGTTCTCTCTTTTCTTTCAAGCTGCTGACTTTTCTCATGCTGAGTATGGGGAAAAATAAGTCAATGGAGGAACGGTGGGATGATATTAGTCACTCCGCTGCACATTCTTAGAATACTTCCCACTGCTGATTTCAAAACACTCACACATGTTCCTGTTCTTGCTCTCTCACACACACAGAGGCACGAGATTACATGTGAGTGCGCACACATTCAGGCACTCACCCCGGTAGTGAAGGCTGTCATCGTGGTGGTTGTGCTGGTGGTGGTTCTCCAAGCCAGGGGGGCTGCTGGCACCCAGCTCTGCCAGTCTACGGCTGGTGGCGGAGAGCTCGGAGCGCAGGTTGGTCACTTCCTGGCTGGCAGACTGGATGGCCCCATCAATCCTCTGTGCCAGCTGTTTGTTGTCTTCCATCATTTTAAGGATTTTCCCCTGAGGACCAAATCCACACAGAGCAGCATGGTGTCAAGAGAAGCATTACAGGAGGTGAAGTTAAGACCCTTTCCTCCTCCGCCACCTCTTATCACCCTCTTCTTCTTCTTCTCCTACTCCACCTGTGCTTTTTCTCTCACAGTGTACTTCGCACATAAAAAAAAAAAAGCCGGCAGTACAGGGATGATGTCTACCTGTTACTGCATAAAGAATGCGTCCAAGCACTACAGAGTCAGAGAAAGCATGTGTGTGCGAGAGGAGAGAGTGAGCGCGGGAGAAAGAGGGGAAGAGAGAAACCAAAGGGAGCAGGAAGAGAAAGAAAAAAAGGCAGGGGAGAAAAAGATGCAGCCCAGCAGGCGGAGGGGAAAGTGAATGCTCCCGCAGAGGAGAATGTGCTGTGAGCAGCTGCTCTCAGAGAGGACCCTGCACACACTGAGATGACATGCAGCCTTTTAAATGGACTGTACCATGTGCAGGAGGACTAGGGGAGATGGTGGGGGTGCAGTTGGACTGAGCTGCTCTCCAGTAACTCTCTAAACACAGAGCGTGGTGTGTACCCCACACCCTGTGGAGTTTGTAAGGAGTGAGCAATTGGGTTTGTAATAGGGGGGAAAAGTACAGATTGTTTTTCTGTCCTTCTTCCTCTCTCTGTATCCCCACACTCAAAGCTTGCCAGCAGTATTGAGCCCTTTGACAAGCACTTGTCAAGCCCTCTATATCTTTTCACTTGGCCTCCTTTGCTCACACACCCGCTGTCTTTTTGTCTCTCCGACCCCCCCCCCCCATTCCTTTATATATTCTTCTCTTTGTCCTGGGAAAGCTCACCCCCACATCGGTGGAAGAGGAAGGGGGCTGGCACAAGGCACCCAAGGGGAAAACATTTCAGCATTCAGAACAAACTTAGTAGAGGACGGAGGAACAGGCCTCTAACGGGCTACACGGTAACAGAAGAGGCCTGGAGAATTACAATGGAGTTGTGGCGGGAACACAGTAAAGTTTCACATCTTTGATCAAAAGCAGTTTGGAGAATTATATTTCAGCTTATCAGCAAGCACAGGAAATAAACGCGGCGGCATCGTTTCTTATCTGTACAGCTGTAAAACTCCATCACGCATCTAAAAGGTTAGAGATGGGTTAGGCTGTGCATCTTAACTTAAAACAATCTGGGATATTGCTGAGCCGTCACAACTAAAGATCTGCATTTGACATTTTCATTTTCCAAGTAAGAAAACACATCCTGTCTGGCACGAAACAGAGGCTGATGAGCAATACATCACTGAGATGCTGTCATCCGAGGCTCAGGTGATAACGGCTCGCTGTTCATTGGTATTCACACAACGGCACAGAGTGACAAACAAAGATGGGACAGCGGGCTCGGGAGATTGACAACCAAATGAGACACACAACTTGTTAGTTGCACCGGTAGTCTGTTCACTGCATACTGTTTTACAATAAAGTCCTCAGAATGTTGGTGTTGTTTGGGTTATGTGGCCTTGACTCCTCTACTTTGACTCAACTATTTTACTCTGTAAAGCCAGTGTCCGTCCTTTGATGAAAAATATTACGCTATACTGCCTGGTCAAAATGAAAATGGAAACAGGATGCTATCTCTTTAAAAATCATTAACTATTGAAGATACTGCTTCAGGTTAATTAGGACTGATTTAATTAAGACACAAGTGATTTTGAATAACGTGTCTATACCTGTAAGCAGCTGTGCCTCTAAAATGTTAAGAATATTTTTACTACATGTCATTATCTTTGGCTGGAGCAGGAGAAAAAGCTGATTTTATTAACAAATTATTAATGGCACGCTGCATTTTTAAAGTTCTGAAGCAGTGAATCCAGCTGGGACTCTTTCTTGGTCTTAAGTAGAGCTGACACAATTAGTCAATCAGCTGATAAGGCCATTAACAGAATCTGCACAACAGTTTTGAAAACAGATTAAATATTAATGTCATCAAGTGAGAATGCTGCTTTGCTCAAATTTGAGAAAAAATTCTTTTCCAGGGCTTAAAAATTACTGTGCAAAACTCTTGAGCCACAAAATGAAGTTGTTGCCAATCAGACGCTTTCCAAACTGTGGATCAAAATCTGGCAGTACTTTTCTGTGTTCATAATTTCATCAATTCTGACAAGATCAACCCTCAACCTTCTCTCCTTGTTTCCTTCCATTAAGAAGGGCTTCTTAATACCACTTCTTAATGCCACCTTTCCATTCAGGCCATTTGTGATCAGGCTTCAACAAAGCATCACTCAGGTTTTCTCTGGATATTTTCTGCCTAACTCTTAAGGACTTTCAGATATTGTTCATCTGTAGATTTTGTATTTTTTTTTTAGGTCTGCCACTTCTTCTGTCATCCACATGTCCAGTTTCTGCTAATATTTTTAGCGGACTATGTTAGACGTTCCAAGTTTTTTGCTAAAATGTCTTTTGAAATAAACCTGTTGGTCCATAACACTATTTTATCCCTATTAAACTGTGTTATCTTTAGTATTTTTCATAGAAGTGGAAACAAATTATGTGTTTTTGTGACAGCTGCTAGAAACAGAGCACCTAATATCACAATTAAAACTTGGTTCTTGGTAAAAAAGCAGTCAATGTCCAAACAAAAACTTTACAAGGCCAGCAGAAAGCCTGGTGAACTATTGCTCAAGACCACTTTTGACAAATTAAAAGAAAATGTGGCTCCATGGAAGCAGAATATAAAGAAATGAGGGGTTGCTAAAGACTTTTGTGAACACTGTATAATTTTAAACTGAACGTCTTTGCATCTTTAATCATGTTTGCAATTATAACACCTAACATTTGTTGATGAATATTGCAACAAATTGGATATTTGGGTGTAAACTAAATACCAAGTACATATAATGTTAACTCACACACACAAAAAAATTTTTTATAGGGAAATGGGTTGTACAGTTTCATTGAAGTTAGTTTGTAAATATGCCAACACTAACATTCGATTCACTTTATGAGGGTTGACTTACCCTTCTTTGTACTGCAGCTCTGTATGGATAGGAAAACAGTGGCCTCTAATCTTTTTTTGCAAGGTCTCCCATAATAGCTACTGTTAAATGCACATCTAGTTATTCCCATAGAGAACAATTATTGCTTACAGTTAGTAGAGAAGATCTACAGCAGCACAGACATGTTAGCAGATCATTATCACTGTCTAGACAGTCACATCGCTGCCCCAGTTGGCACACTGGCCCTGATTTGTAGCTGATTATCAAAGAGAAATGTAGCACGGTCTGGAATAAGGATAGGGTTATCAGAGGGCTCATGATTTACATAGAAGGCTTTATGTTATTTAAAAATTACTGCTTTTCTAAAAGAATCTCGAAGCTCTTCCCTCATAGTCATAACCACGCTCTGCACTGAGCCATGTGAGGGAGGGCTTTCATAAACCCAGCTGTGGAATGCGCGGAAATTAATGATTTCAGGGTCAAGAGTCACAGGGTGTCCCAGATACACATCAATAACCAGACAAATAGTTTGAGGACACGCAATTGTGCCATGTCCAAAACACACAGCCTCCTCCTCCTCCTTTGTCTCCACAACTGGACTGAGAGCATCTATGATCACAGCCGAGACCTGAGGCCAGTGCAGCAGCTTGGCCGACTGCCTTTGATAACCACTTCTCCGGTCGGTGCTTGTATGGATTTGGATCACTTTTCCAAACTTATGCGAGTGTTTGTGTTGTTAGTTTTCTCACTTGTTTGATGCTATTAATGGGAAGTTTAATTAAGTGTGCTGCGGGTGTGCAGTTAAAAAGAGGTATTGATAAAGAGTCACCATGACTGTCTGCCTGGGTTAATTGAATATCGACTAATCCTCCACACACTGAAATGCTTTCCATTTTTTCCCAATAACAAAGTGATATAATGCTGTGCTCAACTTATTAATACACATCTTATCAGGGGCTTGGGGAAAATATCCACTCGGCTCGACTAAACTTACTAATATTAATCAAATACTGCAAAAAAAGATAGAAAGTCTATGAGGTATGTGAGCCTTACTTCTGAATAGGAGGAACTTGGAAAGTTGCATAAAAACTAGAAATGTTTTTTCAAAAACAAGATAGTTAAGAAATGCAGTGCAGTCAGGCTGATGTAGCCCTACTATTCCCATTGTTGTGGTTCACAGGTAAGAGGACAGCAGAGGAAGGCAAAATTATTACCAGGCAAGATTGCATTTAGAGCAAGTCTTTGAGTCCATGTGAGGCGAATATCAGGCAGAAGGCAAACGTAAAACAGACAAGAGATCATTCAAGGGAAAGACGGGGAATGGCCAACACACTTCCCTGCTGTGAGTGCAGAAACAATCTGCCAGGGAACGAAGTGAAGTACAGGGAGTGCAGAATTATTAGGCAAATGAGTATTTTGTCCACATCATCCTCTTCATGCATGTTGTCTTACTCCAAGCTGTATAGGCTCGAAAGCCTACTACCAATTAAGCATATTAGGTGATGTGCATCTCTGTAATGAGAAGGGGTGTGGTCTAATGACATCAACACAACAAGCTTCTGAAGCGTGATCATCGAACAATCAAGCATTTCATTCAAAATAGTCAACAGGGTCGCAAGAAGCGTGTGGAAAAACCAAGGCGCAAAATAACTGCCCATGAACTGAGAAAAGTCAAGCGTGCAGCTGCCAAGATGCCACTTGCCACCAGTTTGGCCATATTTCAGAGCTGCAACATCACTGGAGTGCCCAAAAGCACAAGGTGTGCAATACTCAGAGACATGGCCAAGGTAAGAAAGGCTGAAAGACGACCACCACTGAACAAGACACACAAGCTGAAACGTCAAGACTGGGCCAAGAAATATCTCAAGACTGGTTTTTCTAAGGTTTTATGGACTGATGAAATGAGAGTGAGTCTTGATGGGCCAGATGGATGGGCCCGTGGCTGGATTGGTAAAGGGCAGAGAGCTCCAGTCCGACTCAGACGCCAGCAAGGTGGAGGTGGAGTACTGGTTTGGGCTGGTATCATCAAAGATGAGCTTGTGGGGCCTTTTCGGGTTAAGGATGGAGTCAAGCTCAACTCCCAGTCCTACTGCCAGTTTCTGGAAGACACCTTCTTCAAGCAGTGGTACAGGAAGAAGTCTACATCCTTCAAGAAAAACATGATTTTCATGCAGGACAATGCTCCATCACACGCGTCCAAGTACTCCACAGCGTGGCTGGCAAGAAAGGGTATAAAAGAAGAAAAACTAATGACATGGCCTCCTTGTTCACCTGATCTGAACCCCATTGAGAACCTGTGGTCCATCATCAAATGTGAGATTTACAAGGAGGGAAAACAGTCCACCTCTCTGAACAGTGTCTGGGAGGCTGTGGTTGCTGCTGCACGCAATGTTGATGGTGAACAGATCAAAACACTGACAGAATCCATGGATGGCAGGCTTTTGAGTGTCCTTGCAAAGAAAGGTGGCTATATTGGTCGCTGATTTGTTTTTGTTTTGTTTTTGAATGTCAGAAATGTATATTTGTGAATGTGGAGATGTTATATTGGTTTCACTGGTAAAAATAAATAATTGAAATGGGTATATATTTGTTTTTTGTTAAGTTGCCTAATAATTATGCACAGTAATAGTCACCTGCACACACAGATATCCCCCTAAAATAGCTAAAACTAAAAACAAACTAAAAACTACTTCCAAAAACATTCAGCTTTGATATTAATGAGTTTTTTGGGTTCATTGAGAACATGGTTGTTGTTCAATAATAAAATTATTCCTCAAAAATACAACTTGCCTAATAATTCTGCACTCCCTGTATATGTACACAGTGATGACTTATTCTCACAAAGGCAGGAAATGAAGAAAAAAAGGAAAAGTCCAAAAAATGACCTCCTGCTTTCTTTTTCTTATCACTTTACCTTAACCTTGATGGAAAAGGGCATAAGGATAAGTTAAGGTGTGAGGGAAAATATATATCAGGATTTAGGAAAAGTGAAATACGATGCGCTAATAATCGGACTGCACTTACACCAGGCTCTTTAATAATGTGATGATGGATTCTAGTGATGTGGGCCATGATGAAACTACTATGTGACCCGGACTGCAGAAAGTTCATCTTGTATGCTTTGCTCAGAGTGCTCCTATCAGCTTATTTAATGAAAGACATATAGATAGAAGACGTGTTTTTCATGACAGTAGTGTAGTGTGCCACTATGAATTTTGGTATGGCATCTTACTTCCTTTTCTTAAAGGTTGGTCCAGTATCCAGTGTGAAAGGAAGTATTTAAGGAAACACTGAAGCACATTTCCTTACTAGTTAGGGACTTTCCTAAGAAGATTTGATTACACGATCATTTGACTGGTAAGTAAGTTCAAAATAAAACAGGACATCAAAGTACACAACTATAAGTCTGCTTATTTGCCTAATTCAAATTTTTAAAAATTTATTTGGAAACCTATTCCATGACGTTCCCTACACACTCTTCTTGAGCTAATCTAAAGGCCACATGAAAGCTTGGAGGTTTGTAGCAACTAACTCTGCATAAAGTTGGTGACCTCTGCACACTTTGCACATCTGCTGACCCTGCTCTGTAATTTTATGTGGCCTACCACTTTGTGGCTGAGTTGCTGTCGTTCGCAATCGCTTCCACTTTCTTACAATACCAATAACAGTTGACTGTGGAATATTTAGCGAGGGAAATTTCCTGACTTGTTCCACAGGTGTCATCCTATCACGGTACCATACCAGAATTCACTGAGCGCGATATATTCGTTCACAAATGCTCTTAGAAGCAATCTTATAGCAATATATATATGTATATGTATGTATGTATATGTATGTATGTATGTATGTATGTATGTATGTATGTATGTATATATGTATATATATATATATATATATATATATATATATATATATATATATATATATATATATATATATATTAAACCTAACAACACCGGTGTTGTTGGGTTTACAGCAGTGACTACAAAAAGCAAACCTTGAGAAATATTTTCAGTTGCTTGCCAGTCTCCTTTTCACATCTCCTTTCTTTTGTCTCCATTAAATCTTGACAGGTATGTCTGGTTCTTTCTCTGGTTACTAAATGTTAAACCATCTTCATCATTTCTGTCTGTCTGCCATGGGTCCAGATGGAAAACAATGGGTTTTTAGGGCTTGTTTGGATGAAACTGTTCCTGCTGTGCCAGAATGATGATGATAAGAGAAGTAAGAGTGAATCACAATAGTAAAGTTGCTGGAGGCTAAAAGCAAAATGTTGTAAAACGGGAAGCTGAAAAGTACAGGAGAACTGAGACAGGCTCCATGTATAGTGATAACTCTTCATGGGTTTATAACATTGCATTGCATTAGGCATTTGATACCATGTTAATAAAGAAAATATTGATCTGTGCTGACAATTAGGTAATTGCAGGAAATGTTGAAGGCCTGTGGGAAATGCATTGCATTTTTATGGTATTATTAATCAAATTTAGTTGTAGAATTAATTTAATTCACAGGATTAGCCAAAAACACACATCCCCATCTGGCTATTGAAATAAATCTATTACAACAAAAGATTTTCCATATCCATATTGCCCATGACTAAAGCTCATCTCCAGTATTATATCTCACAGATGTAACACTCTTAAAAAGCAGTCATTGTTTATGATCTGAAATCTTAAATATTTTTAGGTTCTTGTCACGGTCAAGTAATAATAGGCATGTTTTCTTAACCATCACTGAGAGAGAAAAAAACATCTTCCCAAGGAGTAAAGCTTGTATATGGCTGAAAGTATATCCCAGCCTTCATGTAGCGCTGCACCGAATCTAAGCTGTCACAGACAGCAGGCCTGAATTTGTAAATTGTAATATGTCACAATATTCAGTCTGCTGTGGTCTGTATCAAAACAGCAAGTTACAGGTTATTTTATTCTGACATTAAAGGCTGTCTGAGCCCACAGCACACTGTCTGCCAACATCAAAGCATAAAGGACTTTTCATTCTTTACTTGTAGGCAGGTTAATTTGCACTGCATTTAGATGTTACCTTTGTCTGTGTGGCATCGGATTAGTGTGTGTGTGTGAGGGTGTGCCTAGTTACAAATAAAACTAGCATTTTGTGTGCCATTACCACTTTCTTTCTTTTTGCCAACATTTGCGACAAACAAGATACTTCAGACAAATCTGGCCTTTGGCAGTCAGTTAAAAAACAGCCAGTTTTTCACAAAAACAAGGCTTCTGCCTTTAAACTATCCTAAGATCATGTGTGCTTGATTCATTGTTGCAGAAATGTGTACTTTGTTACTAAAAAGCACATGCACACTGTTTAAAGTGATGCAATACAAAAACGATTGCATCACATGTGTGACAGGACAGATAAAGCTATAGAAAGCTTGCATGAAGAATGCTGCTTTGAATGCTCCACACACTGCAGAATTACCAAATGGAAATGTCACAGCTGGAGGAAAAAAACAGGGTATTTATGTCTGTGGAAGTGACGAAGAGAGAAAGCCTTTTGCCCCAAGTAGTGACAATCGAGGACAGAGCGGCATTGATGGAATAAACTATGAATGGTGGGGAACGGAAACTCAACTTCTTTCTTTTTGTATTGAGCTTTTTCTCTAATGCTTCTTTCATGTCACTTTTGGTGTATAACAGCCTTGCTCAAAAAACCTTTATATAAGTTTACTCATTAGTTAGAAGCTTTACTGCTTATGAAAGGAAGTATCATTAATGGATAACATGACGGTGTTCAATGTAAAAGGATTCAACTGACCTGTCTTTGTCCAACGACTCCAGATAAATTTGGGAGAATCAGGTCCCTGCACTGTCTGAAGCTGCTCTTTTTCACATGTAGCACACAGATGTGTTTTTGGCTTCTAGAAGTACTTTGTTTGGTGTAGGTGAGGCTGCTGTCTGAGTAGTGTACATGGGAGGCCAGACATACACTCATTGGTCACTTGATTTGTTAAATCTGTTCCTCTGACTATTATATTTAGTCAGCCAGTCACATGGGAGCAATTCAATGCATAATCAAGACAATCTGCTGAAATTCAAATCATCATAAGAATGTGTAAGAAAAATAAGATGAGTGACTTTAACTTATTGTGAGGGTATTGGTATATTCAGTAAACAGCAGGCAAATGCCTTCTTAATACAAGAGGTCAAAGGAGAATTGCAAGAAATCTTTGAGCTTATAGGAAAGCAACAGTAAGGTATATAACGACTCATTATAACCAAGGTAAGGAGAAGAGCATCTTTGAATGCACAACAGATCAAACTTTGAGGCAAATGGGCTGCAACAGTAGAAGACCACACTGGGTGCAGCAAACTGAGGCTACAATTTGCTCATGCACACCAAAATTGGACAATAAAAGGCTAAAAAACATGGTCTGGTCTGATTAGTCATCATTTCTGATGGTAGGGTCAGAATTTTGCAGAAACAACATGAAAACATGGATCCATCCTACCATGCACCAGCGGTTCAGGCTGTTGGTGGTGTAATGGTGTGGGGGATATTTTCTTGGCATAGCATGAGCCCTGCTTGAGCGCTGATTAAACACCACAGCCTACCTGAGTATTATTATAATCACTATCTGTTTATGACCACAGTGTACCCATCTTCTCATGGCTGCTTCCAGCAGGATAACACACCATGCTACAAAGCTGAAATTATTTCAGACTGTTTTCTTGAACATGACAATGAGTTCACTGCACTCAAATGGCCTCCACGGTGACCATATCTCAATATAGTAGCTGTGGGATGTGGTAGAATTGGAGATTTGCATTATGGATATGCACAAAAACGTTCTAAAGATAAAAGATGTCTGACTTGTTGATAGAAAGGTGAATCTTTTCTCTTCCATTATAGCCATCTGATACGTTTTAAACTCATTCGGTGTTAAATGTTTGATGAAGCAATAATTTAAGTTATAGCAGAAACTTCACCGTTTTTCATTTAAAACCAAAGTGTTAGACTTATCTTCAACAGTAACAGAAGTCAGAGGAACTGACTGAATTTATATCTAATGCAACACATGAAATAAAATGCTTGATCAGAAGTAGCACTCGTCATCTCTTCAGCTCCAGCTCTGCAACTGTCTGCACATGCAGATAATCACTGAATGAACATTCAGGCAACGGTGGAAAAGCCGCAGCTCCACTCCACCTCTGCAGCCTCAACTTTGGCAGAAGGGTAAACTCTCATCACTGATGCTTTTCTAGGCTGAGATAAATCCTGAAGAGAAACACCTATTATCTGTTGTCAAACTCAACACACTTTCCGCCCAAAGTCGACACCGCTCAAACACCTTGCAGCCATGTCCTTCTCCCATCACTGATAGCGTTGTAATAATTGTTTACCACAGTAAACACAGTTAACAGTTTGACAGCCTCTACACTTGGAGATAACAGTTGACAGGGTTACGGATGAAACACACTGCCAGAGGCCTTGATAAGTATCAAGATAAAGGCTTGTCTACAGGGCTCTGAGGGAATCAAAGGGAGAGAGGAAGCATGGGTGACAGACGGCGGTTTTGTTATGATGAACCTGCAGGATGGGAAATAAATCTGAGGAAATGTGGTTTTTTTCCCATACTTATTCTCTGCTGAACACCATTTTGATTTTTCTCTCATTTCCCCTCATTCTCACTTCTGCTCCCTGCTGCCTGCTTCCTGCAATTGCTTCTCCTCATTGTGCTCACTGTGGTACTCATATTCAATAGCCTTTTTCTTCCTTAGCTCTACCACATTTGTACTTCTCTCTTCACAATGAAACGTTCAGACATGCAGAGCTGAATATCTAATAACATGGATATCATGGTGAGATCAGTGTTGAAACCGAAGGTGCCTGTTTTTGTGAAAAGCATTACACACTTGGCTACTTTGCTTCACTCTAAATGAGATCCTCACCCCTGCTGCCACTCTTCTGTGCTCTCTTCTGCAGGAGACACAATTAAAAGGTGATGCTGAGAGAACGAGATGTGCTCCTGTTGCTTTCAGGTGAGAAAATAGTTGACGGTGGCGTGATTAGCAACATAGTAACAGCAATTTGAGTAAATCCAAATAATATGAGATTATTGGAGTATCAAGTGGTAGCTTAATCACACCGTTTCAGGCCATAAAAAGCAAAAACAGGTTTCAGCAGAGCAAATTATTCGTCTGTGAGTAATACTACAGGAGGACATCTGTCAAGGTAAAACATTTTCTACTACATACAAGGAAAATCTTTCATTGCCAAACTTTTCTCCATCAATCTCTGTTTCCTTCTTCTTTTAGGGCAGTATAGTGATTTTCAGAGAGCAACTACAGGGGTAATCACCCTGACAGAGCTCTCCTGGTTGATTTATGATTTACGTTTAGCTGGTTATAGGCTGCTGAGAGCAGGTTGAAGTGCACTTCGAGAAGGTATCTGGGCAAGACTTGGATAGGGAAATGGTTGGCAGGTCAGCTGTGTGTCTTTTTCTGGTAAAGCACCCATCTTCAATCGGTGAAATAAAAGAAGACAAGGTGAAAGACTAAAGAGCTTTTCACACAGGAGGTCATTATCAGTAATATGGCGACCAGAGGCCATTGATTGTTGGTGGATTCACACCCAAACCTTTCTCAACTTCATGATCCGATATTGAAGCAACCAATGAAAGCGCATATGTGAGGGGCTACTAGCCCTGCTATGTAGGGGTAGAAGGGCGCACAGGCTGCCTTGAACGACTAGCGGGTGGTGGGATCTAAGTCCGTACCCCCCTCTAGCGCGATTGACCCGGACACTTACTTCAGTAAGAATGGGGTTAGTTACCTGGCAACAGTAGGCACAAAAGGAGGACTCCAGGCCCGGACCTGCAATGATAGCAGCGCCTGCACACGGAATACTAGCACGGTCCCACTTAACTCCGTCGTCCTGTGCCTAACCAAATAACTCGGGTGCCCCTACTCCAAGGCAACCTGGGTCGGACAAAAGCATTCAACAACGACTTTTTAAACCACGTGGCTCTTTTTATTTATCTGGAGAGCCCTCAAAAAAACCAAACTTGGTTAACAATGTCCACAGGGCCCTGGAGAGCAAAGGGAAAACAGCAAGGAGCCTCCCCAGGACCAAAGAAATGAAAGAAATAAAATGAGGTAAAATAAATCAAAACAGACTGGTGAGACCCAGAGTTGGGAGTCCTCGACTCCACACAGCCCACCCTAGTCACAGGAAAAACACTCACAACACAGCAGAACAGTAAAAGTTAACACAGCAAATATTCTGTCTAAAATGGTCGACACAGTCTCATCACATCATTTACAATGTCCGACACACCAAAGGAACATTTTCAGTCTTTACAGTTCACTCTAGTAAATTGTCTCTGGGGTGGGACGGACAGATAGTTCTAGGGGTATGTGTCATTAACCGGAGTTGCAGTCTGTTAGGCTGTCCAGAACTTCCACAGCCGGAATAGAATGTTCATTCTCTGGTCCACATCAAAGCAAGGAAATAAAACACAGGAACTGTACCTTTGCCCCTCCTGAAATGGAGCGTAATGAACCCACGGGTAGGTGAAACTTTTACACACAGCCAGCTGAAGCAGGGTGAACAACCGGAGCGTCGTCTGGGTGGCAGGGTACTCCAAACACCGCCGACATCGGGGCCCAAGATGGCGGTCCCGCGGGCTAACGGAGCTACGGCAGTCCCCAGGCCGTGCGAAGTGAGGCCGCCCAATTCCTCTCCCGGAAACTCGCTGGTCCTTCGCCAGACAGCCAGCCGTGCTGTCTCGCTTTCTAGACGTTCTTGTCGCCAAACTCTACTGGCAACGCCGGGAAACTGAGGCCGATTGGAGGGGAGCGGCCGCTAGCCTTAGCTCTCGATTAGCCCCTCTGCTAGCGCTATCTCCGCCGACACTTCGCCCCGACGTTACACCCGTAAGGCCGCTGTAGCCGGAGTCAGAGTGCATACACGGACGGAAACCCAGCCTAGACTCGCTGCGGTACCGTATACTGTCTCGCTAACCTCCCGTTTATACTTTGTTCGGGTCTCTTCCTGACCGCGGCCCTTTCCTAGCGTCTCTTCTCATCCAGACACGTGTGCTTTTTTTTGTTCCGCTCGTCTTCTCTCCCACTGCGCATGTCCGTCTTCTTCACGCTACGTCACTCCCTCTTGGCTGCTTCAGGCTGTAAACAACCCCGTGACAGTTTTCTAAGGGTTGTAAATATGTGCCCTCACATTTCCCCCCAGCTAAACCCTGCCACACCAGCGACGACTCAAGCAGTTCATCCCTGTAACAAACACAGAATAACACATATTAACTCACATGTTCAGTAACACTCTATACCATTCACATATGACTCGCATTACATTGCAAATGAGCATAACAGTAATCCATGGCTTCATTTCGTAACATAATCTCTATACCTCGCAGGACGTACCCCTCGGGTTCGCCTCAAAGGGCGTTCAGACTGCAAAACCTCCCCTCGCTCCTCGTGCACCTCATCACTCGCCTCTGAGGCCCCATCGCTGTCCTCTGGCTCACTTAGGGCCATAACTGGTTGTACCTCCCCCGCTAAATCGGGCTCTAACCCCTGGGCGACATAGTCGCCGATCTCGTCCGCCCCTGGGGCAACGAGAGCGCTCGGGTCCGACTCACATGGGAGTGGTAGAGCACAAACCCCCTCCATGAAGTCGGTATCGGACTCCACTTCGGCTGGCAGCCTGTTGGCCTGCTTCGGCTGCCATGTCGGCGCTTGAAAGGTGCACAATTTGAGCTGATCCCTATGCACGACCCTCGTCGAGCCACCCTTCTCTGGCTTGACCGTGAACACAGGAATGTCGGGGTGGTTTTGTTTCACCACCAAATAAGGGTTGGGTTCCCACTTGTCCTGGATCTTATTCCTGCCTCTGGGCTTGTGGTTGCGCAACAGCACCCGATCACCAGACTGAAGCAGGGCGCCGCGGGACTTCCGGTCGTAGATCCTCTTCCTCCTCCTAGAGGCCTCCTGAGTAGCCGAGCTTGCTACCTCCACCGCGGTCCTAAGCCTCTCATGGTGGTCCCGGACCCAGTCGTCCAGATTGTCCGCCTCTGGTTCCCTCATGTCTTTCCCTCCCAGGAGGTCCAAGGGCATTCTGGCATCCCTCCCGAACAGGAGGTAGAAGGGCGCATAACCCGTGGAGGAGTGCTCACGAGAGTTATAAGCCATAACCAACTCTGGCAAGTATGTTTTCCAATCCCGTTTCTTCTCTGGTGGCAGTGTCCTGAGCATGTCGTGCATGGTCCTATTAAACCTCTCACACTGCGCGTTCCCCTGCGGATGGTAAGGGCTGGTGCGACTCTTGGCAATCCCGTAGGCCCTGCACAGCTCTTTTATCACACTAGCCTCGAAGCTCCTCCCCTGATCGGAGTGCACCCGTAATAGGTAAACCAATGTTTCAGCAAAGCATTTGCTGTCGTCTCAGCAGTTTGGTTTCTGGTGGGGACGGCAACGGTGAACCTGGTGAACATGTCTGTAAGGACAAGGACATTTTCGTAACCCCCACAAGACTTTTCTAGCACCGTATAGTCCATAGCGAGGACCTCCAGGGGTGCGGTGACATTGCTGCAGGTCATGGGGGCCCTGTGGTTGGGGAAGACATCCTTTGCCAATGCGCACCTCCTGCATTGCTGAACCCAATCTTGAACATCTCTACTCATGGTAGGCCAGTAATAGCTCCTTCTCATCACCGCGAGGGTGCTCTTTGCACTGAAATGCCCCCCATGCTCATGCTGGTTCTCGTATACCTTACGTTGTAAGGTCTCTGGGACAATGAGCTGCCTGATCTCCTCCCCATCACGAGGGTCACTGACATGCCTATACAGCACACCCTTATAAAGCCTAAGGCGGTCGAGCTGTTGGTGAAGCCGCCTCGCGTCCGGTGTTAACGCGTGGAGCTCGGCATGGCTCATCTCCGTGCCCCTCTCAACCACCCGATACACGGGCCCGACGACCGGGTCGCTTTTCTGAGCCCCTTCGACCTCCTCCCAGCTGTGCCCACCGAGAGCTTTCCCAGCAGTCGCTTGTACTCTGGCTTTCAGATCAGCCCTACCATCCTTCTCCAACCTAGCGGGCCACAGACACGCACGCACTTCTTCCGGGCCCACTTTGATAAAGTCCTTGCCTGTGTCCTCCTGCTCGGGTTCCTCTTGGTCGGGGATTCTGGAGAGGACGTCTGCATTCGTGTTTTGTCGCCCAGGCTTGTAACACACCTCAAAGTCATACTCAGCGAGTTGTGCTACCCACCGCTGTTCGACAGCCCCCAGGTTAGCCGTTGCCAGGTAGCGCAGCGGGTTATGGTCCGTGACTACTGTGAATCTGGCGTACATCAGGTAGTCCCTGAATTTCTCTGTGACAGCCCATTTAAGCGCCAGAAGTTCCAGTTTAAATGCGCTGTAATTCTTGTCATTCTTCTCGGAGCCTCTCAGCCCCCGACTCGCGTAGGCTACCACACGCTCTACGCCCTCCTGTTTTTGACTGAGCACAGCCCCGAGTCCGTGCAGACTCCCATCTGTGGTCAATATAAAGGGTAGGCCAAAGTTGGGATATGCCAGGATTGGAGGGGACACCAGGCATCGTTTCAGCTCGTCCAGGGCCTCCTGGCACTCGCCGGTCCAAACAAACGCCTGGGTGCCCCTCGACGTGTTTTTCAACCCTTTCCCAACCAGGGCATGCAGAGGCTTGGCCAACTGTGCAAACCTTGGCACAAACCGCCTGTAGTAGCTCATGAATCCAAGCACCTGCCTCACCTCTCGCACGCTCCTTGGAGCCGGCCATGTCTCCAGGGCCTTGACCTTTTCTAGATCTACCTGGACGCCTTTAGCAGAAATCACGTGGCCAAGGAATTTAACCTCCGGCCGCAGAAGGAAGCATTTGGTCGGCTTCAACTTCAACCCGTGCTGCTTCAAACGTTCGAACACCGTCTCAAGCCTCTCGCAGTGACTATCAAAGTCCCGGGAGAAGACTATAATGTCATCCAGGTAGACAAGGAGTATATCAAAACTGAGGTCCCCCAGTACCATACCCATCAGCCGCTGAAAAGTGGCTGGGGCGTTGCACAAGCCAAATGGCATCCGAGTCCATTCAAACAGGCCAAATGGTGTTGTAACCGCCGTTTTTCCCCTGTCCGTTTCGCTCATGGCCACTTGGAAGTAGCCTGCGGTCAGGTCCAGGGTCGAGAATAACAGCGCATTGCCGAGCGCATCCAACGACTCTTCGATGCGGGGAAGTGGGTAGGCATCTTTGCACGTCACTTCGTTCAGCCGCCTGTAATCGCAGCAGAATCGAACACTTCCATCTTTCTTAATAACCACCACCGCAGGTGAGGCCCAAGGACTGGAGCTCTCTTTGAGGATCCCCTGGCTAACGAGCTCCTGAACGTGCCTCTTAAACTCTTGAAAGACATGGGGTGGGACCCTTCGGTGCCTCTGTTTGATTGGGGGTGCCTCGGTGGGGATACTGTGTGTCACCGTGGTGGTGTAGCCGTAATCAACTTCGCTTGCCGAGAATGCGTCTTGGTGTTGGGCTAACAGCCGACAAAGCTTTTGACGCTGTAGCTCAGTGAGGTCCCGGGTGTTAGCCTGTACAGGGACCGGCAACTGCCCACCCTCGCCCCCTGTTGCTATACTCTCACCCTGACCCAGCGGCTTAACCACGAGTGCCCCCTCTCTCTCCTCTACCCATACAACCTCTTTGGGGAGCACAGCTCGTGGTTTGCTTACAACGGCAAGCCTGGCTCTTGGCATCAGCTTGACAGCCCTCTCGCTTGTGTTCATCACTCTGAGAGGGATTCTTCCACCACTGGTTGTCGCAATAGTGTTGGCAACTAACAGTCCCCGCGGCAGCTCTATCTCTTTTGCCGCCTCTGCCAGCACTTGGCACTCAACCCTAGGTGAGACCCCGCAACGACCCTCCACCACTTTCTCGCTCCTCGGGGGGATGATGACGGGTTCCCTGCCAGCCACCTTGACGAACCCGATTTTGCCACCCGGACCCGTGCGCGGGAACTCCTTCCTCGCTCGGGCTATCAACCGACGGATGGTGGCCTCTGTCTCGTCTGGAGCGTGGGGGTCCATGTGGACGCGACCCCCATCTGCGATAAAGAGCGCTTCGAGGTCTTCTATAACATTCATCCCCACAATCCCTGGGAGCCCATTAGCTTTGTCTACCTGGGGGTGAGTATTGGTGAGTACAAAAATGCACTTCTTACCAACCACTCTCCCGGCGCATTCAACCTCGGCCTCCAAGCAGCCCAAGACAGGAATATCGAGCCCGTTTGCGGCTGTGAGCTCAATCCAGTCTGCTGACTTCAACTCCTGTGGCCCAAAACACCTACGGAAATGGGACTCCGTAATAGCTGTCACATTTGACCCCGTGTCCCAGAGGCAGGTGGTGTCTACCCCCCCTATCTTAAGGTGGACGGTGCGACACCTCCCAAGAGCACTCCTTTGGAGGCTCTCCTCCACCTCTGTCAGAAGACACTCGGCTGCTTGGCGGCCTATGGCCGGTGTGGTGGGGTGTTTCTTGGCCCCACCCTTGGCGTTTGGATTGCCAGAAAATGCCACCTGCGCCAGGTCTATGGGGATAGGGGCCAGAGCCCCTGCATCTAGCTTTTTGGTACAATGCCGGCTAGTGTGGCCAGGCTCTCCACAGCTGTAGCAAATATATCGCCCTTCGCTGTCCCTCAGGGGTGTTCGCCTGCGCTGTGCACTCTGCTGGCTGCTCCCTCTTTCCCTGCTCTGTAGTGCTAAGTACAGCTCTTCTTGACGAGCAGCTAGTTTCCTAACCTCCTCGTGGAGCATCTCCAGGGTGAGGGGGGATGGTTTATCTTCGGCCGGTACTGCAGCGTTAACCGCACCTCTAGTTCTGAGCCTACTTTGGGAGGCGAGAGAGGACTGGGCTTCTTCTTCCTCGGACCAGTCAACTGCGGCTTGCAGCAGCCCGATGAAGGTTAGGCCTTTCTCCTCTTTGACCCTCCTCTTCATCTCTCGCCTCAAAAGGTCATCTCGCAAACCCAGCACTAGCTGTTCTTTCAACACCGTCTCTGAGTCGGGAACGCGGTTGGGTTCTCGCCTCTTAATCAAAGCCAGCTTCTCCTGTAGGTCATAGGCATAAGTTCTGACCGTCTCGCTGGACATCTGCCTTCTCTCATAGAACTCCTTCAACCTAGTACCTATGGGGACCTTGTCTCCATAGGTTTGAAGGAGAACCTCAAATATGCCCTCGACAGACTCTACTGCCCCATCCAACATGAACTTAACAGTTGCCCTGGCTTCATCTTTTATGTGTTGCTTGACCAGCTCTACACGGTCCGCCTCTGGCACCTTCATGACTTGGAACGCAGACCGCATTGCCGCGATCCACTCTTCCACACAATCATCTCCACTCTTTCCAGGGCAACCACTAAAATCTGCCAGTTTGCGGTCTCGGTGGACATAGATTGCCGCCGGGGCTTTTAAAGCTTGGGCCTGTTGATCAATCACTGCCCTTGCGAGAGAAAGAGCTTCTCTCTGTTCTTCTCGTGCCTGCTGTAAGGCACCCGCCTGCTCCGCAAGCCTCCCTTGTAGTTCATCAAAGCTCCTTTTCAAATCTTCTAGTTCAGACATGTTTGCCTTAACTCTATTCCTCCTCTATAACGACCCCGAGCCAATGGGTGAACCCTGTTCGTGACGCCAATTGTGAGGGGCTACTAGCCCTGCTATGTAGGGGTAGAAGGGCGCACAGGCTGCCTTGAACGACTAGCGGGTGGTGGGATCTAAGTCCGTACCCCCCTCTAGCGCGATTGACCCGGACACTTACTTCAGTAAGAATGGGGTTAGTTACCTGGCAACAGTAGGCACAAAAGGAGGACTCCAGGCCCGGACCTGCAATGATAGCAGCGCCTGCACACGGAATACTAGCACGGTCCCACTTAACTCCGTCGTCCTGTGCCTAACCAAATAACTCGGGTGCCCCTACTCCAAGGCAACCTGGGTCGGACAAAAGCATTCAACAACGACTTTTTAAACCACGTGGCTCTTTTTATTTATCTGGAGAGCCCTCAAAAAAACCAAACTTGGTTAACAATGTCCACAGGGCCCTGGAGAGCAAAGGGAAAACAGCAAGGAGCCTCCCCAGGACCAAAGAAATGAAAGAAATAAAATGAGGTAAAATAAATCAAAACAGACTGGTGAGACCCAGAGTTGGGAGTCCTCGACTCCACACAGCCCACCCTAGTCACAGGAAAAACACTCACAACACAGCAGAACAGTAAAAGTTAACACAGCAAATATTCTGTCTAAAATGGTCGACACAGTCTCATCACATCATTTACAATGTCCGACACACCAAAGGAACATTTTCAGTCTTTACAGTTCACTCTAGTAAATTGTCTCTGGGGTGGGACGGACAGATAGTTCTAGGGGTATGTGTCATTAACCGGAGTTGCAGTCTGTTAGGCTGTCCAGAACTTCCACAGCCGGAATAGAATGTTCATTCTCTGGTCCACATCAAAGCAAGGAAATAAAACACAGGAACTGTACCTTTGCCCCTCCTGAAATGGAGCGTAATGAACCCACGGGTAGGTGAAACTTTTACACACAGCCAGCTGAAGCAGGGTGAACAACCGGAGCGTCGTCTGGGTGGCAGGGTACTCCAAACACCGCCGACATCGGGGCCCAAGATGGCGGTCCCGCGGGCTAACGGAGCTACGGCAGTCCCCAGGCCGTGCGAAGTGAGGCCGCCCAATTCCTCTCCCGGAAACTCGCTGGTCCTTCGCCAGACAGCCAGCCGTGCTGTCTCGCTTTCTAGACGTTCTTGTCGCCAAACTCTACTGGCAACGCCGGGAAACTGAGGCCGATTGGAGGGGAGCGGCCGCTAGCCTTAGCTCTCGATTAGCCCCTCTGCTAGCGCTATCTCCGCCGACACTTCGCCCCGACGTTACACCCGTAAGGCCGCTGTAGCCGGAGTCAGAGTGCATACACGGACGGAAACCCAGCCTAGACTCGCTGCGGTACCGTATACTGTCTCGCTAACCTCCCGTTTATACTTTGTTCGGGTCTCTTCCTGACCGCGGCCCTTTCCTAGCGTCTCTTCTCATCCAGACACGTGTGCTTTTTTTTGTTCCGCTCGTCTTCTCTCCCACTGCGCATGTCCGTCTTCTTCACGCTACGTCACTCCCTCTTGGCTGCTTCAGGCTGTAAACAACCCCGTGACAGTTTTCTAAGGGTTGTAAATATGTGCCCTCACACATATATTGGCATAAGCTACACAGACAATGTACTGGGGCACAATTCTAAGTCTTTTTAATTCAGTCTTTTGTTTAAAATCAAGCACCTAGCCATGCAGTCTGATGAACTTTTGATAAAGTATGTGTCTTGGAGCTCACTGAATTGTAGTGTGGTACTATAATAGGACGCCCCTGTTGCAACAAGTCCTTTTGTGTAATTTCTTCCCTCCTATGTATTCCACAATCAAGTAGTATTGATGTTTTTTCAAAAGTTGCCCTCCATTTTTGATGTGATACGAGTGGTTGCTAGTGGTTGCTAGAGAAATTTGTGTACAGTATTCTCTAACTGGTTGGCAGTGGTTCCTGGAGGTTTCTGGCTCCCTATTGGGGTTGCAGCAAAACTGCTGCACCTATGAGCCCAGCAGTAGTAAAACTTCAAAAAGTGTGAACTAAACCGGATATGGAGTAGGCAACCATTGAAGCACCTAATTGAAGAACCTAAAACCTGTGCTGGAACTTCATGTTATGGGTTTCCATGGCCAAGCAGCTCCTTTAGGGGGTCTAGTACTTTTGTCCATATAGTGTATGACTGAATGTTATTGTTTCTCTGCTGGTATTTTTGCTTTGTGGATGTCTGCTAAAGTACTTATACATGAGTAAATATGAAGCTACATTCTGTTAGCTTAGCATAGTACAAAGACTGACAGCAATGCTAAATAGCTAGCATTTAAAGTTAGCATCTCTAAAGCGCTCTAGAAATACATTATTTTCCTAATAATTGTTAAAATAATTGTTAAAAAAAAGGATTTTGCATTCAGATATGTGCCTGCAGTATATTCCAGGAGGTTTGTGGCTTAGTGAGCTAGAGGATAAGCTAAGTGAATATGCTAGTCAATATGCTGCTGAGATTAGTGTCACAGTAAACATGCATACATGAGGGTGGTATTGATTTTCCTACTGAAATGTTATTTGTTCTCTAACCCTGGGTAGTGAACAACATTCAGTAGCAGAGGCTATAGCAGTCTGCAGTAAAAACTCTCAATGTAGCTGAGACCAGACAGGAATTTTCTACACTAAAGACTACCACAGCCAGATTTACTGTAGCACTGCAGGAAAATACCTGACTGACAGGTTAAGGAGGGGAAAAAAAGTGCAGTCCAGAGGACAGATTAATCCATATCTGAGAAAAGTTTTGGTACAGTGCATGTTGTTTGTGCAAGTAAAGGCACATCTGCAAAGCGTATTGATTAAGAGACTCATCTCACTCTCATTTGTTCCAACTCTAGTGGACAGTTTCAGTGCACAGCGACACTAGAGACAATGATCACTCCATCACTGCTTTATCACTGTCACCACACAGCTACTTTGTATGCATGTCAATATTGCGGTTTTTTTCTCCATATCTCAGCAGTCCACCTCTTATGCAAATAAATGCATAATGCTAGCAGTAAAACTGTTCCAAACTTGTAATTGTCTCAGTAAGGTCTCGAAGAGGAAATATAATTTTTGCATAATAGAGTCAAATTCCTGTTCTATTGTTATAGTAATAACTCTGTAGTATAAAGAGGATTCAAAATTGTTCCCAGGAAGTAAAAATCCTTCTGTACTTGAAAAAACAGTCTTTATTTGCTAAAGCTTATGCTACAAGATAGGAAAGTCATTCAAACATGTTGAAAAATGAGCAACAAGGAAAGCGAAGCGAAAGATAAATAAGCCAGTGAAATGGAAGGGCACAGAGACAGTGTGAGAAGGATGAGGTCGGAGCCACAACATGTGAAGTTGCAAACTCATTTATTATATTTCAACATTTATCTCTGTGAGAGAGAGAGCCGAGTTATCAGAAGGCCTAAATTGAAAGACATTCAAGCGTGCAGTATAGTCAGCAGGAGGAACGCTGATGACCGGACCTGCAAAAGCTCTCACTGTTCCACAGTAGCATGCTGCTCTGCATGGAAAGCCGTCTGCACGCACGCACACACCCAGACACGCACACACCTGTACTCATATGCACCCACAGATAGACTTTCTCAAACATTAAAATGCAAAAGCAATTAAACACAAGCCACAACTGTGCCTAAGAAGTGCCAACCTGACAGCAGGACTTTGATTATTTTAATTAGAGCAATATGGCTGACTCATCCATGAATATAACTAAAGAAAAAGGTGGCTCATTCGCCTGCTTTAACTGCGTTTAAAGAGTGTGACTATGCTTTATGCTTGGCTATGAAAGGACGAAGCACTTATGCAAATGTATTTAGAGAGACAAACTGTGCTGGTGAGCTACTTTTGTATTATGTCTTTTATTTAATAGCTCTAACTTACTCTAATTGTAAATGTATGTGATTTAAATGTGTTTAATAAGCTGACTCCTGCAGGAGCTGGGAATTGCATTAATCTGCATGCTAAATGAGTTTGTTTGAATCCAAAACTTGTCTGGCTCAGGGAGTTTTGCTCTTGTAAGGGATTAGAACAGGGCATTAATACTAAGATCCATGAAAAGCAAAACAATGTAATATTCCTTTCTGCTTCTAAAAAATGCTGCATGTGGGCAAGATAATTACCATAGTACCATTTTACATGCCTCACAAAATGAATGTACTCCAGAGTATGTACCCACCAGTTTCCCTGCAGAGAATGTGTTTATTATCCTCAGTGACTGGTATTTGTAGATTGTTTGTGCCTCTAATATGATTTTGTTTGAGCTCTTTGTATGTGAACATGCCAGAGAGAGGAGAAGAATATGGAGACAAACACAGAGACAAATAAGCAGAGAGGGACTAAAGCGAGAAGGGGGAGGACAAAGAGTATTTGTTGATCACCATAGCTTAAAGCTACAATCAAAGGCAGTTTGTGTACCGAGGATAACAATCACGTTGGACTGCAATTTTTCTGAGACTTAAAAACCACCTTTCATTATACGAGCCCTTGAAAGCTTAATGGTCTTTCTGCTTCTTCCCTGAAGAGACGTCCAATGGCTAGACATAAAAGGTATAGAAGCAGAAGAGTATGGTGAAGAGCTCTTGCGGTGAAAATGCACAGCTAAAGATTTGAGACACCCGTTGTCTGCGATTGCATCAGTCTGGATAAATGTACAAAATGTTTCCTACCACTTGTCCTGCTTGAATGTGTCATTTTTATGTCACATGTATCAAAATCCTTGAGTAGATCAACAATGACCAGACCTAAATCCTGCTAGCTGAAGCCCCTTATTATCCTACAGTTAGCAGTACTATCGTGTGTCGACTAATAGCGCTAGGATTTCAATGTAATATTGAGGTCAGCAGTTTGTAAGGTCACAAACGTTAGCAGTGTTACGTAATGGAAGCGCGTAGGCAATTTTCCATATGTACATGTGTGATGTAGTAGCAACAGGAGCACTGAGGTGTAGGACATGTCCAATTATCCTAATGAAAATACAGCATATTATAAATATTTATAATGCTGAGCTGCATCCATCAAATCTTCATTAAAAGCATAATTAAAATTCTGGACATTCAGGATAAATGTTAATTTGGAACTGAAAAGTTTTAAATTATAGAGGAAATTCTGCAAATTTGGAAGAGAAGATAGTCCTAATATCTATCCTTTAGGAATGCCTACAGTTATTTACCTGAAGCATCAAAGCCCACAGAAATCAGTTAATTTAATAGCATTTTTTGATCAGCCACATCAAAAGCCTTGATTATATCAACAATGAGCAGATCTAAATCCTTATTATCTTACAGTTAGCAGTGCTATTATGTGTTGACTAATGACTCCAAGATAGATTTTCAGGAGTCAATAGTTTGTGAGGTCACAAAAGTCACCAGTATTATGTAAAGGAAGCACATGAGCCATTTTCCATATGCGAATGCATGATGCAGTAGTAACAGAAGCACTGAGGCGCAGGATGCATGTAATTATCCTGAGCTGTGCAAACTGTATATCCGAGTTTGTGGCAGGTATGAGTGAAATTTTGCAAACTGAAGGAGAACAATTTTGTGATGCTTGAGTGTTTCCTGTGTGACATTACAGCTGACATGCTAATGTTCAGCATCTTAGTTTAGTGTGTTAGCACACAAGAGTTTGCTGAACACCACTGAATTTGCTAAAGTTTACAGCAATCCATCAAATAGAATTGAAATGTTTCAGCGTCACACAAACTGAAGTGGTGGGCTGAGTGACAGATGGATCAACACTGCCGTCCATAAAAACACAATATAGGAAGCATTATGTTTTTCCGTTTGAATTTATGCAACATTTTCTCAGTTCAAGCTTAAAATATCATTGTAAATACATTACACTGTATGACGAATTGATTAAAACCCCTCTCTTAAGCAAAGCTCAAATCCATCCATTCATCCATTTTCTTTACTCCTTATCCAGCTAGGGTTGTGGAGGAGCTGGAGCCAATCCCAGATAACACCCTGGACAGACTGCCAGTCCATCTCATGGCTAACAAAGAGACTCTGAGAACCATTCACACTCATATCAAGTAAAATCACTAATTATCCATGCAGACATAACTTTGGACAGTAGGATGAACACAGAGCACCTAAAGAAAGCTCAAACATACACATAACATATAAACTCTACAAAAAAACCCACAGGTTCAAAACCAGAAACAGCTTGCTGTGAAGCTACGGTGACAAACACTTGACCACCGTGTCTCCAAAAGCTTTGCATGTTTTACAGGACATTAGGTCTGAAACGCAAATGAAAAAGTGCAAAATTTTAAGCAGAGCTCTTAAATCCTTTTTTTTAAACAAAACATGCTGTACTATATCTCAGCCCTCTGCCGTCTGCCTTCTGCACCCTGTTAGTAGCAGGTGGTAGTAAATCTGCAGAGTACTAAATGAATGAGTTGGTGTTTTTTGCAGGTTTCATGGTAGTGAATTATTTTGTGTGGGCAGGTCCCACAAACTCGAACCTTACGGGACACGCCTGGGTTTTTTGTGGAGGTGAAGTGACGGGACTTTACTGCTGCATGTTGTCTGTCACGGACAAGAGGATTACGTTCCTGAAGATATGATGGAGCTCTGGGTGGGATTTTGAAGGGAGGGATTGATAGCTGGTGCAGTTCCTTGTGCAAGCAGTTGCTTTGCTTTAGCTTTCAGGAGCAGCTTCTCCTACTGTACATGTAGAGAAACGATCGGCGAGCAGTGAGACTCAATGAAAACACAAACTGCTCGGTAACTCTACTTTTTGAATATCTGATAACTTCCAGATTAGTTTATATCATGATTTTAAATAATGATGAGAAATCCTCATTCTAACCAGAATGTGACACTGAGGCCGATTTCTATGTTTTTTGAGGGGGATATAAACTCTGCAAGAAAAACATTTTTAATGTCACTAGTACGTGTCAATGCTGCAGTAGCGTTTGGTCTGTGATTTTCAGAATTCGAATGCCTCTTCTTGTTATTGTATTATAAAATGAAGGGAAATTGCGGTGTTGCTTCTGCAGGTAATCATTGAAAAATAAATAACACACAGTATAAAAAAATAAACCATTCACACAATGAAACAACAAAGTAATTTGCACAGTAAACCAAGCTCTTTCAGCAGAAGATAATATATAATTATCAAAATAAGGGAGTCAAGAATTAAATAGAAGGTGTCACAGTGCATCATTGTAATCCTGATTGATTTAGGACAGTAATTGCCCTTGAATAAAAACTGCTCTTTAATCTTTTTGCTCTTGTTTGGATGGGCCTGTGGCATCTACCAGAGGGCAACAGGACAAACAACATATGTCCAGGGTAACAACTGTCTCTAGTGATTTTACAGCTTTTGAGCGCTATCTTGCTTTTGCAATCTCTTCCAAAAAGGGAAGAGCACAACCAATGATCTTTTGTGCAGTGTTTATTACGCTCTTATCATTTTTATCTGCTGCAGATAAATCAGTACACCAGGATGCTTTCTGGGGTGAATGATAGAAGACCACCAGCAGTTTCTCTTCTGCACAATTCTTCTTCAGCAACCTCAGGAAGTGAGGGCGCTCCAGAGCCTTCTTCACTGCAGCTGTAGTGTTAGCAGACCAGGCAAGGTTGTCAGAAATGAAGGTTATTTAAAATCATAGGACCCTTTCTACAGAGTCTCCACTGATGATCAGCGGGTGAGGGGCTCTGGTCTTCTTTAAGTCTATGATGATTTCTTTTGTCTTCAGACTGTCAGATTGTGTGCCGCGCACCAGATGACCAGTTCTTGTAGGCAGACTCATCTCCCCCTGATATGACTCCCACCAGTGTGATGTCATTAGCAAACTTAGTAATTGTGTTAATGGGCTGGGTGGATGTGCAGTCCTACAGAAGCGCACAGCCCTGTGGAGAGCCAGGGTGGAAGAGTTATATGGTTGCTTCGGGGCCCTAAGATATACATGTGTGCCAAGTTTGATTTCTCGGCTCCTGATTGTGTAGGGGGGAGTTTGTAAGCAAACAGAGTTCATGGATCATAAGATTTTAGTCCATTTTCCTGGGATATCAAGATATTGCTTAATTTTCCTACATATTTATTCATTGAGATCAGCAGGGAGCAAGTTGGTCTTAAAAAAACTAAACTAAAATAATTAACTGTTTGGAGAAATGTTAGACATTTAGAGCAACTGTTCTCAAACTGGTGCTTTTCAAAACAGCTTTACTCCAAATCAATCCTTGATATTTTGCTGGAAACCTGCTGAGCCTCATTTTCTACTGTGGAATGACTTCAAGCATTCAACCACAATGCCTCAAAATAAAATAAATACTGACATCATTTTTATGACTGTCATTGTTTGATACCATGCCAAGGAGAAGATGTTTCTTTCAGCATTTCTTGTAATGTTTCATTTATCAAGAATCTTCTTCTTCTACTGTCGTACTTCTGCATTGCACAAGAAAAATATTTAGCCACACATTGGCCTCATAGAGCAACATGTGTTGATGTTTCCTAAAGAACCTGCCTGGCATCTTATGTCATGGTTGCAACAGGACAAGCATCGTATTAAAATATCTTCTGTGGAGTTCATTAAAATACCATCTGCTGCTAAAAAACTGCAGTTATTCACGATGGAGTGGGATAGTTCTCCAGAGAACTGTAAAACAACTAAAAAAAAGAAAAGGATTCAGTAATCTGGCAACAGCAGTATTAGACAATGTATGATTATGCATGCTGATGGGCTTTTAGTTAAGATCCCTGGGAACATGTTCTAACCAAAACAGTCAAACAATAAGTGGAGCATCCAGGCAGAGCGGAGCAGCCAGCAGCACACACTAACAAATGTATAGATGTGAAACTGTAGCAGAACGTAAGAGGATTCAGAGCAGAAGTCGAGGAGAGCCAATCGTCCTCATGAATACTAACAAGACCGGAATAGAGCAGAATAGCACATTAAGAACATGATTCATTATGTAAACAGCACAATCAAACCAACTGCTTCCATTTTAGTAATAGGCTTATTGGAACATATCGAAATTGGGTTTTCATTATGAGCATTTATGTTTGACATTTCTGATCCTATTTCCTGCTTTTACACTTCACCGTGCTCCCGCAGTTAATCTTTCCATTTAAATGTTTGAGCTTGTTTATGAATCTAACACATCCTCTTTTTCCCAGGAAGCAATGATATGCAGCAGAGAAGTGTTAATATACGAGCAATATGGTAAACTTAGAGTAAATCATGTGGATTAGAGCTAAGTAAAGCATAATATACAGTACCATGCGTCCAGGGCAAAAAATAAATTTAAATAAGGCAAATATGAGAGACCCAAGGAGAACCTCCACATACTGAATCCTTCAGGTCTTCCTTTAAGTTTCACTATAAGGTGGGAGTTATACCATATGTGCAGGCTTTACCTGCTGGCTGTCATGCACTAAATGTACTGGCTAAACATGACGTCTCTTTTGCGCTCATCTTTACTTGATGAAACAGAGTAATAGCAATACCTACAAAAGTGAAAATACAGGAGCTGGAAATAGAAGCTGGTTTATTTTGCATTACCGGAAAGAAGAACATTAAAAGAAACTTTCCTCAACCAACACGAAAATGCTCTTAAGAAACCATTTAGTCTAATAGCCAAATGCTTTTCCTGTTGCTCATTAACATTCTATTTCCAGAATAAGTGACTCAGCAATATGATTTTTTGCTTTTTGTTTGTTCTGCAATGAAATTTCCCAAACAAAATGCAGACTGACCAAACAAATCTCAGGCTGAACATTTACCAACTGAAAATGTTGGGACACTGTGCAAAATGTAAATTAAAAACAGAATGCAAGAAACCTGTATTTCATTCAAAACATAGAAAACATATCTATCTATAATATTTAAAATGTGACATTTTACTGTCTCAGAAAAGTTGGGACAGGAGAAATGAAAGGCTGGAAACAGTTTCAGAAAATCCAGAGGAATCACTGTGTGCAAGGGACAAAGCTGAAAATGAATATTGGATGCTTGTGATCTTCAGGCCCTCAGGTGGCACAGCATTAAAAACAGTCAGGATTCTGTCATTCCAGAAATGCACAAATGCAGGTTAAAGGTCTAACATCTAAAGAAGACACCGGCTCATCTAAAAAGTACTGAGGCAAATTTGAAAACTGTTCTGTGGTTAGACAGATCAAATCTCAAATTCATTTTGGAATGACATAAACATAATTTCTGAGGACTGGTACCATTCAGCTTGTTATCAGCACTCTGTTAACCCTCCTGCCATCCTTTAAAAAACTCACACCCATCACCCTAGGGACCATTCTCAGCCACGCCATAAAAAGACCATATATCCATATTTTATTCCACTTTAAATTAGCCAACCTTGTAAAACTACTTCTCCCTGAAATATTCATGTAAAGTTTTAATTATATTTTCGTTGTTTTAACCCTTCAAATCCCAGTGTTATTACATGAGCGCCCTGTGTTATAAGCCCCAAAAACCAAAAAACGAAACTAAATATTTCCACAAAAAACCAGTTGAAGTAATATGTGATTGTCATTATAAGTAGGCCTTTAGATGGACCAAAGATTGGCACCAACATACATTTTGACCTGCCATTATTTTTTTTGCATTTTTTTTGCAATTTAAAAATTAAAACTTCAAGGCCCTGAGTCTTCATTGACATCCAAGAAAAGAAGAAAAAATAAAATCATATGATGATAATTTGGGGTTGAAAAATAGCGTTTATAATGGAAGTCAATGGGCAGAAAATGGTCCCCAGGGTGATGGGTGTGGGGATTTCTGCTGCTCAGCCATTTTAGGCTGATTTAAGGAATTCACACTGGAATATTAACATTGACAGGTAAAAACTATCCTGTGGCAAGTTTGGTTTTATTCCACTGAACACAGTGGAAATGGCAGCCATTTAACACATAGCAGTGGCACAAAAAGGTCCCAAGAAGGCAGGAAGGTTAAAAAGCCTGGAAAGCCTTGCATAATAAATTAAGCTTGTACTCTTTTCAAATTGACATTTTACACAGAGTCCCAACTTTTTTTGAATTGGATTTGTACATTTTGCACGTAGATAATTTGAAAACACATTAACGAGTCGTGATCGTTACTTGTAGAAGCAGCTGTTAAATAGTAAGCTTACCATCCTTAAAATTTGGTGCACATGTAGTATACGTTTAAAATAATAGAAACAAAAAGGCATAAGTTACACTTGTTCAAGTCTATATAAATATAAAAAATAACTTTTCACCAATTTTCTAGGTAATAAAACTAGAAATATTCTTATATTTCTTTTTTTATTTACTGATTTCCACTTAGCTGAAAAGTCTGGCCTTGAGTTATGCACCACTTGAGCATCTTAAATAAATTTTGCCTTCATAGAATAACTAGGGTTAGCGCTCCAAGGCAGTAAGCTGAAGTCAGTTGCATCTATGAAACCATTACAGAAAACCCAGTATCGTCTTACAGTAGCTATGATTTAATGTGGGACTTTTGATGTGGTGCAGGGCGCCAGGCAGGGAAAAGCTGGGTCACTCTGTGTGGATGAATGAGGCACTTGTAATACTGGGTAACTGAATCCTGACTACCAGTGCTGAGGTCTGGTCATCCATGACGCCCAGCCTCTCCTGAGCCTGGTTTGCATTGTAGGATTATAGCCAAAGAGCCTCTCAGTTTAATTGCATTACTCCAGATTACATGACCAGATTACACGATTGTAGGCAGCAAACGCTGAGTGCTGCATGGTTTACACGATTATCATCAGACAGAGGACGGTTTGTTATTTAAATGATGTAATCTCATGTATTATTTTGGGGTCTGTGGATCAATTGTATTATTTCTTTTTTTGACAACTCCTAAAATCAAAGAAAATAATTAAGGAAAAAAAATGTCTCATTTAATCTTATATACAGGAAAATGCTGTGTAATTTTATTTTAAATGAAGAGCTGGTGCTCTGGATAAACATATAATAAAATCAATTAAAAATAAATAAAACAATTAACAGTATCTTCTAGCTAATAATCATGCACATACAACAGATACAAACAACAGTGTCCGCTTTCAAGATTTGTTCTGTGCTCTAGTGTTTGGCCTGTTTGTCCTGTTGGCCTTAAAAAGACAATGACATGGGTCATTTTAGCCCTTTGCTCATTTTTAGTAATATGATTACATTATAATATACCAAGTATAATTCATCTTTTGTGGATATAATGGAAATTTGATGGATATAAATGAGATTAAACTGTTTTTATAAATTGGTGTTTGTGCATGAATGCTAAAACCGGTCATTTTAGCCAGTTGCTAGGTGGTTACTAGGCAACCTGGTGACATTATAATATCTGATATAGATTAAAAAAACATCTATATCAGGATGTACCTATGTGCCCAGTTTGGTTGCTCAACTAATGATTGTGTAGAAGGAGATGGCAGACAAAGGAACCTTAGGAGATTTTGATGTATTATAGTAATATATCTTTAATTTCCACAGCATTTGTTCACTAAATGCCTCATTCCAATCTATTTCTTTCTAGGCTTTTTCATAGTTTAAAACAGACCAGCTAAAGTTGCATTAGTAAAAGCAAAGAAACAAAAAGGGGTTTTGGTTTACTGTTGTTTTTGTTTTTTAAAGGTGTCTGAAGCAGCTCTGGGCTAGATGCCCACTTGGCCGGAGTCCTCAGAGCAATTGCTTCTGGCAGGGAATCAGATAGAAAGGAGAGTCATTTATATTTCTTGCATCACCTCACAAGCTGTGGAGGCAGGGAGCATTTAAATCTTGACTAAGGTCAACAGGGAACTCACTGGCTTTGATAACAAGTATCCGATCTTTGATTCCACACACTTGTCACCGCTACAGAAATTCTGCCTCTGATGAAGGGTTTTTAAGAAGGTTAAAGTAAACATGACAACGGGGACGACAGTGAATAAGTGTGTTTAAGAGGCTGTGTTGACATGTTGGAAAGGTTGAGAAAAACAAAACAATAGGCGTACCAATGCCGCCACACGTCACATTAATGTCACCCCTCGTGCCTGCTTCTGCTGTTTCCGATGAATTATTCATGTTTCGGTTCTGTGAAGGCTACTCCGGCACTACAAGGAAACTCACCTAAGGAGTAATACGAGATAATGGACTAATGGATCAGCTTTCTTTTCTGCAAAAGAGTCAAAACAGAATAAGCTTGATGGAAGCCTCGAAAAATCTCCAGGAACTTTAAGCTTCCTTTGTTTCGCAGAGAAAGACACCAGGAGGACACGAATCTGTCTCTGCGCTCCTGCATTAGTAAGCCAATCCCAGACACTTATCCACATCAGCCAGACACAAACAACCCCTCAAAGACAGGGCTGCAGAGAGTACAAACACTGTCTGTCACTCAAGAGGAGACTGACAGAGGGAAAGAGGCCCTTTCATATCGCCCAAACTCCCTCTGAAATTGAGGTGAACACCTTTGATCTGCAGAAAGATGCGAGTAGTGATCCGGATCTGCTTTTGTGACGGTGCTTGGGGTTTCCATAGAAACATGCGCACCCCAAACAAGGCGGACTAAAACATCCTGAACCGCATCAGCAGATGGCTTGTAGAAAGGCTGAAAGATGACGAAGTCTCACTCTGGCATGTATCATTTCATCTGTCGGAGGCCATATTTTCATCTCAAAATATCCACAGCAAAAGCGAATTCTACCTCCTTTACAGACCAAAATAGCATTTGTTTCACCGGATGAGAGATTACCATGTGTGTCTATTAATGTGATGGGGTTTGAGAGGAACACAGAAACGAATGTGTCTGTCTCGTGGCATTTGAAAACCAATCTGATCTGACACGCCATGTCAGGAAATTTAAATCTACGCTGTCACTTTATCCCTGCGCCGAGGTTCACCTAATCATCAGCTGTCTTGGGCCTGGTTTAAAATCTCTTCGGCGCTCGGCTTCACTGTGGTCAGGTTTTGTGTACTCATTAATCTTTTTTGTTTCCCTGGTGTTTCTGTTGTGGGGAGAAATGTGGGGAGAAATGAATACCACTGAAACTGCAGCTGTTACAAAAAAAAAGCAATCCAAGGACTTTGAAGTCTAGCCCACACCAGTACACAAGACCAAACACTGAAATAGATGAAAAGGTAAATGCCCTGTATTTGTATAGCACTTTTACTAGTCCCTAAGGACCCCAAAGTGCTTTACACATCCAGTCATCCACCCATTCACACACTGGTGATGGCAAGCTACATTGTAGCCACAGCCACCCTGGGGCACACTGACAGAGGCGAGGCTGCCGGACACTGGCGCCACCAGATCCTCCAACCACCACCAGTAGGCAACGGGTGAAGTGTCTTGCCTAAGGAATCTCTCCACAAAGAAAGAGATGAAAGCTGTCGTTTCCTCCGACACGTTCAGGTAATAACAGTGTCTTTGTGTCCAAACACAAACGAGATCTTGATAACCCTACTGCAGCCAGTAGGAGTCAAAATGGCTGAATAGAAACAACATAAACCACAGATTCATTTCAGTATGGGGCTACACTTTTGCTGCAGTCACTGGACTTTTATTGGTCCCCTTCTTATATCCCGTGTATGTCAATATTTTATTCGCTTATTAGGTAGCAGATCAGAACTGGTCAATTTTCTCAACGGCAGCTGAGCCAAGCCTCAGCTCCTGGATAATGAATCCAGACTTGTGATCTATTTTACTTACTGGGTTTGGGCCCATATTACATCTTTAATCCTTCTCAAGTCAATAATGAATTTTTTTTTAAAAAGCTCAAACACCCATATGAGTAAGAAAAACTGCTTTGCTGCAATCAGCTGTGATTTTTGGCTCATAGCTTCAGTTACATTTCTCCAAACATGTTGCTAGGCTTTCTTTTGAAACCACCGTCACTGTGAAAATATTATGCTTCTCCGAGACCAGGAGAATTAGAAGTGGGAAAGATAAACCGGGCTGAATAACATATATTGCATTGCTGAGTATAAAAAGGTTTCCATAAATTAAAATTAGAAATATAAACATCATAGGCTAAAACATCTAAACACAAAGTAGTTGTTGGATGGATGGACGGAGTTGGGCTGCACAGTGGTCCAGTGAGTTGCACTGTTGCCTCACAGCAAGCAGGTCCTGGGTTTGAATCCACCTGCCTATTGGGGCTTCTCTGTGCACTTTGTTCCCATGATGCATTGAGCATTTCTTCTTCAGTCACCTTTCTCACTCGCTATGTGTTAATAGACCTCTCTGCACTGAATCATACTTGTTATTGATCTCTTCCACAGCATGTCTTTATCCTGTCTTCCTTCTCTCACCCCATCCGGGGCCCCGCCCCTTCCTGAGCCTGGTTCTGCTGGAGGTTTTCTTCCTGTTAAAAGCAAGTTTTTCCTTCCCACTTTTGCCAAAGTGCTTGCTCATAAGGGGTCATATAATTGTTGGGTTTTTCTCTGTATGTATTATTGTAGGTCTACTTTATAATACAAATCTCCTCGATGCGACTGTTGTTGTGATTTGCCGCTGTATAAAAAAATTGAATTGAATTGAATTGCATGCTTTTACTGTACATGGGTTTTCTGTTTTTTTCCGACATACTAGAGACATGAATGTTATGTCAATTCTTCTTTTTCTTCCAGCTTCTCCCTTTAGGAGCCACCACAGCAAATCGTCTGCCTCCATCTCATCCCATCGCCAGCATCCTCTTGTGTCCAACCAACCCACTGCATGTCCTCTGTCACGACATCCATGAATTTCCTCTGTTGTTTTCCTCTTCTTGTCCTGCCTGGCAGCTTCATTGTCAACATCTTTTGTCAAATACATCGTTTATCTGTCCCCTGCACATGTCCAAACCATTTCAGCCATGCCTTTTTAACTTTGTCTCCAAATTGCCCAACCTGAGTTCTCTTTGTGATAGACTCATTTCTAATCTTGTCCATTCTGGTGCCACATATCCAGCACCGTCTCAAACCCTCTAGCTCCTGAGCTATAGCCACCCCTGTTTAATGGCTGAAACAGGCAACTATAAATTTTAAGCTCATCAAGTCTAAGAGCATATAAATATATACTGTGGTGGTGTTTCTGTTTGTCTGTTTATCGACAACTCACAAAAATATTCCTGATAAAATATTGGTCAGATTTTAATGATACCGTGCTGTAACTGTGACAGAGTGTGAGCCAGATAAGCTACTGCATCATGGATGCTCTGGTTTAAAATGCAGTAGTTGTTGAGATGTTTTATCCTGGACCAGAATGTCCAGCTAGTCTGGATAAAACTTTAACAACTCTGAGATGATTAAGTAGACAGAAATGAAGGCAATTCTAGTGATATAAATTGGTGTGAGTTTTTTTTTTTTTAATTATGAGTATTTTTAAAGAGGTGTATGACTGCCTGGAATTTATGGCACAATTTGTTTTGCATGCTGTAAGTTCCATAACAATAATGGAACTTACAGTTCTCTGGTCTGAAATACCATCCTGGCCAAAACGGACCTATAAGCTATGCTCTCAAAGGCCTTAAAAATCTGTACAAACACACAGTGGGGTTTTTCAAAGTCATTTCTGAGTTCACACTGATGCATAAAGCAAAGCTGATCTGGTTCGCTGCTCTCTGCAGCCAGAGTGCACACCCTCAGTTGAACTGCTCATCCTCAAGTCTGTACCATAGCAGCAGTTCACCCCGGCAGCGCTCTGACCGCTGCTGAGGTTGTCAGTAGCTCTGACTTTGACTGAAACTCCAGGATGACATAGCTGTCTGTTTGATTGTGGCTGTGGCCGTGGATCCATGTTGGTTGTCACAATCCTGGCTATGACACATGTATGCAATAAATTTACATGATTTAGCACGCTGCCGAACTTCAAGCACTATCCTTCAGCCAGCACTGCCAGAAAGAGCAGCTGCAGCTTTGATCACAGCCAGTGGCTAGATATTGTGACAGCTCAGCCTTTTAAAATGAGAAATGAGCAATAAATGCACCGTGTAAAGTATCACATCATCTCTCCTCTCTGTAATGCCAAGCGTTTCTCTCAACTGTTCATATGGTTCAGAGGAAATGCAAAAGTTATTGCAAGGTGATGCAAAAATAGTCCTGAAAAAATCTCCCAGCGTCGACCTTTAAGTTTCATAAAACATTTGAGAATTTGTGCTACCCTGCACTGTTTGTGCAGAGTTACAGACGTTGTGAGGAATTGTTCTGTTTGTGTACTTCCTCTGAACGGATTCGCTGTCCGAGGGTGAAGAGAGGACTTTAAATGAACAGAGTGTTGTTTCTGTACATTCGTTTTTTAAATTATGATGGGCACTGTCTCTTCTGCCACGTCATCATCAGGCCACTATTGTTGCCCTGCTGACTCTACCAAAGCACCTAATGCAGTGCAATGTTCCACGACATCAATTCGCAGCTTCCACACCCATTGAAATGCATTTGATTAGTCACCCCAGCACAGCAACGATCACATAAATAATTCATCTGTGCAAATGACAAATGAGGCAATCAATTCCGGGACAGCATTCAAAGAGAAACTATTCAAATCCCCTCTAAATTAATTTTCTGCCTTTTAGTGGCTGTTGACTTGAAATCTTAATGTTGAATTTACCAGACGATGTTTTCAGCCCAACTTTCCCAGACAAACGAAACCATTTGGTGTCAGAAAACATGCGCAAAAGATCTGCATAAAACAGAAAACGTCAAGGTTTCGTGACTGACAGTAAGCCTTGGAGAGTCCTTTATTCTTCCAGTTCAACAGTAAAGTCTCTGCAGAGCACTGGCAGCACTAAATACTGGACATCAGAGCACGCGGGCCTGCCTGAACTCAGCAGCAGGCACTTAAAACACATGAGACCAGACGTTAAAAGAGATAGGCTGGACTAATTTCATATTCAGTCTGAAAGTGGAAAGACTGTGCTCCATGAATGCAAACTCCTCTTGATGAGCAGAGCTTTTCTACATGGGATGAGATCACACTTGACTCTGACCTCTGAGGCTCAGAGAACAAAGAAATGTGATGCATAATTTGGCCAATATTATTTTGTACATAAATTGTAACCCGAGTGATAACAGAGAGACTCCAAACTCAGTCCTGCTGCTCGGATCAAGTACATTAAATACAGAAACTGGGGCTGGATAGCCTCAATTCATTATCAGATCCAGTGGTTGAAGGAAGAAGTTTGGGAGAACTGCAGAGAATTAGACAAGACAAGGGTTAACTGCATTTTGCAGTAGATCGCTTGTAGCTCAACTGGATTTATATTTGCATAGTAATACAAGTAGTTTCATTACTTTTTAGTGGGTGAAACTACAAACAACTTTGGGCTTAACTGTTTGCTAAGCCACATTAACAGTGACCTCTGAATCACTCAAGGCACTCCAGCGTTGGATCCATGAATAAAGCCAAAGATAACATGTTTTCACAGGTATAAAACAGCATTTTTGCAACAGCTATTACCTGAAATATTGGCATATATTTAGCATGCTGTGCATTGTGTCCTTAAAAAAATCTTAAGGAAATAAGACAAGGGAAGGAGAGAAGGAGTAGCAGGCCTAAGAAAAAACCTACAGCTGATGAAAAGCATATGAAAGTCATGTCCTCGAGAAACTGATAATCCAGCAAAGATCTGACATCTTGGGATTGTCTTGACAGAGAACAAAAGAAAAGGCGGCCAACATCCAAAGAAGAGCCTTCAAGTAGGCTGGAGAACTATTACTACATATTATACTATATACTATACAGATTTTTCAAGTTTGTTAGAATTGTGCTTTATATACTGTATTTCTATGGATGTTTGTAAGTATTGCTGCACGTATTTTCCTAGTTAAATATAAAGAAATGGGAGGTGGCTCAAGACTAATGCACAAAAAGTTTGGGCTTGGTAGCCTTTATCTTTAATTAGCTACAGCTGCACTTGTGTTGAGTTTTGCATGTTCTCTCCTGACACTGTGGCTTCCTCACACAGTCCAAAGACATGCTTGTTTAGATTAACTGGTGGTTCTAAATTTGCCAAAGGTTCAAAAGTGAGAATGAATGGCTGCATGTCTCTCTGTGTTGGCTCTATATGACAGACTGGTGATCATGCCCTATGACAGCTACGACAGGCTACAGCTCCCCAGCGACTGTGAACTGGATGTGTGGTTAAGAAAATGGATGTGTGGCAACTGCTGAAACACATCTGTTGCATTAACTGGTGAAGCAGAGCTATGACAGAGTGTGAATGAAATGTTTTTTCCCTCCTAATTAACAAAAAGGTGCTTTAGAAAAAGTACGAGTTGTTGAGCTTCATCAGCTTCAAATCCAGATATTTCACAAGCCTCAACAGAGACGCATAAATCTATTAATGCTGCCTAGTGTACTGTAACACTATATTTTACCACAAACAGACAACAATGCAACAATGTGTTTTTCCTAAGATTTGAGTTGTCTGTGTCATCTTTTTGGTTTGTTTCTTCATTTTTTGCTCTTTATTCCAGATTTTTCTGGAGCTGTGTCACCCAGCAGTCACATTTTTTCAGCTGTCAGCATCTCCTCGATACTTTTTAGGGGTCTTGCATTGTGGAGTAGAATTGTCATTTGACAGAATATTTTGAAATAAAACATAGTGAGTATATAATATCTATTTCGAGGCATGGCTTGAGCGCCAACCTTTAAATAAACAAACATACTGCCGTAGCAACTGCCAGCCTCCCCTGGTGATATTTTTTTTGTCCTCTTGACGGTTCAGAGTAACAGGCCTCCAGCTGACAGGGGCCTCCATCTGACACTCCACTGAAGAAAAACAAAAAAAAACAGGGAACATGTAAAGGCTGTGGGTGTAGCGTCTGACTAACAAGGCCAAAAGGCAGAGAAATCTGTCATGATGACTGGTGTCTGAGTGCCCCACTTAACATTGAACTACCGGCAAACTTTTTTTTTCCAAGTACAACTTCTTGGAGAGATAATCGGTACTCCATCCACAGGTGAGTTTCCTACTCATCCATCACCTCCCAGTCATATATTCCTGAGTTTAAAAAAAGAACAGACTGCAGGCTAACAATCTTTCACTCCAGCTTGCATACCACCGAGCTGAGGCGAAAGCAATGGCCTTTTACTGAATTACCTTCCATTTAATCAATGACACTATGTCTGAGAAAATATCTCCAGGAGAATGGCAGGGGGACTCCTTATCCATCCTGCAGTGGCACTAATAGATAACACAAATCCATCACTGTGTCAAGATTTATCAGAATGTAAAAGGTATATAAATAAAAGGCTGAATGGAAGCAGCATTGTATGGATGAATTATCTCTGAAGCAGAGCAGAGAGAGGATGAAACTTTTAAAAGGAAATTATGCCACATCGCATATTTCGCTTTAGCCTAAAGACTTAGTGCAACTCTAAAGAAGAAGAAGCCAAAAAAGAGGATTAAGAAGAAAAAAACACTCCCTGGTTCGACTGTACATTGTTCACAGCATTGCTGAGGTTGGCAAAGTTTTCACAGCGTTGGCCTGGTTGTGCTAAGGGCAAGGGCGAGGATGAAAAGGCTCTGCAGTCACCCTGAACGGATTTCACACTAACATGTCAGAAACAGAGGCGCGTTTCTTTTTGACGAGAACGTATGCAGGTATGAAAGAGTGCGAGGGAAAAATGTATTAATCTAAACCTGCAAACTAAAGTGAAATCTTTGAAATATTTTTTGTTTTAAACAGAGAGGTCATGAATGTTTAATTTCTATATATAAAACTAATGATAAATCCTCAGTTGAGGAAACGTTAATTTATTTATTGGATGCTATAAAATTTGTAAAGGTTAATACTATAATTCTCTGCCTAGATTTAAAAAATAACAAAACTTCTACAAGAAGCTGAAAGATATTAAAAGTTCTGACATCATAACTTTAACAATTGTCACGTGACCAAGTATTGGTGCTTCTGACTCTGTAATTATATTATTTGACTATTGTCGTTCATAGTTTTGGTTTTCTATTCTTTTCCTGTATCCCACGTTTCATGTCTACTCACCCTTGTTCCCCACCTATGTTCCCCAGGTCTCCCCAGTTGCTGTGTTATGCTTGTATGTCCTGAGTCTGAGTTTCAGTCTGTTTGTTTCCTGTTTTATTTTGATAGTCCTTATTCAACGTCAGTGTATCTAGTTTTGCCTGCCCTCGTCTCATTATGTCTGATTTGTCCCAGCTGTGTTTCGACCTGTTCCCCGTCTGCTCATATTCCTGCCTGTGTATTATAGTTCTCAGTCTTCCCCTGCTTGTTGTCGTGTCGTACACCCTCTCCGTAATGTGTTTTCTCCTCTCGTGTTCCTGAGAATATTCTAGCTCCCAGTCCTGGTTTGTTTCTTTGCTCGAGTTTCTTAGTCTCCAGCTTCCAGTGCCCAGTTTAGTTTCGAGTTTTGCGATTGAGGTTTTGGTTTGTTTTGTAAAAGTCTATTTCCTATAAAGAGTTTTTCCCAGCAATAAAGCTGCGCTTGAAGTGTAACTTTCAGTTTCTGAGTCCTACGTTTGGGTCCTTCATCTTGGCTGCCACACAGCACTCGACATGACAAGAATGTCCTGTTGACAGTTTCCTTGAAACTTTGTTTTTGAGGTCAGATGTTTGAAAAGGTAAGGATTATACAGGAGTAGTTTAGAGTATGAGAGCGGTTTTGTATAGATACAGAAAAAATATTTAATTTTCTTCCACAAACTATGATATTTTAAGAATGTTAATTTCTGAAAAACAGCTCAGCAACACCCTGAAATCGTTCTGGTGAACACATAATAAAAAATTGGAAAGGGTGCTTAATTTTGATGCTTAGTTTTCTGTTATTATGAAGGAAATTCTATTGCCAATGTTTTATGGATATTAATATTCTGACTCCGGCCACTTTGATATGGTACTCCTTGCTAATACCAGGCTGTACCTCCTTTTACCATCAAAACCACCCTAAATCTTCATAGCATAGAGTTAGCAGTATGCTGGACACATTCCTCAGAGATTGTACCTCGCAAAGTGTATCTATGGGTATGACAATAATAAAAACTTTATTCATTCAGCCATTCATCTGTCTGCCCTGTGGAACCTGAAATCCTGCTGAACCTCACCACACTGAGCAGGTAAACATCCGCATGAGACTGTTTTGGTTTGTGAAAAGAAAAGTGACTCACTGTTACCTGTAACCAGTTATCTGTCCCAGCAGTGTTATCTTTCCACAGCACTGAAGAATAATTGTAGTTTCTTTTGATAACTTTGATCGGACAGGTGTCCACTAAGGATGTGTTTGACTTTAAGAGAAGAAGGAGGTTGTACCTGAGCATCCATGAGCAAGTGTCTCATCAGAGTCATAGACTTCCTCAAGGTATCCCTCTCTCCCGGCATGAAGGCCTTATCCTCATCAGTCAGGCTACAAGGTCGAGTGACCGTGAACTGAGCAATCTGGTCATTCAGGCTGTTCAGAGACTGGACGGCTGCAAAAGAAGTTTAAAACAAATGTTGAAAATTCATACCACATGAAAACATTACAAACATTTTTTCAACTCCTCTCATGTAGGTCAAGAATCTCCTGAGTGTCTCGACAAGCTTGTTTGCATGCTCTCTCTCTCTAGTGGGATTTTCTGGATCAGACGTGTGTGATCTGAGACACTTCCTTCATCTATACGGCCATGGCTCTACTGTTCTCTTCAGAATAATCCCTCTTTTGGAGTAAAGGGGCATCATTAGGCTAAATCCATAACCAAGACAGAGACTCACATAGAGCCCATTACATAATCCATTCACCAGGGTTTTGTCGATTAGAAACAATGGCAATACAGCGGTTGCTTCACAGAGCTCTTTGGTCAGACCCTGTGGGTGGTAATAAAGAAAAGTATGATGAACACTGACGTTTCACTGAGACGGCCGTGTAAATTTAAGGCCAGCTGAGTGATAGATTACTTTTTCAGATGAACACTAATGGGAACCATTGCTGTACAAGACTTCCTCCTCAGACTGTTATTAAGCAGTTATTTATGTATCTGTTGTTTATATTTTACAGACTCATACTCCACAATTGTAGCCATTTCTATGCTCCTCAGATGATGATGATGATGGAGTCGTTTTATGTCTTGTCCTGTCTAGTCTTGTCTTTGTGTTAAGTCTGCGTTTTGTTTTGTTTTTTTATGTGTTCTGTTTGTTTGGTTCCTGTTTAATTTTAACATTCTCCAATCTTGTGTGCGCTATGGTCAGTTTTGTCTAGTAAGTTCCTCGGCCTTGCCTTCTCTATGTTTGTTGCATTTTGTAAAGCTGTTTTCAGTTTATTCCTCATTTTTCCGAGTCATTTTGGGTCCAACTAATTTCTGTCAGACAGCCAACCTTGAAAGAAACACCCTTAAACCATGTTTTGAGTGTTGATGTTGCATTGTTTGTCCACCAGAGGGACCCTGCAAATTTCCTGTTGGCAGCAAGTGTTTGGAACAAGACAAACAACAACCAGCTGATCTCAACAGAACAAGCAGCTGTATACAAAAAATATTTTTTGTGATAAATGAGATCATTTTTAACATGTATTGTTATATTATATCAGTAAGTACTGACTCATAAATAAAAGCACAAAACAAATGTTAACCTGTTTATCCTTCATGTGTCTGAAAAAAAATAATTGTCCAACATATTTTTAAATCACAAATATTGGTAATGAAAAACTCTATACGGGCTGGGCAGTGCTTAGAGGAATATGACTGTTAATCTGTCTGATCAACTTAATCTTGTACATTAAATTTATGAATATCAGGAAAAAGGAAAATGGTAAGCTTTGATTAACTAAAATCATCATTTAGCTCTATTTCTTGATTACCTACTACATGGTCAAAGACTACATCATTTTCTTCCTGTTTTTTCTTATGCTTCTCACCGTTCTTCAGTGAACCGGTTCAGTTCTGGTATTTGACTTTGACTGACAAACAAAAAAGCTGCCAGAAATTCTGATTTACATTTTATGACATTTTATCAACAAGACAATTAATCACTTGATTGCATGATAATCAAAATAATCACTACTTTCAGGCCTAATTGTAATTTTCTGTCAGTGAATAATCAACTAATGAGTTTTTACACACTGCGTAGTAATGTGAAACCATCGGGACTCCGAGTCAAGCATCGCTTTCTCTCTCATCCACACACCACTGAGCAGGCTAAGAGGTCAATCTGGGCAAGACTGACAGAGCGACTGATGACAGTCAAGGTCGACTTTTCAACAGAACTATCAAAGATTTATAGCCACACCTTGCAGCCTTCTCTTGAACCGTGGAAGCATAGCAAAGAGAGGCATGTTTACGAGCACACAGCAACCCTGCAGGCGACGTGGCGTACATCAAATGAGAGCGGGATGTGTGGGTGCAGGGGAGAAATAAAATGTTTATGGCAGAGGTTGATGACTGGATTCTAATTTCACATTCAACATTTACCAGGTGTACCTCTCTGCCCCAAAGATGGCCAAACACGCTGGGTAATGGCATGCTGCTGCTGAAAATGACACGCTGTCAAAATGGGATACGAACACACCCGCTTCCCCTCTCTACTCCACTTTCAATTTTTATTCAGCACATTCTAGCGCACACTGTGATAGATGATGGAGAAGACAGGTGGTTTTCTACGTTACTTTGATGAGACTGAATACGTCAACATACCACATTTATTTGAAATGCCACAGGTTTTGGCCAAAGGCATAAAGAAACAGAAATATATTAACACAAAACCCCACCAAGAAATATTGAATTTGAGATTTGTTCAGCCATTTGTAATAACTTATTGCCTCTCCCTTGTGAAATTACAAACGGCTGAATCTCATCTCCAGGCTGCTGACACCCTTGATCAATGCTTCTGACAGTGTTTCAGCTCTGAGATGTACCTCTGAAAGTCTCTAACACTTTCACCTTTAATATTCTTATTGAAGCAAACCAGACAAGGCAGCAGCATATACACAAGAGCGCACCCCAGTCCTCTGCCAAGAATATGTAAGCGAGTCAATGCCAAGCCCTGTTTTCACATTGCTGATTGGATTCAATAGCAAGTGTAAGTATTCAGCATGGCCAGGCGAAGCCGAGCATTTGTGACTATTTAAATAATGCAAAAAAGATGTCTGAAGAGGAATCTTAATGATGAAAAAAAAATCTGATTTTATTGAGAAATGTCCATTTCTATTAACAGTCTGGGCTCAAAGAACACATTTTTGTCCTTGTTTAGCACTTTTCCACTTATCTTTGTAGGTAAATTAAAAGAAATGTTGGGAAGCTCTGTCAAATCTAAATAAAAATAAAATGAGATGATTTGCAAATCTCATAAAACCATTTGAAATTCACACCAGATCATAGAAAACACGTCAAATGTTTAAATGGAGAAAATGTACAATACAGGAGGAAAATGGAACAGGGCCATGTTTACCAGTCTGTAGCATCTCATCTTCTCTTAACAACAGTCTGTTAACATCTGTGAACTGAGGAGAGCAGCTGTTGGACTTTGGGGAGAGTAATGTTGTCCCATTATTCTTCATTTCACAATAGGCCAAATGTTTTCAGGTGGTTACGGGACTGGAATGCAGGCAGACCAGTTCAGCATCTAGACTGTGTTATTTCAACAACACAATGTTGCTGAAATATGCAAGACCTTTCCTGTAATTGAGACCAGGGGTTCCATCACCTCATTTGCATTGTTAGTAATTAATTGATTGGGAATTTAAAAAAAAAAAAGTATAATAAAGAAAACACACATTAGTTCTTATGAATTCTTTATTAGGTTTATTTAATGTAGGATTAAATTGACAGCTTGTAAAGGTGGAGAGACAAGGGGACTGGCCATCCTACCTGTCAGAAAAGAGCCAAAGTTAGAGCTGCTTACATTTAATTATTTGTCAGTAACCTAAGCCTCTTGCAGGATGTGGAGCAAAAGAATGAAAGCAGCTCAATTACCTGCTTTAGAGCTCCTGGAGCAGACCAGTGTGCCAGGTTAGGGGAGTATGGTTAAGAAGGGTTTTAATTTAGATAGTAACATGCGCCTTCTTTAGTAAAGTGCCAGTCCATGGATATATTTTATTCCAGTCTCGCGTCATATTATTGGAAGTAACCTATAACTGCCGGCCAAAACTGACATTTCCCAAAAAGAGACCTGGATGGCAGCATGTGTTTCTCTGAAACCTGTATTTTCCTTTCAGTATTGACAGTTCCTTTCCAGATGTGTAGGGTGCAGTTTTGGCAATTTTAATCATTAACATTGTACTACTTATCATCAGGAGACATGCAGTCTTTTGATGTGAGAGCTAATAACAAGCTGTGTCCTCTCTAGTCTGGCGGACACAGGGTCCAAGTTTTCCAGACCTCCTTCTTCCTAGCGGTTTATATCCCACGATGCAGGGTCCACTATTTTGCATGCCTTCCTCCACTTCTTCCTACCCAGGGCATCTTCTGGTGTAACATTCGCAGCCTTCATATCATCTTTGATTCGGTCCATCCAGCACTTTTTTGGTCTTCCTCGTGGCCTGTTTCCACCCAGATCTAATCGCTGGGCTGTCTTTGCAGTGGAGTTCTTATCGCTACAGACAACATCGGTCAAGTCGTGTGAGACCCAGAGGCCACCTCAGCATCTTCATCTCCGTGGTGTGAAGGGCTTGTTCGTGTTTGGTCTTCGCTGGTCAGCACTCTGACCCATAGAGTGCCACTGGGCGCACAATCGACTTAAGATAGATTGGCATTCTCTTGTCGCATAAGACTCCACTGACCTGACGCCACTTCATCCATGCTGTGTTGACACAAAGTCTGGCATCTGGTAGTTTCGCAGTCCGAGGTGACAAAGGACCCGAGGTACTTGAATTGGGCAACTTTAGTCAGCGGCTTGCCGTTGATAGTGATGGTACTGTCGGTCTGGGGTCCGCATTCAAGGTACTCAGTCTTCTTGATGTTCAGGTGCATGCCGATTTCGGAGAGCCGGTCTTTCCACGCTTGTGTTTGGGTTTGCAGGGTTAGGCAGTTTTCTGTTTCTGATAGGCACACATCATCTGCATACAGGAGGCTCCATGGATGTGGTGATTGCAGATCAGCCATCGCGGTGTCCATACAGAGGGTGAACAGCAGGGGCGAGAGGGCCGAGCCCTGGTGGATGCCAACGGGAAGACTGGTGATGTTCCTACTGAACATCGAAGTCCATTTCACATAAGCTTCCGGGGCACCATGAGTTCGTAGTGAAATCAGCTCGTGGGGGACCCAATCAAATGCCTTTTCCAGATCCTGTAATTATTTACTTTTTAGCATCAGTTACTTTTCCAGCCTTTTGCTGGGAAGTGTTGCTGCCATCAAATTCCAAATTTTTTTTCCATGAAATAGAAAAATATCTTAGTTTAAACATTTGATATGTCTTCTGGTTTCCATTATGGATCTGTTTTAATTACATTTTACACAGTGTCCTAACTTAAAGGTTGTAATATCAAAAATAGTAGGCAAAATTCTATTATTTTCCCAAATATTAATTGCTGTTTATTTTATTAATCCCAATTTTTTCCCTGTTTCTTCTCATTTTTTCATATTTTTTGGTTTATTTTTATTTTTTAATTTCGATTTTCTTAAATGTCTTCTGTTTCCACATGCAGATGATATGCTGTCATTTAATAAATGTCATAAGATTAACATTTTGCCTATAGGGTGAGAAAAATCGAGTGCAAAGATTGATTACACATGCCTTTCTCCCAATGATATGTAAATAAGTAAAGGCACTATTTAAAAAACAGAAAAATCATGTGTGAAACACAGTCTTTCATTTCTTCCCGGGTGTATTTTATGGTTAAAAACTTTATGAAACACTTTGGAAAACTCATTGCATTTGCATGATTGGGTTATTTATTTCTGATTGAAAAATATTCAGATACAATCATTTAAATCAGAAGGATATTGTATATTTTGCGACGCACACTCTCACATGCAGGTGGCCCAGCGCTGCTGGTGACTGTGAGATGTGGACAGCTCATTACAATCTTTGTAGCCACCCACGGGAGCAAAAACAACATCAACAATGAACTCTAATGAGGCATGTTGGTGTTTTGTCAGCCGCTACAGTCTTTGTGAAAGGAGAATATAATATGCATATGAAAAAAAAGAAACCGTCATAAAATGATGTCCCCACTCTGGGGAAAAAGAGTGGGGACATCACAAAATATGAAAAGAGAGTTTCTATAATGCAGATATCTACAGGAAAATGTATTCAAATGAGTTCAGTCAGCTGTCCCACCAGGAACAGTGATGAAAAAATATGAAAACAACCCTTTTGCTTCTGCTTGCTTTGGAGACCACTGGTTACCAGTCAGGCAGCCTCTGCCAAGACAATTTGAGGAAGCTCCAAAAAATGTCACATTTCGATCCCAAAAGGCCGAAATCAGATGAAAGGAAGTCTGTAGGAATCAAAGTCAATCCCAAGTGAGCGCGCTCAGCTGCAATTCAATTACACCAATGCCAGATAAATACACAACACAATCTTGCTGAGGGACAAAAGCCTGCATTGAACACAGACCCAGGGAATAGCAGTATCTCCCGCAGTCAGGATGAGAGCTAGCAAATTTTAAAAAACATATTACTGTGAAGTTAATTGTTAATTTGGACAGATCAATTATAGTGCACAAAAGTTTGCTTTGCATACAAATAACTGAACCCCTGTCTGTATCTAGCCTGTAATTTTCTTGCCTCACTGTACTGCATTACTATCCAGTTTCCCCGCTGACTGTGCAATATAATACCCCAGAGAAACTGGACACGTTTTCCCCAAAGGAAATCTCCAAAGACAAAGATAAGGATACAGTGTCTCTCCAAATCAGGTGGTTGTGTAGCTCGATGAGAACAGCATTTATTTGTGAAAAGTTAGTGCAGTCTTGCAAAAAAAATTTGGAGGACAACCTCTGCGCTGTCTTGCAAGTCTATCCCATTGCACTTTGAAAGAAACAACAGGACCTGGTTTGTTAATTTTCTCACTGACCCCTGCCAGGACACGCTGCGTCTGTGACTGAGTGCAAAGCTGGAGTGATTTTAGATGTGACGATCGTGGCTGTAACATTTTTCTTTTTTATTAATTTAATGCTGACAGTATGCAGTGTTAGCGTATACCTTCAGGATTAAGCTGGCTAAGCTATTGAATCTACTGTATGTTGGTGACACATCACTGAGAGAAGCATCCAAGGACCAAACTATACATGTCCACACATGATATAGGAGGTCTGAGGGTCCTCCCTCAACACATTTTGATTTCTTGCATTCATTTGTTGCATTCTGGTGAATTTTAACCTCGGCCACAGACCTTTTTTTTTGCAGCGTTTGCATGCATATATGAGTGTCATTCACGTTCTTACACGACAGCTCAAAAAGTTTGAATGAATGCTGATCAAGCTTTGTAGGGGTGTGAAGTGGGGTCTTGTTACTTAGTTTTAGATCCACCAAGGTCTTCAAGGTCAGCTTCATGACTACTGGTTGAAAATTGACAAATAGTCTTAGACAGTACTGTATAAAGATTTAAAATGTGTCAAATTTGACCTTAGACCTCACCTTCAAGGTCAAAGTGATAATGATGCTGTGCAGAGCTGTTTAAATGTGGTGTTAAAGCTATTTTTCTTACTGCCATTGTTTATACTGATGACACAGAGGCATATAGGGAACAATACATGGGGATTATAAAAATCCCGTTATTCTATTATGACTTTGTTATGTACATTACACTAACAGGTTATACCAATTTAAATACATTTACATGTTCCTGAATAAGTACTAAAATTGGGAACAAAATAAAGTTTATCCACATGATATTCATTCCTAAATATTTAAACAAATGTACTAAACAATTAAATCATGTACTATATCCACATAAATAAAAAATGTCAGGTATATTAATGTTTTAACAGGCCAAATAACAAAAGTCTGCACTTTGCACTTACTGTACTTACAATACTGTTCTCTTAAAAGTAAACACTTCCCAGAGCTTCATTTATGTACAGGAAATCACAAAAATCATCCACAGGGCAGCAAAAAAACATGAATTCAAATATGATGCAGCGAGACTCTCAGGCATTCTGGATTGATTACGAATCATTTAACATAATCCCTGAGTAAACACGGATATACAGGCACAAATTACTTTTCGATCCTCTGTCCTGTTTCATTGGTTTCATCAAGTGTCGGAGCGAGAGGGCTAAGACTACTTTTGTGTGTTTTGTTTGAGGAAACTGACCTGCTTGAATGTCCGTGTGTTACCTGTTTTTGCTCATAAGGAGTTTTGGAAGGGATACATGGCCCATGCATCCCCACTGAAATTTACACCTGCACATCACCAACAGGTACATTATATTCATTCATCCACAGTTTCTCTCATCACTGCAGGAGAAGCAACTGCAGCTGTGCTCACAGCCAGCAGCTGGATACCATCTGAGATCAGCCTCTTAATGTGGGTAATAGGTACTAAATGCACCATGTAAACTGTCACATCATCTCTCCTTTACAGATACCTGCTTTCTTAAATAGATAACTATCATATCTGATATCATATCTCACAGTACAATAATATTGAATGTGTTGCATTGTTGTATTTTGTCATGTTTCTCAGGTCTTTGTCTGAATTTCTACGAACATTATTGCTAAGGATTATCTTATTGCATTGGAGTCACACTGGGTTAAATATGTACACTTGGGTTTTAAGGGGTATTTATTATTTTCTTCTTTTTTTTGGGTTGTATGGAAGCCCCAAACGCAATTTCATTGTTCTTGACAATGACAATAAATAAATAAATACTAAAATACTAAATACTATATTATAACTGCACTAGACCAACACACCAGATGTTCATTTAGGCTAAACGTAAAATTAACCATATCATTTTAATTCCAAAGTCTGAGTATTAACTTGAATGGGTTGAGAACTGTGCAGGACATTTAATCCTTTTAACATGTAACACATTTTAACATCCAAAGCTTTGTGTTTGAAAGTAATTCGTCACTAGATACACATGAATTCAAACAAGAGCATCATATTTAATATTTTACAGGAAATCCTTTTACCTTCACACACTTCAGCTCTTTGATGTCATGATGTTTTTCTGCCTTTGCTCTTTTTTTCAGCTAGTAGGACATCATTCTTCCTCAAAACAGCTTTTTTGGGGCTTGGCATTGATTAGCACCTTGATTTGAAATATTTATGAAGAAATAATCTTTTGTTTTGTCGACTGGCAAACATTTCTATTGACAGTGCTGTGAAAAAGTATTTTCCCTCTAGATCATTAAGCAAATTTTGATAATAGACAAGGATAACCATAATAAATACAAAATGGAAATTTTTTTTATGTTTTTAAATACAGTTTTAAAATGATGACTTTGTGGAAAAAAAGCAAGCCAAACCTACTTGGCCCTATGCAGAAAAACATTTTTGACTCGCGCAGTCACTGCAGATTGTAGGCCTGTGCTCATTGGTCCACGTGCTGACATTAGGCTATTTGCCTTTTGGGCAAGCCTTTGACACACCAATGAACCGCTAACATTGAATCAACACAGAGAAACACTGGCAAACCTTTGATATCGCTGATGAGGCGAAAGCCCAATTTGAAACCTTTTAATCAAGGAACCATATATTACATTTAATACTTCAATGTCAATAAAAAGCATGTAATCCAGAGTTAGTGATTTCCAATTTTTTATGCTGGGCAGAGAATTAATTTACACTAGTTTATTTACAGTCTTAGGGCAAGTGTCTGTCATATTTGGGCAAATTTGTGAAAATGGTAGATTTGCTATGGAGCGTCACCAGGGAAATCACATGGGTTCTGTATTTTATTATCATTGGTTTTAGTACTATTATTATTATTATTATTATTATTAGTTGTTGTTGTTTTTGTTACATTCCCACAGAACTGAAACCCTAAAGAATGAGGAAAAACTGCTGGATCAGGCAGAATGGCAGCTGTCTCTTCCCTGTCCACGTCACGTCCCTCATTTCTGCATCTCACTCTCATCTCCACAGTTCCTGCAGCGCAGCAGTCACGTTTGGCTCGTTTAGATAGTGAGCTGCATCTAATGCAATCAGATCTGGATGAAGATAAAGAGTAAATTTAATAAGCTCCAGAAAAAAAAATTCGCCTTGTCTATTGTTGATATGCTGTATCCTGTTTTACTGTAGTTCAAATGCATCATAACTGGTGGTTGATGAACAAACTTATATATGTGGAAAAAAGAAGATCTGAATAGTATTTGTATTGCTAATAAGTCTCACGATGAAAGGCCTTTAGTGTTTGACACTAATAGCATAAACATCTAATAAAATTAATATAGTGTATGATCTAATAACACGAGAAGGAGTGGCAGTTCTTTGATTTGTTTACTTTTTCACAGTTAAAATTGTTAAAAAGTAGATGCACAACAAGGCTCCACCTTTGGCATCAACATCAACAACAGGGAGGCTGTAGCCCCATCACAGCAGGAGCATATCCTTTTTACCTGTTTAGGGAGAATCATGGACACCAGTTAACTTCTGATGGGCAGAACAGGCAAATAGTAAACGGTTTCCCTGATCCTGAAACATTTTTGGAGCTGAGGATATTTGGTAAATGGACTGATTGTTATACAGCACTGTTCTACTCTACTAGAGCACTCAGAGCACTCAAAGTGCTTTCTGTCTAACACATTCAGATGAAGGCATTAAAGAGCAACTTGGGGTTCAGTATCTTGCAAAAGTATACTTTAACATGCAAATGTAGCAGCCAGGAATCAAAACACCAAAGTGCTGATTATTAGATTACCTGCTTTAGGTCCTGGGTGTGAAATCTATACCCCTCTATGATTCTGAAAGATGGATACATTCATCAACAGCCGCCTGCACAAGATCCTGCATATCCAGCAGCTAGAGAAGATCACCAAAGAGGAACAAGAACAAAGCAGAAACAAATAGACACAATGATCCTGAGAAGAAAGTGGAGTTTTAGTAGCCACAATCTTGGGAAGTATACTAATGAAATCAGGTCTTGACTTGGAATCCACAGGGAACGAGCAACAGGAGAAAGCTCAGGAACACCACATCTCTCAGGAGAAACAAGAGATCTGGAGAAGACTGCTCAGTAGCCTATTGAAGCTTGTTTCCACGGATGAAAAAACGAAACAAAAACAAACTAGCATCCATAAGTTAAAATCTTGAGTTATTTTTTCAAAATTTAGTAACTTAGTAAATCATAATTATTTTCCCAATTTTTAAGTTATTTCCTTGGACGTTTGTATTAGGAAGTCAAACATTTGAGATACCTAACTCAAAATTCTAAAATAATAACCTGAAATTTTGACTCATGGATGGGTAAAAAAAACAAAAAATCCATGGCTGAAGCAAGCTTCCATAGCTCGGAGTGGGGTGGGCTGGCAGGGAGAAATCAACAGCCTGTCCTCTTCATGGGGTAAAGAGGCACAGGAGACGTGACTGAGTTTCGTGCCCATGAGGTCTTTAACTCGCTTCAGCTCTTGGAGTTTGAGGAGGCTTTGGAGAGGAACTTTAAATTCGCCTCAAGGTATTCATAGCAAGCTGTGACTCAAGATGGGAAAACAGTACTTAGCTTAGTCGTTGCACAGCCAGGGAAGAACACTGTAGGCTCAGAGTTTGTATAATCTCAGGCGGTGAATTGTCAGGCAGTTTGAGAAGCTAATGAACCTGACCATCAGGTTGTTGGTGGAAGAAGCAAAGTCTGAAGACGTGCCCACTACCCAGGCAGCGTTCCTGAAGGCTAGAGGCTGACTGTGATGCTGGCTCCCGTTTTCAAAAAGGGAGATTACTCGTTATAAAGTTGTCTGTGTTTGAAAACTCTGGTTTCTCTGCCTTTTTCAAGATAAAATGGTTCTGTTCATTTCACCAACGTGACCTTCAAGGTGCACCGATGTGTATTTAAGCTGAATGTGTACACAGCCAGGATGAGGATTTGAGTGTACGATTTGCAGTAGATGTCTGTCTCTTGGCTGAGAGAAGAGTTGCCGCCCCAAGAGAAGGAGTATCGAGATTGGAAAATAAGTGGAAAATGAGATGGAAAGTTGTCAACAGTAATGTGGGCATTGTACCAGATTGTTGTGGTGGAGAGAGAGCGGTACTATTAATTGATGAATCCTAAAAAGGGCTGCAGGTGTACATGTGAGTGTGAGTGTCTGCCTGTTTCTGTGTGAGCCGTGTGATGCACCTCGACAACCTCTCCAGAGTGTGCCCAGCCCTTTGTCCACTGTTAACAGGGATACTGTAGGCTCCAGAGGCCCTATGACCCTAACTGGATAAGTATTTAATGGACAAAGGACAGCTGAGGCTGATGGGAATGTACTGCAATTCGTTTTGCAAGCATTTAGTCATAAATGACTCGTTACATCAGCTTTCTCTAAATAAAGGAAACACACATCACAACCTGTAAATATTAAGCTTAGAGATGTATGCAGAGATGCAAGTGTTAATTCCCAATGCTCCCATAATTCAATCATGTGCAAATCTGCAAACTGCTACTGGGGCTGCTAATGAAATAAACACATCCTCACTCAAATAGGTTCTTAATTTTCCTCTCTGCTATTCCGAGCATTAAACAAATGAAAACTGGTACAGCTAAGACAGTAAAGATCTCAAGGGCAGCCTGAAGGAAAACATCTTCACAATGAAGCCTCGAGGGTAGAAAGGTTTGCAGCGTTCCCTGTAGATTCCCCACACTGCACTAAGAAGCACAAATCCTTCCCTGGAAACTAGAAACTGGTATTTTTATAACTTAGAGTAGTTTTGTTGGTCAAATTAAGCATTCAGCTGCTTCCAGAGTCTGTTTACAGATCTCCTTCAGTTTATTCTTAGCAGGGCATACTCATTAACTCCAAGACAGGCACACATAAATCAAATGACCATCAGAGTACAAAATGCCAAACACTGCAAGGAAGTGAATACTGTAATCACCTCTTAAGACCGCCTACAGTAGCTTATGAGAAATAAGAGGCTGAACCCTATTCTCCATACATGTTAAAGCAGAGTATTTGGCTAAAGGTATTAGGTCAATGAAACAATGCAGCAATGTCTTAATGTAGCATTAAAATCTGTGAGAGCTGCCTCATTTCAAGTTATACTGAAGGTGTTTGGTTGAGGTGAAGGGTCTGTGCAGGAAGCACCAGTCCTTGAACCAGGACGTGGTTCATGTTTAGATGGGAAAAATGTCCTCAGTTGTTTCAATGAATTTATACAATAATCTTATTGCAATAATGCTGTCAGAAAAGAGCAATTTTTAGCAAAACGGACTGAGGAAAAAAAGCTAGCAATATCAAAATAGTGTAAGCAGAAGCAAGAGCAAAAATGACATTTCAGACCGGGAACCATAATATGAGTCCTGATTCCAGCCTTTTTTTTTTTTGGTGTGTGTGTCATTCAATCCCTGCGTCGTTCTCCTCTCATTTACTGTCCTGTCTCTGCTGTCTGCTCTTTAATTAAGGCATAAAAATGTCAGCATTAAGGTAATTTTCTCAGACTTCCAAAGCTGGCTCCAAAACCACATAAGACTCAATAAAATTTAAAGGCTGAGAATCATGCAGAGTAAACTGGCCTCGAGAGTTTCCTTACAAGAGAAATGAATGGTAAATGGTAAATGGCCTGCATTTGTATAGCGCTTTTCTAGTCCCTAAGGACCCCAAAGCGCTTCACACTACATTCAGTCATTCACCCATTCACACACACATTCACACACTGGCAATGGCAAGCTACATTGTAGCCACAGCTGCCCTGGGGCGCACTGACAGAGGCGAGGCTGCCGGACACTGGCGCCACCAGGCCCTCTGACCACCACCAGTAGGCAAACACGGGGTTAGTATCTTGCCCAAGGATATTTGGCATGCAGCCAGGAGGCAGCCTGGGATCGAACCACCGACCTTCTGATTAGTGGCTGATCTGCTCTGCCACCTGAGCTACAGCCACCCCACACCTGAAGACCCAAACCTGAAAATAAATCAAAAACTGGAGATACAGGAATGTCATGCTGGGCTAAACTGGGAAGATTAGTTCAGATGGCTTCTCACAGAAATCTTAAACCCTTTAGATTATAATGCAATGCCCAATTTGCATATCTGAAAAGACCAGCAACTGGCTAACAGATCAAACACGTCTGAAAACTTGGGATATTGTAAAGGCTTCAGTCCCGATCATCTGCCAGAGTATCTTCTGAAGCAGCTGTGCACTCAGGAATAGTCAGGTGAGGTAAAGAAAAAATAAAAACCTCTCCAACTCTTTAAGAAATCTGAATGCCACTGTGATAACTGCTTCTACATTTGAGGACGAGGCTCTAGTGTGGAAGCCGAAACTGCAGGAGGGATTTCTTTTTGCCCACAGCAACATTGCCACCACCTGGCGGCTTTGACGCATGCTGCAAAAAGTAGGACGAAAACCTGCCTCAGCTGTCTCACTGACAGTGACCTGTGAGCATTTTCTTTTTTTCTTATTCTTCTTGTAAAAGTGAAGTGTTTAAAAACACTCACGAGACGCTCAAACAAGGTCATGAAGTTATCCCGGCAATACAAATCCCAAACTAAAAAGCCTCAAATGTCAAATGATTTATTAAAGCCATTTTTTTTGCCTTTAATCTGCACATATTAGACTATGTATTAAGCACGTATTAGAAAAAAAGGTTATTTCTGATCTCACCACTGATGCATAATTAAAATATGGTGCTTAGTTTAATTATACAGAAAGCTCGCTATGTTGTGGAAAAAACGGGTAAAGGGCCCTCCGCTGACTTTTGCATAACTTTGATCAGTGTGCCACCTAGTGAGGAGTACAACAGACCAGCACTGAGCAATGTGGGTTTCTCTTTTCTTCCTTTGAGTCAAAGACTTTAGTAAAACAAACCTCAGCGGGAGTGTCAAGCCGTCGGATGAACATAAAAGCCTCAGATGGCCCTTTGATAATCTGCCTCAGACCACCTCTTCAACACCTCATGAAACCACTCGGAGGATCGTGGCTCTCATTCAAATCCTTCCACTTGGGAACTCACACACGCGGGGGTCACACACAGGTAATTAATTTACAGATAACGAACGGTGCTCACTAAAATCTGGTAAACGGTCTCTGTTATGGTGAAGAGAACAAGTAGCTATGAGCTTATGTGTGTTCTCAAGTTGGGGGTTAAAGATGAATTGGTTTCGGCATCCTTAATAAGGCAAAAGCAGCAGAGAAAGAGAGTGAAATCTTGTATAAATAGTGTATAAATTAAAGCGCTTCTCTTATATAATACACTTTGTTGTTGCGCAGTGCACTCCAGGTGGTTCTGTGTTTTGATTTATTTTATCAGTGCACCTACTTCACTGCACTGTGCCTCTTCTAGTTGTACATCGGCTGGAAACTTCATACCCAAAATCACTCAAGCACATGTCGTTTTCAGCTGTGTAGGTGGAGAAAAATGGCATAAGAGACCGTCGCAGCAGCAGCAGCGGAGGCACAGCAGCTGCAGAGAACAACAAAAGCACACTTTAAACCAATAAATCACTGCATCTGCATTGTGATTGTTGTTGGAGAAACTTTTCCCTCTTTGCAAGACAGGTCTCAGTGTGAACCTCGTCAGTAATGTTTTGGTAGCTGAAAAAGTTCCCCAGCTGTGCTGCGAGTATCACAACACAATGCGGCAGGAGCTAGAAAGACACCGCACAAAATGGACCCGGGAAAGCAAGGTGAGTCACTTTGAAACTGCTGCTTTCAGTAGAAAGTTTCCAAGCAAGAAAACAAGCTTAAGGAGAAACTTTGAAGATGCAACTGGCAGACAGAAGAGAAGAAACTCTTGCATCGGCTGAGATATGGAGGGGAAATCGGGATCCTCTCGTCTTTTTACAGTCGGGGTAAACATTGCTTGTTAGAGCAGACCTGTGAGAGCTCAAACATGACATTTCAAAATCCAAAGCTGCACGCAGGAGTACTTTCGAAAAGCCGGAGCTACAGGCAGCACCAGTGACAAGGCTGCCTCCAATTAGGACTGTTTGTGAGAAAGTGTCTGAACCCGTCTCGCAGGGCAGATGAAAGTGGGTCAGAGCCACATATCTTTGTGGCACTGCACAATGGCAGGTAGCACACACAACTCACCAACTTGAAGTACGACAGATGGGGATTAAATATCTGAACTCGGAATTTGCTCTTACATGGGGGTGACAGTTCTGAATCCATTATCGGTATCAGCCACTTTGATGCTCAAAATTCAATTTCAAAACAGGTTTCTATTAGGAGATGAGCCACTCTGACTGTAGACTGCAGGTAATACTGCTATCATTCATTAACGCGTTTCAGCGCACGTAAACAACTCGGAGAGTTCAAAGGCACATAAGCTCAACATTTTTACCAAGTTAGACATTCCTGTGTGGGGAAAACTGTTGCCAGCACATCTCGTGGGCTTTTTCACTTCCCTCTCACATCAAAAAACGTGTACGTTCTGCATATTCACATGGCTGCTACTCGTGAGCTTGGAGAGGAGAGAGCTGAGCGCTGTTTAATGATGCTGAGCATGTCTCTTCAAGTGCACATCTGTGGAGGACAGCTTTGACCGAAATGACATCAGAATTGTGGTGCAGAAACCATTTGACATAATTGCTGATCCATAACTAAGAGGAAGCCTCTGATTCCTAATATGTGTTCAGCATCTCTGATCTTGCCTCTGTCCATATGTTTGGTAGCAAGAAGAGGGACAAAGTAAGTGGTTTAAACAAACTGATCTTAAGAGACTGTGCTATAAAGGTCACGTTGGGTTGCATTTTTGCATTTGCAAGTCCTGTTTTAAGATATCACTGCAGTGTTCATTGTCTTTGGTTTACATGTGCAGTTTTAGTTTTCTAGACATACTAGTACTGTGTAAACGTCTTGAGTCACCACTCATTTCTTTATATTTTCCTTTCAAAGACCCAGACACTCTTGTAGGTTTCTAAAGTGGTCTTAAGGAACAGTTCTCCATCCTTTCTGAAGGTCTTTCAGAGTTTTTCTTTGGACATTGGCTACTTTTTCATTCATTTTCAGTGCAGTACTTGTACCTGACTGTTTTCTGAATAATTCTTTTGTTTGTTTAGCCACTTGACACTGACCTATGAATCATTCAAGCATAAAAAAGGCACCTAACTCAAGGTATGAACCAGTATTGTGTCTACGTATAATTTTAATTTTAATTGTAATTTTGCACCAAAAAGGTGATTCCAAAGAGTTAATACTTGGCATATCTTTCCAATGTGTGCAATGTGTCGTTAAACATTTTGGTGAAACAGAACAAGAGCACAAAAGAAGATGTGGCAAAGCTGAAAAACTATCTGCAGCACATGAACAGTATCTGAAAGAAACGGGGGGAAAATCCAGGGAAGACCTGATGAAGGATCTGTGAGTGGCAGTGGATCCATCTAGCGTTCACTGAAGCTTCATCAGACATGATCTCAGTTTAAGGGCGGCTGTCAAGAAGCCATTCTTAACGAAGGAAAACAGGGCTGAGGTACGCCCCATTACACAAGAACTCAACTGAAAGTCTGTGGCAACGGGTCTTATGGAGTGATGATAGTAGTTTTTTTCAAATAGTTTTTTCATAGCATGAACACAGGAGGTACAACAGTGAGTTGTCAGCCAGTAGTGTTGCAGATTTTTAAAAATTGATGGACCTATGAATGCAGAAAGGTACCATCAGTTTTAATACCATCTGGAAAGTGTCTGATTGGCAAGAGCTTCATTTTTCATCATGACAATATCCCAAATTCACTGCCAATGCAGTAAAAGCATACCTGGACATAAAAACACAAAATCGAATACTATCAGTCATGAATCGGCCTCACCAGAGCCCTGACTTCAACATAACTGAAGAAGAGTGGGATCATCCAAAAGGCATTCCAAAGAAGAACACTGTGCCTAATTCCTATTATTCCAGCTAAATAAGAAGGGTGACTAAAGATTGTTTCCCCTTTGCATATGAATAAATATCTCAGAATTAAGAAAACGTGCTATCAAGAATTGAACGCCAAAGCTGCAACTACAAATCAAATAAGTAATTAGTCTATTGACAGCCGTTCACATCTGAAATGGCTATAAAAGTCACGGGATTGATTTTTGGTGGCTAACAAAGGTCAAAGGTGAAGCCTGTGGAGTGGTGTTATTTTCCCCACTGGATGTCACAGTGGTGAGGAATCACAGATGCACTGTGATACCACAAATGTTTACATGATCACACATAATTTTTTAAATTTTTACCAGTGTTTTTTGAATGATTTACCTTCACTTCTCTGCTTCAATCTGAGAAAGATACAAGTTAGAACGGACAGCTCTGCAGAGTCATGCAGAAATCACCCAGGACCTTTATAAGAAGATTACGTGTCTTACGTGGCCGGCTAATGTAGCACAGGCCACATGTGTGACTCTCACAGACATTAAGACATATTATCCAGGGGCATGTGTAGAAAGCAGGCACTGAGCCTGATATCACTGTGGTGGCGGACACGGAGACGCGCTATTCGACAAACGTGCACACACTCTCCATTTCACAGCCGTCATGTAAACTCTGTCCCACAGTGTAATGGTGTTTCACAATGAGAGCTGCTTATCGCGAGCTCTGCAAAAGTGAACCCGACTCCTTTCTTTGAGCCACACTTTGTAGACATCTTAAGAAACTGTTGGCATTGAAAATGCTGCTCCTTCCTAAATTGGTGGCAAATCACATGTACAGTGGAGCGTCTCAGCTCAGGAGAATATCGGATTAACAAGGCGTAGGCTCCAATGGTTCTTCTCATTAGTGTTTACAGTGTCAAAACATCACTGAACCCTCTGAAAGTTACCAAAAAGTGCTACTTTTTCTCAGCGGTGACGACAGAAACTAAAGCCTCTTTTTAGTAGAGAAAAGCTCCCAGATGTTGCATGTTGTAAATTTCTGATCACATGCTGGGAGCGAATCCAGTGAAAACTGTCTTTAGCACAGATATACATGCAGTATGCAGTGTCACTCCCATCCTTTAATGGCGTGCCCTGCATGTTAAAGAGAGGAACCCGGGAGAATCGGCTATATTTCATCACCACAGGAGCGCCTGCACTAACTAGTGATGCATATTTATACAGACTCAGAGCACACCAGATTCTTCTTTTGGCCGACGGTGCTGTGAGTGCCGGGGAGTGGGAAGCCTAAATGGAAAAGGTTAGTATTTGCTGAGACGACCCCTGCCTGAACTCGCAACCTTTTCTTCTGTATACTGTGTATTTGTATGTAGAGGTGGGTGGATCGCTCCATATATTGATAATATTGATACAAATGCTGGTAATGGTATCAATAATAGGATCAATGCCTGGTTTCTAGCATCTAAGTTCAGTATATAACCCACTTATTTATTTTATTTTATTTTATTTTAAGGAAATGTACACTATGAAAAATACCTTAACATTTTTGTGTTAATTGTCACGTCTATTTTATTTTTAGCCTATAACACATTTAAACAACAGAAGCTGACCCAAAGTGCTTTAGAGACAGCCACATCTACACTAAAGTTATCCAAAATACCAAGTTTCAAAATACATGAAAAACTGAAAGGTGTGTTTTTATTGTGTTAAATCGTTATTCTTAAGTAAAAAGCACAAATTGCAAATTGATGGTGGTGATGTCATGAATCATGACACGCTGGTCTCTCCTACACAAGCTGCCGTTATAGGTTAAAAGTATCAGTACTGGTAACGGTAACAATGACCCTGTATTTACTTACCATACCATACCAGCTTTATTTATAAAGCACTTTAACATAAAACCAGGGTTCACAAAGTGCTGTACATATACAAATAGCATAAGCCAAATAAAATAATATAAAATATTATAAAATAAGCATAAGCATAAGCCAAATAAAATAAAATAAAACATGTTAAAAAAAATTGAGTCAACCCCTTAAAGAGTGCCAAAGGCTTCAGCAAATAAATATGTTTTAAGAAGAGTTTAAAACTCAGAAAGAGATGAGCCCTGCCTAACATGCAAGGACAGATCATTCCACAACTTTGGAGCAGCTACAGCAAAAGCACAATCACCTCTAAATTTATACTTAGTTTAGTACTTCGTATCATTAGATGCCAAAATAGACTACGGCAGTAATTGTAGGTCCCTTGGGGGATTGATCAGGGCTCATCATAATTGCTTATGTCATGCATCAAATTTGCATTTCTTAGGTTTCTCACACACATTTCCACTCATGCACATCTTATGCCGCTGATCTTACTGATTTGCGCACATCATTAGTTTTGTATGTACGGTAAGTTTGCTTCATAAATTAAGCTGCTGAACAGTGTGCTCACCCTTTTGTTGTTGCCTTGTGACATTACTATCTTTCCGAGCTGTATCATAAATTATGAAACATTTCCAGCTGGGTTTTTATATCTGTCAAAGTGGCACTTTTCTTAATCTACACCCCCCCCCCCCCCCCCCCCCCTTTTTGTTTTGTTTTTTCCTTTTTGAAATACATACTTCTATATAAGTTTTCCATGTGAACATTGTGCTATAGCTGCTGTGCCACTGTGTCTCCTTCTCTTTCTGTTTCGTTGTCTTCTCTGTGGTGGATTATGACAAGATTATGAGATGAACACTGATGCTTTGGGAAGCAGCTCAGCGTTTGTGTAACTAAGGAGGAGAGGGGAAAAGAGGCCAGATGTAGTGGTTGTGCTGAGGCAGATATGCACATTCAGCACTCAGGCAGAGAGCTCAATGATGCAGAAACCACGGGAGGGACGTAAACGGCAAATCAGAAAATGCTCTCTAGGTGTACAAATATATTAATATCATTTTTCATCCGAGCAGTGCTGAGTGTTTTGTTGTTTTGTTTTTCTGTCCACCACTTGCAACTTCACTGTGTGTTTTTACCTTGTTTGGAACTTGAAAATCCATTTTGACAGATATGTGCAGCCACAACAGTTAAAAAAAGAAGAAAAAGGATGCACACAGTAATCATACAGATGCCAAAATGAGCAGGATTAGCTTCTCTGTGAAATCTGCTGTTGTTCATATCTTAAACACTCTCCTGGCACTTCAGTGTGTGCACACAGGAGATCGAGCAGTGACAAATTTAGCCGCTTTAAAGTGGTGGAGATGAGTAACTATTAAATCCAAGTGATGTGCTCGCTGAGCGCGCAGTATTCAGCTTATGTGCACCCACTTAAAATTTTGCAATAACCCCATGTTTCCTGTGAGGGCGTGTATGTGTTTTTGCAAGAGAGCAACAGGGAGAGACAGAGCAGATTAGGCAAAAGAGAGCAAGAGATGCATCAATTCAAAGTGTGAGAAATGACTAAAATCCTTACAAAATGAAACACTGTACAAACAGCAAAGCACTTTGTCCGGGAGACATGGAAACACAGGGGTTTGTGGTATTGCAGGAATAAATCGGTTTTGCTACAACCTGAAATAACAAAGCAACATCCAGGCTGGAACTAGTTTTGCTCTGGAAAGTGAAGCACTACCTTCTTTCTGAAAGGCATATAAAAGCCTGAGTTATACATAACTTTTTTTTTTTACTTTGGAAGTCAGTAATTGACAGAAAAAAATGTTACCTGTTTGCAGCTTTTTCCCTCCATTATTTTTTTTTACCAGTTTCTTCAGGCCTGAACTGCAAATCCAGACCATAGTTTGTGGCTCACTATAGTTTTAAACATTTAAAAGGGGATTATTACAACATGAATTTGAGAGTTTTGATATATTTTGCATGATTTGCATGTTCCTTCAGTGATAAACTCTGGTGACTTGGTATTACCAAACTACACTACATTCGCGGTAGGGTATATACACATCAGATGTCATGAAAAAAATAAATAAAATGAGATGAGTTTATTGCATTTTTCCATCAACCTTACACAGGTTTTGTAGACGCATGACAATTAAATTACATTTTAAATTTGTCCACGTTTGTCATAATCATGTGACTGGTCGTTACATGTTTAGTATACAGACTTCAAATAAAGATGGATATGGCAACCATAACATCACACGGTGGTTTGTGAAGTCCCACTGTGAAGGCTTAAGCTTAGATTTATTGGTTTAGTATAACTGAAAACCTCAAAATGCTACATGCTCATACATTGGCCTCTCACAACCCGAACTCCAAAGAAGTTGGTTTGCTGTGTAAAATGTAAATAACAACAGAATGTAATGAGTTTCAAATTTCAAAGACACATAAGAGAAAACATAAGAAATGTTTAAACTGAGATATTTTACTATTTCATCAAAGATATTACCTCATTTTAACTTTGGTGGCACCAACACATCTTAAAGAAGCTGGGACGAAGGGAACAAAAGTAAGTGATAATAAAGAGAATCAGCTGGAGAAACATTTTGCACCTAATTAGGTTCATTGGCAGCAGGTCAGTAACATGATTGGGCATAAAAAGAGCCTCTTAACTAGACTTTTTTAGAAGTAGCTGAATTGGCCTTACACCAACCGAAAACATTTGGCCCATCATGAAAAGACATGCATAACAAAGAAGACCAGGACTGTTGAGAATCCTATATCAGACAAGAATGGCCAACATTTCCTCTCTCCCAAGTCCAGCAGCTGGTCTCCTCAATTCACAGACGTCTACAGCATGCTGTTCAAACAGGGGACGCCGCACAGCATTAGCATACCTGCTAAACATTAGCATCCTGTGTTGCTGCCAAGTACATACAGCACAACCTCAGAGGGCCTCAAGTATAAACTGATAATAAAAAGTAATAAAAGAATATAAAATGTTGCTGGTTGTTGCATTACAGTAAGACTATATGGCTCGGGAAAGTTCAGCATCTACTAATTACACCATCTCGAGCCAATGAGCAAACTCCCACCACTCAACACACACCGCATTAAGTGAACAGCCATTGGATTATTGATCACCCTGAGGCCAAGTCTGCAAATACAGATGCATGTGATTCCTGCTCTCCCAATGACCTAAGGAGCATTATGCAGCTAAATTATGCACAACAGTGCAGTTCACAACACTGGACTACATATTTCAAACCTGGTTTGTAAAAATGAGTGAATCCCATCAACTAATAATTAACCTTTAATGAATTAGCAAGAGTGGTTGATCTGGAATGATCCAGCTGCTCTGGCCTGAGGCTCACTGTGATAGCAGATATACTGACCAAGAGATTAAGACACGTCCACTGGTCTCGGCTCTGCTGAGCTACTTAAATCCAATATAGGGATAAAAATAGGTAGGCAGATCTAAATTAGGCTTGTAATGACTCTGAGGAAGTGATTTTCAGTGCTGCTGGGGATATCCAGGGAGTTAAGTAGGATCAATAGAGTAAGTAAGAGTATATTAACAAGTGTGTAGGATGTATCACACAAATTTAGCAGCAGTGATTACATTGTTGGCATTGTTTAGGGTGTTTAATTCATCAGGAAAATGAAAAATAAGGCAATTTTGTATTTATCTTATCGGATTTACTGTTAGTTGTTTGTGATGTATGGTCAATGATGAACAAATCTGGCGTTTAGAGGAGGTCCCCTGACCTCTCTTAGCAAAGATAGGGGGATAAATCTCCACAATAGGAAGGATGAAGATATTCAGCTCTTGACATCTGTGGACCTACTCTGTGGACAACACTGCAGGCAACCTTGCACTGTGGCCGTCCTCACATCACTTTGGTCCAGTGGAGCAGAAAGGTGACTGAAACCACTTCATTGTGTCAGGACACAACATTCTGGCAAGGAGCAGAGCCTGAGCTTGTGGGGATTTATGCAAACGTAGCAATAGCACTCATGAGGCTTTTTCATTGCCACAAGCAATTTGAAGGAAAAAAGTAGGACAAGAATTATTTCCAGAAAAGTTGAGTTGCTCTGTAATTTATTCATATTTAATTTAAAAAAAAGTGAAGAGAACATAACAAATGTTGAAAATGTTGAAAATGAAAGGTTTTATTGTTTTTTGAAAAATGTGTTCCCATTTCATGCAGGAAATATTGACAAAAAAGTTGGAAGAAGGGCAGCAAAAGACTGGAAAAGTTGTGTAGTGCTTAAAAAACACCAAGTGGCATAAACTCACACATAGTTGGCAAATAGTAAGACATTTTCAGAGGGTCTTTTTCTAAATATAAAATTGCAATGAATTTGGAGATTTCAGCTTCTGCAGTTCATAATTTTATTAAAACATTTGGAAACTTCGGTGAGCAAGGCCAACAACAAATATTGAATAGTCGTGATCGTCGATCCCTGAGGCAGCACTTCATTAAAAATCGACAAGATTGCAAAGCAGAAATCACTGCATGAGCTCAGGAACACATTTCATAATTATTAAAAGTTCACTGCTTTATCTGCAAATGCATTACGCAGAAAAGCTCCAGAAAACCTGTTACATTCTTTGGGACTGAGGTGAAGTGGAAAAACAGTACTGTATGGAAGACACAATCCTCCAGTCTAAAGAGGAAAGAACCATCCAGTGTACTGGTTTGCATGGTATGGATAACTTGCATATCTATGAAGGCCCCAGTAATGCTCAAGAATATATAAGCTGGCACCACATACACGATATTGCCAAAAGTATTTTCTGCTGTCACACGTAGTTGAAATTGAGTGACATCCCATTCCTAATCTATAGGAATATGATATATGATGTTTTTATGTTCTTCCAGAAGCACATTTGTGATCAGACACTGATGTTGGACGAGAAGGCCTGGCTCTGTCGGGTTGAGGGTGAGGACTCTTCTTCCACCTCAAACTCACTCATCCATGTCTTTATGGATCTTGCTTTGCGCACTGGTGCGCAGTCATGTTGGAACAAGAAGATACCATCCCAAAACCTTTCCCTCAAAGTTGGGATCATGAAATTGTCCAAAATGTCTTGGAAGCACAAACATTAAGAGTTCCTGTCACTGGAACTAATCGGCTGACGCCAACTCCTGAAAAACAACCCCACACCATAATTGCCCTCCACCAAACATTTGGTGAAATGCAGTCAAGCAAGTACGGACCTCCTAGAAACTGCCAAACCCAGACTGGTCAAACTGGAAACCCCTTCCCTGAAGCTCTCTATGCACTGTTCTTGAGGCCTGTAGTGGCCTGTAGTGGCTGACTACAGAAAATTTGCAACTCTGGCACTGAGCATCTTAGCATCTGCTCACCCTGCTCTGTGTCCTACCACTTTATGTCTGAATGGGTGTTATTCCCAATCGCTTCCACTTTTTTTAATATCAATATAACAGCTGACTGCGGAATATTTAGCAGTGAGGAAAATTTCACGACTGGACTTGTAGCACAGTATCATGATGGAATCCAATGAGCTCGTGAGTGCAAGCCAGCAGTCAGTAGAAGCAGATACATATGTATATATATATATATATATATATATATATATATATATATATATATATATATATATATATATATATATATATATATATATATACCTCACATATACATTTGTGTGTGTGTGTGTGTGTGTGTGTGTGTGTGTGTGTGTGTGTGTGTGTGTGTGTGTGTGTAATACCATGGGTGTGTAGTAAAACAGTCCACCTCTGATCACCCACTGAAAATATCTGGATATATCTGTATCAGATAGATATATATTCAGATAGAATATAAAAAATACAACAAAGGTGGCCCTGAATAGTCTTGATGCATGTTCAGTCATGCAGGTAGGGACATCCCAGTGAGTTGATTCTGGTCATGGGGATGTAACATTTCAGTTGGAAAAACATTGCATCACTCATCCAAGGGGAGACTGAGAAAGTCACTTGGATGAGTGATGAAATATTTCTACTGAAACGTAACATCCCCATGACCAGAATTGAATTTCTGAGATGCTCCGAATTGTTAATTTACCAAAATCTTATATCACCCAAGAATGAAAATCTGTTTCACTTTCCAAACTAGGCCGACTGATTTCTCCAGTTCCCAGATGCAAAGGCATTTAATGGCGAGTGTTACTACAAGAAGAAATGATGCAACACGGTGGTAAACCTGCTCCTGTCATTTTTAAATGTCTTGTTGCTAATTCGATCGATTCAGAATCCACCAGTAGTTTTTATAAAATAATCAAATAAGCTTCGATGTCAAAGGTTTATGTGCCATTTTCAGGCAAAAATGGGGTTTAAACAATTCGCCGATTGCTGCGTTAGCTTTTTAATTCCCCACCGTGTCCACAACTTTGGAAGCAATGTTGTAAAAGCAAAAATGGGGGGGAGGGAAAGGAGAGTGAAAAGGCAACACAAATAGGTTAAGAATGTAGTGAATAATGCATGCAGCTCTGAGAAACAGAGGCTTCACTTGTCATTTATTCAGGGAAAAGTTAACGCTCTACCTAGAAGCACAAGTGGAAAAAATGCTGTTGGAACAAAAGGACAGACTTGCTGCAGTTTTACATGTTGTCTGCACTTCACACTTCTGCTGATCTGCAGAGGAGGAGAGACTTTTATCTCATAATGACGCAAATTATAAAACACCTAATTTTACAATCCTGCTGTACTTGTATACTAACAGCTCTTGTTCGTCATCCAAAAAGTGTTTTCTCACTGGATGTCATTTTATCTTTTTTTTCTATGAAAAAAATCACTATGCATTTAACCAAATCCAGCTCATTACAACACAAGACAACAGCCTGCAACTGTGATTTGCATATCTGTTAGATTAGTCTCTAATCTAATCTGTAATTATACCCACACTGACAGTTAACCCATTCATTGAAGCCCAATCAAGTAGAACTGGATAGTGGAAACACATCATACCAAACTCGTGAGACTTCTCATGGTCAAACAAAATGAGCTGAGTGAAACTGAGACAGGAAACAAAGAAAGAAGAAGAAAGAAGATATTTCTGGGTGTGTGTGGCGTCTGTTCAGGTCACAGTATTAAAATAACATCAACTAGAAAGAGAATATGGCTCACGCTATGAGAGATTAGCTGATTTTTGAGGTGAAAAGAAGCAAATATAGCCTGTATAGCAGATGTTAAAGATCGTCCTTTCTTCAAATATTTGTGCCTTCATTTAAGAAAAATAGTACATGATGAGAACACCCTGTGTAACATGTTGAGATGTAACCACAAATTTTTAGCGATGTTCAAGTAGGGATGTGTGAGAGCTGTTAAAAGTCTGCTTGCAGCAAAGGGAAAACCTAGGGAAGCTTGTTATAAATGCTGACAACTTTGCACTCCACCATTTCGTGTGTATAAGGTGACCTCTGACATCACAAAACCTGAAGCTTCAAAATGCCTGACGTCAAAGTGACTACATCCATCTTTTGTAATATTTATGAAACTGCATGATATTTATCAGGAAAATGTGTTGCTATGTCACTGCAATGTGCTTCTAATTGTTTCCAACCCCATAATTATTAATCGGCATCTTCATCTTTTCTCTCTGAGCAAACCTTTGGTGATCGTCGCCACAGTTTTAATTAAAATTGTCCACAAAAGTTGCTTCCAAATAATTTTGCTTTACAGATTTCCGCATTTGATTTCCGTGATGAGGATGTAGGTAGCATTTCCCTCTCTGATGTTTGTGCATCAACCCTGCACAGTGGAATGATACAACGACGTTGCTGCGTCAGCTAAACCTTCGTACAGCTGCTTCACACTCACGGGTGGCTTCTATTTTCTGCCCAGCAGACGTGAAGTCTTCTTGTTCTTTCAAATCCACATTGTGACTTTCACATGCATTAATGGCATTTCAGGCAGTGGAAATTGCAGGCTGGAGGCACTTTGATATCTTTTTTATAGCCTTTATAGCCAGTGGCCGCCGAGAAGCTGTATTTTTATATGGAAAGGTTGCTGAGCGTTTCTGGGCTTTTCAGGTTTACAGAGTGTTTATGAGCTCTTATCTGAAAGTATCTAATGCCAAATCTTGACCTGCCTTACGAATCTTAATGATTCAAAGTTTTAAGATGCTCAAAAACTTAACACTATCCCTCCAAAGGATGAAATATCCCATCAATCAGTGTTTCCACATTGTGTGATAGTGTTAAAAATCTGAATTTCTCGTCTTTCTTTATATATTCATAGTGAAGTGGTTTACACATTTAACTAGCAAGTCACAGATCTCCGTTAAATCCTGGGAGGTGACACAAATCCCTTTGGGGTTGCATCAGGAAGGGCATCGAACATAAGAAAAATAATAATCTGCCAAAACAAACAGGTGGTGCTACCTGCTGTGGCGGACCTTTGTTAATAAGCAGACAAAAGTAACTATTCATGGAGAGGTCTTGAATGATTAGTAATTCACGAGTCACTAGTAAATTGTTAATAGTGAAGTAATATTTGAGAAAAAAGTACATCAAAAACATTTCATCTTTTTAAATCTTTGCATGCCAGCCAGTGTATGCGAAGGCTTTGGCAGATTACATGCTAATAAATTGACTTTCTACATGATAAAAAGGCTGAGATCCACCGCCATGTGCTACAACACAATATAATCTGCTATTTATCATTCAATTTTTCCACTGTGTATGCTGATGATGAAAGGAAATACTGAATTTTATTGTGAAGGCTTGCCTTGCCTTGCTGCCATCCATGATCCAATGTGATAAGCACTGACACACCCTCTCCTTGTTTACATCCTTTTATACTGAGATGCCCTCCAGATAATCTACTGATTCAGGGCTATGAAGCATTTGTATTCTGCATACATTTGCATCTGCATACACATGTAGCTGTCATTATATGTTGGACTTATCCGGCGTTTTGTGCACACTGTTTGCACACTAATCCAGTGCATTCTCTGCTTGCCATAAAAACCTGAAACCAGAGAGACGACCAGCAGCTCAGCAGTTCTTAAAGACACTCATTTAGTGAAGATGCTTTCAGCCTCCTGCCTGTCTGAAGCAAAATATTAATCAAAACCCTGCAACCCCTTCACCAGTAATATGCTCTTATCAACGCAAGCCCGTGGATGCATTCAAACAAATTGCATTATTTATAAAAGAGTGCTCTCGTGTAAAGACAACTACAATTCACTGCACCACATCTGCATATCTATCTTCCCAAATAACTCCATGATTCAAAAATCCCAGCAGATGAACTCCTGCAACACAGCCTTGCTAAGTAACACGTGTCAAGAAGCATGAATTTTACAGCACAGGGAAATGACTGATGTGTTTCCATTATTAGCTCCACTAAGTGCTGTCTTAGCTGCGCTCGTGTTAATAACACTTGCTTTGAAACTCTAATCAGACGCCCCTCTCTGCAGGTGGTAATGACGAGAAACAAAGGCATTTAAAATTGATGTGACAAACCCGATACGTAGTATAAAGGCACATCTGTTTTGAAATCCGCCCGGGCTCTCCTCATTATCCTTCATAACACCGTGTGAAGAATCGCTATGCATTTAAGGCCGAGCGAAGGCATCAAAGGCGTTGACTAAGTTCTCGCTGCATGACTCCATGAGGAGAAATACCAGGCCAGTTATGGGAGGATGCAGCTGACACTTTGATTGTGGAGACAAGTCGATCTCTGCTCTATTTTTCCTCTTGGGGGAAATATGTATTCTGACCATGTTCGTTGCATAATAAGATATTACTTGAGCATGCTTTATAAGCAGCGCTCCAAGGTTGTGTTCGGTGTGTCTGCACCCCTGAAAATCTTGATAGATTCCCTTTTTAATAATTTAGCTATCAGTCTGAACTATGAGAGCTCCTCAAATAGTGTCTCACCCTGACAAATTCAGTTTCAATCATACTGTGAATAACACTGTGCTGCAAAGTATGCATTCAGATCTGCTACTTAAGACTGCAGAAATTACTAAAAACATACAGAAATATTAACCAGCACACCTGGTCTGTAAAGAAAGCTGTCAGTTTCCAGTTTCTCTTTGTGTTCAAGTACCTCTAAAGCGCTCTTTTAGCAAAGTGTAACTCCCAACACAGCTGAGCCACAGTCCCGGGTTAATCCCGCATGCTGTCCAAAAAGCTTTTGAAGCCACCTCCTTATAACACAAGTGCTGCACAAGTTAATCCTGCTGCTCAGAAACTTGGGCAGCACCACAATGACAGTCACACAGTTTGTCAAGGATGAAAAAAAAGGAAAAATATAAGATTGCTTCTTTCCTTTAACATCACCGTAACGTGTGAAAAGATAACCCAGTTTTGTTTTCCTGTCATCTCTTTGAAAACTCTCTGCTTTGTGCATGATTTAAGCCGTGATAATGCAATCTCATTGATGCGCCTCCAAGGCTCAGATGAATTAAAACAGCAGTAAGACTCAGGATGCGATTGTGTGGAATTGCTGAGGGTGGATGTAAGGCATGCATGTGATTAAAGATTTTTTTGGGGGGGGGGGGCGGGATATGGAGAGAGTGAAACTCACTGGCTTGCATGAGCTGTCCCTGGCGTCCAAACACCTGGGAGAAAGTGGCATGGCTGCAGGTGAGGGTGTCCTCCATGGCTGTCCCACTGACACACGCTGCTGAGGAGAAAGAGAGTGGGGGGAGAGAATGGGGAAAGGGAAGGTCAGCATCACTGCGTCACATTCAGATGGAAAAAAGAAGGAAAATGAATGAGGAGAACAAGAGACAAGGGCTTGCCTTCAGTTGGAGCAGCTGCTGACTGATCTCTGGTGGTGACTGCTCTTCTCTGGACCCGTCCTGTGTTGTTGCTGCTGCTGCTGCTGCTGCTGCTGCTGAGGAGCAAAATGCAGCCCCTCGCTGCTCGCACCAAAATGAGCAGAACTGCTCGCCGCACAGATAATAATGGGAGGGGGGGAGTGTATGTGTGTGTGTGCCTGCCTGCCTGCCAGCCTGCTTGTCAGCATGTAAGTCTTCGCGCACGAGAGAAAGTTCTGTGAATGTGTGCATGTGGGGCGAGAGAGCGATTTCAGGGTGGTAAAGCAGGTAACGCAGAGCTGTAGGCACACTTGCTCTGCCAGCACTCTGATCTTGTGCTTCGTCTGTACGGGCTGACAGTCCTCTGCGGCTCCAGACAGGCTGGATAGAAGAGAGTGGTGGCGAGGGGTGAGTGCAGCTTCTACATCAGGTAAAAGTCAATCCTCCCTCTTCCCCTCTCACTCTCAGCTTAAGTAGATGGCAGCATCTGTCCTCTGGGCATAGGACAGGACCGTTGTTTTCTGATCTGCGTGAGTGTGCCCCCTTTTCACTCCTCCTACCCCTCCTCTCCTCTCTTCTCTACAGCCCTCATTTGCTGCGCCTCAGCAGTAACATTTCTCCTGTTCTCTCTCACATGTCTTACTAACTCTCCACCCCGCCCCATGCAAATCCCCTCGATCCATCTTAAAGCTCGGGCCGCTGCTGGGAAACAGATTCTAGCAAACTCGAGTGCTTCATCTTCCCCCGGTGCTGAGGGAGAAGAAAGAAAAAAAAAAAGGAGGATGAGAAAGTGGAGAGGTTGTATAAAAAGCGAAAAGTAGGGCTGGTACAGTTTCCAGAGGCTTCATCTTGAAAAGGAATTGGAGAAAACTGCTGAGTATAAAATAAAAATCAGCTCCTACTCTACCGAAAATGTAACTCCTGTAAACTTACACTTGCCTCGATGTGTAGTGCAGCAGCTCTGGTGGAGAAGTGAAAAATGAGGCTGTCTGAAATCTTCACGCCGCAGCAAAGGGCTAAATGAAGGTGTCGTAATAAATATTAACAACACCACAGGAACAAAATGAGCATATGTTACGAGATCTTAAAATACCCTCCCAGACCTTGGAGGCACAGTTGTATTGTACCCAGTGTGCAGCGGTTGGCATGGAGACCTCCACCACAGACGAGACCAGCACAGTGGTTCCAGCACATTATCGCACTCAGGCCATTTTTGCAATGTCTAACCTCTCTGCAGCCTGTAAACCGGTGTTAAGCAGTCAATTTCCTCCCAGGTACAGGGAAAAAAAATCAACTTTGCCAGGAAGCAGCATTGTCATGGAGCCATCTCTCACGCCATTGCTCTGCAAGGAGAGCTCACCGGGGACCTGACCACAGCACTCACATCCTCACATCACATCCTCCTGTTTTGAAAGGAAATGACAGGAACCTCAGTAGACTGCAGTGGGCCGGTTTAAGCAGGTGCTTCTGCAAGTAAAAAAAAAGTAGAAGAAGAAGAAAATGTCCTGCACTGAAAGCCTGTAAGCAAGTGATAGTAAGTTTGTAGCTTGGAAAAGGGTTAGGTAGCTGCAAACAGCATGTGGGCGCGTGCAAACCCAACTAAAAATCTGCAAAATGCTGAGGTCAAAGTGAAGCCTGGCATTTCATAAACAGTGAGAATACGCCAGGCACGCCTTCACTTTCAAGTCAGAGAGACTAATGCCCTGCAGAATACATCTCCTCTCCACCTTCATCAGCTTTAATGCTATTCTCTTTGAACAGGAAATAGAGGCATAGTGAGGTTTTTTAGGAGGCTGTAAATCATTGTGTATGAGCAGCTGTCATTCCCTTCCACTATGTATCCTGTTACTGGCAATTTTCTTTCTCCTGGGGACAAATAAGTGTATATTTTATTTTAATCCAGTCTAATCCAGATTTTTAATGTTCAACTATATGTTGTGGTAGATAAAGAAGTAAACATCTCGCATTAGTGAAGCTTGATCTTATTACTTTAAAGCTATTTAATTTATTAAAACTCATTAGCTTTAAGATATCATTAATGAAAATAATTACCAGTTTACATGAACATTGAAATGATCAGAATATCGATCTGTCCACGCTCTGAGCCACAGATGTTTATTTTTAGCATTAATGTTTGCCTTACAGGAATCGCTTTGGCAAAGTTATTGCCCTGTGTGTGTGTGTGTGTACGTGCAATGGAAGTTTGCATCTTTTCATACTTTCAGTCTTATCTCTTTGACATTTTCAGCCGTGCTAGTGGTTCTGCGGTTTGCTCGCGTCAGCATGTTGTTCGATCCATCCGCCACGCTGGTCCAGGCTGAAATATTTGCACAGACGTTTATGCCTCCCTCAGGGGGAATCTCCGACTCTCCCACCATTAGGTCAAAATTTCAAACTCTTCCCAGCGCAACAATAACAACATTCCTACCACTGCACTGACAGCTGAATCGTAGCATGTCATGACACTCAGCTAAGACTGCAGAGAACAAAGACTTGTATATTTAAGCAAATCTTACACTTGCTTATCTCATAGCTACAAAAAAAAAAAGTCTGTCTTTTGATCAGCTGGAAGAGGGCTAACTTTTCATAACTTGACTCTGTTGCTCTCCATCGGCGTCTCCACACAAAAACATCTCCTCACAACTCCAGATTGTAGTTTTCACTGACAACAATATTTATCACGATGTGAACTGAAATATTGTATTTTATTTGATGCTGATGCCATTTCTTTATTTATTTGAAATTACATGCTTGTCCTGAATTGTATGCATGGTGTAATTGAGAGGTTGAGATGGGTAATCGCTCCACTCTTTAACATCTTAAATCTGCCTCTCTGGAATGTCGTAGTTTATTTTGTCAAGTCAGGCACAGTACTGCATGGAATTGCATTTTTATGAATAGGGCTGAAGCACCGTACACAGCAATCAAGAGAGAGTGCAGCGATATTTCACCCTGACAGCATGAGTATGGTGCGGCGCTCCTCCAAGTGCCCACCCCTCCACACACACACTCACATAAACTACATCCAGCCATAAAGTATACCATCATGGCACTGGGGCAAATAAACACGTCTCCACATCCCTCTGAATAAAGGGATGCAGCCTGTGGATCAAATCCAACAAACAGATTACATTTCATTTATAATCTCATCCATCAGGATGTCTTCTGTGAGGATCTGGTCCACGCCACAGTGCTCTGGTGAAGATTTGGAGCGCACTCTCAGTTGGCCGGCATTGATAGTTCGTTAGGTTTTTAGGTACTGGGCTACATAAGTGAGACGGATGAGGTCTGTCAAAAACTGAGCTCATCAGATGCACACAAGCCAGATGAGACCTTGAAAGATATTCATAGCTACAGATCCATCCCGAGAGGTTCTGAGAAGCTTTGATTTCAGAGATGTTTTTCTGCATACATTGGCTGTAACAAGTGGTTTTGTGAGTTACCACTGTCATCTTCACAGCTTGAAGCAGTCTGGCCATTCTCCTTCAACCTTTGACATAAACAAGTAATTTTCACCCAAAAAACTGCAGCTCACTTGACATCTCCTCTTTGTTGGATCACTCTCTGTAAACCCCAGAGATGGTTGTGTGGGTAAAAATCCCAGCAGTTTCTGAAATACTCACACCAGCTCATCTGACACCAACAACCACAGCACACTCAAAGCCACTTAAATCAACTTCAGCTCCGTTCTCATGCTCAGTTTGAACTTCAGCAGGTCGTCTTGACCACGTCTGTGTGCCTAAATGCACTGAGTTGCTGCCCTGTGATTGGCTGATTAAATATTTGTGTTTACTTATTGCGATAATTATTGCCATGTAACAGACACTATTCTTAAATAAGAAGCAGCGGTGTGCGAGTGACAGAAATATCACAAATATGCACAACACTGAATTATTCATCATAGTTCGTGTGCACACTAGTTTTGTTTCACTGCCCGTGCATGAGCCCTGTAAGGATTTATGACTGTTACTTATCAGTGACTATTCAGAATATATTAATGCACACCTGGATGGAGGACAGTCAAAACTGACTTAAATTACACTACACTTTATATTTTATAGGATTAAGTTCTAAACTAATTATTTTCAAAGTCCATAAACAAAACAGCCATATCTGATGCGTACTGTGTCCAATGGGGCTTTGACTCATATATCTATTACACAATTTGCTTCCCATTTCTATTCTGACCCACAACACAGAGGCAAGAGTTTAAGGTAATGCACGACTCACATATCAGCCACCTGACTAGCAAACTGCTCCCAAAATAGATACAAATCTTGCAGGAACCAGCTGACGGGGTCCCCGGGTCCCCTGTCCCAGTCGTAGTCTGCCAACCCGTGAAGCAAAGGCGGCGACTTCACATGATTTATGCAAGATTTCTTACCTTCTATCAAAGTCAAATACAATGAAAACTAAAATTCATTTTTCATAATTGGGTGAAGTCCCTGCCAAACTCTAAGTGGAGAAGGTAATCAGTAAATGTAATGTGAAAGACTTTATTACAGCTCCAATGGCAGGGACATCTATTATGTTTGAAAAAAAAAGAAAGAAAAAGGTCTCAGTATATAAAAGGAGTCAGACCAGTTAATCAATCCTTTCTGTCTACATTCACCAATTGATTTTTTTATATCAGTACGATACCATGATAATGCACAAGTACATATTTTAAATCAAGCCCAGTGCTGCCAATAACAACAACAAAAAATTCCCAGTCCTCTATGCCCAAATCTCAAAAATCTGCGTATAACTGAGAGTCCCACAAGCAAAAGAACAAATAAAGCTTTACACAAATTGAAAAACGTATTTTAATTATGTCAATTACAGCAACGTTTTACATGAGGTCATTTGGGATTTTTGTCTTTGTTCATCCTTAAATACATAATTCATGAGACTGAAAGGCAAAGCATGAAGATTTCTCATGGAAATATAAATTAGCTTTTAATCATATTGTTCAATTTATTTTCCCAGAACATGCTACGAGCGTTTAAGCACTGCCTGCGTGTTTGCCGTCGGATAACTGGATGCGAGTGGGAAAGGTGGGTCGAACACTGCAGAAACAAAAAGTTTTCACTTGCAGGGCCTGGATGAGGTTTTCATGAAGTACACATGAATTCACTGAAACAGAAATGGCACAGTCCTCAAAAAAAAACAAAAACTTCGGCTGCACTTCTGTGGCTTTCGCGTGAGAAAGAACACATGAAGCGACTTTATATACGTTCGCTTACAAAAAAAGAAGTATATCATGCATTTTGGCATTTAGGGAATTATCAAACTTCTTAAAGATAACAAATAGTTTGCAGATGTCTTTGCAAAAAGGCTTTAAAAAAAAAAAAAAAAAAAAGGTAAATATCTGAGATTGGAAGAATAATTTTCTGCCCGTTGGGGCAAATTATCAGCAGACCTGAATACATTCCATGACGCGCATGTTTCTTATAAATAGGCTTTCTGATCCAGCTTGAAATTTTGGCAGTTTGTTTTAAAGTGCTGTAAGAACACTGGGCTTAATGCGTGATATCAAAATTATTTTGATTATTTATTTATTTTTTAAAGAGGAGACATCAGTCCCATCACATTTTTACAACGGGAATCACCTGCTAACACCAGATGAACAAAAAAGAAAGCAAGTTAAAAAAACAAAACATGACACTTGGCATGAGATTTAAACCTAAGGAAGAGCTGTCATCCAACTGTAACCATATACATACTTACCACACGCATATACAGTGTTCCTGAGGACCAATTGTTGCAGTAAACTGTACTGCCCTCTTTCATTTTTGTTTCCCAAACAAATAAGATATATTCTACAATATAAAGACTACAAAAAAAGGAAATTCGAACGTACATACTTTGCAAATCATGTATAAACTGAAGTAGGTGCCCACAAGGAGAGGCACGGGTTTAATCTAGTTTTTAACTCTATACAGCTCATGCATTAAGAGACTCTGGAGACATCCAAATAAAACAAACAAACAAATAAAATATTTTTTAAAAAAGACCTAAAAGGGGGGAAAAAATAATAATAATAAACAAGTTTCCCTAACACTAACTGATACATGATTGCCATTTGCAATATGTCAGCTTTCCAAAAATAACGGAGCCCTAATCTTACTGTTTTGGGTCAAGTAAGGACACACATTGAATATATTAATTCACTGTCATTTACAGTTTCCTTTTTTTGTGGGTTTTTTTTTTTGTTGTTGTTGTTTTTGCAAGGCTGGCTAGAAATCGAGGCTCAGTTCAGTTCATAAGATGGATGGAAGATAAAGAGTTCCCTCCTTAAATCCAGCAAGGCAGTTGAGATAAGCAGACTTGACATGTTTCGAGTAGGAAAAAAACCAAAAACAACTGAGCAAAACGTCACAAAGGGCGTCCTTGGTTACACGATGACTCCAGAGTGCTACCTGATAGGTGAACAGAGGGAGCTCAATAATGTCACATGGCTCACTTCGTCGCCACCTCCTTTAGGGGGGAGCAAACAAACAGAAGCAGCACAATGATTGGTCAGTTATTTGAATTGCTTCAAAAACTTGACAAATAAATATGACATCAGTATGATAATCAGTGTGACTGCAGTAAGCCAACAGATAACTCACCTGAGTGTCTTTTGGCTCTTGAATTGGTGGTTCATCGGTCTTCGGCTCAGCAGCAGGAGCTGTGCTGGCCATCTGTAAGCTCCTGGTGACAGGACCACCAACTCTCTCCCGTGTTCGAAGAGAGAACCGCTCCTCCTTCTTCACTTGTTGTTGCTGCTGCTGCTGCTGAGTTGTTGATGGCGGTGATGATGATGATGACTTGGCCTCCGTTAATCTCTTGGGTGCTGCCTCTTTGCCCATACGCTGCATTCTCATGGCTGGCCGTTGTGAAGCCTCGCTAGGAGTGTCCACGGCTGAAGGGGTGGGAGGTAAATACTGAACTTGGCCCTTTTTAGTTCTTTTGCTTGCAGGAACCAGAGCTGGGAAGGAGGCGGGCCTCTTTGGTCGGCCCACTGCGGCAGGGGTTTTCCCTTTTCTTGCCTGGAGACGTTCGGGGTCTGCACCACCGGAGCTACGAGCCCTGGTCTTTCCCAAAGGTTTAGATTCAGTGTCTGCGTGTGCTTCACCGTCAGATGCTTTTTTCCTCAGACTCGTGTTTTTATCTGCCACAGACCCTGGCTCTTTTTTCACCTCCGCGAGACCTCTTTTGCCCTTTTTAACAACGACAGGCTTCATGGGGCAGCTGACTGCCATGTGCTTAGTCAGACTCGCGGTATAAGTAAACACACGACTGCAGTGGGGGCAGACATTAGAGGTGTGCTCTTCTTCCACTTTGATGGCAGCCTTCTTTGCATTCGTGGCGGTTTTATTTTTCTGCGAAATTGCCTTCTGCACCAGCTCGTGTTTCTTCTTGCTCAGGGCACTCATTTTTGTTTTGCCAGTGTCTTGATTAAAGTTTAGTCTCTTTGGCTGACCCATTCTACGGAAAGCACTCTGGCCTGCAGCGGCTGCTGTGGGGGACGCCACTCCGTTTGGACTCTTCACTATTTGCTTGAGAGGGATGGGGTTTTTCTTGGGAGTGTAACGCTTTTTATCACTGGCGCTGGCACAGACCAGTATGTGTTGGTGCAGTTCGGGCATGTTGTCAAAGCTGTTGCCACACTTGGTGCAGCGAATGGCAGTGCTAAAAGTCTGTGGTATGTTGTGGGTGGTGAAGTTTGTAGCCGAGGCCACAGAGCCAGCATGGGAACGGCTATGATAAGGAAATGGGGGTGGTTTATAACTGGGGTAGTGCTGATTAATGCCAAGGCGGACATCAGGACCTTTAGGCTTCCCTCCTTCTGATGCCATGATCTTTATTGTAGTGTACAGCTCCTCATTGGGGTCCTCTGCCCCCTCCTCTGTATGATTTCCATTAACATCTGGCTCTTCTTTTAGTAAATGAGAGTCGCTGGGTGGCGCATTTTCATCAGCCATCTCAAGAGCTGGTGTTGAGGGACTGCTTTCCTCTTTGGCTCTGGAAGGATCGGTATAATTCTGTGGCCTAAGTTTCCCACTCTCTACAGTAGTATGTGAGCATGCTTCATTTGGATGCAGATCCTTCTGATGCTGCTGGAGGTTACAGAGAAAGGCAAACTCTTTGGAACAAATAGAGCACACAAAGATCTGGCCCACTCCATGTAGTGTCGTCCGATGAGCAAGCAGGGCTGGAGCGTCACCAAACAGCTGGACGCAAAACTCGCACTTGAACGGCCAGTCTGCGGCGTGCTCTACGATATGTCCGCTGAGCTCTTTGATGGAGCCAAACGGCTTTTCACACACATTACATACAAAAGTCTTGCAGTACGTCATGTCAATTTCCTCGGGCTCAGCAGTTTTATCAGTCGGTTCAGGGGCAGCAGGGAGAGCAGCAGCAGGCTGAGGAGAAGAGTCAAAGCCACACGGAGAGGCATGACTAGTACCCAATAACTCATCTATACAGTGCTCAGGTTCTTCTTTTATTGTAATCGGATGGGGAGACTGCGAAGCTTGTGATGAGGATGAATCATGTGAGTCAGAGGGAGCTTTTAAAGAGGATGAGGATTCTGGTTGGGACGAGATAGCAGCAAAGTCCGGTTTCTCAGTTTCAGAGACAGTGTCATGGTTCTGATTACCATTAGGCAGACTGTTGGAAGTTCCAGTCTGCGATACATCATCCTCTGTAGTGGGCATATCGACTGATTCTGCCTCTGGAGGGCTCGGTGTACTTGAGCCATTTGAGGGACCTTTAAGTGAAGTGTCTGGGGAATCCAGCAGCTCAGAGATGTGCTTCTCCTCCTCATCTTTGTTTTCCTCAGCTGAGAAGCTCTCCTCCTCCAAGTGGGATTTCTCTTCAATTGATCTCGGAGACATTTTTGGTGAGAGCACAGGCAGAGGCCTCAGCAAGGATGAGTCCGAAGGCTGAGAGAGAGGAGAACTAGGCATGGCTGGCGGAGAGGGTATGGTGGGTAGTACAGGCGGAGGTGGCGTCGGGGATGTGACACTAGAAGTCCCGGGTGAAGAGGGAGTCATGGTCATGGGGGTCAAAGATGGCGGAGAGGGGTTGGCTGAATCGGATCCAACATTAGGAGAGTGAGAAGGGAAAGAATTTATGTTTGCCAGAGTCGAGGGACCCTCATCTCCCGGCAAATTTAGACCAGCATACTCGTTCATTAGCACCTTTGCAAGCATGCTGGTGTTAGGCTTTCTCTTTTTGGTTAGTGGCTGTGGTGCTGCATTCCCCTTTGATTCGGGCTCACCTGTGGTCTTCCGATGGAAGCTTAAATCAAGAGCCGAATCCCCGAGCACTTTGTTCAAATTCTCACTCTTCTTGCTGACAGAGTTTGACAAATCCAAGGGCTGCTGATTACAGGAATTTCCTCCGCTACTAGAGGAAGGTTGGTTATGGGTGGCATTTCCAGAAGGGCTCAGAGTTTCCCTGTCATCTTTGTCCATCAGGCTCTCAGAAGGTGATGCGGTCTGGCTTTCCAGCTTCGGTACCTTAAGAGTGTATAAGCTTGCCACTTCAACTTTACCGCTCTCATTTTTACTTGCAGGGCTGAGCTGCGGAGACGACGACGGAGGAGAAGCCGTTCTTCTTTTAAACTTCCCTGAAGACCCTTGCAGCGGCATGACGGACAGCTGCGAGGCTAGCTTATGGCTGTCTGTTATCAGAGTTACGGTTGATTTCTGGATGTCTTGCGCCTGAAGAAGCTGTTTGAGTTTCGGCGAGAGGTAAACGTTTTTCTCTCGCTGAAAAGCCGATGAATCAGTGGCCTGTTGAAACAGACCTCCCACTAACAAGTTGGATGAGGAAGATGTGGAAGACGATGATGAAGATGATGCTGAAGTTTCCGTCTCCACTTTAAGGCTGGGAATAAGGGGGGGTGTAGATGTTCTCCTTTTAGCTGCTGGCTGTCCAGTGTTGGAGGTTTGCTTTGTGTTAGTTGTTCTAGTCTCCACCTTCAGCGCTTGACTGATCTGAGTTGGGTTGAGGATGACGGTGTCCAGACCAAACAGAGCTGCAGATCTCGAGTCCACTTCTATCACTTCACAAGTACTCACTGCGCTCGTGGACACGATCTTGCCATCAATGTAGAAGCTCAAATTCTCAGAGATGTTTTTGGATATGTCAACCGCGTAATCGTCCCTGTCTGCCTCGTCTTCCGTGTCTGCACTGGGAACGTAGACGGTAGGAGGGCTCATGCTGGGGGACCCGTCAGGCTGCCGCGCTGCCTCTTGCTGCAGCATAGCTTTCCTTCGAACTCCTTTTGGTAACAAGTGTCGTTCATGTATTCTGCGTTGGTGTCTGCGCATGTTAGTGTGTGTGCCAAAGGCTTTATTGCAGTACTTGCAGGGGTGGAGTTCTTTTGACTCCCCGTTTTCATCCAACATAAAGGGACGGTCAACTTGAGGCCCCAACTCCTTTCTCTGCATATCAGAGTTGTGCAGCTGTCCTCCTGTAAACTGGGATCCTGTGGCTATATAGTGAGTAGTTGGGCTGGTGCAGTCAGGACTTGAATCTGTCTGCACCACAGGACTGGCAGGTCCAGCCAGATAGCCGGGCCTTTTCTTAGAGCCGCTCTCATGCCGTCTCTCGTGCCGCCGCCGTCCCACCTGTGAGCCAAAGGATTTATTGCAGTAGCGGCACTTGAAAAGTTGTGCTTGCTGGTTGCTCATAGCGTGAATGTGTATGTGACGCTCCAGGCCCTGTCTGGTGGCAAAGTGGCGCTCACAGTGCTGACAGGGATAGGGCTCTCCTTGTGGATCACCCTCAAGGTCACCATCAGGGTCAAGATCGGGATCAACCTCTGGCTCTCGTCCAGCTAGGGAGGAAGACTCCGACTTTACCTGTGCATCCCCGTGGCTTTCTTCGGGGCATGCTAGTTTGTTTAACATGGAATCAGTGACAGTTAAATGCAGAGCAGCTTCTGAGTCTTCCACATCATCACCATCCTCCTCCTCTTCCTCCTCTCCTTCTTCTTCTACTTCATCCTCCTCTTCATCCTCCTCCAAGTCTCCTCTGTCTGTTAATGCTGTTGACATGTCCTGTACATCTTTATGGTCAGTGCTTCCCAGTGAATGCGCCGTCTTGATTTCCTGCACGGATAACGGCGTCCCATCCTTCTCCGTCCCCTTCACTCCTGCAAAACATATCAAAATTAATCAAATGTTTTAAGTAGTTGCAACACACAGGTAGCAGTTAATAAAATAAATAAAATAAAATTGTTTAAATCAACTACTTCACAATAAGGAAACTTACCTCCTTCCCCATCCCACATCTCCTTGACAGTAGGTTTGGTTCCACTCGTTTTCTTGAATCCACCCAAACCAGCCTGTCTGGCTTTCTCCAGCAGCTTTCTTCTGGCTGCAAGTACAAACACACACACATCACTTTGTATAAAGCTCAATCACTGATCACACACTTTAGTCAAGAAAAGTTATCTTAGTATCTTGTAATATCCTTTCCTCTTGATATTTTTTATTGCTGCCAGATTACTTTAACTGACTTTAAGTTCTACACCAAAGTCAGCTCAAATATTTCCTCAGCGATTGCTCAGTTCTGTACAGCAAATCTTTCAGTTTGTACACACTATAATTTACAGGCATGATAAGCATGCAGATTACACTTAAATTGTATTCCAATTATGAGCTCATATGCATCAGTCATTTAAATGTGACAATTACCTAATGATTGAGGCTCACACTAAGCCCAATAGGACATATTTTGAATGCCGATGTCTAGTTTGACTCAGGAGTCTCCCCTGCACCTCCTTGTCACTGAAATGAGTCAAAAGGCCATCTGACCTGGCCTTCAAAGCCCAGTTCATAGCAGAGAAACACATGCTGCAGGTCAGGCATCTGACCAGCAGGGCCAGAGCCATTCTGCCAAATCCACAGCAGCTGCACCACTGCCCACTTTTGTACAATTTATCTTTGTGTACATTTGTGTAAACCATTTTTTTTAATCCAGCAGTCACTCTACAAGTACACCACACGCAGGTTAGGGAATATGGATCATTGCTAATCCAAAGGCAGGATAGTTAATTTACTGAGGTTCACTTCACAGTACACTGGCATTAGGGGTCACAGCATACTGCCTGTAGAGTTGTATAGCTCCCAATCCTCAGATTTAATTTTTTCTGATGTTATAATGAAGGATTTGTGTTTCTGTCTGCTGAATGTAGCTATTAATTGCATGTTAATAGCAAGTCAAGTCATTTATAAGACTATATATCAAATGTGGGCAGATGTACTCCATTATACTGCACTGTACTCTTGTAATATTATACATTTACAGCAGAATATAAAGCAAAACAGTGCGCACTGACCAATTTTTGACATTGCACACAGCATATTTTTAATCATTTTGCATTCTTTTTTGTAGTCATGTATTGATGACATCTCATGACAAGGTGAGAGCTTGCTGTCTTTTATGGAAATAACATGTTCAAAGTTCATGCTGGTAAATGGAAATGTGGCACACAACACAACAGCCAAGGTTACCGTTTCTTGGAATTTATCAGCTGCGCTGATGGTACTAGTGCTTACTTTCACGTTTTTATACGTTATTTATTTCAAAGTAAGTGAGGAGAGAAGGGGGAGAAGGCACAGAAGCAGTTTTGTGTGCTGCTACTCTTTGGTTTTGTTTTGATGTTGTGTCACGGAAAGTTTCTGTTTGCCAACCCGGAATATAACACTGCCTCGACCTTTTACATAGTGGATGCCTGTGTATTCACCGCCAGCGATGAGTTTTTAATAATAAAATTACCCTACACACACAGTTTCCCTTCTTTTCCTGCACACCGAGATGTCCGTGCGATCACACCTAGCCCTTTAGCTTACTGCTAGCACAGAACACCAAGTATGACAACTCGATGAACTGGTTATTCTGGACCCCAGCGATGTATCGCCCGATTTCAAACACTACATGCAAAAATACAACCGCGATATTTCAGCTTCTTACCCTTTCCTTAGATGGGCCCCTCGATCAGCCTCTGCTTGGATAAGGAAGCTGGCTAGTTAGCTAACCTGCTATAGGCCATCATCAAGACGAGAGGCTCGCCGATGGATGGCTTTCACGCTTTAGGAACTCAAGGAAGGTCACATCCTCGACAACGTCAGGACCCAGATGAGGAAAAGCTGCTAAAAAAAGTTGCTCGGAGTCTCGCTTGAAAGCTAAACAAGTCATCTCACGGACCGTGTATAGCCACTTGGTCGGCGTTTAGAGCCAAATCAGCCGCTATGGGCGAACGTAAAGTCTGATACGAAAGTAAAGAAAAGCCCCGCACATCGCGACCGTTAACGTTAGCTTCCACTAGCCTTCCTTCATTTGTAGCTCGCTAGCTCGCCACTTACAACTTCGGCTGGGCTCCACAGCAAAACAATCCCCGGCTAATTTGCGTATCTGCCACAAGGGAGAAACAAAGCTCTTAAATGTCATCATGGTTATGAAGTAAAAGGCCTCACCTCGCCTCGCTCTGGCTGAATTTTTCCTGCTCAGACTGCTGGCCCTTTCTTCCTCTAGTGCAGCTGTTATCTCAGGGTTGTCTTCCACAGTGTACCACACCAGCAGCTCCTCTCCCGGCCCGATAGGCTGCAACAATGAGAGATGAGGTCGCCTACCAATCACAGACCGGCTTGCTGAGAGGCAACGGGGATATTTGGGCTACTGTGCATCTAATCTGTCTAAAGGCTTAGGGTATTTCACAGTGTTTTAAGAATAATCTCAATAGGAACAAGCATGCAACATATAACCTTTGTCATTTCAAAATTAACGCAGTTAATTACCACTTTATGAGGTTTATAAAGGCTTTATAAATCACACTACATCTAAACTTTCAAATTCAGTTTTTTGTAATAGTTCGAAGGGGTACCTTAGAGGATAATTACAGGTGTTACCGTCATTTGAGCCCTTTGTTTGGTAACCAATATAATGCTTTTGCTTTGAATGGTAAATGTACACCTGTACAATCCAATACTACTCACTGAGGTAGTACTTTTTAATAAAGCCCATTAGACATATAGACATTATTCATATCGAATATAAGAATGGGAAAGAAATGTGATCCAAGGTGGCATGGTTGCTGGTGGTTGATCCCCTTATTACAAAGCTCATATCATCTCAGACTGTTTTTGTTTTTTTTAAACATTACATTGAGTTCACTGTACTTAAATAGCCTCCACAGTCACCAGATCTCAATCCAGTAAAGCACCTGGGCAATGAATGTGTTGATATGGGAGATTCACATCATGGATGCGCAGCTAATGAGGTGTACCTACTGAACTGTCCAGTGAGTGCGTGCTACATTAGACTGTCATTACTTATTCATCAGTAATAATAAAATACACATACACACATACATATATATACACATACACACACATACATATATATACACATACACACACATATACATACATACATATGTATGTGTATATATATACACATACATATGTATGTATGTATGTATGTATGTATATACATACATACATACACACACATACATACACACACACACATACACACACACACACATACATACACACACATACATATACACACACACACACATACATACACACACACACACATACATACACACACACACACATACATACACACACACACATACATATATATATTCATGTTGCTGTAACAAATAAATACACTGAGTTTAAGTTTAGGGTTTGGGGGGGGAGGGTTTACTGTTAATTCTAATCCTCCAGAGAAACATCCAGACGGCTCGAGAGACACCATAGTGAGCCGCTACACTCCAGCAGAAAATCATTAATCAAAGAGAGGCAAATCAATTACACCTTTGCTTATATTTGTGGTTGATGATTAACAACAGCTGTTAAGTGACAGGTTACATCAACTCTGCAGAGAGCAAGAGGGCCAAAAACAATGTTCCCGGGTGTCTCAAGATCATCTAAGAAAAACCATCCAACCCTGAGGATCTTAATCAGCAGTACATTCATAGTCACACATGCAACGCGCTGACACGGGAATGTGTTTGACCTACCCTTAATACTTTGTAGTGAATGGCTCTGTTGATTTCCAGTGGGAAAAGATTCTGCTCTTCACTGGAGCGGGCCCAGTTAACGTATCGCAGCCAGTTCCCCTTCATGGGGTCTGTGGCATCGATACACATCCAGCCCCGTGTTGGGAAATAAACCTACAGAACACAAGCGGGAAGGTGACGTTTTAAAAAGCAAATAAATAAATAAATCTAAATCAGAAACAGAGATGCAGTGAAGAGTTTTTTAATTCTGTGCCTTGGAAAACTCCAAATGTTTATGTTAACTTGCTCACGGCACACAGAGGACTTCCTAAACTCTTTTGAACTACTGCTGCTTGATAAAGAATGCAGCTGGGCTCGTTATTAGCAAGTATCACAGAAAAAGGTGGCTATGCGCATTTTTAGGGAAAAGGAGCAAGGGGAGGGCTGCAACATACCTCCCACATGTAAACATTGCTGGTCACCTGGGACCTTTTCTTCTTCTCTCCAACAAACGGACCAAGCTTCTTGCCTTTAGGGATGACTCGTGTCGCCCAAACACCTGAAAATAATCAAAATAAAGAAATAAAAAGCAAAGACACCTTACTCATGCCACATCTGAGAGTTATATATTAATGCATTTATTAATAATGCATGGAAATATGTGAGCACACTTATAAAATAGAGCCACAACTGATATATTTTGGTAAACCTTAACAGTCTGTGTTGATAATCGTAAGGATAGGCATGATACGCCATGTAATAAACCTCAGTGAAGTCATTTTGTTTTGGGGGTGGGGGGGGTCATTTTAGGACTGATTTAGATGTTTAAATTCTAACTTTGTGCACAGAATAAATCAGTTAGCAGAAGCAGGAGATCCAATAATTATGCAACTATATTTCAACCCGGTGGATTTTGTGTCAGATAGGAGATCAAGGTGAGCAGTATCATATCCTGGTTTGTCCTTGCTTTGATTTTTCCCCATTCTTTGATCAGTTTCTTCATTATTATTTCATTGCATTTGCTCACTTTGATTTCAAATACAGATCAATACAACCCACACTTCTTGATTTAATGCATGTTTGCATGTCCATATAATGTATCTGTCTAGCTGTAAAGCACGGGTGTTTAGCACCACGAGATGTTTATGCATCTAACAGACTCTTTGAAGGAGTAAGCATGCACGAGGCATGTTAGAAAAAAACACTCAAAGCCTTCGACTCAGATGACTCGCTTCATGTTTGTTTAAGTTCTGATTCAGTTATCATTTTCAAGTTTCACTTTCTGGCCCAGCCTGGTCTTGCTTTGCTCCACAGTCATTGGTTGCTGGAAGTCTGTTTCAAGGTTATATAGCCGTGAGATTCAAATGAAACTCAACATGTTGCCAGTCCTAAAAGAAGTTGTTACAGTTATGAAATGAGACCGGCTACTCACCAATGCGGCTCTGATTTACAGCAGAAGGCCCCAGATTCAGATAGTCAGGCAAATCTTTCCACACATGAGCTGGAATTTCATTCAAAGACTCCACTGTACCTCCAGTAATAGCCATGGCCTGCAATAAGTGACATGAAGCAGCACTCGTTGATTGTCAAAAGCACCTGGCTCATTAAAACATCTGCAGTTATATTCTGCTGCGTTTTTACTTGTCTGTGCATAAAACTGAGATCCAATAGCAAATGAAAGCAAAACTTATGTCTAATTATCTATAGTGATCCATTTCCTGTTCTTAAAAAGAAACGGCTGTTATTTTTTCTGAAATGGAAGTTGCAGCATGTAAATCTGACCACAGGTAGACAGCATTTTGGAGATATTTCCTCGTCAGCTTCTGTTACAGAAGCCTCTTGTGGCTCTGAATAATTATGCAGCCATTTATATTCCCCAGATGCATAAGCAGCTAAAAGGTTTATGCTTCAGATTCAGTAAGGCTGATTTACAGGAATTTTAAAGAATAATTCTCAGTGGTATCACAATACAGCAGTATATTATGCATATGAAACAACCATTTTCTACAGACCTCAGTCAGTGTGCAACTGAGGCAAAAAAAGAAAGAAAAAACACCCATGAAGAGGCAAAAATCAGAGATTGTTTACTTGTATGTGTGTAATATTATTCCTTTTCAGTTTAATAATGTAGCTCTCAGGTTTAATCATCAGTGCCATTTGTTATTTCCACCCCTCCAAGTTTCTTCTTCAGCACAATCTGGTGCACTTCCGTTCATTTAGTAAGCATCATCTTAGTTCACTTAGAGCCTTGCAGGCAGCAGCTCTTTAACGCCTTTAGTATCAGTGGGCAGAAACTGTCACAATCATGCATACGCTGTGCAAGTTAACAGAAACTTTTCAAATTACACTCATAAAAAGTAAAAGATATTGAGGAAAAAAGCCAAAATAATCTTTTGCTTGTTGGCTTTAGAGGTGTTTTTTTCCTGTCTATTAACTAATCGCGGAATTAACTTTCAGCTTAGCAAATTAATCCTGCAACTATTTCCATAACAGGCACATACTGAGCTTTAAGTCTCTCGCTTTGTATCCCAACTGGCAGAAAAGCCATTTGTTAGGGACAGCAATAAGCAGCTGACCCATGTGTGGCTCTGTGGACCAGGCATACGCATTATTACACTCAATGCAATAAAGAGATATAAAACCCGAGCGGTTCACTAGCAGATATTTTGACCTTAACGACTGTAACGTGACAAAATGATGAGGCAGTGGCAGATAAATGGCATATCTGAGACAATAAACCTCACTGTCTCCACTTGAGGCACTCGAGCTTGAGCTATTGATGCCCCTTTAAAATAAAGGCTAAAATGCTTAACTTTTTATTGGCCAGTCGGTGTAGATTGATTATATATTTTTTCTTTTACTACCACCGGCGTTCCTGGAGTTGTGATCAGACATGTTTAAATCCCCCCTAGCTGAAGTTCAAGCAACAAACAGCAAGAGATTTTAAATTGGGGTGTGTGCGTAGAGCGCATTTTAAAGCGTTTTCTCTCAGATCGTCAAAGAAAAGAAAAGTTGATCCAAGCAAACAAAACTGACTGAAAGCCTTACACTAAAGCGCCTGAAAGATGCAGTTTATTGTTACCCTTGTAGGCAAACCGTCCGCTCTCCTTATTCTTCCCGATGCTGGCCGGGAGTAAGGTGGTTGGAGCGGTTTTTCTCCCTCAATATTTCCTGTCGTAAGGTGTTTGTTGGGTTTAGGATACTCATACGCGCACTTACCTGCTTTATTTCACCGGGAACTTGTGATTTTTGTGCTCTACCTGCTGTCAATCTGTTGAAAATGGTGGATGGAGGGCTTGAGTCGAAAGCCTTTTCAGTGACTCGAATCGCGGTGTAGTGGAGTTGGGAGAGGCAGCCTCTCAGACCCGTGCTCACACACACAGCGATGGGGCAAATATAATTCTCAAGTCAGCCTGCGAGGAAGGAGGGGGGTGTTTTGGTTTTCTTTCTTTCTTTTTCTTTTTTTTGTGGACGACCAGAGCAAGGCTCCCTTGCTCGCCTCTCTTGCGAGCAGTGGTCCAAGTCCTGTCCACACTGCAGCCTAACATGAAACCATGCCAATTAAGTACCTTGCCTAGATTAATCTGTGAGCATAATGGGCCTGTAGGCTGGTACCATCTGTGCAACCATGAATAGCAGAGAGGAACTCAATAAAAGCAGTGGAAATGCAGGCAGAAGGGTGTCAATGCGTCCTCTGTTTTTATGTATTTTTAATTTTAAGTAACTGAGCTGTTGCTTCCTTGTTGCCATATCTCTATTGCAGTTATTCTAAATCTAATAGGGCAGTATTTTAGAATTTAAATAATATACGTCATTTCAAAATGAGGGAGGTACATGGGGGGAAATGGGATTTAGTGTTTCCAAAAGCACAAGCACGTGTTGGTTAATTTATTTTGTTAAATTATTAAGTTTATTAAGATTTTATTTTTAACAGAATAATGTAGAAACAAGTTCAAATGAGAGCCGAGTGAAAACTTTTTCAGTAAAAGTAGACTTAATCAGAATCAGAATACGTTATTAATCCCTCAGGAAATTATGTATTGTGTGTGTATGTATTATGTATGTTAATTGAGGAAGCAAGGCCTTACAATAGCTGGTTTCATCAACATCTGTATGAATATACATATCATTTTATATTGCATGATTCAGTCAGTCAGTCTGATTAAGTAAAATACAAGACAACCTTTTTTTTTTTTTTTTAGATCATTTAACACCTTATAGTCAAAGCGCTAGATCACCATAATGCTAAATTAATAATGAAAAAAAAGGGGCTGGGTGGGGGGTAAACAGCTAAAGCAAGCAACACAGTTTCATTTGTTGGACTTCCTGTTGGGCTGTAGTGTAACCTCACAGATATAGTAAGTGTACTGGTTCCTTTGGAGCAAATTGGGTAGACGTGACATTTCTCACTACTAACAGGAAGTGCCTGTGGCCACTAGAGGCTGCTGCGATACCACATACTGGTTGTCCATGTGGACGCTCCTGTACAAGCCTGCAGATCTGTGAACTGTGACTGTAGGAGATGGAACTGGGCTGGGGTCAGAGCAGCACTTTAAATTATAAGTACTGGCTGAGTTGTAACACTTGTGATCAGATGTGTAGGAAAATTTACCACCTCTCTCTGCACAGTGTAGATGTCTCTGTCTAATTTTAACAGGAATAAAAGGAAACAACGTTCCTGCTGTTAATGATCATGAAAGCATCTGCGTGGCAGCTTCTTAAGGTATGACCTTGTGCCCTTATTAGTGCACATAATTGCAATGCTTTTACTTGATCACTCAGTTCACCTCAGGACACTCAGCCAGAGTTTCTATTTTAACTGCACTTCCTCTTCCACCAATTTCATCTAGTTTAAAATATCTCAGAAATGCCGTTAGACAAGAGGAGTCACACTGTGAATCACCCAGGTCCTCACTTCACCTGCTTCTTCACCGGTGGTGACCGTGCGTTACGCAGATGTGCTGATTCATGTCTTCACCTCCACTACCCCACGGACACCTCCTGCACCACCCCGGTTCCCATGTCCACCATGTTGACAGCTGTTGCAGCTCCTCCTGCTTTTTATGACATCTTTCAGTCACCTCGTCCATCATCCTCCAGTGTTCTTGAACAAATCCTGCCAGATTTAATTAACTTTAAAAACAGAAGCATTTACCTTTAAAACAAGCTGAGGAAGCTGTCACTTTGCCAACGCTAAGGGGAAATATAATTACTGACAAAGAACTGGATAAACTGTCACTTTCAGTTTATTGTAAGTAATCAGTCTACGAGGGCAGATATCTAAGACTGGATTTCAAAGAGACAACTGCAGCTATGGAGCATAAATGATGACAGTAACAAATAAATGACGAAAGACATTTTAGTTATGTTGATTTCTCACATTGCAGCAGACAGAACATGTAATTAGAAACATCTGGATGGCATCCAGTCATTTCAAAGGTTTTGGGAGTTTTAGTTAAAGTGCAAGACAGCATAACAAGAGCAAATTTTGACACCTGATACAGACATAGCTAAGGTTTTTAAAAAGAAATAATAAACCACCGGATAGGAAAATATTAAAATATATACCTGATGCTTTGTTTGATGTTTGTTTCTATGATTTCTTCCTCTTCATAGCTGTCAGATCCTTTCATGGATGCACATAAAGTCACGTGAAAGTGGTGCTTGGATCAGAGTATGTGCATGACGGGATAAGCGGAACATTTGGTGATTAGAGGTGTTTTTAACACCACGTGAAAGAAAATATCCAGGATACCTGCAGCAAAAATAAATAAATAAATAAAATAAAAATGTAATAACTCCCAGTCAAATGGCTTATTCAGCTTTCAACTTTAACTACAATGATTAATTAAAAATATTTAGAAAACCTTATCAAATGCTTCCATTTACCCACACTCCTACATAATCCTGAAATAGCCAAATATTTATTACAGTTTATTCTCTCCTGTTCAATCAATGATCTCTGCTTATAATAACCAACAGCTAAACTTTGACAGAATCAGTAACTGAAAGACTACTGAAGCACAGTTTAGTTGTATTTCACATTAGTATTTCTATGAGCCAACGATGTCTGCAACATGCACTGTGGAGAGTGGAAGAGAAGTCCCCAGTGCATGATGGGAAGTCCCCTAGCAACCTGAATCCACAGGAAAGAAGGCAGGGATAGCTCAGTAGGTAGAGTGGTGGCCCCATGATCGGAAGGTCAGGGGTTCGATTCCCCTGAACAGCTACCCTGAGGTACCCCTGAGCAAGGTACCGTACCCTACACACTGCTCCCCGGGCACCCAATGGCTGCCCACTGCTTCACTGAGTGAATGGGTTAAATGCAGAGAGGAATTTCCCTACGGGGATCAATAAAGTACACCTTCTTTCTTTCACATTTCAGAGGAAAATATTCTATTTTTTTGCTCATGTGCATTCATTGCACAGCTATAGCTGCATTATAAATTATAGTTTATTGAAATGTATAATTACGGCATTAAATATTATGATTTTTAAGGTTTAACCCTTTCTCCCATAAAGATGACATTTGATGACCTTCCCTAAGTTTTGAGAGCTCTGTAAAGTTGTGGTTTGATGACCATTACAATAGTTTCCAGATTTTTCTAAGGGTAGCTGCATAGGGGATAGACCACAGTCACTATCCCCCTAATGCAAACCCAGTCATTTTGTTCTATAGGCAGGTCTGAAATATGACAGCAAGCAGTCAGTTTAAACTACCCAACACCTTTTATGAAGTCATATAATTATAGATAATCCCTATTTCCACCAACCAGAAAAAATGGTGCAAACGCATTAATGCATTGTTCTACTATTGTTATTTTTTATACTTCAGTTATATTTTGCTGATCATAGCTCCGCATATTCACTTAGCTGAAAAATAAATGAGGTTCAGGTTTATTTATCCTCTCAAGGTGCTTTATTCTTTAAAATAACGAACAAAGCACAGGCTAAAACATGCACAGTGGGTAATGGAAGAGAAGTCCCCAGTGCATGATGGGAAGTCCCCTAGCAACCTGAATCCACAGGAAAGAAACATCTTTTGGGATAATATGGCACTTGCAGGTCTTTAATTGGGGCCTAATCATTCAGGACTTTGTATGCGAGGAGGAGAAGTAAGATTTTTGGGGTGTTAACAAGGAGCCAATGAAGAGAAGTTAATCAGAGAGAAATGTGATGGGTTTTTTCTACCACTGAAAGCTTTTCAGCCATTAGAACAATCTCAGTGTTCAGCCAGAGGTAACGACTGCATGGACTCGTTTCTTCAGCATCACTCTGAGAAAGGAAGTTTGCTATTTTGAGACTGTTATGCAGATAAACGATACATCCTGGTCAAAGTGACTCCAAGCTGTACCCGAGGCCAAGGTGTTACCTGCACCATGTTTCTCAAGAATTTAATCTGAATTTAGAAACAGGCCTATGAGTCATACCTGTAACTCTTTGTCTCAATTTTATTGATAGATAAATATGAATAATATAATAGAGAGTCATCTGCTGTTCGGCAGTGTAGATGTCTGAAGTGTTGTTTTATTGTGTGGAAGTGTGTGTGCTGTTGGCTGAATTGTTAATCGAGGCAGGTTTTTTACTTGATTTATGGGCCGGCTGAGGTCAGTTTCCAAACTGAATGCATATTATTGCTTTTTTATTATTCATAGGTAGATAATACCTAAAGCAACACTTGCCTTTTCCTGCCCGAGATTCTGTTGACTCACAATCTACCTGTTATGTAACATCAAACACAGGTTTGCCCTCACTAACCGACAACTGTAATAAGAGCAGGAGAGAACTGAAAAATAACATGCAGCACCAGGGATTTCTTTTAAGAGTATTTTGCATTTACATAACTTTATGCATTCAGTATTTTTCAGAGAGGTAGATTCTAAGGTGGCTTTGAAATGTTTTCACATCATGGCTCTGTGAGTCTGTTCAGAGCTTTAAGTGACCACCACGGGAAGTTAGTGATGGAATTTCCGGCTCTTTTTAGAGAACTGGCTCTTTCGGCTCGGCTCACTAAAAAGAGCCGGCTCTTTCGTATCCAAACCAGCTCTTCAGGTTGTTTTGTTGCTTTAATTAATTTATTATTAACAATAATATGAAATTATGCACAAAAGGAATTACTAATGTAAAAAAAAGTGGTTTTATTTATGTATGTTTATATATAAATATATACGGTGGCCCCTAGAGACAAAACACATACAAACTCCAAAGCACATTTCTAGCGTTAACTGAACTTCCAAAACAGAGCTACCTAGATCATTTAAATTACACATTCGAAAGCATATGTGTATTGTTTGTGTATTTATACACAAGCACTCATATATATTCAAATAATTTTTAAAAAAAGTTCATTTACCTGTTATTACCACACACCAAATCCGGTCGTTGGTACTTGCTGGCTTGTGTAGCCACTAGGTAACAAAAGCTCAACACTGCGCCCAGCATCCTGGACCACTTCTGTTGTCTTTTGTACGTGTTTTGGAGTTTGTACGTGCTTTGTCTGTAGGGGCCACCATAAATATACTTTTATTTATTTACTCCACATAAAATGTAATATATAAATCATATAATATAAAAACCAACTAGTTACAGTTCAGCTTTTAACTATTTAAATTTTCAGCTTTTTCCTTTTAAACACATTTAAAGTGAAACAACACAAAACACTGCAAACCACAACACAATTAAATATAAATTAAAATATGAAAACAAAAAGAAAATGCACATTCTCTGTCATATGGACCTGCATGAATAAACTTTCTGAAAAAACCCATGGCTCGCAATAAGGAGCCAGCTCGCATCGTTCACGTCAAAGACCCGGCTCTAAGAGCCATTTCGTTCGCGACCGACACATCACTAACGGGAAGACAGTTCAGAGCAAAGATGTCTGGCTCATGTGTTACATTTATATGAACATTTGGGCACAGAGTCAACAGCAGGAGGGGAAACTTTGAACATGAACCTACTCGAGCCAGAAAAATGATCCTATAAAGGTGTGGCATATACTGTGTGAGCCCTATAGGATAATGTGAAGTATCACACTGCATGTAGACTACATGGAGGGCTGCGTGCTTAAAGCCAAAGCTCTTGAGATTTGATCACATGAACTATATCACAGCTCAAAAACATACATAATGTATTTTTTTTTAATAATCAGCTCTGTAAAAAAGCAATTTCTAAGCAATCTACAACTTACCTCTGCTTGAACAAATATTTACAACATGTTGTTGCTGTCTTTTCCCTTTCCACGGCAGAGAAAGAACAACACTCATACATCCTTTTACCTGGCTATGAAATTTATTTTTAAGATATTAAAAATACACTGTAACATAAAAACATGGGTGATTTTGTAAGTAATGTAGCCATCTTTGTGAATAGAGTTAAAAGTTGTAAATGCTGATGCCTTTAATAGTCATATACTTTGGAATGTTAGGAGTGTTGTTTATATGAAAATGTAAAACCACACAGAAATTGAAATGTTTAGGTTGAATAGATTCATTTGATAATTTTCAATTAAAATATTGTAAATGTTAATTTTTTGTTGTGTTTAGACTTTGATTGTTGTGGACATGTTACGTGGTTTCCAGCGTTGGTGAGAACAGTGATAAACCTTTGATGTCAGAACCATGAAATAACTGAAAATTCAAAAAAAAAATTGAAAATAAAGTGGGTTCTTTTTTCCTTTAACATTTTTTAAATGAAATAAATAGTAATTTCCATATATGAGTTTTAATTTTCATCATAAATGTAATTGTGCATTTTAGTTACATTTTCAGTGGGGATCACACTGTTGATGCAGAAGTCCCAAAACCTTACAAAAACTCACATATCAAATATGATATATTAATCATTACGCGATTAATTCAATTCAATTTTATTTATATAACGCCAAATCACAAACAGAGTCATCTCAGGGTACCTAATATCATAAAGACTTGCAATGATGAGAAACTGCAACAATTTTCTTTTTTAAATCAAACTGAAATTAATTAGTGAATATGACAAAAAAAAATCTGAAGTACACAGAAAAGTTACGTAGTTTAAGCTTTTGCTAGTTTGGTGAAAAATGTATTGTAGCGTGTGTGATGAGGCATTGATGGACGTATCTATTGAGACTCTGGAGGTGTAAAAGACTGAGCCAACTGCTTTCAGTGTTTTTATTGTAATACCTATATGCCTCTGACACGTCCTACCTAAAATAATAATAATAATTTTTAAAAAAAGACTAAAACTGAACACTGAAACTAATAAAAATTAAACATTTTGAGAAGATAAAAAAATAAACAGAAACAAGAAAATCCACACTGTATGCTAACTGAAACCAAACTAAAAAAATTAAAGTCAAGACAAAATAAAAATTAAAAAAACTAATTAGAAAATGCAAAACTGCAATAACTCTGGAATACACCAGCACACCTATAAAGGTCTGTTACAAGTAGACAAATGAAAATTGTGGAAAAGGTGACGTCTTGTCACAGTTGATGAAGAGAGCAAATTGAATTTAGGCTACAAATACAGAAAAATGTAAATATTTTGTACAGCTTTTTTTTTTGTTTTTAATTCTAGGTATTCCCATAAATTTTGATGTAAAGATGTATCATCCTTTAAAACGTCCTTGATGTGAAGTAGAGTTCGAAAAATGATAAATCTTTGATGGGCAATGAGCATACCCTACCCTTCACATTTAGACCACATTAAACCAATGGCCTCTTTACACTGACAGTTCTGCTCTGGGAGTGTAAAGAAGTTTCTGTGTGTCTGCAAGTTGCTCTCATCTACATTTCTTTTATCATAGCTTATGCACTGCTCATAAAATTAATCCTCACAGTATAAAACACCAAGTCAGGTCAACTTCATGGATATCAGTGCATCCAGGTAGGAAGCATAAACCAATCCGAATGCAGTTCACCTGCTTCGGTGCAAAACAAAAGTGATGACAGTAGTGTGACATGGTGGTGCAGTGTGTAGCAGAAGGTTTCTTGTTTGAACCCTAGGTGGAGATTTATGGAGTTTGCATGTCCTTGCTGAGGGTGTGTGGTTCCTCCAGGTGCTCCTGCTTTCGACCCCCCAAAAACGCATGTTAGGTCGTGGTGGTGATCGAAATGAGCCTGGCAGTGTATAGAATAAAACACTGTATGAACATGTGGCTAAAATGTTGCTGTGAGTGTTCATTGAGACTACAGATATATATATATAAACGCAGGTGTGTTACTGATGCACTAGTTAGGCAACAGCAAGACAACAGAATGACTTTACAGGTGGCCCCGGGAGATCTTTGCTCTCCGTGGTCTGATTGAGACTTCTGCACATAACATGACGATAGTTCAGCTCTCATGATGCACTGAGTGTTTCTTCCTGTTAAAGGGGAGTTTTTTTTCTTCCCATTGTCACCATTTGGTCAAATGGGCTTACTGATGTTGTCAATTGGCGCTATATAATTGAAACTGACTGAACTTGTATCACTTGGGACACAAGTGATACAAGTTGCTCAAATTATGTGGCAAGTAAAACAAATGTCTTCAGATTATTTATTGTAAATAAAAAGAACTCATCTCCTACGGGCTTTAAGATTTCAGAAAAAGCTCAAACAGCACATTATTCCACAGTGAAGTTACCATATTTTATTTCTTTAAGTGCCATTCATGCATATTGGGGAAGGGGGTGGGGGTGGGCGGTGGTATCGACAATTCTAATAACACTTGAGTTATTTTACAGCACTAAACGAATACAAAGAGTAGCTGTGTCACCTCATCGGACAACAAAAGTAATAAACCGTGCAATAAACAAAAACGAAGACAAATATAGGAGGGAAAAAATTACAAGAAATGACAGAGACAAAATCAAAAAAACGGAAAAATAAAAACACAAACCAAATATATATTATCAACACTGAAACACTGAATGTAGAACCATAGTACAAGTAAAAGGTAGTGTCACACAAAAAGCCAACGCATTTTTTTTATCACATATATACAATATAGATATATACATACTGTCACCCTCTGATTGGACAATAACAAAATACTCTATTCTTCTCCCTTCCTCATTCATGGATAAGACCCACCCTCTGCCTTGATACCCCACCCCCAAGAGGGGAAAAAAAAAAAAAAAGGGATGGGGGGGATGATTGAAGACATATATGTACAAGCACAACAACACCAGCACTGAATAAAACAGGCCCCAATCAGCAGTAGATGTTGGCAGTTCTCTCCCATTTTGTAACAAGACTTTTTTTTCCCCATTATCTTTCCCCCCCAATAATAATAATAATAATAATAATAATCTCTCTGGCAGGTACATGTCCAGCGGTATTTAAAAACTTAAATCATCATCTTGGGAAAAAAAAAAAAAAAAAGGAACTTAAACTCCCACAAGCGAACACACTCACTCAGACATAATGTAAAACTGATTGTGATCCAGTCATTGTCAACACCGTTTTCTTTTCCCTTTCATCCGCTCGATCAAATCTTCTGCTTTTCCTGCCGGATGATGTGCTTTTATAGTACTATACGCGTTCACCGTCTTCGCCTGGAAGAAACGAAACACTCCATTTTCACTCCAACCAACGGCTCGCTGGATGTTCTCCATTTCAGGCCCTTAAGATCATCGAAGAACAAACACGATTCTCCTTTTTTGTTTTTATTTTGTTGCTGCTGTCTTCGGTTGCAGTCCTTTGGCCCACACTCACCCAAAAGAGTCATGAACTGGTTAACTCAGGTGGCTTAAGCGTCCTGTCTGAGTCCTAATTTTGAAAATTCCCGGCAGTTGAATAAAGCGATCCTCCACAATCAGCAGACATTTGATAAACAAAGGGAGAAAAGGAACATGGCAAGAATGATGCAAAAGTATACAGGTGTGTGACTGGCAGGGGACAAAAAAACAAAACAAAATAAAAGCTGAAATTAAAAAAACAACAACAATTTAAAAATAAAAATCAATGGCAGTATTATTAGTTCAAAGAAAAGAACTCAAGTTCTTCTGCACAGTGCAGCTCTGGTCAGTTTAATAGAAGGTCTACAGTATAAAACCAGGCTGGTAATAGATTCAAAAAACAAAACAAAAACACACCTATGTATTCAGAAGCATGGCTTTCCACCATCCAATTTGGGGGGGAAAAAAGAAGAAAAAAAAAAAAGAGACTTGAAAGTGCCTTTTTACACAATAAGAAAAAACATTTCGCAATATCATAAAATCATAAAAAAGAATCCATGATTGTCTTCCAAGTATAAAATCAAAACTATGCCTACTACTGCAGTCTTTGTTGCTTAACTGTCTTGAAGAAATCGTTTGAAATTCTGGGATAGTTTGACATCTCTTCCACTTTCTAGCTGGGTTTGATGAGAATATTACGCGTCCATATGGTAAATATGATGCCAGAGTGCAGGATTTATACGGTGGCCCTGAGAGGTCAAACACACTGCAACTTAAGAAAACCGGCACAAAGAAAAATCTTGAAATCTCAAAACACAGCGCAAACGCTTTTAGGGAGAAAATAATGTGAAGGATCAGCAGCAGAAGTGACAGAAACCAAAACAGGCCGAATGCACTGAGACGTGTTTAAAAGCGGAGGATTCATCGGTGTTGTGAGGGAGAAAAGGATGCAGCTAATGTGTCACGTGACTCATTATAGGATTCTCTTCCACAGGCCTTTAGTGTCAGAAGGCCTTCCTCCTTGAGCCTGGTTCAGCTGGAGGTTACTTCCTGTTAAAAGGGAGTTTTGCCTTCCCAATGTTCCCAAGTCATTGCTCATTGAGGGGGTTGTATGATTGTTGGGGTCTTAATCTATATTATTGTAGGGTCTTTACCTTACAATATAAAGCACCTTAAGGCGACTGTTGCTGTGTGGCGCTAATATATATATATATATATATATATATATATATATATATATATATATATATATATATATATATATATATATATATAAAAAACTGATGTGAATTCAATTAATATCGTAGATACACGTTTACTCTTAGCCGTCTACTGTCAGCTTGTCACTGCTGCAGCTGTTCCGTCACATTACTATGTCCCAAAAACACTTCCACTGCGTTTTGTGAGTTGTTTTTTTTGGTAATCTTTTGTGGCATTTTTCTATTATAGTTGTGTTTTGTGTGCTTTAGCAGCGTTTTTCTATTTGCTGGCATTTCTAAAATTGCAGTGCCTTTGACCACAGCAAACTATGAAAAAAAAAGTAGTGCAACAAATCTTTCATTAGCAATGAATGATGTCGCAAAACCCAGAAGGAGACAGAAAGTTGTGAAACGTTTCTAAAAAAGATGTTGGACAAGAAGTAACAAAATTTCTTTTGGTGCAAAACAACTGTAATAATTATCTGAACTCCATAAACTGGGAATATGTACAAAAATGCAAAAAGATTGTGTTAACCAGCATTTCTGTGTCTCGGTAGCTTCATATTTACCATATTTAATTAAGGTTGGTATCAATTTCAACTTCCCAAAATATAGTGTCATAGATGTACAGAGGACAAAAATAATCCTGTTCATTGTTTCTAGATGTCAGGAAGACTAAAAGTGAAATGATGGATAGGTGAATGAATGACTGAACTAATATGAATGATTACTCGATCCACACGGTTCTTTGCAGCTTCAATCAGATGAGTAAACAAAAAGTGTGCAAAGAACTTGAAAACAACAAAAAAACAAACAAAAAAAACAAAAAAACATAGTGTCTCTAAAGTTCAGCGCCTGTCTGATTAAGGAGCCACTTGTTACAGGACACAGTGGACAGGTTTCCAGAACCACCGATTTCCCTGTTCTGTGCTTCAGAAACCCTTTTCCAAGAAAAAGTCTAAGTCAAATCTAGTCTTTAAGCACTGTGTGCATCTGCTTTGTGCTCATAGATAGCATAGAGATGATTGCAGTAATCAATCATAGCCCTAAAATTACAATAAAACCAAACATACACACACACATACACACACACATACACACTCTATAACCAGCACACATATATACTGTACGTCCTGTATGAGTCACATTTCTCATTCGGTTATGATTGTATAGTAGCAAAATCTCTATTTAAAAAAAAAAAACCTGTGGGCAGTTTAAAGAAAAAAATTAATATCCTCCCAAAAAATTTAAACATCAGAAGTGACAATGAAGCAGGAAAAAAAAAAAGAAAAAAAAAGAAAACGCCATGTCTGCTCTGCTGATCAGATTTGTTTCTCTTTGAGAAGGCAGTGTTACGTTTCAATTGTTTGTTTTTCAAAATACAATTTACTTTAATAACCTGTTTCAAGTCAGCAAGAATTGAAAGTGTTACTATTTGGATTCTCTACAGTTTACTTGTTACTACAGCAAAACATTTAATCTATGGTTTGGACTAATTCTTTAATTTAGGAAATATGCTTATTGCCAGAATTAGACTCTTATGTGTGTGCAGTAAATATGAGCCCACTTCCAGCAGCTTAAGATTAAGGTGCCAGTTACACAAGCTTACAGACCAGTTAACAACCCCATAGAAACCACTGGTCACTATGGAAAAATGTGCATTCCACAACCAGTTGGTGAGTAATTTCTCGAGGTTGTTGGCGGTCGCCTGGTGAAACCAGTTGCAAAGAGGGTGCTCCGCCAAAAACCACCAAAAAGCATTGCTGTGGTTGTTATCAGATTGCCGTGGTCGCCCGTAGTTTGCATGGAAGACGCCAACAAACAAGTTGAGAGCCTTTGCGGTATCTGTGAACACTCAGAAATTGTGCCTTACAGACCCAACAAACATATTTCAAAAGACTTTTACTATGAAAGCAAATGGTCTTCATTTCTGGTTTCCATCGCACACTTAGTGAGTACTTGGCGTCTTCCGTGCAAAAAGCAGGCGATCACGGCTGGTGATAAAAGCAATCACAAGCAGGTTTTCTGCACAGCACAGCACTCATATTTGTGGCTGATTTCCCCTAGCAAAAATGTATTTTTCCTTAGTGACTGGTGGTTACCAGGGAGTTTCCGACCGGTCTTTAGGCTTGTGCGACTGCAGCCCAGCTCTCTCCAAAAGAAAAAAACTGATCTGCCAGTCGCTCATTATCAGGACATAACCCTCGATCACAACCTGATAAGAGAGAAAAAACTCACACTCAATCTGAGCAAATAGCAAAAATTTCAAGGTAATAAAGTGATGATGATAGCGCGACCGATTTAGTACCTTTGAAACTGGACTAATATTTTCCTTGTATTCCCTTACATTAAGGTAACAATGCACTCAATTAACTCTCAGGAAGAAAATTAACAATTAAATCCTCCACAGTAGAAGTGTTTCGTTTAAAGACTTCAGCTTATGTCTTGTTTACAAAATATAAGTAATGGACATTTCAGTCCCCCCCCCCCCTATGTTTTTTTTTTTAACTGAACAGGACACTTTAGAGTTCACACATCTTAAACATTACTGTATGCAGCTCCTTGTTTGACCAACATGCAAATATTGTTACCGTTAATGTTCAGTAATAAGTTGGCCTGAAAGCTGCTGTTCAAACTTTAAGCCTAAAACTTGTTTAATGAGAATGGAAGAGCCAAATATGAACAAACATGATGCAAACGGAGAGCTTAAATCAACTCTGGGCTGAATGAATTTTAAAATGACTAATATCTGACTTCTCTCTGCTATCATCTTCCACTCATTCATTCATCTTGAAGTGCTTAGGACAGAGAAATAAAGAAAGACAGTTGCTGTACTCCCATAACTCGTCTAATGCAGTGAGACTGATCACATTGGCTGGCTTTAAAAAACAAAACAAACAAACAAAAACATTAAAAAAAAATAAAATAAAAAAAATCACGACACTTTCCGTGATCTCCCTCTTGTTTTCTATTCTGGTTTGTTTAACATCAAGCCTGGTTACACATTTAAAACCCTGTGTTTGTTTGTTTTTTGTAAACCTATCTTTAACCACTGATTCAGCCACAGCGGGACAACTTTCTCCGAAAAGTGACCAACAAACACCATGACATCACTCACAGCGACGGCTTGTGTTTCATTTTAAAAAAAGAAAAGGAGAAGAAGAAAATAACAATTTAAAAAGAAAAAATAAAGAGAGAAACTCATCCAAGAGGCAGCTGAGGCCAAGGTCAACACGAGAAGAATTACAAGCTGAACACGCCGCTCAAATCACATAACGGTTACGGAGCAGGAGGCTGGAGGAGGGGAGGAGGGAGGGGGGAGGGGGCTCGGACTTTGGAAGGCCGCTCGCTAGGGACGGGGAGAGGGCTGGCTGAGGAACACGTGGTTCAGACGTGAATGTGTTCAACTTGCTTCTACACAAGTTTGTAAGCAATCACTTTAAAATGTCCGACTAAATATGATTGTCTTCAAAGTAACATTTTCTAGTTATGTTTTGCTTTTATTTTTTTGTTTTTGTTTTAAACTGTCAGGACTCTGAAGTCTGAATTCTGCGTCTCTCCACCAAAGCTTCTCAAATGTTCTTCTGCAGTCCACCCACATTGGCCTCCTCCACCTGCGGCCTTTTCAGCTCAGCCTGGCTTCCATCTCCTCCCTTCGCTCCTGTGTATTTGCGAGAAGCAGTTTTAGCAGCTAGACAATGGAGTCCCAATCAAAATCATCCTGGATATCGTCAGCTTGCATGCGATGCATCTGGAAGTTTCTGGCAGGTATCATGTGCTGCTGGTTCATCTGTGCATGGTGTCCTGGAGAGCAAGAGCAGAGGAAGTGTTCGTTTGTGCTTAAAAAACAAAAAAGAAACAAACAAAACCCAAAACATTCAAACTGAGGTAAGAAAACTGTTATGAAGAATAATTTCATCCATGCTTCTGCTGTGGCTATATGTCACCTGTCATAGTGGGTCCTGCACTGCTCATAGGGGGCATGTGGGGATATGCTGGAGGAACCATCATGGACATACTTTGTCTGGAGTCCATGTACAGGTTTCCTGCTGAGAAAAATGGAAACTTTAATTAAAAGATCTTTTAAACCAGATGGAAAACACCTTTGCTGACAAATAACCTTTGTTTTATCTTCTTATCTGTTCAGGCCACTAAAATTAGTCATATAAAATAAGGAGAGAATGAACACTGAGTGGACACAGGCACCAAAATGTGCATGTTTGCCACTCAGGACCTATTATTTTGAAAATCCTCAGTAGCCACTTTCAAAATGTTCCAGTTTGGCCACCATTTCTGTTTTAGGAAACAGTAATTTTACCACAAAATTTAAATTGTGGGTAAATTTCAGGAACTTTGACAATAAATAATTAAAATTTACAACTTAAAACTTTATCAGAGCTTCTTTGTTTCAAGTAAAACTACATTTTAAACTACACAGCATTGTGCAGGTAGGTTGAGGAATTACTGTTTTACTCCTCTGATAGCACTATGAGGAACACAAATCAAGCTTACACACATGTTCAATAAAGAAGATCTGTATTCACTCATCTGCCTGATTTTCCTGAGTGTTTCCTACTCTATTCTTTAGGTCATTTCCTCCTTCCCAATACTCCAATCATTTTCTTTTCTGCGCTCTGAACCAATCAGTTGGTTCAAAATTCATTCAGTTTTTTTTATAGAGTTCCTAAAGACACTTTATATTGTAAGGTAAAGTCCATACAATAAAAGACCAAAAGCCCAAACAATTGAAGGACCCCCTTTGAGCAAGCACTTGACGATATTGGGAAGAAAGAACTCCCATTTAACAGGAAGAAACAGGGAAAGACAGCCATCTGCTGCCATCGACCAGTTAAATCTCAGTGTTCGTCTGTCATTCTTCCTTTCAGACTCTTTCATGATACCCGCCTCAGCCTGGTCATTCAAAGCCCCATCCAAGCCTCCCATCCCAGTTTCTATCCATGCTGGGACTCATTTCTGCTCATCGGAGTCTAATCGCCAAATAGCTTATTAATCAAAATGTATATATCTCAATAAATCATCAATTCTTCCAGACAATCTCTCCTTATTCAACTAAGTCTAGACATTTAGGATTGATACAGTGACAATTTATTCCATGCATGAAGACTTCTTCACCCCTGGCTAACCTCGCTCATCCTGGCACAGTGTCTTTTTTTAACAGGCTAACACGGGGAAACATAACCATTTATCATTAGACCAGCAGCCACTTTAAAATCACCAATTAAACTGACAAGCGTGTCCTCTGACAGGTACAAACACAGAACCTTCTTACTGTGAGACATCTGATGCACCACTGTGCAGCCAAGCTGCTTGCTATTATTATTATTATTGCTATTATTATCATCGTTATTATTATAACTCATGCAACTAAATGTAACTACACTATAAAGTTCATAAGGTTGGGTAGTGTTCGCACTCTCCTAGTTTAGTGCCAGTGTTGGTACTTTTATCCATTTGTGAATTATTTGCTCTCTAAGGTCAAGTTATATTTATTATTGGTGTAGAAACCAGTGCTTCATAGCTAACAAATCTATATTTGTCCTTAAAGACAGGCAAACTGTTTGTGAGATTGACTTGGAAGGAGGAAAAAATCTTCCAGATAAACAATTGTTAATGTGCAACGGCAAAAAGACTTCCTCATGAAAGCTGATGTTTAAGCAATTAAGCATTCATATACTGTATAATGAAATACAAACTAAACTAATCAAGGAAAAGGGTCAAAATATAATTGGATGAATCTTTCATTACACAGATTACTGGATTTCCAATCAAAGGAAACATACAGATTACTCTTTTTGAGTCGATAGTCATTTCAGACCCACAAACATGCACATTTACACGACAACAATGATCTCTGATTAGGGCTGAAAGGTTAAGAATCAGCTGTTTAACCTGCGTTGAGGTGCTGGCTGGGTTTGTTGGTGTGCATGGAGCCATGGCAAACGGGAGGCTGCACTTCCCCCTGTGGCTGGATCACACCAGTGCGGGCAAAAAACTGGTTGATGGATGAGCAGAGGTCTGCGATTTGGGTGGGTTCCAGAGACCAGTTGTTCAACTCTGCTTGTCTCATGCTCTCTCTCAGTCCTTGGGAAGATAAAACATACATTTTAGCACACGAGAAGCAGGTGGTGCTGGACTTAACTGACTTAAAATAAAATTTTGTGACAATGAAATGTGTGAAACCGCTCCAGTTGACTTTCCACAGAATATAAATTTTAGTAAATGACAAACTAATTTACAAACAAGTAGCAAAAACTTTGCTGCAATATATATTCATTATGTCAGTAACCTTCAGTGGGTGATATTTAAAAACATCCTACCTTGCAATCCTAGACTGTAATTGGATAAACTGACCTGCTGAGCTTGGTGTTTTGGTAATTAAACTTGAAGGCAGTGTTATTTAATTGAAGAGCTCAGTTTAATTAAACTGGTAATCAACTCCACAGAGTCAACATTTGAGCACTCAATCAAAAGCTGGGGCATTACTGTACTGTCAGCTTCTAGCTTTAAATCTTCTGACTGCATACATGTTAGACAGGAGGTAAATCTGACAGCAAAAGGTTTTTATAAATTCTTCACTTATCAAATTTAATAACTGCAAATGGATTGAGATCTACTTGTAGTGACCAAACCGCACCTTGGTAAGGTGAAAGGTCGACATCAGCCCAGTTATAGCTGCTAGCAATACGACAGCTTTCTTTCAGTGCATCCAGATTTGGGTACCAGTCAGACAGTAAACCTGCAACACACACAGCATACTATGTGTAACATTACAAGGTAAGAGATCAAAGTCATGTGATTTTGGTTCCAATGCCAAGTTCACGCCAGGGACAAATACAGTTTCAGTCATAATTGTAGAAGCACTTGCTCTGGCAGAACGTGTCTGCCTCCCCTTCTGGTTCAAATGGAGTTTCCCCCTCACCGAGTAGGGCCAGTTGCAACCCATTTAATATGGACCCATGTGGTATGAGGACTGAAATCTCTGTCTGTACATGACACATTTTAGTGCTCATCTGTTGTAGTTTTATCCAGCTAAGAGGAATTTAAACCTCAAATGTGAGGTAACAGTTACAACTGTACATTTTGGGGACTGAGCCGTTTTCACACATGAACTCTGGACAGTATCGGAAGAACGCGATTTGAGCAGCTGTCTGAGTACACATAAGGAGAGTCTCATTGTTTGGTTTAGGACAGGGTGTGGCCTGGGTAAAGGCTACAGTGAGGGAGCACACATGATGACCCTCTTGCTCAGGATTTTCAGGATAACTACTCCCTCCGGGCTCACAGCGATATTGTAATAAAGAGATAGCAGGTTAAAGACTATTTAATGTCTGGGGTGTAGGTTAAGCTCACAGGGTTGAGCATGTGATCAGTTTGCTAAAAGGTTAATGCAGAAGCCCAGGTTTGCATCTGCCCCGTAGCCATTTTTTACCTTTCTCCCAGTTTTCCTGTTTTCTCTCCACTACGCTCCAAAAATACATACAAAAAAGATCATTTAATGTCTGATCAGACTGCATTGGACATTTGCAGTCTTAAAAGGAGCTCTGTTGGGTAATGTCGAAAAAAGGTTGAAGGGTGCATTGTGTGAAAACAGCTTTTGTCTGGCGATGGCAAGCCATTATTTCCTGACAACAACAATAATGTCTACACATAAAGGTCAGGTCATTTTAGTCACATTTATGGTTTTGCTGGCAGTCTTTTTCTGAAAAATGAATAAGAAGTCAATGCCAAATATAAAACCCCCTTTTTTGGGGTGTTAAACAGTTCAGTGCTGTGGTGTGGCCACTAGGAGGTGCCAGGTGACTGGACAGGCTGCAGAAATCAGCGGCTTCAGCACTGCTTTGTTCTCAACAGCACAGATAATAAATCAGGAGATGATTTTAGTCTTCAGCATCTAAAACAATTTCTCAGTGCTTTATTACACACACACACAAAAAAAAGAGAACCGATAAGAAATCCAATTCAGCTGTGAGCACGGTGTCTTTGCTTTACATGTGGTTTGCGTGATGGACAGGATGAAGAGTGAACAACACGAGGCGACGCTGGGTCCACAGACAAGTGACAGACAGAGGGCCTTACCTGTGTTGCAGGCCATTTGTTGCTGGGTAGGATGGGGCTGGTGGGAGAGGCTCTGGTGCTGCTGTCCATGTTGAGAAGGGTGCTGGCTGTGCTGTGTGTGTTGAGAGGGGTGTGGCGTGTGTTGCTGCGGGTGCTGGCTGTGGGACTGGTGCTGCGATGGATGCTGCCCGTGCTGGGAGTGCGCAGCATGCTGGGGATGCTGGGAGTGCTGTTGGTGCTGTGGGTGCTGACTGTGTTGGCTGTGCTGAGCGTGTTGGCTGTGTTGGTTGTGAGGGCCCCCGTGCTGCGAGAGGTGCTGCGCATGGGGCGAGCCGTGGCCAGGGTGGGCTTGGGCAGGATGGGACAGGGGAACCTGACCACTGTTGGTGGAGTGGCTGTTAGGGTGGCTGTTAGACTGGTTGTTTGAGAGGCTGTTCTGAGAGCTAATGGTGCCACTGGGGGAGTGCTGATAGGAGCAGGAGGTGTGGGTCTGCTGGGAGGAATCTGCCGGTATGCCCATCAGACCTGAAAAATAAAACATCAATAAAGTAAAGAATTATTAACACAATTAATTTTTAATTGTATTTACAATAAAACAAAGACAATCAGTGCAGGAACAAGGAAAATTATGAAAAATTATTCAACAACTAACTCAATATAATTTGACTTTTTACTTAGGTACTTGTTTCAGCTTCTCACTTTTGAGGATGTGTTGCTTTTATATGTTTCTCATCACCACGTTTAGATTTTGCACCATTTTCTATTACAGCAAAAAGCAATTTGTAGACATTACCCTGGCCCCTGGGAATCACTAAATCTAAAAATAATGGAAAATTAATTTATAATGAAACTATATTTAGCCGTAGCTCCAGCTGCTACTAATTTTCCAAACAAATGCACTCGCATGGTTGAAGGATCGAATGCATTTAAGGCACTTAAGCAGAAACACAAATAAGAGTCGGGAGCCAACACATGTTTAAACATCTACTTCAGGTCATCAGTCTTAGCATCTGACAGTAATGGGACAGGGGCCTCCTGTATTTAAGTAGTGAGACAGGCCAGCTGCCATTTTATCGTGTCAGGGAATGACTCAGCACCAGTTTTGATTCTAAGGTTCGCTGTCTCGAGTTGCCGTCGACACTCTTCTCCAGCTACGCCATCTTTGACAGATTCATCGTGCTGCTGCGCAGACATGACTGGAGCATGAACATCTGCACACCCAACTGCAATCATCTGAGTGCCGGGGAGTGGTCGTAAGAGGCACTGTCCTTCACAGCTTTGGCACAGTAAACCTATTTCACTGGAGTGCTTTTAGAGCTGACTCCAGCCCTGCACCTCCACAATCGGCACGTAACACTCACTGCAGGGGTGACAAAGGTGCATCTCTTATCGGCACAGAAAGCCCATTGTCCAACGAGGGAAATACAGAAAGCAATTAACGCGGCACCAGAATAATAATGCGAGCTCATTACCTATTATCAAAGCCAGTGAATTAGCTCACTGTCTACAGCGGCAGAGTGTGAAATCCTCTAGCTCGATTATTTACGCTTTTTAATTGCTAGAGCTTGTCTGACTAAGAGATTTCACTTTTATGCACATAAAAAAAGGTTACAACTTTCAACTAATGAAACATAGATGATAGATTAAAGGAGAGGAACTCTTTGAAAACATTAGCATGAAATGCATTTGATTTGTGAAAGTAGGTTATACACAGAAAGCTCAGTCGACTTTGCTCATAACTCGCTTGTCAAGTGCTCCATGTTTATCAGTCAATCAGATTACAAGCAAAACTGCTTTTTGTTCTGCAGGGACTCACAGCCCTTTGGAAAGCTGTGCTCTATCCAACACCGTGTATTATATGATACAAATTCCCCATCATTATGACAAATGAACCTCAAATCCAACAGATTTACTGAGGCCTTAAGCTGCCTGCAACCTCTTCCACTCATCTGATGAAACATACCCTACGTGAAAAACTTGACATGTGACAAGATGCAGACAGCATTTGTCTAACGTGAAGAAACGCGTGGAGAATTAAGCCTGCGTCGGTTAATGAAATACACAGACTCTCAGACTCTGCTTTTGTATATTAAATGAGGTGGTTTTTACATTTTCTCTGGCAGAAGATCGTGAAAATACTCAGTATAGATTTCCACTATAGGCTCGTCAGCCTGTTTGAAAACCTGCTCAATTCTTTGTAAACCTCATTAGTGCCTAAAGACTCTCTATAGCCCCAGCTGTTAAGAACAAACCCGCATTAGGAAAATCGTTCTGAGAATCATCCTGTTCCTTGATGATTGAAGCTTAGGCCCTCTATTAGGTTTCCACTTGATGCTCCCGTGAGCCCACTTACCTTGTTGGCTGAAGGACTGCTCAAAAACAGACTTGTAAAGGCTGCGGAAGGAGGCACTGAGATCTTCAAATTCTGAGAACAAGAGCTGCTTGTCCCTGTCTGGCATGTTATACTGGGACTGGGGAGGCTGCTGGAGGCTCATAGACTGGGACACAGGCTCTGGGTGACTGGTCACCTGGACAAATGAAGAGAGTAACGACAGCAAAGAGTTACAAAAGTGACCAACACTTTGTTTGATGTTTCACTGGTTAAGGTATAAGCTACAGGGATTACTGTAGAGGAGCACCTGTACTTTTCAAAGATACCCACACCATGCTCACCTTATCAAGGAACCGCATCAAATATAAAGCAGTTCTCAAACACATGCATGGTTTAATTGTTCTGAGGAGTGACGGCTACAATGTCTATTTCCGCCTGAAAGGGTGTCAGTCATGTTACATATAAAGAACAATTACGCGAAGCACAACAATCTAGGTCAGTGCTTACCGCCTTGGCTCACACAACATTAAGAGAGCAACTCGAATGGACACAAAGCCAATACTCAGGTGGCTAAGCAAAATGTATTTAAAACAAAATCAATAGCAATACCTTGTACAAATAAGCAGCCATTTTATCCATGTATTTGTGTGGGCAGTCAATGTTATGCACTGCCCCTGGGTGTGAGACGGCAAGCAGCGTCCCCTCCAGCTAAGAATTTATCTATGAGATTCACCACAGCAAGTGCAGCAACACAAAACCATGGTTATTTCACAAAGTAGGACCTGACCTGTTACCACTGTGGGCTAGCACTACAAGAGAGTTCACGTCCAATTTTTGATCATAACATCTTCCTCTTCCAATATGTGGGCACGCTGCTGAAGCGCATGGCTCACAGACTGGCAAGGCTAAGAGTGAAGAGGTGATAATAAAGCCGGAGTGTTTACTGCGAGCTGCTGCTTTGGCTGTGTGTGAGAGTGAGAGAGAGACAGAGAAGAGAGAGCGAGCACATCCATCAGGCTGAGCCGATCGATGCCCAGCGCCTGGAGCACGGAGCGCTCTAGGATGCAGGAGGACCACACCAAAGAGGGGGCATCTCTGGTGGGAGGACATCAGAGGAAGCACTTCTCTTTGTCTGGGTTCCAGGAGTGTGCACATTTTTCTCTGTTTCCCTTAACCCCCTTCCTGATGTTGTACTCCAGCTCATGTCCACCCTGAACCTCGGTCTATTACCGTCTACGGCTGGCTCCTCTGAAGAAAGACTCCAGGGACTTTCTGAGCAGATAAAATATGGGATACAGTACACTTTCTAAGCCTGGCAGTGTTTCATTTTCATTCATTTAGCGACTGTGGCTCTCCTACGGCTTGGAAAAATATGAACACAATGACAATTTATCATTTGGCTGTAAGTGCTTAGTGCTCAAAAAACAACAATTACACCAAATTTATATAAATATCCTGTTACAAATATTCAGTAAGAGCCAGAAACAAACAAAAAAAAATCCCACTGTTCTACACTATTGACTCTTTGCAGAACAGCAGGAACAACCTGCCCTGGCACCTTTATTGTTTTTTCTTTGTTCCCATGAACGATGCAGATTAATTGCTGCAAATAAACCTGAGGTCTTTATGGCACCGCTTAGGTCAACCTCAATAAGACGCGGCCCACGTCAAATCTGTATCAAGCCTGACTGGCTCAGGGAGAGGGTAGCAACCCATTCTTTTGTTGCAGGTGTTTGGTGATCAGAAGAAAAATGCATTTCCTGAGACTGTACAGTGCAGGGAATAAAACTGCTGCTGTATTTTTCCAAAGCTCTTTTTTTTTTTAAAATACACTGCTGCAGGTGAGGGTGTTTCCTCTTGTTTTATGGCTGTTTGAATCAACCAACCCAGGTCTCATTAACTTTTGATGTTTCATGTTTTTTGTTGGGGGTTTTTAGGAGGGGAGGTAGAGCTTGTCTATCTTTAGTGCCTTTCTAAATTAGTCAATGTGAAAGTTAAACTTTGCAATCAAGAGAACATTTAAGATTATGTTTAGAGTGCTGAATCCATAAAAATGACAATTCACTCAACAACATTCATCCTAGTTCTTACCGGTGTATAGCTGTGCACACTGCCCACGCTGTTGAGATTGACGGAGGCCAGACTCTGATCAGACAGGCTGTTGTTAAGGCTGCTTCTTGGACTATCACTCCCTTCCTGGTCTGTGTTGTACAACGCCACCTGAAACGCATACACATGTGCATTAGCCTTGATGTCTTAAAAAAAAAAAAAAAAGAAAAAAAAAAGAAAAAAAACCCAACCACACAAATAAATGCACTCGTACATCAGCATTCCTGGAAGAAAATTGGTGTTACAGGTAATGTTGGTGTGCAGTTTAATGATATTAGCAGTGGGAATGTGAAGCCAGGAGATGTGTGTGTGCTGCATGCAACAGCATGTCATAATTGCAGAATAGTTTTTCGCTTTACTGCGTGTGTGTGTGTGTGTGTGTGTGTGTGTGTGTGAGTGAGTGAGTGAGTGAGTGAGTGAGTGAGTGAGTGAGTGAGTGAGTGAGTGAGAAGAGAGAGAGAGAGAGAGAGAGAGAGAGAGAGGGTGCTGCTCAACACCCTCCGCAGTCACTAAGGGGTTCCATCTGAATGTGTTAAGGGGTCTGGAGACAGCTGAGACATTCCCATCACTAAAGGTCATGCTACTGGCGATGTCAGCCACATCTGCTCACCAAGCGCAAATCCGTTTGGGACAGCTAACAAAGGATTTCAGTGCAGCCGAGACACTGACCTTTCAATGTAGGAGCGAAACTAGCCGAGGCACTTCAGGACGACAATCTTAATTATTGTCTAACAAGGTTTAGTCCTCCCGCCATTCCCCAAATAAAGTGTGCCGTCAGACAATTAAGACAGTAGTAAGAAGAATAATCCAGATAATGAATATAATGACACCCACAGAGACCATCCCATGTGCTGAGTTTTGTTTGGTGAGAAAAGAATGGCAGTAACGCGCTGGTGGTGTTGCAGTGGAAGAAGGCATGGCATTCTCAGATTTGTGTGTGCCTGTCCATGTGTGAGTGCAGCATGGTGGCTTCTGCTCATCACTGCTGCTCAACAGAGTGGGCTCTGTGCTGAGCACAATGAAACAGCAGTTGTAGTAGCCTTCAGGCAGGCAGATTGGCCCGGCTTGTCCAGCACCCTGCCTCTCAGTAGCAGCAGTAATGGACTGAAGCCTCTTGTCTTTCTGTTGAGCCACAGCGTGGCACCACAGCGGCCCCAAGGAGGTGAGGAAATTCAGGCAGCCCTGACCAGTCTTCTCTTCTCTGACTGATTGGCCGGCTGACTAATATGTTGGTGCGAATCCAGAGCACAGAGCAAGAGCTTCAGATCATATTAAGCCTTTAATATGGAGCTTGGCTTCTGCACTGATAGAATGAGATAGAAATAGTGCAATTTAAAAAAAAAAACAACACAACTGAACAGCGCAAATGCTGAATCCAGAGAACACTGTTTGAGGAAGAGGGGTGATGCAGAGGAAGAGGACAACAGGGGGGTGGTAAAAGAAGCTCATTAGGCAACTCTAGCCTTCTTCCACTCAGTGTGGGCCTGGCTCCAGCGTTCATTAGCGCAAAAGGGAACTCAATGAGCAGCTAAGACTGAAGGCTTAAGCACGTCTACAAACTCAGCCCTACAATGCTAATCAAAAACAGCGTGCCACAGATATATAAATGTTATGTGTAATGAAGTCATAAAACAAGCTTTTAGCCTTAAGTCTCTCACCACAATCTATTTTTACACCATTCAACCATAAAGTGTGATGATTTCAAAAACCTCAGTGCTCTGTGGTTTACCCAGAACCCCCATCCCCACCCAACACCAAGTCCTGAGTGAAGATGCCTACTCAAACACGCACCGTCGCAGGCTAACACCCAGTCGCGTCTCACCCACATACATAGAAGCATGTAACATATAATAGACATACATTGCTACAGCAACGGACGTGCACAAAGGTAGAACAACACACATAAACACACAGAGGCCGAGGCAAGCGTGTTCATACAGGCAGGAGCAGCTCCACAGTAAAAACTGTGTACAGCTAGCAGGCAAGCGAGTCAGAGTTCTATTCTTAGCAGTGAATTAAGTAAAAAGCCAGAGGTGTCTTTTACATGGGGGCCTAATCTGGTGCATGAGACATGGATTATGAAATCAAAGCCCAGGTGTCTCCAACAATGCCAGCCAATGTTCGGCACAATCCCCGCATGCATGATCGCACAGACACAAGGTGACAGCGGAAGAGACACAAAAAGGGTATGAGATGCATGAAGGAGATGAGAGGAGAAGAACAACTATTCATTAGCAAGCATATTTCCAACAATCTGTCCTTGCCCCCTCTCGATCATCCACACATTAGTGCCAAAGTTTTGTAACTTTAATGCCAGTGTTTAGGATAATCTCAGAACACAATCTTTGGTGGGGGGCAAAGAAAAGTCTGAGTCTGCGTGAGAAAGACACCAAAGTGAGAGGAGAGGGAGTACAATCGTGTGAGGAATGCTAGACAGAAGATTCTTGCTGGTTCAGTAGTCGTCCTGCCAGCTTCTCCCATTGGTCTATGCGAGAAGGCGGGAATATGAGGGAGAGAGACTAGAATAGAAAGAGAGAGAGAGGAGGAAAAAAAAAGAGGGAATTCCTGTGGCTTGGCATGCAGCACCGAAAGAGGCGTGGCCTGTTGTGTGTTTACAGTGTAAGACAGTGAGAAACAAGCTCTCTCTGAGGACATCAGACCTCAGATCTGTTGCTATTCCACTTTGTCTTCTGCTCGCTTTACTGCCATAACACTTTTTGTCACAATCAAATGAACAAAAGAAGACAAAACTGGCTTGAAATTGCTCAGCTGATGGGGTTTTTTGGGTGTCATTTTTATGCATGTCGGTTATTACTCGTCTAAGTTATTTAGCTGGAGGTATTCAATGGCAGGGATCCAGACTTAACTGTCAGCTCTTAACATTAGGGCCTTATTATGCAGCGGCTGGTGGTGGAGATCGGTGGAAAGTGCTTGTCTGTAGTACTCAAACAGGAAAAGGGTCATCTGTCTCCACACTTTGGCCAATGAATCTATCTGCTACAGAAACAGCCCCTAGGTAGTTGTCACCGACATGCTCCTCAAAACAAGCAGAAACGCTTTGTAACATAAATGTGCATGCATAAAAATTACAACACACGCAGAAATATGCTCAGACTCTTGCCTTTAACTTGAAACGCAAGAGCCTCTGTCATACAAGCACTAACTCATCTTTTCTGTGAACACCCCGTTCACGTTAAACCATACTTTTTTGTAATGCTTGCAGGAAATAAGCGACTCTTGTAGGCTTTTTAAAAGTACTCCTGAGAGCTGCCCCCACTGGGCTCAGAGGATGAGAGCTTAAGGTTAAAAAGCCTATTTAAATTTCAGAGTGAGCAGCACACTCAGAGCTAACAGCTAGCAGTCCCTGTAGCTTTGCGCTATGATGTACAAGTGTTTCCATGTTTTCACGGATGCTTAAAAAAAAAAAAAAAAAAGGAAAAGAAAAGAAAAGAAAAGAAAAAGAAAAGCCACGGAGAGCAGACAGAGCCAGCAGCCGGGGTGGTCACCTGTAGAGTGGTCACTCGGTGAGAAAACAACTTTTCGGGCGTCAACCTGCACTACAGGTGTGAATACGGAAACCCCAAATAGCATGTGGAGTATTCTGTTTCCAAATGTGCACAAGACTGTGTGCAAGTCTATCAGGTTGCAAAGGCAAGCACCAGTGTGAGCATCATATTTCCGCACTAAAGATAACAAGAGCCTGCTGCCTGTTGTTGTAGAGGAAAAAGGTACAGCAGGGCACATAGTTGTGTATTTTGGTGTGGGTTGTGATGAAGAGAAGCTTTAGGCACATGAGCATATGCTCGTGTGAAAGTGTGTGTGTGCGCGCCTGCATCTCCCCTTCACAAAAGTGCTCCTGTCTCTGTGGGGAATAGTGCTGTAGGTGGTTGGAGAAGTGGGTGGGGTCAGGGTGCAGCCGTGTAGCCAGGTGTGTGTTGGAGCTGGAGGCTGGATTGCTGGCTGTAGTACCTTGTTAGTCACAGTGTTGATTGCCAGCGTTGGAGAGGCACTTCCAGAGATCATACACTCCATCCCCAAAGACTCTGACTCTAGGCTGTACGGCGTGGAAGCCTGTGGGGGTTGGGGGCAGGGAGTGGAGGCAGAACAAAAAAGAAGTCAACGTAATCCAATTATTAAACACACGAGATCCCACTACTGCAGGAGCAACCTGTATTAAAGCTGGTAACAAATTTCATGCTGCTATCACATTCATATCCATCTGCAAGATCTGAAAACAAAAAAACAAACAGAGCTGCTTCTATGATACATCAGAGACACAACTTGATTTAGGACTTTAAAAAAAAAAAAACTAAAAAGAAAATAGGTCTGAAACCCCAAACCCCACCGTCACCTCCCACCCAAACACATACCATATTGATGCACACGTGCAACCCCCTTGTCTTGCAGTATAGGTACACTGTTGTGAGAGATAACTCTACTGTGGCTGTCTCCCAAAACTGCTTACTGTAAGAGGAATGGCTACAAATTCATGCTAAACATAAATGAGATTTCACAAACTCTCAATTTCACTGTGTGAGACCCTTCAAGGAAGCTTTGTAGACAGGCAGGGTCTGGGGGGGTGGGGGAGGAGGGGGGCAGTAAACGTGTCCTACAGAAAACAGAGTCCTCTTCGCTTTGTGCGTGCTTTTGTGTCACACTCAAAAAACAAAGGTACTAAAAACACTAAAAACAAGGCACGCTTTGTGTATCTAAGATCACACACCTGCAATACCACAGTTTGTTGAATGAATCTGATAGTATTTGGATGCCGTGAGGCAACTACATAAACAGCATTTTAAGATTAATGGAGTCTATGTGTTTGTGTCTGGTAGAGACAACAGTGTGTGTGTGTGTGTGTGTGTGTGTGTGTGTGTGTGTGTGTGTGTGTATATATGAGTCTCCCTCGCCAGCTTGGGGAATTTCTCTTCATCGTAGCCTCTGGTCAGCCACATTGTGGAGAAGGAAGAGACGAGAGCCCCCTGTGTTGGGATGCCCAAGGGCCAGGTCAATCTGAGCAGCTCAGTAAAAACCTGTACAGCCGTACGTTAACGGGCGGATGAAGCTCATGCATAATTAAAGACAAAAGCTCCCGCTCAGAATAGCCGCTGCACACAGTTCTGCATTAATTGATGTTTGTTAAAAAAAGTGAGTGCAAAATGTAATGTATGTAATGGTTGCCTGAGGCATAGTTTATTAATAAGGAGCCCACTTCATGACAGGCTAGCGAAGCAGCATGAAGAGGTAGTTACATAAAGTCTGGATATGAACTCCTACTGAGTCTGAGTGTGTGTGTGTGTGTGTGTGTGTGTGTGTGTGTGTGTGTGTGTGTGTGTGTGTGTGTGTGCGTGTGTGTGTGTGCACGTCTGCAAGTGCTAGAGAAAGAGTGAAGGGAAAGTGGGAGAGAAAGAAGGGCAAAAGGAAAACAACACTGAGGCAGATGCAAGGTAAAGACACAAAAAAAATATACTGAACCACACAGATATTAACGCTTTAACAAGAATGAAGGAGGAGAAGGGTGTGTGTGTCTTTCTATCTATCTATCTAAATAAATGCATATTCTTGCAGAGAATGTTAAGTTTCTCCTATCAGACTCACCCGCTCTCCAGACCGCGGCCTCTTCTTTGGCCGTGTAGGCAAAGCATCCTCTTTTGGGTTGGTGTCGATGGCCCAGTAAGAGCCCTGCAGACAGAAGAAAAGCCTGTGAGATGATAAAACAGACTGCTTTCTCACATGATACCCCAGAAATTCCCCTGCATTCATTGCTGAATGGTTACAGAGCACGCAACTTTGATGGTTTGAGTATGGCTTGGGACTCTTGTCACACATCACCCCAGAATTTCATGTCATTCCCATCTTTACAACCCGCCTCTTAAATGTCAAATATCCATTAAAGTCAAGAAAAAAGTCAAATTAAAAATGGGAAAAAAGGAAAACAAACAAACGAAAGAAAAAACAAATCAGGATTAAGACATTTCCACTCTGATATCACAAACATTTTTGGCACTGAAATATACCTGCATATTCAGAACTCTTGGGCCTCATACGCTCTGTTAAAATCTGTCCTATCAGCCCGAGCCTTTATTTGAGTTGATAGCTATGTGTTAAGAGTTTGAGTGGTGTGTGGGTGGGCTTTGTTAGCAAGAAAGCCTTGGCTTTTCCTCCTCTGAGGCTGCTCCTCAATGAGAGGCTGGTGAGGGCAGCTGGTGGTGGTGAAATGCTAAGCCTTTCCTGAAGCTGTACTTCCTCAGCCTCAGGTAGTGAAGTCAGAGCGCTGCTGCCAAGGATGAAGGATCCTGCCTCAGCCCGGGAATGGAGGCAGCGCTAGCCCTGCCGTGTTGCTTTCTTCTAAGGTCTACAAAAGGCTAATCGAGGAGAGAACAGTTGGGGCTGGCTCTGGGGCTGCAGCTCGTAATTCCACAACCAGGCTGCATTATTTATCTTTGCATTCGCCCCATTTAATTTATTTTTCAATGGTGTGCCTCCTCGAAGCCAACAGCAACGCTGCTTGCAGTTGTTAAAAATGAGATTTTTACCCTAAGGCCCTGCGAGTTCTGAATTTGTTTTTAATATTTCATATGACCCCCGATAAAATCTCAATTGTCAAGAGAAAGTGAGATCAGGACCTTTAAAATTACTTCCTTAGCAGAGAGAATAATTGATATTTCTATAAGAAATTCTCTAAACAACAGGAGAGGCCATGGAACAACTGTATTTCAAGTATCTATACAATAATGCAGCATACACAATAGCCTGCTCTTGTTAAATTTAGCAAATCTGCCATTTTTGCATAAATCGCTGCTGCGACTGTTAAAATAAAAATCCAGGCTTGGTCTATATTCATCAGGGGTTAAAATTATAACTCTTCATATGAGTGTGAGGCTTTGGGGTCAATTAGTATTTTCCTGGGGGGGATTCACAGCACAATCAGCACAAGATACAGGCTGCTTTAAAAAAAACAAAAAAAACAAAACCCTTGTTATATGCAAAGATGAGAGAGTCTCTAAACGTAACTGCTCTCTTTCTGAGAGCTGAAATGGGCAGGTACAGATGTTTCAAAATTAAGTGTCACACAAAGAAAGCCAAGCTCTGTGGTGTTTCTCTTAATTAGGGGGGGAACAACACTTTAAGTTAACCCTCATGGGAGGGGAGTTTTTGCATTTTCCAACACCCACCCCCAGAGACTTGGCAGCAAAAAAGAAAAAAGCATATAAAGAGTCATTAAATTATTCACAAATATACAGCACAAAAAAAAAAAAAGAAAGAAAGAAAGAAAGAAAGAAAGAAAGAAAAAGGAAAAATGTAGCAATGCCAAGTGAAGTGTATCCTTGGAGTCTGGGGCAACAACAGAGGAAAGCCACACTATTTCTGCAGCAATAAAACAAAGGCAGCTGTAAAGATTTTTTTCAAGATCCTGATAACACAGGTACACTACCTGTTCTCTTCCCCTCAATGACGCAGCTTATTTTCATACATCACCATAAATTATGTCACCTGCTTCCCCTTTCATACAGGAAAGACAAACAAAGAAAGTACAGCGGCGATCCTTGCAACTCCAGGCCGAGACATAAGACCAATTAAAAGGAAGACTACTAACAGCAGCCTTCACAGGCTACATTTCTACCTCTGAGGTAGACACAGTGTGTGTGTATGTGCGCGCGCATGTGTGTGCACATGTACAACAACAACAACTGTCATCTCTTACACCATCTCAGAGACAGACACAGAGCGACATGACTCTCCTATCTCATCCAACCAGCAGTTCTCATATTCCTGCCACATTACAATATTGATGCAACATATCAAGAGCGGCTAGCGCCCCTTTGAAGTTGTCTTCGGGGGGAAGGGAGTGAGGAAAATTCCAAATTAAACATTAAGGATGCGAGCATGTTGGCCATGCATTTGGAATGGGATCCATACAGCAATAGATTATTTTGTATTTAGTGGAGCAGCTCCCAGGAGTGTCAATATCAGAGGATTACAGCAAAACATGAAATTAGCATTCAGTCCCCATCCTCTACACAGCTAGGCGTAGCTCTTCATGTGCGTGTGTGTGTGTGTGTAATTATTTGTGTGGTTCTTTAAGCATATGTACCGCACGCTCTGACATTTCCAGGATGATCTAGGTTATACCACATATGGCTACACCTATGCTCACCATCACATACATTTTGGCCTAAAGGCTCGCTATTCATGAACAACAAAGTTTATCAGCAATTGCTTCATATCAGGTTGATGTTGCGAGAGATAGATTGTGAAGAGAACGAAGCTGAAAGTGCGGGTGGTCCTTTTATGAATAATCTTGCAGAAAACAAAAGTGAAAGGCAGAGGCCTGATTTAGTTCTTGTTTTTTCTCTCAGTAGGTTCAGCTTCACTTGGAGTAAATACTTGATGGATGGCAGATTCTGGGAATGACCTAACTTGTACCCTGTTATGGCCCCATCTCTACCAGTCTGGCTTCTTCTCCTCACCCACATCTGTTGTCTGTGCCAGCACATAAAAAAAGAAGAAGTAGGAAAAAAAAGAAAAGAAAAAACTAGCCTCCCCTTATATTTGAAATGCAGTTATGTGGGGGTGGGAGGTTCATAATAGATTACGAGCATTCCATGCATTTCCAGACTGTCAAGAGTCCTGGCAGGAATTCAAAGGTAATATTTTTCTGCCAGAGATAGCACGATACACAACAGAAAAATGCTGTAATAGTGAGTTCTGCGAACCTAGGGTACTTGCTTAAAATTTTAAATATTGCATTTATTTGGCTTGCAATTACATGCAACCATAGGTGTCTGCAATTACCAGTTGATGTTTTTAAGTCTCACCTTTCCTGGGTCATCTTTGGAGCGAGGCACTTTGAGAAAACACTTGTTCAATGACAGATTGTGCCGTATTGAGTTCTGTGGGGGGAAGCAGAGAGAGAGAAAAAATGTGAGGTGAGTTAACATATCAAAAATAAAGAAATAAAAAATACAAATAGAAATCAGATCACATTAACAAGTCTGAAATATCTAAATGTGAGCAATATCACTTGTAGCGGCAAAAAGCAACTTGTTATGAACCATTTAGGTTTAGTCACCGCTCCTGCTGCTGTTTCAAAGCCATTAGATCTGGCTCACAACCATGTCTGGATTCATGTGCAGGAGATCAAATTTATGTACAATACCACCAGGACATACTATCTTTCATCACTGTCCAACAAACTGCATTATGGTTGCACAACATATCAAATTCCACCGGCGCCAAAAATAGGAGCCAGAAGGAATCCCACACTGGGATGGTTGCTGATAGCGGTGCCTGATATTAATTAATGCTTCAGCGGGCTCCTGTGGGGGCAGGAAATAAATTATGTAGATCATTCTGAAAGTTAACTCATTACAGTGTTACAAGCTACTCCACAGTGGTGAAGAGGGAGGTTCATCCAGCTGCCTGATAGGGGAGGCGAGGTGGGCTGAAGTAGCCACAAGGGCTAGAGAGCGATGCTCCAGGCCTGGGTTAACCACCAGCAGTAAGGCCCTCACATCCAGCTGGAGCCAAACCAGCTGAGGGCTTATAAGAGCCAATGGATGCACACGTTGCTCCACTCCACTTTATGGAGTGGTATTGACAGATGGTCACACTAAAAAGCTGTAGGATTCTCTGATGAGTTTAGTGGATGCAGGAGATAAGCTGAGAGGGGGCACAGGCAGAGAGAGAGTGAAAGACCCCTAAATGCAAAAGATAGGAGCTGCTTGTTCAACACCAAAGGCAATTATACCACAGGAGGGATGATAATGGCAGGCTGGTCGTAATGCTGCCAATCCTGCTCGTTAAATAATCCTGAAATGCCCGTACAATTCAGGAGAAGATTAATGCTTTTTTTTTTTTTTTTTGTTTCCTCCAAAATAAAATATACATGGGAAACTGTCAGTGGAGTGAAAATAATTCTGCCCTTGTGTCATCCACAGGCGATGTCCGGACCTGGCCCTTAGGCCAAGAAAAGCTCCTTTACGACTCTGAGCCATGGTCACACTGTAAACTCTGAGCTGAGCTCTGCTCCCTTTGCACCACTGGCTGGTCCAATATGCCAAGGACCCTGTGGTTAAACATCCCCTAGTCATAGTCAAGGCTCAACACTTTTCTGACCCTACACTGGAGGAATAAATTTCCCACTTAAGTCGGGACAGCAGAGTCAAAGCCCTTACTGTGCCACAGGCTAAATGAGAACTTTCCAGATTACATCTTGACACTTAAAGTTATGACTTCTTTCTTTTCTTTCTTTTTTTTTTAAGTGCTTGTGCTGTAGCACTACACACTGCACTTCAAATTTATGAGGACATACAAATCTTCTGTATTTACAATAAATCTCATTGGACAAATGTGCAGGGTACTCTCTTAACACAACAGTATTATGATCCTCTTCTCTGCTCCACCTCTGGTCATACAGCGTATTCCAAGCAGTCCTGGATTCACTAAAATATGGCCAAAAGACTGCTTCGTGTACCCATACTGCTTTTTCTAAAAACGGGGAAGAAAAAGTCTCACTGACAGTATTTGACTGTAACAAACGGAGCATGAGGATGGTCAGGAGAAAATACGATTGCACTGAAGCTATTCTGACACATATTGTCTTTCGGTTCAATACAGCTGAGACAAATTCAAGATGGTGTTCATCTTTGCGAAGAGAAGAGCAATCCTATAGGACAGTGTGTGAAATATGAGTGAAGGTGGAGTATCACCCAAATACCTGAAGGAAAACTGAAACTCTCGAGACAAAAAGCAACAGTACAGAACACAATGGTAATAAGAGACACACATCATTCACAGGAAGGCTGTCCCACACTTGCACGCAACACTGTTGACTGAAAAATTCGAAACAAGAGACTATCAAGTGTAAAAACTGTGTTCTCCCTCCCAAAACAGGCACACAAAAAAATAACCATCTAAATCATGAACCTCAGAACCCAAAAACACTCACTGCAGAAACATATAAAACAGAAATCATGAACTGTATACAATGGAATCAGAATATTTGACAAATTTATGGTTTATTAAAATCACTCCATGCCAAAAACTTAAATTTACAACATTTTTACTACAGGAAACAAAAGACAATCATTCTGTTCTGCTCTCACACACCAGAATAAATTAATGAAAACCTCTCAAACCGCAGCATCTTGTGGTCACGCCATTATCAGGTTTTCAAAACTACTTGCAGAAGCATTCAGGGTTTCACTGTGATCAGACCCATTATGTGGTCTGAGTGAAATCCAGTTGCATGCTACACAAACGTGCACTGATATGATGCTTGAAAAACTAATCTTAAGAATCAGATCTAAAAAGTCACATAGACTTGACCAACTTGCCACGTACGCTGAGCAGTAGTGAGAGCAGCCTGACGGCCAGCAGAGGTTTTACTGAATGACTGTTTTTCCTCTCAGGTGCTCATCGCAGCCCAGCTTGTCTGCACAGCCTCTAAGCAACAGCACCGTTATAAAAGGCCTTGCCCTTTTGGTTGCAATTTGTCGCTTGCCTTTTCATATTTTGACTTTGGCCAGGATGAATAAAACAATGCGCATGCATAGTGGATGGTGACAAACACATAAGAAGTTCCCCACTTAGCCAGCCCATGCCACTTTAAAACCCAGAGACATGTCCAACAGGGGAGAGTGTGAGCCGGGACGTGTGTGATGCAAGCTCTACAACGCCATACACCCTTAAGTACCTAAAACCATTTTTCCTTCACAGCTTCTGTGTTTGCGTGTGTCACTTTGATGCCAAGGAGCCAGAAGCAGTCTGACTCGCACAGAAAGTTGGCTTTATCCATTAAGGACCTTCTACTGGGCCTAAATCATTGATACAGTCAAGTGTTCAAAGCCTGCTGTTACATCAGAAGTTTAATTTTTAATGAACTGCTTTAGACACATTTGTCTAAAGCAGAAACCACCAGGCTGCGGGTCATACGCAGGTGAGGGGGTATCGGAACAAAAGGGGGGATGTTATAATATTACAACAGCACAAGAAGAAAAAGCTAAACAAAAAACACAGAAAAGACAAAAGTCACTGTATTTGATAGATCATAGCTTCTTTGCTAATGGGAAGAGAGAGTGGGGAGGAAGACAACAACAGGCTGATGAAAAATTACTGCCAATTACCACTAACTATATAAACAGTATGTCACTGTTTGAGCTGCAGGTCTTTACTTTTAGACAGTGGGCTATAAGTTGGTATAAAGACATAAGTGGCTCAACAGCAGAGGGAAATAAAGTAGGTGGAAGAGGTCAGAGGGTGTTAACAGTTGTACACAAAGTGAGTCAGACAGAGCTCACTGCAGGGGTCCTGCCCAAGTGCTGCCCAGCATCTACCTGCAGCCCCCACAGAGCACTTCATATCCAACCTCAGTACAAACCTGTGTCTGTGTGTGTGTCCATGCATGTGGGATGCCTCCTACACACCTAAGAAAGAAAGAAAAAAACAAAACAAAAACCCAACACACACACAGGAACGTGTCTCCTAACAAATGGCGGTGATTTAACACACCAGGACAGCAGTGGAGGCGTAAGCAGCGCCGCCCTCGCTGTCCCCCCTGCTGAGGAGCGCTGCAGCTCAGCAGAAAGGACCGCCAGGGGAAAGTAGGTCAGGCTGACCTCTGCGCTCGGCATGTCAAACGTTCAAAGTGAGCTAAAGGGACAGACCATGTCAGAGCCCTGCTCCTCACAGCTGGGGAGGAGGAGCCACCCCGCGCACATGGTCAGGGACCCAAGGGAGTGAACTCGGCATGCTGGGACAGACATGCGTATGCACACATACCAGTTATGACACAGGGACGAACACAGAGAGGAAGAGTCACACTGTGCTCTAGCATCAATAAATCAATGCCACTGTATGGGCCTTACTAGTTTCAAACCATCTTTCTATAACTTGAGCTTTTAGACAAAAAACAAAAGTGGAGGGGGGAGGAAAAAAAAGGGAAAAATGAATTGTATGTGGGCTCTAACCAACCAACACTCTGCCCATTCTTCTGTTTCCCACAACTAACAACAAAGACATATTAGCCCATTTCTAAGTTTATCCGAAGCATTCCAGAGACCAAGTGAGAGCTGAGATGACCTGGAGGTGCTCTTAAAGTGTTTCGATTAAACTCCATCGGAGAGAAACTTAAATGCTGCTGGATTTGCTGCCTTTGTGATCAAAGTGTTCTCTGTAGCATTGCAGTTTGTGGGAAAATAAGCGGGGGTAAACGTTGTCAGGAGCCAGTGGTTAAACATTACAGTGACCTTCATCACAGTGGCTGCTCATAAAGGCAAACATTCCCAATAAAAAATAAAAAAATCATTCCAGAGTTCAATTTACATTTTTACAAAAGAGCAGGTCTTCAGAGAAAACGTAAAAGCAGGCAGTTTCAAGCTGAATGGAAGGAGAGGTTAGTTCAGGTGACACTGCCTACGCATTCCCAGCATCCTTCCAGTTTTAAGTTTATCCCATTTTGTATGAAATCAACATGTCTTTTCACATTAACAATGAAAAAGAAGACAGAATGTACCACAGGGCTTTTAGAGTAGGAAAAAAAATAGCCATGTAAAAATACTATTCAGGCCTATTGCCACATTTAATATCTTGTATGAAGCATCTGTACAGAAGAGGGAGAGGACAACGACAAATCAGACAAACTAAAGCAAACACCCTTGCAAATACTATCGCTAAAAAGATGGGACCTCAACCTCTGACTGACCTGTTACCAAGTCTGAATGACGAACCAATACAAAAGACTTGAGCTATTGCTGAGATGGATGCTTCAGATCTGTTCAGAAATAGAGAAATACGATCTCGTGGGTGAATGAATTGTAAGAGGGAGGGAAATAGCTGGTTCCCTTTCAGTCGATTCACTCGGTACAACACATAAGTATGGGATATCACGCCCTCGCGTGTCCTGGCTGAAGAAACCTTTATTCACGCCTTTACGGCAGATGACGTGTGATGACACGCGCAAGGCCCCGCCCGCACATATAGCCGCTGCCATCACCGTCATCCCTCAGTTCTTACGCTCTTCACCTCGCTGAGAACACCTCTGCTGAGTTGGGCTAGCTAGCTACTGCTAGTTAGCTCCGTTGTCTGCCAACTTGAACCTAGCTTAACTGCCCCTGTTGGTGTTAGCCTCCACCGCCCAGCTGGTGCGTAGGCTGCCCGCGGAGCGCTATTTTCAAGTTTTTCTTGTGCAGCGTTTCGCTTTGCGTTTTGGGAATGGACTCCAAACCGAAGCGAGCAAAGCAGAAATCTTCTGTTCGCCCCTGTCCTCAGGGATGTGGTTTCTCTTTGCACGACAGCGACCAGCACGATGCCTGCCCTGTCTGCCTGGGGATCGTCCACGCTAGGAGAGCGTTGACGGAGCCCGAAGCTTGTGCGTTTTGTCGCCAGCTCCGACGCTCGACCCTGGAAAGACGGGTGACGTTTGTGGAAAGAGTGCTGGGACGCTCGGCTGTCGCACGGCATGACCCTCTTCTTTCCGAGTCTGGAGCCCCGGCTTCGTCCGAGTCCGAAGACGAAAATTTTCAGGTCGATGTCCCCGCGATTAGCTGGGCTGACCACATGGAATACGTTGACGGGTTAGCCGATGACGGACCGGAACCATGCAGGAGCGCTGACGGGCTTCAGCCTGGGTTGAAGCCCGCCAGCGCTCCCCAGGAAGACGATGACGTGCTGGACATCGGCCTGGACATCCATGGTTTGTCGGAGGATGAGCAGGAGAGCTCATTGTCGACCCAATATGCCGCCGCTGCTGCGCCGGTCGGCCACGATGACACCTCTCTTTTCTCCCTGTTTCGCCGTGCCGCTGAGAAGCTGCAGGTGGACTGGCCCTCTCCTCCACCAGCTCGGAAGCCGTCGCGGTTTGCGGGTTTTTTCCTTCCACCGGAGCCCGCAACGGCCAAAAACTGCCTCCCCATGTTCCCAGACTTTCTCTGCGAGCTAACAGCGTCATGGGACAAACCTCTGTCTACCCGCGTCACTGTGCCCGGCTATGGACAGTACATGGAATTGGACGGCGCCGAGGGAGCTGGTTTAGCTAACCCACCCCCTATGGAGCCGTCTCTGGCTGCTTATCTGGCCCCGTCCCATAACCATGGTGTCGGTGGCCCCGCAACTCTGCCGTCCAAGCACTGCAGATTCTCGGCCTCGCAGCTGGAGAAGATTTATCGGGCTCAGGCCGGCACCGCTCGAGCCATGAGCTCCGTCACCATGCTCCAGACGTACCAAGCAATGTGCCTGGCGGAGCTTGGATCGCTGGTTCCGGAGGACAGCCCGCTGTCACCTCTTCTTAACGAGGTTAGAGTCACCACGGATTACATCCTCCGTGCGTCTCGCTGTGCAGCGCTCTCCCTGGGCAGAGGGATGGCTTCGACAGTGGTGGCGCAGAGGCACCTGTGGCTGACCCTCTCCGACGTCCCTGATAGAGACAGAGCTGTGTATCTGGACGCACCAGTGTCTGCGGCTGGGTTATTCGGACATTCACTTGAAGCCATTCAGGCTAGATTCGATCTGAGGAAGAAGCAGACGGAAGCTCTGCGCGACATCATCCCCAGACGCCAGCCCCAGCCCAAGCCCACTGCTAGCTCTCACAGGCCCGCCGCTCCTCTGACAGCTGGCAAGAGACCGGCGCCCACTGCTGGAGTGGGAGGGCCGCCGGCGAGAGCACGTACTCCGGCCCGAGCTCCACGCCAGTCGGCCTGGGGCAAAGGCCCTCCCCCGGGCCCCCGACGGGACCCGACGCCCAGGAGGAAGAAGCCTCAGCCCTCCTAGCTGTGATTGCGAGTGGGGAAGGGATCCGGCAGCAGGGAGACGCTGCTCTTACCCCTCTGTTGCCGCACAAGAGGTGCCGCTTAAGTTCTGTTCAGGTTGTCAGCCCCAGAAGGCGCTGCACTTCCCTATCGCGGTCTCCCAAGCACATAACCCCTGCACACGGTTCAGATGTGTTGAATGTTCAAGCGACCACATCGAGTGTTCCCGCTGTTTTTCATTGTTATGCCCCGGAAAAGGTGCACCCAACAAAATGTATAAATGTACATGTTCCCATGTTGCAATCAATAAAGAGTGTTGTTTACTCTCAAACAATCTCAAATGCTCAACCTGCAGGCGAAATGAGCCAGGTCAGGCAGGGGATGCAGTCCCCTGCAGACACACTGGGGGGCGACGGCGCCCCGCCGTCAGTGCTGCAGGCCAGCCGGCTGGCTGCTCACTTCCCTCAGTGGCGCGCTTGCGCCCCCTCTCCGTGGGTGCTGCAAACCGTTGCCATGGGTTACCGGTTGCAGTTCCGGGTCAAGCCGCCTCGTTTCCAAAGAGTCGTGAACACGATTGTCAACCCCGAGGCAGCCTTGGTACTCAGAGAGGAAATACAGGCGCTATTACAGAAGAGAGCAATACGGGTGGTCCCCGCTTCGGAGACGGACAAAGGTTGGTACAGCCGTTATTTTGTCATTCCGAAGAAAGGGGGAGGGCTTCGTCCCATCCTCGACCTGCGAGTCTTGAACACGTACCTGCGAACGTACAGGTTCAAGATGCTAACACTCAGACAGCTCCTGAGTGCAGTCGGCCCGGGAGATTGGTTTGCGACAATCGATCTAACAGATGCTTATTTTCATGTCGCTATACACCCGAAACACAGGCAGTTTCTGAGGTTTGCATTCGAGGGCGTAGCCTACGAATACCTAGTGCTGCCGTTCGGGCTGTCGCTCGCTCCCCGCACCTTTACGAAATGTGCCGAGGCAGCGCTAGCGCCCCTCAGGAAGAGGGGCATCCGCATCTTGGCCTACCTGGACGACTGGGCTCTCGTGGCTTGCTCCAGAGAACAGGCGGAGACGCAGCTGTCGCGGGTTCTGTCACACATTCAGACACTGGGGTTCTCTGTGAACTTTCAGAAGAGCTCGCTAATCCCAGGTCAACAGATCGCTTTTCTCGGTCTGGAAATATGCTCTCTTTCCAGCCGCGCACGGTTGTCAGAGCACAGAGTGGCCGCGTTTCATCGCTGCCTCGCTCAATTTCAGCTGGGACGCAGACTGCGTTTCCAGACGATATTGCGCTTGTTGGGCATGATGGCATCTATGATCGCCGTAGTGCCGCTTGGGCTGTTGAAAATGAGAGCGTTTCAACGCTGGACTCTCTCTCACCGTTTGTGTGCTTCGCGTCACCTCCGGAGGAGGCTGCCGGTAACTGCGTCTTGCATGCTAGCTCTCCGTCCTTGGAGGGAGCCCGGGCTACTGCACCAGGGCTCTCGGATTGGGAGGGTGTTGTTTCGCAAGGTGGTGTCCACAGATGCTTCCCTAAGTGGGTGGGGAGCGCTGTGCGAGGGTGCGTCAGTGAGAGGGATCTGGTCCGCGGCTCAGCGCCAGCTGCACATCAACCACTTAGAGCTGTTAGCAGTGTTCTTAGCTCTAAAGCGTTTCCGTCCAGTCCTGCAGGGCCAGCATGTCTTAGTCAGGACGGACAATTCAACAGTGGTGTCTTATATAAACAGGCAGGGAGGAACACGCTCTCTTCCCCTGTTGCAGCTGTCTCGCTCTCTGCTGTTATGGTGCAGTGTTCATTTTCTGACTCTAAGAGCCACCCATGTCCCGGGCCACCTGAACCTGGGGCCGGACCTTCTCTCCAGGGGGGGTCCTCTGGTGAGAGAATGGAGGTTACACCCTTCAATAGTGGCTCAGATTTGGGATCTATTTGGCGAGGCGCAAATAGATCTTTTTGCTTCCAGGGTGAATGCTCACTGCCCCCTGTACTTCTCCATAATCGACCACGATGCACCCTTGGGCTTGGACGCGCTAGCGCACCAATGGCCAGACGTGCTCCTGTATGCATTTCCCCCAGTGGAAATGATATCTCCAATTCTGGAGAGGGTGCGTCGGCATTCCCTCTCTCTGATCCTGGTGGCCCCTTGGTGGCCCGCGAAGTCGTGGTATGCAGAAATAATCAGCCTGCTTGCAGCAAGTCCTTGGCAGCTTCCTCTCCGCAGGGATCTCCTCTCTCAGGCGGGGGGGGAAGTGTTTCATCCGCGCCCGGATCTGTGGCACCTTCATGCTTACCTGCTGAGAGGTTAAACTTGGTTGCTAAGGGTCTGCCACCTAGTGTGGTAGCGACGATTCAGAGCGCCAGGGCCTCGTCTACTAGAGGCTTGTACGCTTACAAATGGCGAGCCTTCGAGCGATGGTGCCAGGACCGCCACACTCTCCCATTTCAGTGCTCTATTGTGGATGTTTTGACATTCCTGCAGGAGCTGTTGGATAAAGGCCTTTCGTTTTCGACGATCAAGGTTTATTTAGCGGCTATATCTGCTTGTCATATCGGTTTTGACGGGGTGACACCAGGTGCGCATCCCCTCACCGTGCGTTTTCTGAAAGGGGTTCGCCGGCTGAGGCCCGTGCTTAAGTCCAGTGTCCCGGCTTGGGACTTGTCTTTGGTGCTGGAGGCCCTTTGTGGCCCTCCGTTTGAACCCGTTGAGTCGGTAGATATGAAACTTCTTTCGTATAAGACCGCATTACTTCTCGCTTTGGCCTCGGCGAAGCGAGTGGGGGACCTTCATGCGCTGTCTGTGCATCCTGCCTGCACACAGTTTTCTCCTGATGGCCGCAAGGTCGTATTGCGTCCGAATGCCGCCTATCTTCCCAAGGTCATGCCTGCATCTTATAGTTCAATGGAGTTTGAGTTGCTGAGCTTTTGCTCCCCTCCTTTTGAATCTGAGGAGCAGAGGAGGGTGCATTCTCTTTGTCCGGTGCGTGCGCTACGCACCTACATTGAGCGCACTCGGGATGTGCGTTTGTGTGACCAGTTGTTTGTCTGCTTCGCTAATCCGAATAGAGGTAGAGCTCTGTCCAGACAGAGGCTGTCCCACTGGATTGTAGAAGCTATCTCGCTGGCATACAGCACCGGAGGTTTTGCGTTGCCCCACGGGGTGGGAGCTCATTCCACCAGGGGGATGGCGACCTCATGGGCTCTTTTTAGAGGGGTGCCTGTGGCTGATATTTGTGCAGCGGCTAATTGGGCGTCGCCGCACACTTTTGTGCGGTTTTATCGGTTGGACGTTACAGCCCCTTCGGTGGCTCATGCTGTCCTTTCTGCTGGGTCTACCACTCACTAAGGATGTGGTGGTCCCGTTCCGGTTCGGTGGCTGCTCTGCGGGGCGTGTATATAGGTCCCATACTTATGTGTTGTACCGAGTGAATCGACTGAAAGGGAACGATTAGTTATGTCTATAACTTCTGTTCCCTGAAGGAGAGGAACGAGGTACAACACAGGGTGGCCCCACTGAGCAGTTGGCTCGGTGAAGAGCGGCTATCGAACTGAGGGATGACGGTGATGGCAGCGGCTATATGTGCGGGCGGGGCCTTGCGCGTGTCATCACACGTCATCTGCCGTAAAGGCGTGAATAAAGGTTTCTTCAGCCAGGACACGCGAGGGCGTGATATCCCATACTTATGTGTTGTACCTCGTTCCTCTCCTTCAGGGAACAGAAGTTATAGACATAACTAATCGTTATTGAGTGGATGAGTGAGTAAAACAAATGGAAAGAAGAGACTTAAAGATAGACCATACAGGGAGTGCAGAATTATTAGGCAAATGAGTATTTTGTCCACATCATCCTCTTCATGCATGTTGTCTTACTCCAAGCTGTATAGGCTCGAAAGCCTACTACCAATTAAGCATATTAGGTGATGTGCATCTCTGTAATGAGAAGGGGTGTGGTCTAATGACATCAACACCCTATATCAGGTGTGCATAATTATTAGGCAACGTCCTTTCCTTTGGCAAAATGGGTCAAAAGAAGGACTCGACAGGCTCAGAAAAGTCAAAAATAGTGAGATATCTTGCAGAGGGATGCAGCAGTCTCAAAAGTGCAAAGCTTCTGAAGCGTGATCATCGAACAATCAAGCGTTTCATTCAAAATAGTCAACAGGGTCGCAAGAAGCGTGTGGAAAAACCAAGGCGCCAAATAACTGCCCATGAACTGAGAAAAGTCAAGCGTGCAGCTGCCAAGATGCCACTTGCCACCAGTTTGGCCATATTTCAGAGCTGCAACATCACTGGAGTGCCCAAAAGCACAAGGTGTGCAATACTCAGAGACATGGCCAAGGTAAGAAAGGCTGAAAGACGACCACCACTGAACAAGACACACACGCTGAAACGTCAAGACTGGGCCAAGAAATATCTCAAGACTGATTTTTCTAAGGTTTTATGGACTGATGAAATGAGAGTGAGTCTTGATGGGCCAGATGGATGGGCCCGTGGCTGGATTGGTAAAGGGCAGAGAGCTCCAGTCCGACTCAGACGCCAGCAAGGTGGAGGTGGAGTACTTGTTTGGGCTGGTATCATCAAAGATGAGCTTGTGGGGCCTTTTCGGGTTAAGGATGGAGTCAAGCTCAACTCCCAGTCCTACTGCCAGTTTCTGGAAGACACCTTCTTCAAGCAGTGGTACAGGAAGAAGTCTGCATCCTTCAAGAAAAACATGATTTTCATGCAGGACAATGCTCCATCACACGCGTCCAAGTACTCCACAGCGTGGCTGGCAAGAAAGGGTATAAAAGAAGAAAAACTAATGACATGGCCACCTTGTTCACCTGATCTGAACCCCATTGAGAACCTGTGGTCCATCATCAAATGTGAGATTTACAAGGAGGGAAAACAGTCCACCTCTCTGAACAGTGTCTGGGAGGCTGTGGTTGCTGCTGCACGCAATGTTGATGGTGAACAGATCAAAACACTGACAGAATCCATGGATGGCAGGCTTTTGAGTGTCCTTGCAAAGAAAGGTGGCTATATTGGTCGCTGATTTGATTTTGTTTTGTTTTTGAATGTCAGAAATGTATATTTGTGAATGTGGAGATGTTATATTGGTTTCACTGGTAAAAATAAATGATTGAAATGGGTATATATTTGTTTTTTGTTAAGTTGCCTAATAATTATGCACAGTAATAGTCACCTGCACACACAGATATCCCCCTAAAATAGCTAAAACTAAAAACAAACTAAAAACTACTTCCAAAAACATTCAGCTTTGATATTAATGAGCTTTTTTGGGTTCATTGAGAACATGGTTGTTGTTCAATAATAAAATTATTCCTCAAAAATACAACTTGCCTAATAATTCTGCACTCCCTGTATAGCTGAGCACAGGTTGGTGTACAGCTGAATTAACCAGAGCTTTTGCTGAAAAGAAGGGCCAATGTCATATTAGACAGTAGCAAAACGGCACAATTTAATAACCATGTATATAATATTCAATGTGGATCTGAACAATAAAGCATTTCTTTCTTCAAGCATTTGCTACGTGACCACAATCCTGATGTCTGCACTCAATACCACGTCAGTAAAATGACTGGCAAAATAAAAAACTCCAATTCTGCTGAAAATGAAAATGAATTAAAAAATACATGATATTTAAAAAAATAAAATAAAATAATAGAAAATTCATCAACAATTGCAAAGCATATTAGAACCTGAGTTTCCAACAAAGAGGACAAAATGAGTACTGAAATTATTTGCAACCAATAAAAAAAACAAATATTGAAAAAATAAATGTTTTTAATGATAAAAAGGAAGATTTCTCAAATGTGGTTGGTAGCATTGCAAAATATATGGTAACCTGACTCTTTTTATTTTTAATATAAACTTTTTTAATATAATTTAATGAGCATTCTCATCATTTGCAAACACGTAGTGAAAGAAAACAAACAAAACTAATCGGCATGTTTATTGATAATTAACCTAAACCCAGTTTATCGCTGCAATAAATACCATTGTGTTACATAAAGGGTGTGTAACCTGCTGCTCTGGAGCCACATGTGGTTTTTTTTCTCCACCACCTCCACTGGCTCCCTGTGACATCCATTTAAAAAACAAAAAAACAAATAGTGAATATGTCAATGAACAATGGTTTACTTTTTTTTTTTTTAGCACCCTCCATTTTTTCTATCATTACTTCAAATAATTATTTACATTCTCCAACTGTAAAAACATGTAGCCTATAGACTGACTTTTTTTTGTAATGTTTCATCATATTTTCTGAACCTCAGTGGCAGTGTTTAGCAAGCATAGAAATGCTGCAACTTGCCTTAAGTATGGAGTTCATGTTCAAAAAAAGAAAAAATATGGAGTAAAACAGAAATAAAGAACAGTGCATTCACTGCCAATGCTTCCTGGTATTCTCGATGTGTAATCAGACTTTTGCCAAAATTAAATTAATACTGCCCACCCCTCACTTTTACTATTTTAAAGCTATTAGGATAATAACTGTTTCATTTATTATCAAGTACAGATTGCACTTGCTTGGCTACTTTTAATTTGATTAATTTTCACAAACGCAGGCAAGACTGATAGTGACCTGCATAGCTTTATATCTGTTTCAAAGTAGGCCTGTACGTGCCAATTTTAGTGACCCTATTGATTTTCTTCCTCCACGTTACAGTTGTTCTTTTTTTGTAGTAAACATAACATAAAAAGGCAAACTATTTTCATTGTTTTTTAATATTCTAAATGGAAAAAACAGAACATTGTAAACTAGCTGTAGTTAAACAGACCGTGTCACCTCCATCCTAAGGCTGAAATGTGAAAAAAAAAATTTTCTGGTCAAAAATTGCTCAAAACTGGCTCTACTGATGTTGCTTAACCCTATATAAAACAAATATCAGAATACAATAACACTTCACATTGTAGTACTACTGGTGTTGAAGCAATTTCCACATTTGCCTAACAAGCAGAAGATCCCCGGTTCGATCCTAGGAGGAAACAAAACCATTTGCGGTCACAACAGGAAGCGCATCCACATGTAAAAATCTACCAAATCAACTACGCAGAGCTACCTGCTGCGATGCCCCTTGTGACAAGGTAAGACCCAAAAGTAGCTTTTATTATATAAACTTTTAATTCTATTTGAGTCAAAAATCTAATATACATAGTATTTTTCAAAAAAATACAATATGCATGCATTTAAGATATGCTGTGGCAGATTTTACTACTAGTACTATTACAGCATGAGGAGTGAATGGGAAGGAAGGAAGGAAGGAAAAAAGAAAGACAATGGGTGACAATAAAGAGCAGTAAGAAGTGATAACACAGCTCAAAAAGAAGGAAATGGGAAGTGAATCTGTACAGAAACAGTAACACACACACACACACACACACACACACACACACACACACAGGTAGATTACTGTATTTTTAGGCCTTTGTTATTTCATATGGACCCTGTGACATGCCCACCAACACAGAACATACTCCTCAGCCTCGGGGATCTGCACCGAGGCCACGAATGTAGCACCTTCGCTGTCTATTTGTAGTGGGTGTGGGAAGGCATGTGGGATGCCACAGCATTTGCTCAGCTAGGCACTGCTAAAAAAATGCTTAAAAAACATCCTCGGACACACATACACAGGTAGAAGAAGGTAGGTTCGTCCAGGTGCACCAGATGAATCAGCTAGCTACAGTAGGAGAGCTGTAGCCTTAAGGATGTTGAAACAAGGTTCTTGTGATTGATTTGATGAAAATCCGCTATGTGATGACAAAGGAGCTGTATTCTTCACTTTCAGCGTTCTGAACATTAAAACCGCCACCCCCCTCCCCCTCCTGTTTTATCCCAGACCCTCAAAGAAGTGAGACAAACATTTGCTTTGCTAGCGGCTGTGAAGTTGAGTCTTTGGCTTCAGTGACACAAGTATTTTCATTAAGCACCTATTACAGACACATCTAATTCTATTTAGCTCTACCTAAAGCCTTGCTGAGTACAATGACCCCTCCCTTGCTGACACTATACTGTCAGACTCAAGAAGACTGCCAACACAAGCCGCCCAACACACTGTGAAGCTCTCTTACATCTACCACAGCTACCAAGAGACCTAAAGCCCACACTCCAATACCAATGAAGTCAACTATAACGATTTTCAACTCATTTTTTTAAAAACCATCTTCAAAGGAATTTGATCTGCCTCCCTTGGCATCTAGTAGTAATGTGTTGGCATGCTGGGCTTTAAATCCCTTAGTCTCTGATCTTTACTCACTTGTATGTACTTTTAATAAAACATGAAGAGTGTGCTTGCTTGCCACAGAAAAAATACATGCCAAGGTGAAATCTGTCATAAATATAATAACCTGTTATATAGTGGTAGGAGATCATTGTAAGTCTATGTCCATAACGCAGAGGAAAGAAAAAAAACCAAAAGAAAAAGGCACACAAGAACAATCTAAATGATGACTAACTTTTGCTATCTATACTCAGGTCATCTAGTGTGGCACACTGAGGTATTATAGTAATTAAAACTCAACAGCCACTTCTGCAGAATGAGATGACACTATGGGGAAATTGTATTTTTCTCCCTCCCCTCCATAACAGTGAGCATTTGGCTAAATTAAACTCATTTTTCATTGGCAGACTCATATAATGAGGGCAATACATGCAAGAAAGAAATTAGCTTGATAAGCAATTACACGTGTGGAATCAAAAAGGACATGCTATCGCGAGTGGTGAGAACAATGACAGCCAAGGGGAGAGAGAGTGGAGAAAAAAAGTCCTTCACAAGATTTTGTTACAAAAGATGCTTGGACTTTAGCTGGATTTGAAACACAATTAATGACGGTAACAATAAAAACAAAGAAAGAGGGGTAGAAAAAAAAGTGAAGGCTGTTAAAGTCCAGCACGCCTATCTACAACAACATTAGCCTGTGCCAGGCCACACTGGACCCAGCTGTCTGCATATTAACCACACATTAACCAACGAAATGAGCACACAGAAGAAGCTTTAGCTTACCTGCTTATTCTGATAGCTTGGCTTCATCTACAACACCAAGGAAGCAAAAGCAATCCAACTTTATCTGCCAAGTAATTTTGCTGAATGTAATCCAAGGATACTGCATCCTATAGAGCTCAGACAATAGGCTGAGCCAACATAAAACCCCCATAGTTCTCCAGTGGCATATAAGAAGTTTATGAATGCTGCACCAAGGATGTTCGCTTTTCAACAGACGCAGAGGGGTTAGAGACCAAAAGCTCCAATATAAATGTTCTGAACTCAATCTCACTCAGGCACTTGCACCCACATTCCCTTTTCTGACTCTGTATGTGTGCGTGTTTGTTCCCTTTAAGGCTAACCTTGGAACGGACCTACAGAAATTAAAGGGGAAAAAAAAAAAAAAACAAACTTCTGCATTATTTTCTAGGTGCACTCGAGGTTACAGGCCTGGCTTGAATGCTGCGTTTGAAATTCGAGCATTCCCCTTATAAATTGGGAGGCGGTCACTGCAGATTTGAAAAGCTGTGGGGGAAATTTTCACTTAATGCAACACTGAATGGCAGGTCACACTACAACAAAAGCCCTGAGCCACTCATATGAGGCCTATTTGATCACAGTCCCTCAGAGAGCTATCTGTCTTTGTCTCACTTTCTTTTTTCCTGCCGATATTTGTAGCTCTCCTGCTCTGTCTCTCTCTCTCTCACCTCTTTCTCTTTCCGTCTCTCTCTCTCTCTCTCTCTCTAGCATGCTCAAAACCAACCGCACACTGTCAAAACACTTTGCACAACCTCTAGTGTTGCTGCACTTGCCACACTACTGCAGGGTGCAGAAATGTAGCATGATTCCATTAAGTGGATTATTTGAGAACATCTCTGACCTTCGACAGGGTTGTCATTGGCAATGAACCAGGAAGAATTATGAAAAAATGATGATGGGTCTGACCTCTTTGGAAATTGGCAGGACTGAGTGATAGTAAACAGAGTTCAGCAGCAAACCAGTCGACACAACACAGAGGCTCGAAAAAGAAAGTTTGAGACATGACAAGAGTAAAAGCATGCCAAGAAAATAAAGGTTACGCAAAAATATCTACAGAATCGGGAATCCGGAACCTGGACTGTCTAAGGCTACGTTCACACTGCAGGTGAAAGCGCATCAAATCCGACTTTTTTGACCCTATGCGACCCATATACGATCATGGTATGACAGTGTGAACGGCACAAATCCGATATTTTCAAATCTGATCTGGGTCACTTTCGTATGTGGTACTGAATCCGATACATATCCGATGTTTTAGAAAGCGACTGCTGTTTGAATGGTCATGTCGCATTAAATCCGTCTTTTACGTCAGTGACACAAGACAGACGCCAATTATCAGCGCCGGAGAAGCGCCCGATAAGACATCGCGAACGCTTCCTGGCCATCCAGTGTAGATGTTAGTGAAACTGTTGGGAAGACAACGTTGGAGAAACGTGAACATTTTATTTGTACTGTATAATCTACAGATTTTGACAGAAATTTCCAACAATCCTTTGAAGCACCGCTCGTCTCTAAAACAGCAATTAGGATCATTGTTAGGCCATATGTAAGTAACAGAATAACTTTATAACTTAAAGCAAAATTGGGAAACGTAAAGTCCGAAACAAGTCTTAATATTAAGGGCCATCAGTCAAACAGTACTGTTTGGTCTGCGCGTTGTGTGTGACGTCTTCTTTTGCGCATGCGGGCCGCTTTGAGCGTTCTCACTAGAGCACGTTTGCTTTTACATTTTATTTGTAGTGTGAACAAGCAGACAAAAAAAAAAAAAAAAAAAAAAAAAAAGTGATTTAATCAAAAAATCAGAATTGAGCATTAAGACCTGCAGTGTGAACGTAGCCTAAGAGGCAATCAAATGGGTTCATTAGTTTTATAGCAGTGTCACTGTACCCTGGATAAAAATATTATTAAAGTGATAAAAAAAATTTAATAAAAGAATGGTATTAGACATGCTCTAACATGGTGTACTTATTTTTTATTTTATTACAGTGATCAATGAGAAATCGAATAAAAATGATGACCACTCTGGTTAACCGAGGCTTAAATCTGATAAATATTCTAATCATTTAATTTTAAATAAGTAATGCATATCTGAAAAAAAAAAATCAGACCAATTAAATGCAGCTTACATTTGAGTATTACAGGTATTTTACTTTAATTCTTACAATGACCCATTCAAATGTGAAATTATATTTAATGGTATTTCCTTTACAGCAGTCCAAGTATGCTTACTGCTTAAAGGTTACAACTGATAATTAAAGATAAAGATATGAGATAAATCTAATCCCAGTCTCTGCTCTAGCAGGTAACAGATGGACAGTTTGATTTCCTACCAAGGCAATTTCGTGAATTAAAATGATAAAAATTTAAAATAAGCGCGAGAAGACGTCGGGAAGTTTTAGTGAAGGGTCATTTTAAAAATCACTGTTACCATATGGCTCAAACCTCGTCTGTCTACTGACTCTCACATACTTTACGTCTGAAGTCATCACAAATTATGCCCAGCCTTAAGGAAACAAAAATAATTGACAGATTCTCAAATGGAGAAAAAGATGTAACGCATAACTGTAAGCGTGGTCACTCGAGACAAAAATGGGAAACTGGTACAGTACAGCCTGACATATCAGCAAAGACAGCCGCCTTACTCGCTGCTGTAAATTGAGTGTAGTTTTCTGAGCGACAATGGCTCGCGCTTTTCTCCTGTGCTACACAGGGCGCTCTCACCCCCCTCTTCCTTCACCACTGCAGAGGCAGCACAAGGCCATGAAAGATTGGAGGCAAAGTGACGTCCTCCGGTTTATCCTCCCTGAAAGCCTTCGCATGCTCTCAGTTCCACATGAGGGATCTGATGAAAGCCGTTTGTCAGTACGCCACTTAATTATCAGCCAGAAGAGGAGCCTCTGATGCTATCCTCTGACAATGGCTCACAGCAGCCTGCTGACTACAGTGCCCACTAACAATGAAGAACTGACTGCAGCTACTAATGGTGACGGGGTAGTGCCAACTGTCCTCTTAAGAGTTAGACAAATTAAGTAACAGCACAGAAAGCCTTTTCTGCGCCGTTACTTCAGCGCATATTATTTTCTTCACAGGCCGATGTAGAAAGCAGCAGATTTTTCCCATCTGCAAATATAGGCTGCAAAATGCGATGCTTGGAAGATAAAATGCAAAACAGAAGTCCTACTTAAAAACACATTATATCATGCTGAGGAAAAAAAACCAAGACATTTTGACCTTTTATTGTTCCTGCATGTCTACACAAACATTATGCAGCTCATGCAGATGCTCAATATGCAAGATTCCATCAGACTACAAAATAAAGTCTCTTAACTGTAGTCATATTCTTTGACTTGCCAACAAAAAGGGACTTTAAGCACTGCTAATTCAAATGCAGCCATCCAGTGACTTATGGTACAGTTAAAAAGGCATGCAAGGAAGAAAATGGGTGGTGCAGTGGTTAGCGCCATTGCCTCACAACCAGAAGGTTCCTGGTGTGGAGTGTGCATGTTCTTCCTGGGCCTTTATTACACACTGATACTGAAGTGTGTGACTGTGTGTCTGCTTTTGTTGGCCCTGTGATAGACTTGTGACCTGCTCAGGGTGTACCCTGCACCTCACCCTATGACAGCTCTGACCTCAAGTTGGATAAGCAGTAAGGAAACTGCTTAAGAACTTATTCAACGTGAGCATGTTTGATGACTCTATTAGTTTGATATTGCAGTGTTTACATGCCAAGTGGCTAGGCTGTTTATTTCATCCTCCAATGCTTACATTTTCTTATACGGTATGTCACACAATTTAATGTTACATTTGCTTAAATTGCCCTAAAGTATTTGAGTATACTTGTACCGTTGTGCAGTAGCCTTCCAGTCAAGCACCATTCACTGTCATCCATGTGATGAGATTCTTAGTTTTTTGTTGGTTGTTTTTTGTTTTTGTTTTTTTTTGGGGGGGGGGGGTTCTGCAGTGACGAAATCTGTAAGGGAATGGCAAAAAGCAAGCCTCATTCTCGCTAACAAACTCTGGGAGGGGGAAAAAAGAAGAAGAAAAAAGGCCTAAGAAAAGACTTTCCTCTGCAATATGTATCAGATTTGATTTCCTTCTGAAAGGAAATCACAGACCCACCCTACAGTCCATTAGCCAAGTTAATGCAGAGCTGCCAGACTTGCTGACCCATTAATAATACATTGCAGTGGTCAAAAGAGGCCAGACACCTCCGTGCACCCCTTCATCCCTCTACACAGCCACATTAATGGACTAATTCAGATGCAATTAACTGGTGGGGAGAGGCTGTGGCCTTGCGGCTGGTGGAGCACAAGCTGAAGGGCTTAGAGCCAGGGCTTGGATTATAATCACTGTGAGCACACACATGAACACACACATTTACAAAACAATTTTGAAAGAAGCCAACACAATTAGCAGTAAAAAAAAACACAAAAAAAACAGTGTAGCTTTTCCTATTGAATATCCAAAGTGAAGCCACCCCTTTTATATAGGATGATCCGATCATAATACAGAAATATTTTGGCCACACCAGCAGGGCTTATATTCTGCGAGGTCCTTCCCTATAGCACATCTGCATGAGACGACAAAGCGTGAATTGCTTACGCCGCCCTGTGTTGCGACTTCGTTTCACTGCTTTCCTTTGTACGTTTGTCCATTACAGCAAGTTTCATTCAATAATGCGGCTGCGGAAACTTGCTCTTTCAGATGTGACGTTGACAAATGAGCAATTACAGGAGCGATATTCACGTGTCCCATTTGTGGCCGGCATGACCCGCGATTAGCCTTGCTGATACTGAATGGTAGATGCAAGAGCTGTGGCTGTCAATACAGGCGCCTGTGAAGGCGGCACGGCTCATTCTGGCATGTCATCCATCACCGGTTCCACTCGGCTGCCACAGCTGTGTCACCGTCCCCCTCTCGCAGACCGCTGACCCGACTGAGGACGCACCAGCAGGATGATCAAATATCGCTGCGGGATAAGAGACAGCCATCCAGCTTCACTGACAAGGCAGAGGACAAAAAACTCCACCTTTTCTATACATTCTATGTACCACAGTGACATCTTTATCAATAAACAGCTGTTAATACCAGGCAGCAGAGACACGTAAAGACACGTGGCCACTTCCCTTTCATTCTACAAAACCAGGGACTGTGAAGAGCAGAGTGAAGCCATTAGCTGCAGGAGACTGGCACAGAAGGTGACATGGGTTAAATAATTGCCAAAGAAGACAGAGGGTGGATGAAAGCAAATATGAAACGGAGAAACACTGGCCAGATGTATTCCCATGATAATTGCTTGCCATGGCGATTTTATCAACATGCCAATCATCCTGGCCGGTCTACTCTTTTAAAATTCTTATCAGATGTGAATGACCTACAGTCTGGGTGTAAGACAGTGCAGCTGAGCTCCTAGTCGCTCTAAATGGATGTTCAGTGGAGGGCTTACCCCAGTCAGGCTACAGACCTTTGACCATATCAGCAGTCTCAGGTTGCTTTAGACTTTTTAAAAGGTTCCTTCTCCAGCCTCTGCTAATTACTCCTGCAGCCTCCTTCCCTTTCATTTCCAAAAAGGAAATGTGGTGTAGAGGCTACTGTACAGTGCAGGCAGACAAATTAGCTGCGAGCTTAACAGAAGGAAACCATTCTTTAGGGAGAGCAGGCTACCTTAATTATGAATTAATTACATTTTTAAAAGACAAGTAAAAAAAAAGAAAAAAAACTTAAAAAAAAAAACAAAAACAAAGCAAAACTCAATCACCCTCACACACATAATTGGTAAAATATTGTTTGCTTGTAAGAATTGTGAAGATTGTGGGACTAAAACCATTTTAACCTAGTTACTTTATGCTATTTATTTATGATGAAAGGATAAAAAGAGCCTCCAAGCCAACCAGCGTGCAAGTGCACATTTTCACATGACAGACATTATCCTAAAACAGACTGGTTAGCCTACAGTCTTTAGATGATGTTTGCAAAGTTTACACTGAACACTTTTTTAGAGTAAATACTCAACAAAAGTAAACTTTTAATAAATTAGCAGTTTCCGTTATGCAGGAAGAGCTCAAAGATGTGAAAAATGGGGTATTTTCATAGGCCGTCTGCTGCTCCCGCTGCCAAGAATAATGGATTAATCCTGAAAGTCTACTGATGTATTGCGACTGTCTGACCAATGAGAATTTGGTTGGAGACAATATGAGCCAACCAATCGACCAGTTGAGCTGGAGACTAGAGCCACAGAAAACTGGATTATATAATATATCCTGTATCCAGATGGAGCCAGTGAAAGCAGTGGCCGTTCCAACCCAGCTTCGATTAATTTAACAGGGCATATACAGCGTTAAAGGCAGATTCCATGGGCCGCTTTCTATTTATAGCATGCAAAAATAGTCAGCTTACCGCTCTCCTTTCTCGATGTCAGGGGGGGGGAAAAAAAACAAAAAACAAAAAAACACAAAACACAAAACAACAACAAAAACAACAACAAAAAACTGTGTGCATACATGAGACTGTTAAAAGCCACCATCTGCAATCCAAATGTAAACAAAAGGTAGCCGGATATTCTGTGAGTAGCCTCTATGCTACGATGTCATTATTTAGTGAATGTCAATTAGCTGTTTTCTGGAGGGGAGGATTTGATTTCACCCTAATCAATCACTATACTAAGCATTCCAGCTAATACATACAGTTAGTAAACTATAAAGGGTGGGCACTGGATACTGAGAATACTAATTAAGCAGAGACAAAAAAGACTAATAACTAAATTATTGCAAATAATAGAACATAGCAGAGAGGTACTCTTGCTGCTATAATATGGACAATTATTACAGAAAGAAAGCTTTTAATATCTGAGGAAATTTATCGAAGGCTTGCATCTATTGCACCTTTTAGCAACCTAAGGAGTAGCAGTGATTGAACTGTTAAGCTGAATTATTTTCAAATTATTCGTTAGTTTGTCTTTGGAACAGCTTGGTAATGACAACACCACCAGACCCACTCATAAGTCGTATTAGTGACTTTGTTTCACAGTTGTAAGAGAAAAGAAAAAAAAAGTACGACTTTTTCACCTTTCCAGCATAATCAGATGAAGACGTTAAATTCAAAATAATTTTTAAACTTTGTTTGTTCAAACTTGAACTCCACACCAAGTCGAATACATAAATAAAAATCAACAGCAAATAAATAAATAAATAAAAGAAAGGAAAAAGTGGATTTAAAAAAAAAAACAAAAAAAAAAAAACTGACTACCCTCTCATCTTCTGAAAAATACACGAAGCCACTGGAAATAATAACTGGCATTTTCACCAATATCATGCTTTTATTGTGCATACTCTGCATCACACAAACGCTACAGCCAGCCGAGTCAAAAAATGATAGAGGTAAACTGAAGTCAAAATACCTAAGAAAACATTAGTGCCACTTTTGTTCAAATCTTTGTAGGGTGGCAAAAGATCCTCTAAGCACTGGCAACTCCCTTTTATCTCCTCCTCTGAAATCCCTAAGAACTAACTGCTGATTTTTTTTCCAGTTATGAGTCGTTGTGAAACGTGCTTCAAATTTCTCAAAATTCATAACTGAGGGTGATTTTCTAGTCAACCTGCTCAAGATCCTGTTCTCAATCACAACATAAACAGACACGTGAAAAAGACACAGAAATACCAATCCTAACCCTTTTCACAGTTATTAAAAAGTCAAGCCTCATTGACGCCAGCCAGCCGAATTTATAATAAAAACTACCGTTCAGGAGCATTATAATCAAAAGACGACTGTTATCTCCACCTGCAGTAATTTATAATTGGGTGTGTGGCTCTGTACTTGGACCTCAGTCTTTCTATACACATGCATGTAGAACAAAAGCAAAACACCCAATAAAAACAGAACAGACATCAATAACAACAGACAGGAGAGACAGCATTGAAAGGTGGAGCTCGGATGGAGGTAAGCTGCAAAGTGGCAAGTAGTGTGCAACTGTAGGCTGATTAAGGTTGCTAAACACTGCACCCTTTGAGATTTACTAAATGGCTGTGGTAATGGTAAAGGAACTGGCTCTCATATAGATCTTTTCTGCACGTTTTGTAATTCACACAAACACTTTTTCTAGAGATAACATTGAAAAACACACTCTTACTCCAATTGACAGTATATTGGCCAAGGATACTGTGGCATAGCAGGGATTGAACCATCAACCTTCTGATTAGTAGATGACCTGTTCTACCTCCTGAGCTACAGCTACCACAAACAGCAATGACGCAAAAGCCATCAACCACTAAGATCTACAGAAACCGCAGCTGAACTGGACTTTGGGGCCTGCCTGAACTAATGCTACACTTGATTTCTCATATCACATACAACTACAAACCATCGCTCGGGAAGCGACAGTACCAAAGAAAGGTCACAGATCAGTAAAGTTGTGGAATTGGTTTGGATTACTTCATTCAGACCAATCAAAGAAAGTCAGTTCGCAAAGGTGTACAAAAAAAATGAGTAGGTAAATCATTACTGCAGCTAGTAATGCAGACATGGCTTGCTTCCCCCCCCAAAATAACTGCACCCAGGTAAGGGTGCAATTGTTTGGAAAATTTGTTTGATTAGATAATTCTCTACCTTGTACTTGAAGATTTTTAAGAAAATAAGAAGAGATTGCAGCCAGTACTGTAGACTTGATTTGCACGGTTTATGCTTCTACTTAAACATATCTGCATAGTTTAAAAGTACAGCACATCGTTTTTGTACATTGTCATATTGCTAAAAAGAACAAAACTGTATTGACCTGCAGTGATCCTTCTCCCCAAAAGGTTAAGTGGACGCACAGTGCGCCAGCAAAATGTTAACAATACTCAATGACCAGGAATCCTTCAGCCCTTCAGATTTTTCAGGCTTTGGCCTTTGGTCATACAATTCTCCTAATTTTGCCTCCATACACTACCACAATAGATCTGAAATGAAGCAATCAAGACATGATTGAAGTACATACTTTCAGCATATTAAGGATAAACAAAAATTTAGTAGAAACCAGTTATATCCATGCATTACATCCATCCATCCATCTTCATCCGCTTTGTCCGGGGCCGGGTCGCGGGGGCAGCAGCCTAAGCGACCCGGCACACAATGCACCCGACCCCTATGGCGCCTCCTGCGGGTGGTGGGCCTGCGGGGAGGATGGGCCCATGTCTCCTCTTCGGGCTGTGCCCAGCCGGACCCCATGGACTAAGGCCCGGCCACCAGACGCTCGCCCTCGGGCACCCTCCCCGGGCCTGGCTCCAGGGCGGGGCCCCGCTAACCCTTATTTTCATGAGCCCAAGAGGAAGTGGACAAACGAACATATCTTAATGCATGCTCAATCATCCAGGTAACTACATCCCAAAAAGTTGATTTTGTTCAAAGAGACTGGACAAGTAATTTGGATGAGAGACGAAATGTTTTTTCCCCACTGAAAAGGCAACGTCTAGATAAACAGAATCAACTTTATGGGACTAACTAACATAATGATAAGGATTCATTTTTAATTCATTAGGTGGTGGTTGTAGGCCTTTCTGTCCTCATTTTTCTTCTTCCTAAGTAAAAGCAAGCTCAGAAGGGTCAAGGTTTAGGTTGATGACTCGGTCACTTTAAGGACACTAAGTTTTTTTGAGCTCTTGGGCAGCTTTTCCTGTGACCCAGACTCATATTTTTTTTCTTTTTAATTGTGTGATTTGGCAGATATAGACTATATTTCATGGTTGTGTGATATGGCTCTGTCAGTGCAAATCAAGTTAAAGGAGGATTATAAATGGCCTTGATTGTGTGGAAATTGCTCATAACATGCCAATAAAAATTTTATTGTAAGAAGGTGAGTTGCTACTCTACAGTGTCAGAGATGCTGTTCCTCTGCTCTACAGGAGGATCGGCCCAAGCCCAGCTATTCTACCACAGACTGCAATGGAGAAGAGGCCGCAGAGAGACCACTGCTGTCGAGTATAATACCATGCAACACTGTCACTGAGAAGCAAAATGGAGGTGTTTACAGAGACTTTGCTTCATAGGAGTTGGAGGATTTCTTACTCATTCAACAGGGCAAAATCGAGGGGGCAGCATTTTGTTCGTTAGTGACAGCTGGTGCAGACAGTACACCGTGAGAGAGCCTGTATGCAGCACTGAACTGCTGCTCCGGTCCCTGGGACCTTTTTATCTGCCAAGGGGAGTTTGGGAACAATATAATCCGTATGTGGTGTTTTTTCCTCTTAGTAGTAATGCAGTAAGAGCTGCTGATCAAATAGCAGAATGTTCAACAACTGCAGTGGACAGAAGGCATACTTACAAATAAATGTTATGGGTTACATATGAGAGCGTTTTAGTTAAATGTTTGGAAAATACACACAAAAAAAGAAATCTGATAAGCCAAAGCTTCCCTGTCAAATTACAATTGTACTATAGGCCACTTAATTCCACTTTTCAATATGTTTTTTTAACTGAAGTAATCCACAGACGAAAACACAGTGACTGTATGGCTGAGAAATAACATATAGACACTTCAGCATACTTTGAGAACTGACGATGATGCTTTCACAATAACAGACTATACGCAACTTTAGTGGAGTTACCAAAACACACATCACCATACATGTCAGGCAACAGTAGGCCTTTTATAAATAAGATGGTTCACTGCTAAACAGAAAAATGAAAAAGAAAAAGAAAACAAACAAAAAACAGTGAGTTTATAGAGCTGACTTATTTTATTTCAGTGGGCTTTTAAACACTTCGAGACTTACACAATAAGCACCAACCAATATGAAAATAAACACAAAGCACCATGTCACTAAGAATGATTTGCTAAAAGGCAATAAACCGAATAAGCTCCATACAACGATCCAACCAAACTGGAGACCATTTCAAATCCAGATCTGGACATTTTAGACATTTATAAGGAATATTCCAGCTCAGATGGCACCTCTGGTCCTCTCTTAAAGTTCTGTGCAGCATTGCTCACCCCATTATAGTGCCCTATTTTCCAGCACTGTGGACTCACACTGCCCTCTGGGAACACAAATTGTCATTATTCCAGTTCCAAAGAAACCTTGTCCAGCTGAATGATTATAGACATGTGTCTCTGACTTACATTGTGATGAAATACTTAAAAAAAAACAAAAAACAAAAAAAGAACTGTGCCTGTACTCAAGGAAAAGGTCAATTCTGTACTGGCTCTATTCTAATTTGCCTACAGGGAAGGGTGGGGCACATGATGCAGCCAACAGTGCTATCTGTTTGACTATTAGGCACCTGGAAAAACCCAAGACTTTTTGCATGTCTCCTTTTCATTGACTGCAGCTCTCACATTTGCTTATTTCAAAACTGAAACAGATAAATATCATTTTATGTTATAAAGAGGCATGTTTCCGTTTTGACCAACTGAATCTAGTATGTCTGGGTGATCAGTACCCCTTTCAGAATCAAGATCAATCAGCATCCTACCGCCTGAGGTTTGTGTCAGTTCTCCATCTCTTAAGCTTATATTCAGTATTCTTACATTTTTAAATCCTTACATGACTTCTGCTGCCATCCTGCTCAGTTTTTGACTGAACTGGAAAGTTCTGATCTGTGGTGTGATGACAACAGGCTCCTTTTAAATGTAAGAAAAAAAGAGATTAGATATGTGATGCAGACACAAGGTGCAAAGAGTGGACCAGAGGATTCTCTAACCCCCCCACCCCTTTTTCTTTCTTTTTTTGTTTTTTTACTACATAGTGTACTCAAGTGTAGGAGTTCAGCGTGGTATGCATCCTTAACGTACAGTTAAAATCTAAGCTTGTTTGTCTGGTACAAATGCCATGGGGGTTATTTGGAAGAGTGAACACGAGTCCTTCCAGTGAAATATGTGAACAGAGTTTGCAGACATGCACAAAAAAAAAAAAAAAAAAAAAAAAGCTCTTGTATGAACTATCCCATAGTCACCAGCTATGGTAGAAGACAAAGCACCCCAATGAGCCTACCTCAAATGAAAAAGAACCATTAAGACATGGCTATATGGCATTTTCATATACTGTTGCTGGTTGTGTAATATGTGCAGTGTGTTTCATTTGTGGTTGTGATTTGCCACAAATGTGTTGTCTGTTTCTTTTTTTTCCCCCTCCTAATACTATGGAGGTGGTAAGTGTGCAGTATTTGAGACCAAAATAAATTCTGCCAAAGGGATGATAAAATCTTTTGTATCACATTATAACAAAAGTAGATTGAAATGCCGTTCTACCAGTCCAGCAGCATTAAGAGTGAATCAGAGCTACGAGCACAGCTCTAAATATTTCAGATTTCATTCTGCGACTTTGATCATCAACTAGGTAGTCACTTCAACAGGCTATTTTGCATGTTTTAACCGGTAACTATCATAAAATTCAGCTTGGTTGATCTGGCACAATCTTGGCGAAATTGCAGATGGTCAGCAGGGGATTTCCAGCAAGCAACCAAAAGTGGTTGAAGTGCTAAAAGTGCTGCAACATTTTTAAATTGAGGCAAATCTTATTCAATGGGATAGTGGCCAAATTTAAAACTAATTTTTGTTTTTGCTTATAGATCATACCTTAAGATGTCTCCTTATTTGTAGACTTTGACAAAAATATAAATCCGATGATTTTTAGCTAAATGTCGTGAAAAGGTTATCTGACTGTTCTTGGATCCCCTTCGGTGATGCTGAGCTCGCCAATGCAATCCTCAACAATGCACTACACAGTTGTTTGGCTTTGCCTAAAGTTTCTATTATCTCTGCATGACAGATCTGTTTTTTTGTTTGTTTTTTTTTTAAACATAGGAATGGCCTGCTTCATTTGCACAGACATATCTGTGACCACATACCGAGAAACCACTGACCCGACACGTCAGTTGGTTTGCAGGAAGCAAAGAGTGCCAAAGAAGACAGAACAAGTAAGAGTCTGAGGAGCTCTGAAGCTAGAATGCAGTCAGCTCTGCTACTTATGGAGCTATTGGAGATTATTTTTACTTTCTTGGTCTGGACACCAAGAACGTTCCCAGGGTTGCATCTTATTGGACGATATTTCATCACAGGTTGCTGATTTGTACAAACCGTTTGTTTCATCAACACTTTAAAACAACTCAAGAAATTGTATTGCAAAGCACTAATGAGGAAACAGGCAACATGAAACTGCAATCTGTCCAATAACATTCTAGTCTGCAAAAAATAAAAGGAAAGCGGGGTAAAAAATGCAATGTGTAAATTGTTCATTATAGTTTATGCAATAACATTAAACAAATCATTTCTTTGCTTTTACTTAATAAACAGTAACAGTAAATAACAGTAAATTAATAGTAAATAATATTAATAATATATAATATTAATAATACATACTTAACATTATTATTATTTTATTATATTCAAAGGGCAAAGTTGTGAACAATTCTTGTCTGAATCAACAGTACTCAGTGTTCTTCTTTTCTGCATCATAAATCAGTCTTAGAAGGGGGAATAAGCTGCAAAACAAATGGTTTGTCCTCGTCTGTGCATCAGATATCGACTTCATTATCACAGAGGAGGAAGTTCACTGGATCAATTGATGACCACGGTCAACAGCTTTTGCAACTAGCTGTTGTATCACATCTTGAGCAGAAAAAGCAGATGGGAGGGAGCTACTAAGGGTTAATGACTGGGTAAAATGATAACAGAAGTCATGTATATCATGGATGAACTGTGAGACCATGGCAGAGACTGTCAAAAAGACAGCAACAGTTTCTAAAAAAAATAAATAAATATTGAAGCCAACATAGCGGTACACAGGCCTGCAGGCCACAAGAGGAAGAGATAGAAGCCTCAGGCCTTTTATGTTCTGCACTGCAGTCAGCACTTCACTCAGTGGAGTGTGGGGACAGCAGCTCCTGCCAAAATGTATCCATGCCAAGGCCTGCCAGCTTGCTCTCCCCGCCCACTCTAAGGGCCAGAGCGTGAGCGGTGGGGCGCCGGTAGGCGGGTGCAAGGTGAGGCTGGTGGGCGGGTGGCCAGGCTGGAGCTTCCTGACACGGGAACCCGCCTCACAGCAGGATCAAACTGGCTGCCGAGTGAATCACTACCCCTCCCACAGCCTGAAAAAGTCAGCGCCGGGCCAGCATGCAGCCACTTTTCCTGTCTCTACAATTAACAAGAAATCCAGTATAAGGCAAAACGCTAAAAATACTACTGCACAAACTCATCATGTATCACACTGCATGGAAGCCAAGGTGAACGTGAGACCGCAGTAGAAAAGATACATTTCTGAAGAACGAAAAAGTAACTTTGCTATTTACTAAATTTTCAGCAGTATGAATACATATTTAAAGTGATACTGTTTCTTTTGTAACATACACGCTCTCAATTCCAAAGTCCTTAAAATGTAAATGCTTGCTTTACACTGTAATGATGAAAGTAGACGAAAGTATCAGAGACTCTAGCACCGAAGCAATTTTCCACTTTGAGATTTCAGGCCCTGTAAACCTAAGCTTGAGGTGAGAGATACGGGCAGGAGGCACGAATGCTCATACCTGACCGATCTTATTTAAATAAGCAACAGGAGCAAGGATTTTCTGAGCTGTGGCTAGTCACTAGTCAGAAGCAGGAATATTATCTCCAGAGTAAATAATGTCCTGGAGGACCAGTGGCTACCCAAATCGCTTCTTTAAAAAATAGTAAACTGCTCCAGGCTGCTATTATTAAGCCTCAGATCCAATGGGAAGTTGAACCTTTGATCTGTTTAGGGTACTGTGTATTTGCATTTTATAATGAGATCAAAGCAAGGTCCAGGGCCCCTGCAGAAGGCAGTTCCATGCCCCATCTCTGCACACTCAACAATTTACAGACCAAAGCTATATTTCCCTGTTAACAAGATCATGTAAGAGCTATGGACCTCAGTGAAAATGCAGTGGGAGATTCAATGTTTGTTAGGCAATCAAAGCAGCTTCCGTTCTCTTCCAACTAATTTTCTTTTCCTGTACACAGGTGTAGAAGAGAAAAATAAAATAAAAATCATGCCAGTAGCAACAATCTCTTCTTCAGTTAAAGTTCAAGAGCGAACATTTCAAGCGTTTTTTAAAACTGGTTGAGAATTGCTCCCGAATTTCTCTGGCATTTTTCACCTGGAAGAAATGCAGAGGGGAATTTACACACTTTGCCTGAAGTGAGCCTACAACGAGCCGGGAGAAGGTTTGAGATGAACATGGAGGTCAACATTTCAGCTTTTTTTTTTATAAAGAAAAAATAGACCCAAAAAGAAATCAAACATACTGTCACTCTGTCTATGGCTGAGCTGAGCTGAGATATTTTCAGACAATCAAAGTGGACATTATAGTAAGAGTCAAATTAGCCAACAAGATCGACTGTTGTTACAAAATGTAATGAAATAATCCTGAATTTGTAAATAAAAACTACAACCATATTTTCATATACATATGCAATTCTAATTTTGTACTATTAGGGACTTTTAAAATCCTCTGAGTTTAATTCTTAAACAGTAATACAGTTGCAAACATGCTTTATTATGAGTAATTTATTTTTAAACAATTTTTGTATAAAAACAAAAGAAATATCTTAATATCTACGATTAAATATAGTCATTTTTTATTGTCAACTAGATAAAGAGTATAACTTCTCAAACTGCTTTTTTATGAAACAATATGACAAAGCAAACTCATTTAAATCAAACTCAGAAATGACTGTAAAGACAAACTACTCTAGTGGTCTTCTAAAATACTGTCCATCTACAAAGTTGATTAGGGGAATACCCTCCTCTGTCACGCAGCAGTCTCTTTCAGGTGTCTTGAAGCCACACGTCTGCAAATCATTTATGCAACATGTGCCCCACAAACAGTCGTAGTGAAAGTGAGAGAACCATGATTTGCCTTTCGTGACACGCAAGAGAGCATCTGTGCAGAGAAAAGGCTGATTCGGGCACTTGTGACACACTTGTTAATTTCATTCAAATGCTAACCTCAACCTTTGAAAAAAAACAAAGACTTTAACTTATGACTTGGTAGTGTATGTTCTAAAACACTGAATAAGACCACTAGGTAAATCCCAAGTCTCATCTTCGCTAAGCGGCAACGACGGAGAGACAAGCATCATCTTCTGACCTTGTGGCTGAGGAATATTCCCATTTATGTTTTAATCTCAGGAGTTATCGGACCAGCTGACGTCACAGAGATTAAGCAGCACATATTTGTTATGACAAAGAAGACAAAACATAAGAGAAAAGAACTTTTTAGATACATCTTTTAAATATAGCTTTCGGTAAACCTAAAGGTCTTCAAGCAATATAATGGATCTTCTTTGCATGGAACAGAAGGCTGCAGAAGCTAAAGTATATGAGCTGAATCATGCACACGACTGCTTAGACAAACCTGCAAAACATGAATCAAAAATGCCTCAGAGAGCCAGAGAGGGTGTTAAGAAAATCACCAACTAATTGCTTGCTCATAGATGCCGAGCACATATTCGGCACTCTCAAGGCAGCGCTTACTTTTTTCCTTTTTTTATTTTAGTTTTTATTTATTTATTTATTTATTTTATTGACCTTGATGAATTATCTGTTTTTATTGACAGCACTTATTGATATTTCTTAAAAGCGCAGGCTAATGGAGTTTTATTGAGATGATTAAATGAGCTGCTGGTGCCCAGATTAGCCAGGTCTCATCTCTCAGACACAGCTTGCATTATCATACAGAACAGACGCATGCGTGTGTTGAGTCCCAAATTCCTGCGACTGACATCTCCAGGGGAACAGAGGAGCGATGACTACATCCGACCTACATTCACCCCACCCCAGCATGCTTGCTTCCAACTAATTACACACACAAACATACTCAGTCACACTATAGGTGGATTCATATCATAACGGTCACAGTGCAGGGAGAATTGCAAGCATATTACAGAATTATACAATTTCAATTAGCCGTTTTGTTACTTCCAAATCTTTTGAGTATCTGCTTGGATTTTAAAGGGAGAAAAAAAAAACCTTTACAAGCGTAAAAGCTACAAGTGACCTCCTGGTGATTGGGAGAGGAACCTTTCCCAAGGCTTTTGCACAGGCTTGGATGAAAATATCATTTGTGTGATGGGATGTGAAAATTCTCCAAGCACAAAAACATTAGAAACAAACCTAAGGCTACTGGAGCTTGTTCAAATGCCCCGGGCACGGAAACAGTTATATTGGATTTCATTCAAATGTCTTATGCAATGAGAGATTTATACATATTCCATGTGCATTATTCTTGTTGTTTAGATTCTCAGAAAATCTATGACAGGGAAAACACCTTATTAACAAGAACTGAGGGGGGGAAAAAAAATTTGTGACGCAGGCTCCAGCCTATGAGCACATCTTAAAACCGCTTTTTCAGCGTTTCCTGCGCTGTACAGCATCCTGGTTAGAGTGATGTGGTTTTTCACACTTTTAAATGTGAGGGGTATTTCTACAGTTGCAGCCCACATTTAGGCCAGAATCTGTCGATCTATGCAAACCTTTACCAAACTAGAAAGCGCCTGAAGAGCGTCAATCGTCACCAGCGCTGACTAATTCAGTAACTTGCTCTCATATCGAAGACATCATTGCAGTTACGTCAAATCTATTTTAAACTCGACTCTGAAAGAAGCACTTTTCATTCCAACAACTTCAAGATAGCACACTGTGGTTTTGAGTATATTTAAAAAAAAAAAAAGAAGCTAAAATCTAACAAGTGCCCTCATATTTTTGAAAATATATCGCATTTGCGATAATATCGCGACATGATCAAGTGCAATTTTCTAACCGCAAAGGCTGCGATTATACTCTGGACATGTCCAAATTCATGGGCTGCATCCTCCTGAGGCCGCATTTGTAGACCGATTACATCACAGCGACGCGCCGAAGGCTGTCCAAATTACTACCATATCCCAGAATTCATAGCGCGGCCCAGCCAAACTCCAGTTTCCAACAATGGCGGCCGCTACTAAGTTTTAAAATTACTCATACTAATCTTTCTGGGTCACAAAATAAACTTTTAACATATTTTCAGGCGAGAAAGTAGTTGTGTAAACATCAAATATCTGCTCGGTTTATCAAGATATCCCATATTTGCAAAAGTGCTTCGACGTTTTCAGAGGCGTCTGCTACCCACCAGCTCGACAGCTAGCCGGGAGCTCGAGGGTTACTGATGCGGCCGAGAACGGCACAACTCCCGGCACATCATTTTCAGATCACCGCGGAGTTTCGCTGCTCGGGTTAAACGTAATATATAAGTCACTTAGACAACCTAAAAATGTTATTGTTGGGCTTTTTTCAGTGTTTTGTTTGTTCGTGAGTAAATCGGTTTGGCTGAGATTAAAGTTATTAGATTAGATAAAATAAAACTTTATTAATCCCCCGGGTGGGTTCCTCCTTGGTTTTCACACAGCTGACTAAACGTCAAACAGAAAACTTATTAAACAGAAGTATGAGACAGTCGAGAATTTACACCAGTGTCTGGTTATATTTTAGATAGCAAGAAGCAGACGGCCGAGTTTATTAAACTCCACCGAGACAGCGGTGATGCTAATCAGAACTAGCCTTCTGATTCAGAAGGCTAGACCGTCCAATTTCACGCCTTTAAACTTTAAAGGCGTGTTTGTGTGTGTGTTTATACAATTGCTATTATGTTTGCACTTTATGTGTAATGTTACTGACTGCAGAGATCAGTAAGATGTGTGTATTTTTTATTTATTAGTTTTATTTATTTAATATTATTTTTTAATTGAATGACTGTCTAGTAGTTCACAGATGTCGAAAAACTGAGTGTGGTAAAGCCACTGATTTTGTTTATGTATATTTCTGCAATCTGCACATTGTACTGACTTTCATTTTAATGTTTACACCAGGGTTCCTTGTCAGCACTTTATGCTCAGATGTTTGTAAGCTAAAAATAAACTATTGTGTATGTTCAAATATACTGTTGTGATTGAAGAAGTTAAATAAAAATGTCAGTCATCAATTCATGCATCACCTCATGTCATCATAACAGAGGTCTGTCTTCCAGGAAAGAACAGTTTAAAATTAATGTAATATAGTATTGGCCATACTATATGATGTATTGCTTGTCTTTGTTTAATAATACAGAAGACAAAGACCTTAAAAAATAATCGCATATCGCATCGCAATCGCAATATTGGGGCAAAAAAAATCGCAATTAGATTATTTTCCATAATCGTTCAGCCCTACTATGCGTCGCCAGGTGTTTCATCAGATTTGAGGTGTTACCTCCTTTGCACAGTATCAGCTTAAAGCACTTGTTGCAGGCTGCTGAGTTTGGATCTTTTGCTGTGAAGTACAGCCAGACTTTTTATTCTGTAGCTCTGCTCTAAAAGAACGTACATACCTGGGCCTGCCTACTATCCTCGGAAAGGTAAAATGATTGGCTAGAATCCAAAGTGTATGACGTCTCAGGGAAAAAAGCACTGAAATAAAGCACCGAAATGTGCGCTGCTTTTCAGTCTGGTTACTACTGTTTATGTCAGAACCGATACCGGTACCCATCCCTACTTGCAGCAAGAAAAAACAAAAGTCCAGAAACACTGTTGCATCAGATCAGCTGCGTGTTATCGCTCAGTCACATTGGAGTAAAAATAAAATGTTAACCTTAGCGTACAGGGTTTGAATTGTTTTCACATTATGCGACTAACTGCAAGTAGTTGCAACAACCGACTAGCTGTCCTTAACTGAGCAACACACCCATCATCTAGGCAACCACTTTGGATCACATAGTGATTGCACTGGTTGCCTGCTGCCTGGCAACTGGTCTCCAAACAATTGTGGTCTTACTCATATCAACTGCAATTACCGTTTCTGAATTTCTCTATGAGGTACTGGCTCAACTCTGAATGCAAGCAACAGACTGTGTGTATACATTGAAGTCGTTTTAAAGACTGCAACTGACTGCAAGTACGACCAGGTTCCCATCTTGAAAGCAACCATTTCAAAGGGAATGAGATCGCATTGCACACGGTTGCAGTATTTTTAGGTTTGCTGCAGTCTCCAACCACCGTTTGTCCTAGTGTGACTCTAGCGTTATGATTTAGATTTCTGTGGTGAATCTTTGTAGAGCTTACAACGTAACCCACTTAAGCATCCGGCACTGTTACCAGCATTCATACTTTTGCACAGTGTTTTATATTTTAATCGACTTGGGGTTGTCTCCTGGTGCTTTATATGCAGAGCTAGCCACGATAGAAACTAAATGCTGGGGCTTTTTTCCCCCTCCTGGGTCCCTAACTCTTTGTTGCGGTCCATTTTTTCCCTCCTTGGAGGTAAGCATAATTGTCCACTTCTTTGTACATTCTCTCACATCCATTCTGATGGTGTTGTCAATCTCCCTCCAGGAATTTGCTGAAATCTATGAGTCCTTATATTGAGGCTATGATTATTATTTCTTATACTGAGGTGATGATGGTTATTCTCTCACTGACAAATTCAAATTTTGCAACAGAAAAGTAGCCAGAAATGCACAGAAGGCATCAACAGTCTTGAAAAGGCCAATCTGAATAGTGAATTGTGGTTCCTTTTACAAGGAGGTGCTAGTTGGGTTAGAGCGTACAGTTTCAGAGGGATTTGAGGTTAAGATATACCCAAGATGTAGATTTAACACATTAGAATAAATCTTCCGTTTGGCATGTTGAATTTGTACCCTTTAAAAAAAAAAAAAAAAAAAAGTTTATACAATTCGTGGAAAAAAAAATAGTTATCAATACACTGATGCCAATTCATTACATTTTAATAGAAAATGCATTAAACAGATCTTCAAATTATTTAAGCAGGGTCACTACTCTATGACTGTTTATGGCAGCAGTTATGAAATGAATGAGGGTAAAGTGAAGGCAAAAACACCCAACTTGAAGAGAAGAAGATGAAAATCAGAGGGGTGTAATTTTTGACCACTGGTGAAACCAAATCAGAGTTAATCATATTTGTTGCCAGATTAGTGTGATTAGATAATAATAATACACATGCTGACACCACGCTGCAACAAATAAACACCTAAAGACCACATGTAGGGATATTTTTTCTTTAAAAATTAAAGCAATGGTGGGTGCTTGCCTTGTACTGTATTGCAGAGTGTCTGCATCGTGATAAGCATCATCATAGCAGACAGCATATCACGACAGCGTCATTACACGTTTCTACTATACCCCTCATCTAAACCATTAATATGATACACAGTTTGAAGTTTTGAAATAAATTAAACATTGGTATCAGCTACAAATGAAGCCACATACACATCCTTAATGCTACTTCTACTTATTTAGAGTGTAGGCTTTTTGCAACAAGTTTACATAACGTCCTGTTCTTACTGACTGTTGGAAAAAGCCACGCTTCACAACATAAGAACCAAAAGACACATTAGCAGCAAAACACTTGGGTAATTTAATATAATTTCTTCTTTTCTGCTGTAACTACAGTGGAACTGTAACTCAGTGGGAAGACCAAAGCGTCAACCCTGCCAGCAGCATCAGTTTGATTCCCACTGAGGCCACCCACTCTAAAATGTATAAAAAGTGTGTGTATTCACAGTGCTTGGGATAAGTGTCAACTACATGCTATGTCTTATCTACAGTTATTTTAGTTGGGCTAGTCTGTCACACCCTCACATTTCTGAGCAGTAAAGTCTGTGGATATGTAGGAGTTCACCAAGTCCACTACAACCCACCTAAATTATCATCTACTCATGGCTGCTCTGAATAAGAAAGCAGCATTTAAAGTATCTCAGTAGGTACAGTCTATCCAATGATTGCAACATGTTCTGCAACTGGATTTCCTCACAATCCAAAAACAAAGGCGGTGAAAAACGCTCCTCTAGCCTTATACCAGCGTCTGGCGAAAAATCATTTGGCAATGAATTTAACATTTCATTGCACACGGAGGTAGGTGGTATACAAAATGCAGAGCTGAAAATGCCTGTAACTCAATGCAGGAACACATGCAGTCTGACGGCACATATGCTGCTGTGTTACTGACAACTAAATAAGGGATGATGAAGGTAAAAGAGGAAACAAAGGCTGCAAAATAAAACAATTCATTTCCTTACAAAAGGGGCCTTGCCACAAAAGCTAAAATCAATCCATTTATAATAACACATGCTTTCTCATCTCCCCCTCACACACACACCTCAGTGCAGCCTGTACACATGCCAGATCTTGTCGCCCCAGGAAATGGGCTTCATACATCTTGTCTGACTGCAATAAAGCAGTGCCTAAGATTCTATTTCCAATAAACGTCGACTGATTGGAAAACTCATTCTAATATCAATTTCCATCTGGGCCCTTTAAAAGGCAATCAGCATAGCTTCATCTCGGTATATCATGGGCTCCTTGAGATGATGACACAGCACTGGCTCTCTCCTTCTGCATAATGGCCTTCTCCTATCAAGGCATCTGCAATGAATAATACCACCCATGAATGGGCTATTTAGTCTGTGTTCGCACAGATAGGGGCCACTTCCCTGAATATTAATCCAGGGTTTTACACTTCATATGGTTCTCTCAGGGCTGCACCATTTTTCATTCGGAGGACTGAGGCACTTAGTGTGATTTGGCACACTCATAGTTTCTCTCCAAGCTTTCTCAGAAGTGACAATGGTGATTACCAACAGAATCTCACTTTGTTTAAGACATCCAGATCCCACCAAACTACAATTTAAGTCAAAGAATTTCTTCGACGAATGTTGTCAGCAGCTCATCTCAAAAACGTAAGGTCAAAGGAGAATCTAACCAAACGCACAGCCAAATGAAAGAGCAACAACGATAATATTCAATATTCTGGATATCAGATGTCTGTTAAAGGATAACCTTGGTGGTTTTTCTAAATGTAATAATGTACAGGTCTGAACAGCTCGTTTTGCCTTAGCATTTGCTTTTCAAAAAAATAGAAAACAAATAAAACATGGCAGTCAAAGCATGAAAAGCCCAACTAAATGCAAAATTATTATTGCATTTCCTCATCTCCATAGAATTAATAGTCAAGATTTCTTTTTCCTCACCTTCCAGCCACTGCCCGCCTCCCTGTAGTAGGGAAAGTTATCACAGATCCACTGGTAGATCTCGCTCAGTGTCATCTTCTTCTTTGGCGAGCTGTTGATAGCAAACGTGATAAGGCTGGCGTAGCTGTAGGGCGGCTTGCCATCCTTGTGCTGCTGCACCTCCTCCTGGTCCAGCGTGGTGTTGGGATCGAGCAGGGCGCTCTTCTTTCCCATGCCGGGCCCGTGGGCATTCTGGGCATCAGCCTTGCGAATGGCCGCCTGCATGGTTAGCTGAGGGAGCCAATCCATGGAGGTCAGGCTGCTTTCCAGCTCCGACGTCATGGTGACGACCGGCTGGACAAAAGGGGGTGGGGAAAATGTGAAGGTGTTGGTGGTAGCTGTTGGTGTTGGTGACTGATGGAGAGCAGACCAGGTGTGGAATAACAAAGGCGAGTGGGGAATGAAGTTAAGGCTCCCTCAGCTCAGGACATCAGCATACCATCTTCTGGAGATCAGCTGTAGAGAAACAGCAAAGAGACATGCTTAAATAAGTCAACCAGCCTGTGTGATAAGGAGAAATTAAACGTTGGGAATGTAGAGAAGGAAACAGCTCCAATATCAAAAACCAGGCGTGTTTATAAAGCATGCTTATATTTGCTGTGCAGTAGATCACAAGCCAACCACTTTCTCCACCACTTGCTGCTCTGAAAGCTGACTCATAGCTGGGACTCCATCTGCACAGAGAGAGTAAATGCCAGGCAATTGTTTTCACAACTGCCAGCCAAATGGGGGAATGGCTCAGGAGGAATTCCGACTCTCTTGAGGGTAGTAAACCCCCTCTCTATTTTTCCTGCCTGCCTCCTTCCCCACCACCCCTTCCCCCTCAAATCGACCCTCTGCTGTAAACAAGCCAGCTAGTGTCATCTTGCAAACTGTTTCGCCGCCCGTAACAGCCTGTCTCGCTGTCCCTCTCGGCACACTGCCCTCTGCGTCTTAAAATAGGGGGGCAGAGAAAAGCCTAAAGTTACCAAGATAGGTTAAAGGACGTGTGTGTGTGTGTGTGTGTGTGTGTGTGTGTGTGTGTGTGTGTGTGTGTGTGTGTGTGTGTGTGTGAGTGAGAGAGAGAGAGAGAGAGAGAGAGAATGAAAATGCAATCAGGCTGAGGGGAGAATGAGGACTCCTCACCGAGTTGTGGGATTTTTCTCTTGACTAAGCACACTCACACAAGTGTGTTTGTTAGTGTGAGAGAGCATGTGAGAGTTTGAGTGCATGTCAGGCTGGAAATAACACAGTCTTGACAACACTTAACAGGTCAAATATCTTTCAAAAATAGTGTTTGTGTACCCTTGTGATGCCACTGAACCAGATTTTTCAAACTTTTTAAGCACATTTGAGAATAATGAGTATTTTTGCTAAATACAACTAATAAATTTTACTTGTTATACTAATAATTATTTTTATTAAAACATGCTACAAAAAAGGAACCTCGGTTTGTCTGAATGCAGTTTTACAAGTATTAAAAATATCTACTCCATTACTGACATCGAACTTTTAAAATCTCAGATTTGTTTTATATCCGTTTACTTAATGAGCAAGTCAAAAAACATGGCAAGACAGACACAAAAAACATAATTTATATGCTGCTCTGCTTACCATCTGAAATGCATCAGGAAGAGTACGAAATTCCCAAATTGGCCGGCAGTTTGTGAGAAGCAGTATATGGCTGTCCCTTTCAATTGATCTCTCACAGTAGGGGTTAGCTAGTGCCCAGCAGCCAATTCAATATCTGCTATCAGTCCAGACAGGCAGAGCAGATGATGAAGGCATTTCCACACATCCAAACAGAATTCGGAGAAAGGAAAAACCAAAACCGGCTGCGGGAGATCATTAATGGATTGGCGCAGTGGTCTTAAATCTTCCCTTAGTATAATCAGGGTCAGGTTTCATCAGCCGCTGTTAAGTTTCTAATCCAAGTTTTTCTGAACAAAATGCATTAAAATATTTTATTCATTCCATTTCTTGCCTGCTATTAAACTGATATAATTCCTATAAAGGATGCTCCGAGTATCAAAAACTCCCATTTTCAGGGCTAAGAAAGATGGATCTGACAGAGAAAAGTAGCTATGGTTACCTTGAATTTATGCCAGAATGTTTCAAAAACTACTTTTATGTTTGAGCCCCCCCCCCCATACACACGCTATGTGTACCCAAACTCTGGGCGTTTGTAACATACAGAGCATGAAGGAAAACATAGAAACACTTTCTGCTGGAAAATGAAAAGTTTAGAAAGATGTTTTGATACTTGATTCCCTCCTTGATATTGTTACCTCGAGAATCTGTGGTAATGGATCAAAATCAAGCTGTTCAGACAAGCCTTATGAAACTCAAACATATTTTGAATCTGTTGTTTTTATTCTTCATTAGCACTTACATCATGGCTGTTCACGGACAACACAGGAGAACTGAAACTTCTCCCCCATCCTCTGCAGTCATGAGCAGACTGATAAATGAAGAGGCTTGCTGACTGACTATACTGACAGGTGAGTCAGACTAATGGTGAATAACTCTTCCTCATCATACAAATAAATACAAGGCATCTCCACCCTGTAACTGAACTGAAGGTGACTCACAGGGCTGCTGACAGTAATTTTCCCTCTATGAGTAGAAGCCCACTGAAATACAAAACTAATTAGATTTTAAAATTAATCTACACATTATACACCGTACAGGCCTCCGGTACAGATTTTACATCAGTGTCGTGCAGTCTCTGAAAGTGCAGCCAGTACAGCGTCCATTTTGAGATACTATGTGGTACTCTTAAACTGATCTCAGTTCAGTCAATAGCCCATTTAATTGATGTTCACACTGTTAAGTAGGGTTGCAACTATTATTTTAATCAATCAATCTGCGGAGCATTTCCTCGACTGATTAACTGCTGGGCCAGCACACTTAGCTTTAATCTTGTGTCATGCTTTTGTCCTATCACAGATGTTCTGAAAAAGGCACAAAGCACACATGAATGACAAGGTATAACTATAATATCCGACAATTTGTCTTATAAAAATTTTTTTAAGTAATTAATTTCTCACTGTTTTATTGTTGATCCACTATTTGACTAACTGTTTAGAGCTTGTTCAACACAAATAATCAAGATTTAATATGAAATACTTTGCCTACATTAAAAGAAACTAACCCCAGGTTACAGTCTGTCACTTAGTTTAGACTGTCAGAACATGCCCAAGCGACAGTATTGTTTGGCCTTTGATTTGAGTCTGTTGCTATGCAACATGCTGACGTCACAATACGTCACTGAAAGTTTTGTTGGTTTCAACTTGTTGTTACTGATGTGAAATTACGATACAATGCTGTCATAAGGTCCTGTAGGTGCATAAATGCTACAAATAGGTCCTTTTAGCCCATTTCTAAGTAGTTGCAAGATAACATGACCATGTCTTAATATTCAATATAGATAAGAACCTTCAGGGGACCAAGACAGAGTAAAACACACACTGAAGTCAACTACAAAATAAAAGTTGACAAAATGTCAGGCAATAAGCCATGCTTATACATCAGTGTTTTTGTACAAGTATTTCTAAAAGTCTGCCCCTCCTGCATTATTAAATACAGCATGTTGCCATCAGAAAAGCAGAAGAGAGTTAAAAGAAAAGAGAAAAAAAGAGAGAGACTTATGTGTAATGTTTTCACAAAATACTGAGCATAAAGGGGGCATGCAAGGAGGAAGCAGGCTGAGCCTTCTGTTGGCCAGCAGAGGTGAGGTGACTGAGACAAGGGTTGATGAAAAGTGCTCCGCCCGATACATGGAGACGCATGCCATTTGACCCTCCACGCTAATGATCCAGCTGCTACATAATCTGCAGGGCCAAGATGGTGACTTAATTAGAAAACCTTGTTCTGTGGCAGGAATGATGAAGCGCAACACAAGGAGGCAGTAAGACGGCCTCCCAGCTGCCTTCATTATCCAAGCAGTGGGACAGTCAATGCAGGGATGTGCCCGAGCCCACTGCTGCATCACAGAGGGCTGTCTGATTACATACACCAACAGATTTGGGGGTGGGCAGAGGAGGCGGGGAAGACGAGAAAAGCCAGAGGACATGGAACGGTGGGGGTGAGCTTGAAGGGCACAACCTAGATGACATCAGGCCTGGTACAGAGCAGAAAGTGGAAATGGTCTGCATCCAAGGGGTCTTTGAGTTCAGGCTGTATCATTAGGTGCCAAAGGGAAAAGGCTGCAATGCCACACACATGGAGACACTTTGATCTAGCTGTAGGAAAATGAGGTTCCGTCACTGTCATCGCCAACAAAAAAAAAGAAAAAAGAAAAACATCTTTCTCCATCTCTCCACTTTAATTTGTTTTTAGAATGGCGTGCCAAGAGTATTTTTTGAGTGCTGAGAGGGAGAAATGGACAGTCAAATCTATTCTCTATTCAAGACTCAACATTTCTTTATCCTCCAGGGATTAATGGCAGATTTAGTTCTGAACGAAAAAATGAAGGCGTATTTGAAACATCTTAATTTACCAACTTCTTGACAGGACTTATCAACAGTCCTGCTGCCAGCAGAGCACTGACAGCAAATCAGTGATTGTGTTTGGTGTCTCAGCTACTAAGTTTGAAGTGGCTCAATCAAACTGACAGCATGGCTATAATACATATGCCAAGATATCTTTTATTCAAGAATCCCCAACGAGGCAACAAGCTGAGTAACGACCAGGGATTACTCAACGTAACACAGCAGATTACGTCAACTCGTGTTAGGCAAGCATGTACCGAGCCACCAGTCAGCAACTGCGTCATAAAATCAGTGCTGTACTCCCGTCACCACTATTGCAAAATTCATGCCTGCACTTAGCAAGCACTTAAAATTTTAGTACCCCCACAACAATGCATGGCCCAGAGAGAAATTAATATTTCAGCTGTGATATTAATACTGTGTATGACACTTAAATGACTTCAAACATTTTTTACAGTGACAGTAAGCATGTCTTTAATCGCAATATAGAAAGCGAGGAGGGTTGATGAATGGGTGAACGTCTGCATGAAGTATACTAACATCATTACAGGCGTGTACGTACAGAGTGTTTCCTGAGATGGCTAAACAATGTCTGGAACCTTCTTCTGTGACATCGGAGGTAGGGATACACTGTATCTTTCCAAAATAGACAGTTTCATACTTAACCACGTTATGCAGCAAATGGTCGGATGCGAGGGTATGAAAATATGCAATCTTTGAACTCTGAACCACAATCACATCTCACTGCAGCCTTCTGAAAGACTTCCAAACAGCAGTGTTTAAGATGTGGTATGACCCAATCGGCGTAGATTTTTACTGGATCGTGAAGAATAAAACCTCCAAAATGTTCAGGTGTGTTTCCAGTTCACTCTTTACTTTGGCACTTACACAGCTGCTTTTAACTAGGTATTAATTACCATAGCTCCTTATGGCTAATTAGCATAAGCTACATGAGCACATGGCTGATTTGCATCAGATAACATCTAAACATTACAAGAGCCATTTCGAAACAGCCATTCCTGAACCTATACTTACACAAAAGCATTTACAACCACCACAAAATGAGCGCTCCGTTTACAAAAAAAAAAAAAAAAAAAAAAACTTAACTGTGCATTACAGCTCAGAGCTTGGCTAACTACACAGTAAGCTTCAGTGAAACGACAAAACGAAATCTTGGTTATTTTATTGCATTTATATTTAAGCTTTACACAGTGCCTCGTCTCTAATATGTTATTTATTAATAATGCAATGGGAGGTCATAGCAGTAGCAACAGGCTTGGGTTGTGGGGTATCAGCAGTGGAAATCTGCATGGCAGCTTTGGCTTGTCCAATTTCATCCAACAGCTCTTAACCAGCCTATTAAATAGTCTTACTTACATAAAGCGAATAATTATATTCATACAATATGTCAATACATATGACACAAGAGGGGACCTTGAGCAACCATCTCTATGTGACAATTCTGCTTAACATTTGTGACCTATACTCTAGTTTAACAGTTCTGAACCTGGGACTGCATGCACAATACAAAAGTTCAATCTGTGTCCAGTATCCAGCTTTAATAGCAATTACAGCCTCAGTTTCAAACAACTGGCAAACATATACTAATGATTCCTGAAAGACGAGCATGGAATTCAAACTGTTGCAATATACTGTCTCTTTCCCTCATAAAATAAATTCTCGAGCTGACCACTGTTGTGATTTGGCACTATATAAATACAACTGAAGTAATGTTTTGAGAAAAACTACCCACAAAATATCCTATAAAAAGGTCACTCTGCTCTTGTCACACATTGCCTCAGTGCCAATGAATGAAACTAACAGACAGGACATTCATCAAAAAGGGAACTAGTAACTGAAGCAGAAGTGCTGCATGCACACGAAAGGGAAGTAGGCAGAACAAAACGTGAATTAAATAGGTTTTACTATTTGAATTACAGTTTTTTTTTTCCTGTCCAGAGAGAAAAGCAAAAAAACAACAAACAAACAAACAAAAAAAACAGGCTATTGTGGATTTGCAGTAGGAAGCAGCACTTAAAGAACTGACATGCACCCCATAGCCAATGCAAATCAAAAATAACTGCACTAACTGAAACAGCAAGCAGGTTTGTCATCCGTCATTTCTCTCTCTCTCTCTCTTTTTTTTTTTTTTTTTTTTAAATGCAAGGTCAATGAATCAGAAAAAATAAAACCGTTATTATGCTTGTCTAAAGAAATGCATGTGTTAACCTGCATCTCGACTATCTGTGTATCAAAAAACAGCGCCTGTCACTGTGTCTGTGCTCACTGCAGGAACTACTGAGGACAATGCAAAAGCTGTCATTTTAACTCGGCATGAGTAAAAACATGTTTATACGTGACTCTATACTAGCGCTGGGCGATATATCGTTTTTTTGGGTTTTTTTTAAAATATCGATATATTTTTATATGAGATATAAGATGTGACGATATCCTTTATATCGATATAGTCTATGTTACGTTATAATTATAGTTGTGGAGCCTCTCTTTCGTCCACTTTTGTCTTTACGCAACGTTACTCGACCTCGCCTCTCTCCTTCACTAAACACAACTCCCCCTCCTTCCCCATCGCTTCACCTGCAGGCAGCGACAAGATGGACATGGCAAATCTCCGTTAACGAGTTACTGCGCATCGCCCCATGCGTGGGGCTGGACGGCGTCAACGTGTTAATGACCTAACCACGCTAACAAGCTAACCACGCTAACGCCATGCACGGCCTGAAATCCTTTCATTTTCTCAAAAGTTGACAGCGCGCCTTATGTATGAATTCTGGTTGTGCTTGACCGCGAACCGATTTAATGTGGTACACAGCGCTCAGCAATCTGTCAAAAAAAAAAAAAAAAAAATGTTTTAGTACGACTTTGGTAAGCTACAGAGCTGCACCACTTGATGGATTGTCGGAGCATTATGGCTACCGAGGAGCCTCGCGTAGTAATACGTACTGTGCTTCAACGTAATATTACCGTCTTGTGTGTGTGTATAAGGACCATAAATGGCACCTGTTAAGACACATGGTTACAAAGCGGATTTCAAACTCCAGGCTGTCAGTCACGCAGTAGAACTTTTGGGAACAGAGCTGCTGTGAAATCTGTCTTTGTTATTATGCTCAGTGTATTTTAGTTTACATTTTGACTGCACAATTGTGAGCTCTTTGTTATGCACAAAAACAACAGTTTTCTTTTATTTATGGAGCATTATTATTTAATAAATGTTCAATTTATTTTTGAGTAGTTTTTTTCATGTACATCTATGCTGTATGTTAATAAAAGTGCCTGTGTGCAAACACAACAACACAAACGAGCAAAATACAAGAATGGCCAACCTGAAACATATATTTATTAGTTTCAGGTTGGCCATTCTTGTATTTTGCTCGTTTGTGTTGTTGTGTTTGCACATCTCTGTTGCTTGTGGGGCTCGCACACAAGAATTTCACTCGCATGTGCTGTGCCAGTGTGCCTGCACATGTGATGTGACAATAAAAAGTGATTTGATTTGATTTGATTTGAAAAGTGCCTGTGTGACATCTGGGACACAGCTTTGACTAAGAACTGTCTTTCTGTTCTTACTTTATGGTTTTTTAAAAAAAAAATATCGAGATATATATCTTATATTGCCATCCAGCTAAAAAATATCGAGATATGAATTTTGGGTCATATCGCCCAACCCTACTCTATACTATAACACAAGGTGAACACGGTATACAAATTCTCTACAATTAAAGCTTACAAAAACGTTTGCTCAATATGACTAATTATTATAGGTGTTTATACCAATCAGCGATTAATCAGCGATTAAGTGGGGGGTACAAAGTGACCACTCTAAAGCCCATTAATAAATATGTTGACTGGAGTGTGGGGTGAACTGAAGGGGTTACATTTCAAAATCCTTAGTCAATTCCCTTCAGACCCTTTAGGTGCATCTAAAATACAACCCCTTTCAGATGCATAACTCTCTCATTGCCTTTATCTAAAGGCTCCTCCCAGTTTCATCCAAACATTTCAATGGCTCTGACAGACAGAAGAAGCCCCAGTACTAGTGTTATATCATGTCCTATGTGTTAACAGTACATCAGAGATGTATAATGCATTATGTCAGAGTTCGCTATATTTTGATATTATTTTTGATAACTGAAGCCATGTAATCCAAGTAGCCACGCTTTAATAAACTTCAGTAAACAGATGGAACAAGTGTTAAACTGTAGCTTGCAAACCACACTTCGCTGGCCTGAAGTGCAGATCACAATGTAATTTGCTGTTAGATTCTGATCAATTCCATCTCTGTGTCAGGGATAATTTTTCATACATAATTAACGAGGTTACTGCTGTTGTGCCACACGTCTAAATGGGCAGAACTCTTTGGATTTGGAGAGGCTTACGGATGACTTCTGATGCAGTTTGGCACTGCGAGTGTGTAATAAACTCAGAAGAAAGGCTTCCAGAAACAGCTGGAAGCAACAGACGAACTTCAGCTCCCGTTAGCATTTCATCAGAACTCGGATTACAGTCATTAACGGGGAATCTCATTAGACTGGCTCCTCAACGCGGTTAGGACTTAACCATAAATGACGTGAAATTGTAGATCAAAGTGAAGGAACACTCAAAATGCAACATACGTGAAAGGTGTTTGGCATTTCTGGAGAGTTCTGTATACACCTTCAATAACTGAAGGCATGCAAATGGAGCGTCCTGCACTCTGATGTTTATGGATCAGTGTAGAAATGTGTTGCTCTCTGTCCATTGTGCAACAAAAAGTCTGTTTGTTAACATTGTTATTTGCAAATATTGCTATCCCTACTGTATAACAAGAATAAACGTATTTAGGATAATGCAGCATCACCTCATAATAGATCCTACTCAAGGTATAACAGACGTCTATGGATTTTCAGGACACTGTGTGCAGCAGCGTGTTTGAGGAAGGGTTACTAAAATATCTTAAATGCGTTCATTTTTTAAACATTTAGAATTGAGAATTTTGTTCAACACAAGTCAACAAAAGTTAGAATGACTTAAATTACTTTCAATATGTTTTTTAAAGATTACTGATAGTTGACCTCACTTCCTAAGTGAGTTACCAGCAAGAGTCTATGTGAAGACATCTCTTTTTATAGCCTCCTAGGACCTGGCGTCCATATATGTGGGTGGACATCACATTTTCGGTTATTTAGACCAAAATACTCAATTTTGCTCTACAAAGGCCTGATGTCCACTTAGGAGGACATTATACTGTTACTGTTCTATCTAAATCTTGAACGAATATCCTCATACGTGGCTCTCATTTTTTCTTAGAAACAAAAATCAGGTAAAAAAAACGAACAAAAAAAAAAAAAAAAATCTGGTAATTCTTTGTTTTTACATTCATCGGGCCCCAATATGCCCAAATATCAAAGAGAAATCAAAAATGCATGCCGTGTAAGAGTTCGGGTCTTAGGTGGTTAAGGCTCTTTGATTAAGTTGTAAAGCAAGGCAGGACTAGTTTACTGTGCAACCTAAACTTTTTTTTTTTTTTTTTTTTTTTCACCAATCTCAATTTATTCAGTCATTGGCTAGCATTAGAAATATGTAAATATATATACACACACATTAGTTATACAAAATAGGTCATCAGCTGCATTAATCCATTAAAATATTTAACTTCTTTTGCAGGCTGTGCGTTGCCATTATGAGTTTTCAGTTTGCCATTTCCTCTCAAGTTTCTATAGAATGACAAATGCTTGCTGTAATAGGAAAAAATTATTTTTATTGTATAATAAGGCTATACCACAGTCAACCCATTTTATTTCGTACCTAGAACACAGAGTTGCCTACCGAGAACTACTTCCCCTCAAATACCTGTGCATCACTCATCATTTCCTCTCTGAGAAAAGAGTAGGCTATTCTGCTCACATTCTGACTCCCACTTGCAGACAGAAGACTGTTGATAGGCACCAGACCAGCGCTCTCCTGCACTTATCTGCAATTTCCGCGATTAATCCCCTTTTACTGCAGTCATGCATCCGTCACGGCTAACACTCCAGCAGCATGTGTCTGCTCAGCTACAGACACAACCATTAAGGCCCTTGATGACTGTGCTGCTGCATGTGCTACCTTAGAACTGCAGAGGTGATGAATGCAGCATTAAAAACAATGTCACTAGGATTCAAACAAACCACAATAAATATTTACACCAATGATTGTTAAATGCTGACCTGACTTTGGCGTGTTTGGAGAGAGAGACAGGGAGAGCACGAGATGGAGAGAGACACAACAAGGGAAAGTGAAAGAGCGAGAGAGAGAGAGCTCATTATGACAAGAATCTTCCCGTAGTGTGATGGTAACTTGGCAAAAGGGAGGGGAATCGCTAAGTGTGCTCCCTCTGTTATGCCTGAAGATTTGGCACTTGCACTCACAACAACAACAGTGATGTAACCTGGTAACAAGACTTTGGCATGTGTACTCTCGACCGAAACCCGGGTCATACCTTCCATATCAACGGCTTTATATACAGCGTGGGAGAAGCTCGTGTTTTCCTAGCGATTGCAGGGGGGGGGGATAAACAGGGAGGGGTGGGAACTCTGCTCACCTGCCCTTCAGTCAAAGGAGAGACTCCTCACTTTTTCCACCCCTAGAGTCAAAAGGACTTATGGGGTTATTTTAAGGATCTTTCAAACTAAAATAGCTGTGCGTCTGAGTATTGTGATTGCACGTGAGCTCTAATCATGTAGCGAACCACCCTAAGCCTCATCTTCATTAAAAAACTAAAAAGTAGGTACCAGCAATGCCAAGGCAACAGCTTTTAACGTCAGTCTTCCTTCTCAATTAAAGGCTTAATGGTTCTGCTGAAACCACCCCCAGGAAGAAAGCATTAATAACCCAGTCCTTACTTGCATTTTTAGGATGTGTCAATTATCGCTTCACTGCTCACACGGCTGAGCACATTGTTCAGCTTATTGCAGCCTACAGCAGAGCCCGTCGCCAACAGAGGTCTCTGAACGCTGTGCACAAGCGTGCGTGTTTTACAGTGTAATCTACGTGTCAGTTATATTAGTAGGTTACATTTTGTTCGAGTTGGTTTTTAAGATGCAGGCAAGCAGACCTCTCTGCTGCGCTCTTAAAAAAGAAAAATGGTATACATGCTCTTTCAGCTCCCCTACTCCCTCAATCCCACTTCGCCTGTGGTTGAACAAATCAAGTCCATAATTATTCTGCCAATCAATGGGGAGCGCAACTGTGGCTGTGGGGCAGTTTAACGCTGAGGAGAGAGGGAGAGAGAGTTGTCAACAAAGCAAAGCTAAACCTCAACATCCTTTAAACCCGCCAAACCTTAAAAAGGCAAGAGAGATACCTTTGTCTTATTAGCTGGTGCCAAATAAAGGGAGGAATTCTAAATATGTGATAAAGAAAAAGGGCGCCCAGCTGCTGCAAACAGACAGAGAGAAAGACATGCAAGTCGGGCAGAGGGACAGAGGATCACAGTAGTCAAAGATCTGGGAGTTGTCTGGGGGATCAAGAGAGCTGCTTCAGGCTGTCTGGATAGGCCACAAAGCAAGCAATAGGGATCATAATCCCCGAATCAAGACACAGCCAAAGCAAGAGAAAAATGTGAATGGATGTACAAGTGGAAGACTTTAGCGATTAGGGACATGTCCTCAGCTTCTCAGCAGTCAACCATGTTCCATGTTAATATTGGTTTGCGGGACTGGATTGATTTATATTAGAACCCAACATATATTTGCCATTTACAGAGCTAAAACATTCCAATATTGACCAAGGTTGTTTATATGTTTAAATGTACATATATCTATGATGTATTAGGAGCTACCCAGAAGGGAAAATGAAGGGAACATCATTTATAAGCTATACATTTCACAGAAGACTGGAGTTGGAGCTGCTCTGCTGGACAAACTGTTTGATGACACCATTTCCAAATTTCCCCAAGGTTATTTTTGTATGCGTGATGCGATATGTTCTGTTGAAAGGGAGAGAGACCGGAAAAGTTGTCATATCAGACAACATATGCACCCATTCCAATTTATCAGTTACGAGCTGATATCAGATAGCTGACACATGGTTGTGGTCATGCACAGATAGACATGTAGACAAAAAGACAGATAAAAGGATGGAGCGCTTTAGGCAGATAAAGGGAAGACACACAAGCACAAGGCTCCCAGTTAATTTCTGTAACTGCAGGTCAATACAAAAAAACATAAAATGTTCCAGTAATTGAATAAGGCCATCCAGTGAATCAGAGCAGTGATCAGGAGGGGTTTGTCTCTCCATCCCTAACAGCTTGCCTGGGAGGTGGCCTTTATTTTGGAGGTGGCAGGGGTGCCTTGACACTGACCATGCGGGCCCAATTACCCCAGTCCCACGGCCTGGGGGCCCATATTAACACAGTCCCCCCCGGGAGGTTGACTCTATGCCAGTCTGGCAGCCAGCAAGACTCTGCTACTGAATCACAAATAGACCACTTAAGGTGCTGGCAGCCCGAGTGTTTGGTGGCAATCTTGAGGGCCTATCATCCTCAGTATTGGCTACATCCAGGTCTATGCTGATGAACCAGTGTCTGAGGTGAGCAGCGAGCTCTGTCGGCATGGGATCAGAACACGATATGATGTCCAAAAAAAAAAAAAAAAAAAGAAGAAAAAAAAATCTGCACCACCTGAGTAAAGTTATTCTCTTTAGGAGTTAAAACAGTAAAAGAAATGCAGTAATATCAAGGACGAGTCAGTTCAGTTTTATTTATATTGCCTAGGGCTGGGCGATATATCGAGTTTTTAAAAAAATATCGATATATTTTTATATGAGATATAAGATGTGACAATATCCTTTATATCGATATAGTCTATGTTACGTTATAATTATAGTTGTGGAGCCTCTCTTTCGTCCACTTTTGTCTTTACGCAACGTTACTCGACCTCGCCTCTCTCCTTCACTGAACACAACTCCCCCTCCTTCCCCATCGCTTCACTTGTAGGCAGCGACAAGATGGACACGGCAAATCTCCGTTAACGAGTTACTGCGCATCGCCCCGCCCCGTGTGTGGGGCTGGAAGGCGTCAACGTGCTAACGAGCTAACCACGCTAACGCCATGCACGGCCTGAAATCCTTTCATTTTCTCAAAAGTACCGAGGAGCCTCGCGTAGTAATACGTACTGTGCTTCAACGTAATATTACCGTCTTGTGTGTGTATAAGGACCATAAATGGCACCTGTTAAGACACATGGTTACGAAGCGGATTTCAAACTCCAGGCTGTCAGTCACGCAGTAGAACTTTTGGGAACAGAGCTGCTGTGAAATCCGTCTTTGTTATTATGCTCAGTGTATTTTAGTTTACATTTTGACTGCACAATTGTGAGCTCTTTGTTATGCACAAAAACAACAGTTTTCTTTTATTTATGGAGCATTATTATTTAATAAATGCTAGGGCTGCTCGATTATGGCAAAAATGATAATCACGATTATCTTCACTGAAATTCAGATCTCGATTATTTGCCGATATTTATTTAACCCTTTAAGACCTACTATAGAACCAAGTCCGCCAGAGCTTATATATATTTTTTTTTTTTTTACTACATGTTGTAGTGCCATTTGTGGGAGCATTTCAAGTTGCTATACAACTGTTATAGCCCATATTTTAATAATATGTATGCATTAAGTCCATAGTAACTACATTAATTGCAAAAAAAGTGCAATAAACTACAAAAAAATTGAAAATTGTTTTTGTTTTTTACATATATTTCTACTTGGAGAAATTTAAGAGGTTTATCCCTCAAAACTTTAAATACAAAAAAGTTGCAAAAAATAGTTTACAACAACAGGAAATTTATTTTGAGTGTCTTCATAGTTTTATTTTGGAGATACAGCAATTTTTATATACTGCAGGAAAAACAAAAAACAATCCTATGATGCAAATTTGCAAAGAAAACAGCAGGTGCATCAAAATAAACTATTTCCAGCAGTGCAATTCAAGTTCTAAGCATCCCAGAAACTATTCAGAAAAGTCAAACATGACCAGTATAGGCTTTTAAGGCCTACAAGTAAAAAAAAAAGCTACATTTTCCGCGAAAATGACATCACTTCCGGTTTCGGGCAGGAAATGGCGGACATGCGATAGTTAGCGGTGACGTCTGTTTCAGTGTGGGAAGTGTTACGAACAGCTGATCGGATCGGCAAAGCGTGTTTCTGGAATATTATGTTTTTGTTCCTGCAAGCGCTTTTTATGCAGTTTTTGCAAAGCTATATGTGGAAGGAAACTGTGACCGAGGACAAGCTGATGGCATAAGATGTAAGTACAACTCCTCCGGTTTTATATGCAAAAAAAATTATTGCGCTAGCTTACACGGCTCAGGTTCTACAGGGATTTAAAAATAGTTACACAAAACGGAGCGTGCTGCCCTGACCGGCTTTAAAGGGTTAACAATAACAATGTATTGAATAATGACTTTAAAAAATAATATAAAATAGTGTGCAACACCACTGAAGTTTTTTTTTTACCTCTCTTTTCAACCAACGGTAGTCACACTCCTCTCCAAATAACTTCTACTTAGCTTTCCGAGCTTCCCTCGGGTCCTCTTAATCAGCGGTCTCCAACCTTTTTTGCGCCACGGACCGGTTTATGCCCGACAATATTTTCACGGACCGGCCTTTAAGGTGTCGCGGATAAATGAGGGCAGGGCTAATAATCGGCTCAGTCATTTTTAATGATCGTTGAAAGCCCAGATCGTAATCGTGATTAAAATTCGATTAATTGAGCAGCCCTAATAAATGCTCATAATTTATTTTTGAGTAGTTCTTTTCATGTACATCTATGCTGTATGTTAATAAAAGTGCCTGTGTGACATCTGGGACACAGCTTTGACTAAGAACTCTCTTTTTGTTCTTACTTTATGGCTCTAAAAAAATATCGAGATATATATCTTATATCGCCATCCAGCTAAAAAATATCGAGATATGAATTTTGGGTCATATCGCCCAGCCCTAATATTGCTCAAATGATAACAATGGTTGCCTAAGGATGCTTTATGCTCTAAGACCCTACTGAAATACAGAGAAAACCCCAGCAATCAGACAACTTGCTTTGAGCAAGCACTTTGTGACAGCGGGAATGAAAAACTCCCTTTTAACAGGAAGACACCTCTGGCAGAGCCAGGTACCCACCAGCCATCTCCCGTGACTAGCTCGTGGGTGAGAGGAGGGAGACGGAACAAAAGATGTAGACCTATGTGCGGTATAAAAACATAGGTTGATGACTTTTATCGATTTAATAATCAATTCATCATTCTCTTTTCTAGCAATTTTTTTTTAAATTATTGATTCCAGCTTCTTAATTCTTAACTGATTGTGAAGCACTGTGGTCAACTCTGTTTTTAAATGTGCTATACAAATAAATGTTAAATTGAATTAATGGTGAGGAAACACCACTTCTCTTTGCCTTACATGACAGTGAATTGTACAGACAGTTTTACAAGTCAGTCTTTTAGATTATCTTAAATTGGGCTAAAACTCCTGGTTTAATTTATAATGACAAACTGCCACATTAATCAATAATAGAAATTAACACTGAGCAACAGGCATGGTCAAGTAATTCCAATATGATGAGAATTACAAAAGATTATTAGGGCTAAATGACCAGCACATATTCAGTTGTCTGTCAAGTACACAGTGACAGCTCGAACATATATCATAGATAAATGTGAAAAATGTGGAGGAGACACAATGAAGAAATGTTAAAAAGAAAGGATTCCAGAATAACCCAAGCATGATTTAAAGGAATTACCTGTGTGGGCAATGCGTGTTCTGAGTACACAACAAAGAGCCGCAATCGGGTCATGAATTTCAAATTCAAAACACAGTGGATGAGCATTGGCAGCTCTAAAGCGGGAGCAGACTGAAGGAGCTGTAACATTAGTTAGACTGAGACAGAATTTTCTTTCAAACTCCAAGTACAAAGAAAAAAAAATTAAAGTTGAAATAGCTTGCGGTTTTGGTTGATCTGTTAGATGTTCCTCTCACGTAAAGCCAAAAATTGTCTTCATTTATAATGGCACTAGAACTGGGGTTATAATTAAAACCATTTTGCTTTTTAATCAATATTCAATCTCTCAGAAATAATTAACAGCATATTAAAGAGTTTACTGCCTGACAGAGCTGGATGCCTCTACATCATTAAGCTGTTGAAGCGCTGCTCTTTGACTCCTCATGTCCCATTTCAGTGGTTTACTGCGCCTCCGTACAGGCTCTTTAAAATGCTCCCGGAGTCGTACTATACCTGCAGATAATAATACGGTCCGCTGATAACATATAGCATATATACTTTCGTGCTCACACCGAGACATGGCTTTTTAGCATGTAAACACTTACATGAGTGAATGTACATGTTACAAATACAAGGCTTACGCAAGTGCAGCTTTACGGGAAATGAAAGCAAACTACGTTCAAGGTTTGCAGGGCATATTGCTGAGAGTCAGCCACCTGCCATAAATCTGTGCCCTTTCCCCTGAGTGATAATGCACACTGCATTGGAAGTTGCACAACAACACGGCACACAACATATTAGCAGGCTGGGAAGTCATGGGTCAATAGTTACACATTTTCTTCACTCTCCATTCTTCAGCATTACCAAGGCATTTAAGCCACCGAGACCGAGATACTGGAGGTTTCTGTTCTGCAGACTCTCTCTGTCAAATACATAATACACAGGTCACACACACATTAGCCGCCCCCCCCCCCCCCCACACACACACACACACACACACACGCGCGCACCCCACCCCACATGCAGTCCAGTTAAACCATGATCATAATTATCATATATGTCTACAAGAGAGACATTTAGCCACTGTAGCAGAATACAGTATGAAAGCACTGTAATCAGCTGTCGAATTAAACAACGCTGTCTTGCGTCACCAGGAATTGTTTGTGTTTATACAAGCCAATAAATTCCTTGGGCATTCTCCAGATGACTTCCATGATAATTTGGACGCAGCTCAGTTCTACTGCTGATTAAGGAGAGAGCGGCCGAGTAAAAACATGAAACCGAGACTGTCTGCAGCCAGGCCAGGAATGAGTGGACCAGGAATTTGTTTTCATGTGGAACAGACAGCTGTCGATGTCTATACCTGTTCTCTTCACGCTGCTACGTTCCAGACAATTTCAATTAATTTGGTTTCCTGGAGACCATGTTGCTATTTATATGGGTGTGGATAACGTGGGGAAGGTAACAGCAATCGTTGTTGGTTTAAGCTCTGCAATCAAAACACCTAGTGGCAAAGAAATGGATGTGAGGTTACTGCCTTACGAGAGGCACAATAGGTCATCACAAAAGGAGTGGATTTACCATAATAAACAGCAGACACGTGAGTTAGGCCTAAAGTCAAAACTTCTTGGCTTCCACTTCTAACCTGACAAGAGAAGATTTGATGGTAACTCAGATATATTGGCACTCAGCCTCTGGTGCTTTTGAATAAAAGCTTTTACGCAAATACTGGATTTGCTACTTGCATTGTTTGGGCATAACTAAGCTAACAGCACATCTTGGCAGTCTGATACAACACAGAAACCAAAATAAAGATGTGACTCATCCAAGGTTGACGTGTGTACATTATGACAATTGATAGCCTTAAAATAGACCTCTATTATGTGGTTTGTTTAAATTTACTTAAACATTTCTTCTATATATAGATGAAAGGCAATCAAAACTAATCGCCATAATTTAATATAGTTAAGAGATTGCGGTTGCGGGAAAAGTGCTCTAGGAGCAATTGGAAAAGGAAAAATAAGACCACGACATAACCGAGTTGAACAGTTTAACAGAGGATAAATCTAAATGACAAATTTTAACACTTATTCCACTCTTGCAGGATTCAGCCAGGAAGCTGTATGAGCACTTAGTATGAGTAGAAGTTGTGTTTGCATTAAGGAAAGTGGTCCACTGTAAACTCTACTGACATTTACTCTTCAAAGGTATGTTATGATCCCCTGAGTAACAGTCCATAAGATGGCACGAAACTTAAATAGTTCTATTCATCCACTGATTAACATAGCCATCATAAAGTAACCAGACCGGATGTTGTTCAGCAGCTGACTCAACACTGCAGCATGAACACAAGGACATTTCTCACAGGCAGATGAATGCCCCATATCATCAGATTTTTGAGATCCAGTGCGCCTGGTTGCAATATACAAGACACTATTGAAGCCCCTGAATATCATTACACAAGTTGCAACTCTGCGTCACACATCAGCCTGAGCCCAAATACCCATGTTGCTACATTTTTTTCACTTAACCAGTTAAACTACAGGAGCAGCAACGGTGCTCCTGGTAAATCATCCAGCGACACAAACACAGGCCACAGCTGCCTCAAACACCCTTAGGAACTCCAATTGTGTCCCCACCCAACACTCCCGCAGACAGCCCAACCCCCTGCAACACAGGAACTCCCTCCAGTGCGAAGAAGCCGTCAGACGGCAATTTGAGAGTGTTGTCAGACAGGAGAGCCACGAGCAGAAGGAGTTGCTCTTCTACTATTGTGAAATTGATTGTGGTGTTTCCAATGAGAAACTCTTCATTTTAGAGGAAAGTGTAGTGTGTGTGGGGGGGGGGGGGGGGGGACTTCTTTCCACACCAATATAATATAATATAATTCCCAGAGGAACCCACCCGAGGGATTAATAAAGTTCTATCTTATCTTATCTTATCTTATCTTAATACATCAAATACCTCAAAAACAAGAGTTTATCAGCAGTACTGATCAGCGAACTGTGCCCAGTCTGTCTATTGATTCTGTGTGTCATTTTTAACATACAATAAAAAACACTTAATCCCACAGATGCAAGACCTTCGAGCTGCAGCATTTCTTGAAGAACCGAGGTGCAAATTAACTGCAGTAAACAGTGATGTTCCCACAGAATCTGTTTTCCCAAAGTGCTGCTTTCCAGCGGGCAAACAACTTAACACCTGGAGTTCAGAAGCAGCACTGACAGATCAGAAAATGCTTGGTAGTAGTAAAACAAAAAGAATCAGATTTTTCTGGCTGAATCTGTACGATTACTAGATAGTCAATGTGTTCGTAATTTTTAAACAACAATTATCTGCATGGGACTGACTTTTGACCACAGTTTTAAAAAAGATTAGCCAAAGAGAATAAGTGAGAGAAATACAACTGAAACTTACACTTACTCATTGTTTCCACACACTGACTATACTTGGGTGGTCCGTCAAGAGATACTGACTGCATTGTGATCAATTCCCTTGTTCTTCTTTTGAAAGGCCACTCACTGTTAACCCGCTAACTTCAATCTTTCCTGGTCCACTGTTCCCCTACAGGCAGGCTGCTGCTTGGCCCACAAAACTCCACCATCTTGGACTGCATCTTGTGATAGATGCTTGTTTCGCTCCTGCTACCCACTGTGAGCTAGGGGTGGGCGGTATAACCGTATACAGTAGAAACAATACAGTGGGGCAAGAAAGTATTTAGTCAGCCACCGATTGTGCAAGTTCCCCCACTTAAAATGATGACAGAGGTCAGTAATTTGCACCAGAGGTACACTTCAACTGTGAGAGACAGAATGTGAAAAAAAAAATCCATGAATCCACATGGTAGGATTTGTAAAGAATTTATTCGTAAATTAGGGTGGAAAATAAGTATTTGGTCAATAACAAAAATGCAACTCAATACTTTGTAACATAACCTTTGTTGGCAATAACAGAGGTCAAACGTTTACTATAGGTCTTTACCAGGTTTGCACACACAGTAGCTGGTATTTTGGCCCATTCCTCCATGCAGATCTTCTCGAGAGCAGTGATGTTTTGGGGCTGTCGCCGAGCAACACGGACTTTCAACTCCCGCCACAGATTTTCTATGGGGTTGAGGTCTGGAGACTGGCTAGGCCACTCCAGGACTTTCAAATGCTTCTTACGGAGCCACTCCTTTGTTGCCCGGGCGGTGTGTTTTGGATCATTGTCATGTTGGAAGACCCAGCCTCGTTTCATCTTCAAAGTTCTCACTGATGGAAGGAGGTTTTGGCTCAAAATCTCACGATACATGGCCCCATTCATTCTGTCCTTAACACGGATCAGTCGTCCTGTCCCCTTGGCAGTAAAACAGCCCCATAGCATGATGTTTCCACCCCCATGCTTCACAGTAGGTATGGTGTTCTTGGGATGCAACTCAGTATTCTTCTTCCTCCAAACACGACGAGTTGAGTTTATACCAAAAAGTTCTACTTTGGTTTCATCTGACCACATGACATTCTCCCAATCCTCTGCTGTATCATCCATGTGCTCTCTGGCAAACTTCAGACGGGCCTGGACATGCACTGGCTTCAGCAGCGGAACACGTCTGGCACTGCGGGATTTGATTCCCTGCCGTTGTAGTGTGTTACTGATGGTGACCTTTGTTACTTTGGTCCCAGCTCTCTGCAGGTCATTCACCAGGTCCCCCCGTGTGGTTCTGGGATCTTTGCTCACCGTTCTCATGATCATCTTGACCCCACGGGATGAGATCTTGCGTGGAGCCCCAGATTGAGGGAGATTATCAGTGTTCTTGTATGTCTTCCATTTTCTGATGATTGCTCCCACAGTTGATTTTTTCACACCAAGCTGCTTGCCTATTGTAGATTCAGTCTTCCCAGTCTGGTGCAGGTCTACAAGACTTTTCCTGGTGTCCTTCGAAAGCTCTTTGGTCTTGGCCATGGCGGAGTTTGGAGTCTGACTGTTTGAGGCTGTGGACAGGTGTCTTTTATACAGATGATGAGTTCAAACAGGTGCCATTCATACAGGTAACGAGTGGGGGACAGAAAAGCTTCTTACAGAAGACGTTACAGGTCTGTGAGAGCCAGAGATTTTCCTTGTTTGAGGTGACCAAATACTTATTTTCCACCCTGATTTACGAATAAATTCTTTACAAATCCTACCATGTGAATTCATGGATTTTTTTTTCACATTCTGTCTCTCACAGTTGAAGTGTACCTCTGGTGCAAATTACTGACCTCTGTCATCATTTTAAGTGGGGGAACTTGCACAATCGGTGGCTGACTAAATACTTTTTTGCCCCACTGTATAAATTTGGCCAACGGTAGAGATTTTGACTATACCGCTCTACCGCGATAGCACATGTTGATGGTATCATCAAGCTGCGCCTGTTTTGGTTGAAAGCATTGCAGCGGCTGCAAACAACATCTGCAAATTATGCCGAGTGACAGTAATAACAAAGGGACAAAGCCCTTTTGGAATATGGGGAAAGCCAAAAACTGTGCTTCCTCCACTTCTGTAACATTGATTCATTAATGCTGAATTCTCTCGCAGCTGCCCTATTCCCATGTTGCTGCAGTATATTAATGACTAACCTCGTATTGTGGATGGATTATCTCAGTTGTTCTCCTAACTGAAGTTTGGTCCGTTTATAGCATCCTGCCATGCAATTGCATTTGTCCCTGACCACCAGAAACCTGCACTTTAACTTTTATCGAGGGGAAAAAAGTTAGCGTTCATCCTTCAGCTTCACTGTGCTATTGTTATGCTAACATAGCTGTTTTGCTCGCGATCACGTAGGACATCATTATATACCAGGTAGTCCAACTTCAGTAACCCTACAAAAGTCACTGCTGTTTAGTTTTCTGTCTTCATTTATGTTGGAAGTGATAACAGAGCTGTACGTTTTAATTTTTTCAGAAATATCTCAGTCAGAACATGGTATATGGTGTTCAGGTGAAAACTAGCGAGCAAACTTCCTGCTAACTTCTAACTCCGTTAAATTTAATAACTCTGTTTTCATGGATGCCTGGATGTTAAACTTAATTGTTACACCTGGTAAAGCAGCAACGCTGATCATTTTATTAAAGATGAAAGAATTTAGACAGTTTTTAACTCTCCATGATGCCGCAGTGTTTGACTTTGGGACCTGAAGAAGACGGAGTTTTGGACCCAGATTACTCCGCATGGCTCCTGACTCCGGCAGCCGTAATGCTCCGGCAATCCATCAAGCGGTGCGCCTTCATAGCTTACCAAAGTCGCACTAAAACATTTGACAGATTTCTATGCACCATGTACTACATAACATCAGTTCGAGGTCAGTAAGCACAACCAGAATTCATACATAAGGCGCACTGTCGATTTTTGAGAAAATGAAAGGATTTTAAGTGTGCTTTCAAGTGTGTAAAATACATACAGAAGAAAAGAATATATCGCAATACATATCGTTACCGCACATGCTTCAAATTATACCGTGATATGGATTTTAGGCCATATCGCCCAGCCCTACTCTGAGCTTAACCTGAAGCAGGTGGAGACCTGGTTCAGCTAATCTAACCTCATGACGACTGCAGAGCAGAAGGAGGAGCTGCAGTCCAAGACAGTGGAGTTCAAGTTCACTGACAGGAGGAAGAAATTATTGGTAGGGGAGCTGATTATTGCGTTTTCGGTCACAAAGAGCACAAATGCGTTTTCTGTCCACGTTTGTGCAAGAGTGTGACACAAATATAATCCAATTCTGTAGGAAACTATGCATACTGGCAACTTGTCTCAACACAATATAATAATCAAATTATACTTTCCAAAAAAACAAAACAAAAAAACGGAAGGCAAAAAAAGCCTTGTTTTTCATGGCTCTCTCTTCCAGAGTATGCACATCATCTTTCCAACATGTCATACAGTCATGCATTACAAGGAACACCACCGCCACACTGTCGTCTCAGACAAAGCCTTAATCTACTATCCGTCTAATTTGCCTAATCTTCATGTTTCTTCAAACATGGAGTCTTTTATTTCCTAGGTTAGTTTCTAACTTTAAGATCCTGGAATTTGTATTTCCTAGGTCTATTTGGATACAAAAGCCAGAAGGAGTTGTATAGATTTAAGGACTCTATGGCATACAGTAGGCCTCAGCTTATGTGAAGTGCCTGTTAACCTCTGATTGATCTGCAGAGCTCATCAAAAGTCTTGAGTGCTTTACATTACTGGGTGGAGACAAGCCAAAGCACCCCAACACTGACCAGAGATTTACTTCTTTATGATTGAATAAAATTACATTCAAGGAGCTACTGGACAGACTAATGAGGTTTATGATGCACTTTACAGACTGCAGTGAGGACGGCAGCTGAAATATTCCTAATGCACATCAGTCAACAGCATTGTATTTTACTTAATAAATCATTAGATGAAGCATCCAGTTTGTGGATGTTTAAAGAATCTACAGAGGGTAAAGTGCTTTGTCCAATCATGTGATTTTATCTTGAAGCTATTCTTCTAATCACAAGATACTCCTCACTCGAAATGGCTGCTGTGTTTCGTTAAAATGTTTATCTCTTTTTTTAGTAAATTGTAAATCCCCGGAAATTTGGAAACCAGAAGATCGCATCTACAACAAGCACTGTAGGATGCTAAACTTTAAGCAGAGTCTATACAAAAGCCTCATTACATTTGCTAATGGTGGTGATGATGAAGCAGGGTTTTGTTTTTTTATTTCACACCATGTCTTGCTGGTGTAAAAGATAAGGATAATTAACATGGCACCATTTGCATCTTTACCTCTGTGTTTCAACACCAAAGGGAAGAGTGCAGCCACAGCAGGCTAATGAATGTTTGATTTGAGCGGGAAGACTGTCACTTCCAACGCTCCAGACATTACTCTGTTCGAACCCCCCCCCTCCCCAAATTCTCATGTTCTCCTAGCTGGCAGAGCTGTCTGCGGTTCACCTTTTCCCTCCACCTTCCCTTTCTCCAGCTTAAATTCTTGAGTTCATCCCCCTTTTCCTCACCCCCCACTTCTACCACCACCACACAGGCTGCGCTCATTACAGCGGATTTGCATGTCTGCTCCAGAGCAGTATGAGAAGAGATGAAACAGAACTCCCAGTGGCTGCCTCTGCAGTGCTTCACTCATCTGACAGAAAGAGCTCCAGTTTGGGCCCCAGACACAGTCAGCAAACAAATGCAGGCTTCTTAAAGGGGCCATACGCACGCATATATGCAAACAAACTCAGAGATACTCCCCCAGAAAGAATTTACATTGCACAGTATTCAGTTTAAATACATCTGCATGCAGGATATATTGACAGAATTGGAAAAAAATTAAATAAATCTACCTCAAGGCTGCTAAAACTTGGAAGGAAGAGTTGCGTTGTTGTGCAGCCAGTCTCGATTCCCACATCTAAGAACGATGGAGTGTTTCCCCACACAGACTTTACTGGGGCGGGCGCGGGCCTAACTGCTATACATCTGGCAAGTCATTGTAGTATTTTGATTTTAATCCCCTCAGAGAAAACAACACCCTCTGTCCTTAAAAAAATAAAAATAAAAAAAATAAAAAACTATCCCTGCTCCTTCCAGTCTCATGCTTGGCACACTATCTTGGCTGCTAGAATAACATAACTGCCTCTCCGGTGAGCGTCTCGTCCAGCAGTCGGACGGCCTGTAGCATTTTGGGCTGCAGCTGGTGACAGGAGTCTTTGTCCTGCTCTCCAAGCTGGAGGGCCACTCTAAGCAGAAATGGTTGTGCTCACTGAGGCTGCAGAGCACAACAGGGACTACCATCGCCAGCAGCAATCCAACACTCTGGAAATGAAGTCCATCCATGGGATGAGAATCTCACTGGAGAGACAGCCACTTCTAATAATCTGTTACTTGTAGTTAAAGTACCTGAAGAGGAGCATAATGTAATCTAATCTAATATTAGATTACCCTTACAAATGGGTAAGTTAAAAAAAAAAAAAAAAAAAAAAAAATTTATATACTGCAATTGGTGCAGGTTTGAATATTTTCCAATATCTGGAAAATAAAATAATTATTGGAATACTGATTGTGTCCGTGTGCTCCTTGTTGAACTGTTAGGCCTTAAGAGGGCTACAACATTTTTCTTGCTAATACATTTCTAAGTTTTAGACTCTAAAACTGCAAAACTGGAACATTTCTGATTAGCCATTTGTCTTCTTTGATGTTGGCAAAGAACGTTTCAATGGAGCAATGGCAGAAAACACACTGTGATACTACCCCACAGTGACTATTGCTACAAATTATGCAGTATCACATAAAGTATGCAAAGTGAGCAAATGTTACATACTTTGCTTTAAAACAAATAAAAAAAGAAAAGCCAAGTATGTAGCAAAGAAAGGTCCGTCTTTTGTTTCTGGTCCCCTTAAAATTAGGCGCTTTTGTTCAGGATGACTCACTGGCGAAAGTGGTGAATCATGTGCCATGCAACGTGAGTCAGTGTGAAAGAAGGGCAGACAGTCTTATACCATGCAAGCTCCAGATCTGACCTGCACGGTTCCCCACCAACCCAAGAAGTTGGTGTTCTAAAGAAAAAAGAAAAAAAAAATGTTTAGCCTTGGTGGAAATGCAAAATCTATGAAGAAGAAAAAAAAAAAATGGTTTTGGGTCGTCAAGCTCACTTTCATGTTTCACTTGAAACGTATTTAACTAAAGCTAACAAACTGTCTAATTTTGTAGTTTCGAGTGACAGGGTGAAGGAAAATCCTACTCAGTCTGCTCTGACTCATAGGTATATGATGGCTTACTAAGCATATAAATAAAATAAGGAGAATTAAAAATGAGAACTTGGAAATTATTTTGTGTTTCAAGACTTTCATATCCATTTTCTTATTTGGGCAAAAATAGATGCCCTTTGAAAATACAACAATATAAACTGCCAGTAGTTAAATGTGTGAAATGTTGGCTAAACATGGATTAAAAGCACTGATTGGTGGCCCTAACATAACAAAGTATTACCAAATCCCTCTATATTCAATTAATTTTTATTAGTTTTAACTGAGTCTTACGACACACAGTTGTGCAAAAGAATAAAGAAGGGTGCACTTATTACAATATTTAATATATGAATTAACAGAAGTGACGCTTTTTAAACAGCAGGGTGATTTGACTGTGTAACCACAATCTGTCGAGCAGAAAATAAATGACAGATCACACAAGACAAATCAGTGTTTCACTTTGAGAGCGTTTACTGCAATGTTTGTACTGTCACAGGGCGACAATGGTGGCGTCATAAGCGCCCCGATGTAACCACGGCAACAACAAAAAATAAGCAACAAAATATCTCAACAACCTAAAATTGAATTAAAAAATAAATCAATTTTAAAAAGAGAAAAAAAGAAGAAAAGAAAAGAACGTTAAAAATCCTTATTAGCTACACATATGTATCAACCTTTATAACAAGATAATCAGTATAATATACATAGTTAAGCAGACCTTTCATGCTAACATTCAACTTCATGTTTTCAATCTTTGGGCTATGCTAGACTAGTTCTGTATGACTCACAGTACAATAATCCTTATTTATCTTGTACTGGGCTTTTTAATAAGCCAGAACTGTATACATGAGGTTTGAGAAAAAAAAAAAAAAAAAAAAAAAGACTAGGGGGAAAAAAGTTGTCCAAACTGTGGCAGAACCAAAATAAGAAAATGCATGTTAGGTCCCTTCAAGTCTCTAAATTATTAAACCTGGATTGCTTGTGGCTGATTAGGCCAAACTGTTAACTGCTGTCATGCACATTGAGCAGGCAAAGTTGCACCAAAAATGTTCAATGGTCCCTTCTAGACATTTGATGACTTCTCTGCCACATGTGACAGTCTCTGTATTACCACATCCGCTATGCTGCTCATTTACCACCTTCATGTTATCTCAGTAGCCAGAGATAGATAAAAATAAAGTGTACAATAGAAACTAACTGATATTTAAGTTCTAAAACATCCTCTCTGAATACGTCTCTAAAGCCTGAAATAAACCTTTGTTTACTTAGAAACTAAATGACCAAAGTGACGAAGTGATAAAATTAGCCAAAGCCAAAAATTTGTTATTTCAAGTTACAGTTAGGGCTGCTCAATTAATCGAATTTTAATCACGATTACGATCTGGGCTTTCAACGATCATTAAAAACGACTGAGCCGATTATTTACGGTCGCCTGTGGCTCAGGGGGTTGGGAATCGCATCTGTAACCGGAAGGTCGCCGGTTCGATCCCTGGGCTCTCTGTCCTGGTCGTTGTGTCCTTGGGCAAGACACTTTACCCTACTTGCCTACTGGTGTTGGCCAGAGGGGCCGATGGCGCGATATGGCAGCCTCGCTTCTGTCAGTCTGCCCCAGGGCAGCTGTGGCTACAACTGTAGCTGCCTCCACCAGTGTGTGAATGTGAGAGTGAATGAATAGTGGTATTGTAAAGCGCTTTGGGTGCCTTGAAAAGCGCTATATAAATCCAATCCATTATTATTATTATTATTATTATTATTATTATTATTAGCCCCTCCCTCATGCTTTACTCTCGCGCTGCTCTGTGTGGCAAATCCAGCGCACCTCTCTGCATTTCGAACACGCGTCACAACAATTAGGTCCCCGGGCCTTGGACCGGTACCGGTCCGTGTGTCGTTTGGTACCGGGCCGCGAGAGTTGAGGCTCAGGTGTGAAATGTATGGTTTTCAGCGTTATTTTGTTATCGTTTTGATTGTTAACTCGGTTTTCCTGGGTCTTTTCACGTGTGTTATGAATCAATCTTTTTTCGGTACCGGTACTAGTTTTATTTTGTTGCATTTATCCGCGACACCTTAAAGGCCGGTCCGTGAAAATATTGTTGGGCATAAACCGGTCCGTGGCGCAAAAAAGGTTGGAGACCGCTGATTAAGAGGACCCGAGGGAAGCTCGGAAAGCTCGGAAAGCTAACCAGAAGTTATTTGGAGAGGAGTGTGACTACCGTTGGTTGAAAAGAGAGGTAAAAAAAAACTTCAGTGGTGTTGCACACTATTTTATATTATTTTTTAAAGTCATTATTCAATACATTGTTATTGTTAACCCTTTAAAGCCGGTCAGAGCAGCACGCTCCGTTTTGTGTAACTATTTTTAAATCCCTGTAGAACCTGAGCCGTGTAAGCTAGTGCAATATTTTTTTTTGCATATGAAACCGGAGGAGTTGTACTTACATCTTATGCCATCAGCTTGTCCTCGGTCACGGTTTCCTTCCACATAAAGCTTTACAAAAACTCCATAAAAAGCGCTTGCAGGAACAAAAACATAATATTCCGGAAAGACGTTTTGCAGATCCGATCAGCTGTTCGTAACACTTCCCACAGTGAAACAGACGTAAGCGCGAACTATCGCATGTCCGCCATTTCCTGCAGAAACCGGAAGTGACGTCATTTTCGCGGAAAATGTAGTTTTTACTTGTAGGCCTTAAAAGCCTATACTGGTGTTTTTATAAGTCATGTTTGACTTTTCTGAATAGTTTCTGGGATACTTAGAACTTGAATTGCACTGCTGGAAATAGTTTATTTTGATGCACCTGCTGTTTTCTTTGCAAATTTGCATCATAGGATTGTTTTTTGTTTTTCCTGCAGTATATAAAAATTGCTGTATCTCCAAAATAAAACTATGAAGACACTCAAAATAAATTTCCTGTTGTTGTAAACTATTTTTTGCAACTTTTTTGTATTTAAAGTTTTGAGGGATAAACCTCTTCAATTTCTCCAAGTAGAAATATATGTAAAAAACAAAAAACAAGAACGATTTTCAATTTTTTTGTAGTTCATTGCACTTTTTTTGCAATTAATGTAGTTACTATGGACTTAATGCATACATATTATTAAAATATGGGCTATAACAGTTGTATAGCAACTTGAAATGCTCCCACAAATGGCACTACAACATGTAGTAAAAAAAAAAAAAAAAAAAAAAAAAAAAGTAATATAAGCTCTGGCGGACTTGGTTCTATAGTAGGTCTTAAAGGGTTAAATAAATATCGTCAAATAATCGAGATCTCAATTTCAGTGAAAATAATCGTGATTATCATTTTTGCCATAATCGAGCAGCCCTAGTTACAGTAGTTTTATTTTATTTTTTCTTTGAGAGGAAACACTGGTCACCTAAGGTTGCTGTTGGCCTTCATTCTGCAGAAATGATAGCCTGCTAAACACTCGTGAATTCATCCTGTCACCTGACAACCTGGCTGGTGACAATGCATTTAATGCACATAAGCACGATTGATCTACATATAGTTAAAGGCAACCAGGCTGCCTTACTTAGAAGTCTCGTGTTATTTTGTTATTGACGCCCGATTTTGAAAACTTTAAGATTAATATATTCCTTATTCTGATACTCTTTGAGGAATTTTTGTGTGGAGGAAAACCCCTGAACATCAACCCCCCAAACTATGGATAAAGAAATCTTCCTTAGTCTGTAGAAAGTGGTTTCATTTATCTTCTATGTTCATATCACTGTGACAGCAAAAATATGATTAATTGGTCAGCATTGTGTCATCTAGATTTTGTAGGTCATGATGAGATTTTATGTAGAAGATGGTAAGAGAAGAAAAAACAAAACTAGCTGGCACCAGTGCGAGGGGTGAGACAAAATATTGATACTGCAATGCAATTATCAGGAGGCTGGTGCCAAATATTGAGCCAAAACGTGCAGCCGCTCTGATTCTCCCACTAATTTGACTTACCAGAGTTACTATTTAGCCATCTTTAAGGGAAGGAACTAACGGGGGGGAAATGGCAGACACAGAGGTGAGCTAATTACAGAGCTAAAACTTTGCCATTATAACTTATTAACACACACACACACACACACCCCACTTTGTTAGGTACATGTGTTCAACAGTTTGTTGGTGCAAACATCTAATCAGCCAATCGCATGGCACCAACTCAATGAATTTGACGATGATGATCTGCTGAACTTCACACCAAACATCAGAACAGAGATAGGAACTGACAGGAAGGCAATAGTGGCTCAAATTACCACTTGTTACAAGGGAGGTCTGCAGAAAAGCATCTGTGAACGCACAGCACATCAAAACTTGAAGCAGATGGGCTACAGGAGCAAACCACACCAGGTCACACTTCTGTTAGCTAAGAACAGGAAAGCCAACATACAACTTGCACATGCTCACCAATATTTGACAATGGAAGACAGCATTTAGTGTAAAAAACATAAAAGCTTGGGTCCATCCCGCTTTGTAACAATAGTTCAGGTTGCTACTGGTTCAGACTTCTGGCCCTTAATACCATGCAAGCACGGTTTAACCACCACAGCCTTCCTTACTGATCACCTCCCTCCCTTTATGACCACAGTGTACCTTCTATAAAGCTCAGATAATTTCAAAGTGTTTTTCCCGCCTCCCCAACACCACAGCGAGTTCAAAGGGAGATTCATATATTTCAAAATGGACCATATCACCATATCACTGAGGAATGTTTCCAGCACCTTGTTGAATCTATGCCATGAAGAAGGCAAATGGGGGTCCAACCCAATACAAGCAAGTGGCCATGGGCATATACAAATACCAGTAAATGAATACCTGCTTGATGCTTTTTTTGTTAGGGTTTTTTTATTTTGTACTTTAGTTTCACAAAGAGTCATGATACTGTTGTTAGAGGCCAATGTATTGTAATATTTTCACATTGTGGGTTACACCCACCCCTAACGAGTACCACTAGTGTAGATTCGAAGCCATGCTTTTTGGTTTGTTAGCAATATTCTAGCGAACCACACAACCAGCAAATTCAAGGTCACGCTTTTGTAGCAGGCTGATTATATACTGGAGTAAATGGGTAACAATGTAGGTGTGCCACTAAAAGGCGCCTGGAGGATTTCACTGAGAGCAAAAATGTTTGATAAAGCAAAGAAGAGAATCAAAATGCTCGACTGATGGTCAAAGTGGTTCACCACTGGGACCTCAAAAAAAGAAGAAAACACGTGACAAAATTCATTGGAGAAAAGAAATGATAAAAATAAAAGAGGTTTCAAAAAGGCAGCCATTTCAGATGACTAAATAGGGATTATCAGGCATAAACTCAAGCAGCAATCTGCATTAACCAAAGACTTCATAATTTGTTCCCCTCCAATTATAGTCACTTTTGTCAGAGCATCATTTTGACTTTCTGTGAATGGACTCACACAAAAAGGCATAAATCAGAGCAATGTGAGCTGCCTGCAAAACTTAGCACAAGTGTGGCCGGGGCCACACAGCACACATTAAGTCATTGAAGTCCCCATGCCTACAGTCCCTCCCTGACCCCCCACTGTACACACCAGTAACTCCCCAGCACTAAGCCTTTCAGACCAAACACTGCTCTGCCTTCTGCATCTTAATAAGAGGAGGGAAACTAGAAGGGAAGTGAAGGCATGGCAGTCTTTTAGAGGAAGCCGAATAAATGACTGAACACACACCCTGGGGCGGGCATGCTGGGGGGTTTCCAGGAGGTCGGAGCAAGCGGGGCCAATCGTGTCAAGACGAAGGCGGCAGACTAACACAAAACTGACATATCAAAGAAGCCAAGCCTTGTAGAAGGGAAAAAGAGCAGCCAAGACAGCACATTCAACTGCACAGCTTGTTTCTGCATCAATGAGAGACAACACGACCAAAAAACGGCAATTAGCGATTAAAGTGGAAATTCCATCTGGTGCAAAGCGGCATATTTTTCCAATCAAAAACCAGCTCAAGCCATCTCAGTGATCCTATGGCTTTTGATCCCATCCCTGTTTTCTTTTCAGAGGTGGGCAAACTATAAACCAGGCATTTGAAAGATTGCATGTATACCCAAACTTTTTATCTCCTGACTAATCAGTGGCATACATAAAAGCAACTGTTCAAACTTCACCTTAACAGTACAGCCAGAACTCCATCATTGGAGAAAGAAAAGCCGACTAGGCCTTGAGAATCAGCAAAAGCCGACTAGGCAGCTTTCACTGATTCTGTTTAAATGCTTTCAAACCATAATCTCTGACAACCTGGATAAACTGGGAATGAGCAATATAAACGTACAGAGATATAGCAGGATTATGAGATTGCTTAAATGAGTTATATTTTTAAATTGGCTTGATGAGAGCCAGTGTGGCCTTAAACTCAGTTTGCATCTAATGAGATATCAAAGCTCGCCTGTTTACTACGTTTCTTTTTTGCTTGTAATAATGAAAGGAATTCTCTGAGGTGGCCGCCATGCTGACACAGCCTTTAGGTGCTTAAATCCAAAAATGGGTGCATTAAGTGCATTTTAATTGACTTATATTTACCCAGTGTATCGTCTTGCAAATAAGAAAGATCTTCTGGCACTCCTAGAAGACAAAAAAAAAAGTAGGTCACTCAGTCTCCTGTGAGTCATAGGTTCTGGCAGGGGACCAAGCAGAGCAGGTATGGGGAAAGACAGAGCAAGAGCCAGGAGAGGCCTGATACTGTTTCATCAGCTTTATACAGATAATCAAAATTGTTTTCAGTTCTGTGCATTTTGTGACGCAAAGTGAAATTAAGCCAAATTGAAAGCATACGTTTAGGAAATTAAAACCAGTGTTAGACACTTAACTGCATGTGAAATTCACACCAAAAATAAATAAATAAAAAAACTTTAATCTATTTTTTAAACATTTATCCCAAAGTCAGGCCTCCTGAGAAACACTGAAGCATAGTAACTGCATGCAAACTCATCTACAGTCTTCTCATTCTGCCATATAAATTTCCTTCAGTAGACCAGAGACATTTCTCAAATTGCAGGTACTGTCTTGTTTCTCCCTAGAGCTGAGGCTCTGGGCTCCTCTCCCAGGGCCACAGCACCTTGGCAGAGAGGCTGACTTACAGGGTCAGAGCCTGAGATTTCCAAACAGTTACTTTTTGAAGGCAGTGACTCACCCTGGTCAAAGCTGTCAGTCACGTAGCCACCTTGGGACAACCACATCTGTGAGGCAGCGCTGATCTAGGCAGCTCATGGCCTGTGACCAATGCACTGATAACTTCTTAATTACATTGGGCAACTGGCACAGACCATGTTGCTTCAGCCACCGAGCCCCTCCTCCAGCTAACCTCTCCGCCCTCTCATTCATCCACCCTGAGGGAGAGGCATGCAAACCAGAGGAAGTATGACTCATCTAGTAACAAGATGCATTCTTCTGAATTCTCTGCAGACGTGTTGTTTGCTAAGTGAAGAGCACAGGAGAGTATGGCGGAGAGAGAGAAAAAGAAGGGAAGAGACAATGTGAAACCATAATCAAGACACTGGCTACGTGTGAGAGCAAGGACGGAACGATGGGGCAAGAGCAAGTCACCACGTGTGGGTTTCCTGGTCCACACACAGATCAACATTTCCTCCAACTCCACAGAGAGAATCCTTGGCTTCTGTTGGGGGTTTTCTGAATCACAGATGGAGACTCCAAGTACTAAGGCTAATCCATCAGGTTTCACACAAAAAAAAAAAGAAAAAAAAAAAAAAAGAGCAACAAATGACGATAGCAGAGAGGTTTTTGACGGGCGCTTCTTCTGAGCACTACAGATGATAATGAGGCACAAGCAAGGGGTATGAAAAAGAAGTGTTAAATCATCGAGTCTAAGAGATCCACTGCAGTTCCTTCCCAACTAACACCACATCTGCATAACTTGGCACTAGTCCTTACAGATCATGAGCCTCACACATCACATCATACAGACTCTAACTGCTGCATTAAGCTATTTCTGGACAGGTCACTTTAACATTGTCAGAAATCACAACATAGAGAAAAGAAGCAACTAAATGCAACCTTCAGTTGTGATCAAAAAAAAAAAATATGCTCAAACAGGTTCTATCTTGTGATATCATGATGAATGGTCTATCAGCCACCAGCTTACTGTTGGCAGAGTATTCAGTAGGGCTGCCACGATTAGTCGACTAGTCACAATTACATCAACTATCAAAATCGTTGATGTGTCGTTTGAAGCTTTGTAAGATCACAAAAGACGCAGGAATAAGTAGTAGGATTTAAGAGTGTAATAATGGACTGAAACAGAAGATGGCAGCACTGCATGTACAAGGATGCCAGCTGCCGTTAAACCCCGAAGAAAAAGAAGTAGCTCTGTCTCAGAATTCATAGCGCAGCCCAGCTCAGTTTCCAACAATGGCGGCAGCTAGTTAGTTTTAATATTACTCTTATTATTCTTTCTGGGTCACAAAATAAACGTTTAACATATTTTCAGGCGAGAATGTAGCTGTGTAAACCTCAAATATCTGCTCAGTTTATCAAGACACCACATATTTTCAAAAGCGCTCCGATGTTTTCGGAGATGTCTGAGACGTTTCGGCAAGGCTCACTAGAGCCCGTGAGAACACCGGAGTCCCGGCAAATCGTTTTCAAACCCACCGCCGTCTTTCGCTACTCAGGTTAAACATATACATGTCACTTAGATAACTTAAAAATTTTATTGTTTGGCTTTTTTTAGTATTTTATTTGTTCCTGAGTAAATCAGTTTGGCTGAGATTAAAGTTATAGTTTTTACACAACTGAATAAACATCAAGCAGACAGCTGATTATCAGAAGTGTGAGATGCTCGAAAATATACTCCGGTGTCCTGTTATATTTTAGATAGCAAGGAGTTTATTAAACTTCACCAAAACAATCTGCAAATTTCATTAAAATTTAATAAACTATCATCTTGTCTTTATTTTTAGTTAGCACAGACCTTAAACACTTAAAGCTGTAAGCTAATGATAGTTATATAAGAGCAGATGCTGCTGGTGCAATAAGCTGTACATCCAATGGATGCATGATCTGATTAGTCGACTAATCGCAAAAATAATCAGTGACTAGTCGACTATCAAAATAATCATTTGTGGCAGCCCTAGTATGAACCAAAGTTATGTGGCAAGCCCTCACCATTCAGCCTTAGGATTGTGGACCAAAATTAAAACTGACCTTCTCCGACTTTGCCTTTTGGATTCTGCAGACTGATGTTCAACCAAATGACAATTCTTTTTTTCCCCTACCGTAACTACATTGCAACAGCATTAACACAATCATGCTATAAAGACAATAAACCTAGGAGGGCAGACAGAATTGCAACTTGCAGTGCATGCTTCCTTTTCAGACACTAATTCCGCTGTAGTAGACAAGCAAGTGGCATCCACACGAGAGATTATCCAACCGCACACTGCTGACCTTTTTTTTTTTAGCAAGTGAATTCACCTTGGCTGTAAATTTGTACATCTTAAGTGGTTTATGTATGCTTGTACCTGTGAACCAGCTGCTGCATCTCACAGCACAAAGATTATCATATTCAATCAAGTCTGGTTTATGTTACGCTCTCCATGTATTATTGCTATGCTATCACCTATAAATTGCCATGTCATGCATGCAGTCCACAGGCGGGAGCTGGACGTAACATCTGGGAATATCGTGTTATTAAAGTGTCATTTCATGAAGAGACCTTAGTGCAGCAGTTATTGCCGCCATTCGTATGATATGTCATAAATGAAAGTTCTGTGGCGACTGGTATGCAGGAAAAGCTGCATTGTTTAGTCAGCTGTAAGTGCTACCGTATTAAGTTTAAAAATTTCCCTGTTCTCTAGGAATGCTGCCTAAAAATTGGATTTTATTTCTGCCACGCGAGCCAAAGTAATGATTAAAACAGATACCAAATACTAGGATGAAAGTTCCACTCTTATTACTTAAGCTGCGTCGGCTTAGCGAGCTCTCCTTCCTGCACAAAGCGCGAAGGTCTCCTAAGAGTGTGAATCATATATCAACTCCTTCTACTAAGCAACCAGCCAAAAGGAAAAAAAAAAAAAAGCCTACACTGATACTGAGGGCCTATTAAAACTCAAGGACAAAGCAAACAATATGATGAATTATTAAATCCGTCAAGGAACTGAAAACTGAGGCCCATTTTATTCGTTTAGGATTTGGGTCTTCATTAGCACTCATGTAAGTAAAATCTTACACGACACAGCTACTGCACACACACAATGTGCATTTACTCAGAAACACTTTTGTTTTCACGTCATTATGACTTGCAGGGCCCGATTTCCTTTGCACATCTACTACAGTAAAACCATCTAACCATCATTTTCGTAACACTTTTGGTCACGCACCTTTGCTTAAACCCAATGCAAAGATAAGATCAAGTTACACATTTATAGTAAAATTGCCACAAAATTTTATTTATATATATATATATATATATATATATATATATATATATATATATATATATATATATATATATATATATATATATATATATATATATATATATATATATATATATATATATATATATCTCTATCTATCTATCTATCTATATATCTATCCTTCTTGCTACCACAAGGCTGTAATGACTCACCAAAACCGCCATGCAATACAAGAGCCGCCAAACCCCCCCTCCTCTCCCCTCCGCCCCTACCCCACCCATTTCTTCTCCACTTTCTAAACTTACCCGGCAAACTCTAGTGTGGGTAGTTACTGTAGTTCCCCTTGCAAAGAGACCGTCCCTGATTAGTCAGACAGACATAAATCGATACACACTTTTAGATAAAACATGCATCTGAGCAAATGTACTGATAATATGAGCAAAAGAGCCAGCTGAATTAAATATCCCATGACTCCCTCACCAATTCACATCTACGCCCAACTCCAATCCAGGACGTGAATTGGCGCATACAAGACTAGTTCACTGACAAATTCAATTCAATAGATGAGGAGGAGGTAGGATGAGGAGAACTAGACAGTGGACTGCTGGATGAATAAAAAATGAAAAGTGTAGTGCTTCAGCAAATTCATTCTCTCCATCCCGTGAGGAGGGTGGGGGTGACGGAGGAGGAGGAGAGGCTCGTTTGAAAACCGAACCAGCGCTGCATTCCCACATCCACCCATATCCAGCGAGGGGCTCTTTAAAAATTCATTAATTTACAGCAAAAATAGATTAAAGCACCCAGCTGAGCAAAACCCAAAATTTGGCTCCTGAATAACATTAATGATAAAACATTTCCCTCAAGCCCAGGGGGTTTTGCCTGAAGAAACATTGCTGGCTTTTTTCACCTTACAGCACCTTGAGAATAATTTATTTTCAATCATTACTAAAATAATGCATTTCTAATTGTCATTTTTAATTATGCTTTTCTTCAAATGGAGAAAAAAAAAGAAAAGAAAAGCGCTGAGCAAAAACCTGCAAAAACTAATTAAAATCCATCCAAGGATATGCCATTCCCATGATGGCATGGCAATGCCATTCTATTCACCATTTGATATCTCAGCTACAGAGACTCAATGACAGCTGCTCCAGGCCCCAAAAATGCCTAGAACTGCAGTTACTGTAATTGCTCTGGCCAGCACTAAATGAGGTTCACTTAAGTGCAATTATCCCCCTCTGATCTCTCACATAAAGAGACTTCTTTAACATGGAGAAGTGGGCTCACACAATGTGACTGCAAACAAGATTCAAATTGGAATCAGGGAGGCATTTCCAGCAGATGAATGGCTTCATAGCTCATCGGCATTCTAGTGATGCACGGCTTTGCTAATGAAGACTGAGCCAGTCTCTTCTCACCAAACGCGGCGAAACATCCAACGCCGGATATAAGCAGGGTACAGGGAGAATTTTTCAAAAAAAAAACAAAAAAAAAAAAAAAAAACCAAAAACTGTCCAGTCAGTGTGCCTGAGCCTGGCCTCCATGCAGAGCAAACAGCTGTTGAAATGAGAAGGAAGATCCTGTTTTTTCGCTCATCCAAGAAGAAAAACACGCTGAAGGACAAGATGATGGGCGATGAAGTGAGGAGGGAAGAAAAAAAAAAAAGACCTAAAATAACTTCACATTCCAGAGCAGAGAGCGAAAGACTGAAACAAGCCACTTTGGATTCAGACCAAAACTAAGTCATTGTAAAAAATACTAAACAGAGCCCTCTGACCCAAAGCATCAGCAGTCCTCATGAATAAATTGCCATCTGCCAATCGCATAACACAAAAGGTTTTCAGCCTGAGGGGGAAGATGTGACCGTCTAATAGGGGTTGCAACAGAGGGTACCTGTTGGGTGCTGTCCAACTACACAGGGCGGTGGGGGGGCTGTGATGGGCCTTCATGTTGCCACAGGCTCAACTAGCACCAGGAGTCTGATAACTGCACCTCACGGATGGCCATTTGAATAATCACTTCAACAAGGGGAGAAATTAAAAAGCCTCTCAGTGAGACCGGCTAGGCACAGGGCCACATACTGAATACCAAATGAGCTCATATTCAAAAAAGTAAAAAGCTGTTCTGAATTCACAGTACAATACTGGCTTTCTGACCCCTGACATACATCAAAATTATCCCAATATCATGTCATTATTCTATTTAGTCTATTAAATTATACACCTCCAAGCATAACAGTACCTGTGATGAAATATTTTACATTTATGTTCCTTGTCTTCTGCACATGCCAACAAATTAATTTTTCTTCAGAGATGGTAGATAAATGTTATTGTCATCTCTCTCTCTCACACACACACACACACACACACACACACACACACACACACACACACACACACACACACACACACACACACACACAATGTAGGTGTTTGGGTTTTTTTTTTAACCATTAAGCAGGATACTTCAAAAACCACAGTAGGTCAAAACTACAGATGAACCTGAATCTCATCCTCCCATGCACATTTAAAAATGGTTACGTGTGTAATGTGCTTTGCACTTTCTTCTCAAATAGTCAATCAATTTATCAAAGATGAACAACTGTTTTCTTTCTTTTTACTATGACAAATAAAATCCCAAACCAGGCTCCGTTTGATATCAAATTGTAAACTATAAACTACTGTACATAACACACATGAAGGAACCTCCAAGTCTGAGCCTGCCCAGCATTTTCAGCTTTAAACAGAAATGAACATGAGCATTGCTTACAGACTAAAATGAATTAAATGGATGTTACAGCAGTGCGTGCGTGCGTGCGTGTGTGTGTGTTGTAATGTATACTTTTGCAGCAGCCTTTAAAAAGCATGCATTAGCCGTACTTCAAGTCAGATAAGAACTGCAAATACTACCAGTGTCACACAGCCCGGTGACAGATCTTGGTTATAAAAACAGCAGTGTTTATAAAAAGGCAACTTTAGTGAATTGCATCAAGCACCAAAAAACACATAGCAAACTTAAGACTTTTCACACATCTTGTTTGGTGTCACTTCTTGAAACTCGAATGATAAAAATGACGGGGTAAGCATGCATGCTCATTTCCCCACAATACGCCTAATGGAACCACTGTGGCCCTAGTGACCTGGATGGAACAACTTCAAACACCATGCACACTTAAACACCATGTGTCTTCTACAGCTGCACGCACAGATAGCCTCGATCCAGACAGCTCTGTGGGCCTGCTATTTAAAGGATGGGTGATTAAGAAGCAAACCAGGTCTGACCTTTGATTGTGGGTGCTGACTAACGCTATGGGCATTTTGTTAGTTGAAGCATAAGGTCTGGCATGGTTGGGATGTTAGGGGGGAATTTATTACGCTTGGATTTAGTCATAAATTTAACCTTTTTTCGCCGGCTTTATGGCAAATTTAATTGAGAGTATATGATGATTAGCTCGTTGCAAGCCCATCTCTGCAATAGCACACTGAATCCGTTGATAAAGCCTGCACGAGTTGACAGCAGTGCAAATTAAGAGTTCAGTCATCCATCTTTTAATAAAGGAAGTCGGGATAAAAAGGGAAGAGCGCCGTTTTTGTACACAACTACATGCAAATGTCGCAGCTGTTTTGTTTTCGGGTTTTGTGTGTGTGTGTGTGTGTGTGCCTTATTCTGAACGATCACAAACTCACTACTAGAAAAAAACATAAGAGATAAGAAAAAGCATGCCCCGAGAAATCTTGCACAAATGACCAAAGAGTTAACCGCAATACCCGCCTGTGCCGTCTCAGGACAATGCACAGCGGCACAGAGGCAGACTGGAGATCAAAATCAGCGGCGTAAAATGCACCTGAAACACGCTTTGCACTTGTTGATTGCCCAGCCTCATGACAATCCTTCGCCCTTCTCACACAGGTCGACTAGATTTTTGAGGGGGTCCCCCCCCCATCTTTTTCATGCTAGGATCATTATTTTTCCTGCAGGAATTTATAACCTCGCCCGAGAAGCAGACGATTGACAGACGAGAAAACACACTGCAACAGCTGTGAGTCAAATACCGTCAGAGCACGCAGGAAAGCCAAATGACACTGGGCTCATGCACACACTCACTCCATGCTGGACACACATCGTCTCACATACCAAACAGCTAGCTTAACGATAGCTGTGGAGGGCTGGGGTAGGTCATTATACAGCCACCTAAAGCGAGGAAAAGCACAAGCGTACACACAAACACACCTAGCCCTGGCCCTGGAGAAAGCGCCCACAACACTCTGCTAAAGTTAGCTGGCTACCAAAACTGGCTAGCTAGCTGTCAAAGTTGCCCTGTCAGTTGTCACCGGTTGCACGGCGGTGTTAGCAGGCTAACGCAAGAGCTGTCAACTTGGAGAGTTGCAGCAGCACGGCCGGGGTGTACTAACACTGACCACGGGGGAAACACTGACTGGCTCCCTGAGCAGAAGAAGAAGGGGGAAAAAAAACCAGGAGTCCCCCCTCACGCCTCAGCACAGCGAGTGGAGAACCGTGTGTCAGGGCCTGTTCACTGGGCGCAATCCCCACAACTTCAGTGCAGCTCACTTCCCCGTTAAAGTCGTCCATTTCGTGGGCCTTAGTTCAACTTCCATGCCCGTATAGCTCACTTACTCAGGGTGAAAGCTGCTGTGACGGTGGCTCTCTGTAATCCTCACGGTAGTTTTCAGAGTAACTGTCTCCCCCCTTCCTTCACCTCCTCTTCTTCGGATAGCGGGTTGCCCTCCCCCCTCGGGGATGTCCTGCGCTCCTGACGCTATCGTCCTGTGTGAAGAGCCGCTGTGACCGTGGCTTCGCCGGTGTGCCTGCGGTGCCGTGGCGTCCCTCTTCAGCTTCTCTCCGCCTTCACCCGTTCGCCTTTCTTTCGGCGGCCGAGCCAACATCCGGGACTCTCCCCTCTTTGGGTTAAGTGCCCGGAACTACTTTCACATAGACAGCTCACATGAAGGTTTCTTTTCTCTCTCTCTCTGTCTTTCACCACCCCTGCCGCCACAGAAACTAGCGCGCGGTTAAATGCACACGCCCGCAGTGGAAAAAGCACCCGCACACACGAAAGCACTTCAATCAATAAAAATGATCCGTGATATCTGCTTTATTTATTGCGCACTGGGTGTAAATGTAGCTCAAAGTGCGCAGAAAAATAGAGGCAACATCACAGAATAAAAGCAGGAGGCGCGGGGGGGGGGTAGTTGAATACAGTCCACATGGTCTGATAAGTCACCTTTTTTTTAATAAAAGGTGTGTAAGTTTTAACCAGTGGCTTTATTTATACTTATTCAAAGGTTAAATCATTTAGTAAAACTGTAGCCTACTTACAAGCTCTAACAGGTTTCCAGGTCTATTAAATGGGTGTATGCTGCTTTCATTGTAATAAGTGGGTTATAAATTGTGGCAGCCATCAAGTCTGCAGATAGCTCACACGTTAATAAGATGTTAATAAAGGGTAAAATCCCTAGAAAATAATTAAAAAATATCTCTAAATCAATACAAACCTCATGCAGCATGCCTTTTTTCTTTAAGTTGCTCTGATTATTAATTATTAACTGCTGAAACTGCAATAAGTTACTACTTGCAAAAACTTGTATGAAGCATGCCTTTTTAGGAAGTGATACCCACAGGAAGTGTAGATCAAAGATCGGATGAAAGAGTTTAATTAAAATGTGCATCTTTTAAGGAGTAGGTGTTTCAGAGAAATGAAATAGACAGTGATAAAAGACAAGCATTAGTGTTTTGAAACAGCACGATACAGGATCATCTCCATACAAAGGTGCAGTTTTAGCTCAGTTACCACAGTTGGGGGAAAAAAGACCTAAAAATAACAGGCTGGTGTTTCTAAACTTAACCCTGTACTGAATCAACCTTTACTGCAGGAGCATGTGCACACATGTAAGTGGTCCGAGCCTATGTAAATATAGCGAGCTTAATTTAAAATGTCCATTGCACAATGTGAACTGCACCATAAATTCACAGAGCAAAAAAAAAAAAAATTGCCAGCAATAACATGACACTAATGGGCTCAGTGACCTCAATGCCCGCAATCACTTCAAAGCAGTTGTAAGCAGTATTATAACAACGGAAGGAAAAGTTTACCGTGGCATCGCCTTAATTTTCATTCATGCTTCTTCTGGGCTTTTTATATGGGATAATTTAAGAAACTGGAAGTGTGTGATAGAGGTGTGGTTGTTGTATGTGGGGAATTTGGTTGCCTTTTTTTGAATTGTTCTGTCAGTTCTTCTGCCAAAGTGTTGCAATCATTTAATTAGTGTGAAGGTTTTATGCTCACTAATATCTGGATGTCCTTTAACTCCACTCATAAAGCTCGACCTTCAACGCGGAGGCTTGCAGAGGCCATCAAAAGAGAAATATCAGCATGGCATCTTTAGTGCAAAACAGTGATTCTGAAAAAATACAAGCAATCACTACATCGATTTATGTTTTTTCCAGCTATTTTTATTATTAATACTTTATTTAGAATTTTCCATGTCACTTATTTTCACCTAAGCTACAACATATATTTTTATTACTTAGTTATTATCATTATTATAATTAATAGTTATTTTATTAGTTATGCAAACAGATATCATATTGTTCTGATATCTAGTAAAAAAAAGTTATTTAGCTTTTACAAATGTGCATCGCATGCGCTTAAACTGGAAGGGAAAACAATGCAATTAAGTACGCACGTGAAGGTAGCAGCCGAAGTGGTGTAACTGTCCTTCCAACGGTGCAGCAGCGGCACCTGCCGGTCGATTGCGGAACTGCCGCCAATAAATCCTAAAAATATGGAACAAGACAATTGATAAACGATTAAAGTCTTAAAATAAAAGGTTTGTAGGTATACTGGCTCAGCCTGCCCTCCTCTAGCTTATGATGTGCCACTTTAGGCTGAAATAAAAAGTTTATGGTGAATAAAACTTATATATCCCAAAATAGTTTTCACACTGACCAAGCAGTTGATTTTTGTGAGTTGTTATTGGTTAGTTTCTCAGATGATTTCTTTAGTTTTTGAAAATCACAAATCCTGAAAATGGACTTTCCTTAGCTACATCTTTTTGTATATATGTATATATATTTTATATATTTTGTGTGTGTGCGTGTATATATATATATATATATATATATATATATATATAGAGAGAGAGAGAGAGAGAGAGAGAGAGAGAGAGAGAGAGAGACTTTATTGAAACTACAACTGAACTTGTTGTGTTACAGCAGCATGATAAAGAAAAAAAAAACTAGTTCAATCCACGATAAACAACAAATAAGCAACACAGATTTTAAAAAGTGCCACAGGCACCTGGTAAGGGCCTTACACTATGAGATGGTGTCATAACAGTAACAACAACAACAAAGAAAAAAGGAGATCAGATAATAAAAAAATTGTTAACTTAATGAAAAATAAGAATTTATACAACTCGCCTGTCACGTTTACATAAACTATTACATAAAAACTGTGCATTACACCTTTAACCCTTACATACTGTTCAGATCAAATTTGGATAGCAGTAAAAATAAAAATTTGAAATGAAAGTAACACAAACAATAAACCACAAAAATATTGAAATACTGTCTGTGTTCCCATCACAATTGCTCCAATTCCCACAGAGACAGACTGTCGAGTCTTTGAAACAGTGAAATAGGATGCACTTAAGGAGCAGAGTTTAGAGGACACAAGATCTGCACAGTCAGCTGGAATGCAATGAAACAATCTAAAGCTAAACTAATTAAAACACATTTATTCTTAGATAAATGAGATTAAACTAGTTCTAAGCTAAGCGATTGAAAGAGGGCTTGGAAGGATCATATTGTAATGCACTTACATTTCTATAGGTCTGTTCTAGTTTTACTAGCTGCTCAGTAAGTGCTTTATTTATTAAAAAAATAAATGCGTTCACAAAAGCAGACTTTTCCCTTAAACTATAAAAACATAACTTTTGCCTAAAATTAAAAATAACAGTAAAAATGTTCAGATTGTCATATTTCTAATCCACTTGTTTTTGGTTTGGATTATTATTAATATTCATCTTAATCTCAGATTTAAACACAAATGACATGTACAAGACACATATATGAAATAAAACATATATTTTGTACATATACATATATATATATTGAATTTCAAATAAACGCATTTTTCTCCTCCCCGAAAAGCTTGTATTTAAATCTTTTTCAAAACTTACCAGAAATTAGATGTACAAACGCGCACCAACATCCAAAGAAAAGGAGCTTTCAATGATGCTGTTGCTTGTCAAACTAGTCGCACACAAAGTTCAATTCAACATTTTGTCTTTGCTCGTCGACTGTATCTGCTGATTCAGTGGGACAGTCCAGTGCAAAAAGATCCCCTTTTTGAGAGAAATTCCCCTTGTCCTCTCCGTTGATGCTCGGGTTTTATAAAGTTTGACACTTCAAGCAGGAGGGAAAAATAATTGACGCACTGCTGACTCAAAAGCAGACTACCATTTCTTTGTTTAATACCGCAAATGGCCGCTAGGGGAGCTGGAGGCGTTGTGCTGTATTTATAAAAACCAAAGAGTTGGCCTTCAGGAAGTGCACAAGTTGTTTGGAGGTATCCGAATACCAAAGTGGGGTGTTTTGTCTGTGAGTCTGAGACGTCGTTTACGTTTTATATAAGGTATTACCGCAGTTGCAAGTAACCTACAAACATCATGTAGCGCTATGTCGTGTCGCCTTTCTTATTACTGAACATTAAGTAGCCAAAGAAAGTGTCCACCTTCTACTTTGACAGCGTGTTTACTGTCGCGTGTCATTTAACCGTAAACAGGTGTGTATCACGTCAGTGTTGTGCTGTGAAGTTCACCCATACGTAACGATGATGCGAGAATATGCATTAATGTAAACTTAGCCTGTTATTCGACCTGTAAACGGATCAGTGAACAAAGCGAGGATTTTCAGGGAGGCGTGGGTTTATTTCTTCATCTTCTTCTCATTAGTCAGCTGTAACATTTGGAAACCACAGGCTATGGGACAAACAGCTATAGATACAAACATAGGTAAGACATAATATCAGAAATACCACGATATAAAAACAGACTGTAAAAAAAGTGGACAGTTTAAGTTATTGCACCTATATGTTTAAACACTTTTGGCACTTTGCTAGAGAAACTAAGCAGAGCTCTTTGAGGGACAGAGGCCTATACAGTCAGGACAAGTAGATGATTAGTGTTGGTTGAACCTGTATAAATGTTAAATGACGACAACATTTTAAGATCTAGCCCCCCTGGTGACCTTGAATTTGATAAGCAGAAGGGGGTGGATGGATGCATCCACCCCACCTAATAAAGTGTGAATTCAGTTTACTTTATGCTTATGTATTGCACATTTTGGGGTTTTTTCTTAAATTTTATGTAAATGTACAACGATCATGGCCATCCAGCACACCATTAATTCTTGTTACCGTCAGGTAGACGTTACAGGAGGATGGCTGCACGTACATTTACAGTGCTTAATAAATTCAGCAGATCGTCACCCAGAGTAATGCTTATGCTACACTGGCCTAAATTTAAAGTATTGGCAATTTTTTATCTTTCTGTAATGATTAACCCACCAGTATGCACAAGTCCTTTAATCAAAATAATATTTACAATACTATAATACAATAATACAAATATTATTTTTATCCATGAATTTTCAAATGCGCTGTTTTACCAAAAAAAGAGAAGAAAATAGTGAAGCACAGAATTAACAGTCTTCATTAACTGTCATTTTCTAAATACTGAATGGGAAAATGTAGTTTTTGTGGTTAAATGTCACGCTTTGGGTGTAAAATTATCAGCATTATTTTAATATTGTCCCAGTCAGCTTTATTAAAGTAGGCCCAGTGTGATTTATAACTGTACATCCATAAATTTGTGACCTGCAGAAACCAACAGCGAGGTAATCTGGTACTGAAATGTCCCACTTTGAAAACAGACCTGTCACTGGAGACTGTTGAATCACATTAGGCATCACTTAAAGATGCCTCCTCCTTCTCTCTTGTCAGGTGATGGCTGAACCCAGAATATCATCTATTGATGGGAAGTTAGCAGAAGAATTTGCTGTTCCCTCCCATGTGGAGGAGGTCAAAGAGAAGATGGCTGCTTTTGCCAGCTTTCATGCAGAAGCAGGCCGAAAGGTGGTTCTCATCACTTCAGGAGGCACCAAGGTTCCCCTGGAGTCCCGCACTGTTCGCTTCCTCGATAACTTCAGCAGCGGCAGGCGAGGAGCCTCCTCTGCAGAGTATTTCATAGACTCTGGTTATGCAGTCATTTTCCTACACAGGCATCGCTCACTCTACCCCTACACACGGATGTTTTTAACCATCAACATGCTGGACGCTCTGGAGTTTCAAGGTGGAGGAGCGCCTGGTAATACTGGTGAAGTGGTGGTTAATCAGCAGGTGCTGCCGAACATTGCCAAAGTACTGAAGAGATACGAGGAGGTGAAAAAAAGCAGACTTCTTCTGCCTATCGAGTTCAGCACTCTGTCAGAGTATCTGCACCTACTCAAAGCAGCAGCGCAGGCTCTCAGCAAAATAGGTAACAGCAGGTTAAAGGCCTGAGCTGTGGCTTTGTCTAACATACGTTCAAAACATCTTCACAAGTGTTTGTTCTGCCCTTAGGATCAAAGGCTATGTTTTACTTGGCTGCAGCAGTGTCTGATTTCTACATCCCAGCATCTGAGATGCCTGAACACAAAATCCAGTCTTCCAACGGACCTCTTCAGGTGAGGGTGGGGGGAAATGGTGTTATTGGTCTGCTTTTTATTCACCACTTCAGTTCGGAGGTGTGTAAAAGGAAGCATGAGATGTGAGTACGAAGGGGGTTCACTGCTTACGGGGGAATATTGCCATGGTAACATATGCTGCTAACCTAATGATAATTAGAGAGTCATCGTTCCTGGAAGATCCCCAGACCTCTGTGTACGGATACCACAGTGTCTTTGTGTCTGATGAGCATCAGTAAGAAATACAGATACTTGGATGAAGCTTTATTTTTTCCTGTTGGTTGCAAATAATTTTACTTTTATTGTTATATAAGCATCAATATATGGTCCTAAAACCGAGCACTAATTTATACTTACAGCTAGGGAATAAACTCCAGGCTGTGAACCCTTAAGCTTGCGGTCCCCAACCCCCGGGGCATGGTCCGTGAGTCGTTTGGTACCGGGCCCCGAGAGTCGAAGCTTGGGTGTGAAATTTGTAGTTTCCCTGGGTTTTTTTTTACCGTGTTGTAGTTGTGTCTTATTTTGAAAGAAATATTTATACATTACCATAGCGACCAGAGAGCATTAAAGGGCAGAGAGGAAGATCTTACTCTTAATGTTGTTGGAGCATTTCAGGAGGACGCTGCTAATGAAGTTCCACAATTACACAGTTAATTTGCGTTTATTATATTTAGAAAATACCAGTTTTTGTCTTGGTCATATAATTTTATTTTGTTGTATTTATCCGCGACACCTTAAAGGCCGGTCTGTGAAAATATGGTCTGACATTAAACCGGTCCGTGGAGCAAAACGGGTTGGGAACTGCTGCGTTAAACAGCTGCACATACTTTCAATTCAGCAGTTGTTATTGTTGCTCCTCTCAGCTGCTGAATTACATTTTCCTGTGCGTATGCCTCTTTAGTCTTGCCAGTAATTACAATTTTTCTTCTGCCCTTCAGCTGAGCATGAAAATGGTCCCCAAGATATTGTCCCCACTGGTGAAAGAATGGGCACCTCAGGCATTTGTCATATCCTTCAAACTCGAGACTGATGCGTCGATCCTGCTGGACAAGGCTCGACGAGCTCTGGATACCTACAGGCACCAAGCAGTGGTGGCCAACGTACTGGACTCTAGGCGGGGTTATGTGGTGGTGGTGACCCTTGAGACTCAGGCTGAGCTAATCCTAACTGAGGAGGATGTGAAGAATGAGGTGGAGATAGAAGAGAGGATAGTCAGCAACTTGACGTCGGCGCATGACAACTTCATAACTCAACAAGTGGCTTGATAGAACGTATCTGCATGTCTGAGCAGCTTTAAGTTGTGTCTGTATTCTTACGTGATCCACATTGGGCTGCAATTCATACCTGCCTGTTCTGCTGGCAAGTTACTGTATATTCAGTATGCTCTACTGTTGCAAAACCTTAGCGACAACTGTAAGTCACATCTTCCTTGTTTGTTGTGTGTGTTCTAAGAATGAACCTCGAAGCATTAAACGCAGTCTCTGTAGAGGGACAATATCCAGGTTTTAAAATGTTTATTCACACTTTCTAGTAATCAGAAAAGCAGTTTCAAGTTTTAAAACAATGACAATATTTTCTTTCCTGCAAGGTTTTCCAATAATAAACATTTAAAATCACAGTCCACTGGTACAATCTCACTGCCACACTTGGCAGCATATTCTGGACTCTGTTACTTGAGTTTGACACTCTTCTTGACACCAGCACGAATACCAGACAGCTCTCCGCTGTATCTCGTCTCTTCGTGACGAACCTCTCGGACCTGGCGAAACGATAAGCAGCAATTTTAAAACGCATCGCAGAAATGTGTGTCACAATCCAGCACATCCTCTTTAAGAGTCTTCAGACAATCCCTGAAATCCTTGCTCAACGATGTAATAAAACATGTTGAATACAGACCTGTCCCTTTCTGCGGATTTTAGCCCGTCTGAACTTCTCTCTGTGCTTGACTCTGGGATTACGGTCAATTTTCTTCCTTTTCGGCGTGAGCCCCTTGTTCTTGGCCATCTGTGGAATTGTTAGACAAACATAATTAATACAATTCAGAAATCAGTGTCACACACTGGATCTAGAAAACTTGAAGGAGGAGAATCCAGAGATGTAAACACGCAGTGCTGTGGAGAACACTTTAAAGCTTGCACTTACGTACTTTTAAAGGATAATTAAGCTGAATTTTGCAAACACGCTCTCTGAAGCTGTAGCAAAACAACTTGATATGCACACTACAATCCATTTTCTTGAACTAGAGCTAGATAAAATCTTTAGTGTACTACTGCGAGTGCCCAGCAGATGGCACTCAATCACGTTTATTAACACCAGTACTTCCAAAAGTGTAGTTTAGACTCCATTCTCCAACAACCGTAATGGCAAATAAATGACTACTTCAAGAAGTTAAGTTGTTCATTTTTAACATTTTCAGTTATTTAATTGGGTCGAAATTATTAATCTGTTATCCAACTACAATCCTTTGTATATTTATCAATTACATATACAATATAGACATGATTTTTTTTTATTTATTTTTTTTTTTTTTAAATACCTAGAGGTCAAAATGAGTAAGCATACAAAGACATATGCTTGTGTAACACTAAAAAAAACAAATGTATCCATAGTTATAAAATGTAATGCTTGGATAATTATTAAACAAGCTGTGGCATATGCTACAGTTATCAGTGGGCTCCATCCATTAAATTTCTGCTGTAAGTACTCATGTTTTGTGCAAATACATGACTGTATCACTCAGTACCTGGTAAGTGATTCCTCTCTTTGCATTTGGATCCAATTCTTCCTCTTCTTCATTCTCCTCCATCCTGTAACACAAAGATTTTCTTAATGTTTCACTCTCCTGGTTGATTTTACCTTATATAAATTTGATTCAGTACTACCAAAATATCCAATATGGCTCTTTTGGTGAATACTCTACCAGAGGCACAGTGTCATTTTGGCAACTGAACACCAGTCTGTCCTGTAACTGCTCTCTACATGTTTAGAGCCAAGCCACACATATTTCAGCTCCCCAATAATACTGGTGACTTTAGAGTGAGCAGAGCAGTTTGCAGTGTTTCAGGCTTCTGAAAAATTTCAGTGTATTTCCCAATACTATAGTATATCAAATGTGCTACATCGTGACATCTATTGCAACATGCAAGTCGGCACGGATTCCTGTTATTCTGACCCCAAATCCTCTGCATATCAAAGACACATCCCATGAGTACACTTCCTGTACTTTTACTGCAAGTTAAAAAGTGCATACTTACATTTCATCTTCTGGATTATTGCCCTTCCTCTTTAATTTTAACCGTTCCTCTGCCTCTTTGTAGAAGCGTAGAGCTTCTTCCTCATCCAGGTCAGAGTCTGACTCCTCCTCGGGCACAGCTTCTCCAGATTCCTGTATCCAGTGGGTGCGTGCACACATACGCACACATTAGCAATCAATATAAAAGTTAAACGTCGGCACTAGGGGTCATCTGAGGATGCTCTTTATGTATATCAATGTTGTCGAAGAGTGTCCTCAGATAACCCCTGGTGCAGACGTAATATAGTAGTATATTAATGTTGTTCTCTTACCTTTTCCTTCCTGTTTGAAACTTTAGACTTCTTGCCTTCTGCTTGCTTGCTTCCTGCCTTATTTTCCTCTCCACCAGCTAGTAGCTGGCGAAACTCTGGAGCGAGCCGAGCATCTACTGCGCCTAGTTCATTGATGAGCTGCAAGCAGGCATCAGAGACTCAGTAAGACATTTTGTGGATTTTTGTGATCAGCTTTGTAGGATGTGTGTCAGGAGAGATTTCATAATCGTGTGTCTCATGGTGCTGGTTTGGAGTGTCAATACAGTGAAATCACAAATAAAAGATGCCGACCAAAGTAACAAACGCACAGTAAAAGATTTTGGCTTTTAGTTGCAACAAACAGCTACTATTTTAACCCCTGTGAACCTGACCTGCTGAGCCTGAAGTATCTCACTGATGCCGTTTATTTACACTCAACAAAAATATAAACGCAACACCTTTGTTACTGCTCCCATTCCCCATGGGATGGACGTAGAGACCTAAAATTCATTCCAGATACACAATATAACCATCCCTCCCAAACAGTGGTCACAAATCAGTCCAAATGTGTGGTAGTGGGCACATCTGCTATATTGAGATAATCCATCCCACCTCACAGGTGTGCCACATCAGGATGCTGATCTGACATCATGAGTAGTGCACAGGTGTACCTCAGACTGCCCACAACAAAAGGCCACCCTGGAATGTGCAGTTTTTTGCGCTATTGGGGGTCTGGGGACCCAGAACCGGTCAGTATCTGGTGTGACCACCATTTGCCTCATGCAGTGCAACACATCGTCGCATGGAGTCTATCAGATTGTCAATTGTGGCCTGTGGAATGTTGGTCCACTCCACTTCAATGGCTGTGCGAGGTTGTTGGATATTCGTGGGAACTGGTACACGCTGTCGTATACGCCGGTCAAGCACATCCCGAACATGCTCAATGGGTGACATGTCCGGTGAGTATGCTGGCCATGCAAGAACTGGGACATTCTCAGCTGCCATCTGCCCTGAACAATGTGAACCATGATTCATCCGTGAAGCGCACACCTCTCCAACGTGCCAGACGCCATCGAATGTGAGCATTTGCCCACACAAGTCTGTTACGGCGACGAGCTGGAGTCAGGTCAAGACCCCGATGAGGACGACGGGCATGCAGTTGAGCGTCCCTGAGACGGTTTCTGACAGTTTGTGCAGAAATTGTTTGGTTGTGCAAACCAATTGTTCCAGCAGCTGTCTGGGTGGCTGGTCTCAGACGACCTTGGAGGTGAACCTGCTGGATGTGGAGGTCCTGGGCTGGTGTGGTTACACGAGGTCTGCGGTTGTGAGGCCGGTTGGATGTGCTGCCATATTCTCTGAAACGCCTGTGGAGACGGCTTATGGTTGAGAAATGAACATTCAATGCACGGGCGACAGATCTGGTTGACATTCCTGCTGTCAGCATGCCAATTGCACGCTCCCTCATTGCTTGTGGCATCTGTGGCATTTTGCTGTGAGACAAAACTGCACATTCCAGGGTGGCCTTTTGTTGTGGGCAGTCTGAGGTACACCTGTGCACTACTCATGATGTCAGATCAGCATCCTGATGTGGCACACCTGTGAGGTGGGATGGATTATCTCAATATAGCAGATGTGCCCACTACCACACATTTGGACTGATTTGTGACCACTGTTTGGGAGGGATGGTTATATTGTGTATCTGGAATGAATTTTAGGTCTCTACGTCCATCCCATGGGGAATGGGAGCAGTAACAAAGGTGTTGCGTTTATATTTTTGTTGAGTGTAATTCAGATCAAAGTGCATATAAGCGTGGATTACCTGCACATATTTACAAGAAGAGAGCTCCACTGATGATTCCCAACACCCGACTGACTGAACTGAGTTTAGCATTTCAAAGTTAATTAATTCAAAGTTCAGGGTTTGTTCTGAGTTTGCTAAACCTGCCTTTTGGGTTCAGCTCTAGGGCTCATAATCACACATCCTGCGACAATCCTCTTGGACTCATAACAGAGCCTACAAATGTTGAGCTTTCGCGTGCTTTTTTTTTAAATTAAAGTACCAAATCTAGGAGAAACTGCTCACCTTTTTTTCAGCATGGTCTAAACATCAGTGTGTGGACTTACATTTCTGTAGGTGAGCAGTCTTTCAATCACAGGGTGGTTGTGAGCAGGTATCCGCTTTGCTTTCAGCACCAAGTAGAAGCTGATGTTTGTGCAGTAACTGTGGCAGGAGAGAAACATCATTCAGTGACAGAGCGTGACAGTTTGTCGTGTGAGTCTACGATCCAATCACAACTTACTTGAGATAAAGTTGCTGCTTTGTCTTCAGGTAATTGGCACCCTTTAGGTAAAAAAAACAAAACAAACAAGGATGAAAGATGTTCAGATTCACATCGTTGATTTTCATGATATTGATGACATGTTCCTGTATACTCAAACACGTCTACACAAGCAAAAAGTTGGTGGTTTGATTCCAGCCAGAGATATATGGATGTGGATTTGCATGTGGACGCGTATCCGGTGTAAAAATCTGAGCAGCTGAAAGTAGCTTACTTACAAATAAGGCTGTAAGCAGTGCACCACAAGTATGAGTATCTTCTCCTTTCATCATGATTAAAGGTTGGAAACACAGAGGAACTTACAATACAATCACAATTTGTTTCCCTAGATAATGGTGCAGATACAAGAAAGACACAGGCGTCATGGTGTTGACGCCTGTGTCCATCATTATTCATTAAATTCTGGCCACCTGATAAAGAAAGCCCAATGATAGTATAATTAAGCTCAGTTTTGATCTCTACTGGTCCCTTGAACAACTGCATGCTTCTTACAGTCTGTCTGCTTTCTGGGGCAGAGAGAGTAATGTACACAGCTTTTTGTGTGTTTTATCACAGGAAATGCCTGCGTGTAGTGGCTGAAAGCAACACCATGAGAAAAATGTAGCCAAGTGTGCTCACCTTTCCTGCAGGGATCTTTCCCTCCTTAACCATTTGCATGAGAGGCTGAAGCTCATTCTTGAGCTCGTTAAGCTGTACAAAGAAACAGGAATAAGTCACATCTATTGCACGTCACTTGAAAATTTAAAGGCTCTTTAAGTCTGAAGTTGCGTCCTTCCTATTTGTCTCTTACCTTTGCCTTGAAGTCCTGAATAAGCTCAAGCAGCTCTGGTGACTCTTTCTTCAAAAGCTTCATTTTTTCCTTCTGAGACATCTGCTTCAGGTCTTTCACAATCCTCTCCTCTTTTTCCACAGGCTTGCTTTCATCCTTCTCCACAGCAAATTCCTTCATTTAGGCAAAGACGTACAATTAGAATTAGACGTTTCTGTCAGCATGTCATTAGGCCTACGAGAGAGATAAATACCTGAAAAAAGTTCAAATCATAATCCTCCTCGCTCAGATTTGCAGCTAAACGTTTTTGGATGTTTTTAGCCTCTTCTTCTTCTTCTTGTTCCTCAGCCTCCAACTCTTCTTGCGATTTCCCTTCTGTAATAACAGTGATCGAAATGTTGCATAATAAAAGATAATGCAATCATCACACAATGCAATAATACGGCTTGAGATAAAAGGTTCTTACTTGAGGTCACATAATCTGAATCGTAGAACATTTTTTTCTTTCTGCCCCAGGCCATTTCATTAGGGAGCTCTGCAGCAGACAATGTAAACACAGTGAGATAGGCTCAAAATGAAAAGCACACACACACACACACACACACACACGTCAATTTACCGTCCTCATTTCTCCCTTCTAAATCACTCTCCATATCTGTCCCCTCTTCCTCATTTTCTTCTTCTTCCTCCCCTTCATCATCTTCCGACTCAGAAAGATCCAGGGGCATCACCTCCTCCTGTGAAATTCCGATAATCTCAGGTTTCTTCTCGGCTGTTCCTCTACATTTTTCACCTGCAGTTACTTTTAAACAAACACGTACGACATTACCTCATCGTCCACTTCCTCCCGGTCGCTCTCCATTTGAACACCTCGGGCGAGAAGTTTCTGCGGCAAAGACACCGGAGCACGAAGAAAGGTTACAGAACACAACTGTTGCACTGCACACCTACCGTAGAACAAATAAAGAACTTACTGCAATCTTCTCATCATGAAACTCATCAATCTTGTCTTTTGTGTATGTTGAGGATTTCTGAATGAGAAAAGAGAAAACACCTTTGAGAATGAAAACAGCTGTATCAAGTCACCATATGAGAGCACGCTGGTCTTTATTTAGTTTATTCTTCACAGGTCATCAAGGTTTGGCTCAACGTAGATATTACCGCTTTGTTGGTTACAGAAAGCAACAGTTTAATCATACGATCAGGCAAGATTTCAGATCTTGTTTTTATTATTTTAAAGCTATAATTTGACCTCTCTTTTCAAAGTAATATTTTGTCCCCCTTAAAGTTACCAACTACCCTCTAGTTTAGAAATCAGAGGACAATACCGACTTGGGTAAAGTAAGCAAAGAGCCACACACTGAGTAACTGTAACATAATGTGAAATCATGTTAAACTCCAAAGAAATCATTAAAACCTTATCCCCCACATCCATGCAAACTTCTGACCACAGCTGTATAAAACACTGCGTGTCTTACCTTATCAGGGACAGGCATGTCGTTGTAGGCTTCAGGGTCGTCTTCATCATAGACCTCATCCTTGTTTGGCCGCTGCGCGTGTTTTCCCCTGAACAGCAAAAGACAAATAACAAATAAAGACTCAAAACTTCTGGTTAAATACCAGATTTATTTTTCCCGGATCACTCCACACTTCACTAGCGCCAGCTCCCATCACAGCAGTGGAGTATAAATCATGCACCCGTATGCTTGTAAATTAAGACTAACAACTTATCGTTGTTTCTACAACACTGCACGCCAATTGTGACCACACGAAACCCCAGAAAAACAGAGCAGAGACGCTATAAAGACAAGCTAACAGGTAGATACATCTTAGCCAAACTTACCGTTTTGCTCGAACCATGATGAACCAGCTTCACACACAGCGGACAATAAACCACGTCTGTGTGCGTATAAATGCAGATTAAAACTGAATATATCCACTTCAGTTAACTGCACACATCTGTTTTACTCACTGGATACCATGTGCCACAAGAAACGTCCCCTTCCTCTTCAGCTCAAACGGCAATCAGAGAGGAAACTTACCGCCCCCTGCTGTCCTGGAGGATTTCTACAAACTGTGCGGAGAGTTATCTGACCATTCATCTCTACATGTGTGTATTTATTCTTTGAAAAATTGGTCCCCAACATCGCATAATAAAATAATTTGAGCTGTTTTACAACTTTTTTTTAAACTTTACAAGCTTTATGAATTAAGATTAAGTAACTGAGCATGTATTTTTATACTTACAGCCATCTTCTGTTAATCTTACAGTAATGCATGTGAAGAAAAATGAAGTGATATGATTTATATGCGGCTTATTTGTTCTCAGAAAATTAAAATATACTTTCAAGAACACAATATCAACTTTTCTTGTGTCCTCTAACATAACTGTGGAAACATAATGAGCCTGTTTTATATGTATTTTCAACCACTGTGCCATTGTTTTCTACTCTCTCTTATTTACCATTAACCTCCTTAGACCCGAACTCTTCCACGGCATGCATTTTTTATTTCTATTTGATATTTGGGCTGATTGGGTCCTGATGAATGTAAAAACAAAGATTTACAAGATTTTTTTTTTTAACCTAATTTTTGTTTCTGAGAAAAATGAGAGCCTACCACCATAGATAGATAGATAGGCAGGCACACACACACACACACACACACACACACACACACACACACACACACACACACACACACACACACACACACACACACAATAAATCTTCACCTAACAGAACTGAGATACACTCCTGCTTACACGGGACACTAAATTGGATAAGAGGAAAAATGGATGGATGGATGTGCATGTTTATTTTCTCTCCTTGCTAGAATAACTGAAAGATCTGAAAATGTACTTTACAACAGTAGAGGTAGAAGTCGAAGGCCAGTATAAGCAGTATGACAGTTAAACTGGATATTTTCTGGTAACATCATTTGTAGATGAGGAGGCCCAGATTACACAAAACAGGTTTAGTCTGCCAAGTTGGCATTGTTAAAATATGAAAAGTGATAAAACAGAATTTAATTTCACATTCTAACTGTGATTTTCACCATAGAATTAACAGTAACTTCAAATAGTAAAACAGTAAAGCCCCCCCCCCCCAACAAAAAACAGGAAAAACTAAATTATTTGATGATGTAAAATTACAATACATTTCACTATATTTTTTTGAAAGGCAAATAAATATATTCAATATTTAACCGCAATGTTTTCTGTGCTACGTTATACATGAGCTATAGCAGCAGAAGACCACACATGGTGACTCCTGTCAGGTAAGAACAGGACAATTGATAAGTCTCGATTTCTGCTGCAACATTTGGCTTTCAAACTTGTGTTTCTCAAACTTCTTTTATGAACATGACAGTGAGTTCACTGTTTTCAGACATCCTCCACAGTCACCAAATATCAGCAGCCATGTGATGATGTAATCTCAATATGGACCAAAATCTCTGAGGAGTGTTTCCAGCACCTTGTTGAATCTGTGTCTTGAAGAATTGAGGCAGTTCTGGAGATAAAGGTACCAGCAAAGTGTAACTAATGAAGTCATTATCAGTTCATTATCAAAGATCTAAACCCCCCAAGGGGCTCAGTGAAGTCACTTCTATGAACAGTTTAATCAAAAAAGATGTTTAGCAAATAACAGAGTGGATATTTTTCCTGGTGAGCAGCAACAATATGACTATTTTACATGTAAGTCACCGTACATGTAAAACATCGTATCCATAATGCCTGTTATCCATGTGCCTGTTACTAATGCTTTTCATTACAGTCTCTGCCTGCTTTGGCTTATACTTTAAGTAGTTAACACTGCAGATGTCGTAAAATATCCACTGCCAGCCGGTTTCTTTGCTTTGTGACAGAACGTGTTCACAGTATATCACTCATGGTTTTCTCCCGCTCCTCCTTTCTTCCTTCCCGAGTCCACACCGAGAAAAGTGTAACTGCGAGGCCTCTCTGTGGGCATTAATGTGGACCTCGCTTTGTCGTTCCTCTTTTCCATCAGGGTAAGACCAGGTGTTATGTAAGATGGCTCATACTGTCAGGGAAACAGAAAAAGAGTATCAGATATTGGCACTATGGCACTATAGTTATATACTTCTCACATATGAGTGAATTTAAAGTTAATGCTACCTTTGCTTTTCAACCTGAGGGTAATTACAGAGATAAAACAGACTACTTAGTTTCTTTTCTTTTTTTTTACTCTAAAACAGTAGAAATGATTCTTGTCGCTTCTAAAATATTTGAAAAATAAATTACATGTGATTTCACTCATTCAGACAATAACTTTTTTTTAAAAATTTGATTGTAGTTTTTAGGGGTCACCAGCCAAAAAGGCAGAAAACCCTTGGCTAATTTGTACTTTCTACACGTATGTTTATCTTTTGTTTGCAATGATTCAAACACATGGATTTTACTAAAAGGAAATTTCACTAAAAATAATTTTTTTCTTTTTTTTGGCTTCTTATTACTTACTTCAGAGTTCTAAGATGATAACTTTTAATACTGAGGAGAAGAGATATTTGCAAAAGGCCACTGTTATGTTTTTGTGGAGTGACAACTGACTTAATTTCAGGTTTATTTCTATAGTCCCAAATCACAATAACAAGGTTCTTTATATTGTGAGCTAAATGCACTGCAGTGTAAGTAAAACCCCAAACTTTCAATTTATCTCCGATGAGCAGCACTAGGAGGATTCTTCCTTTTAACAGGAAGTAACTCCCGGCCAATCCAGGCGCAGGGAGAGGCAGCGATGTGACATAACCCCTCACAGGGATTAAGGGGGAAGAAAAAAGGAGAGCACAGAGAGAAAAGGGAGAGCCTCAATAAATATCTTTCTAAGTCTCTAAGTCCTTTAGTTAGTTAGTTAGTTAGTTAGTTAGTTAGTTAGTTAGTTAGTTAGTTAGTTAGTTAGTTAGTTAGTTAGTTAGTTAGTTAGTTAGTTAGTTGAATCTGCACACTTACAGTGGGCCTGGTATATCTCGGCACTGAGACTCTTTTCTTTTCATGACTTGTAGCTGCGTCTTCCTTGCTCAGATCCCACATGGACTGGGTATGTATACTCTTTGATTCTCTCTTAAGCAGTCCTGAACTGGTATGTGGAATTTTCCTCATGATGTCGCTCAGAGCGCTGAAGTTATCCTCCCTGTGTATGCTCAAGATTATCGGCTTCTGACAGGAGAGAAATACATCTTAGCTTTTCTAGGAGCTCCATATCAAGATGAGATTGAGTGTTTTGAAAGCAAAAGCAGGTTACTTACTCTAGAAGATGGCTTGTTCACCATTTTTTTTGCAATATCATCTGTTTTACTCTCCTCTTCTTTAATAGAGTACCTTCTTGCCTGAAAAGAGTAACGCCTGTATGTTTCCTCGTTTGCTTTGTCATCATATCTAGATGTATTTCTGGTATATAAAGTCGTGCTCCTCTCTGATGGGTGGTGCCTGGAAGTGTCTCTCTCCATGCTGCACTCCATCCAGTAGGAATAAAAAGTGACAAACTTTATTTTAGACATTTTAGACCATTTGAAAATGAAACAACTCTGAATAAATATGCAAAAGGAAAGCTAAGGAAAGCTAAATTATAACCACCAGGCTTTATCCTTTAAAAAAATAAGTTTTCCTTGTGTGAACATGTCATTTGAATATAAAAGGATAGAAAAGTAATTAAAAAAAAAAATCATACCAACACACACACACACACACACAGAAGAAAAATCTGGCATTATTTTAAAGTAGGTACAGTTAAAATGCTTATGACCAGCTTTTCTCAATAAGCCACAAATGTGCTGGATACAATAGAGTACGGTACAATATAATCTACAAAATACACAATTTGGACATTAAATTATTATTTATACAATTATTTCAATAACTTATTTTGGTGCCAGATATTTGGACATGACATCTTACCTTTTTGTTCTTTCTAAAGGAGCTAGCTGTGCTGATGAGGACTCCCTGCTCCTAAATCAAGACCAAGATCAAGATCATGGAAAAAACAGAGACAACTAATTGTCTTAATCATAGCATAGCTAATAATAGGACTTTCTTGAAAAGTAATTTTTCTATGACATCAGTTGACTCTGGAGGCAGATTGTCGTTGACCCTATCAAATACAAATATCTGTAAAAACATCCTACAAACATATACAAATAGATATATTTGGACAAGAAATTGCCAAAGAAAAAACTTGTATCTTGTTGATCTCACCTTTTTCTTCTGTCTGAAGTATCCGGCTGAGTCGATAAAGACTCTCTGCTCCTAATAAATAATCAAGATCTTAAATGTTTGTGCAAACGAGCTAATAGTCTTAATAACAGCATAGCTCATAATAACACTCACTTGAAAACGGCTGATTTTTCTATGTCAGTTGCAACAGGAGACACGCTTTCAGATAACCTGACAAATACATAAATCTGTAAGAACGTCCTCAAAATATAGATATATTTGGACGTGAAATTTTAAAATTAATAATTATTTTTCCATATATCATGTTGATCTTACTTTTTTACTCTGTCTGAAGTAGCTGGCTGAGTTGATACGGGCTCTCTGTTCCTGTGAAAACAAATAAGATCCCAAATATCCTCAGCCTGGAAAAAACAGACCCCTAATAATCTCAGTCATACCACAGCTAATAACAAGACTCACTTGAAAGTTGATTTTTCTATGACATCAGTTGCCACCGGAGAGATTTTGTCTTTGACCCTGTCAAACACAAAAATCTTTAAAAACATCCTAAAATATTTACAAATAGATAAATTTGGACAATCAATTTTAAAAAAAACTAAGTTGTATCTTGTTGATCTTACCTTTTTGTTCTGTCTGAAGTATCCGGCTGGGTTGATAAGGACTCTCTGCGCCTATGAAAATAGTCAAGATCCCAAAAGTTTGTGTAAAACATTGACATGGAAAAAAAAATCGAATAGTTTGAATCATTACATAAGACTCACTGGAAAGTGGATTTCTCCATGTCAGTTGCCACTGGAGAAAGGCTGTCTGTGATCCTGTCGAATTAAAAAATCTTCAATAACATGGTGAAAATATACATATATTTGAAAATGACAGTCTAAAAATAATTCTCTTTTTTTTTTGGTGTCTTATTGATTTCACCTTTTCGTTCTCTCTGAAGTAGCTGGCTCTGCTGTCAAAGGCTCTCTGTTCCTATGAGCATAATCAAGATCCCTTATGTTTGTGTAAATCATCGACATGAGCTAGTAGTTCAAATCATAACATAGCTTTTAATAAGACTCACTTCAAAGTTGAGTTTTTAACAACTTCAGTTTCCACTGGAGAGAAGTTTTCTTTGAATCTGTCAGACACAAAAATCTGAAAAAAAACATCCTGCAGCACAAAATATTGAAAATATCCAGTTTGCTATTCTGGAAATTACTCAAAGAATAATACAAAAGGGATGGCAGGTTAAAGCAAGAAGCAAGAAGATCAGCTACAGGTTTGGTTAAAGGACAGAATAAATTCTGGCCATGAGAATTTTAAATATGTCTGCTGTATTCTGACATATTTATTCAAGGACTGATGATGATGTGGAGACTAATTCAGATACACTACCTTCTTTTATCCTCAAGATGGTTTTGGTTGTTAGTAAATCCATCCATTAAAGGTGTGTTTTTATCTAACTGCATGCTGTTCTGTAGCACCATCTCCAGCTTCACCACTTCCCCATGAAGATACAGAGGACTGGTTGGCAAGCTGCTTTCTTCTGAAAAAACTCCCATCTTATCCCAGTCCAGAGGGGAAACAGCACGTGGGGAGGGAGGGTCGGTGATATCGGGATCAACAGAGATCCTTTTCAGAAGTCTGACAGCTGAAATGTCTTTAAGCTGATGGTTTTGGTTCACATGGGTTGCAGTGGAAAGAACTGGGAGTGAACTAGCATACAAAATCCTGAACTCCCAGTCAAATGCATCAACAGCTGGTCCCCTCAGGACGGTGATCAGCTGCCGGTGCAGGTGGGTATCCGTCCAGGTGAAGCTGCAGAATTCAGCAACAATGTTTTGAGTCACTTTCAAGCATTTACGCCTCACATACAAAGACAAGCAGGTGGAAGCCAAATCTGTTTACCTGTAGCTGCCGTGGATCACTGTGTCTAAATCCACCAGAATGAATTTCTCATTCATTTCCCCAACCAGCTTTCTTCCATCCCTCAAACCAAAACTTCTCCCACCAAGAGCTCGGACCCGTATGTTCTGTCAAAACACAAGGTTTAAACTCAGCATTGCATTACACTAAAACCTGTGACAGTGCCAAAAGCTGAATCGTCACATTGGTGTGTAACGCTGTAAGTACTGTAGGTACAAACAAGACCATGATCTTGATATGATTAAGTGGTACTTTAGGTTTCAAGGTGATATAATCAATGCAAAGGAGTGTAGGCTTGATCCGCTGAGGACACAAGAAAGAATGTCTAAAAGTGCATGTAACAGGTACGACTGTGTATACACTTGGATTTAAATTGATTTTGTGGAAAGGATTGGATATAAGTGTAAACAGGGTTTTAATTCAGCATTCTATCCAAGTATGGCTGAATTCTGCCCTGATTTTACCTTCTGTTCATCTATTTCATGAGCAGCTCTAATGAGAATGCTGTCTTTGCTTGAAAGCAATACAAACTCCATTGAATGCTGTGCAACCAGTTTAGCTGTGTGGCCGATTCTCTGCTACATTCCTACCATCAGCTTGTCAAAGCAAAAAGACAAGACTTGCAGTTTGAGTTCCAACATATGTGCACAGAGTCAAGTAACTCAAACTGAACTAAAGCAATAAAACTACATTTGAAAAGCATTTTTAACTTAAATAAATACAAAAACTAGACTTTGGGAACAAATGTGTGCTTATAGATGTCACTACAGTAGCATGGGACATATGGGAAGTGTTTTTAGTTTCATTCTTTTTCAGCTTAAACAAATTTGCCACCACATTGAGCACAACAAGACTTTGTTGCACATGTTAAGACCAGGATAGCAAATGAAAATATCCCATTCCACAATGCGCTGCTGTGTCCAACTAAAATCTTTGTTTTATTTACTGCCATGTGTGAAGGATGGCTGCTAGGTGTGTGCTGATTTGTATGTGTTGACTCACTGGATGCCAGAGCCTGTTGGACGAGAACTTCTCCTGAATGGACCTTTGGTTCAGGATGATGTAGACAGGGACGCCCCGAGAGGCAGCACTGTGTAAATCTCCAATTATTGCACTATCTGTCAGTCTGTCTATCACGATGGCAATTACCTGAATGACATGAAAATATGCATGTATATAATTTAGCCTGCATTTTTAACTAAAGCCCACTTCTTTCAGTGTTCAGGCCTATCATAAGAATACAATCGTAACAAAAAGAAATGATGAAATCATAATGGCTAAAAGTTAAAATTTGATGGTTAATTATCAGAGAAATGCCTAACAACAAAAAGAGTTCTTTAGAGGAAGTGCTGCCTCTAAGGCTTTCTCTACGGGAAATCTTCAGGAGTGCAAAAAAAACCCCCAACAATATAAAAATATTTAACTCTAGGAGAAATTTAGCAAGCAAGACAAACACAGGCGTCTTCATCAGGGTCTAAGCATATAACTAATTTCCTTTTAGATATCCTGACTTTATGTACTTCATATGAAAACATAAGCTGTTTCTATTCGTGAAAATAATGAATCCAGCTGAAATTTGCGTACCTGTCTGGCTCTTTGTAACTGCCGTCTGATCACCTCTCTGACTGAAGGTTCCCCTTCTGCAGGAGGGCTGGTGTGGACTGTGACACTTGCCGTTACCGACCAGGGGGTTTTATGAGGCCAGCCCAACTCCAGGCCCGGGACTGGCACGTCCGAGTGGCAGGGAAAGTAACTGGAACAGAAGTCCTCCATCTCTGCCATGCTCTCTGCTCCATTCTCATGTTGTAGCCGCGGATCGTTGAAAGAGTAGCTCTGAACCCAGCTTTTAAACTGGCTGACCTCTTCAGAGGATAAGAAGCAGTCGGGGAGCTCTTTGACGACTGAGTAGAAAGCCTCTGGTCCAGCGCTCAGCAGCTTCTCCACTGCTTCTCTCTCCCTCTCACTATAGATGAACTCCGGGGAGGACTCATCCACCGGCAGGAAAACTGTATCCTCATCCAGACTCTCCTCGTTGTTTGACATGACTGTAGTCTTTCCCGGCAATAAGCGTTAACTTTTTTAAAGCAGTGAAACTCAACTCATGTCGCTCTCCAATCAAGAAAAACGGAGATTTTCATTCACTCCTCCAGAAAAAAAACAACTCACTATTTCCATTTATGGCAGTTCAGAGATATCTTGTCCTCGCTTGCAGTCGGACTCTACGATTTTGTCCCCTAAAACAACCAAAAAATAAAATAGGTTGAAATGTTTGATGACTAAATCAGCACTTTGTGAAACTCACCTCCTGGGCAGTTTGATCTCTTTGGCTCAAGTGTGATACGATACGTAAGCTGAGAGCAGCTGTGATTCTTCTGTGTGTGTCACCTCACCCACCTGTTATCTAATTTCATTAAAGGCTTCCACTCCTTGTTGCTGACACCATTCCCAGATTCCAGACATACTGCGGAGCTGACGGATCGCTTCAGATCACAGACGCCCTGGCATGACTCTACTTTATCCCCTCTGTCTTCACAGCATATATTGCCGGTTTCCGATTGTAAAGAAGATGCATATACCTGTGTGTGAGGCGTGTAGTGGATTATAGTGCCATGCATGCTTTATCTGAGAAGCTGTCGTGCGCCACGCAGTGTTTTTTTTTCTGGGACCGGTCCAGCCTGACGGGTAAGTTTACGGGTAACGTGTAATACTGTATCTAGCTCTGCATCAAACGGTGATAGGTGCAATCTGTAAGCTGTTTCATTTTGATTTCTTTGGAAGTGCTTTAACGAAGCTGTTTGTGTTTCTAAAGCACGCGGGAGTTATCACTGATTTTTCCCCCTCTTCTGTTCCGTTGAAAATGTCCTGATGTTGCTTTGAAAAGATAAACAGCGAATGCCACAAATTGGTGAGCGATTGAATGACAAAGAGGGAGCAGCATTTTTGCAGCCACAGTGTTATGTCGTTAGATTAAACCTCCTCTGCTTTACAAAGCACTTACTGAGAAACAAAGGAAAGCCCACACAGACTGAACCCTTTAAAACACAGGAATGCTCTTTAGCCCAGCTCTGAATGCATGACCTTTTAATGAGTGCATTTTCTCATTGCATAAAAAATATATATAAACATTAAACACAGAAATTTATACATATATTTGCTCACTCAATTATTCTGTAGTAACTTTGAATTCCCTGGAAGCAGGAATAAGAAAACTGAGCTGTGGCATTTAAAGATGCACTTCATTCTCAGTCATCTTATTTCCTCATCATGTGTGCTTATACTCTTAACTGGAGGGACAGAAAGAGAAAGACAGAGAGAGACAGATAAGGTCTCTGAATAAGGTGCCTTCGCTTCAGCTTCTTGTTGGCTCACTGCTTCTTGCGCAGGTGGATGTACAGGACTCCACTCACGAGAAGCAAGGGGACGCACAGCCACGCCAGGATGAAACAGTAGCCAAAGTGTCCTTTGTTCAAGACTCTTGAGTCATCAAAAATCTCCTTTCTGTGGAAGGTGGAGATGAGGCAAGCGGCAAAGTCCGCGAAACCTGCAAACGTTTTAAAATAAATAAACAACAACAACAACAATAAAAAATCGTATTTTAAAACCACATTAGAGAGTGAGTGACATTGCTTAATTTTACAGTCATCGGGTGAGGTGATGAACCTGATACATTGGTTCACACTAACACCTGTCTGTTATTGTTACACTTATGCGTTTTGTTCTTTACGTTTATTTACAGTACTGTGAGCAGAATTCCTCAGGATTTTGAGCCCTAAACGCTCAGCGAGGCTGGTGGGGGGCAGTCAGAAGAGAGAGGAGCATTTATTGTCACTTTAATACACATCTATGATGACTCCCTAAAATATAAGTACAATCATTTTAAGGTTTTAAATATCAATGGTCATATACAGTTTTCTCTTTTATTAAGAGAAGAGGAGCCATGTCATTTGACATATCAGTGCTTTCCAACCTCCAAGAGCTGTCTGTCATGCTCTACCTCACTGGTTTCTAAAGATGCAGCATATATATCCCTAAAAAACAAAAAGATTGTCGGTTGGTCTGTTCTGATTGGCTGCCTGTCCCAAAACCGAAAGTTCTAACTGCAGGTGGGAGGGGCTTCTGTGCCTCAGATGACCATCTTTGGAATATATGGTCTCGCTGAGCGATTATCTGAACATCTACTAACCGAGGCTTACAGGAATTACTTGTACATACTTTTGCCTCATTATCTGAAAAGTAGGTTTTGAGCATGCACCAATGTATCAGCAAAAAAATAAGGAAAAACACAATAAACTGACTTTGAAGGTTAAAAACACTTATTTTTTTAAGTTTTAAGCAAGTGGTAATAAGACAGGAGCTAATACTGAATTTGTTGAGGACTAGATACAGCTGTGGTTTAACACACGGTGGTGCTCTAGTGAGCCACAGTTTAAAGGTGTGAATCGTGCAATTACTTTGATTATAATCACAACCATCAGGCTACACAAACTGTTGTCAGACCAGTTTATTGATGTTTTGAAGTGCACATGAGATAAGAAAACTGTTTGATGACAAGAAAATTAACATCTTTGTCAAACTTCAACCATATAGAAGAAAAGCATGATTCAAAAAGTTTGGAAAAATAAGAAAGCAACTGTTTTTAAAATTAAATCAATGTAATGGAAGTGTCCAGTCCAATTAATACAAAATTAGCTACTAATTGACTAAAATTAGTAAATTAGTTACTCTTTGCAAAGAAAGAAGAAGTCATTAAATACCTGCAAAGGCCTGACAGAGGCCTGTGATGTAGAACAGGCTTCCTCTGGACATGGTGAACAGCTGACCCAGAAAAACCAGGAAGGAGATTGAGGAGAAGACCACAGAGAAGACCATGAGGGCCTGGATAGACTGCAGCCAGTCTGGAAGAACAAGTTAAAGGAAGAGCATGGCTCACTATGGAGCTTTGAACTGCACTGAAAAAAATATGTTGTTGGATTTACTTAATTCAATGGTGGACATTTGTTGCACACAGATGTTTTGCTTCGGCAGCAACTTAAACAATTGAGTTAAATTAACACAATTTATTCATGTTCAATAAACCTGTGCAATTTGTGTTGATAAAATGTGACTTAAACATGTTTTGATGAAGTAATTTGAGCTCTTGGAATATTTTAATCCTTCACAATTTTCTCACGTTATCCCAACACGATTCAATAACTTTTACCCAATACTACTTGGTCACTTAAATACTACATGTTATCTTCAAATTACATTTTGCTATTATATTCTAGTATCAAATACACAATTTTCAAATGGAGGCCTTATAACAGATTGTATTGTTCTCTTCCAAGATGGTTGCTGGCATCCACCAGTAACCTTTCAAAACAAAATGTCTAATTTCACTGCATTGACAGTAGGTAAAGAATTAAACTGACATTACTCCTCCACTGAATCTATATAAATCAACAGTTAAATAATGTCAGTTCTTCCGTGTTCTCTGGAATCAATCACAGTAAAGAAATTAGACTGTTTCTTTTGAAAAATGTTGGGAAAGAACAAATCAAAACATTCTATTTAAGGCCTCTGACATCAAGATTCAGTTAAACAACAATTATAACTAAACAATTTGAGGTAATGTTAGTTTCCATTAACATTAAATTAGGTTACTGAATTGGCAAACACCTTCCTATTAACACCTCCCATTTTACCCCAATAACTAAAGAAATTAGCACTTGCAGGTCAAAACCTTTATTCAAGAGACGCAAAAATAACATTGATACAGTGACTGTCAAAAATTACAGCACTGATCATACTGTGACATCTTGGTTCAAAACAGCACACTTAGAAATATTCAACGTTCTTTACTTCAACTGAATGAAATTGAAAATACCATTTCACACGACCCATATGGGATATTTAGACTGTATAACTGTTCACGCTACATCTCTTCACTAGTAAAAGAAAGAAAAAATACAAAGACAAATTTAAAAATGCTGCCAAACAGACAAACAGAACTTGTACAGAGCAAAAGGAAAAACAAACAACAAAAAAAACGGCTTGTCCTCATGGCAGTTGCAGAGTATATAAAAATGAACCCTGCGATCCGTTCCTGGAATTGAGCTTCAAAAATGCAGCAGAACAAGTGTGAGATTTAAATGTCCTCTCACCTAGAGCTGGTCACCTCACATGCATAACAGTGAGCTTCGTTGCAGGAGCAGTTTTGTCTTAGTTGTGAGCTTTTCTTGAGAGCTGAGTTGCATCCAACTCCATTACCACCCTTTGAATCACCTCAAAAGTGTAGCAGAGTTGTGATGGGTAACTCATGTTGAAGGAATAAAAAAGGTCCAAACAGCATGGCTACTGCAAAGGTCACGTTATCCAGATCTTGAAGAACAACATCAGAAAAGTCATTGCCTGGCGCATCTCTGGAGACAGATGTTCATTGTGGTTTTCTCAATCTGTGCAGTGGCCTCAGTCAAGTCCTGGTTAAACACAAAACATTTCTTTAAGATTCCTTTTTAAACTCATCTCTTTTGAATCTACCAGTTCTAATGTTAGAGTAATTTAAACCAATGCAAGCAACATAGTAAATAGCTATAGCCAAAGAGTGGCCTGCCATGCTGCCATTCATGGTCTAACAGAGTTTCTAAGAGAGGGTGAAAAACATAATAATTTCAAATGCTTTACATTAGTTTTTGTTAGAAAGACACCGGCCCATCAGAAATCCAGGTTATGTCACTCAGAAGATGTTAGAATTTAGACTTTCAGCCCCACAATTTGGTTAGCTGTTGGTCAGTTGGTCTTTTTTTTTTTTTTTCAAACAAAAGCTAATGTAAATATTGGGGGGATTTTTCTTTGTTCACTAGAATGACAAATTTAAAGTTTTTTCACACTGATGTGACCCCTAATACAGGGGTGGGGCCTCAAGGGCCGGCGGCCGAGTTCACTACCAGGCCTCATGTGAACTTCAAATTATTAAAGAGGACTACTGGTCCTAACCAGTCCAATGAGGATCAAGTGGATAACTAAATGCATTTTTAAATGTTGCAAAGCCACAATCTACTCATAAAACACTCACCATGAACTCCTGCACCAAGATGTTGCAATTGTCTTTCACACAGATGCGGAGCACTTTGATGAGGGACTCCGAGCATTAATGTCATCCTAAAGTATTATAACAAAGAAAACAGAGATTTGTGAACTTTTCAGTAGCACAGAAGAAAATGATCCCAGACAAAAACTCTTGACTTTTTAAACCAGTCAACATGCAACACCAGCATCTACAAAGCAATATCAAAAGTTCCTGTTTGACATCAACTTTATGGATATATCGTTTCCAGAACATTTATTTTTTAAAAAAGATAAATTTTTCTCAGTGGGCCAGTAAATGCATGACGAAAATTATGGCATCCTTTCAGTGGAATCAGTACTCACAGGTAATAGTTGACGGTTTCAATGGATGTAGCATAAAAATCTTTTACTGACCTAATGCAATACATATACACTTTGTAGTTAAAGAATTTTAAAGTTCTTACTGTCATAATGGCAGCTACATCCATTAGCTTTGTGCCCTGTTCCCCCGATCACTTTGCAAACACTTTCAGCAGACTGCCAGAGAGAAACTCAGCTCCGTCAGAAACCTTGACTGTATGCATGGTTGGGCTGCACTGGAATGCTGCATTTTATCTGAAATGACATAAAATTATTTTGAAATAACAGCAGGCACTGTGCTTGGTTAATCAGTAATGTTTTGTTGAATAAAAACTGTGTTTCCAGATCTTATGGGATTAAAAAAATCCAAAGATGTTTGTTTCTGATTTGCAACCCAACAACCCACAAGTTACAACCTCATTTCAGTTCAAGTGTGCATTAATGCGAGTCCAGTAATCACCTTTCTGGCAATACATACAGGTATAAGTTAAACCTATGGCAGATTTTGGATTTCTCAGTTGTATTAATAGGGTGAGTATGCATGCACCTAATAATTATAAAAAACCTATTATAATTAAGTTACAGAAACGAAAATAGAATATACTTTCTTACCATAACACCTTGAACCCACAATCCATCAGCTGACTCCTGGTGAAATGCAGAATAGAGGTCGTCTCTCAATGTGCAGCAAAAAAAACAAAAACAAAAAGAAAAGGACAGCAGGTGAGGGCAGGAGGGGTAGGGATGTAAGCTAGCATAATGCCGCTGATGATATTAGCTAAAGCTGTTCAATGTCCAAAATCTCACTAACACCACGGTGCAGTAAATACACAATGTAACTGAAGAGTCAGTTGGCAAATCTATTCACACAGAAAACCAAATTATGTTATGAGTGCCTCGTAATTAGGTTTAATGTGATATTACGGCTCTTGTGCCAAAGACAAATTCAAATGAAAAAGCGCCAATTCTTTGACAACAGATAAAACAGCAAATAAGCTAACGGCTCTTTTTTAGCATGTTACATGGCGACACTCTAGACGTTTAACTACATTTGGCTGAAATATGGTAAAAATTAATTCAAAAAATCAAGACATACCAAAAACGTAGAGTTGGCTGCTCGACTTGACTGAGATGGATGCCTTTTTTAAACCACGATCCAAAGCCCGCGAGATGAAATCACGCGTGGTTTCACGAGATTTAACGTTGCTATCTTATTAACTTACTTCACCTGAACATGATATGAACAATTTAATACACCCTTTCTGCATATCATGTAGTTTTTACACTATATAGTTACATTTAACTTTAAAACATGAGGCAATTGTGTTAAATACATGCAAGATGCTTACATAAATCCAAGAGATGGCCAGTCCCTTTTTTTCAGTGTGTTATGCAATAGCCAGTGATGCAGAAATGAAATTAGAGATATGAAGTATGAAGTTGTGCGAGCTGGAGGCCCTCACCCGATGAAGCCAACAGAACCACATCATCTGCAAAAATCAGAGATGAGATTCTGAGGCCACCAAAGCGAAAGCCCTCCGCCACTTGGCTGCGCCTAGAAATCCTGTCCATAAAAATTATGAACAGAACCGGAGACAAAGGGCAGCCCTGGCGAAGCCCATCACCCACCGGGAACGAGTTCGACTTATTGCCGGCAATGCGAACCAAGCTCTTGCAACGGTTGTATAGGGATCAAATGGCCCGTAGCGATGGGCCAGACACCCCATATTCCCGCAACACCTCCCACAGGACACCCCGAGGGACACGGTCGAATGCCTTCTCCAAGTCCACAAAACACATGTAGACTGGTTGGGCAAACTCCCATGCACCCTCAAGTATCCTGGAGAGGATAAAGAGCTGGTCCAGTGTTCCTCCTGTATCCGAGGTTCGACTAACGGACGAACTCTCCTTTCCAGCACCCTGGCATAGACTGTCCCAGGGAGGCTGAGGAGTGTGATCCCCCTGTAGTTGGAACACACCCTCCGGTCCCCTTTCTTGAAGATGGGGACCACCACCCCGGTCTGCCAGTCCACAGGTACTGCCCCTGATCTCCACGCAACCTTGCAGAGGCGTGTCAACCAGGACAGCCCTACAACGTCCAGAGCCTTCAGGAACTCGGGGCGGACCTCATCAACACCAGGGGCTCTGCCACCAAGGAGTTGTTTAACTGCCTCAGTGACCTCGCCCCCGGAAATTGGCGGGTCATTCCCCTCATCCCCAGACTCTGCTTCCTCCTCGGAAGACGTGTCAGTGGGATTAAGGAGGTCCTCGAAGTATTCCTTCCACCGCCTGACAATTTTCTCAGTCGACGTCAGCAGCGCTCCGCCAGCACTATACACAGTGCAGGTAGAGCACCGCTTTCCCCTCCTGAGACGTCTGACGGTTTGCCAGAATCTCTTCGAGGTAGCCCGAAAGTCTTTTTCCATGGCCTCTCCGAGCTCCTCCCACACCCGAGTTTTTGCTTCAGCCACTGCCCGAGCCGCATTCCGCTTGGCCTGTCGATACCTGTCGGCTGCCTCCGGAGTCCCACAGGCTAACCAAGCCCGATAGGACTCCTTCTTCAGCCTGGTGGCTCCCTTCACCTCTGGTGTCCACCATTTGGTTCGGGGATTACCACCACGGCAGGCACCAACCACCTTGCGGCCGCAGCTCAATGCAGCAGCTTCGGCAATGGAGACGCTGAACATGGTCCATTCGGACTCAATGTCCCCAGTCTCCCTCGGAATGCTGTTGAAGCTCTGCCGGAGGTGTGCGTTGAAGATCTCGCGGACTGGGGCCTCTGCTAGACGTTCCCAGCACACCCTCACTACGCGTTTAGGTGCACCAGGTCTGTCCAGCGTCTTCCCCCGCCACCTGATCCAACTCACCACCAGGTGGTGATCAGTTGACAGCTCAGCCCCTCTCTTTACCCGAGTGTCCAGAACATATGGTCGCAGGTCTGCTGATACGATTACAAAATCGATCATCGACCTGCGGCCTAGAGCGTCCTGGTGCCACGTGCACTTATGGACACTCTTATGTTCGAACAGGGTGTTCGTTATGGCCAAACTGTGATTAGCACAGAAGTCCAGTCCCTATTGCCAGTCTTGGCAGCCGGGGGTCAGTCCGCCAGGGCCTCCGCTCCTGGCCGCCACCCGGCACACAATGCACCCGACCCCTATGGCGCCTCCTGCGGGTGGTGGGCCTGCGGGAGGATGGGCCCATGTCTCCTCTTCGGGCTGTGCCCGGCCGGGCCCCATGGACTAAGGCCCAGCCACCAGACGCTCGCCCTCGGGCACCCTCCCCGGGCCTGGCTCCAGGGCGGGGCCCCGGTAACCCTATCCCGGGCAGGGTAAACTGTTCCCTCGATGTCCTTTTCATAAGGGTCTTATGAATCGCTCTTTGTCTGGTCCCTCACCTCACCGCTCCAGTTCGCAGCCGAGTGTGAAGCAGCGGGAATGAGGATCAGCACCTCCAAATCTGAGGCCATGGTTCTCAGCCGGAAAAGGGTGGAGTGCCCACTCCGGGTCGGGGATGAGTTCCTGCCCCAAGTGGAGGAGTTCAAGTATCTCGGGGTCTTGTTCGCGAGTGATGGGAGAAGGGAGCCGGAGATCGACAGACGGATTGGGGCTGCAGCTGCAGTAATGCGGACGCTGCACCGGTCCGTCGTGGTGAAGAGGGAGCTGAGTGTAAAAGCGAAGCTCTCAATTTACCGGTCGATCTACGTCCCTACCCTCACCTATGGCCACGAGCTGTGGGTAGTGACCGAAAGAACGAGATCGCGGATACAAGCGGCAGAAATGAGCTTCCTCCGAAGGGTGGCTGGCCTCTCCCTTAGAGATAGGGTGAGAAGTTCAGCCATCCGGGAGGGGCTCAGAGCAGAGCAGCTGCTGCTCCACATCGAAAGGAGCCAGCTGAGGTGGTTCGGGAATCTGACAAGGATGCCCCCTGGGCGCCTCCTGGGTGAGGTGTTCCAGGCATGTCCCACCGGGAGGAGGCCCCGGGGCAGACCCAGGACACGCTGGAGAGATTATATCTCTCGGCTGGCCTGGGAACGCCTTGGTATTCCCCCGGATAAGCTGGAGGAGGTGGCTGGGGAGAGGGAGGTCTGGGCCTCTTTGCTTAGGCTGCTGCCCCCGCGACCCGGCCCCGGACAAAGCGGATGAAAATGGATGGATGGAATGGATGGAAGTATGAAGTTAGAAATACTTTCTTACCACTTTGATTGATAGCAGAACACAACCAGGCTTCTGTGGCATTGTCATACATGCAGTAATGCCAGAGGTTGGAGACTTCTGATTCTGTCCAAACCCACCAGGTCTAAAGAAAGAAAGAAATTCAAAGTATGCTCACTCACACATTAAGACAAATATGCAGAAAGGCACATGGCACAAATCTACAGCTGGTATGTTGAGAAGCACCATTCTTTTGCTCAGTGCTCTTCATGTGAAATACAGAGTAACAGCGACATCTGTTGATAGAAGAGGGTAAATTATTTAACACAATTTCCCACGTCTCACCTTCTCAAGGGTGGCAATGACAAGCATGGCCAAGGAGAGCAAATGCAGCACCACTAAGGAGATGAGTAGGAAGACCATGGCTATTCTGAGATTCGAGGACGAGCCTAGAATCGGGTGTGCAAATGACCCTGTGAAGTATGTGAGAAAGTAAAATGATTAATTATTAAAAAGATTTTATAATTAGTCAGTGAACACTCCTCTTTGTTTTCTTCTTTTATGCTATTTAAAGTGACCCACAGATTTCCGTGGCCTGACACACTGGACTCTTTGTCTGCTTCTGGGCAGTTTCACTGACAATCTCTGCTCATTTATCAAGGCACAGGCACGCCACACAGAAGGAAGTGGATGCAGGGGAGTTGCTCCATCTCTTTAGACTCTATCCAGTCTCTGAGGGGCACATGAAAACATCTGCACTCTGTAACATCTGTAAACAAACATGCAGTATGAAACCCTTATGCTCATGATCGAATACTGTGGCTTCTACTTTTTAAAATCTGGATATAAACCTCCAGCGTTTAAATGCACAAAGCATGAAAATCATATTAACGAATAAAAAGTTTTTAACGCTTTGTCAAATGATTTTTTTGTAAACAGGCCTCTGAGTCAAAACAAAACAAAACAAGTAAAACTATTTAAATCTTTTGATAAGTCAGCAAATTTACTAAAACCTAAATCAAATGTTTCCTCTGTGTGACTAATAACTGTCTCTGCAGTAACAGAAGAGAGGAAAATAAACACTTTCCTGAACGTTTGGGAAGCTCAAAGGGGAAATTACATAGCTAAGTAACAGTCTTCAGTTTCAGTAACACATCTGGATAAAATTATTAAATGATTTTTTTTATAAAGCCTGCACACTACATTAGAAATTCTCCTTTTAAGTGATGTTTTTTTGTCTACTTTTTCAAATTAGAAATGGATAAAATGAAATTTTGAATTTGATGTGTCACCTTATGAGTCTGTAAATCGCACGTCTGTTTACATTGGCACACTTCACTGTGTCGTTACCCTGCCAGGAGTTTGCATTGGTCTGGCATTACAGGGAAATGTTGCTCTTAAATCTCAGATGATCCAGAAAGACAGCGCTAAGTTATACTGTACAAAACTCCAGCATATCTCAAGATTAACACAGAAAGTGTAACTTCATAAAAGCTCAGAGAAGTATTTTGTTAGTCTCTTTATAATCCTCCCTAACAAGTGTGAGTAAACTTCTTACCCGTTTCAAAGCGTTGGAGTCGAGAGCTCGAGAGAGATCCTCAGATACTTTTCCCTAGTGACTCCTATCCACTATCTCTGCTTTTTCGTTCCTTGCAGAGGTTTTTGCTTGAACACTTGGAGAGAAGGGCACCGAGGAGGAATGCAGAGTTAGACATAGGAGGAGTTCTCTACAGCCATTTCCTCCAAACTTTCCCTGCCCTCCCCCCAAATCTGTGGTCGGGACCAGCCCGATACCAAAAAATAACATTCCTGTGGACCTGCGTGAACACAGAACATATTCTTTGCAGTTTCCTGCACACATCCCATCTGTACCGAAAATATGGGTCATAATAATAACAACACTGTGCTCATTAGGGGGTGTGTTGAAAAATGAAAAGGATCCCACAGCATTTGTCATGATACTGCTAGATGTGTGGGCAGCACATGATTAAATTGCTACAGACAGATTTATGTGCCAATGCTGCATTCCTGCTCATGCTGTTCATTGAGCCTTGCAGCTTGGTATGAACACCACTACATCACTTCCTACGTGAGGCGACGGAAGGACAGGAAATAAGGGCTGATTCCTGCCCACTTTTGATTGTAAATGTAGAAGAAATCTCAGACCACCCAGAATAAAACACACACCGTTTCATCCTAAATTGAATCCCAAGAGACGATAATGATTTGTCTTTAAACTCAACTTCATCAAGTGACGTCATTCACGGTAAAGGTTTACTTAATTGTCCTGCCAGGTAGTAGACTTTGTCTCACTAATGAGAGACTGTCTTCTGTGTACCTGAAGTAGTGTCAAGATTAAAAAATATCAAATACAGAAAATAGGAAGAGGCTGGATTATTTTTACTGTTGTATTCATGTTTAGGAAGCACTTTGGTTCATTGAATTGTTGCTTATTATGCGGTTTCATTACAGCGCCACCTTAATACACATGAACTTATTGAAGACATCATAGCCCGTGAAAGTAAAATTGTAGTTTTAAAAGTACAGTACTGGGCTTGAGATTGCATTTTGCTAGGAAAATGGGATATAGGTGCCAGCATTTATTGGAATATGTGCACACATATACAGCATATAAAACAAAAACAGAGTTTATACAATTCTAACAAGTTTCGTAGACAATGTTTGTTATGACCACCTTTATGCTCTCACGCAGCAGGCTTGGTTGTGGTTCCGAGGATCTCTAGAAGTAGAATTTGAGGCAGAGCCTTCAGCTCTCAGACCTCTCTACTATGGAGCCAAATCCCAGTTTGCATCCTGGAGACAGACACCCTTACTAAATTTAAGGTTAGCCTAAGCCCTAAGACAGCTGGGATAGGCTCCAGTGACCCCCCGCGACCCTGAAAAGGAAAAAGGAGAAGTGGATGGATGACTTAGTTATGGTGCTATAGGCTCAGATTTCATGGAAGGTACTGAGCACTTCTTGTCCATTCACCTCTTTTCACTCCTCAGGTGTTTATATCCCACTGCAGCATGTCCTTAAATCCTTGTGTTCTCTTTCCTTCCTCTCTTTTCTATTCTTCTCTTTCCCCTTCACCCCTAATCAGTCACAGCAGATGGCTGCCCCTCCCTGAGCTTGGTGCTGCCAGAGGTTTCTTCCTATTTAAAGGGGTTTTTCCTTCACACTGTTGCTGAGTTTTTGCTCATAGAGGATCATTTGATTTTCCTCCAAATACTGTAAGGTCTTTAACATACAGTGTAAATTGCTTTGAGGCAACTTTAGGTGTAATTTGGCACTACCTAACTAAACCTGCACTGAACTGAGTTCACTGAGGCAACTTTTCTTGTCATTTGTTTTAAGTCATCGTCAGGAATAGTTCTCCACACATTTTAAAGGACATTTACCTTTTTTTCCATATCCAGATGATCCTGCACTGCTTCAGTGAGCTGAGGTCCAGGCACTGGGGAGGTTAACCCTTGATTGTGGTTTTCCCCTCTATCCAGGTAGGGTTTTACTGAATTGACAGGTCGTTTGGGATCATTGTCATGCTCGAAAACCAAACTGATATTTTTATCAAGATCTCCAGCACCAGTGGTGGAAATACAGACCCAAACCATGACAAAGCCTACACTGTGTTTCACGGATGGCTGTTGACGCTCACTGTTGCACCTCTCTCCTCAACTCTGTTGATACTTACAATGATTGGAACCAAAGATTTAAACTTCCAAAAGACCTGCTGCCACAGTTTTTCCAGTGCAGTTGTGTATAATATGGTACCTCATCATTTTCTCCATTTCCCTTCCATAACAATGGCTTCTTGACAGCCAACCTTCACTGCGATAGTTTCTGGTGAAGGTTTAGCGAAAATCAACTAAAAAGGCCACAAATCAAGTTTGTTTGTTTTTTTTAAAGGAAAGACAGCACACCATGCTGAAATATTCCACTTTGACTAATAGCACTTTGTTTGCAACAATAAAGTCATTCCCAAAAACAAATCTCTCTTCCACAACAAATAACAGTCACTACAGTAACATGAGGAAAATAAACATTAATCCTTTCGTAATCTGAAGCATCCAGGAAGCTCAAATGGGAAGTGACATCATAAAGTAATACTCTTCAGTTTCAGTTCACTAATACAGCAGGAAAACATGAGTAAACTGATTATTATTATGAAACCGATTTATATTTAAAAAAAAAAAAAGCGGACGCTACATGTAACTTTATAGCTCTGTACATTAATGCAGCAGTGCACATTTTAATTGTCAGGAATTTTTATTGGTTGTATTGGAAATCTTCCCTCCAAAATTTTGAGATAACTGGGAAATTGAGGTTGTACTTCTTTGTCAGACTTCTGGGTTTTCTAGGGCATGGGGGTTATTAATTCTTTATTTATCCAGGTAAAAATCTCATTGAGATTATTCATCTAATTTCCAAGAGAGACATCATGGCAGCAAGAGTTAAACACATGTACCACATAACTACTTAAAAACCAAATACAATATTCTGTATAAACATGTAAAAAATATACAACAATGATTTAGAGCAATATTTAAAAACCAACCACACCAACTAAGAATTATTCTCCACTTTCAGATAGACTTAAAGTTCCAAAGGAAACCAATGTTGGATGCAAAAGACATAGAGAAAAAAAAAAGTGCCTTTATGAAAGTGTGTGAAAGGGTGGATGAGATAAAGTATAAAGTGCTTTGAATGCCCAAGTGCAGTAGAAAAGCAAACATTTTCACAAATGTTCTGTATTTTGTTACTATTTGAGCACATCTTCAAAGACCAATGCTGTAACATTTAACCAGGGCTGTGCAGGGGCAGGTGCTCAAAATTAAAAAGGAGTGCATAGAACCAGGCTGAATAACAACAACCCACATTCATCAAGAATCTAAAATAATATAGAATTGCATCATACTATCACTCATCAGGTGGGGACAATGCAAAGCAACCATAGCCTATATTTTACCTGATGGGGTACAATGTTACTGCTGCTGATAGTGCTGGAGGGCAGGGCTGTGTTGATCTGAGACTGTAGACATCAAGTCCAGAGGAGAAATGCTAGCTGATTAAAGTAGTGTTGTGAAATAATACAACGCAAAGATTGGTGACAGCTCTTGGAACCATAGGGCAACAGATTTAAAAACTGGGAAATAAACTGAAACTGTAGAGATCCATAGAGATACAAGTTTGCTGCAGAGAACGTTGGCCGGGGTCCACCCTACTATAAACCAAATTGCAGAGAACCTATGAGGATCCTACTCACCACCCTTCAACAGTTACACAGCTTAAACAGTTGCTAGGGGAAATGAATCCGAGCTGCAATGCTTAAAGACAACCTGTGATTATCGCCACCTACAACAGGAAAGAGAGAGTGCCAAGTGTCAGGGGGAGTCAGGAGTAGGCCACAGCTGCACCAGCCTCCGATTAAAGAGCTAAGGGAGGGGTGAATGTTCATGCTGCGTTCACAAACACCATGCATGAACAAAACATCTCCTACAAAATATTACCCACAACATTAGAGTAGCTTGAGAAGGCGATATCGGCCTGCGCATCCAATTAGCATTCGCCCACGTTATGTTTTACCCGTGTAAAAGACAACGAAAATTTTTAGCGTCAGATTTTTAAATCCCAGAGTTTGTCCGAGGGCCCTCCTCCGTCGTCGCAGGACTAGAACGACGGGAAGAAAACAACGCGCTCACGGTGTTCGGTGTTCGGATTTTCAAAGGCAGTTTGAGACAATTGCGGCCAAAAAAAAAAGAAAGAAAGAGTGGTATGAGACCGCAGTTAAATGAGCCGCGGTCAAGCCATCCGCCTCTTATCCGCCACATAAAGTTTCTTGCGCTTCTACACTTGCCTTTACGGCAGCGCCTGTTTTCCTTCACACATACGCGCGCACACATATTGCATTGGGATAGCCTGGTTCCCCTTACTGTACCTCTGGGCCAAGTTTAATCACTATCAATTGCAATATTCCACAAAAATTAAAGGACAGTTATGCTCATGCTCATGTTCAATACAGTTAATGCAAAACAATCACATCACATTCACAAATTCATTAAAAATCATTCTTGATAGTTGACGTCATACTTTAAACGCATTCCTCCTCTGAGCTACCTATTGTGTCTCTGGACCAAGTTTCATCTGAAACTGCTTTTATACTCCCAAGAAATAAAAGGACAAGTCTGCTCAAATGTAAAAACTTTAAAGGAATGTGATAACGTAATGTTAAAATGTATTCAAAATCATTTGTTATAGTTGACACAAATTTCTCCTCTTCTTGGACACCCACACTATTCGTGTGCAAGATTTTGAATTTTCTGTAAAAAAAAATAAAATGTTTAGGGTCACATTAAAAAAACCCCTTTTTTTGCACTTTAACCTTTGCCTGACGTTCCTTCACTGCTCGGTCCATCACAATACTCAAAAGTTAAAGCAAAGATAACATTTCCTAATTTTAGAATAATCAGAATCAAAATGTCTTTATTGTCATTGTCGCAGGTACAACAAAATTAAAAGTGCTCTCCGATCAGTTGCATCATCAATAGAAATATAAAAATAAAATAAAATAAAAATGTAATAAAATCAATCAATGAAATACTTAATATCAAGTGCTAATAAGAATAGTATGAGCAAACATTCACATATATTCCCACAAACATGCTTCAGTCAGTGCATAGATCATTTCAAGAGTGGTATTGGCGACTGTCAAACCTTTGAGTCGCCGAGCAGCTGAATACGGGAATAATGTTGACGCGCCCGCTGTTCAAAACGTAAGTCAAAGTTCCAATTTAAAAAACTCCTTTATTTGTTATCAAAATTCTTGAAATCCATCCAAAACTCCCATCTCTGCAGGACCTGTACACCTCCAGGACACTGCGGCGTGCAGCTCGGATCTCAGCTGACCCTTCTCACCCTGGACACAGTCTGTTTGACCTGCTCCCCTCAGGCAGGAGGCTCCGGTCCATTCGCACCAGAACCTCTCGCCATAAGAACAGTTTCTTCCCCTCTGCTGTTGGACACATGAACAATAAACGTACGACTGTCCCCACCACTAACTCATGACCCTACGCTGTGTTCACTGCATGATTCCATGTTTTGGCACTGATCACCACCTGCACTCATGTATATATCTTTCTACGTAGCACTTTTAATTCTTATTCTTACTTTTATTTTTTCATGTCTATTTAAGCGCAATTTATGACAGTATGTTTGCACTGAAGCACCGCAGCAATTTCCTAATGTTGTAAACCTGCTCAACATTTGGCAATAAAACCCTTTCTGATTCTGATTCTGATTCTGAAAAAATGGTGATCAAAACATTCCAGGCTTGAGCGGTCAGCAAGTCAACTTCCCCCATCACCCACTCATTCAGAAAAATTCCCTCGGGCTGCAAACAGGTGACATTTAGACATATTATTGCTGTTGGGTAAAAGTTGTGTTTGAGTCTATTTGTGACTGTACTGTCTTCCCGAGGGCAACATTTCAAACTGGGAGGGGCCAGGGTGGGAAGTATCTTTTATAATGTTCTGAGCTTTTTAAGCAAGTATTGTGTAGCTCTTCCAGCGTGGGGAGAGGGCAGCCAGTGATCCTTTGGGCGGTGTTCATGACCCCTTGGAGTGGTTTCCTCTGAGCCACAGTGCTGCTAGTGTACCGGATGCATATGCAATAGGTTAGTACACTCTCGAAGGTGGCTCTGCAGAAGGACACCAGCAGTCTCTGTGTAATATTTTTCCTCCTGAGAATTCTCAGGAAGTACAGTCTCTGTTGGGCCTTTTTCAGCAGCTCAGAGGTGTTCATACTCGAGGAAAGGTTCTCCTCTATGTTGACTCCCAGGAAGCGAAAGTTTGCCACCCTCTCCACACAGTCGCCTTTAATGATTAGTGGTGGTATCTCTGCCTTTTTTCTTCTGAAGTCTATTATGAGTTCTTTGGTCTTTGAAGTGTTGAGGAGGAGGTTATTGGCCTTACACCATGACGACAGCTGCTCCACCTTATCTCTGTAAGCAGACTCATCACCCCTGGAGATGAGCCCCACCACTGTGGTGTTGTCTGCAAACTTCACAAAGGTGTTGCTCTGGTGGACAGGAGTACAGTCGTGAGTGTAGAGAGAGTAGAGCAGTGGACTGAGCACACAGCCCTGGGGTGAGCCAGTGCTGAGACTCAGGCTGAGGATGTGCGATGGCCAACTCTCACTCTCTGTCTACAGTCCGAGAGGAAGCTGTTGATCCACAAGCAGGTGGTGTATGGAAGCCCCAGGTCTTGTAGCTTCACCACCAGTTTGTGTGCAAGGTTGGTATTAAAAGCAGAGCAGTAACCCCTGAAAAGCATCCGCACATAGCACTCCATGCTGCCGTTAGGGCAGCATGGAGTGCTATGGCTACGGTGTCTTCCGTGGATCAGTTAGCTCTGTAGGCAAACTGGTGTGGATCCAGGCTCCGAGGCAGGGCTACTGTGATGTGTCTGTGGACCAACTTCTCAAAGCATATCATTATCACTGGGGTGAGTGCCACTGGTGTGTAGTCAGGCTGGTGATGTGGGGCTTCTTAGGCAATGGGACTACGGTGGAGGACTTGAGGCAGAATGGGACAGTCGCCTGTGCGAGGGATTTAGTGAAGATCCCAGCCAGGTGTTCTGCACAATCCCTCAATATTTGGCCTGGCACTCCTTCAGGACCAGCCGCCTTCCTCGGGTTGACGGCCCGCAGAGTGCGCCTCACCTCGTGTTCTTCCAAGGTGAGGGTGCTGCTGCTGTGGGCCGCGTGTTGCAGCTGTGGCTCCAATACCTCGGGTACCACGGCCACAAAGCGGGCGAAAAAGATATTCAGTTCCTCCGCCAGCTCCAGGTCACCTTCCGTATCTCAGAGGTAGATCACCCAGTGTCACAGAGTAGCTAGCACTGCTTCCATCTAAGTGAAGAGCAGATTACCTGTATATTGAGCAGGGTATGAATGCAGCCAACATTTTCAGCCCCGCCAGGTTAACCCTTTAACAAATTAGCCTTGTATGTTGACTAAGAACCAAAAGGCTTAATAAAAATGATATTTAGAAGGCAGTAAATTGGTGTTTTTTTTTATTTTACTTTGACTAAACGTAAACTTCAGAGTGGCGGACCTTAACGCTACTGAGGTCTCAGAGTGAGGATTGGTGGCTAAATATTGGTGGTGGCAGTATAAATACTCACGTATGTTGCTGTTGCCATCCCGTTTTCTTTAGTAGCAAGCCAGCTAAGTGCAGATATGCGCGCGCCCCTTTAAGGGGTCTAGAAAAAGTGGGTCAAAGTATTGGCGCAATCTATCTTTATTTTTTAATCTAAATGAGATGAATTATCATTGCCTTTTAAATTTAAAAATACAATATGATGTTATCAACATAGATCATTTAGGATACATTAAATAATTAAATTAAATTAATTAGTTTAGATAGACTGTTCCTCTTTCTTTTTTTCTTTTTCTTTTTACCTTTTCCCCACAAATGCAACACCAAATCTCATATTTTATTTGTTCTAGATAGGGTGATCTCTAAATGGTTTGTCAAACAGAGCAACCTCAGCCTCATTTCAAAACTAACTTTAAAAGACGATATCAAACATTTTTAAGTAAAATTGCTTTTTCTTCATCACAAGCTAGCTGGTGTTATCTGCTAAAAGGCCTTTAGCGAGTAGGTAAAGTTCTAGAATAAACCAGTTAATTGTAATGTTAAAAATGACCTTATGACTTTCAAATGCGTAGAATTCACTTTTTACTTACCATGTTTTATTTCTTAGTAGTGGAGAAGTCCAGTGATATGTGATCAGGTCACAGTCTAGTTGAAAATGGCAGTTTGTGAAAACTTATGTGGCTTCTTCTGAGGATTGTCTTCAACCCAAACAATTGGGTAAAGTTTTGACCCAGTATTTGATCAAAGCTACCAAACAGAGTCAAGCTGTGGAGTGAATTGAAGAACTCGGCACATCACCAACCCAACTCCTAATTCATAACTTTTGAATAATATTTGGTCACACCAACCCAACTTACGAACGACTTTTACCCAGTATTTGAGTTAAGATAATAACCCAGCATTTTTTTAATGTGTCTCAACCATTCTAATATACAAAAAGCCAAACTAAAGAACAATAGTTAAGAAATTCTTACATTACGTTATCACATTCCTTTAAAGTTTTTAAATTTGAGCAGACTTGTACTTTAATTTCTTAGGAGTATGAAAACGGTTTCAGATGAAACTTGGCCCAGAGGTACAGTGGAGGAATATGTTTTGAAATCAGCCATCAAGGATGATTTTGAATATGATGTGACTGTTTTGCATTGACTGTACTGAATTTGAGCATAACTGTCCTTTAATTTTTGTGGAATCTTGCAGCTGATAGAAATTAAACTTGGCCCAGACGTGGCCCAGAGGAGGATTGTGTTGAAAGTTTGACTTCAACTATCACCCGATGCAATGTGTGCGCGCGCGTGTATTTGTGAACGCACGCGCACGTGTATGTGTACGCGGTTCTAAGTTTGCGACCAGGAATGAAGGAGAACAGGCGCTGCCGTAAAGTTTAGTGTAGAAGCGCACACAATTTATGCAGCGGATAAGAGGCGGCTGGCTAGACCGCGGCTCACAAATGACGGCTCGCTTGGCCGCGGTGAAATGAGAGCTAAAACGTGAGACTGGGATTTTTTAAAATTGTTTTCCTTCACCTAAGGACAAATGGATCAACAAGAGGTATCGTTAACTTTTCTTCGCAGCGACTACACTACATGGCTAGCTAGCGAAAACCTGCGACTTTACATTACAACAGAAAATAAAATATCACCAACTTATTAGGACGTTTCCATATAACTGCAGACACCAAATATAGAAGTCGTACATACTTTATCAATCTTTTAAAACAGCTTACTTTCAGAAAATACTCAACATGAGTGTCTGGAAGAGGTTTAGTCTGATCTACTAACGCGCATGCATTCTAAGTTAGTTATTTTTTGTGGTAATGTTAAGTTATGTCAGGTTTTTGAACTACAGAAACAGCGAGGAAGAAAATGCGGTTCAGCCTAGACACTCCGTTTAATGCCAGTTGTCTGCACAGGATGAAACAGACGTTTATGTAATAGGTGTAACCACAGCACAGAAAGCTTACAGCTACAACGATTACTGATAAAAATGTGTCTCATTGCTTCAAAACTTTGTTCTTATTCTTGAGTGTTTTCCGCTTAGCGGTTTGTGTCATCAGTGTCTTTTTTTTAAATGAAAGTATGAACGACAGTAAGGGCTCAATTTTTTTGTTTTAGGTCTAATATCGTTGTTAATGTTGGTAAATAGACATCAACGCGCTTTACGAATTGGTTGTATGTTTTTTCTACAATTAGATTATAGCACTTTTTTAGTTATAGAACTTTTATGTTATAACTCTCTTGAATAAGAAATTTTTAATCTCAAAGTTAATCTTTACATGGATACATAATGGATACTTAACCCTTTCACGGATAGTGGTCACTACAGTGGAGAGGTATTCAAAGGTTGTTATCTTGCATTTGTGTCAGTGTTGATGGTATACTTGCACATAAACCACTACATTGGACACTGACGTATCACTCCATACCCACCCACCCACTGGTCGTTTAATGTTACTATAGATGTATGTAGTGTGTAACTGTAATTATTGTTATTTAACCCTATCATGCATAAATTATGACAAAAACATCATGAATAAAAAAGAATCAGGATTCAGATTTTTTTTTCTCAAGTATTTTTATTAAGCTTTTCATGCCTAAAGATGAATAAAATACAGAAAAAAATTCCAGCATCATCACAGCATAATAGTCCCACCACCGTGTTTCACCATGAAGATGGTATTGCTTCCTTCTGACTCCCTTCTTTCTCTAAACATAAGCAGTGTCACGGTGCCCAGAGAGCTGTAGCTTTGTCCCGTCTGCCCAAAGGACATGCTTGCATAATCTTTCTCCAGGTTGTCCTTACTTATTTTAGTCTGATTTGAAAGTGTCTCTCCTGCAGAAGTGGAGTTTTTCTTAATCAGTGACCTGGTGGATTATTCCTGTGCAGGGTTAAATTGATTGTCTTCTTTTGAACAGTAATTCCTGACATGGCTAAATCATTTATGAGTGTCTTGGCAGTTATTCTGAGGTCTGTAGACACATCTCTCATTAGTTTTCAATGTCTTTGAAATCTTTCTCTTTCTCCTTCTGCCAGCCTTGTTCTTTAATGTGTCATGGATATACTAACAGTGGTGGACGGTTGATGATTTGACTTGTTTTGCAGCCACAGGACCAGTCAGCATGTATACCAGTGTATTTTAAAGTCAAGTGTGAGGCTGTCACGGCCCCTGTGTCTGATTTAAAAAAATAAAATAAAATCAGATTCTTTTGGACATGTGATGTTATTTATCTTCTAGTCTCTATATGATATTTAGTTTAATTATTTGTCTTTCTGAGTTTCTGTGTCTCTAGTCCTGGTTGCTGGTTATGATGTTAGTTCCCTTCTGTGTCCACTCTGTCCCAGTCTCATCTATGTTTCATCTTCTGCACGACTTCTATATTTTCTGTGTTTTGTCTTCTTTCTGCATCAAGCTGTTGTGTCTTTGTGGGGGTCTCAGTGTCAGTCATGTCTCCATGTTTATCTGCTGTTCTTGTCAGTTCTCATGTCTTTGTCTGGGTCTCTATATTCGTTTACCTTTCTGTCTCAGAGTCAAGCCCATGTTTTTGTTCTCATGTTCTGTTACTTCCTGTTTTTGTTTTGGTACCCTGTGCACGTTATGTTCAGTTTTGCTTCCCTTGTCTCATTTAGCCGTGATTAGTGTCAGCTGCCCTTCCACCTGTTGCCTGATAATTAGCTCATGAATTTGTTTAGTTTGTCATTTTTGCAAGGCGTCGAAAATAAAGCTGTTTTGAGTTTTAAACCTTATCTTACAGTACATGCACTTTTGGTTCAATTCCTACCTGCCACACAGCAGAGACTTGACAGAGGACATCTGTCCATTAAAGTTTGTATTCAGGTGGATCATAAAACAGGACAATGATCTCGAGCACATGTGAGTGAAGTTGGCCCCCCACCTTCTTCAAATCTAACAAAAGTGGTATCAAATGTTTGTGCTACGTTTGTGCTGCTATCATTTTAAAGATATTCATAAAATAATGTCCTGATGCGTGCTTAATCATCCAGGCAAATAAATCCCAAAAGGTTGATTCTGCAGATCTAGTTTGTGAATGATGGTGTTGAAAGCTGAACTGAAGTCTATGAACGGCATCCTAAAGTATGAGTCTATAGTGTCCAGATGTGTGAGGGCTGAGTGGGCTGTCTCCTACAGTATCTGCTTTTGGGTCCTGTTTCCAAACACATTGGCTTAACCTGCCGTGACAGATGGAAACCAGCACAAACGTTTCACATCAATTTTGTTTGATTCCATTAATGTGTGTGTGTGTGTGTGTGTGGGGGGGGGTTTGACCTTTACATTTTCATTAATATCTTCAAAACAGAAGCAGCACAAACCGGCACAAACGTTGTCAGTTGTTGATTTGTCCTGTTCTCATTGTATGACGAATTATGATGGCTGTTTGGTAGCTGTTTGCATACAATGCATACTCTCTCTCTCTTCGTGTGTGTGTGTGTGTGTGTGTGTGTGTGTGTGTGTGTGTGTGTGTGTGTGTGTGTGTGTGTGTGTGTGTGTGTGTTTCTCTGGTGAATTTCGACAACAGTTTTATGTTAATGTACAATCCTCTGCGCCAGAGGGAGTGTTTGCCCGGGGAGCAAAACAGGCTAGGACCACCACTGCCTACAATGTGTCCATAATAAGCATAAATGCAGGCAGTGAAGTTGGACACTCGCAGAGGTTATGTTGTGTTGAAGTCTAAATCAGGCTTTAGTGATGCACAATGAAGTTGGTCTTGTGTTGGAGCATAAGCGTCTGCTTCCAAACTTCATTCTTTTGTTGCAGTGTTTTTGCTCTGCAGCTTGTAGCATCAATCCTCAGGCTGAAAAATGACTTTTAAAAAAATAACTTATCATATACTTAATTTATCTTTAAGTAATTCAAGAAGCAGGAAACAGTAAAAATCTCCCAGAACGTGGTGTTATTGGTTTTGAGTTTTCAGCCACATGTTGCCTTCACTGTCACCAAAAGCAGCTGGAGGAGATCTCTGCTTGGTGTAAAGAGGAAGGTCTTCCTCCTGACTCCTCAAAGGAAGCTCAGCTGTGTTTGCTATGGCGCGTTCTTCAGCGCACGACGAGCCGCCTCAGCAAAGTGACCAGAGACCTGGAAACCCACCGCTCTCAGCACTTAGCAGAAATGGCGGAGGTAAGGTATCCCCTCTGAAGATATCAGAATGTGACGATAAGAGAGAAAGTCTGTTATCTGTCCTTTCTGTGCGTAAGGTACGCAAGTCGCTGGAGCAGATCAGATTCTTCACGGAGCACAAAAATGTTTTGGCTCAGGAGATACAAGATGAGAATGATCACCTTAAGGAGCAGCTGCGGCGCCTAATATCACTTCAAGGTGTGAAAAATTCTTACCTACACAATATACAGATTACAGTAACCCAAGAGCAGAATTAATGTAGTGTTTCCTCATTATTGGATGGTATATACCCATAAATTTCTAAAGACAGAGATGTTTTAGTCTCATACACTAAAGGACTCTACTTTCTTATTCTTTTAGCATCCTAAACATGCTCTATTTACTTGATTACCCACAAGTTTCGTGAGTAATCAACTCCCCTCACCGATTTCCTCTGTCAGATGCCCAGATAAGCGAGGTGGCTAAAATGCTGTACCAGCAGGGTCTCACAGAGTTGATTCACAGCAGCCCCAGTGAGCAGGTGGCGTACCTCCTGGTGGAGAGGGCTTCCCTGCTTGAGACAAGCGAGCTTACAGACAAGTTGACGGGTGATGGAAACACAGCCAACCATATGGGGACAGGAGCACAAGTGAAGAGCACCGGCATATCCCAGGTTAGAGGAAGAACATCACAAATTCAGTCTCATATGGCCAACATGCATATTGTTTTCCTAGTCTGTGACGCTGTCTTCAAATGTTATTCCACAGGCTGCCCACAAGGGGGCACCACGTCATGGGCAGAGCGCATGGAAAAAACTCTTTGGACTCAAGTCTTCACAGAACAAACATACTTTTATTCCTGTATGTATGTCGTTAGTTCGCTCATCTCCTTTAAATACTAACAAACACTAAGATTGCTCTCAGGAACTGATGCTGACTTTAGTTTTTGTATAATGTGTAAACATAAAGATCTTGCACGTTAGCCACTCGCCACATTAACTACAAACTCTTATTTTCTGTTCCAGTGTTATTTAGCTCTGTTCTGAGCACAGGTTAGGAAATTTGCATGGCAGAAGAATTTCAAGATACTACCCGACTGATGCATCTTGACCCACTGCACTTCTCAAGGTGTCCAGTTCTTGCATGGACCTTTAAACATTTACGCTATATGTTCCTGCTCCTGCTTACTTCCTTTTAGAGCTTGTCAGTTATTGCTGTATTGGACATGCAGTAAGTTGATGCGTGTTGTATTCGCAGGCTGAGGCCAGATTTTTGGCTGGCCAGGAAAGTAGTTTGGGAAGAGAGTGCTCCCGGCTGGAGCGGGACCTGGAGGAGGGCTCCCGCCGGCTGGCAATGGCACACAATGAGATCCGGCGTTTGACTGATGAGCTGGAGTCTGCTCATTTGACCCAGAGAGCATATGGTGAGAGATATTAATCAACAATTTATAAAGAGGCTGTCATTCTTAAACTGATTTCTCATGGTGGCTTGCCATCACAATTGTCTCTGTGTTTATATGGATATGCTAAATGCAGCTTTTCCTGGAGGCATTTGGTCCCTCCCATTCATGGACATTTTGCAATAATGCACTGAGGTAATTTCTTTGAATTTGGAATAGACGTTCACTTTGACTTAATCCTGAGGTGATTATGTTGTCCTTGCAGTACCACCTTGTTTGGTATAGCACACTCCTAAGTATAGTTAATTTAGTCACAGGTAATCTTCAGAATTACCGTACTAAATTGCAAATCAAGCAGCTATCTTGTTAGTTGCATTACATGCCATCCTTAGGCATCTGCAAGACGGGGGATTAGAAACAAACAGACAAAAAAAACCATGTTTTTACTTGCACACTTACACTATAGTTTGCTGGCTTCAGCTTGTGTGTATGGTAGAGGAAAAATACTAAGGTAACAAAGGCGTGATAAGCAGTCAGGCATGCAGCATTACAGCCTCCGTTTCCACCCACGCCTCTTTCTACAGTGGAGAAATTGTGGCTGAGCATTTCTTTGTGAAGTCTAAGGAATTTGGAAAGAAAGCGTCCGTACTTTTTAAAGTTTCCTTGAAGATGTTTCACCTCTCATCCGAGAAGTGTCTTCACTTCAGTTCTAAGAGCAAATGGTGGAGAGTCCCAGATTTTAAGCCCTATGGGAGTGTCCTCTACCTAATCACATCAGCCAAGGTGTGAAAACAGGTGTGGTTCACAATCAGCCAAGGTTTCGGGTGAACCCATTTTCACACCCTATCATGTGATTTACTGAGGTCAAATGTCCCAGGATGTGAGTGGGCATTAAGGCGTCTGGGAAGGGATCTAAAAACTGGTTTATAGATGGCAGACAGTTGGTGTCATAAACCCCCGCCTCTGTTCAAAGATGGTCGTTCACAGTGGACATAGATGGCTTCTTTCACTCGTCTTTCAAACCACAGAAAATGACTACAAGCTCCTTGGAAAACAGAACCAGCTTCACCCGCTCTAATCTGGGACTCTCCACCAATTGCTCTTTGAACTGAAGAAGCTTCTTGGATGAGAGGTGAAACGTCTTCAAGGAAACTTAAAGAAGTCCAGATGCCTTTCTTTCCAGGCTCCTTAGACTACAATGACCTGGATGACTGAGAACCTTCACAGACATTTCTTTGTGAAATGCTTTTTGGGCTGGATTTTTGCTCATCCTGCTGAAGGACCAGTAAATTTATGGCAAGGTGATAGGTTCATCATCCTTTGTCTGTCTGTCCATGCGTCCACAATTCACAAGATTCACTGGCATTGTTCTCGACTTTGTGTTAATGATTAAACACTAAAAAGAAGATCTTATATGTTCCTCATCAGGATAGAGTTTCTGTCACGTGGGGAGGTGTAGTCTAAGCTTGATTGTTTACTGGTAATTACAGTATGTGACAGCTCATCTCATGTAAAAGTAATGTAACAAATTATTAAAAAATACTCTCTCTGGGAAATAATTGCACTAACAATACACAAGCAAAGCATTATTTGAAGAAAAATTAACAAGTACTGTGTGATACACTGGTTGTTGTGAGTAACACATCAGAATTCTTTATTTCATTCACATTAGAGCCTCTCCTGGGATAAAAGAGAAAATATACACATACAAGGAGAGGGTCATTCAACGCACATCATCATCATAAAAAAGAAGAAGAAAGAAATACATCAATCAATAAATCGCCCATTTCCAAATGCAGTTATAACTTATCTACAAGATTTTCATAGGCTCAAAAGTAACTAGACATTTGGCTAACAGGCTATTTCATGGCCAGGTTAGATCTGTTCTCTTGTTATTCTGTAGTGTACAGTTCAAGATGGATTTGTTTTATTTGACTCTGAATACATATGTATGTCAAATGAACCTAGTAGAAAGCATGCAACCTCAAAGTTCAGTCCTATTTTCGTTTAGTGTAAAATAATCAGCCATGACTGCTTGAAAAGAAAATGCCACATTTAGCTAAATCTGGAACCGATTTTTAGCCTTGTTTGTATAACACATAAGCATACTCTTCAAATAAAACCGAAGTTTTGCACCCCTGTAACAAAACTTAACCAGCAACTTTGTTCAGAGTGTGTGCTTACTCTAGCTTATGTTGTTTTTCAGAGCCTGAGTTGCAATCAGCACAGCAGGAGGTGGAGCAGCTCCGGCAGGAGGTAGAAAAGCTGAAGAAATATGGTGAGAATTGTTTTGCATGTTTTCAGCACAAAATTGCCACTACGGATTCCCAACAGATAGCCAGACACAGTTTGTGATTCACTTTGGTTGTTATAATAGCTTTATAGTGGCTCTTTGGTGAAATGTCATTCAGCATTCATCCGTGCTCCAGCTTACTCCACACATTTCCCCTGAAACTGCGCCGCACATCCGCTGCAGCTGAGCCAACAACACACCTCGCCACTACCAAGAAATTGCATTCTAAACAACAGTTTTCAAAGAACTAATTGTGAAACGAAGACAAAAGCAGGTTTACACGCCCCATACAGTTCAGATTCATGAACTGGAATAAAACCCCTTCTTTTAGTTTTCCCTCCACCGCAGATCAGCAAGGAAACAGCTTTTATTAACCCCTCACCTGTAAAAGCCTGATGGGGTATTGTTGTCATCCTGCCAGGTGGGCAGGTGGCATTGAAACCCGAGTTAGGGTATTCAGATTCATGCCTCGCGTGTATCTCCTAAAAATCTCAGATAAGTTCAAGTTCAGATTTTAAGTATTCTGAAAATCTTGCGAACACGATAACTCGAGAAGGAAGTGACTTAGGATTTTTCCATTTACAACATAGATGCATCTACTAGTATGCTGAGGGGTAGTGCTGGTGGCCATCAGTGTTTTGTATAATAGACTTGGCCCAATAAATTTAAACTGCTGGAGCATTATTTTAGCTTCAGAAATGTGGAGTACAGCAGGTAGTACAGTCTTTAAAAAATAGAAATGAATCTTTTAATCGCATTTATTAAGTAGACCTTCAAAGTGTTTAAAGTAAAATAAAAACGATAACAGTGATAGCATGTTGTATTATTATTATTATCATCATTATCATCATCTAATGCAGCGGTCCCCAAGCCCTGGGCCACAGACTGGTACAGGTCTGTGAGTCGTTTGGTACTGGGCTGCAAGAGTTGAGACTCGGGTGTGAAATTCATGGTTTTCAGGGTTTTTAGCGTTATTTTTTAAATTGTTTTTATTGTTAACTCTGTTTCCCTGGGTCTGTTCCTGTGTGTTATGAAGAAATCTTCTTTTTATTTGGTACCAGTACTGGTTTTATTTAGTTGTATTTATCCGCGACACCTTAAAAGCTGGTCTATGAAAATATTGTCTGACATAAACCGGTCCATGGCGCAAAAAAGGTTGGGGACCGCTGATCTAATAAGTACTTTTTTGTTTTTTTAAAGAAATGGTGGAACTGCGAAAGACTAAAGAGCTAAATGATCGCCTGGACCTCGAGATCAGAGCCTTGAGGAATAGGGTTCGCTCCTTGGATGCTGAGAAAACCTCTTTGAAGCAGATGGTAAGAGACCAGCTAGAATAAAGTAATTTACAAAAACATACAATGAAGATTTTGGGAAACAGGTGCAGTAATTTATTGAAATGTGTAAACATACATGTATATACGGTGTAAAAGAGAAAAATAATTGTAACAAACTTGAAATTCAAGGTGAAATTCATCTTTATTCTTCAACGTAGCCTATACCCGCTTCTTCAAGGCATCTTATAATTTCTTTAAGTAGTCTTCAGAAATAGTTTTCCAGGCTTCGTGAAGGACATTTAAAGCTCTTCTTTGGATGTCGGCTACCTGTTGTTCTGTTCTCTGTCCAGATGATCCCACACTGCTTCAATAATGCTGAGGTCTCTGGGGAGCACTGTGTTTCACTGTGTTTTTTCTCTATCCTAGTGTGCGCTTATTGCATTGGAAATGTGTTTGGGATTGTTATCAGGCTGAGAAATGAAGGTGTTGCCAATCAGATTCTTTCCAGATGGCACTATATGGTGCATCAAAATTGGACTGTAGCTTTCTGCGTTAATGCTTCCATCAAATTGGACGAGATCTCCAACACCAGTGGCTCTAATACAGCTCTAAACCACCAAACACCACCATGTTTTTTTTTTTAACTCAATTTTTATTTATTTTTAATCAGCAGTGATACATCCTATACTTCCTCTTTACAACTGTACCCCTATGTACAAGCATATACTCGCATCAAACTACACAGAGCAGCTATGAATGTCCAGGAGCAGCATGTCACAGAAGCACACATACATATAAAGAAAAAGTATACACGAGCAGGACCTTCTTGCTGTGAGGCAACAGTGTTAATCACTGTGCCACTGTGCTGCCTGCTGTCCTGAGTTCAATTCCACCATCAGGCCAGGGTCTTTCTGTGTGGAGTTTGCATGTTCTCCTCGTGTTTATGTGGATTCTCCCCGGGTACTCCGGCTTCCTCCCACAGTCCAAGGACATGTAGTTAGTGGGGATAGGTTAATTGGAAACAGTAAATTCCCCATAGGTGTGAATGCGGGAGTGAATGCAAGTGCAATTGGTTGTCTCCTGTCTGTGTGTTAGCCCTGTGACAGACTGGCAACCTGTCCAAGGTGTACCCTAACTCTCGCACTAAGACAGCTGGGATAGGCTCCGATGCCCCCCGCAACCCTGAAAAGGATAAGCGGAAGCGAATGGATGGATGACCACTCTTTGGCCTTATATGAAGCAGTCTTTTACCACCACCATGTTTTACAGATGGCTGTAGACACTCACTGTTGTACCTCTCTCCTGACCTTCTCCATACATACCACACAAGATTTCACCAACAATTTGACCAACAATCACCTTGTTAATGCAAAAATACTATTTTATGCCTTCAAACTATGTTTTCTTTCGCCAACTAAAGACATGGCAATAAATGGGAATAAATTATGTGTTTTTCCAGCAGGCTGCTAGGAACAAAGTAGCAGGTTGTCTGTTATGTGTGTGCACAATAGTGGTTCATCCTGTAAGTTAGGTGCATTTTTTGTGCTTATGAATTTGACTAATTCATAAGTCAGCATTAAGCAGCTTAACAAACAAAAAAACATTCCTCTGAAAAAGGATCAGGTTGAAGGACTGGATTGAAAATGAGTGAAAAAGCAGCCAGTGTCTAAAGAAAAACTTTGAAAGACCTTCTGAAAACCTGGAGAACTATTGCTCAGGACCACTTTTTAATAAATACAAGGAGCTCTCACTTCTCTGAAGCAAAATATAATGAAATGAGGGTTGGGGCAAGACTTTTGTGCAATACTGTATCTTTGTGAAACTGTGTTAGATTTATTTGCTGTTACTTTCTGTGCAGCAAAATTTAGTTAAATTAAAACAAAATAGCAAAGTTCTCAGTTCGCATTTCGACTTTGCTGTTAATTCACGGCTGAATATGAAGTACATGAGAGGTACATGCACTTACATGTTAACTGCATGTGCAGAACAGACATTATGCAAATATATGTAGGATTGGTTTGTGTGTGTGTGTTTTATTTTGTAGATCGGCTAATTAATTATTTAAGCATCAAATAACACAAACATGAATGAATGAATAGTGAAATAACAACTTGTCTACTGTATGTGTGTTTGTCTTAGGTTGTGTCGCTGCAAGAAGAAGCAGAGCAGTTGAAGGCAGCCTTACAGGAGCTCCTAACTAAAGAGGTTCCAGTCAAACAAGCAACAGAGATGACTCAAGTAAGTCTGTTTAAACATGATGTATTCACTCAAGGTTTTGCATTTTTATGCTATATATACATATTTTAGTGACAGGAGCATTTGGAGGAAGTTAGCTTTGAAACCTTCTAAACTGGTCTTGTGCTATTTTTGGTACTGCTCTTACATAAATGCACAACTAAGAATGCAACAGCAAATTTGGGGTTTACATTGGCAGGAAACTCATATGCACAATGCAGGAGTGAGAGTATGACATGGAAAGTTTTAACTGCTGTTTGAATAATATAAAATAAACAAAAGCCTACTGGGAAAAGGAGCGAGGGCAAACATGAGCTCGTGAAAGAAAGGTTAGGCAGCGCTTGGGCAAACATAACACAGCTTGACAGAGAGAAAAACAGAACTATCTTTGCACAGATGGCTGGTCAGTCAGTAGGAGACAGGTGGGCAACATATATCAGCTGAAAGTAATTAATACAGTGAAGACAATGAGGACAATCACACTGGAGCCCGGCACAGAAAATAAGAGTAGAGACACAACAGGAATCACACACACAGGCAGGGGGAGGAACAGATAGAGAACACTTAGGTACCTGAAATAACAAAAATCAGAACATGAACTTAAACACATGGCTGTAAAACTGTCACCTCATTTCTTCAATAGCCAAAACAGCTATTCAAAATTCACTAATATCACTTTTGCTTTCACTCTAAGAGAGGATGTGTTAAAATCCTGCGCACTGTTTGTGTTATTCTATTTCAGTATGTGTTAAATTATAAAATATAATTAGAAATAGTTATAATTGGTTATAGCTGTCTAATTAAGGCATCGCACAGTTCATGCTGATTTGTCGACTGCACATTTGATGCTAATTTCCTGTTCCACCAAATCCCGAAGGTGCTCTACAGCAACCTGAACTTTCGATGAGGGCTTAATACACACCGGAGTAATGAGGGAATGAGACACAGAAAGAGAGCACAGCAGGGAGTAATCAGAGGTAACGAGACAAGGGGACGCAAAACCAGAACACAGGACAGGGACTATCAGAATAAAAACAGGAAACACACGGCAGGCACAGAGGCATGGACTTGACGCTGAGCAGAGAAAGTACGGAGCACAGGGACAGCAACAACAACTGCGACATGAGACACCACTGAACAAGAAAATAGACATGAAGACAGAACTAAAGCTACACTACATATGAGGGGCACAGGAACAAAACCTAAGAACTAGAAATCACAGACCAAAGAACAACTAGAGCACTAGACATACAAAACAGACACCAAAACACTAGCAGTCATAAACCATGATGAAATAAAAAATAAAAGTACAAAACTCAAAATACAGGGTCACCTACACAGGACTGTGACACAAGCTTACAAATACCTGAATATTATGTCTGCCCAACATCACAACAGTCAGTACAGATTGGCTAGAAAGAAAGATTTCATTATTTACGTTCTTCATATTGATGCGCTTGAATAAAATGTAAAGTTTGATTTTGTACTTCTTTCAGTCTCCAACAGCAGAGCTGGTACAGAGCAACAAGACCTGCAGACATTTGCAAGAAAAGCTCACTGCAGAGAGGAGAAGCCTTTTGGAAAAAGAGGAAACTGTAAGTAAATATATTAATAAGTTAAAACCGTCATGCAAACAAAACAGAACATCACAATGAACAGAAGACAACACATAAGCACAAACAGCACACAGAGACACACAAAGGCAAAAGACAGAAAACCTGGTATTTGATTCCAATACTAAACTCTATCTATTTCCCCAATTGTCTCTGAATCGTTATCTTACAACAGTTACCTAATAAATGTGTCTAACTTTAATCAGTGCATCAATTTACACAACTTTGCTTCTTATGACATTCAACACCCTCTTTGTATAACTTTCTGGGCTTTCTTCCCAGACCTTATCATCAATCATTTTTGGGCTCATTTTCACAGGCTTATGGCTGAGGTCAGTTCATGAAGTCAAAAATAATGACTGTTATGCCACCCTTACCAGGGCTCTAGACTAACTTTTTGACATGGGCGCACCGGTACGCCTAACTTTAAAAATTTAGGCGTACCGGCACAAAAGTTAGGCGCACTCAAATTTTTCAACCGCATCGCTTAACACCGCAGTTTTACATGTGCACTTTCTTTGGGGGGGGAAGTCCATACAGACAATATTAATTTCTAAATTATTAACTAACAAACTTGTGCTTAAAGTGCTTTGTCAATATTGTAGAAAATGTTAAAAACTTAATCATCATCTTGGCCTCCTCTGACGACCTGTTTGCTGCTGTCTGCTGCTGAAAGGCCGTGGGGAGAGGGGACACTTGGGCAGTGCATTTACTGCAGCATATAATGTGTTTTTCTGGATACACTGTGCTTTTTCAGCATTCAAATATTGATGGCACCATGTCAGAGCACTGGCTATGAATTTCAGACAGATCAGGCCTTAACTTAACAAAAAAGTTATCAATAGTTCTTTTCATCTTTTCTTATTACCCACAGCTACAGTACATCCACTTCTCTCAGGCCTAGGCTGCTCACTAGGGCTGAGTATCATCACTGATTTCTATAATCCATTCAATTCCGGTTCTCAAAGTCCTGATTTGATTCAATTTAGCCTCAGACAGTCAGAAATATTATAATTCTGATCATTTATCAGTACTGATACACATGAGACTTCATCAGAATTGTGAAAATCACAGCAGATGCCTTTGTGTGAAAGTAACTGAGAATAAAACACAGGAAAACATGAAGGAGATTTTCCTGGTCTGGCTTTTTATAGCAGATAACCTTAAAAATATTCTGCAATTTTGCATAATTTTAAGAAATTTAAATTTCTTCAGTATTGAACAGCAGAAATTAGGCTATCTTGTCCGAGGTCATTTAAGTGAAAAAAGAAAAAGCGCTGTAAACAACGCTAGACTGGTGGGTAATAAGCGAATGAATAATGCAGAAAACAGATTTGAGACGGGAAACTGTTCCTGAAGTACAGAGAGAGAGAGAGCTGTGCAGGAAGTGTGATTTTTATCGTGGTGGAAGCAAAACAGCAAAAGTCAGAGGGAATTCATGACGACATTGATCAAATGTGAAGCGCAGTTTGCTGCTTCTTTTGCTGCAGGCTCGGTGAATTTTGGTTGGAGAGAGGCAAAACCTGCAGCTCAGAATCAGCGCAAAAAGACGTAAACACAGCGCGGACCCGAAGAATCGCTAAGCTCCGACAGCGTGTCCGTGTTCAGGCCGTCGGGTGAGAAAGCCGAGAAAGACGAAGCTGATTCTGATGTGTTGGGTCCGCTCCGTGTTTGGGTCTTTGTGTGGAATCCGTTAATGAATTGATATCGCTTTATTCAAGCTACTCACCTCTCTCTTCCACCTGCACTTTCAACTGGACCACGGCCAATCAGAGAGGTCCCGCCCCTGACTATCTCTGATTGGTTTAGTCCACGATAGGGGCATAATGTGTGTCTGTTGTTGACCACACGGAGAGTTACAGAGATTTTTTTTTTTTATTACCGGAACAGTTGGTCGCACCTGTGCGACCAAATATTTATTTTTAGTCGCACCACTGAAAAATTTGGTCGCATTTGCGACCAAATTGGTCGCACTCTAGAGCCCTGCTTACACTAAAAAAAAAAAAGATTGGCCTATTTCTACCAACCATATGTCACAAAGCGCTCAAAATAGGCCACAAACCTACACATTATTTCCAGTTATTAAATCTCAAAACAACCTGTGTGCATCAACAGGTGTTCTTACAAATGTAAATAATGCTTGACCTAAATATATGGGTCACAAACAATTTGAGCATACGGGTCAAATGCTTAACGTTGTAATTTCAGTATATAAACACTTAGTACAGGTACGTAGTGTATACAAGTATATATGTCGCCTGTAATTTGCATGGAAGTGACACACCTGTCTAACACTGAACAGTTGCTCTCCAAGCTGTAGTGTATTTGTGAAAACAAGACTTTCTTTGCTTCTGATTTCACCCAGCAAGAGTCAGAAAACCTCTCGGAGCTGTTGCTGACTAATTGCGTCATGTCCAGTATGACAGAAAAATGTTGACTGTGAGGAGGAAGTAAGATCTCTCATGGTCTTTAAGGTTTATGTGGTGTTTGAGCTTTAGGTCTATATTTCAGTTTTGGGTTTCTTTTTTTTTTTAATCTAATGAGTGAATTCTTTATTCTTGTATTTGGTAGTTTGAGTTTTAGATTCCCGATTCGATTCCTTTGTATTATTCTAACAGAGAGTTTGATTTCTTTTCATATAGTTGAGTCTATTGCTTCAAGATGTTTCAAGTATGTTTCAAGATAGTTTGCCGTCTAGTGTTTGACTTTCTTTAGCTCCAGTTCCCATATGTGATTTTGTTACAAATCATCAGTTTGGGATTTTTTTTTAACCTTCATATTTTTTGTTACTTTATGCATATCAGCTATTAAAGGCCGCCTTTTGTTTACACTATTTGTACTGCCTACACCCTGCAGTTTGTTACCTCAACACACCTAAGCGCTACAACACACCTTGACAGGTAAACCTTTGCTGTTTATAATACAGAGTTTCAGCAGAGAAGTGCTGAATTCTTTCGTCGCTGTCAGGTTTAATATATACTAAATTACAATTAGAAGGATGATTTGAATGACATGTGAAAAGTGCGTCCACGAACTGCTTATCACAGTTTTAAATAGAGAGATCTAAAATCTAAAATTTAATGTGTTTCTTCCTTTGCTCTCAGTCTGACAGTTGTTGAGTAATCTTTCTGAGTAATCTTGCTAAATAGGTGGGACTGAAAACACACCTCTACCAAGGTGGATTAAGCAACCTCAGGAGACCTGTATTGTAAACAAATGTAAAAACTACCCGTCAACATAAATGATTCTGTAGCAATTACACAAGAATATCCAGTAATGTACCTGACTACAATTAAACACATTCACTTACTGAAAATCGGGGGCATCTGCTGTGGCAAATGGGTGCAAGCCTTTTACCACAAACTTAGTCACTGCTCGGTGACATTCATCTATCCAGGCCTAAAAGGAGCGAGAACTGCCAGCATCTGAGCCAGACTCTGTCTGTCCCTCTCATCATGGTCACCTAAATGCACAGTAAAGGCAGGTTTTGTAATAAGGCAGATTGCGCTAACATAATATGCACTGTTAGTTGATTATTTACCTGCCACATTAACGGGAGAGGACGTGCAAACATTACCGCTGCTGCTGGGTTGAGCTTCACGAGTCTGGAGCGGAAGCATTTGCTCACAAAACGCACGTGTTTTGTGAGCAAATGTTTTTGCATATTCGTAGCGTTTCCTCCTTTATGAAATATCTACTTGCAAGTATTGCAAGTTGCCCTGCTGTCATCTGTTCTCGTAAAGTATGACCAAACTTTTGAGTGTTTAAGCCGCTTAGGCGCCGCGTTTGCTGCCAGGTAAATGACGCTCCGCAACGTGGTGACGTCATTCGGGGCGACTGGAATCGATAAGGGAATCGTTTGCAAAAATGGCAAACAATTCCAAGGAATTGAAACAGTGGGAACCGGTTCTCAACAAGAACCGGTTTTCGATACCCATCCCTACTGGACAATGTGATACATAGATACATACACACACACAAACTCTTATAGACAAAGATATGCATACATGCATTCAATGGGATGAAAGACCAAGGTAACTAAGACAGAATAAATACAGTTTCATAGAGATCTGAAAGCCTTAGCTAGGTCTTCAAGTCTTCAAGTAAAAAACATGTCTGTATGTTATCAGCACATATTTTAACCACCTGCTAAGCGCTTGTGAGAACTATATGAAAGCTGCATGACCCACGTGACAACCCTGAATTCTGAACCCCTGTTAACAGGACTGTGACTTACTCAAGGCCTCTGGTTTTTCCCAACCAGCCTGTAACCCATAGTTTTTGTGAAAGACACCAATTTGTTTACAAACACTTGCCTAACCACCAAGCAATTGGTTGCAAGACAAACCAGTAACCAGTAAAGTAAAGTTGTGCTTTACAAACCAACACATTTAAAAGGTTGAGCAGTATCCATCACAGGTTTTGAGCTGCACTATTAAAAGTTTGCCTGCTTTTTCATGAGTAGTTATGGGCTGTCTTAGAAACCACAGGTGACCCTGATAACCTGCAGTTACAAAGAAGTTTTCAGTGCAGCACTGTATCCCATATAGCACAAACAATGTTCATGCTGGCAACAGCAACCAACTTCCAGCAAGTGCTCACCAACGACAAATGACGTTGCTGACCAGTTTTTAAGTGTGCATAAATGGTAAATGGCCTGCATTTGTATAGCGCTTTTCTAGTCCTTAAGGACCCCAAAGCGCTTTACACTACATTCAGTCATTCACCCATTCACACACTGGCGATAGCAAGCTACATTGTAGCCACAGCTGCCCTGGGGCGCACTGACAGAGGCGAGGCTGCCGGACACAGGCGCCACCGGGCCCTCTGACCACCACCAGTAGGCAAACATGGGGTTAGTATCTTGGTGCCGTATCTTGCCCAAGGATATTTGGCATGCAGCCAGCCTGGGATCGAACCACCGACCTTCTGATTAGTGGCTGACCTGCTCTGCCACCTGAGCTACAGCCACCCCAACTGAGGCTTTAGCAGTTCATTTCACAGTGATTGCCAGCAACCACCTGCAACTGGTCAGATAGTACTCTCTTTTGCCTGATAACCAGTGGTTGCCACGTGGTCGCCAACTATTCTCGGGGCCTGAATCTTTTTGTGTCCAGTACAGGGTGAGTAAGTTGATTAAGAGCAATCAGACCTGCCTGCCGATTTTTTTTTTTTTTTTTTTTTTAAATAGCGTCAGTGCTCACGAGATGGCTTTTGGTGACGAATTGAGACATTAGAAGAACATGGAGAATTTTTTCAGATGAGTCCCAATAATTTTTTAATAAAATAAACAGCCTTTTCTGTTACATTATACATTATATCTTTTTTCTCATCTGTTTAGATACATTCTCTTCAGCAGCAGGTTGACTGTTCCCAAACCAGTGTGGATAACTTTGTGCTAAATATCAACACCAGTGAAGACATCCTGCAGGATCAAATGTACGATATTCAATCCCTGGACCTTCTACCTCTCAGGATTTTCTATAAAACAGTCCCATGAATGAAGGTTTATATTCAGTGTGTGTCCATGTCTGTGTTTGAAGGCTGCTGAAACAAAAAAAGGCAGATCCCTATCTTTTTGTAAACACTCAGTCACATGACTCCTTTGTGACAGCGGATGAAGAGCCACAGACGATAAAGTGCGAAGAAAACAGACCACAAAAGGTAATTTCCCATATTTCCTCAGGTCTGCTTACACATTTAAACCTGCTTTCATGTCATAGTGCTAAAGTGGAAAAATAACAGTTGCCTAGCTCATGTTTTCAGTTCAAAGAGAAAGCTGCAAATAAATAATTCACATGTGCAGAAGGTGATACTTAATGCTCTGGGCAAACAAAAACAAACACAAAAACCCCAACTGTAAACACCAAAAATAAAAATAAATTCTGTCTGTGCTGATGTTTTCATTTTGGACTGTAGGAGTGTATTAATTGTCAACAAGCAATGAAAACTCTGCTGTCCTCCCAAGAGGAGTGTGAGGCACTTAAAAGCGAGATCTGCGAGACCCTGTACTGCATTGACGAAGAGCGAAGGTAACCTAACTTACATCAGTGTGACAAATACAATGAGTTTGACGTGTAATTATGATTAGACGTCCATTCATCCATACAGGAGACAACTATAATTAAATGGAATAAAACGGCTGTGCAGAGTGTAACACGTAGGCATCTTTTGCCATCATGAAATGAGCTTTTTGCATTTGATTTTTTTACCATGTCCCTTCAGCAAATTCCACGAGATGAAGCAAAAACACAAGGCCAAACTTTGCCGAGCCAAACAGAAATTTGAAGATGAAACCACCTGGCGTGATGAGAAGATAAAAAGTCTAGAGAGAGAATTGTCCTTGTGCTGTCATTCAGTAGCAAAGGTGAGTCTGCACTTGGATGTTTGAGGTGGAGCAGTAACATTGAGTCTTTTTACAGTTGCTTAGTCTGTATTTTATGTCCCCAAAAGAAAAAAGAAAACTGCTACTTGTGTCCTTCTGTTTGCTGTCTTATTGGTTCAGTGATGAAGCCAAATTTGTAAATGTTCATCAAGGGGGACTGTAGGAGCTGATATAAAGCTGAAGGTGGTAAATGTTTCTTTTTTCCTTTTCATGCTCAGGAGAAGGAGCTTGTCATAAGCATAACTGTGGAAAATGAGAAACTACTCTCTGAGAGGAGGAAGCTACTGCAACAGCTAAACGAGGAGGAGCACAAGAAGAAGGACAGTTGTCTAAAAGCTTCTTTATCCAAATGCAGGTACTGAAATTACTGAAATTTACTGAATGATAAGTCATCCAATCCAGACTTCATGTTCGTTCTGATCCTAAGGGTGGAACTTTTAGAGCTCGAAAACAAGAAACTCGGAAACCAAATATCACAAATGTCCAACCAGCTCGCTGTCCTGGAGTTCAGCCTGCAGAAGACGGAGCTGCTTCACTTTGCTGAGGTACCACTCGTGCTTAATTATGCTTTTATTTTATACACATGCTCCATGTTGTTTTATGTTTTCCATTTATTTGGCTATCATAAGAATGATCTATGAGCCTTTCTAATAAAATAGAAATTCCTAAACCTATAATTAGGCTCTGCCTCAAAGGTGTTGCGTAAATACACCTTGGTAAAAAAGAAAAATTATCTCTCTGCCAACTTTGGCCTTAGATCGTTAAATTTTCATCAAAATTTAACGATTTAATGATTGACTCTGTGACTACAAGCCCAAATCCTCACCCCTCCATTACCGTGCTTGGCAGTTGGTATGAAGTGTTTGTGCTGATGAGTTGTGTTTGGTTTTTGCCAAACAGCACTGGACATTCTCGTCAAACATCACTTTAGTCTCGTCTTTCCAAAGGACATTGTTCCATTGTGTGGTTTGCTCTGATTCAAGAGGCTTTCTCCTGGGAGCCTCTTCAAACAAGCCACATTTATTCACTTTTTTCTGATTGTGCTGTCATGAACTTTAACATGCTAACTGAGGTCTGTAGCATGTTAAATGCTAACATAACATAATTTAATATTTGTTGAGTCTTTGACACTGAATTACCTACACTGATACAGCCTGACTGTGTCCTGGGTCTTAACAGATAAAGCCCATCTTTTGAATTTAATATTAATCTGCTGCTTGTTTTGTGTGATTAAGAAACTTAAGAAAATGCCAGATGACCAGCAAGTTTTCAAGTCTCTTCCTCAGCAGTCTTCAAGGTAGGTCCAGCAGTGATTCAGAACTTGCCTCAAATTAATTTGTTAGGAACAATGAAACCTAATTAAATGTCTGTTAACTTTGCATCCACAGTGTGATTTCACCTGAGCAGTCTGAAGCTCAGGCCTTGTTGGATGGTACACTTAGAGGTCACTCCAAGCAGACAGATGGGACTTGTTACAGTCGTGCGTCTGAGATTGTGTGTCAATCAGCAGATATGAGCTACCTGAACCTGACCTCTACACAGAAAAACCACTTGAACCGCTCAGGTCCCCTGGCTGCCCTCAGCAGCCTTGAAAATCTGCCTTCCTGAAGTTTTCTGTTTTATTTGTAAGTTAAATTAATAAATAAGATACAAACTGGGTTTGAATTTCATTAAAACAATCAAATTAAACCAGCCTGAATTTGTATCAGTTTCTAAATTTTGTGGACTTTCGCATCAAAATTGACAATTTTTGCATTTGTTCTCCATCTTAAACTTCAAGGTTTTACATTGGAAATAAGTTATCTGAATTTCTGGAGCAGGCCCACATCTCATAACACTCCCCTTTCAATTATTTGTGTATATTTGACCCCTTGAGCTACAAGCAGTTTGTTCTTCTTTTAGTTCCCCACCTACCTTCCCTCATCTCTTTGTCTCTCATCTCTTATTAGTGCATCTGCCTGACCCAGGAGACGTCACCAGTCCCTTCTGAGCCCCTCCCCCAAAACCACAGTCTGGTTTCATGCTCATGCCAACTGCCATTATCTCTTATAAGTGCTATCAATCCTAAATGATGATATGGTTCCTGCTATTAAATGGGAAAAAAAAAAAAATTCCAGTTCACTAGAATTAAAATGAATGTATCTAACATAATTACTGCACAGTTTAAAGATTTTAGGGACTGGTGATCAGATAAACAGCATCAGACAAAACAGGAGCATATCAAATGCTCTAAATTTCTGGGGGGGGGGGGTTGGATTGGAGTTTCTTAAGTGCACTTTGGAAAATCACTTTGCTACACAAAACCAGTTCCACTTTTGCATTGCGCAAGAATAACGGCCCAATTGAGGTCAGATTACAGCAGGATACCAGTTTAACCTGAAGCCAAGTAACAGAAATTTCCGTGAACCACATTACGTGGCTTTTCAGTGGAAATATTTCTTGTTTTCAACAAAAACCTTTTCCTCACATGCTACTTCACTTGAAAAACATCTTAGACCCAACATTGCAGTTTTTGTACATCTTCTAAACGTGTCTCAAACTGTCAAAACAGCTCTTTAACATCCTTACATCTACCACAAAGGTTTTCATCGGAGAATTCAGTAGTGCCCTACAGATGTAATTTTATTCATATCAGTACAAAATAACTTGCAGCTGTACTCACCAACATTTGTTATACCCCAACAATATAAATATAGAAAACAGTTCCGTCATTTTTCAACATAACACCAAGTAATAGCACACTTGTAAAAACAGCACGAACTGACAATAAACCCTAAACCTTTGGTTCAAAGTTCCTGTGTTATAAATGATGTTTAAAAATTATGACTGTAATATTCAGAACACAGGCTTATACCCAGGTTTTCATCAAGGAAGAATAATGAGCTGGAATGCAAAATAACTTTATATGAAATTCAAATACAGGGTTTATTTTTTAACAGATCAGCCGCCCGTGCTTAATACTTGAAAACCAGAAGTGTATTTTACCACATACTGTGATTATGACATCAGTACAAAAAAAAAAAAAAGTGAAGCTGAAGAAATGGGATGAAGACTAGCTAAAATTGTATATTATATGTGGTTTGCTTTGCTCGTTTGACCTTTTATCAGCACTGTTTTTTTTAAACAAAGACAATGTTGCAATCACTGATAAGAAAGCAAATCTGGCATTTGCATAGACATTTATCTGACGTCTTGTAAGCAAACTTGTGCATTTTGGAGTTGAGTGTAAATGAACTCAAGGAAGCATGAGTAACTAGGAAAATGTTCCTTTGCCATATTGTTTTCATACCATTATTTGAAATGGTTGCCAACTTTTGCATATTTTGTGAGTATGGAGAAAAATGTGTTTTCATATAGTTTTCATGCTATTAGAGTTGCTGAATTTGCATGGTTTTGTGTGTAATTCCAAGAAATACTAAGGTGTGCGCAGTTTATCATATTGTTTTGGTGCCCATAGCAGTCGAGTGACTTGAATGTCACTCCTGTAACCGATGTGGGTATCCCAGCAGTACTCTGGAGAAAGCACCCTGCTAGGTTTGTGCAGCCACAGGTATTTGTTTAGGTGACTTTCATCGTGCCACAAAGCCTCCACATTATTTTGTTTATCCTCCATGATGTTTTGGTAGCAGCCCTCAGCCAGAGATTTTACGCTTTTCCATGAGCCTCCAAAGACAGCAGCATGATAGTAGAAATCCCCGTTTTCCATGTAAGCCTTGGATTTCGGGTTTCGGTCATAAGTATAGAAAATCTTTGGAAGGTGGTAGTAGTAGGCGTGGAGCAGAGCCACAGAGTCTCCCAGAGCCTCTGAGCCAAATCTCCCAGTGAACACCTGATCTACATCGAAGCAGAAGACATGCGTGGAGTGGTGGCGAATATCAGACTCTATGACATCTGATATTGCCTTCATTCGCATCATCGAAATGTCCTGCCATCTTGAGTGCCGTTGCACTTTGATCATTTTCAAGGTTCGCTGAGGACCGAGATGGATGTGCAGGACCTTCTCTGGCATGTCGGTAAATACGTAGTAGGACACAGGCAAACCCACCATAAAGTGATGTTCTGAGGAGTTCAGAAAGGTCTCGAGGTATTCGTCCAAGTACCTTTGGTGATAGTGGAGAAAAAGAGTTCATGCTTTATTTCACAGTCTCAAACAGTTAGAAGAATAGAGCACAAATATACAGACTAAATGGCAATTAGAAGACCAGGATGTATTTTAAATAGTCATACTAATGTGAAAACAAACCTTCCCACAGCAAACACTGTTAGAGCAACAGAGGATCCTTCCTTCTTGTGGTTCTGGTCGTAAACTTTAGGGTCAAACATCCCCTCCCAGAGAATAGGAGCTTTCCAAGTTGTGCATGTTTGAACGTCAGTTCGAGACCTGAAGTGGAAAGAAATCGGTTAAACACATATTACACTTAAGTTACCACTTAAGTGTGGTGGTTTTATCAGTTTATTTAAAAAAATAAATAAAAATAGAGATGTGGTAAGGCCTACTAATGCCTTGTTTGCGATAATGATCAACTACAACTATTAGTTTCTCTTTGCCAGTGTAGAAATGACTGAACAGTCCTCAGAACGATGGTAAAAGAAGTCAGTGAAGATCAGATAGGAGAACTGTAAATTTTCAAAACTGAAAATTCAAACAATTATACATAAGTATTATTTAGATGTTATGGCAGTAAGGACGGACCCGAACACATATTTCACTCTTCACACTTTTCTATATTTCGGTTGTCGTCTCTTACAACTCTCAGCTGCAGCTTTTCAGCTGCCAGCCACATAACACGTCCAACAACAACAACAACAACAACAACTCCTCAGGTCCCGGCACGTTTAATAGGGGAGGGTGATGAGCTGATCGAGCTCAGGTGTGTCCGCCTCCCCCCACAGCCGCGCCACAAACCACGCACCACCACAGATGTGTCACTAGTTCTGTAAGAAAACCAAATCATCCTCAGATGAGTGGAAACTGGTCATTATGTTCTTTTGGGCTCAAGCATGGCTGAACTGGAAACTGCTGGAACATCAACGGCACCGTTTACAGTGAATTGAGTTTTATATCATCATGGACTGAGAGGAGAATACTAAAATTGCCACCATCAAGCTCAGCTCAAATTTCCTGTCAAGCATAGTAGTGGTAGCATCATGCTTTGGGGCCATTTTGCTGCTAGTGGTATTTGGGTATTGTACAAATTAGATGGAGTCACAAAGAAGGAGGACTACTGAAATTAAATCAACAACTGTACAGTGACATTTGGACATAATAGGTGTTGATTTTGGAATAGATAAAGCAGGTTAACATTAAACTGTTTGCAATGTACTTCCCAAAGCCCCAACCTCAAACATATTAAATTTGTGTACTATGCTTAACAGCCAGATTTGTGTCAGGAAAATAACTAATTTAAATAAAATTACCAATTCTGCCAAGAAGAATGCTCAAATATCCAACCAGAATTATACCAGAAGTCTGCTAATGGGAATCAAAAGTGTCTTAGTGAGGTGCAGTTTGCTACGGGACATTTAACCCAGTGTTAGTGGGGGTGTATGCATACCTTTTACTAGTGTAGATTAGAGAAAATCCAAGTAATTTCAAACTAGTTCATCCAAGTCTTTTTTTAAGTCATTAAAGATGTGTGCTATACAATTATTCCACCCTGGAAAATCAGTTCAGTTCAAAACATTCTTAAAATCCCCAAATTGCCATCACAATGGCAGTCCACGCCATCCATGCCACCAATTAATTCTTGGCTTTTGTGAGGGACATGAGTCTAAGACTTCTACATCAAGCAAAATTTATGCCATCTAAATGATGGCAAATATAATTTATGTTGTAAATTTATGTTGAATGTAGCACCTTGGTTCTGGAGGAACGTTGTGTCGCTTCACTGTGTACTAACTGTATATGGTTGAAGTGACAATAAAGCCAACTTGACTTGACTTGACTATATGAGTCCTATAGTGCCAAGAGGACGTCCTGGGCTTTCTAGTGATGCCAACTTTACATCCATTACGGCTTCCATATTTTATGGCAATAAGGAAGCTTAAGTGCGATTCCCAAAAATTTGTTTGATTCCCAAAAATTTGATTATGTTCATTAGGGGTGCAACGATATTCGTATCGATATTGAACCGTTCGATACAGTGCTTTCGGTTCGGTACGCATATGTATCGAACAATACAACATTTGTAATTTATTTTATCAATTTTCCTTCTGACGATGCTGTCTGTGTTGAGCGCTCAGTGGATCTGCGCTGGACAGTGCAGCCTAGGCGGAGTAGTCGAACACAGATCCACTGAGCGCTCAACACAGACAGCATAGTCAGAAGGAAGAGCGCAGGGCACCTCCCCCACCCTCATTCAGATCTGGCGTTTGGAATTATTTTGGTTTTCATGTGACGTATGACCCTGAAGGTAAGCGAGTCATGGACTAAAGTAAAACAGTATGTTGGATGTGCCATGCAATGCTCAATTACATTGGTGTGAACTAGTGTGCTAGCGCAGTTAGCTCGTTAACGTGTTGGCTGTCTAGCCCCATGCACGGAGCGATCGGCGGTAGCTCGTTAACGGAGATTTGCCGTGTTGTGGCGTTAAGGTCATTTCAACGAGATTAACCTGAAAGCACTAGTGGGAACACAACGAATATGACTGCACATTTACGCAGACATCATCCTAGTGCAAAGACCAAAACAACAAGCATGCTACTAACTTTAGCCGAGTCATTTAGACAGCTGTTAGCACATGATTCTCCTTATGCTGCTGAGAATATAGCCCAGAAGAAGCGGATAGTATAGCTTTTATTTTGGAAAGAGACATTTCTCTGTAATAAACTCTCTTTTCCAAAGATGAGTGATTCCTCAATCAGATACAGGGCTTGCAATATCGCTAGCCCGACGTCCCGGAGCTAGCGATTTTTTCAGTCGGGCTACCAAAATCTATCTCTTCCCTGAACGTCGGGCTATTGTAGGAAAAATATATGTCAATGCTTTTGCATTCTTTCAGAAATGTAACTGGGTAATTATGTCAGTGGCATCGGTGAGCCACTGTCAATATGTGACATATTGAAGTCGCGTTTGAATTTACGCTTGTTTTTTTGCTTTCACTTTGCAATCGTGCGAACTGTGTATAGAGAGCGACAGCACTGATCTGTGAGTGATGATAATTTGTGCACCAATTCCTCTGACATCGTCTTATTAATCGTTAGCTTACTATGCAAACATGACAAGTGAAATCTCCCGCAGCAAGCTTAAACATGTGAGAGGTTGATCGCGCAGAGAATCGCTGAGCTTATGTGAGTGAGTGTGTAAAAGCATTTCAGTTCTGCTGAGCCAAATAAGACAGGTCAGGGTGAAGAAGTGACAGCCAAAGAAAAGCTTACCACAAAACGGAGAAGTTATGACAAATCAGACTATAAGGCAAAAAGAAAGTGCAGCTTTATGGTTTCATGGACAAAAGAATTTCTGTGGCTGCGATATGACGAGCTAAATAACCAGGGCTGCACATAAGTGGTCCGCAGGTGCGCATTCGCTGTCAAAATAAAAAACACGCACAAGGGTTAGGGTTAAATTTAAAAACTGTACTTTTGAGTTAAAATATATATTTATAATTTTAATAAATGACAAATTAAAAAGGCATGAACATTTTTTTGTATCGAAAAAATATCGAACCGTGACACCAAAGTATCGAACCGAACCGAACCGTGAATTTTGTGTATCGTTGCACCCCTAATGTTCATCTGGATGCAGCTTTTTCAGTGGGAGAAACATTTTGTCACTCATCCAAGTGACTTTAGTCTCAGCTGCAGGGTCACTTCAGGTTTCCCCAACCTTATAAAGAGTATATTTACATAATGATTGAAACTAGCACCACTGGTGAACAATGGGCCATGAGTAGGGATGGGTATCGTTTAGGTTTTATCCGATACCGGTGCCAAATCGGTACTTTTGAAACGGTGCCGGTGCTCAAACGGTGCTCAAACCGGTGCTTAAAGAATGGAGAACACAAAATTGGTCCAAAAACCTCTCATGTTCAGCTGTTTTTTGTAAAAAGATAACAATGTTAGCCTTTTCTGCAGCTATGGGGCATATATGGTATCACTCTTGGCTGGAAGCAGTGCTTAAACAATGGAAAAAACACAAACTTTGTCCTAAACCTCTCATGTTTAACTGTTTTCCACTTTTTCTTTGGTCATTTTAGCCTTTTTGGCCAGGGTGAAGGGAGTATCTGCCAAACAAGAGGACAGCCGCATGTAGCTATGATGATGTTTGCTAGTTCACCTTACATGCATTAATGTAATAACGTGGTTAGCCTACTCAACGTAAATTACACACGAACAACATTAAGCTACTCACGCAGAGAAGAACGGCTGCTGCTGCCATCATCATCTTCATCATTTCTGCTACACTGGCAGGGCTAGGGGCCAGGACTCTACTCTTCGGGTTTTTGGGGGATGTTGCATAACAGGCAACCCACCCGCAGTAGATGTGCTCGGTGTGAGGTCTCGCAGCAAGCTATCAAATACGGCGCATTTCTGGGCTTTTAAAAAAAACGCTATGCGTCGCCAGGTGTTTCATCGGATTCGAGGTGTTACCTCCTTTGACAGTATCACAGTATCAGCTTAAAGCACTTGTTGCAGGCTGCTGAGTTTGCATATTTTGCTGTGAAGTACAGCCATACTTTTGACCGCTTCGCCTTGGACATTTTTAATCTGTAGCTCTGCTCTAAAAGAACGTACGTACCTGGGCCCATCTACTATCCTCGGAAACGTAAAATGATTGGCTAGAAGTGTATCACAGCTCAGGAAAAAAAAGCACCGAAATAAAGCACCGAAATGTGCGCTGCTTTTCGGTCTGGTTACTACCGTTTATGTCAGAACCGGTGCCATCATGGCACCGGACACCGGTACCCATCCCTAGCCGTGAGGTCAGTTTTATAGTCAATAATATGCAAATTATCATGCCCATTGATCAACAACCACTAATCAAAGACAATTGATTAATGACCTTTGGTCAATGGCCATGAGAAGCATTCACAGAGAGTTGGGGAACAGCTGCAATAACAAGCTGTAAGCTGGTGAAAGATGTAACCTTGATTCAGAGACGACCTTTTCCTTTTCACATAAATGGCCACATTGATGTTTCACTCAAACCAGCGTTTGCGGTACCCCAGCATTTATGGTACTCATGGCTATTAATCAATACCATTGATCAATGGTCATTAAAACGCCACGTCCAGATGAACAAGATCAAGTTTTGGGGATTTCTCTACCTGGATGATTGAGCAGTTATTCAATACATGTTCTTATGCTTAATTTGGTATAATTTCTGAAATGTAATTTCAAAATATAAATTGTATTCAGCATTCTTTGTAGGGGAGAGTAGGGCTTTTAAAAAAAAAAAAAGCAGAGGTGAGACAAAGGATTTTACTTCAAATTGGATAGGGGGAATCAGATGTGTAGGTGTCAGGGGATGAGGTGGAGGAGTCCCAGTTATTAGAGCAGGAAGGTGAGAGCTCAGAGGACATACAAGAAGCCTGAGCAAAGGACAAAGTGACCACACTAGGGGTGGGTTTTTATAATCGATTTATCGATTAAAATCGATTCTGGCTTGGATAACGTAAAATCGATTCATTAAAATCCTGAATCGATTTTTTAATATTAATTTATTTTGCCCGAAATGCCACAATCTCAGGTGAAAGATCACAAAATTTCAACAACCACCAAACAGCTAAGACAGTAAATGAGAGCAGGTACACGGCTTCTGCACAAAGACGTAAACACACAGCGCGGACCCGCGGATCAGAATCAGTGAGATGTCACCTTTCTCAGCTGACGGTCGGGGCTGAAAGCCGACAGCTTGCTGATTCTGATCCGCGGGTCCGCGCTGTGTGTTTACGCCCTTTTTGCGCTGATCATATGGCTGTTAGTTTTATCTCTCTCCAAACAATATTGACCGAACCAGCAGCAAAAAAGATCCAAACTATGCTTCACATAAACATCGTCATGAATTCCCTCTGACTTTTGCTGACTTTTCAGGATAAAAATCACACTTCATGCACAGCTCTCTCTCTCTCTCTCTCTCTCTGTTTTATGGTAGGATAAATGTATCTATATATGTTTTAGTCTAAGTGCCTGGTTTTTTGATGAACTGCTGGACTTCCAGACCAGCAGGTTTATAATAATAATAGATTGGATTTATATAGCGCTTTTCAAGGCACCCAAAGCGCTTTACAATGCCATTATTCATTCATTCTCACATTCACACACTGGTGGAGGCAAGCTACAGTTGTAGCCACAGCTGCCCTGGGGCAGACTGACAGAAGCGAGGCTGCCATATCGCGCCATCGGCCCCTCTGGCCAACACCAGTAGGCAGTAAGGTAAAGTGTCTTTCCCAAGAACACAACGACCAGGATAGAGAGCCCAGGGATTGAACCGGCGACGTTCCGGTTACAGATACGCTCCCCAACCTCCTGAGCCACGGTCGCCCATGGTCGTTAGGGAAGTCTTTATGGGCGCGCGCACGCACGCACGCACGCACAGAGTATTCTTTGTCCACATGTACACTTATATGAAACATCATATGTTAATGAACCTATGCATATTCATGTAACCAAAATAAAAGGAGTGCTATGGGGAACCTGGCTGAGAGTCTGACGGAGGTCAAGTGGGTGGAACGACACTTGGCTCCAGGCAGGTCTCCCTCATGCATGAGTAACACAAAGAACTTTGCCTACTTGTGTCTTGCTTTTTGCTGTGTAGTAAATTGTCTTGAATGTTCCAGCGAATAGGTTTATGCTACAAACCTATCAGTGTTTGAGACCAGAAACGGTAGCACCTTGGTTGCCAAAATGAAAAGTCTTGATGGTCTTACCAAAAGTCGAGGCTGACATCAACGCTGTTGTCCAAGGTTGACAGCTTTCCATTTTCCAGTGAGCACTTTTCCATGGGTATGAAACCTATCAAAATACTGATATCAAAAGCATTTTATAGTTTGTTTTCTTAAATGTCATCATCACAATGACAATATGTAATACTCTGTGGTGAGTTAAAGACTGTCAATCCGGTTGTTCAGTGATGACGTGACGAATCCTACTTCCGGGCCTAAAGTAGCTGCGTTTAATATGGCTTTTGTGTTGTTAACATGTTTAATGTTATGTATTTTCTTCTATTTAATCTCAAAAAGCTCCTAAAACAGTCAGTGATCACTGTTGACCTCCCTCGGCTTTTATTACCGCTAATCATTTATTTAAGATCAGTTTTTAAAACCCTGGGATGTAACTACAGCCCAGCCCATGCAGCAGTATATGAATGACTAACCTCGTATTGTGGATGGATTATCTCAGTTGTTCTCCTGGCTGAAGTTTGGTCCTTTTACAGCATCCTGTCATGCGATTACATTTGTTCCTGACCACCGAGAACACTCACGTTAACTTTTATCGAGTGGGAAAAAAGTTAGCTTGTTTATATTATGCTAACATAGTTGTGTCGCTAGCGGTCACGTAGCACATCATTATATACCAGCTAGCCAAACTTCAGTAACCCTACAAACGTCACTGCTGTTTAGTTTTTTGTCTTCATTTATGTTGGAAGTGATAACAGAGCTGTACGTTTTAATTTGTTTCCAAAACCCCGCAGTCAGGACATGCTATATTGTATTTAGATAGAAGCTAGCGAGCTAACTTCCTGCTAACTTCTAAATGTCATAAATTCCGTTTTCATGGATGCCTGGATGTTAAACTCAATTGTTACACCTGGTAGAGCAGAACGCTGATCATTTTATTAAAGATAAAAGACTTTAGACAGTTTTTCAACTCTCAGTAATGCCATAGTGATCGTTTGATATATGGACCTGCAGCGGAGTTTAGGCCCAGACATGGCTAGTGACGTCAGACTTAACGACCCGATAGTACGCACCTTGTTTACTAATGTAATCTAGTCTATATTTAGAAAGAAACATGATTAAGGTTGTTTTATTTAAAGGAACATTTTGGATTATGTTTAGTGGTAATATGTATAATGATATCTCTGTCATTTACCTTACAACAGTGATTCAAACAGAGTGGACACAAGAAAAGCCAGCCACATATTTCAAAAACAACAAAATCTACATCTCCAAAACGATCCCTGTTGGATCCATGTAGTTGTGTTGCAGGAATGCCATTTCAGGGATGTCGAATTAAACTGGCAGCTGAGGGTTTTTTTGTGTTTTTTGTTTAAAGATACTCACTGCATGGATGGACGTGTGAAGTAGAGAGCACAGAGTGCAGCCGGAACCCAGAGCAAACATTTCAGCGTGCACTTTATCTTCTGGAAGCATCTGCAGGTGAAAGGTTCAAAATTAACCATAAATACTGAGACTGAATTTCAATTTTAATTTCAGTAACTGGGCAGAAGAAGTGTTACTGAACAGGCAAAGATGACATAAACACTAACCAGGGTGTTTTTAATACCTCATAGTTCACAGTGCTTCAACTTCACCAGACAACACTGAGAAATAATCTGAGAAAAGACAAAAAGGCATGGGTTTGGCTGAATTGGCAACTCTGACATTATTCTTAAGCTTTGCTATAACTGTTACCTGTAGAACAGCATCAGAAACCAATCTTTTTTTTAAAAAACAAAAAAACATTTTACATATTTTACATACATATTTTCAGAAGCTTGTATTTAATCTCTATAAGAAACAATCATATTAAGCAGAATGCAAATTACACATTTATTGAGAAAATTACGTGTTTTTATTGGAAATGAAGGGAGGAAAATATATGGTTCTCCAAAAGAGAAAAATAAACCAAAACTCCATATTACGGAGTTGACAAGGTGCTGAGGGTGGTGACAATAACAAGATATTATTTCTTTCAAAATGACCATTAAACCTTAGCAACCTTTGTAATATCACAAGACACATCATAACAATTCTGTTTTTGCACATGTCAAGTTCTACATCTTAATAGTTTACCAGCAAGAAGCCGCCTACTACTCCTTGATTCCTAAAGTACTCTGGTTGTGTGTTTAGACCCTGCTGTACTTTCTCTCCTTTTGTCTCTCTGTGCTTTCTTCCAAAAACTTCTCTGCTGCCTTTTTTCTCTTTCTTTCAGAATCACTGATGTTCTTTATTTTTCTCTTTTTCACTCTATTTCTCCATCTTTGCCTTTCCTTTATGAGAAACTCTTTCTTCAACTCGGGCTGGCTGCTAATTTTTTCTCTCTATATAGTGATGTGCTACATGATTGCTAGCGACACAGCTATGTTAGCATAATATAAACACAGTGAAGCTGGAGGATGAATGCTAACTTTTTTCCACTTGATAAAAGTTAACGTGATGGTTCCCGATGGCTAGGCTGACAGTGATCACTGACTGTTTTTAGGGGCTTGTTCAGATGTAATAGAACAAGATAAAAAGCATTAAAACATTTTAACAGCACAACAGGCTTAATAAACACAGAGTAGTTTAGGCCCGGAAGCAGGATTCATACATCATCACTTAAAGAACAGGGCCCTGTTTCAGGAAGCCGGTTTGGAAAACTCAGAGTGAAAAACGACACTCACGGTTGAGTAACCCCGAACTGTCCAACTCGGAATATTCCGTTTCAGAAAGGCTGATAACAATTAGTTCAGTCAACGCGGAGTTGCTTTAACCCCAAGTGAAGCGCGCGGACGAGGATACATAAAGCCCTGATAAGCGGAGCACAGATTAAGCGAGTCACCATGGAGACGGAGGGAAAGAAGGCGCGGTCAATGTATTTCACAGCGCTTGAGGCCGAAATTCTGATGGCAGCATATGCCGATAACATGCAAATTCCGCGGAAAAAAGTAACACAGCCACAGCTGCAAAAGCATGCATGGCAAAACATAGCCGACAGAGTCAATGCGTGAGTGTTAATTTAAACATTGATCGAGGGATTTCCACCCATTTAACACGTTATTTTATCATATGTTATTTTATTTGTTATTTTATACATTTTATTTTGTGATGTGATGTGAGCGCAGGTGCAACCCAACAGGCCCCAAACGTTCCTGGCAGCAAGTAAAAATGAAATATAAAAATATAGTCCAAACAGGTAAGGTGTAATTGTATTATGAGCCATAGTGCTTGGTCTGTTTGTCCCATGTAAATCAATTGCAGTTAGAGGCTACATTAATTTTCTTTCTGTAAGCACTTATTGAAATTATCTGAGCACATTACAAGTACATATTTGCTTACTCTGTATGCTCAAATGTGGCCCGTTATAGCCAACAGAAAAAAAGCAGAGGCCCGAAAAACAGGTGGGGGTCCTCCACCACCACCACTCACAGAGGCTGAGCAGTTGGCCCTCAGCCAAAACAGTGGGCGCCCTGTGGCCGAAGGCATCTCTGCGGGGACATCCTCTGAGTCAATAACCCCGCAAGACACAAGTGCCTACATAAGGGGTAAATTCAAAATAATACATGATGTGCATACATCCTTTCTTCACAGTCACCTTTGCAGTGCGACACATTCATTTGATAAACTCTTTACCATAATGAATTATTTTGTAGTGAAGTTATTTTCCTACTGATTTTGCCTTCCCTCAGCCTTGGTTGTCTTTGAGAGCATAATGACAATGAAGTGTAAGGTGCTTGGTATGTTTGTTAATTGCCATTTGGTCCCTTGTAAGTTATAAGTGACCTTTATAAACCTCATATTCTATCAGTTGATGGTGATGGTGTACTGCATCTGGTGCAGCCTCCTGTTGAGCCAGACCAACATGCAGTTGTGAGTACTCTTAATACTCCACAGATTATATGAGTTTACAGTAGAACAGCAATGTTGTCTATTTCTTTACTACAGGAAAATAATGAAGAAACATTGACAGCTGTTACAGAGGAGGAACCAACAGAGACACTTTATGAGGTTTACATCTTTTAATACTTTGTGTACAGGAAATACAGGCGACCAATAAAGCCAGTTGAACAAAAAATCTGTTTATTCTTCTTTCAACATGTTGAGGTGATGGGTCAAAAGAAATGATTGTGACATATGGTGTCTCTGACTGCTCTTCCATCTTGTATGTCCGTGGGAGGGTCAGGATGTTCATGGTTTGGATCACTGCTGATGTTTGGTTCAGAAGGACAGTGTTCTCCTCTAATTGTGGCAATGTTGTGAAGAATCACACATGCCACAATAATGTCACATGCCCTTTCTGGGGTGACCCTGAGTCTTTGCAGGCACTGGAACCGGGCCTTAAGCATTCCGATAGTCATTTCAATTCTGGCTCTTGTCCTGCAATTAGCCAGATTATATCACTGCTGTGGGCCCGGTTCAGGGTCAGGGTAAGGGGTAAGCAAATAGGGTAAACATGGATACCCCCTATCACCAAGCAAGTAGCCAGTGAACTCTCCTAAGACAGAAGGGTACACTTCAGTTCAAATGTCCCTGAAGCAATTGGTCTTTATATATTTTAAAGTATTCTCAACTCACCATGTCCAAATTTTGTGCTCAGTGTACATTCACGGAATATTTGTGAGTCATGGACAGAGCCTGGCCACTTGGCTTCCACATTTGTGATAATGTTGGCAGCATCACATATGATCTTCACAGTGCAGAGAACACAAATTAGCATCCATTACTATAATGAAATAATTTGTTAGTTTGAAATGCTACAGGGAACTATGTACCTGCACATTAATGCTGTGGAAAGACTTCCTGTTCACATAGTCTCCTTCATTTACTGAAGGAGCAATGATTGGAATGTGAGTGCCATCTGTACAGCCAATCACGCCTGGGAACCGTGAAAATAAATGTAAAATTTAAGTAGTAGTCCAAGTATCACCACATCATAAATTAAGTTTTGGTCATCCTGATACCTGCAATTTTGTGGCATCCCTCTTTGATAAATCTTGTGGGTCTATGACCGGGGAACACCACAAACGGGTACAGGAGACGTTTCAGTGCAACTGTAACATTCCTGACTGCCCGACAGACGGTAGCCTTGGAAACGTGCTCAGCGTCACCAATATTATACAGAAAGCTCCCGTTTGCAAAAAACCGAAGTGCAATACAAATAATATGTACAGAGAGGATGTCCACGATGTGTCACATGCGTAATATATGGCCTGAGGATGTTATCCAAATAACTTATAGATTGTGCTGAGAAACGGTAACGTTCACACAGAAAATCATCAGGAAATGATAAAATGTCCAAACGCGCTCTGATCACTCTCTCCCGGCGGAGAGCTCTGCAGAGTATTTGGGCTTCACGATCTACTGGCTCTTCAAGAAGGGGCACGCCATGTCCGACACTTCCTACTGTCAGGTTTCCGACAAAGGGGCGGAGACAGTCAGGGTTAGTTGTAGTAAACCTGCTAGGGGGCAGGTTAGCTTCACGGAGTGTGTCGTCATAGTGACTCACTCAGGCTGCAGCTGAACTCGCTTTGTGAAACCGAAAACCCAGAGTTTTCGTTAACTCAGGGTATACTTACTCAGAGTTTGCACTAAACCGGCTTCCTGAAACAGGGCCCAGCTCTCGGGGTACAGCTAGCTCAGTAGATGCCACATGATCAGAAGGTTGGGCGTACAAATCCAACGAACAGCGGCTATCCTGGATTTGTAGCTGCCCACTGCATCACTGAGTGAATGGGTTAAATGCAGAAGACTAAGCATTTTCCTACAGGATTAATGATGTACACATAAACAATGAGATTCAAGATAAGACAAATTTGATAATATTTGACACCAGGGCCGTGCAGAGAGGTTTAAAGGGGCGGGTGCTCAAAGTTAAAAAGGGGCACATTGAACCAGGCTGAATAACAACAACACACATTCATCAAGAATCTAATATGGGAAGGGCAGGGCTGTGTTGATCTGAGACTGTAGACATTAAAAAGTCCATAGGAGAGATGGTAGCTGATTAAACAAGTGTCATGAGATAATAACAAAATGCAAAGATTGGTGACAGCACTTGGAACCATAAGGCAACAAAAACTGTGAGAAATAAATTAGGCTCTGCCTGTGAATCACTCTTTGCTTCTCTTCTTCCTTCCATCCCATCATTTCATATATCACTCTCCACTTGCTGTCTGAGAACAAGGCACAACTTGCTATTGCAATAAACTATAATCTAATTATCCACACCTAACAACTCCAGCACTTAATCTGTAATAAAATGATGACAGAAAAATGTTATAGCCCTGCCTTTAGTAGCCTCATACAGCTCCTACTGTTTCCTCCTCATGTCCTTACCAGGCACGTCTGGACGATGTTATATCATGAGTAATAATTAAAAAAAAATCCATTTACATAAAACACACACATGCGCGCACACACAGTGACATTTTAGACCTTCTTCAGAATACTGTATATACTATGGGCACCATGGTGTTGACACACTATGGTTGTGACACAGAGTTTTATCAGAAAGGTGTGCAATAAATGAAATTTAAAAAAAAAAAAAATTATCACAGCAGTGACCTCATGGCATGTGTATCAAACAGGAAGTGGTAAAGGGGTCCTCAGAGTGTAAGCTACCCATAATAATTCCTGATTCTTTTGTACTTTTAAAAAAATCTGATGGTGTTGACAAAAACTCTGGACACCATTTTAATCACTTAGAAAATATGTAAAAATACATTTTCAATTGCATATTTTGATATTATATAAGGTATTGACTTAAATACTTAGTGACGAGAGCCATGATGTTTAATTTTACATTACTTTTAATTTTTTTTCTGTATTTTAATATTATCACAACTGCTTCTGGACAATGGATTTTTAGGGTGCTGGTAATGTATTGTACCATTTAAAATAAATAAATATGTATAATAAAATGCAAAATCATACTTTTGTTGTATACAAATTGCCTTGGTTTGTCTTTTTGGCATCGTGGCTACATTTCTGTAGAAGTGTATTGGGGTTGCAATTAGTAGTAGTGCATAGCGTTTCATGATCGTGCTCTAAAGTAGCTTGTTTATCCCAAATTTCTTGTGCAGCCTGTAAAGGTGGCCCAGTCTGTAGGTTTAGCAGTCCAATGGAGTTGATTCATGTAGTTTGTTCAGTTCTTGTGCTGCGGCCGGTGAGATGTTACGCATTCTTTAAAGATTCCTTTGAACGTGTTGTTTTCTCTCATAAATAATATAAAACAAAAAAGCAAGCAAGGTCTGTAATGTCATTGCAGGATTTCTATTTTTACATTTTTCATTAAACAAACCAAAACGTATTTTGAACTCATTCTGATGTCGGCATTTACTCTGGCGAACGTGCAAGAGGCGGCAATATTACGTCCAACTGGGAAATGAAGAGACCTAAAACGACCTAAAAACCCCTATATTTATCTTCAGTTTAAGTAAAGAAGAAGAGGAAAAACTTCCTATAAGGAACCGAGATGAAAAAAATAACCTACCTGTGAGTCGCCGACCCCCTTAAGGAAAATTTTAAAAACCAAACAGGCTACCACTTCAGGAGGAAGATTCGTTGTCGCGTTGTGGCTCACAGAAGAGCCTCCGTGCTCACAGATAAAATTGGCTCAGGACGGGGCTCAGTTTAAAGCAAAAGCAACGTATATATCCGCTTTCCTTTACACTATTCGCTCCAATAGAAAGCTTAAGCGTTAAAACGGCCGTGAAGTCTTCTGCGAATCTCCCGATATTTAAAAATATAAACTATATATGAAATTAGTTGTAATTCGGCTTAAAACTGCGTAATTTTAGAAACAGGTGGGAAGTGCACAAATATAGAATTTATGAATACGAATAAATACGTAAATTATTGAAACAGCAGCCATGCAGAAGTCTGAGTAAGTCGATATCTTAAGATATCTGCACATTACACAGGGGAAAGTGCTATATAAATAAAGCGGTCTTGCTTTGTTTTAGCTAAAACGAAATTTTGAACTAAGGATGGCAACTTCTTCCGTGGTGGAAACAAACACCCATGCTTTTAAAGCTCTCTGTAGATGCACGAAGAGAGAAATGCTCACACATTTCGTTTCTTCAGAATCATAAATATTTTGACACACCTGTACTAGGTTCCTTGGCTCAGTTTTATTTTCTTCCATCTTGTACAAATATCCACAGTTGTGTCCCCACGTGGCCCATTAGTTGATGTAATCACGCCTTTCGTCTTCTGTCTGCTTTTGGGCAAAAATACCTCCTCGGAATATTCAGTGTCGCCTGTGACACTCAATCATTTCCTTTATCATAGAAGTGCGAACAACTAAAGACGAGCCACTGCGCGCAGCCATTACGCACTGCTGTGTGGCTCATGTTACCTGTTATCTTTAATTCAACAGAAGGTGATGTAGGTTACAACACGATCTTACCGCTATTAGCAACATTAAAGACGTAAAAGGTGTTATTCAGAGGGCAACCTAGCGTGAAAAAAATTTTCTCACGATATTAAATTACATTTTTCGGTTTTCTTGCTTGTCTTTGCACGTTGGGTTTTCTCTCTAGCTCACAGATCTCATCCTCTCTGACAGGTCAAATAAAGTAACAGCCGCCATAAACATTCAGGGATTTATGTTATTATATTGCAATTCTGAAACAAATGAACCAATATTCAAATAAAGATTGGAGAACAGTGATTACCTGTAGTTTTAGAGATGGCAGGAAATCGCAGTCTGTCTCACTAACGGGTTACAACAAGTGACAGGAGTGCCATAAAATGCCTTTGTGTTTCCGTGTCTGTAGTTCATGAAGAAAAAAGCCTAAATTAAGAATACCGCAAAGATGAGCCGTCGTTTTAGATCATGCTGTATTATCTCCAAGATCTGGAGATGAAGCTTAAACTAAAACTTAAAACAATGGTCCACATACTGATCACAAACACATTTTCAGTAGATTACTCACAGAATAAATGCACTTGTGTAAATCATGCGCATTGTTCAGTGAGACAGAATAGCGAGGTCATAGGTCCTCCTCTCCAATATGGCAGAAGCGAGGCAAAGAGAAACTTCACCAGTCATCATTTCCTTGTTTTACAGGAACATTTAATCAAACTCTGGGTCGGTTACACCTGTCTTCGGCAAGTTACTCTGTGATGCATCCATTGGTGTGTGTGAATGTTAGCTATAAAGAGGGGAAGAGGGGCGGTGTTGGTGTGAATGGATGATCATGAGCATAGTGTAAAGGCATTGAGTGCTGAGATAGAGCAGAAAAGTGCTAAATGAGAACCATTCTACAAATTTTATTTATTTTTTACCATAGATAGAAATCTGCTTGACAGACAGGTGGACCCACATGTTTTCATGCTGTACAGAGCAAAAACAGCATATCACCTTCTCTGTCTTACTCTCTCTCACTCTCTCACACACACACACACACACACACACTTTTAACCTTGATCATAACATCACGCCGCTCACTACTCTACATTACAATAGTCTAACTAAAGTAACATAAAGACAACGGTGGCCCCTTGAAGTCCAAGGGATGCTTATTGCATAATTCACAGAATAACGAGCACATTTATTTACAGAATTTCTCATTTAATAAGTTCCCAGTGACCAATTTCTAGATAAATCCATAACCCCCCACACACATATTCCACTGTGGGGGCATGTTTTCAACATAGAAGTGGAAACAAATGTTTTAGTCCATTACAAAAACACAAACTATTCACCAAGGAAACTTAATCTTTCTGACCTTACACTGTAAAAGAACAAAAAAAAAACCAAAAAAAAAAACCCTGTAGATTTTACGGTGAAACGCTGGCAGCTGTGGTTGCCAGAAATCTACCGTAAAATTACGGGTGAAACATTTTCTTCTTTAACGGTAACAAGGTATTGTTATTGTTGATTTTACGGTTAAAAACAGTGCTAGGGTCAATATTTTACCGTAGAAGAAAATGTTTTAACTTGAAGAAAAAAATAATGTTTTTCTCTAGAATTAACATGAAAATAACATAAAATAAAGTTTGTGACAGAAAACAACATTTTTTCCCTGTAAAATTAACTATCAAAAAATAATAAAATACAATTTTATTCTGTAACCGTTTTTAGACTAGAGTGCTCTTAAGTGTTCTACTCTGTAAGCTTAATACACAAACCATGATTTTATTCAAATTACTAAATGTAACACAAAAATGTCCACCTTAAATTTCCAAAAAAGTATTTTATTTAACATCTTTGATGTTTTGAACATCAAACATTTACATTTGTACTCAACAAATCACAAATAGTTACTAGTTATCTCCATGACAGTAACAGTGAGGAATCACAGAATTCTTACAAGTTCTGTTCAAACTGTGCAAAACCAGTGCTGTAAGTTGAGCACACATTATACTTCACATTACCTTTAGCAGACAATTCAGACACCTTTAAGTGTTTTGGTGCTGTTCTCACTACATAAATGTCAGTACACGTAGAATCTTGACTTTTCAAATTATCCAAATACAAATATAGAGAATTAAACATTTTTTCTATAATTGAAAGAAAATCTGAATTGAAGAAATTACAGGAACAAGTTTACACCCACATATTTTGCACACAGAACTGAGCAGTAAACCTGAAAATGTACATCTTAAAACTGCATCAGGTAACAAACAAAAACTTTACACTTGTTTTGAGAACTTCAACTGCAAATTTTTGGATAACTACAAAATGCCAGCAATGTACATGCAGCATACTTTTACACTATTGGAATACAAATATCTTTAAAACTGGGAAAATTAAAATCCAAGAAACAAAATCGCAGGTTTACCACATTTTTACCAGATACATTTTTCAGATATAAAACAGTGAATCAAAAGTAGACCATGTACTTTTACAAATTGTGTCTAGTAAAACTTCACATTGTTAAACTTCCCACTCACAATCAGAAATGTAACAATTGTTTCAAAAACAGAACATCTGTAGAGTATGTAACATAGTATACCTTTATCACTTTGTCTCAAACAAGAGGGTTAGGACTAGATCCACTCATGGTCAGCAATGTCCGAGATGAGAGTGAGGACTCTGGGATTGACTGAGAACACTTTTTTTCTTCTTGGATTCAACCTTGGTGCCTCTCTCAGAATTTATAGAAAAGAAACACCTTCATGAAAAAAGGGCGAGAGAGATTGAGGAAATTAACAACCTGAGGTGGGATATCAAATGGCCAAGTTTGAAAAGCACAAAAATAAATCCATAATAAAATAAATTTTACCGTTGAAGGAACTCCAGTGTTGATCGCAGTTCTACAGGGTAGTGTATGTTAAAGCAGTAGTAACTGCCAAACATTAGGCAGATAGCAGAGGTGAAGGTTGTGATGCGGTCGTTGACAGTCTTCTTGTCAATGCTCAACATGAATGTCTCAGCAGCGAAGCAGGAGGAACCTGAGAATTAAAACAACAACAACAACAAATTAAAAACTTTAATAACAAGAGCTTTAATGTCAGTCATATATAGAAATACAGAGATACTTGTTACATGGATCATAGGATGAGTTATGTTACTAGTTGAACTTATATGGTTGTGTTATCCAGTGTATTAGTGAGGAAGCAACAGAACATGAAACTAAACAAGCCAAGAGTACAAGAACAGTTACAACAGGAAAAAAAAAAGTTGAATTTTGCTCTTTCAGCTTACCGCAAACAATGATGAAGGGTGTTAGTGGGATGTTGAGTAGAGAGAAGTACACAGCCAAAACCTTGTGCTTCTTTTTGGCAGAACCAAGTGGGTTCACTACTTCAAATGCATCCTGGTATAGAACCAGCTTGAGGCAATGTGGATTTTCCTGAAAAAATTTGTTTGACACAAACACGTTACCATCACAACAGTCCCTGAGAACATCTGGTCTTGAAACATTATTAAGATTCACTGATATGAGACCTTGCCAAAAACTTGATTCCAACATACCCTTCAAAATATTTAGCAGAGGAACACAATAGGCAAATCTCTCCATCCTGTTCTCGTCCCTGCCCAAAAACACTTTTCTGGGTTCAACATACTTGAACACATCTTTAAAGCACTGGACTCTTGAATAAGCAGTTCTCAGGGGCCCAGTGTGACAAGCTGAGAACAAGTCAGATTGTTTTACTGTGTCACAGATTTTTATGTCTTCATCTGAAACTGACATATCTTTTAGAAGTGACTATAGAGGCCAAGCCTACGCTTGAAGCCACTGAGGTGGTCGTTAACGGGGGTGACGCGATGTCACTGGTATGCATGAATTAAGTTAACAGTCCAATAATTCCAGCAGTATGCATCTTGTCCTTTTTGTTCTTTATTCCGTATCGACTTAGCATAACAGCGCAACGGTCACAAACTGTTTGCCTTCTCAATGACACACCTGACGCCGATTACGTGCGTCTCTTATCATCTCGTCCATAAAGTTTTTATATTCTTTATGCAACTGTTCATTGTTGAGAAGTTTTCGTTGTAGACTTTGCAATCTTTGTTTAACTATGGAGAAATTGTTTGGCATCTTTATGTTATCCTTTTTAAAAGGTAACTTCAAACAGTAGTGTCCATCTTCCATTGTTGCAGATTTTTCCATGATCTTCATGAACTTAAGGTCCTCCCTTGACAAACCCTTTTCCTCTGTAACCATTTCATTAAAGTCATAGTTATATTGACTTTTCAACATTTCCTCCAGCTTACAAACAGATATCCTATTTACAACTGTTGGTGGGTGCTCGCTGTCCAAGTTGCTTTTACCATCTTCCATGGGCCCACTTATGACCCAACCCAATGCTGTTCTTATAGCATATGGGCCATTCCCCTGGCTATGAATGACCTTAGTCTATTCAATGTATACATCTGTCCCAATTCATGTATATTTTGTATTTCTTCAACAATGGTTTGAATGGTAGATGCTGGCAGAAGATGCTGTCCCTGTAGTTTAATGTAAAACATACATGCATGTCTGAGATACAGGTCACTGAAATTAGACCCATCCATACCAGGGTCTTCTATATCTGATACACTGGCACCTTCCTGTATGTGTATGGTGGCACTTGTAGATGGACTCAGAGTATCTTTGTTTAAACCACAAATCACATTTTCCTAACGTTTGTGTTTTCTAGACATATGGGAGGTAAATGTAGATTTTACAGAGAACTCACTTTGGCATCCTCTCACTGGACAAGTTACATGCCGTCCCTCTTCTATGTGTTCCTGTAAGTGAGCAATCAAAGCTTTAGTTCCCTCACATTGGCATTCACAAAGTGAGACAGTGCAATTCAAACCCATTAAGGTAGCATTCTGAGAAACAGTTGCGGTACCAGTGTGGTGGCGGTAGAAGTGAGACTTTAAAGCAGCATATCCAGAAAACACCTGCTTACAACTTACTTCAACACATTTAAAAATACACCGGGGTTCATTACGATGCAGTCTGCAATGCAAAACATAAGCTTTCACGGACTGAACCGATTCTCCACATATGCTGCAAAAATACATAATCAATATGACACAGCTGCGAGGCTAGCTAACTTAAAGCTTCAGCCGGATGTCAAACAAGGCGGGAAAATCCAGGCTGCATTTAGACAAAGCATTAAAATATAGCTATACTAATTAGACGGTTTCCATTAATACACCCATCTCCAAAACACGTCTCAAAACGCGCACTGCTGGTTTTGCAAGGCTCTTTTCAGCCTGATGTAGCTAACGCTAATGCTAGAAACGAGCTAAAGCTAACGTAAATTTATCATTTGTGCCTTCACTGCCTGCAACACAATGCTGTCGATAAATAAACCAAGTTGGATTATTTTCTTACCGTAGTAACTGAAGACGAGCTGTAGCAGACGTTAAATTAAAAAAAAAAAGAGAGAAACAAGTCCACGAAAATGAAGATAGCGTGCTGCCGTAGTCCAAAGAAAAACTTGTGTGTGGAGCTGTACAGACGTTATCTGCGGTGGAGCCTGATGCAGTGCGCTGATTGGCCCGTTTGAAATCAGGCGCCTTGATGTGAAACGGTGCTCTAAACGTCAGCGGAAAACGCCTAGTTTTGGGAGGAGGTGCTTTTAAAATCTTTTTTCTTCATAAGATAATTAACTATGAATAAATAGAACAGACAACAGATTATTGTTTTAACACTTTTGGGATTAAATGAATTCACTCAATAATATAGTATGTCTATCATTAGCTGTAGGTCTCTCAAGTTGTTGTTAGCTTTTACATTTTAAACTCATGGTTTATTGAGTTCAACAGAATGTAGATTTAACAGCTACATCCCATATTCTTTACAAAAACTACATCCAAAAATTGCCCTAATACATTTCTTGTATAAAGATCTTGGGACATATGTAGCTGTTATATGAATATGCTGTATTAAAGGTGCTATGAATCAAGAATGGATTTAATGTAAAGTGCTTTGGGCTTCTTGAAAATCACTATCTAATCCATTATTATTATTATTATGTGAAATTAATGCAAAAATCACAAAGTCATATTACAGCATGTATCCATTACCAGCACAACCATGCTTACATTCAGCAATTAAAACCTGTATTTTTTTCAATAAATAAATGTAAAAAAAATTGTGTTTGCCTGTTCTAAACTTTATTGGAATCTTCCGTTAAAAAAACTATGCAAGAGTGATTTACAGTAGGTTTATGTATTTTTTTCAGAGAAAAAATGTACATATTACGGTTTTTCTACATTTCTTTATTTACGGCAATTTCATATCAAATCAACAGTTTTAAACTGTTTTATAGTTAACAGGTTTTTCCTGTCGTATTTTTACTGTCTTTCACTGTTAAATATACGGATCTTTTTTACAGTGTACAGTCATTGATAGGAATCCTCCAATCTAACTTCCTGGTGTATGCTCTTTCTCCTCTTTTCTTTCCTTCGTCTATTGAGCAGTGATTTTGTATGTGTAACTGTCCCTGAGACAGTTAAAATAAAGTTGGTTATTTCATATGTTTCTGTGATAGATTCATGCTTAATTTAGTTCATTTATTTATAAGATAAGAGGATAAAAGTGTAACATTAATTAAAATCATGTTTAAAATATGTGATTACAAAATATGGGTTTGTTAAATATGTAAAGTGCTGTAGAGTTTGTATGAGGTAGAGTTTGTAATGGTCACATGACCAGAGTTTGGTTGAGAGCACAACCATGGTATTGTGTAGCTAGCATGGATACATGGCTACAGATGCATCTACAGCCTCAACGTTAATGTTATTCTGCATGTGGTCCAAGAGGCGCACACGGTATGGTTTCATGTATATTGTTTGTATACGTGCATACGTGTTTTACACTGGTAATGAGAGGACATTTTTGTGATATCCATTATTGTGCAAGACTGTTTATGGACACTGATATGAGAGACTGATAAGCTCAAAACATTTATGTTGTAGACTTTGTGTTTCTTCAGTTTTCACGGTGTCTGAAGACAATAAGAGTGAGAGAAAGAGAGAAATAAATTTCCGAAGACATCAGTATGATGCGTGGCCATTCTTTGTTGGACCCCTGTAGTTACAGTATGTTTGTTTATTTATCTATTTTTGCTTTGCTTGCTAAACATATTTTAAAATGCTGTGCTGATTCTGAACTGCTAAAAAGGTTTGTACAAATGACAGAACACGGCAGAGAAGTGCTGATAGAGTAGAAAAGCACTATATATGAACCAGTCCATTCACCATTTACCATGATGACCAAAAAATCAGAAACAGACTTGATGAGGGTGGCATAAGGGGCCCAATGTCCTCAAATGGGCAGCATGGAATATATGGGCAGGTTCACCCTGAGCACGTGTGACAGACATGAAAGGGTCTGGAGAACCCATGGAGAACATTATGCTGTTATTTACAGAGCTAAAATGCAACTTCACAAAGAAAACGCTTACTGCATGAAATACTTGGGCTTCAGTTCCCCAAGACAGAACCATGACTTAAATATTCTCCTGAGAACTGTGGAAAAATTCATCTTCCCACTGAATTTTTTCTGTGATTTCCTTCCTTTGGATTTAAAAGAGGCTACGCAAACATGTTAGATCTCAATGGAAATCCCAGGATGTCCTCTGTTTTGTACATTATGACTTAGTAGGGTAGCTCAAATAAGTCAAAAGATATAGACCAAAACCATGTCCATTACAGAAGACATAAATAAAGAGGCTGGTTCTCAGGAGGTTATATATTGGAGCTCATAGTATTTCCACTTAACTTAGATTCAGTTGGCTTCTGTCAAAATGTAAATGATCTAACCCACTACTTTAATCCCACTCTTGATATTTTTCTGACATACGTCATAGAAACTGGGCATTTAACAGTATTCCCTGAAAACCCTCTTTTGTCTGATCATTTAAAATGTAACCTTTGTGCCCTCCTCAAATTTTGCACCCTTTCGACACCTTGTGGACAAAAATACACACAAAATCGGCCATAAAATCATCATACAAAATATATATTTTCTGCTTTTTAAAAAAAAAATCACTTAATCACCTCGAGCCCTTTTCCAAATGATCGAACGTTAAATTATTTTCATGATTTTAAGATTTTAAACACCAGTTTAAACAGTTGAAAGCAGAATTTAATTTGTAAAACCAGATTAACAGATAAAATTATACCAATGAACCATCCAGTGTAAGACCAGCAAAGAATGGTGAATCAGAGAACAAAGTACATATGGTCAGTGTTGGGAAGATTACTTTTAAAATGTATTCCACTACAGAATACATGCCCCAAAACGTATTTTGTAACATATTATTACCGCGGAAGCACTAGCTGGTAGTCAGGCCGTACGCGTGTCTTAGTGCAGTTGAACATAATCCACAAAGTCCGCTTGTAGTCGAAAAACAAACAGGCAAACATTTATTTCCACAGTTTGAAATACAGTGATCCATTTGGATGTTCCTGTACACTGTAAACACGGTAAGAAACGTTTTTTCTCCACAGCTAGTTAAAGCCCCCGTAGCTCCACACTGCCCGTCGCTCCCCCCGTGCACAGTTACCGTGTGTTAAAGGAACAGTACGTAAAAATTAAATAAGGCAAGAAAAAATACAATTTAACTGTAAATCTTACACTAAACAAATTATAAAGTAAAAACTGAAATTCCCCATTATCTTACACTTCTCCTTATCCAAAATGATTCAAATTATTAACAAATATACACTCTGTGCAATCTGGATAAACTAAGAGATGATTAGACCTTTATCCTATACACATATTCCGTTATGTTACTCAATAAGTGTAACGTATTCTGAATACTTTGGATTACTTAATATATTATCATGCTTTTTACAACTACAGGACTATTGCTGTGTGATTTTTGCAGGGATCTCGTAAAGAAAACTGTTCGGCGCAGATAGAAAAAAGGTCCACGGCTCCCTACCGTAGTAAAGGGACCTCTGGCTAAAACGTCGGGTTGTGTGTCGGGCTAATAATTGAAAACTAGCTTTACTTTGTCTGGGTCAACTTTGCTAGCGAGAGACAGAGAGAGGCGGTGAAAGGCTGCTCCAACAGGTTTCGGAGGAAAACACGAACACAGTGTACAGTCAATTCTTAATAGCTTACACTGCCCATGAGGCTACATTTGTCAGGTCTCTGTGTGCGGACAGGTGGAGATGTGGATCCAAATGGAGGACTCTGAGACGGAAACGTAACTGAGGACCACAGCTTTATTGCTGGCACCAAACAAAAACAGAAATCAAACCATGAAAACGCAAACTGGAACACACAGGCAGGATCTGAGGGTACGACGCGACACTGAGCACAGGAAAACACAGGGCTAATATACACAGGGTGGTAATCAGGGAATGGGCAACCGGAGGGAGACACAGCTGGGAGAAATAGGACTAACGAGACAGGAGGAGCAAAGCTGGACACTGACATAAGACACAATCCTTCAAAATAAACAAAAAGAAACAAAACAAAAAACAAGGAGCAAGAGTCCAGAATAGTCCATAAAACAAGAAAACTATTCAAGAACTCAAGAGTCCAGGAATACATCATTGATACAAAACAAAACTGGACTGGAGCTTAACACAAGTCCAAGAAAAGTTCAGGGGGTCGACCCGGAGGTTGACAGCACAGGGCCAAAACAGTTCAGGGGGCTGGCCATGTGGACAGCAGCAGCAGCGACACAGACAAAACCAATCAGGTGGCCGGCCACGTGGAATGCAGTGGCGGCGACAAAGCAGGTCCAGAGGCCGGCCGCGAAGCCAGCGGCGGCGACAGGACAGGTCCGGAGGCCAGCCACGTGGAAGGCAGCAGGGGCGACGACCTCGTTCAGAAGGCCGACCTCGATGACCATGTCATCCAACTAGAGGCCTGGAAAGCAGCCAGCAAAGGCGAGGTGGTACAGGCCGAGCTGGACCTGAGGACGGTGTAGCAATGGCAGGACCAGGTGAGCCAGGACCAGGCGAGGATGAAGACACACAGGCGAGGCAGGACCAGGCTCGCATGAAGGCGTGACAGCTGCGGGACCAGGCAGTGATGCTGCAGGCGGTGATGCTGCTGTTTCTTTGTTAGAGTTCTGTCTTTTGGTTTATGTCTGTCTTCTCTAGTTGCTCTGCCTCCCCTGTCAGCTGTATCCCCTTGTCTAGTTCGCGTCTCTGTGTATCCTTAGTTGTTATATCCCTGTGTCCAGTCAGTGTCTGTGTCTGCCCTGGTCCCACGTCTCTGTTCCCTCTGTAGTGCCTGCATGTGAGTCTGTGTCTTTGTTCAGTCTGTGTTTTGTGTTTCCTGTTTTACTTTGAAGGTCTCTGTCTTATCTCTTTGGGGTGGCTGTAGCTCAGGTGGCAGAGCAGGTCAGCCACTAATCAGAAGGTCGGTGGTTCGATCCCAGGCTGCCTCCTGGCTGCATGCCAAATATCTTTGGGCAAGATACTAACCCCGTGTTTGCCTACTGGTGGTGGTCAGAGGGCCCGGTGGCGCCTGTGTCCGGCAGCCTCGCCTCTGTCAGTGCGCCCCAGGGCAGCTGTGGCTACAATGTAGCTTGCCATCGCCAATGTGTGTGTGAATGGGTGAATGACTGAATGTAGTGTGAAGCGCTTTGGGGTCCTTAGGGACTAGAAAAGCGCTATACAAATGCAGGCCATTTACCATTCAGTGTGTTCAGTTGACGCTTCCTTGTCTCGTCAGTTCTGATTTGCCCCAGCTGTGTTTCCCTCCTGTTACCCATTCCCTGATTGCTCCCTCTGTGTATTTAAGCCCTGTATTTCTCTGTGTCTGTGTTGCGATCTACCGTTTACCTAGCTGTGTGTTCTGTCAGTCCTCCGGTTTAAAGTTTATTTTGATTTTTTCCAGTTATGTTATATTTTGAGTTTTACATTAAAGCTGTTTTGAGTTCACGACTGTCTCCGGAGTCTGCACCTTGGGTCCTATTCCTGTCTGCACACAGCCACACATAACAGTGTAGGCCTGATTATTGTTATTATCCCAATCACGATGCTGTCTGTTAACATCTCCTGTAGGACATGTGCTTGGAAGGTTTGCCCAGCCTCCCTCTCCCAACTTTATCACCGGCAGGTGCCTCAGCTCCGCCATGGCGTCTGAAAAAATGTTTGTTTTTTTTTCTTTTTATTCTTAAGACGATTGTACAGCTTAAAGCATCATCTTCTTTTCAACCAGACTGTGCTCCTACATTTCAGCCTTTTGTCTCATTAGTTGGGTTTGGAACATTTTTTTTGGGAGCAACTGAAATACAAATGAGTGGTGAATGTAGTTAATCAGAATTGCCAGGACAGACATAAGAGCAACTGGAAAAGTCACATTTCAAAGCATAAAGTGACTACTGTCTGGAAGCAACTTCATTGCACACTGTGTGAAGTTGGAAGTACACAATGATAGTGCTCACAGTGATCAGAGACTTTAGTTGTACAACTGCACTTTCTTGATTTTATTCCACATCAATTTCATAAACTCATAATGCAAATACAAGCTCTTTGCTCCTGTTTGCATCAACAACAATGTGTAGTTTGAGACATGCCCCCGCAGTTGTCACTAAAGAAATTCAGCTGCACTTTTATTTTCTTTTTGAACAGCCCTAAACCATTTTTTTTCTTTAAAGGAAGTTACAAAAACATAGTCGACATCTGTCTAAAGTGTGAAGAACAAAATAAGTGGTGTGAAATCGACACCCTACAAACACGTTTACCAGAGAAGTTGGTCTAATGGACCAGTGTGACATGACTTTTGCTATGAACACTGATAAGGTGACTTGTACAGTATTTTCTTTCATTAGTTTACAGTCAGTCACAACTTTGTTGTATTGGACTAAATGTGCAATGTTTGCTCAGTTCCACTATGGTTCACCTAGCTCTGAGCAGGTGACCTATATGCCTAAAGGACTCCTGTGAGTGAGTTTGAGTTCCTGCGACTCATTCCTCCCCACCTCTGTCACCGGAAGTCTTTTTTTCTTGCTTATTTTGTTTATGTGCAACCGCAAAAGCGAAGAGGGGAGGGGAAAAAAGACTTTTACAACTATTTAATATAAAATGGGTTGACAGTAGGTATAGTTTATTTACAGTATACGTCATGCTATAACATAAAAGGCAAATGTAAAGCCAACAACAAAATGAAATGTAGAATTGTAACTAAATTAAGGCTTAAATGCATATAAAATGACAAAATATTCATTCATAAATCAATTAAAAAAATACATATTCAAATAAGGCTGATGCTTTGATTACACAACCAAGAAGGAAAAAGCTTATTGTCAAATAATGGTGGTGGAAGTCTTGCCACCACATTGGTTTATTTTAAGACCAGATTAAATACAAAACAGACAAAACAAATAGCGCACAACACACACACACACACACACACACACACACACACAAACAAATATAAATTTGGCAAGATAAGTGATTATACATTGCCATTTTTTCAGTTTTAACTTAAACTGAGAGTAACACATGTTTGGGTTACAACATATAACATTTTTTAACTCCACCCATAAGAAGGAAAAACCTCTGATTTTAAATTTGGCCCCTGTGAAGCACTGTACTGCTTCCATCTTGCATTTTCCATTTGCACTGCCCATCAGAGTCACACATACATGTGCAGGTTCTGTGTCAAATGGACTTCTATGTTGAGCATCATCTCGGTGTTCAGCGGAACAGTCCACGGTATTCATGCCCCAAGGTGGCGCATCAGGTTGAGAGCATGACCAGGAGCATACTCATTTATTTTTAACCATAAGCCTTCAATTCATAACACAGAGCTTTACAGTCACTTTCTGAGAGACATCTAGAATCTTCAGCGTAAACAACCTGAACTGTGACGTTAGCCCATGGGGCATTGCAGACACGGCAGTTTCCCACCAGTGTTTGCCCTCCACCCCCTGCATGTGCACTTGTTTCCCAAAACATTTAACTTGTGAGTAAATGAGTGAAATTCAGTCCACCGTTTACTCCCAGGTCCTGGGAGCAATCTAAAGTTAACAGAAGCACAGAAAGTGACTCAGAGGTGAAATAGAAGATAACCTTGAAAGCTAGAGTGATTAAAGGTTATCACGTGAGGGCTGTTTTTGGTATTTTGCCTTTTATGGGTGGAGTAATGAAACATTGTTCCTTGCATTTGTAACACTACTGAATGCAGAAACTCTTGCATTCGTTGTATGACAGCTTCTATTTCATTTTTCAGTGGCTTGGAGGTTTATTTAGTATATTTTTATGAGACACTTTATAACAGTGCTCATCATTCAGAACTTTTAAACCTTGACCAGATTAAACTGAGTTCTCCAGGATTGCTTTGAGCATATTTGTTTAACAATACAAAAACTAAAATTTAAAAAAAAAAGAAGAAAAGAATTAAAAACTAAATTTGATAATGAGTCACAGCGGCTCAGATTGAACTTGGCAGCAGGCTGAAAATAATAAGAATAATAAGATGTGTGTATTACGGTCATGTGGTTGATGAAACGTTGCTGACGAAGCTGACATGAGAAGTGGCACGATATACATGAATAGCTACACAGTATATAAGCATTCACTTTTATGTTAACTTGGCCACTCAGCTAATGGAAGACTATTTCTGATGCAAATATATTTATTTTGTAAAGAGTAAAGAAAGTAAAGGACTGTATAAAAAAGACAAATAAATCTGTGAAACACACAAAAAAAAGGTTAAAAAGGTTTTCCATGTAGCTGCCTGGAGCATTTTTTTTTCCTGTGAAGTCACATAGAAAAATGAAATTTTAGGCCTGTGATTTTCAGGCCGGAAAGTGCTGAGAAATCATCTTTGGATGCCCCCGATAATACTGTCTGGTCAGCAAGGAAGGACAGGAGGATATACTCAATAAAAGAGCACCTCGTCACAAAATACTGGCAATCTGGCACATTTTTTTGGATCCCAGTAGCGGGCTGTGTGGTTCATCAGAGGACCAAAGTGACGATGTCACAGAAAACAGGAGGGCAGGAGACGCGTGAAGGGCTCAGATGAGGGAGATCCGTATAGGGATGGCGGGAGAGTCTGTCCTGTGATGAGGGGAGTGATGAGACACCACGTGTTCCACCACTGCGTGTTTAGACATGTGTTTCATAAGGTAGGTCTCCTGAGAAGAAGCAGAGGAAAGCTATTTAGATGTGACCGTTGCCCCTTAATTGAGGCTTAAAAATATGACTCGGGTTTTGAACTCACAGAGGTGTACGACCTGCCGCACATGCTGCAGCAGTAGGCCTTGGCGTTTTTTATGGCATGTGCAGACAAGTGGATTTGAAGTGAGGCAGAGTCTGAGTAGGCACGGTAACAGTTGGAACATTTGAAGGGCTTGTCTTTGTTGTGCTGCCTCTGGTGAGACTTTAGAGAGAAAACACACGCACACAAAGCCAAATGGTCATCAGGCAAGTTTAAGGGGAAAAAAAAAAAAAGTACGTCAGAGTTCATGTTTACCTACCTGCAGATTAGACAGCTGCGTAAAAGCTTTTTCACATCCAGGATGGGCACATTTATAAGGCCGATCCCCTGTGTGGATTCTGAAACGAGAAAAATGAACCAACAGGTGAGACGGGAAGCCGGCAGCTTGCAGATGTTTGCAATCTACTTAGTTTTGAATGAATTCAAATGATTGCTCAAGTTACAAGGACGTCTGCACAGCAATGAATAATAAGTGTCGTCAGTGAGGTTAATTCGGTCATGGAAAGTGGAAAAAAAAAAAAAAAAAAAAGCCAGCAAAAAGCAACACAGATGCTTGAAAGAATGGTCAACCTTTAGAATAAAGTCTCTCCTTTGAAGCAAGAAAGAGACTTCTTTCCACTTTTAGGTCTGTACTTGATGATGGCGATGTGACGTATATGCATGTGTCCTCAGAAGCCTTATTTAATACTGTGTTGTTTGGTCAGGCTGGGTGGTCTCCTTTGTCATGTCATGAACTGGTAACTCATTTATAAGGCTATTCTTGATTTGTTCACATCTTACTCACTGACTTACATTCACCAAAAAGTTGAATTTAATTCAATTTCCTTTATATAGCATCAAATCACAACAACAGTTGCTTCAAGGTGCTTTACACAGTAAGGTAAAGACCCTATAATGATAAAAAAAAAAAAAAAAAAAAATAGAGAAATCCCCAACAATCATATGACCCCCTATGAGCAAGTGCTTTGGCGACAGTGGGAAGGAAAAACTCCCTTTTAACAGGAAGAAACCTCCAGCAGAACCAGGCTCAGGGAGGGGCGGCCATCCGCTGCGGCCGGTTGGGGATGAGGCAAGGAAGACGGGACAGGAGACACGCGGTGTTAAAGAACCAAAGATTAATAATGTGAGAAGTTATTGGTTATTCCTTTAGTTTTCCCCAAAGGTTTGTACTGAATTTGGAAAAAGAGCAATCAAATTTTCAGCTTCTTTCTCCTTGAATCAGCTGCAGAATCAACTAAAACTTAAGGAACCGGTCTCAATTAATGAATTTAAGGCAATTTCAAGTGAGTTCAATGCAATTACTTTAGCCTGCAAATGTTTTTGCTGGAATATTATTACCTAGAAAATTACTTTTATTGACACCCGAGGTTTATATATTTTGGTTGTTTCTGCATTTATTTATTTATTTATTTACAGCTGATTGCAAAGAGAAACTGTGACCATAATCTTCTCTTGTCCAAAGTACGTGTTCAGTATAAGTTCATGTAATTATCTGTCAAGGTGAAAAATGAAGCTGCCTTCATGACATGAAAATCTCTAAGTTCAACACACTTAGCTTACCCATTACTCTCACGTCATGTTAAAACCATGTGGACTTCTGATGGTTCTGCCTCTTGTGGACGCTCTCTATATAATCATGTTCATGACTTCTTGCTAATTAGTTTTGAGATTTTCCATCAGTTGATTCATTTTTAGTATTACACGACTTTTCATTCTTTTGTTGCTTGCATCAAACTTCATAATGAACATTGAAAAGAAAACTATACTATTTCTTAGTGTCTGGCTTTATTATGTTGTCATGGGACTATTTAAATTAAATACAGAGTTTAAATGAGTTTAAAAAAAGATGCATTTTCTTTTCTTTGCTTGTACCTGGTTGGCTGCCCTTTTGCTTTGAACAGCTTTTAATCTTTACGGCATAGATTAATCGAGGTACTGAAAACATTCCTCAGAGATTTTGAACCATATTTATATGAGAGCATCACAGTTGCTGCACATTTGTCCGCTACACATCAACGATGCCAATCTTGCCACCCCAAAGTTGCTCTATTTGATTGATATTAGGAGACTGTGGAAGGCCATTTGAGTACAGTGAATTCACTGTCATGCTCGTTTGAGGTGATTTGAACTTTGTGTAATGGTGTGTTATCCTGCTGAAAGTAGGCATCTAAGTACAGATGGGACTAAGGGGTCCAAACCATGCCAGGGAAATATCCTTCACACCATTACACCATAGTTTATGCCAAATTCTTACCCTACAGTCCCGATGTCATATCAGAATTTATGAATCTGAGGCCAGACAATATTTATTCCAATACACTGTAGTCCAGTTTTGGTGAAGTTCAGTTTCCTGCTCTTAGCTGACAGGAGTGGCATCTGGTGTGGTCTTCTTCTACTATAAGCTCATCTGCTTCAAGGTCAAAAGTAAAGTTTGTTCAGAGAAGTAGTTGAACAGTCAAAGCTAATAAAATGAATGTTTATTTGTACATGTCACAGAGAATTCCAATCTTTTTGAAAACCGGGCTGCACAACAGGCTCAAACGTCAGCTCCTGTTCTTACAAGTTACCATTATTTATAGAGCCAGTTCACGTTAAATACAAAATAAATATGTCAAGTTCAAGCATATATTTTCTCTCCTGTTGTAATATTAAGTGATTATCCTCGTTAGGAAACACTGAGCTGTAGGGGAAGATCCAGCTGTCACGTTAAAATAGGACTCGTGCATTTATGTTCCCTGTGCTTTTAGAAGATGACAACATAATTGCAAAACAAACTATCACAAATACACTGTAAACATTTCAGACCTGGTGTGCTGCTGAAGGTGGGAGAGCTGGCGAAAACATTTCTCACAGTAGGTACAGCGATAAGGTTTGACGCCCAGGTGTATGCGCAGGTGCTGGGCTAGGTAGGACGCGTTCGCAAAGGACTTGGTGCAGTGAGGGCACTTGTGAGCCTTCGCCTCTGTGTGTGTTTTGGAGTGAATCTGCATGTCTGACTTAGAGAAGAAGGTCAGCGGACAAACTTTACACCTGCGTCAAAAACAGAAACAGAGATGCACTTGTGAATATTCTTCCAACCCCCATTGTTTCAAAAAACAGCAGAAGTGTCGCCAAACCCCTTTGCATGTTAACGCCGTGAGGAAGCTGTTAAAGCTATGAGGAAGCTCTTTCTTGTATTAATACTTAATACTAATTAATACTAATTAATTAATACTAATGAGCTGCTGTAAATGCAGGTCTTTTGCTACCTGTAGGTTTTTCCCTCTTTGGCAGCAATGGTGATGCACGACTGGTCGTTGCCTGAGGCTAGAAATGGGTAGGGCACCACCAAAAGAGATGACCCATTCTCTGCCTTTATCTTCTTGCGTCCTCGTTCCTGCTTTGGAGGAGGACCGAGGAGTCCCACGAGTCCACCGCTGTTTTTCCCAGGCTCCATGCCGTGGCCGGCCAACCCTGAGATGAGGTGAGGGGAGGGAGCTCCACCCAGCCGGCTGTGGCTGCTTGAGGTGGGCGTGGTGGGGGTGATGATCTCCGAGGTGTTTAGGTTGCCTGTTCTGGATGCCAGCGCCACACCTAACAGATGGAAGACAAAGACATGATTGCAAAGCGTTTACCTTTCAGCTGGCATAAATCCAGAGAGGGTCAAATAGATATTAAAAGATATTTCATATTTCCTGGGGTCTCCAAATGTTTCATTTTCATTTAACGGTGAAGATAGCATCTGTCTAGTGATTCATTAGCTTGTAGAACAACCTTTAACACCAATAACTTGAATTAAACGTTTTCTCTTTGACACCACTCTTCTTTACAGTGTGTCTTCGGTTCGCTGAGGTGAAATTAAGGTACTGCCACAAAATTTTGAGGTGTGGACTTTGTAACACTGTGATTTTTTCTTTTTCAGCCTTTCTGTTGTAGATGTTGCTGCTCTGCTCGTGATCTATCTTGTCCCGTTGCTGAATCTGGAATATTTTGGTATACAGAGGAGCTCATAGTTGACTTTAGGACCTCAAGGTGCCTCTTGCTGAAAAACAAGCCCAAATCATCTCCCCTCCACTACCATGCTTGACAGTTGCTATGAGGGGAGTGTGTTTAAATACTGTGCCTTATGGTCAAACATCCCCACTTTGTTTCAGGACTGATTTGTTCAGATGCAACTTTTCAAACCTAAGGTGTGCTGCTATGTTGTTTTCAGAGAATAGAGGTTTTCTTCCAACAATCCTTCAAGCTAGTTCAGTTTCTCTGAGCATTGCACGGTCTGACCTCGGGGTGAATTTGCTGGGACATCCACTCCTGGCAGGAATGTGGCCTTGTGTTCACACACATACCTGAATGCTTCAGACCAGCAAACCAACAAAACTTCTACTTTTATAGAGCTGCTCTCACTTGCTGATCGTCAATTATTCACATATTAGCAGCACCTGGTTTCTACTTACCCTTTAACTTCACATGGAAGCAGTAAAAGTGTACGAGTGTTTCCACTTTTTCACAGGACTGCACACACAAGTATTATTTGCCTGGCAATAGGACTGGCATGACTTCATTAAGCCGTGACACAGTTTAGGCACCTGGACACAATAATGCTGCACGTTGTAGCATGCCACAGAAAATCTATAAATTTGCATGTACAATCAAATGGAAATAACTTGATGCTGCATCTGAGTTTAGTTGATCCATTTTACAATGATAAATATCCCAGTCTGCGGGTGCTTAAGAGCACAGGTAGAGTTTAAACTGCAGTTCCTTAGTTTAGGTTATCATGTGGCTTTGCTCACATTGTCCACATCCATCCATCCATTTAAATTCTCTCATCTTAAAATACAATGTATTCATTATAAAGCTGTGAAATCTTAGTGTTTAAAGTTAGCTCTGTAAATATGGTAAAAGGTAAATGGCTGTTATCGAACACTTTGCTACTCAACTTAAGCACTTTATAAAATATGCCTCATTGACACCCATTCATTCAATCACATTTTCTGAACCTAAATGCTTTCTAGCTAACATTTATACACATTGATACACCAAGATGAATACACCGAGAGCATCTTGGAGATCTGTATCTCACCAAGGATACTTTGGCATGGAGACTGGACCAGCCAGCCAGCCACCAACCTTTCGATTAGGTTGACCTGCTCTACCTCCTGAGCTACAGCCACACCCATAAATATGTTTGTAATTCTAAATAATCAATAAAATCTGCAGAAATCTGCATGGTTACCTGAGACGTGGTTTGTTCTGGAAGGATGATCTATGAGTTGACGCAGATGCCAGTCTTCCCATAATCCTCTGGCTTTTATAGCTGCCTTGTCATCTAGATTCAAGTTTACATCTCCAAGAATACGGCCTGAAAGACAACCACACACACACAGCCTGTGTAATTACAGACTAAATGCAATGAAATGACATTACAGTAAAATTATTAAAGAAATTTCACCAAATTTGAAGAATACACACACATATATGTGCGCCCTTACATAACTGTAACTTCCTGATATGTGGACATGTGAATAGACTTTTCATTACTAATTATATTAGCCTTTAATGAGGCAAATGACTCTTTGCAGGAGACTAAGGAAACTGGTGTGTACTTAGCGCTGGAGTACCTGTGACTGAGCTGGAGGCAGGGCGGGCGTGCAGGGCGATATCAGGCTGAGATGGGCTGTGGTTGTGAAGAACAGGCATCTGCTGGGCTTTGGATATCCCATGCTGGCCGCCTTCTGGCTGGCTGGAGGTAGCCAATAGAGGCTGCTGGGAAGGGGCTGAAGCAGGGGGCAGATGATGCGGTCTGATCTTCTCCGCCATCAGCTGCTCCTTGATTTTATTGATCAATACTAGGTTATCCAGCTGACAGCCAGAAAACAACATTTGTGACAAGAAAACAGCCATCAGTTCAGTCAGTCAGTTCATAAGGAAATGGTTCCCTCTTGTGGCTAACACCTGATATTACATGCGTTTCCAGCCATTTCCCTTTGGAGGCGCTTTTTTAAAAATGATTTTTAAAACCAGAAAGAAGCCCAAATAGGTAGTAGCTACTGAATAATGCAGAAAAAAATTAAAAATAAAACGTGACTTCCTCTGAGTGATCTTCAACAATCCTTGGTTTCAAGGTTTGTATGACTGTTATTTAAACATACACTTACACTTTCTCTATATTCATTTTATTGACAGTATTCAGATGGGAAGATTTATGCTAACTGTGTTGCCAAAACTAATCGGCAGTTAGCACAACTTAGCTTAAAGAATGGAAAAAATGTTTTAAAAAATAAAAAACTAGCCTAGCTCTCTCCAAATTAAAAAGCTTTTCCCCAACATCCCATCAAAATCACAGCTTTTTAAATATTAAATATTGTTTTTTCCCCAGGTTAATCGAATTACATATCAACATTTAAGGATTTAGTTGTGCTCATGTTTTTATTTAAATCACTGTACATACACTAGTTATGTGCTTTTTAAAAAAAGAAAAATTCATGCTAGGCTAAGCTAAATACTTTCTGGTTGTAGCTCTATATTTAACAAACAAATATTAAAATTTAATTATGTCAGAAAAACTAATAAATGTTTCCAAGTGCAGTAAGGTGCAAACATCTTAAGCTGCCCCTCATTTCTGTATGTTTTGCTAGGAAAATAGATACAGGCAAGGTGATTTACTAAAACGTGCTAGCATAAAGGTCAAACATACTTTTTTTTAAGTGTACATTTCTAACAAGCTTAAAGGCAAATATTTTCCAAGGCAGTGTTTAATTTTCAAGGTTGCCATTCACAACCTGAACTGTTAGGCAAGCTTTCTTTCTTTAAGTAGTCTTCAGGAATAGTTCTCCAGACTTCTTCAAGGACATTCAAAGCTCTTCTTTGTGTGTTGGCTGCCTTTTTTTTCTAGTCTCTATTGTGATGATTTCACACTGCTTCAATATTGTTGCGGTATGGGCTCTGGAGAGACCAATCCAATCTATGACTGATAGAGTTGCACTGAGTTTTTATATCCAGGTATTCTTTTAATGCATTGGCAGTGTGTTTGGGATCATTTTCAGACTTTGAAATGCTTTCCAGTTGGTATTGCATGGTGGTTCAGCCAACTGCATTCATAATTCATCAATTTTGACAAGATCTGCAACAGTACTGGCTAAAATGTAGCACCAAAGTACGAAAGATGCTCCACTGTATTTTACGCATGACTGTAAACACTCACCTCTCCACCTTTATCATGATCTCTGCCATATATATATATATATATATATATATATATATATATATATATACACATATATATACACACATACATACATACATACATACATACATACATACACACATACACATCAGTTTTTTTTTTTCTCCCTGGTTCCCTCCTTAAGAATGACTTCTCATCAGCCACCCTTCCATTGTACACAAACCCAAGATATACCAGGTTTTCAGTTAATACCTCTTTTGGAATTACCTTGTTGGTGTAAAAATACTGTTTTATGCCTTCAAACTGTTTTAATTTTTCATAGATCGTTATATTTAGACACCACACTGGTTGATCGCTCGAGTTTGGTGCTTTGTTTAACCTTGACTGATTCATAAATCTGTTCCTCTGACAATGGTCAGGTACAAGGACTGGACTGAAAAGTGAAAACGCAGCCATGGTCCAAAGAACAACTTTAAGAGTCTGGACAACTACTGCCCAAGACCTATTTAAAACACTACAACAACACCTGGCTCTTTGGAAGCAAATTATGAAGAAATGAAATATTGAATGCTCTATTTGTCTAGATCATTTAAAAAAATATATTTTTAAAACAAAAACAAAAAATATTCTAAACAGTCATGTAGAGTGTAGTGTTAAGATGTTTAGAAACAAGGGTGAATACCACAGTCACTCACCTGACCAGGCATGGCAGGAGGGGGAGGCCAAAAATAAGGGTTGTTAAAGCGGGGTTCAGCCATCCTGAAATAAATACATAGGGGTTATAAAAAAGGTGAACGGTGCTCTAAATGCTCAGGACTGAGGAAACATCTGTAGTCAAGCTTACAAGACAGGGATATCCACATTTACGTGTGATACCTTATCCCTGGTTCCACAGGTGAGTGATTGTTTTTAAGTTTTAAATAACAATGCAGGAAGTTATTTTGAGCACCCTTCACTGATTACCAGTTTGCGGCTCCTCAGATTGATCTTGTTTGAACCCACTGTTGTGAGAATCCTGGTAAAACGATGTCCTATATATATTTATGTGTGGATCTGTTGTTCATGTAGCACACAGCGGTTAAAACATGTGTCAGTAGCTCTCCACCCGTGCAGCAGCTGACTGTTAGATGTGATAATTTGAGATAATCTTTTCCAGTCTTGTGACAGCATTTTCAAAGAAACCCTGTATGAGTCCTCCTGCTTCCCGAAAAGTGTGTGAGAAAATGCTGTTTTCTCACACTTCATCTTCATCACTGATAGCAGGGAGGATGCTTCCAAGTTGCATTCGGTGAGTTTTTTCTTTTTTTTTTGGGGGGGGGGGAGTGATGTCAGGCTTTTCCTTAAGATCTCCAACCACAAGTCAGCATGATGGGCATGCTGCCCGAGAGAGAGGCTCACGCAAGATTACGACAGCCAGCTGGAGGAACAGTTATCAGAGAAAACAGAAATGTTAGAAGCAAAGTGGCTCAGATCGTAATCACCCGCTTTTTCTGTCTCCACCTTGACACATGGGGCCCCGACTGGTTAAGAGTCTGATGGGCAACAGAGCAAAGTTTGCACAGAGTACAGCAAGACCCAAAAGACAGCCAGTGCCTAAACCAGAAGGTCAGTAATCCAATTATAAACACAGACTACAAGTATTGCTTCACAGACACAACATGCTACACTCATTTGTAAATGACTCAGCTGTTAACCTTAATTGTTTTCTTCCCTGGTTGACTACGATGGCACAATGCGAGCACAAACCTAGCAGTGCTTTATCGAGAAGCTGGTTTGACCAGGTGGGCAGAAACGCTCCTATTTTTCAGGCAGAGAACGTTACTAACTGCTCAAGTCCTGACCCGAAGGCCTTTCTTTCCATAACTTCTCTTTTCAACCCTGTATGAAGTTCTTTTTAAAACATTTCGCATTGCATGCTTTGGCACACATCCCCATTCCTAAGTCTGTTTGGCTTAGCAGAGGCAGAACAGAGTCCACATGAGTGAGCCAAGAGAAACAAAACTGATATGTTCAGGGGTACGAGCGTACAGTGCACCCCACAAAATATTTCTCTAATGATGCCAGCGGGGATACGTTTCAGTTCCCGGACCATTTCTGTCTTAAGGCAGCAGGCACAGTTTAGCAGTCCGTCTGGCAGCGGACAGCTTTGTGTCACTTTCAGACGCGACATCCTGACACACTGAAAACGCATGCAACAGCAGCGAAATGCTCAAGTCGTCAGCAGTCAATCCGCAGGTTAATTTTTATGTCCTATACAGTCAGGACTGCATTGCTTTGCTCATTTAAGGACTGATTGTGCCAATTTTGGCCAGATTAGTTTCATTTTTTGTAGTACTGCATCTGACCTTGAGTATGGCAAGTTAAAGGTGTAATTATTTCCAGTCTATGGTTACTCTTGCTACAAAACAAAAGTTTAATCCAGGTGTTCAAGTTTAAAAAAAAAAAAAAAAAAAAAAAAAAAAATCACACGATGCAACAGCATGAAACGTCACTTAATAATGCTGTTTAAAACTCTGAGGTTACTGTGACACTCTTAAAATGTTACTGGTTTTATTCAGAAGAAATAAACTCCTGCAGGTGATGAATTAATTAAATCATATGATGCACTTGGACACATCACCCTTCTAGGCTAATGTGGCAGCTTTAGGCTTTTACCGTGACAAGGTCTGACCTGTCACCTTCTGAAATGTAGGTTTTAAACATGTTCATGTTTACAGCTGCAGACATGGCAGATTAAAGTTCCCTATTTTGGGTTCGTTAATATTTATACCGTGATACTTTGTGGTTATTATGACTATTTATTAATAGATTAGCAATATTAATAAGAGAAAGGGGTGTGAATATACACCCAGAAAATAGAAATCATGAAGCGGTCTTTTGTAGCTTAAATAATTGGGTTAAATAACATTTTCCTTCGACTTTTAAAGCTTTAATAAGGCTTCAAAAACAATCACGGTAAACATGCTTCATGCTGTTAATTTTGCATGAACTGTTATTGAATAAGTAGACTAATATATCTGCACATTTTTAGAGTCTAACGATCACACAGTTGGTTAGTCAGTCTCGGTCTGCTGGCAGCACATTTTAAATCCAGAACATCCTCTTTAAACCTCAATATTTCAGCTTTAAAAATAGATCAGACTTCGAGATTGCCTCTAAAAATTGAAATCCAACTTTCCCTGAAACAAAAGTTGGCGTTAACTTTCCCCATTTCTGTACCCGCTCTGCTTTTTTAACTCTCCGTTAAAAACAAAAAAGGGATCCGCTGTGCAAATCTTAACCCGAGCAGCTTTAAACACGAGCCGTTCCCTCCGGAGAGACACGATCCTCCGCTCTCCCCGGCCTGTCCGCCGCCTCTCCCACATTCTCAGACAGTTTATTAAAAAATTTCAGACAAAAGGAAAACAAAAATGGCAGCCCAGTCTTATTTTTATAAGCACTGGACGCCATATTCTGCAGATCCGAATATTATAAGCAGATAATTCTCCGGATGTGATTAAACGCTGCTGCGACGCATCTGCTAGCGGCATGTTTGCATTAAGCGTACGAATGATTGTTTACTTTGATTTGCAGGTTTGAATAGCCCGGCTCGGGGAGGAGGAAAAAAAAAAGCCCTGACACTTCCTACAACAATCATCATGCCTTTGCTGAATGCTCTGCAGCTGCTGAGCCATAAATCCAAACGTCGATGATAATCCTGACGCGCCGTGGAAGCTTTAAGTGGCACTGCGGCCGAAAAACGAAGTGATTATTCGCCATTAATGCGCTGCAAATGCGCTTTTTTGTAATTCCAACTTTTGCATGACTTAAATAAAAACGGTGACGAAGCGACACGGAGCAGCTGCGTGTGTGTGTGAGCGAGAGCGAGAGGGGGTAAGGAGGGTAAAAAAAGCAAAAAGAGGCAGAGAAATTGCATCGAGTGGCCAACGTACCTGAACCAGCGAGCAAGGAAACAATTTTTAAAAAAGGATTAGAGTCTTCTTTCTGCTCGCTCTCAGTCGGACTTCAAATCTTCCGGGTCGCCTGCTGTTCACTTCTGGGTGCTGCAGGCGAGGAATTGTTCAATGTAAAAACACTGCGCTCAAACAGATTTTTTAACCCATTTTCTGGCTTCTGGTTTCCTCGCAGATGTTGTGCGCATTTGCGCTGTAGCGTTAGATACACAATGGAAAAGTTCACATTTATCTGTGCACTGATTGTTTTGGCAGTAAGACATTTTATCTTATTTTATTTTATTTAATGTTATATTATATATTTGCATATGAAAGGGTGTCTCTTTCTTGTGTCATCGCTGAGAACAGGTGTGCACACAAATAATAAAACACAAGTCCAGCTGAGGTTTTTTTTATTTTTGCTTTTGGTTTTGTTCGGTTTTTTTCCTCCATCAGAGAGAGAGAGAGAGAGAGAGAGAGAGAGGTGGGGTAACAAGTGCGCAGCCTAACAGTGGGATTTGCCCTATGCAGGTGTAATCTGTTACACGGTCTGTAAAAAGCTGGCGCCCGTGTGTAGGAGATCACGATGGTCATGCACACATATGAAGTGTAATCCTCTCAGCAGCAGCAGCATGACAGGCTGCTAATATGCTCTGTGCTTAGCTCAGCAGGAGATGGCACTGCTGCCACAGAGAGGGCTTCAGCTGATGGTGAAGGTTTTGCCTCAATGATGAAAACAGGAGATATTTAGCATGGTCCCTTTACATTAGGGAATGGGACATCTCTAAACTACCACTGGTCATTTATTACTGGAGGTAATGCCTGTGGTGGTTTATTGTACAATCCATTATTTAAGGGGACGATTGAGGCAGTATAAAACTGTCAGTGTGGTTCTCCAAAAGTTGATTCTGTCCATCTGGAACTACATCCAGATGAACAGAATCAACTTTTGGAGATTTATTTACCTGGATGATTGAGCGTGCATCAAGATGTCAGTGTGGTTCTTTAGTGATTGAAGAAAGGGGCTCATTAGTACGAAGTGAATCTTCTAAAAATTGTAATTTAATTATTTAATGTTTTTAGGTTTTTACATGCCCTCTCACTCTTCTTTGAGGTAATACTAGCATGTATTGAAGTAATCTCAGACTTTTATGTTTTTAGCAGCAGACATGCTGAACTGAAAATGGGGCTGTCGGTTTTTACAAACAAAGGTTTTGTTTAAATAAGAATAGGATTTGTGTTTTTTTTCATAGCGTTCATGGTCCATCCTGTGAAGTGCAAAAACACTGTACTGTTTCTTTGTCACTGGGCAGAAATGAGTTTGAAGGAGACAAGTTCAAAGGTGGTGAGTTTGGATTTTGCTTCAAAACAATTAATGTGTTAATGTGATGTTTTAGTAAGGTGGGTCATTTTTAATCCATTTGGTTGCTAGGATACTCGAGGAAGTAATAATATAGGATGTAGATAAGAACCTTCAATGGTCTATGATGTACCTGTGAGACAGGTTTGGTGTCCTGAGTGACTAGGAGGATGTATGTGGAGTATGTGGACAGATGGAGGTTTGGAAGAGTCTAATGAAGAATTACTGCTGGTCTGTTTTTTATTTTGTTTTGTTTTGTTTTTCCCTTGGTGATGACATACTGCATGGCTACATTTGCACCACATATAGTAGTAATTAGCACTTTTTCTTGGATTTTGTTCCTTGTGAGAAACGTCTGTTTGATCAGATGTGAGAGCCACGGAGTGCTTTCTTTCTTTCTTTTTTGTAAAATTAAATTTTTGAACTGTATTTGCACATGAATGTGAATATTTTCTTTAGTGATTTATCTGTCTGTAGGGGTCCATTTTTGTTTGACGCGCTGAGCTGCACTTGATGCTTCAAGCTTTTTGTCTTTGCTTGTAAAAGTAGGCTGAATATTTGGTGTTAATCTAATAATATCCAGCAACATACAACGGAGCCTTAATAAGATCAGATGATTTAGTCCAGGACTGCTGCATTCTTGGGGTTTTTAACCTGCCAACAAGCAGCCTTAATGAATGATTTTCTTTAATGTGTCATTTACTAACATGCTGCAGCTCTCTTTACTCTCTGCATCCTCTTAACTATATTTGCTGTTAGCATAAGCGTAAGCGCTCACACACACAAACATTCAAATCTATGTAAAATGCATATCTCAGTGGGACTTCACCTCTTCCATCTTTGAAATGAGTCAGACAGAGAAAACAAAATGCATTCAAATGCCACTAAATACAAAGCAGGTGCACATAGAGAGCAGTGGGCTCTGATTTAATTGGCAGATCTCTGACTCCACATTTGTGGCTCTTACTTGGGCTGAAAGTAAATGTGGTCAGCTCATATTTGCCAAGGAATAACACTATAACATAGGTAATGGCTGCATTTTTCCTTTTTTGTTTGTTGCCTCAAAGTTTAATTCCAACATACATACAAATTTATCTTAACTAACACATCCAGCTGTTTTTCATGGTGGCTGCAGCCAAAGCAGAGGTGCCCATGCCACCGCTTTCCCCCTTCCACCTCCTCCTGGTCTTCTGGGAGGCACCAAGGATTCTCTCACCTAGTCAGATGCAAACTAAAGTGTTCCTTTCACCCTGTTTTGATTTAAACTAAGCAAAATGTTTGGAAATGAGTTGCTGATTTATTATGGGAAATAATTCAATTTGCAAATGTCATCATTATTGTTACATAAGATGTTGAAAATGCATTTGTATTTCATCATCTATTTAAAATCACATTTAACACCCCAGTCTAACAGCTAGCTAATTGTGACGCCAGCGTTCTTTTCTCCTGTATGATCAAAGTTTTTGGGAGTACTCTATTACAAATAAATGATAAACAAACACACACACACACACACACACACACACACACACACACACACACTTACACTTCACTGTGTATTTATCACATTTCACTTTCTGCTTTAGCTTCTCTATAGTTATCTGTCCTGTCTGTCTTGTGTTCACTTTTACTTCCTCTTGTTTCCCTGATTGTTTGCACCTGTGTTGTTCCCCAGCTATATTCACTTCCCGTGGGGAGCCACATGTATTTAAGTAGCCAGTTTTCTACTTATCGTTTGTCAGTGTATTTGTTATTCCACCCCGAGATGTTTCTAACATGTTTTGTATTTGTTTCCTGGATTAATTTTTTCTTTGGACCATTTCCTACTATGCTTGAAGTTTTAGTTCTGTCTGCCTGAGTTTAAGTCTGCATTTGGGGTCCTCTGACACACACACATCATGACACTATTATGCCATAGAAATCGGTGTTGGGGTCTCTCATGAATAGGCTCAGTTTTTAGGAACGCTTTTGTAAGTTTAGATGGTTCCTTCACTGTATTTTTCAGGATATCTGGGCTCTCACTTAGAGATAGAAGGAAAAGCTCAATCTTTCAGAGGGACTCTGAATAAAGCCATTGCTCCTCCGGATCAAAAGCAGCCAGTTCAGGTGGTAACCAGGCATCCTAGTCAGGTGACTGCTGGACGCCTCATAGGTGAGGTGTTACAGGTATTTCCTATTAGCAGAATGGCCACGGGGGAAACCCAGGACTCGCTAAAGATATTACATCTTTCAGCTGACTTGTAAATGACTTAGGTTCCCACCTGATGAGCTGATAGAGATAGTCATAGTGAGGGAACTTGGGGCTTCTCTGCTCAGACTGCTGCCCCCCAAAACACAAACCCGGATAAGTGGTAGAAAATACATGATTGGCTTTTCAGGCAGCCACTAAAATGGATGTCAAAATTTCAAGCCTAGACTGCCCTTGGAGGACATCACAAGATTATTTTCCTTTTGTTCCATTATATATATATATATATATATATATATATATATATATATATGTATATATGTGTATATATATATATATGTATGTATGTATATATGTATATATATATATATATATATATATGTGTGTGTATATATATATATATATATATATATATATATATATATATATATATATATATATATATATATATATATATATATATATCCCAGCAGTGCCTCCAGACGCAGCTGGATAGCGTAGTGGTTAGACTACACGCCTTGGGAACAGAGGATCGCAAGTTCGATTCCTGCCTGGGGGGTCTGTAAGGGTCCTAAGGCTAGACCCCCTATGCTAAGCGAGCCTACCGCAGACATGAGCGAGACAAATAAATATGAAGGCATGCCGGCTCGGACGTCGCCCGGATCAACAAGGTCCGCGTCAGGTGTTGAGGAACCAGGGCACCCTGACGAAAAGTGGGCTACTGGAACAAGAAGGCATCGGTGGGCAAGAGACGAAAACAGGGCGTTGTTGGAATGCTACTACGCAAGTAACCCCGGCGGAAGGGGCTACATGAATAGGATGAGGGACCTATGGATTCTTCGATACCCAACATCCACAATGACGGCGAAACAACTAGTAGCTCAGTGTTCCAACATTCGAAAGAAGGGACTGCTCTCACAGCTAGAGATTGACGAGGTACAACACAAATGCTACGGCAAGGAGGAGTCAGGACGCCAGGTCAGGGGGGCGATATCATCACCCCCACCCGAGATTGGGTACATAGCCCCAAGTGCGATAGGAGAAGGATCGTTGAGTGCGAGAGGAACTGACCTGAAAAATAGGATCATGGCCAAGCTTGAAACCTGGATCCCCCGTAGCCGGTTACCAAGATTACGTGAAGTACCCTCAGAAGGTCTGCTAGATGATGTTAATGCAGCACTACGGGCAATACCTACAACCACGATTACCGACACTAACAAGCTGATCTACAATACGGCATCAGTGAGATGCTTGGCTACAAGTTGAACAGCGACAAGGGGCAGTACCCTCCATGGAGAAGGAGGCTAGAGGGCAAGATCAAAGTAGCACGGAGGGAGGTTAGCCAACTAACGGAGTTGCAGCAAGGTGTGACAAATAAGGTGCCTAAGAAATACAGCAAGCTGTCCATACCTGAGGCCTTGGAAACTGCCAAGCAAAGACTCACAGCCTTGGCCAGCCGCTTGAGGAGGTACACCAGAGAGATAGAAGGCAGGAGAATAAACCAGCTGTTCTCCACAGAACCAGCAAAGGTGTACTCTCAGTGGCAAGGGAACAATAAGAGAACAGCACCACCAAGGCTGGAGACGGAGCAATACTGGAAGAGCATATGGGAGAAGGATGCAACCCATAACGGCAATGCTCAGTGGCTAGAGGATCTGAGGGCAGACCACAGCGACCTCCCTGAACAGGGTCCAGTAACCATCACAGTGGCAGATATCCAAGAAAGGGTCTCCAGTATGAAGAGTTGGACAGCACCAGGGCCCGACATGGTTCACGCCTACTGGCTGAAGAAGCTGACTGCACTCCACGAGCGTCTGGCAGCACAAATGAACCAGCTGCTAGTTAACGAGAGACACCCGGAATGGCTAACTGAAGGCCGGACGGTCCTGATCCCCAAGGATCCCAAGAAGGGACCGGTCCCCTCCAACTACCGACCAATAACCTGCCTCAGTACTACATGGAAGCTCCTGTCAGGCATCATATCGGCTAAGATGAACAGGCACATGGGTCAATACATGAGCGGGACACAGAAAGGAATTGGCAAGAATACCAGAGGCGCAAAACACCAGCTACTGGTAGACAGAACAATCAGCCGAGACTGCAAGACCAGACTGACCAACCTGTGCACTGCCTGGATTGATTACAAGAAGGCCTATGACTCAATGCCCCACAGCTGGATACTGGAATGCCTAGAATTGTACAAGATCAATGGGACCCTAAGAGCCTTCATCAGGAACTCAATGGGGATGTGGCGTACAACACTAGAGGCCAACTCCAAGCCCATAGCACAAGTCACCATCAAGTGCGGGATCTACCAAGGAGATGCTCTGTCCCCACTGCTGTTCTGCATAGGCCTGAACCCCCTCAGTGAGATCATTAACAAGACTGGCTACGGATACCGACTACGGAACGGAGCAGTTGTCAGCCACCTCCTGTACATGGATGACATCAAGCTGTATGCCAAGAGTGAACGAGACATCGATTCACTGATCCACACTACCAGGCTATACAGCAATGACATTGGAATGTCGTTCGGACTGGAGAAGTGTAGTCGGATGGTATCAAAGAGAGAGAAGGTAGTCAGAACTGAGGGGATTGAACTACCAGAAGGCAACATTGCAGACATAGAGGACAGTTACAAGTACCTGGGGATCCAGCAGGCAAATGGGAACCATGAAGAGGCCGCTAGAAAGGCTGCAACCACCAAGTACCTGCAGAGGTACTTCAGCTGACTCCTCAGGCAAGTCCTGAGGAGTCAGCTGAATGGTAAGAACAAGATCTGGGCCATCAACACGTACGCCCTGCCCGTGATCAGGTACCCTGCTGGGGTAATAGGCTGGCCAAAGGAGGAGATAGAAGCCACTGACATAAAGACAAGAAAGCTCCTTACCATGCATGGAGGGTTTCACCCCAAGTCCAGCACCCTGAGGCTGTACGCTAAGCGGAAGGAAGGGGGCCGGGGACTGGTGAGTGTCAGCACCACAGTCCAGGATGAGACAAGGAACATCCAAGAATACATTGGGAAGATGGCCCCAACTGACCGAGTGCTCAGTGAATACCTCAGGCAGCAGAAACCCAAGAAAGAGGAGGGAAACGAGGAACCATCATGGAAGGACAGGCCCCTGCACGGTATGTACCACCGGCAGATAGAGGAGGTGGCTGATATCCAGAAATCCTACCAGTGGCTGGACAAAGCTGGACTGAAAGACAGCACAGAGGCACTAATCATGGCAGCACAAGAACAAGCTCTGAGTACAAGATCCATAGAGGCTGGGGTCTATCACACCAGGCAAGACCCCAGGTGCAGGCTGTGTAAAGATGCCCCAGAGACAATCCAGCACATAACAGCAGGGTGCAAGATGCTAGCAGGCAAGGCATACATGGAACGCCATAACCAAGTGGCCGGCATAGTGTACAGGAACATCTGTGCCGAGTATAACCTGGAAGTCCCAAGGTCAAAATGGGAGATGCCCCCAAGGGTGGTGGAGAATGACCGAGCTAAGATCCTGTGGGACTTCCAGATACAGACGGACAAAATGGTGGTGGCTAACCAACCGGACATAGTGGTGGTAGACAAACAGAAGAAGACGGCCGTAGTGATCGATGTAGCGGTTCCGAATGACAGCAATATCAGGAAGAAGGAACACGAGAAGCTGGAGAAATACCAAGGGCTCAGAGAAGAGCTCGAGAGGATGTGGAGGGTGAAGGTAACGGTGGTCCCCGTGGTAATCGGAGCACTAGGTGCGGTGACTCCCAAGCTAGGCGAGTGGCTCCAGCAGATCCCAGGAATAACATCGGAGATCTCTGTCCAGAAGAGCGCAGTCCTGGGAACAGCTAAGATACTGCGCAGGACCCTCAAGCTCCCAGGCCTCTGGTAGAGGACCCGAGCTTGAAGGATAAACCGCCCGCAGGGGCGTGCTGGGTGTTTATATATATATATATATATATATATATATATATATATATATATATGTATATGAGTCCTCGTCTGATTAAGGGTTAAATTCAAACCCAGCACGTTCAAAGTTAACCTGATCTTTCATCCCCATTCTTCAGTCGGTTTAAATGCATAGAGTTGCTGCCATTTGACTGATTGACTGGGGGGGAAAAAATTAGTCTGCACATGCTTTCAACTGTCTGGGAGCTTGCTCTGTTCCTTAAGGGGCTGAAATGCAGGAGGATCATGCAAAAGCACAGCTTCTGTGGGGAAAAATCCACTCTCAACCTGAGCATTTGAAGCTTATCTGCTCAGAACAAAGTTGCACAAATCTTTTTGGTGGTGCAGCATTTTTAAAGACAAGATGAACATCTGAGCACAAGATGACCTTCTGAAAAGTAAATGTTCTTTTTTTGCTAAGGATATCACAGTGACGTTGCTGTGTTAGGGATTCCTGTCAAGAACATTTGCTTGTTTATAAAATGACCTCATTGGTTTTAAAGATAAAGATGCAGTAGCTGATGAGAAATTATCAACACACTGCCTGCTTCAGTGAGTTGCTTTCTATATAATTAAAGATAACTGTGCTGTGTTTTAATTTATTACTCTTGATGTGCTTTAAAAGCTAAGCGTAGGGCATAAAATCCTATGAAGATGCACTTTATTTACACTTCATTTCTCAATATAAAAGAGCAGAAGTAATCAGGCAGTTTTCACCACAAGTATTTTATAGACCCTGCATACCACATTATTTATCTATCTATTGGATACAGAGGACCAATATATCTCTACAAACAGAGCATTACTGGAAACCAGTATAATAACTAATCACTTGTGATGCCTAAATAGGATCAAGTGATTAAAATATAGCATTGAGAAGGTAATAAATAACAAATTGTATTTCTATTTTCAGTGACCTATAATTTAATCCAGCTTTATAAGACTGCATGCAGCATGTATGCATTTAAAGTACCCTTTGAACTACCAAAAGTGCAGTATGTACAGGCTCAAGACACAGAAATGTTTTCTTTACAAGCAAACATACACCCACTTTGCATCACACCCTGCTGGTTCCGTACTCGTTCGACAGGTTTTCTCGTCAGCACAAACAACGCCACACCCTCGCAGTTCTCTCACCTCCACTGTCCAGGTGCAGGGATCACAGAGAGGGGTGGGGGAGGCAAAGGGGAGGAAGGAGGAGGGTCATTATCCCCTTTGAGGGTGGAGCAAAAGGGGAGGCGAAGAAAGCGGATGAAGCATTTGAAGCTCATATTGACATGTGGCTCTGTAGGCTCCTGTGTGCACAGGTAAGAACGAATGAACTTTGTGGTAGATTGATACTATCTGGTGCTTGTAGATTTCCACCTGTAGCCGTGTGGTAGAGGTGGCGGGAGTGTTTACACAGGTTAAACCAGTTTCATTGCCAGGAAGTGGACATGCTGGCAGTCAGGTCACAGCAAAGTTTACTGTACATTTGCACCTGTTCACATTACTGAATGTGAACTGCATTTATTACTATTTATTTCTTATCTTGCCTTTGAAAGACATAATTTTGGAAAAAATGTAAATAGAATTGATATTTACCCGACATGACATGAACCTATTCCTAGAATTTTCTTTTCAGTCATTTGCAAACAGCCTTCAGTTCCAGGGTTCAGTGTTAATGTAAACAACTAAATATTGACTGTGAAGCATGTTGGCAGTTGAATGACCATGTAAAACATAGATTTGACTTTGCAAGATGTTCCAGAAATGTTTGTATTTGTCATCCCTGAATTCTTCCACCCTGAGACAAGAAGCCATTTTAATATGTCAACCCTGTTTTTTTTCAGCCATGGATGGTGTGTTGGAAGGCGCGGCTGTGTTGTGTGCATGTAAACTGGCCTGCAGTCTACTCTTCCTGCCCTCATTGGCCGACTCCTACAGTGCTGTCAGTTTCTGCTGCTGCTGCCTCCTCGTCTTCACAGACTTCCTGGTCACAGGTGAGGGCTTGATTAGGACACTGCAGGATTCTAACCAGTGTTTCCAGTTCCCCCACAGCCCTCTTATACAAACTGAATCACTTGAATTAGTTTAAAATATCAGAAGGTGTTTCCAACAACCTGTATGTTCAAGTTTCCAAATCATTTTTATTTTTTAAGATTAACCTTACCTCACAGCAGAATCTTGGTTTTACTGACCTCCAGTGGCTTAAGCACTCACCATGCAATGGTGATTTGCAGGCGTTACCCAAGGCCTGTGACATCATCGCTGGGCGTGGCTATAGGTGCAGCAAATAATGAATCAAATAGAATAATGATGCCTCGATGGCCTTACAGAAATAGTGAATTTGTTGATCCAGTTCACTCTCTGTAATAAATGCACTGCAGACACAACAGAAAGGAGATGCTGTGAAACGTCACACGTTTTATTTATTGCCAGTGGCTGAGATGTGGCAGTATGTAGCCACAGGCTTTGATCACAGCTGCAGCTGCTCTGCCTGGGATCTGCTGGCTGAGGATGGGATTAATGCTCAGGCTTCAGCAGCATTTGCTGTTGAATCTGCGGACTGTGGATGGGTGCCTCTGTCGATGGAGGAAAACATTTCTGTGAGGTTTCTGATTAAACTGTTAGAGTGTGAGGACTGAAGGAGCATTTTGAAGCAAAGCATGTTTTGCCCTCCCTACGCTTCAAAATGCTGGAGTCAGCAGGAGCCATGAGAAGTTACTGTTTTTCTACATCACAAAAAATTAAACAAAAGTTGGAAAGGTTTGCTTTAAACTTACTTTCAATACATTTGTTTACTGTTGAACTTTTTAAATCTTAAAGTCATGTAACACTTGACAAAGTCAATGAGTATATATCCTCCTAAATGTTTCAGCGGGGTCTCAATTCATAGATTAACAGCACTTCATAAATACTGTGTTTTCCCATATTTCAAAAATATTTCAAAATCCATGGTCCAATCAAATCTGAAAACCTGCCTTATATCCTTCTGCAAGAGGTCTAAACTCTGACAGGTGATGACTTTTGTACTTTTATTGTCTATAATTTGCTTTTATTGAACATGGAAAAAAGAAACTCTGTATCTATTAAGAAATGCAGCTGGTGTTTCTTAACAGAGACATGTTACAACTCATTCTTTTTAGTACAAAGAGATCTCGGGTAAATACGAGCAGTGGTTTCACAACTCCGACCTGAGTCGGTCTAATCAGCTTTAAGAACCAAAATGCCTGGTAAATTAATTGGGAGCCTGTTTAATCTAATTTATAATAACCTCATCTATAATAAATGTTTATATTAATAAGGTGAATAGACATCAAAGCAGCAATATCTACCAAACAAACTTGAGAAGAATAAAGAAGTATGAATTTAAAAAAGATATAAAAGTGTTTTTCATGTTCACTGTAAGTAAAATGGAAAAGGAAATGAACTTGTATCTTCATCTGAGAGCTACAGATTAAATAATTATTGTAATCTTTGAGTTTGGGTTGTTGTTGTTACTTTTGGAACTTCGGATGAACATTTTCACAATTTTCTGATAGAACAAGAAAACAAATGACAGATTCTAGAATAATAAATATGTACAAGTTGCTGTTATGTGAGATGTAGTGATCCTGGAACTAGTTCCACTCGCTGCCAGACGCCTTTTTATTTACATGATAAGAGATGCAAATGCTATTGTTTGCTAAAATAAAGATAAATAAAACAGACCTTATGTAAATTTCACCAGTCCTTTTGGTTTTGGCTGGGGCAGTGGTTTAGGAGGCAAGACACATGAACTCCTACACAGTTACCCGAGTTATTCATACTTCAATCGGTCAAACTGTGTTTGTATGGAGGGGTGTGTTCGGATAAACAATGATTTGCGGGCTGAGTTACCTTACACCTATATTAGGATGAAGTGTTTTTCAGAGCTTTCTCTTTAATAAAATGGCAGAATATTTATTTTAAGTTACTTTATTAAACCAACCCTTTCTCTTCTTTGTGATATCTAATTACCTGGTCTTATCCAGTCATCTAACCCACTGACTCTGACACTTTTTCTTTGTGTTTTGTGTTTCTGCAGCTTTTCTGAGTTGCCTTTGGATCTTTGACTCTTGGCTGACTGACTTGACTCCATCAGGGGATTTTATTGCCCTGCGCTTCCTGCTCTTTCTCAGCCAAACCTATGGAGCGGTGCTGCTGCTGACCGCACCTCTGATCGCTGTGGAGACTGTGATCAGACTCCTGTGGCCTTGTGTTGTCGTCCCTCTCAGGACAGCGAGGCGGACAGCAGGCTCTGATGGACAGTGTTGTGATGGGAAAGAGGAGGAAGAGGAAGACAGCAGCGGCTCAGATGAAGACATACGGTCTCATGTTGTCGGCTACCTCTGCTGCCTGTCAGTGTGGGTCATTGTCGCCCTCAATGTCAGGGGGCAATGGAAGCTGGAGGAAGTGTGGGCTGCTGCCTGTCTCCACACAAATAGCTCCCTTGTCAGATGTCTGCCCAGCCTCTTCAGCCCCATTCCTAGCGGCATAAATCTCTGCTGGTCCATGGGCTTCTTCCTCCTTCTGCTCCTGCTGACCACGAGCAGCACAGGCCTTCAAAGGAGACGCCAAGGCCATTCGCTGATGTTCAGAGTCTTCAATAAAGGCGACTGTCACTGCCAAGAACTCATTCCAGAGTCGTCCGCACCCCTCAAGCCTGTAAAACCAGGGATGTTGGTGTCTGAGCCAGCACAGCATGTTGACCCAGAGAAAACAGAGAGCAGCTGTACTGTTCATACAGCCTGGAACAGCTGGCAGATGTTGACATGCAACCATGGAGACTTTGTCCTTATTTCCCCAATGTGTTTGTCTGGAAAGAAGGGAAGTCAGGAGCAAGAAATGGCAAGGAGAGATGTATCTGTGGCATTTATCACAGAGGAAAACGTGGACTCACAGTGCAGGAGCTGGTGTGGGTGGCGACAGTGGGGTTTTCCCAGCCTCGGGGTGAATGTAATGATAGGGTTGGTATGTGTGCTCTCCATATTTGCGCTGCCTCTCAACCTAAGCGTGAATGTTGTTCTCGTCAGGACTATTGAGACTCTGCTGGAGCTGTGTATCAAATCTGTACTTTCATCAAACATAGCGGCAAACACAAGAGACACGTCTACCTCTGGTGATGAAACACTCATTTAACGCCAAACAAATGGGGAGAGAAAGTGGAACCTGATTGGTCGCCGTTTGCAACACAGTCATCAGATTACAGCTGGCTTGGCTGTTAACACTGGCTTGAATAGAGCACAAATGCACATTTGCGTGCAGCTATTCACATGTGAGGAGTAATATGTGGAAACTGCTGATAGCTGTTGAGGAGGCAGGTTGAGGCGTGCTTGGTAGAAAGACACTAAAAACCTCGACTGGAACAGATGGCTGGAAGGCCTCTCCTTACTATTCAGAGCTTTGGGATCTGCCACTATTTGTCATTACATAGTGGGTTACAAAACAAGCCACTCCAGTATAAATAAGACTAATACAGGCGCAAACACTGTTTTGAAAGTTATGAACGGGATGAATTAATATGAGTCTGCTGATGCTCCATCACATAATGCTTGTTTAAAGCTGCATATAAATAAATGCTGAGTGACTGCAGGGCACACCGGGAATTCTTTTGGTTTTCTTTGTAGGTTTGTTCCAAAGGATTCAACTGAAGCTGAAGTATGTGAACTTGAATACTTATTATTCAAGTTATTCGGAAGTTAACAATCACAATTGCGCATTGAAATAGAACAAATGATCACTTTATAAAAGCAGCGTGAAGCATTAAATCTGTGATTTCTGTTTCTTTGCCATGTTTCTGCTTTCTGTGACCTGTTAGCTGCTTACTTACTATCCACTTCACTAGGGACACCTGTTCAACTGCTCATTAACACCAATCACCAGTCAACTGGCAGCAACTCTATGCATTTAGGCTTGTGGACATGGTCTTAACAACCAACTGAAGAATGGGGAAGAAAGATCTGGGTGAACATGCTGGCGTTGTTGATGCCAGACAGGCTGGTCTGACAATTTCAGAAGCTGCAGATATGCTGGGATTTTCCCACTTAACCATAAGTATTTCTCCATAAAAGAGAAAATATAAAAAATGGTCCGAGGAGAATGGCCAGACTGCTTCAGCCTCTTGGGAACACTCGAAGAACATTACAACCAAGGTGTGCAGAAGAGCATCTCTTCTTGAACCTTAAAGCAGATGGGCTACAATAGCAGAAGACCACACGTGGTTCCAATCCTGTCAGCTAAGAACAGGAAACTGAGGCTATCATCACACAGGTTCCCCAAAATTGGACAATAAATGATTGGTAAAATGTTGCCTGATCTGATCAGATGGTAGGGTCAAAATTTGGTGTTAATAACATGAAAGGTTGCATCCATCCTGCCTGGTATCAGTGGCTCAGGCTGGTGGTGAAGGTAAGTGTGAGGGATATCTTTTGGCACATTTTGGGTCACTTTGCATCATCTGAGTATCATTTAAACACCAAAGCGTACCTGAGTATTGTTTCTGGCACACTGTACCCATCTTCTGATGGCTGCTTCAAGCAGGATAAAGCATCATGTCACAAGCTCAAATCATCTCAAACTGCTTTGTTGAACGTGACAATGAGTTCACTGTACTCAAATGGCCTCCACTGTCAACAGATCTCAATCCATCTCTGGGATTTTGTGGAACAACAGATTCACATCATGGATGTGCCGAAAGCAAATCCGCAGCACCCGTGTGATGCTATGATATCAATACGGACCAAAACCTCAGAGGAATGTTTCCACCACGTTGTTCAATTAAAAATTTCAAAAGCATTGAACCCTGTAGTAGCAAGGTGTTTTTAATAAAATGTCCAATGAGTGTCTTCTTGTAATACTTATTTATGAGTAATAAGACCTCTTTTTATAGTAAATGCTTTTACTTTATATATTTTTACTGACTACATTTTCAATGCAGGAATTTTGAAAATAATCAAATTTTATTCTGTTTAAATTTGTGCTTTTACTTAAAAACAGGCACAGAAATTATTTCCACTCTCGTTTCTGTCCTTTAAGTTGAACATTAACTTTGCACAGACTGGAATAGGTACCTTTGCTCTTTCAAAAAGTACAAAAGAAGTACCATTCAGCCCCACTAAATCTCTCTGACAGCTGAAGTTGTTCCCGTGTTACCTGTTTCTGTTGTTGGTGACTTGTTTGACTTTCATCTGGTTGTCTGGCAATAAGTCCCTGCAAAAACTAAAACCTGGCTCTTAAAGTCTGTGATTCTACAGAAGAATCTTCTTTTGTACGCATTGGCTAAACAAACAAAATGTAAGGTGTTATTAGTGAGGCTTAGAGATAACTGACGATAGGTTCTAGTTTCTTTCATATTAGTGGTGTCAAAGTCATTCATGTTCATGCCCCCCCCTCCGCTGGTTCTGGCCTGCAGGCTGTACACTTGACACCTCTGCTTTAGAAACAAAACTGACTTGGTCCTCTGGCAATATCTTCATATTTAAAAGGCATGTATCCTGCTCAGAAAAGGTCATCGGGTTTTCCTGTCCAGACACATGAGACAGCACATTTCTCAAACCTTTAAAAAAAAAGAAAAAGGAAACCCAAAACAACTTTGGACCAGTTTCGCAAATGGTAGAGCCGCTTTAGACCAATAGGTCTCAAATTGTTCTGGCATGCTCTCTTTAGTTAGTTTTGGCGTTTCAGTGATTAAAAAAAATTCAAATGAAAGTTTTAGAGGAATAACTTTCAAATTAATCTTAATTTACTCCAATTTTGTGTGTCTTCTCTTGTCTCTGCACTTTATTGAGACATCTACAGTTCAGTTCATACGTTTGAGGACAGTGAGGCCTTTTTTTTGCCTTTGTACACGACTACAGACTATTTAAATCAAACAATCATCATGTGATTTAAGTGCAGACTTTAAGCTTTAATTCAAGTGACTGAGCAAAAGTTTTCCATCAACTGTTTAGGTGTTACAGACATTTTCAGTGGCTCAGAAATAATTGGATAATTAACTGACAGGCCATTTCGTGTTCAGGTTCCCTGGTTGTTTCATAACAAATGAAGCAGATAAATGAGCTGAAGTTAAATCCAAGTGTTGATCTTGTCAGTGAAAAGTGAAGAATGACATTTTCTGGCTGAAAAAAATGTGGAAAAACTTTAAGAGTTGCTAAATCATCAATCACATTCCTGAAAAGAAGGAATGCACCGGCCAACTCAGCAATATCAAAAGATCTGAAAGACCACGGTAGACTGCTAAAGTGGATGATGACAGAATTATTTCCGTCTTTAAGAAGAACACCTTCATAACGTCCATCCAAGTCAAGGTGTATCTTTTTTTTTTTTTAGATCTACAATCAAGAGACGCCTTCATGTATGGAAATATAGACGGTTTACAACAAGGTGCAAACCACTGGTTACACTCAAGAACAAGGAGGACAGATTACAGGGTGGGCCATTTATATGGATACACTGTAATAAAATGGGAATGGTTGGTTTCATGAGTTATTTACAAGTTTCTCTTTGTTCACAGATGGGTGAACTCGTAGGGTGTCTTGCATTGAAATCTGCTGCAATGACCCGGTTACTGCGTTCACCAGATATCAACACAATTTCGATCCGCTCCTCATGTGTTAACCTCTTCAACATGTCAATGGCTGCGAACAAAGAGAAACGTGTAAATAACTCATGAAAGAATAAAGTTACGTTGAAACCGAGCACACCATTGCTTTTCTTGTGACATTACCAATAAGTTTGATGTATCACATGGCCGTCTTCCTATTGAAAAAACAAAAGTTGTATCCAAGATGGCCGACTTCTAAATGGCCACCATGGTCACCACCCATCTTGAGGTGTTTGCCCCCTCACATATACTAATGTGCCACAAACAGGACTTTAATATCACCAACCATTCCCATTTTATTACGGTGTATCCATATAAATTGCCCACCCTGTAGATTAGACTTTGACAAAAAATATCTGCAGGAACCTGCACGGTTCTGTTCTTCAGAGCGATGAAACTAAGATAAACGTGTACCAGAATGATGAGAAAAGAAATAGATGGAGGGAAACGGCTCATCTGAAGCCAGAGATCTGTCAAACATGATCGACATAGCGTTGTGGCATCGGCATGCATGGCTGCAGGGAACCAGGCTACTAGCGTTTAAGACTAATGCTGAGTGCTTCGCAGTGCTAATGAATAATGACCCAAAGCATACTGCTAAAGAAAAGTAAAGAAGTTGGGCATATTCTTGAATGGCCATGTCAGATAGCTGATCACAATCCAGCAGTGTAGCTTTTTTCAATAAATGCAAAACTGGAGGCAGAGAGACTCACAAACAAGCAGCACCTTCAGCAGAACATCATTAACTGCAAAGGATTTTCATCCACGTAATAAAAACAATTAAAATTCTGCTAGTTTGTTCAATTAATTCTGAACATTTTGAGAAAATGGGGGACTATTTATAAAAAAATACATTTAAAAAAGACTATAATTCCTGAACAATTAATGCTTTACTTTTGTCAAATACCTTAAATTAAAGCTGGAAGCCTGTGCTTCACATACTGATTCTTTGATTTAAAATCCCCTGCAGTGGTGTGCATAGACAAAATTAAAAACAAACAAACAAAAAAACCAAATCTGTGTCACTATCCAAAAACTTAGGGACCAAACTATAGTTTATCTTCTGCTTTATCTTCTGACTTCTCTAGAGGAGACATGGAAACGATTTTTTCCCCCTTTTAATACTGCTTCAGGTTTCTACTTCAACTATTTGCATAAAAAATGTCTGTGTTCTTCTTTTAATGATGAACAATTCAGATAAAAATTGACATGATGTAGCAGCCAAAACTTAGGGAAACGTGCCAACACCAGAGGGCACTCTGCTACAACAACAAACCCTGACTTCGCTGTGTTCAGTGCTTCAGCATGTAACAGGAGAAGCATGAGGAGGACTCAGGAAACAGGATGAAGGTGAATTAGGCTGTCTCCTCTCTGATTGAGCTAAACACCTTCACACTGCTTCTTTTACGGTGTAGAGACTTGTGCTGACAAATACACTGACTCATGCAAGATTATACAAGAAGGTCAATTTCTCTGTGTGTCCGCTGTGGACAAAAGTTTGAGGAGTGCAGTGGAGAGGGTGTGAATGTGTGTGAAAGCGAGAGGGAGGATTTTTTTTATTTTATATAAGTAGATGATGACATTTAATTGGAAAAGTTGCTTCAAATTTCCTCATTTCTGAAGTTCTTACTATTCAGTGCTGGAACTGTGATCTATGAGGAGGGTGGAAAGAACAACAGACTGTATTTTTATACAAGATTTGAGATAATTTTCTTCCTAATGGCGTAACATTTTATTGCCTTAACAAGACACCCACAAGTGTTTTATCTTCTCCCAGCTAGATGAGTAATCCTCTGCTTCACCTACACAACTTTTTTTTTCTTTTCTGTTTTTAATTTCTGAGACAGGATGAAGGCAAGATTTTGTCATTTCTTTAATGAGCCCTGGAGTGTGTTTATCAACCAAAAGGGGGATACACAACTATCTAAAGTTCATCTGTTCCTTTATGAAGCTCCAAATGACAACAACAGATGGCTCATGGCACTGAAGAAAACCCCTACAATTAAACAACCCCCTATGAGAAAGCACTTGGTCATGGTGGGAAGGAAAAACTCCCTTTTAACAGGAAAATATCCGCAAAAGCAGGCTCAGGGAGGGACAGCCATCTGATCCAGCTCTAAGGAAGGTTTTAAGCCTACTCTTAAAAGCAGAGAGGGTGTCTTGTCTCTTGAATCCAAACTGGGAGCTGGATCCTGCCTTTTACTTTTAGAAATTCAAGGAATCACAAGTAAGCGAGCAGTCTGAGAGCAAAGTGCTCTGTTAGAATAATAATGTACTATGAGGTCTTTAAGATATAATAGAGGCTAATTATTCACGACTTTGTATCAATTCAACATTGAGCCAATGAAGAGAAGCCAGTAATGGAGAATTGTGTCCAAAAATGCATAACTAATGGAAAATCACACCCCTATACGAGAGAAAAAGAAGTCCACACATGGGAGAAACAGGAAGCAGACAATGTTTGGCATTCTGGCTTGATAAATGACCTCAGTGTTCAATCAATTAACAAAATAGATGTCGGACTAATCCCTTCAGCAGTGAGATGGTGTAAAATCCTGTGGCACAGTCATGATCCTCAAGTCCCATTTAATCTAATACAGTGCATAATCCTTGAACATAAACTGCATAATAACATGGATGATGGATCTGTTCATGCTACCAGCATTACGGCTGAAGCTCGTTCTTCAGCAGGAAGGGAAAAAATGATGACAAAAGTGAGCCTCTATTTCTGCTTTCCCCATCACTTAGAAGATTAAAAACCCTACACTCCCGCCTCAGGAGGGCCACATCAGACTGGAATCAGATACGAGTCTCTCAAAGGAGAGCTCAGTGACTTTTTAATGGACACTTTCCCCTCTGGGAAAAATGTCTATTACGGGTTGGACACCTTCTCCTCGGATAAAAATGTCTTTAATCACAGGAGAAAAGTACGCAGAGTCAAAGCTGAGAATATGAAGCCTCTTGTCCTGAGGGTGTGCTCTGGATCAATGGCACTGCTTCAAACTGCACTGTTTGTTCATGAAACAACGCTCAATTGCTTTGGAGTGTGAAAGAAGAAAGAATGAAGGCGCAAAGTCAGAAACAAAAATAACATTTTTTTTTCTTCCTGGCGTTTTTAACACAGAACGTGACTCAGACGTTAATCGTTTTTGTCGAGATTAAAAAAAAGTTAAATAAAGGGGCTGCACGACAGTTTCTTCTTTGCAGTTTCACTGAGCTTCATTCAGATGCATCACAGATGGCAGACGAACAGGATGCATTGAAAACGGTGGCTCACCCGCAGTGAGGGAACACTGAACTCCAGCAGACATCTTTTTTTATTCATCATGTCACACGCCCGAGCCTCAGTCTCAGCCAAAATAGGGAACAGTAATGAAAAAGAGTGCACAGCCTCCCACATCCCTGCTGGATACCTTAGCAGAGCTGCGAGTTTGGCACAGCCCAATAAAATGTGTGGCATGAAAACTCTCTCTGATCTGGAGCAGGTATTGACAAGCTCAGACAAAGCTTTCCTACATTTAAAGCAGGACTCATCTGCCTACCAGATGTTTCATTTTAGGGGTTTTGGTTTCAGCTGCCGCATGGTGTTCATTATGATGATGGTTTAACAAAAATGTGACAGATCGTCACAGATGGAGGAATAGATGACCGCTACCCTTCAATGTCCAAAGGAAACAGCACAAATAAAAGGTGAAGTTAAACGCCAGGTGGTGCTGCACAAAAAGAGCACCAAGGCTGGGTTTGGGTGAAGACTAAATGTTTTGATTTTACACCCTGAGATAAAGCTGTGCTCTATTTTTCTAGAAAATGTGAGAAGGGGGAACAAGGAAAGAAAAGAAGAAATAATAAAGTTAAGAAGTAGATTTAAGATTGATGACCTCTCCTCCAAAATGAAAACTAGTCATGCGTGATGACATGTTGGCACTCAAAAGATAAATAGAGTCCATTTATGTATTGCTTTTTTAGACTTACTGATCATTTAATGTGCTTTAAACTACAACATACATTCACCCACTCCTTCGCTTTCTAAGAAGTATTTACAGCAGCTTCTTAGAGCATCTTTTCCAAGGACACTATGTTTTGCGGACTGGAGAAGCCGGGGATCAATTCTCTGATCCACTGATTTCTTGAGCTGCAGTTGCTATATAAGTTCTCTATTAAACACTCTGTTCTGTGGCACACTGAGGTGTGCAGATGAGCAGCCTTCAGTTTTCCGAATTGGTATTATGAGAAAAATGAACCGGACTGCTCTGTGGAGTTGCTGCTGATGCACCAGCAAAACAAAGTTAATGAGACAGTGGGGTTTTTCACAGTCATTTATTGTACATTAAAACATTTCCCACAAACCTCCAGTGGCAAAAGCTCACTAGAATATATTCACACAATGACGCAAGGGGGCCCCTCATCAAAAGACACAATCATCATAATTATCATTAAAAGTGTCATAGATACTATCGTCATTTTAACCATTTGCATCACTGTCACCAGTAACATCACCTCACAATAATCTCCTTCTTAATATTTAACATAAAGTCTTAATGAAGCAGACAGCACAAGGGTCTGCAACAAACTGGGGTCAAGTTTTGTTTTAACCTGGGGGGGTTACTCCAAGGAGGTTTTCCCTAATAACAGATCGAAGAGAGAAAAATAACCCACCGTGTTATCTGGGGGCATTTTTGTTGGGTATTTGAGGCGTGTCAGGTGTTACTCAGCCACATCAGATAACTGGTGAATAACTCGCAGGCCCCTGCAGATCTGTGCAAGCTAAGACAAGCGCACAGAGTCATCTGCAGAGTCACAAAATTTGACCCTAGTTTGCGTCATACTGCAATCACATCCTACAAAAACAGGGGCACTGCCCCGATTTTTCTTTTGCACGGACAAAACAAGAGGACACACATACAAATGCAAATGTGTACAGAGGCAATGGAAGGTCAAACTGATCCTTTTTTTTGTTCATTTGTAGATTTCCCGCAGAAGAAAAATCTATTAAGCTCTGCTTGATAGCAGGGTATTTTGCAATAAACATTTTGGCCGCTCCGTGGGTATGCCTGGATGGCCAGATGGGTGTTTATCAACCACAACCAAAGCTGGATTTAAAATTATAGCTGCAGCAGGCTGCACAAACACACCCGTGAACATCCCCTCCGAGCGCCTCACGCGTCTCTCAGTGTGCCGGAACTGGCCGAGGGACAAGAGCCTCTTAGAGCAGATTCTGCTCGACTTGTGTTTAACTAATGATAAACAAGAGCACTTGAGGCACGTGTCAAAAACACAAGTGAGCCTCTGAGGACTTCTCAGTGATTCTAATCACAGCGACGGCGGCGGCAGCAGCTTTGGGAATGCAAGTCACAGGAAATATCGTATTACTGCTCGCGTTCATCCATCCATCACCTTTTATTTGATAATTAAAAGTTCCTAAAATGTACAGTTTACACAAATGATAGGATTTAGAATAACAAAGCGAACAACTGGTCTCAGAACTGATCTATAATGGTCAGATTTTCACATCTGAGAATTTATGCATTTGTCTCTGTTCAGTTCAGTATGATTTACAAATGTTTTTGACATCAAGACAAATGATCAAACGTCAGGCGTTGTGTAACTTAAACATGATCCAGCATGATGAGTTTTTTAAACTACTGATACTTTATACACACACACACACACACACACACACACACACACACACACACACACACACACACTCATTTCCACCAATGAGCAGCATATGTCTGCACAACCTCATCACCTCAGCGGCCTATGGACTTCTATAATCATTCATTTAGGTGCTGGTGCACACAGAACTGGAGCTTTCTACACAATGATAAAACCTGTACAGACACATGGATGTAGAAGGAACTACCATGGTCTCAGAGACAAGTCAAAAAAAAAAGTGCCAGCAGACTTGACGAGCAGATCGCTGTCCAATCAAAAGCCAAAATAGGCGCCAAATGCTGTCAATCACATTCCACAGACAAAGCTAAGCCAACTGTACAGCGCAGAGAAGACAAGTGACTGGTATCCACTGTCCACTTGTTTGGACAGGGAGAGGGAGGGAAAGAGAGAAGGACGTCAAGTCTGAAAAGCCTGAAGCTTGATACAGAGAGCAGAGCCCCCTGGGAGTGTGCAAGGCGGGCCTTAGACAGTTACTTTAAAACTGAGGATAACTTCTGCTGCCACAGACCTCAAAATAAGCCCAGGGGTCCCCACTATCTCCATTTAATGCCATCTTTTTCATGAAAGATGCAGAATGAGGCTCAACAGCAGGTTGTACCTGTACAGTCACTTCAAGTCAAAAAGAGAAGAAGAAGGAGAAGAAAAAAAAAATGAAGTTTTTAGTTTTATGAGCAACATCGAGCACAATTCCAACACCGAACTGAAGGAAATAAGTATTTCAAACACCCTATTTAACATTTTGAAAGTGACTTCTTAAACATCTTTTGAAACACGTGAAACCCGTGGATTCATCAATGACAGATTCATCTGTCAGGACAACTGCGATCACAGAGGCGAGCAGCTCTTAAAGGCGTACTGTGTTGATTCGCAGTGGCTGCACATTCTTGCCATTAGCGTGACTCTGGCCAGGGCTGAAGTAGGGGAAGACCTTGGGGGGGAATTTCTCTCGGTAGGTGTAGAGCCAAGACATGTCGTCTGCGTTGTAGAAGATGAGGAGGCCTTTGGGGTAGTCCAGGAACACCCCCACCTTCTCCAGCTTGCTCTTGACATTGAGACGGGTCCAGGGCTCGGTGCAGGCGCTGTACTGGTTCCCGTCGTGCATAACGATGCAGTAGAAGCCGCGGCTCGGCTGGATCTGGATGCTGCCTTTGCGACTGACTGTCTCGCTGGCCACGCCGATCATCCACTGCGTCTTCTCCGACACCATCACCTCCCAGTAATGAACGCCAGACGAAAAGCCCTCTGCACCCAGAACGGACACCTCGACATCAAAGCGCCGAGGGGAGTCCTGCAGAGGCTGTGGATGGAGATTCCCGTAGGCCACGATGGTGCAGTCGTCTGAGAGAATCAGTCTTTGGTGGGCTGTGATGGGGTCGAGGGTCAAAGCTGCTGGCACTGAAGAAAGAAATGAACAAGAGCGAACATTTAATTTAGTTTTAGATTTAACCCTGAAAAGAGACTGAACAATGACAAATAAAACAAAAAGTAAAAAAAAAGAAAGAAAACAAACACATTAATATGTTATGACTCAGCTTAGCCAGACAGAAAAGCAAGGACAGCAGTGTTATTCTCAGCAAGTCCGTTTGCTCCATCATGCTGCCGCTGCGGGAACAGTTTTGTGCTGAGGCAGTGAGTGAAAACTCGAAGACTGCTGGTCACTTTGTAGGAGAGGTGGGGTCAGGGTGATGAAACAGAAAAGTTACCATCGATTTCATCATTTCGATCACAAACTGAAAGTTGGAACAAAAGTTTCGGCTTCATGCTCCGATTCTGATTTGCAGTACTTTGCAAACAGTTTTGAAAAAGCTTAAAACTTCAGATCCTTCTTATCCATCAGGGAGGCTTCTGATCAGTCCCAAATTTATTCTGCTGCATGACAACAAGCTCAAACCTCCAGGCAGAGTTATGAAGAACTGTCTTCAGGATTTGTGGTTGCTGCTGTTTTTTAAAGGCACAAGATGGTGACAGCAGATATTGTAATTAGGGGCATGATTTTGGAGGGTAACTGATACTGCAACAACGTGGCCATATGTTGTCCATGGTAACAATGACAACCAGCCAATCTGGGATAAATCACAATTTCTCTGTTTGCCTTTATTTGGCGAATTGAACCTCTAGTGTTTGCATTATTATCATCATCATGATCATTATTATTATCATTATTGAGTTTCTTATAAGTTAGTTTCTAAAAATGATTCGGGGGCTTAATTTTTGTGGAATCTTTCTAACATCTGAGTGAAAGCCCAGAGATACCAGTTTCATAAACTTTATCAATCCACACTCACCAAGCTGTGGAATTAAAATTTAATGAACCAGTTAGTTAGAAATGCAGCAGCTGTGAATGTGGCTGACAACCAAAATCATTTGGTTTGCTCAGATGCTAATCGCTGTTAATTCAACAAAGCTGGTCAATGCCGATGTTTGACCAATAATGTCCCACTAAAGAAAACTTTTGTGACCATGTGCAGTGACCCTGGGATCTCGCTGCCTTTGATATGAATGCTTTACAGACCACTTTCAAAGAGTTGCAATCAGTCTGCTAACAGTTTGTGACTGAATAGGGCCAAAACGTCAATTCTAAGTAATCATGTCACAGACAGGTTGCGCTGATCAGTGTGGTTTTACTCAGATTGCTAACATGTTGCCTCCAATCTATCTGGATTTGTAAATTAGACGTCAATTAATTTCAAACCTTCATCAATCTGTCTGAGACTGCAGTGAGTCCAAGTTGGGGTGTGACTGTTTGCACAGGTCACATGATGGGAAGCAACCTGTCTCCAATTGCCTTATAACTGTAAGTCTTTAATGCAGCTACATTTGATTGGCCACCAAAGGAGGGCTGAATGCAATCACCAAGTCTGAGAAACCAGATTTTTCCTAGTGCTAGAAGCCATTTTCACTAGGAGGCGCTTTAGTGTGCCTGAACCATGAAACGTAACTTTCTTGTTGTACATTTCTTTTTTGCAAAGCAGACTCTGGTCAAGGTTGGCTCTTTCAATAGCCATACAGAAGAGAAGCGAAACGGACAAATAAATCCTAAAATGTCTGCACTCCAAGCTACTACTGAGTTAAAGTAAGAGGCATTGTGTTATCTTTTGGGAAAACCAAGCATTTAACCCAAACAACATTACAGTATGTATGTATAATTGCTGCCAGAATTGGAGAAGGTGACCAGAGCCCTGGCCTGTGGTAGAGGACGAGTAATGGGTTGTCATTATATGGCACACCCCACTGCAGCTCAACTCCTATTTCAGGAACATGACCCGTGTGCATGTGAGTGTGCGTACACTGTGATGTCGTCTTCATAATGTGTTTTTACATTCTTGTATACATCATATACTTCAAAAATGAAGTGTTCTCATGAGTCTGCACAGGATGCGACCATGTAAAGAGAAGAAGCAGTAATTACAGGGATGGGAGGAGCAGCTTCAGCTCACAGCCCTGCTCGTCTGTAGGAGGCGGGTCTGCAAACGTTTAGTTATAAGGGAAGCACTTCAGGCCAAACAATAACATCTTGTTCTCTTTGCCCTCTTTTATATGAAGCAAATTCAGGAAAGAGAGGGAAGGGCAACTTTCCAGTTCTCCCGTATTTATATCAGCTGGGATAAATGGAGGTGAAATGTCTGGCAGTCTGCCAGTGGACAGCACAATAGCTTCTTCACACAATGACATCTGCAGTGTTTGTTACAATCGAGTCATTAAAATTTCATAAGCGGAGTGCCTCTGTGTGTCATATGAAGAAACATGAAGGCAGACACACACGAGGAGACTCCATTTCCCCGCTGCTGAACATGAGGAAAAAAAAAAATAGGAAAAGAGAAAGGAGGGGAAAAAAAAAAAAATGGCACAGGGTCTGGTAGTTATTTCTGCTAACCCATCAGTGACAACAAGGGATGATGGGAAGAATGTCTTTGTTGCATCTCTGGCAACTGCTGGTGATGGATCGTAACCAATTGTTCCATTTGGCAGGCAGTCAAGGGAGGCCAAGAAAGTGCCCGGCCTCCACTCAGCCAGCAACAGGCTGAAATGAGAGAATTGATTGAGTAAAAAAAAAAAAAAAAAAATCCTCAGCACATTATTTTAAATAATCTCCTCTGAGTGAGTGATGACTGTAGGGCAGAGATGGCAGAGCTCCTCTCAGGACCGTAAACACAGAAGGACATTACCAACCTGCAGGTTCGATTACAGACGAGAAAGAAGCTCAAAAGCTTCCCAGAAATATTAATGCTGGATCTTCCAACACTCTATATTTGTGAAGAAAATTAGATTATCAACCTATTCTAGGCTCCATCTTCTATGGAAGATGTGGTTACTTGTTTTCTATCCAGGTTAGTTGAGATGATTAATTCCTTTCTAATATCCTTGGGTAAAATATAAACACAACAGCTAGAAACCGGGTGAAAAGAGTAAGTATGGCTGTGTCCAAACACCACCAAAGCCAGAAGCCAGCTCTTTTAATTTCTCTGATTAACATGTAAAGTCTTGTCTGTTTAATATGGACAAATAAAGTATAACCGGCAATTTGTGGTTTTAAAGTCTTAGCACAAAGTCAAACAGGCCAAAAAAGCTTTAAAACAGGAACAGACAGCCACACAGAAAACAAAGTGCTGCTTTTAAACTGATTTAACAAACATGCAATGTAAATGAGAGCTTTAGAGGGGCTGCTAGATGGATTTTTTTTCAGTTATGCACAAAGCAAGACAAGCTGTTTACTTCCACTGTATCTGAGAAGCTAAGCTAGCCACTGTCTAGACTCATTTAGTGGTAGGATGTGGGAGCGGCACTAAAAGCAAGCAACATCAAAAGTGAGTATTCACTCCTTTAACACCTGTATATTTACTAACATGGCTGGGTACATCTACATATAAGCAAGGCTCATTTAAAACTTTGAGATCTTTTTACTTTACATAAAATTTAAGATCATACTTGAGTTTGAAATGCACATCAAATGTCAAAATATACAAAAAAACAAAATCCCACTCTTATTGTGTACAATCTCGTTATAATTCTAAGCTACGTTGCATTGGCTCAGTTTTGAAACACCTTGGACACACAGCACAGTTTGCTTCAGGCTTTTAGTGCTTTTAGCGCAGGAGTAATAGTTATTCTTATGCCATTAGTTGTTCAGCTTGTATCTTCCCATGTCCAGAGACTAACGAGCAGGTTGGCTAGTAAAGCTCTTCTTCATCACCATCTGGCCTAAAATGTCCACCTCCTTTGGGTCAGTCACACTAGATTAAAAATAGGATGCCAACGTCCTTGTAACTAGGAAAATAATTTCTGGTTACCTGGTATTTGCATTCAGTGACTAACTGCAAGTACCTGCAGGGATGCAATTGCACAGATCGTCTTCACACAATGAAGACTTAAAAAGCACAGCTGAAAATCAGAGTTGTGATTTCTGTTGACAGACAATCATCATAATATAATATAATATAATATAATATAATATAATAATGCCAACTTGGCCCAAATCAATAACAGACATTACATTTTTTGCTGCCTTGATACCAAAGTTGCTTTGAAGATGCAGACCTGGTTCCCATCTTTCAAGCAACAACTTTTAAAGGCAATAGGTCAACCTTTTCCAAGTTCATTGCACACAGTTGCAATCATTTTTGTCAGGTTGCATTTCCCTGGTGTAGATATAGCATAAGGTGGGATCGACAACAGTTAAGTTATTTAAAGTACCTTCAGCCTACTTAAATCATTTCTACACATTTTTACATATATAAGCCTGAATGAGTTAGCGAAACAGTAAAATGTGTTCAAACAGTGAAAACAGCAGCATTTTGTTTTTGGAAATTCCCACATAATGACAATAAGAACAGACTCATTCAAACTGAAATTAAGACAAGACTAAGGATTTGAAGGCACCCATCGTACCTGGTGAAATGTCCTGGAAGAGTGATTTCCATATTGTATACTGTAACGGACCCATGTACTTTGATGTCGGGAAGTCCTCATACGTTAGGTTGGTCTCATGAATCTTCCCCTTGATCCTGAGTCAGAAAGAGAGATCAATAACAGTCCAAATCCAATTTGCTGCTTTCCCCCCGCCCTTAATAACACTGCCTGTGGTGTTCAGACCACAACATTGACCCCTTGAGTAATAAATCTACTTTGTGTGTTTTAAATATGCCATTAAGCAACTGACAAACTACTTCATGAATCTCAAGGCACAGGGATAAAAATAAATAAATAAAAATAATAATCACAGTACAGTCAATACGGACCTCTACACGAATCACTCAGAGCACTTACATGAAGTTCAGAGATCAGGCAAGCAATCGAGTGAGTTGGTTAACAGTGTGAAATCTTCATGGGACTTTCCTACGCTTTTGAGCTCTTCTATTCAAATGCTATTTTTTTAAGGCAACCTATGTCAATGTGCTAATTCTTCTTCCTCCTGTGTCAAAACAAGATTTTACATGTGTTTTCGACATCTAAGATCTTGAGTTCCTCTTTCTTTATCCCACAGAAATATTTCTGTGACTCATCTTGAAATTGAGAGCGCAAACTTTTTTCTTCTGTTATCTGATCACAAGGTGATTTGGGTCAAGTAGCTACTGTAAGCCATAAAAGAAATGACTGTAAGCTTGCAGAGAGATGGTACGGGTCACAGAAGTGCTGCTGGATCTGCATTTACAAGAACAGCATGTTTCAATTCATCTCCAGATCAATGCAGATGGGGGCTTTTTTTAAACCATGACCACATCTTATATTTTAAGAACACTTTTGCACTTTAATCTGAAGAAAATATTTCTAGCAAATGCCAAGTGAAGTGTGCACAAACAAACAGCCTTTTACATACACAACTACATGTATGGACAAAGTGACAATTTCTTTACGTAGAGCCCATTGTACACCTCTGAATTTTGCACACTTCACACTTAGTCAAACCAGAGGAAAGGGTGTTTAGGGAGACTTCAAGTACCACAAAACGATACCATGATATTATTACAAAAGAGACTGAGATGGATCAGTGCAAGTATCTTAAGAAATCTCCTTTATAAATTATTTACAGGCTCAATGTTTCTGATAATGAAATTATTGTCGGTCTAACAAATATAAACTTGTTAACTCAAGTATGAACAAACTGATACAGTTTGTCTTTCTGTATTAAAATGATGATTTTCTTGTTTGGACCATTTGAGTCTATAATAAAGATGGATTGACTGACAATTTGCCCGCTTACACTGATTTAGTCTAAAGTACAGGACAAAATGTTAGGACAGAAGTATTACGTGACTCTCCTTTTAATCTTTCAGTTCAGGTGTTTTCATTCCTGTTGTTAAAGGTGTATAAACCTAACCACGTAGCACTGAAACACTGAAAGAATGGGTCGCTCTAACAAGCTCATTGAATTCCACAGTAGTACTGTAATAGAACGCCACTGTTACAACAAGTCAGTTCATGAAATTTCTAGATGTCTAGATATTTGATGATCATCTGTAAGTGGTGCTATTGTAAAGTGGAAGGTTTTAGGAAATACAGCAAAACTCAGCCACGAAAAGGCAGACCACAAAGTTACAGGGGAAAGGCGCACAGTGCAGAGCTCCAATCCTCCTCTGGCATTAACAGGAGAACAAAAACTGTGCGCTGAGAGCTTCATGACATGGCTTTCCATGGTTGAGCTTCTGCTGTTGTAATGTGTTGGTGGTCTAGTACGTTCTTTATTGAAGCCACATGTAGCTCATGTAACAAAACTACATGACAGAAAAAAACAAAGACCTTTGTAAGGTGCCAGGCCATCATGAGCCTCATGGCTATACTCCTACTGGGGAGACCAACATCATTTCTGTTCTTCGTTTCTCTTTTTGTTAGTATTTTTGTTCCTTCATCTTCTGTGTCCACATTAACAATTGACGATGTGACCTCTAAATTAAGACCAACTTGGCTTTCTTATGACTGTATACATCTCCTAATAATGTTTTTAATGTTTTTTATTTTCAAAACTGGTGCCAAAATAGCTCTTACCTCTACCTTTTTAAAAATACATCAGGATTATATAATATACTGTCATCATTTAGACTCACTACAATACCTTTTATTCCCCCACATCAAACAACATTGCTGCTCAACATTTTGACATAGCCTGTTCCAAAACGAACCCAATAAAAGGTTGAGGGAGTTGTGCCAGTCCCTTCATTCGATATGTGCCCATGTTGGATTTTCAGTGCTTCATTTCATGCCCTCTTCAGTTCCCGGGACTGTTTCCAGCTCATAAAAATCTAAACAAAACAGTATTGGCCAGCTCTCATTTGACACCACATTTGTACCAAACTCTAAATTTAAGGCATCCTTGAGTTAATTAAAGCTTTGCCAACTCTATAGTCAACCTTATCAAGACAATTTAAAGATATTAAACTGTTCAATTAAATCATACTCAAGCGCCACTCCCAGATTAAACATTACAGCTGGTTTATTGCAGCGCTAATGCTCCATCTGCTCTGGGATTAGCCACTGCTGTTACTCAAATCTGTACTTTCTCCTGAACGTCAGCACAAGCAGAACACACATTTGGCATGTTCTGAGATACTACTTCCATATACCTGAATCCTCTCTCGTATTTTCTTACTGCACTACAATACATTTTGAGTGCGAGACAGAGGGGAAAAAAAAGGAAAAAAAAGAAGCACCTCTCAGATGTGACTGCTACACCCTCCAGGAAGTCGTGTCGCCCTGTCTCATTCAGGCGCTCCTGCAATATCTGGATGCCCTCCTTGACATCTCTCAGCTGTTGACTGTAGCGCTGGATCTTATGCTCAATGTCGGACAGTTTGCGGGCCGTGTCCATCTCCAGCTCCTCCAGCATGCTCTTCTGACGCTCGCGCAGGAATCGATGAAGGCGCTCAAATGCGTCACCGATAGTTGCCCGCAGACTCTTGGCCGAGGACTGAAAAGCAAAAGACGGTGGGAAAATTAAACCCCTCTTGGCTGGGCTATTTGAAAATGTCATTACAGGATTGTGAAGCAGACTTCATACTGTAGTTAGTGAGTGATTCAGTCACAACAGTCTAACTCTTAATTAGACATGGGTCAATAATTCAAGGGCTTACACAGTACTCTAAATTGTGTTAATATTGCATTAACAGCCATTCATTGATTCAGCTTGTACATGTATTGATTTTAAGTGGCTCTCTGAGAGCATGTGTACAACCTCACAGGGAGGAAACAAACAGGTCTGTTTTATATTACTGTGATGAGGAGAAACAGGAGCACACACTAATAGAAATAACCCCAACAGATGACCAGGAGGTCACAAAGGACATCTTGTGGAGGAAGTCGACCGACCGCGAGATCGGTGGAGAGGCTACTGCAGACAGTCATTGAGTGAACCGAGCAGTTGACAGAGAATGGCAGATTGGAAGAACTGGAGAAAATGATTTGTAGCTTAACAGGAAGAATGAGAAGATGGACATCAAAGAGAATTAATCATCTGAGTGTTAGCAGCTGGAGTGTCAGAGAGGCAGAACAAAGGGATGTGACGTAAAACCCAGAAATTGCACTGAGACGAGGGGAGAGATTTCAGTTTGAAACTTCTGAGCATGATTTCATTAAAACTTTTATTTTTCAAATAGTCATCATTTTAATGGAAAAAAATTGAACTTGTGTTTGCACACTGACTGAAAAGAAATCCAAACATCTGCCCATCACAGAGCAATTCAGAATTAGAGAAAATTAATGACCTCAGAGGAATCCAAAAAAGAATTTCAGATGAAAGTCGTCTCTAAGAGGCTTCGATGAATATTTTGCCTGATCAGAATTTCCTCTGATCTTTACAGGACGAGCTGGGTTTTGGAACTATCATCTGGCTCTTTTTTTTTTTTTGTAAATTACGCTCGCCTGAAAATTCAATCAATCCTCTTTAAACAGCAGGCATGTCTCTCTGGGGCTTTTCACAGGCGAGGGGCAGGTATTCTTAGTCTGCCTGTGAGAACCTGTTAACATGACTCTGAGTGCTGTGGCATTAAAGTGAGCTCCAACACAGCCCTCCTACCTAGTTAAGAGTTGAAAACTGATGGTGAGGAGGAGGACTGCAGCAGCCCAGCTATCAGTCACACTGACGTGTTTGCTGTTTTGGCCCAGCAGGCTGCGATGTCTGTGATGGCTGTTTTGCAGCCCTTGGAGACAGCAGGCTGGATACCTTTCCTGGGAGCAAGTGATTATCAAGAGAATCCCCGGCGGGCGTGTGAATGAGAATGTCGGTCCTTCACGTGGAGACCCTCCGCAGCAAACGTGAGCCAAGGTATCAAAATTGGAGCCACATATAGGTAAAGGCCGACCTGCTGGAGGGATTATTCCTCTGTGTTGGTACCAAAACTAAGATGGCAGAAAGGTTTAATGTTAATGCAACTGACATGTGAAGAAATGCAGTAACACAATGAGCTTACATTAAGCCATGTGTATGCAGGACTCATGCACTGGACCACACCAATCCTTAAACTTGGCCTTCATTTAGACTTAAACTGCACAACTGTTAAGTTTCATGACTTTGCTCTGCATGGATTCTCTTTGCTGCGATGGAGACTACACCCACACGAGGTGAACGCTGCCAGCTACACTACTGCGGTTGCAACCTCTCTTTCAACAAAACAAATAAGCAATGCAAGGAGACATTTCATTGTCAGCTCCCTAAATGCATCAGAGATCGATATAGTCACAGTGCAGCCCTCTTCCAGGCAGAGCACTCTGTACAAATGGATGTAAATCTAATGAAATCAGCTCACTTCCAAAGACAAGGCGGGGCAGATAAAAGGCCTGCACGTAGCAGTTAGAGCGATGAAATAGACAGGCCAGGCTCGCTCTGGCAGGTCTCGGACACTGAGGTGAGTTGTGTGGTGGCAGACAGTGCATACAAAAACGAGAGAGAAGACAAATGTACTCCCTGAATAACAAATAATGCTGACGGCGGCAACACAGTCAGAGCTCCTTACCTGGTCAATATCAGTTATAGGAGAGAGGAGCGGTGTGTGTGAGAGGTCAAAAGACTGACATATTGAGCAGATGTTCACAGCTCCCTGATTAAAACATGGTGTCTAGATTAAACAGTCACTCAATAAACCAGTTTATGCATTGGAACTTAACTGTCAGTCGAAGCGGTAAGAAGGAAAGATGCATGATCAGTGGCTGAAAAAGTGCACATACTACCCAGAGCTTTCCCTTTCATTTCTTGTGCTGCTTGTAATGAGGAAGTTTTACTGTGTCAATTTGGATGTCTAAAATGGAAACAAGATTTCTTGCTTCTCTAAGTATCTTTGAAGTCTTTTCAAACTGACATGTTTGGGGATTTGCTTCTTCAAGCTATTATCCTAATTAGTTACTTTTTCCGGATTAATTGTTTCGTCTTTGAAAATGCCAGAAAACAATAAACAAGCCTAAAATCTTGTTAATATCATTGCAAACTGAATTTCTTTTTGGAATTTTTGAATGCCAAATTATCACTATTTTAAAAAGGCTTTATGAATGATATGGATCATGGAAATTACCTGTAGTTGAAACTCTTGTTTTTTTGTTTTTATAAAGGAGAACCGTCACAGTACCTTGGTCTCGGTGAGTTGTCTCTGCAAAAGCTGCAGGGCCTCAGTGTGTCCCCTCTCACTGTCCTGCAGGGTGGCCAGCTGCTCCTTCATCTCCCTCTGCAACACAGACAACAAAACACAGATCAGCGACTAGTAATTGGACTTCAATATGAAAGAACTGTTGAGCTTAACTCAATTGTGAAACGTATTTGAAAGATTTCCCTTTCCATTTAAACCAATCAGCTTCTGCTTGCTTCCGGTAAAGTCTCAAAAACACCATCAGTCACGTTGAACTAATGCTAATCATGTTAGCAGACCAGTATTTTTCCAACTCTGTGATACTGTATTTAAATTGTGTTATTTGCGTAAGAAATCGCTTTTGATTGGGTATGAGGCAGCAAAGATTTAAGCTGCAGCTTAAACAAACAATCCAGACGGAGAGTGAGATATAAAAGAAATAAACTGAAATCTCTGGAGACACTGGGCTCTGTCAGACAAAAACTGGGTGTCATCTCTAGTCAGACACATGCTGGCAGAACCTGCACTGCTCAGCCACCTCCAAGTCTCCCTAAGGCAATTGGCTCTGCGGGAAATGGCTGGGATGTCCATTGTCACGAACGGTGCAGAGTTTTTAAGCAGGTTTCACTTGCCAACAACACCGGTGTTTCAGGTTTTTGGATAAAGGCATTTTAGCTGATGCAATCCCTTAAGCACAGACATCAGTAGACAAATCACCTGCATCAAAAACAATGATCTGACCGATGAACTGAGATAAAAGCCGTCCAAAAACAAGCCCAGAAATGTCTCATGCAGACACATTTCCACAAAAATTGAATAAGCAATGATCCCCATGCAAGCAGGGAAAGGACTAACCTGTGTTGCTAGTGTGAGCAACAATATCTATATATTAAAAAAAGCAGACATTTTTCTTTAAAAGAATTAGGGCACAATGGACCTGGAAAAATCACACATTCTTTGCAGGATGTTAAAACAGGGATAAAACAACACCAGACACTAAACAAATCCAAAATAACAAGGAGGAATTATCTTGAGACGCTTAACACCTCTTAACATGAGAAGATGAAGAAGGGTCACAGTTTTGAAAAATTAATTGAATTACGATATTGGGCAAGCTGGACATATATTGGTAATAACACTGACCTTGTTGACTGAAAGAACATATTTGGTGCCATTCTGTTGCCAAAGACAGGCTTTAAAAATGTTCAGTTATTTTTTTTTATAATATAATTGCTTTTAATTCCCTGGCAAATAAGGGTAAACAAACAACAAAAAACAACAAAAAAGAGCATGCATCTGCATTGGTTAACAGTTATTTAAGCATCAGCATTAGTATCTGCCCAGAACTGCACCATCAGTGCATCACTAGCACCAACTGCTTTGATTCAGGGGAAATTAAAACTAAACTGAATCAAAGGACACAACCAAAAGCCTCATTTATTTCAAGGCCCCCAAGTTAAGCTTTCCCGCTGCCTGGTGTATCTGCTTGAGTAACCTGTGTGCCCCCTTCTCTGTGATCCACTAAGTGTCACTTCCTTTGAACACCAACTGCAGCAAAAATCCAGCAAATGGAACTGTCAGCTTAGAGAGGCTAATAAAACAACCGTCACTCCTCACTACCATCCAAGCCTGTCTGACAGGGAAAAAAATAAATAAAAAATTACTGATTCGAGTATTTTTTCCTACGACGGGACAGGAAAAATGAATAAGAATCCATTTAGCAGAAAATTTCTGACCTTTGTTATGAGTTGCAACTAAAAGAAGCAAATGTGGGCTGGGGAAATGAAGCATGTTTCTTACCAAGGACAGGAACAGAAAACAATGGATGGTGCAGAGGGGGAGTGTGACTCTCCATGTTAATGATCGGAGTGCGGCAGGCTCAGCAGGCTCTCTGCCTCATCGCTACGCGTTTGTCTGCAGCGGGTCAAAGGCCACTCCCACACATTGAGATAGACCGGCACTGACAGAATAAAATGAATAAATAAATAAATAAATAAATAAATAAATGCTCCACCACTTATCTGCTGCACGCTGACTGACCGGTCAGGGAAGGGCAGCTTTAACTGTTGCTGCTGTCACAGCGTTTAGATGGATGTACAAACAGGAAACTCCACATCTGTTGAATCCTTCTAAATAAATATACAAAAAAACAAAACAAAAAAAACCAAAAAAAACCAAAACCCCACAACCTTGGTGAAAACATTTTAATTCAAGGCCTTGAATCAAATGTGCAATTACTTAATCCTTTTTGATCTTCCAAAAGCAGAAACTGTCCTTCAGATGAAGATTTTATGAGATGATATCAAATGGAAACCGGAAAGAGCTTGTACACGGGTACCTACAGAAAAAGATGGCCTGTGCAGGTGTGTGTGTGAGTATTTGTGTGTTCTCTGTGGAGGCGTCTCTTTCCTGTCCATCGAATCTGGCCAACACAAGTCTGACATGACATTTTCCCCAGGACGTCGAGCTGCAGGAAATGGGGGTCACAGCTTGGGGATTATAAATCTAAAACTCATTTCATCCTGCTGTCATTCCCTTCGTCCTCTTACTTTCCTGTCATATTAGCAGCTCCTGGGCAGATACATAGAAGTAAATCAAATAATATAGAATAGTCTATACCGCACAACAGTCTCTATACCGCACAACAGTCTAAACTATTTGCACGTTTTCCACAAAAAACAAAAAATGTAAACGAGCTTTAAAATTCCTCAAAATTTCCGTTCTGTAGCTCGGATTTACAGAGCATTATTGCTAGACTCGACAAAGAGGCGAACAAAACAACATGCAGTCGCGCAGTGTCGCAGCATGAATAATAAAAAGCTCACAGGATGAAGAACTTCCTCTCACACACAGACAAGAGGAGCTTCCAGTTATTTCATTCACACATAGTGACAAGGAAAAAAAATAAATAATGAAAACTTGGAATTCATATTCTTCCTGGAAGATTCACAGAATGCAGAGCCAATATGCGTTTTGGGCTCTAATTACACTGGGATCCTTTTCATTTGTTTATTGCAAGGCAATGGGCACACACCCCAGCGCAGGCCTCGCTAACTGAAAGTGCTGCAAAGTGACTTTCAGCAGGGCGGTTTGGCATAACCTTCATCGAGCCCAGGGTGTAATTCTGTCAGGTAGCAGACAGTGTGGGTAAATAGGACGTCAGCCAATAACAGAGCGGTGAACAAACTGCAGTCATCACAGTCTGTCCGTGAGCTTTATGGGCCTGTGGCGATTTAGCTTTTAGAACAGGACTGAAATATCTTGTTCCTATACTCAATATATTAAAAGACCCAAAAGAAACAAAAAACATACTGTGTGATCAAAACTATCAGTCTGGATATTAAAAAAAAAAAAAAAAAAAAAAAAGGAAGTCGTGCCTAAAATGTTTGGGCAGTAAGGTACGATTAAAAAGCACAAACAGGGTCCCTTGCTGGGGAACCTTGGGGTCCTGATACTTACTGCAGATGTAAATCTGAAACTAAACACAGCAGCACACCAGCACATGGGGGTAACAGCCTCCCCGAGCAGGAAGCACCACACCACCTGGGTTACTTAATCGTGGTCACTGTTAGGAAGCTGGTGTTAATGTTGTGGCTCATTGATATATGTGTGTCATCTAGAATATACAAGTCATTAAGGAATTTCAACTGGTAATGACCCATCTTTGAGACTCAAGAAGATGATTAACTAAATATATAAAAGTTTAGTATATTACTATATGACTTGTGTCTGTATGGTACTGGTGATGTAGGGTGACAAGACCAAAGCTGTCCAGCCACCTTTTTATTCTGTATAGATCTTGGTTTGATGGGAAAAAGCTACGTGGAACTGATCTGCAAGTTGTTCTGACGCTGACTCGCCCGTGCGCGGTCCTGGCTGTGCAATGTGAGGGCCCTTTACAGCGCTTGATGCCAAACTGAGGGCAGTCTGAAGACACTGACACAGGCTGCAGTGAAGGAGCTAACAGCAGAGATCCACAAGCAAACTGCAACGGCTGATGTCACCGCTGCAGAAATACCTGCTATGATATGTACTGGGGTGGAAAACTTTAAAAATATATATTTTGACATCTCTGATGCAGTTTTCTTCTCTAAAAGTGCCAGCCTGTGCAATTTAAAAATGCAAACCCATGACCTCTGGGAATGCGACACATTGTGTATGCTTAAATGTTTCCTTCTCCATTATGCAGGTCATCATTTCCTTGGATAAAAACTATAATGGTGCATTTACTGGAACTGTGTTCAAAGTCATGCTGAAACTGTTTGCCAAGGGATCTCAAATGTTTCACCTGCCCAGTGTGACAGCAGTCTGCAGCCTCCTCTGGCACAGATAGTAACCAAAAACAAAAACTTGTAAACTGATACAGAGAGCAGGACAACTAAAACGCTGTCTCAGGCTGCAAACTCTGACGTACTTCTTCCAAGACATCAAACTGAGCTCAAGCTGTGCCTTACATTCCAGTGCCTTGTTTCCTCTAGCATCAGCAGCGCCTACAGCCTCTCTGGGGGGGACGAGTACGTCCCTGCAGCCTGAGATCAGCCAGCAGAGCAGGCCGAGGCCAGCTGAGCTGACTGAGCAAGCCTGGCTCTGGAGGACAGACACACTATTCACTTGCAGCATCTGCTCTAGTGAGACAGAGGCGCCCTGAGATGAGAACGGCCTGCACAGTACATGTGCAACTCTCTCATAGGACTAAACATAAACATGTTTACAGCAAGTAAATTCATTGCCTTAATTAGATAAATATAGCATTACAATTTTAGAAGTTAACTATAGAAACATCCGCATGATGGGAGCTGTTCTCGTCTGCGGTGACCCTGGGTTTGTCAAGAATGACCCCACCACCACCATTTTTTTTCCTACCGGCAACATATAGTAAAAGCAATGAACTCTGGGAAAGCACTGATGCTGGCGGCTTCCGCCAGTCCTCTGAATATAGGGCACGTCATGTAAATGATGAATGCTCAGAGGCTGCTGTTCCACTTCCTCGAGCGAGGAAGGGCACAGAGCATGCAAATGTATTAGTCTAAACACGAAATGCTAAGAAAGAAAGAAAAAAAAAACAACTATTCTGCCAGTCAGTTCTAACAGATTAATCCTTCAAATGAAAAAGATTAATGACGTCTGAAGTGTTGACAAAGGTCTACAAAGGAGGTGCATGGCTTTATCGGGGCTGTAAAGTAGGTCGATGTCTCAGGGTTTTAAGAGAGGCAAACAGATCTCAGAGTCATCAGTGTTATGCCTGATAATGTACACATTGCAGGACAAGCCATTAAAGAGGAACAGGGGGATTCTCTTGGCCTTAAAGTGGAAATCGGAGAGGTGTTGACCGATAAGAGAGAGCCTGCTGCTTGTATAAAGTCACTCAGCAGCTCAGAGCTCCTCGCTGCTTCACCTTCAGCCCTGAGGCTTTTAAAGCGTGTCCTCTCCTGAGTGCCAAACAGGAGTTCAAGACATACACCTTTTTTTTTTTTCTTCTTTTTCTTTTTTAATACAACTGGAGTTGGAAATGTATTTGACAGACAGCCAAGTTTAAAGACTTATAAGCCTAATGTGAGACTTCAGAATAATTTCCAGTGCAGCAACCAGTTAGTCTCTCTCTGAAGCACTATCAATCAATGCTGTCAAGAGCAAGATGCTAATCTTTGAGAGAGCTATACATCATCTCCGCAGGCAGCGGATAAAAAAAAAAAAAAACAACAAAAAACAAAAAACATAAAATGGCGCTTCTTTTATGCATGTGAAATGAAATAAAGTCCAAAACAAACTCCTAGCTTCTCACATGAGCCTTCTAAAATTATTTCCAAAGGGGATCATTTTTGATGCCGATTTATTTTGCAGTGTTGTTTGGAAGCTGGATCTAGTAGTGAAGAGATCTTTACACTTTTGAAAGTACAAGCTGCTACAACAGCTGACTAGCATTTGTGCTAATGTAAATAACGTTTTACAACTAACTTCTCCAATTATCTTGTTTATTTTTAAGTAACAGGATTTTCATTTAATGCCACCTTTTTTTTTTTTCTTCTTTTTTTTTTTTTTAAACCACACATCATAAAACCACTGATTGGAGTGCCAAGGCCATACTGCACTGGACCCCTAGAGCTCTTCCCTGACAACATAGCTTCAAGGACTACGCCACATAAATTGCTATATGATGAAAAAGTGGTGATTTGAAACGAGCTAGCTGAAGTGATTACAACATCTCACTAGGATGTCTCCCACGTGTGACCTAAGCGGGGTGTTCTGGATGCCCTGGGGCAGACCCAGGACATGTTGAAAATAGATCCCTTGATTGGCTTGGGAATGCCTTGGTGTCTGCCTGGAAGAGCTGGAGGAGGTGGCCGGGGAGAGGGAGGTCTGGTCAATTTAGACCACAAAATTATTAGCAATGTTTTCACTGAGCTTAGATCAAAGGATCAATAAGGTTGAATATGTGTTGATCTACAACCATGACACAATCACGTCTACGACAAGCTAACCAGTAACCCTTATGACTTACTGGTTAACCCGTCTAGGATGCAGCCCAATTTTTGCTGCCCACACATCAAGTGGGCCTGTCATGACCTACTCTAAATACAGCTAAAAGACGCATGTCATTACAATTGTACAGCAGTTTTGTTTTTTTCTTTTTCTTAAATACAGTCTACTCAGGGAGTGATTCTTGATAAACCTACTCATCTCATATTTTGACTTGAACTACAACTTGTGCAGGTTTATCAACACTGCACTGACTTTCTGCATTCCCTTCTAACACCATCTCTCTTCTGCCGCAGAACGACTTCACCCTTTGGTTACACTTCGTAAACAAACCCTGAAAATAACCCTTGGATCTGCACGACTGCCAGCAGATTTCCACCACAACCGCATACAGGCTTGTGTCATCTTTTAGAAAAAGCTTCTTAGGATTAGTCAGACCTCTAACAGTCCGCATGTTGTTAATATAAAACCCATGTAGTATGTGTCAGTCGCACAAATCACCTTGTGAAAAAACATGATGTGGTTATATGCCAGCCAGTGCCACACGGCAGGGATAACAAACAGATTTGTTTGCCTCTAGTTCATCTTTACGGCATGACTGCAGCTGGAAGCTATTCTGCTGTAGCTGGTGCATATGCACTACGCAGGCTACAGCTCTATCTGACCAAATAAAGTATGCGCCTGCTTCTCTTTCAGTCAGTTCCTTGACATCAAATAAATATTTGGGATACACACCTCTTTTGTCAAGTCACACAGTAAAGCAACACACTGGTTTTGGGTTAGAGAGGCAGTACTGTTGTTTAAATTATAAGTATAGCCTCAAGTGGGTTTTGTATGGTTTTAAATCTCCTGATAACATATGCCTGAATCATCATTTTAAAAAACTAATTTCAGGAGACTGCTCATGCACAGAGTGGGATTAAAAAAAAAAAAAAAAAAAAAAAAAAGCTGTTTACAGTTAATGCATGCCACGTTGGGCAGTAATGACCAGTTTCAACCCACACAGGTCTTCAGACAAAACGCTATCAGCAGGAATATAAACAGGATGAGAAAGAACACGCTTACCTCTGGAAAGAAATGGAGGCCACACAAAGTATGCTGTTCAAACTGTTAACAAGAAAGACTAACAACAACATTTAAAAATTAGTACACTTATGGCTCAGTCAGGTGGTTGCCTGGCGAACACATTTAATTTCTTCGCATTCTGCAACTGTTGCAAGTAGTTGTAGCAACCAAATAGTTGCACAGAGGTTGAGAATACGACACCCTCAACTTCTGAGCGACTACTTTTGAAATGATTGCACATGTAGTCTATATGAATTTATGCTTATGTAGACAGCAACTGATTTGCGATTGTTGCTCATTTGTCACTGATAATTGGAACATTATTGCAAAGAGATTGTGTGTAATTTCCAACAAAGCCTGTTCAACTGCAAAGCAAAAGCTGACAGTTGCAGACTTGGTCCCCATCTTTGAAGCAAGCATTTAAAATGCTATAAGATTAGAATAATTAGAACAGAATAATTCTGAGAGCTCGGGTGCTTCTACAAAAAAATGCACCCTTCCAGAGGTTCAAACTGCCGTGTTTTAGCGTCTAAAGTTTTACTGAAGTGTTACTGTAAATAAGCCAAAAGAAAAAAAAAAAAAAGAAAAAGAAAAGGATACTTCTCCACTTAGTTTACTGTGGGCACACACTAAGATTACAATGAATTAAGCAATATTTCCAAACACTACTACCTCTAATGCTTTTTTGGATGAGCTTTTGATTGTAAAAATTGTGGATTTCAAAGGGGAACTTTTGTAATAGATGATACTGCAGATTAGAAGTATGTTCTTCTTTGATTTTTTTCTGATTAAATTTGTAACACTTTTCACACTTTTAAACTGTCTCACAGCATGTGCCTTTATGAAGACTGCTCACTTGTGTTTACAGCTGGCATTATTATAAGACACTATGGATAAAAGCGTGGGCTAAATGGTTAAATTGTAAACAGCTGCTACGGGAGGAAGTGCCTGCTAACGGTGCAGACTAAGAGCGAGTACAGGGAATAGGGTGAGTGGGTACAATAGAACTGGCTTCTCCCCACTAATTAGCTTGAACCTTGTAATGCATTATAATAAATGAACAAAGTCTAAGAATTCGTGGCCACAGAAACCTGAACTGGCCATGTATCACTTTAGCAATGAGGGTGTTTAAGTTTCTAATTGAGGTATCAATTATTAAAGAGGCCAATTTCCGTTTCAATTGTGAGGTGAAGTTGCACATTAATTCTTTGTGCTATTGCTGGCCGTTGGCCGAACTGTCCAGCCAACACCATTTTGTGAACGGTTCCTACACCTACACCAAACTTTTGAAGACACCTGGAGTGTTAATTAAGACATTCTGAGTTGACTTACCTAGATAGAGTGCAATCTTTCCAAATCTGTAGACTGACTGATTCACACAACTACACAACAACATGACAGTAATTTGTCGCTTATGACTTTTACTTTACTATTCAGGTAAATTTGTTATCGTTATCTACTTGTAAAAAGTAGAAAAATCATAAAGTTGAGCCCTCTGATTGATCCAGTGTTAACCGATTGATCTACAGGGTGGGCCATTTATATGGATACACCGTAATAAAAATGGGAATGGTTGGTGATATTAAAGTCCTGTTTGTGGCACATTAGTATATGTGAGGGGGCAAACTTCTCAAGATGGGTGGTGACCATGGTGGCCATTTAGAAGTCGGCCATCTTGGATACAACTTTTGTTTTTTTCAATAGGAAGAGGGCCATGTGACACATCAAACTTATTGGTAATGTCACAATAAAAACAATGGTGTGCTTGGTTTCAACGTAACTTTATTCTTTCATGAGTTCTTTACAAGTTTCTCTTTTTTTTCACAGCCATTGACATGTTGAAGAGGTTAACATGTGAGGAGCGGATCGAAATTGTGTTGATATCTGGTGAACGCAGTAACCGGGTCATTGCAGCAGATTTCAATGCCAGACACCCTACGAGACCACCCATCTCCCATGCTACAGTCAGCAAACTGCTTGCTAAGTGTCATGAAACTGGTTCAGTGTTGGATTTGCCAAAATGTGGATGCAAGAAAACTGTCACTAATGAAGAAACATCAGTGGCTGTCCTAGCTTCATTCAGCAACAGCTCACAGCGTAGCACTCGCTGCATGTCATTGGAGAGTGGCATTAGTCGAACATCCTTTCGGCGGATATTAGCTACTCACAAATGGCACCCTTACAAACTCCAGCTACTGCAGCATCTCAACGAGGATGACCCAGATCGGCGCACAGAATTTGCAGAATGGGCAAAACAAAAATTGGAACAGGACCCGCAGTTCACACAGAAGATTTTGTTCAGTGATGAGGCAAACTTTTATGTGAATGGTGACGTTAACAAACAAAACCACCGCTATTGGTCTGACACTAACCCACATTGGATGGATCCCTTCAAGACTGTTGGAACAACAAAAGTGATGGTTTGGTGTGGTATATGGGGAACAACGATAGTGGGTCAATTCTTCATCAATGGAAACCTCAAGGTCACTGGATATTTGAAATTGCTACATGATGATGTGTTTCAATCTTTATGCACTGAAGCTGGCACGTTCTCTGAGTTTTTCCAGCAAGATGGTGCACCACCACATTATGGGTGCCCGGTCCGAGCATTCCTAGATAAACAGTTTCCTGGAAAGTGGATTGGTCGTCGTGGGCCAGTTGAATGGCCCCCAAGGTCTCCCGATCTGACCCCCTTAGACTTTTATCTTTGGGGTCATCTGAAGGCAATTGTCTATGGGGTGAAGATACGAGATGTGCAGCACCTGAAACTACGGATACGGGATGCCTGTGCTGGCATTTCTCCTGCAGTGTTACTATCAGTGTGTGAAGAGTGGGAGAAGAGGGTTGCATTGACAATTCAACACAATGGGTAGAACATTGAACACATTTTTATAAGTGGTCAGAAACTTGTAAATAACTCATGAAAGAATAAAGTTACGTTGAAACCAAGCACACCATTGTTTTTCTTGTGACATTACCAATAAGTTTTGATGTGTCACATGGCCCTCTTCCTATTGAAAAAACAAAAGTCGTATCCAAGATGGCCGACTTCTAAATGGCCACCATGGTCACCACCCATCTTGAGGAGTTTGCCCCCTCACATATACTAATGTGCCACAAGCAGGAATTTAATATCACCAGCCATTCCCATTTTATTACGGCATATCCATATAAATGGCCCACCCTGTAGATCAATCGGTTACTTCAACCCATGACTTCCTACACTACTAAAGGCAAAACAAAAGGTGCCATCCCTCTGTTTTTGGTTGCACAATAAGTTCTTAATGACACAAGTTGGAAATCATATTTACAGTAAATGTGAGGGTAATAGGAAACCAATATAAATGCTGACTGTGTCATTATTCTGTTGCGGTTACATTTCATAATGATAATTAAAGGAAGACATTTGTTTTTGAATATTTGTCTCACAACTAAAACTTACACTAATGTTTAGCAACGAACTGTTGCTTCAGTTAACAACATTAACTAATCCCACAGTTAGCACGAGACGGGTCATGTGAAAGCTTTCCCAGCACTTGCCTTGCTGTCAGTCATGCCCTGCCCCTATGCACCTGGTCTGTAGTGAGAACCAAGGGTTTTTAGGTAAACACCAACACAGCTCGACTCTCTCGTTTAGACAAAGGAGGCATTTAAAAGGTGAACATCTACAAGTTCCTTCTCTCTTCTTCCCAGCAACTGGTAAGCTCAAGGGAGGAGTCTGAGTGCCTGAGAGCTGAAAATGAGGACTCCTATCAGCAGCAAGTCAAATTAAATCATCGGCAGCAAATCACGAACACGGGGAATTACAAGAGATTACTGCCCCCGTCCAGCCCTACCCAGACCCCAGAGAACAATGGCCTGTAATCTGTCTTAATTCCCAAGCTAATCAACTCAGGGCTCAGAGTCTCATGGCAGCAGTGACAGGGAACAGCAGTTCACATCCACCCAAATGCCAAACTGACAGACAAAACTAAATGCAGCAAAGCCACAGTATAACTCCTCAGATCGCTCACCACTCATGCATTTTTAACATCTACCAAAATCTGTAATTGTCTATGCCCAAAACCATTTTCTTCAATGTGTTTTAAAGCCTATTCCATTTCTAAGGGAGTTCATACAACACCCTCCACTGTCAGGGCTTTTATTTTTAATGTAATCTTCATTGCAGTGCTACTGGTGTGCAGGCTGCTCTCCCTGGTGATCTGCCTTGCGTTAAGGAGGCTGGGGGCTCAGCATTAAGCCTCACTTAAAGCTGCAAAACTTTAAGAACAGCGTTTCTCCTTTCATCCACCAAGATGACACATAAACCACATGTCTTTGGTCATCCTCCGTCTTACTCTCTGGCCTGTCAGGCCAGTTCCAGCACTCTCAAGCCCTCGTGATCTTCAGGTTTCACTAGCTGACAGGTAGACATGCAACTACAGATGTCATGCATTCAGCTCCAATGAATCATCTGACTAGAGTTAACATGTGGGAGTTTGTGCATCTCTGATGAAACCCACTTCTACAGAACACATCTTCTCAGAAGAAGTGATTTGAGGCTATATAATTTACGATGTTGCTAAGCAAACATATGGACTCAGATGGCAGTTTTTCCCCAGCAGCTTTCTAAGTTTAGCACAGTTCTGCAACACAACACACCTTTACGAGAGTGATGTTTGTTACCATAGCATTACTGTGACTTTATAGTCATACTGAAGGCTATGCAACACTGATATCTGTTTTTTTATATACAGTATTAGTACCACCCTTTTGTCCCCACTGTCCTTTACGTTGCTTTAGTTCATTTAGGTTTGAGGGTATTCATTATGTACAGTTCTCTTAGAGAGGGTCTGTTGGGATGTCCACTGTGAGGAAGATTAGAAACTCTCTTGAATGCTTTCCACTTATGAATAATGTCTCACTGTAGAGTGATGCACTTGGCAACCTTTCCTGGACTGATGGGCATCAACAATTACTTATCTAAGATCACTGCTGATGTCTTTTTCACTTTTCCAAGGTGCTTTTTCCACCTTGACACTTTGTTAGGAAACAGCCGAATGCTTCAGACCAGCAAACTGCAAAAACTTCTGCTTTTATAGGGGGAGCCCACACTTGTAGCATCTGGTCGCTACTTACCTTTTTAATTCCTGTGGAAGCATGAAAGGTATACTTTGTTTTTCACAGGACGGTGAAAACTCTTTGACATGACAGCAACTGCAAAATTACATAGAAACTGAATACATGACATCAGGATAGTGGCATGTCAGTTACAAGATCATGAAGGCTGATGAGACAAACTGTCATAAACAAGCCTTTGTTTTTATGTATGCAAGTCTAGTTTTCTTAGATTAATTTTCCCCATGTTTTGAAATGAAACATCACCTGTTTTTCCTTTAACAGAAAGCACTGGCAGTCATGTTTGCAAATACCCTTAAAACCTAACCAAAAACATTTCATCTAATAGATATCTTTATGGTTCAGGGGCTTCCTAAGATGTCCTCAGCTTTCTGCGACGAGGCAGGGTGTACTTGGTAATATGAAGTCATTTGAAAGGTTGTAACTGTAACAACGGTTGTTTAGGAGACACCTGTTAAGCCTGATGCATTTTAAATCATGTTAGCCTAAAAACACGGTTCAGAACAGTCTTTAACAGCTACATATTGCAGCTAGGCAAACAGCTTTTACCTGTATGCGTCCTGCCCTCTACTGAAAGGAGAAATGACTAGTAAACATATGGCAAGTCACAAAATCAACTCTTTGCAGAAGGCATGCATAAACATTTTAAAAGAACAACAGATGCAGAGACATCTGACTCACTTGGCGCAGGCCAAAGTAATGATCTAAACAATACAAAATGTTTTGTGTGATGGAGGCTGCACCAGCTCGCTTTCTTCCAATCAATGCAGATGTTTATCCGCTAATCTACCAACAGCTTGGGCTGAAGTAAACATGCTGCCTGGCTCTGTTCTGCCTCAAGCATCATCAGTGCTATCAGTAATGAGGACAGGATGAGCTACCACCTCTCCCAGTTCCCTAACAGAACATGACTGTTCTCTCTTTCCCTGTGGCTCCATTTCTGCACGAATGAAGCCCCTCTGCCACAATACCACGACCAACCGCTAAGATGGACAAACTAATTTGTCTGGGGTGGATGTTTGAAAAACAGAAGGGTGGAGAGCTGGGAACTGGTTTTCTCAGAAGAACCAGCTATGAGGTACTCAATAAAGCCCATATTTTAGAAATGAGAAGATTACCGAGAAACACAAGTAAATGAAAAAAAAAATTCACAGAGAGACAGAAGGAAAGATGGAGCTGCTGGAGGAAAAGAGAGCAGACTGAGGCAAGCCACAGGGGAGATGGCAGCCGTGGGTGCCCTTGAAATTGCCTGACTCATTACTGCAGCAGCACGGCCATGCATGGTGATGGCAGGCTCAGAGAGAGAGAGCTCTCGGCCAGGCACTGACAGTCAGAGAGTGAAAGACAGCCCTGTTTTTAAACCACCAGAGGAACACTTCAAAGGCTGGCGTGCTCATTCTCCATTTTCAAACGCCACCCTGCACTAGAGCGAGGCAGACGGGAAAATGCTAATGGGTTTCTGTGATTAACCCCCGTGTTTGTGTCCTGATAAGCATATAATGCCTTGCTATAAGAATGGTGTTAATAGATAGCAGCACACAGGTACATCTGGACACCCTGAGTGACAGGTCTGTGTGGGTGACTCAAGACTACAGTAATCATTTAATTCTTCTGCAGCGTGGGCTTCAGTCAAACTGAGATTAGCATTACTGCACAGCTGCCTGCTGTATACTCCTCACACATATACTGTACAGCATCTATAGTGTCTGGGAAAAACAAAACAAAACTTAAAGTTCCAAATGTATGGTTAAGCAGTGGTTGCAATCTATTTTCCTCTTTATCTGGTCCAATACAACTAGAATGTAGAGTGATAACGCATCCCTCGAGCAAGTAGACTGCAGGAAGAGTGTCAATCTCTGCGATGCTGTGGTTGCATACAACCCACTGACAATCTTCATCATCACAATTAAGGCAAAGTGGCTGCTGTGTCTTCCATTTTGTCCTCCACAGGAATTGACTTCCAACATTAAGGGCCACAGCAGTGTGGTAATAAGTATACAACTCTGTCCAGCACCAATCAGGGTGCAGTAATCCAGCCAACCTCTTTTTAAAATCACTCCAGCACTCCATTAGCATGACTGATGTATGACTGAATTATTTCACACAAAATAAAGCTCTTGCTCAACCTGGTTAAGGAATGAAGCTCTGTGGATAATGATATGCGGCCTTTTGGATAAACCCTTATTTGATGAATTAACCATAAAACCGACAGGGGGAAATTTTATATACATGCCATAATGGGTTGTCTGGAGTGTATTTAAATGTGGATATTTATGAGACCATCTACGGCTCTGTTTAATGTTTTAGATTACAAGACGTTTGGAAGAATGTTATATTAAGAGTGCTTTTTGCTCTTGTACATTTTAAATGGGTGTCCCAAATCATCCAATATGACTGCTGGAATAAAATCCTACCTAATCAGAAAGCATTAGTTCCCTGTCAAATCTCTGCTCCCTGAAGCAAATGGCAGAGCTGCAGACAAATCCTCCCAGATCCTACCTTAATGTCCTTTATGTTGAGGGAAAAAAAAAAGTGTACGAGCAAGCACTTATGTGCTGAGTAAATGCCTGCCAGATGTGTACACATCACCATGCAAAAGTCAGGTGTCATATGTGTTTGTGCATTACAGATTTGGCCACAGCAGCATTTACCGGTTAAAGGATGCAAATCAGCAGGAGGCAAAGCTCTCAACGTGGCATCAAGACTCAGGGCCTGAGGTCAGCAGAGTGACATGCCAGGCTAAGGAGATTACATTCTGCTACAGACTAACGAAAGGCTGCTCTTGTGAGTAGACACTGACCAACCAAAAACATCAGAGTTAAAGCAGTAGTGGCATGACATAACAGAAGGGTGTTCCATCTAAACCTAGCTTGAGAATAAGAAACAAAAAGGTATCTCATGTGGAAATGTGTTGAGAAGAGCCTAAATAAAAATATAAGCCATGACTGACTTGACTTTACATAGTAAAATGAGCTATTTAAGGGTCAACTGCTCAGAAATTAGGCATTAGTTATTCTGCAAGTTTCTCCAAAATGAAAAGCTTTTTCCAAAGAAGGTCTTCTGGCAGACACACAAGAGTTAAAAAAAAAATGTTTGTGCTGAATGTCTTTGTATTTCGTCGTGAAGGTCTATTCTATGATCTGGTCTCAGTCTGGGTATGCTTCCTTCAAATGTAAAAAACTTGATTTCTTCCATCCTTAGAATGCCGATTGTGTAACACACAAATCATCAGCCTTCTGCTTTCTGGAAAGCTGTGATAAAGATGAAAAAAATATATATATTACTGAGGAAAAAGAGGCGGCATCTACTTGCGGGGTGATGAAGATGTTGACTTAACCTAAATTCAACCACTGCTGGGAAACTGGACAGTAATGCTGAACTATTACGACTGACAGTAAGTTTGACTTTCATTTTCCCCCAAGAACAAAATCATAACCAAACTAGGGAAACTCTCCTTGCACTCTCTCCAGAAGATTTCTGTAAGAATTCAAAACTACTTCGGCAAAGACCTTGCTAGCCTCTCCAACATTTCAACATAATGAGGCAAAGCTTTGGCACTCGGCCTACCAAATCCTTTCCCCATATCTAAACAGTTCCCCACTCTACAAAAACTCTAACATTTATTTTAAATACACCATCATACTGGCAGGGCATGTGCCCCTTTGGTCATGACTGTCAAAACACTGGATGTGATCTCTGCTGCATTTTAACACATCCTCGCCATGTTGTTTTGGCATTTAGTGAAACACTGCTGAGCCTCACGCTAAAAGTGACGTTTAAGCCTGCAGGCATAGCTCTCGCATTTGTTTCTGTTTGACACTCAGCTCCTATCTGCTCACTGCAAAACAAATAAATAACATGGAAAATGTGCAAGTTGTTCGTCTGATATAGATGAGGCATGATGTAACGAGCTCTACAAATACGAGTTTGCCAAGATCATCATGGGACATGCTTGTGTCTGATGGGGCCACTGTGTGCGCACACTCCGTTTCAGTATTGTGGATCTGGGAAGCCTCCAAGTCTCCTGCCAGAATACAAAATGCCAGATCGCCACCATGAAAAGAACTCCAAGCAGAGGGACAAGCCGGTGTCCAAGAAAAGAGAAACATCTTGTGTTGGGCCTAATTACTTCTGCTCCAAGATTACACAGTTTTGACCTTTCTCAAGCTTACAGCACACAGCCTGATTGGAAACTGATGAGGACAGCATTAATACACACAGCACTGTTAATTATATTTAATGCAGAACAAGGGAGGGGAAATGTAGCTATTTACTATGCACAAACTGCCTAATTATGTTTCCTTGTAACCCTCAAACACCTAGATCATACAAATTGGTTTTAATCCAATTAAGTATTTTTTTCCCCAATTAAAGAAGTCTCCACAGATTTTACAAGCCAAAGTCTGTTTAAAGCTCTTGGGGAATAAGTGAAAAAGTTCCATGAAGACATTTGGAGAAGTAGCTGCACAAAGTCAAGTGATGACACTTGAGTCAGAGTCTGTTATTGTTGAAATCTGGAAATGTGAAGACAGAAAGAAGTGAACTTACCTCACAAGACTTCCTCATCTCTGCTGCTACAAGTACAACATATCCAACTGAACTGATGGTCAAGTGCAGTGCCAAATTATTGTAAATGGACAAATGAGTTGGGGTGTGTTATCTGAAAATCCGCTACTGTGGATTATGTACAACAGTAGATACAGAATGGTTGACATTTTAAGAATTATAAGAAGTGAAATGGGAAAGCATAAAGCCAATCACATCGTTTTATCCATCCATGGCAAAAGCTGAGGTTTATGAAGGCTTCAAGTGTGGTGGAAAACATATCTCCTGATGTAAGAATGTGAATGATAAACCAAGAAAATGGTAAATGCACAATGTGAAAGTGGAGAGCAATTCTTTAAGTGCACTAATGTTGATGAAACCATAAATTTGTAAATTGTAAACCATAAAACGCCACTCTCCCCATTCTTTATTCCCTTTATTCGTAAGGGGTTGTCTGACTGGTGGGATTTTCTCTGTATTATTGCATCATCTTTTACAGTACAAAATACCTAAAATGTAATATGTTTAATTAGCGTGGCAAAATTACCAAATGTACTTAGTTTTTGTTTTAAATCAGATTTGACTTCTGAATTTGCATGTTTTGGTGATCAATGCAATATAGATTATGCCCTGGTTTTACTTTCACTGAAAATAACTGCCTTACCTATATGGCTGCCAAGTGGCAAGACTGGCTACTAGAAAGACTTTGACCCAATGCAGCTTGGAGGTGTGGAGACATGCCTATGAGCCCTCTGCAACTGGGAGGCAAGTGGTTGCTGGCTAAGTGAAACTGATCACAAGAAAATATGTGGTGCTGGTTGGGACAAACTTGTTTCCCTAGAATCCAGTGGTTGAAGTAGCAGCAGAGATGTGAATCACCACTTCCACTGAAAACTTTCAAAAGGAAGTCATCAAACATGTGATGCAGATGCAGAATTGGGCATTTATTTGCTAGTTAAACTGACAGTCTCGATGTTCAGTCAACTATATGCATAGTTAGTAATATAATCACAGCTAAATCTGTGGACAGAGTTGTGGGCAGGCAGACTGGAAACTAATAACATAAGGAAGTTTTGAATATTCAAGGTGGAAGTCAAAAATAAAAGACACATGGTGTTATTTGGGATTTCTTAATTCACTTGCAGTCTGCATATAACCCTTCTCACTCATTAACAGTACCACACCACAAAAGGAGAGTGTCTGAGGTCATGAATAGTCAAAGGCTGAGACCATCTCGCTGATAGACTTTCCCTGATGGGATTAATAGTTTTTCTGCTCCTGACTGAAATTCCAATTCTAAAAAGAAGAACAGTAAGCCCCAGAATAAAAAAATAAAGTATACAACAAAAGCGGCATCACGAAGTTAGAGCCAGACACTGAAACCGAAAACTCAGACTTCATTAGTGATATATCCAAAAGAGACTTGAGGTTTTGGTTTGAGATGCACTGAAAGACAGTGAAACCTCAAAACCCCCACCGAGTAACTATAAATCTCTTTTATCAGAAACATCACTGTGCTCACTATCAAGAAAACAAAGTGTTTTATGTTACATACAGCAGATATGAACATCTACACTGGCAACAGCAGGCATGAAAACGGAAAGGAACTCCATAACATTAGACTGGAATGTGTTGCTCTGTATACTGGAGCAGAGAAGGAAAAGGATTAGGAGCTTTGTTTCACAGTTATTGGATTTTGGCTCCGTGGGAATGGAAATACCCAAATGGTGAAGGGAACGCAAACACTGAACTATTCTCGTTAATGTGGAAAACATGACTCAGGGTAAACGCAAATGACACATTAAACACACGCTTTATTGAGAAGTTCATTTCTTCACAGTTACAGTCAATTAGTTCCTAATATTCTAGATTTAAATGAATCACTGAGGAAGGTTTTTTTCCCCCTCTCCTGTTTTCAAGCATCTGTTAGTTGCCGATGTCAAGATCTCTAAAATCAAATTTCCCCTTTAAATTGTAAATTATTTGGGGCTAAGCTGAAAGCAAAGAGATGACAAGAGATAGGGAGAAAGAGAAATGATGTTGATGTGCAACAAGGGCCCCCTGCCAGATCTGAAATGTGGATGTATATGTCTAACTAATCTAAATGCTTTTTTCCTGGAATATTTCCAGGACTTTAATTAGTAATGTGAAAAGAAAAAAAAAAGCCATGCGTTTCTGCGTAGAGAAGCACTTTACCTAAGCAGGAAAGGTCCCCAACTGATTCGAGATCACCCTGGCGATATGAACTTTATTTGCAAGCTTGTTTGTTTCTTTTAAAGGAGAAACTGCCAAACCAGAGGCATAACAATGAAGAAGCAGACAAAGACACTGACAACACAAAACTAAACTTAATTAAATAAAAAGGTGTTACATAACTAACACCTACTTGTATTAAAAAAAAACAAAACAAACAACCCCCACCCCCACCCCAAAAAAAAAACAAAACAGGAAGTCCAAAAAAGTAAAGAAGTTTAAAAAAAAAAAAAAATCTAAATGAATCAGATTTGTCTTATTCTCTTAACTTCCTTGAACACACCTAAAGAGTGACTGCTTCTTTCAATTTCTTTGTGATTCATTCCAGGCAGCAGGAGCTGCATTCCTAACCATCATTTCAGTTCAGTTTGAACCAAGAAATGAAACTATTAACCTCTGATCATAACGGGACTTACAAACTGGAATCTCATTATGATTTCAGGTCAGTGGACTTGTGGGCATCAGGGAGAAGCAAATTAGATGTGCCTCATTCATCAGCACCTGCTGTACCTGAAACACTCAAAAGCAAAAAGCACCAAATCCCCAAACTGCTTCAGTGCAGCTTCTCTGGGCAGGAGTGGACTTAATGCTGAACTGTCTGGGCAGCTCCCACGGGTGAAAGAGTCTGAACGTGGAGCAGAGTGCTGATGGGTTTTAAGAAAATGTCAGCCTCGCTCTTGCTAATGAGCTGTCAGAGTGTGTGCGCTATGACTGACCTGTATTTCCTCGTAAGCCTCGTCGATAGTGGTTACTTGGTGCTGCTCATGTAGCGCCGGCTCGTCGCAGAAGAAACACACGAGGCTTTTGTCGGTGAGGCAGAAGAGCTTGACCTTCTCGTGGTCCTTGCAGGGGTAGGAGCTCCTCTGTGCGTTAAGGATGGCGTCCAGTGGGAAGGCTGAATAGCGCTCCACAATGTTGGACAGCTTGAGACTTGGCGAAAGTAGTGGATCGGCGAAGGTCCTCCGGCACTCGGGACAGTCCCGCGCTCCGTGAGGCTCCTGTCTGCTCCAGTGCTCGGTGATGCACTTTCTGCAGAAGTAGTGCTCGCAGCCGAAGCTGACGGGGTCCTGGTAGATGCTGAGGCAGATGGAACACAGAAGCTCGTCCTTCAGAGAGCAAGCCATTTGCAAAAACTGACACTGAAAGGCATCTAAGAGGGCAACGTCGTGGAGCAGAGTATACTTGGTTCAGTTTGTAAGGACGTGGTTCACTGCCATGTGGGAGTTGACTTCAGGAATCCTGAAATTATCGTCTCTGTTGGGGTGTAAAAACAATAAACAAAAAGACAATAAGGCACCTCAAACCTTTAATCAGCCAAACCCTAAATAAGTTATGTGAAGACATTCTTTTGGTTACACATTAACAAAATCAACTTCAACAACAACCCTTTAATATTTAATCTACAACACAAGAGCTTCTAGTAAGCTGTACTAGCTCTGTACAAACTGATTACACAGTCTAAATATGGGTTTTTAGATTAGACCTGTAATTAGTATTTAAAAAATGACAAAGAAATCACACTTTCCAGTTTCTCAGATTGGATATTTGCTCGTGGTTTTAGTATTTTATTGCAGTGTACCAAGTATCCTTTTATCCAGCAGCATTTAGCACATCAATTAATTTGAAATCAACCGCACATTCATGGATAGTGAATACAATTATCCTGACTTTATTTTAAAGCACTTCAAAATCTCATGCCCTAATGAAGGCGGTGGACATAACTTTAAACAAATCCCTTTAATAATTTGGCAGTAGCGTGTACCACCTTTTTTAAAGCAGTCCCTTTTGTTCTCATAATATAATGCCTGCTCTTTGCTTTCACTTTGTGAGCTTCCTCTTTACCTGGGCAAACACCTGACGTACATTAGCGTTTCTACCAAACTAGTTCTGTACTTTGCTGCACCCATTTCCTCGCTCTTTGAAATGGATTTGCTCATTTCTAATGGATTTGCCTGTTGGTTTGGTGGACTGCAGCAGTCCACCAAACCAACAGACAAACACCTGCAGCAGTCAGTATTATCTCCGTTGCCTGTCCACCTCCTTCCCCGGTGTTAAGAAGCTGCCTTTTAAATACCCTCCCGTAAAGGGCTTCAAGCTCCCGTGCTGCTCTTTTATTTAATTCGCACCATCTATCACAAACTATCGGACCAACATATGAGCTGTTGCTTAGGATAAATACACATTATATAACATATTTCATCCACCTTGCTCGCTGGCAGGGACTGTAAACATAAGCGACCAGGTCCACGACACCGCCAACCACAGCGGGAGGAGATAGGGGACACAAAAGAGGCATAACACTGATTTAATTAGCCGTATAATTAGAAAAGTGTATGTAGGAATCTATACGGGAGGTTGAGGCTTCCCAAAAAATGCCCATTATTAATAGAAGAAACGAATTAAAACAGCAAAAAGAGCCTAAACTCACCAGCCTTCGCTCAACGACATCAGCGGCTCCAACGCAAGTGTCTTTCAGGAAGGGAGCAACACACAGCGGCAACGGATGCAACCAACTGTACCGAAAAATTAGGGGGGCCGGGGACTCGACCACACACAATGTTCGGAAGAAAGATACTTGTCATCTATGACTAACATTTGGAAGATAACGAGAGTAATTTATATGTAGCGTGGTAATTTAAATGATTATCAAGTTGAGTACGAGACAAGGAATAAAACTGTGTAAAGTTTTATCGCCCTCTCCTAATGAATTGACTCGTACTGCCTTTCTTTTCGTTCACAAGCTGCTGCTGCTGCTCAGCTAATTACAAGAAAGAAATATACAGAAATCAACCGTTAGCAACTTTTTTTTGTAGAGCAAATTGCCTGACTTTAAAAAAAAGTTCAGCAGCTGCCATGAAAAGTAACTGCCACTTCTAACTGAAAACAATTTTATTAGTCAGAGAGATGTTGTAGTGTCCAACTTCGACCAGCAGGTGTCAGAAGCGTCCGCAAAAAAACTACCCTAATCTTCAGGTTTAGGTATCGTGACAGAGGATAAGCGTTTGTTTTATCAAAAGTAAACGGTTTCTTCAAGAGCTAGAGAAGAACCGCGGGTTTGGCATATTAAAGCAAAATGCAACAGTTTCGTTTATTAATACTATAAAGAAGAGTGGTTCTGCTGAGACACTGATTAGAGTAAGCATATCCTTCCAAACTGGGACTAAAGTTAATAATGCTGAGAGGTTTGTGTAACACAAGCGAACTATACTTCTTAAAGTTTAAGGATAAATGTGCTGTATGTCATTTCAGTCCCAACTTATTCTAATCATAAATGTCTTTTTTGATGTCTTTGTAAACTTGTGCACTTCATTTTCTATTGTGATGCAATTCAGAGCAGCTCTTTCCTTTCTTGGCTCTGTTTGTTTTATTTTATTTATTTTATTTTATTTTTTTTGTTGTTGGCATGTTCACTTTTGTAAGCTAGAGCCAAACAAAATCTTGAAAGGGACCTACATGTAAAAGTGGGTCACTTGGTCGCTGATGTATCATGAATATGTATAATATGTGTAATAGTGTGTCCAATCATGTTTTCATGTATTACTGGAGAAAAAAGGGACTTAATTGCAATTAAACAGCAAAAATTAACATTTTGTTACACATAAAAAAAAGATATGAACAAAAATGTGTATTTTAATGGAGAGAAAAAAGTTAGGACACCCTACCCCCTAATAACTAGTGTTGCCCCCTTTGGCTGATATAACTTCAGTGAGACACTTTTTGTAGCCTTTTACCAGTCTCTGACATCGATTAGAAGAAAGTTTGCCCCACTCCACAATGCAGAATTCTTTCAGCTGGGGTTTTCTTGCATGTACAGCCCGTTTCAAGTCACCACACAGCATTTCAATGGGATTAAGATCAGGGCTTTGACTTGGCCATTCCAGGACTCTCCACTTCTTAGTTTTTAGCCAGTCCTTGGTGGATTTGCTGGTATGCTTTGGGTCATTGTCATGTTGCTGTCTCCAGTTCCGCTTCAGCTTTAATTGTTTGTTTGTTTTTTGTTTTACAGATGATTTCACATATTCTTCAAGCACCCTCTGATACACAGTCGAATTCATGATGGATTCTATGATGGTGAGCTGGCCAGGTCCTGCTGCAGCAAAGCATCCCCAAACTATGATACTGCCACATCCATGCTTCACAGTTGGTATGAGGTTCTTTTCTTGGAAGGCTGTATTTGGTTCATGCCAAACATGTCTACTGTTCTGGTGTCCAAATAATTCAATTTTAGACTCATCAGTCCAAAGAACATTATTCCAGAAGTCATTGTCTTTGTCTATGTTCACTCTGGCAAACTTCAGTCTGGCCTTAATGTTTCTCTTAGAGAGTGAAGTTTTCATCCTTGAACACCTCCCATAAAAGTCAAACTTGTGTAGTCTCGTTCTGATAGTAGAGTCACGCACTTTCACATCGACAGTAGCCAGAGCCAGCTGTAGTTCCCTGCTACTCTACACCAACCCCACTACACGAAGATGCCACACCAATAAAACCACTGTAGAGGAAGTAAACAACAGTGATTATCTTATTAGAACGCAGTGTTCTTCAGAGAAACATTGGTTCCTGGCATTCGTGTGGATGTTTCTTTGACACATAACACGTGCCCAAACATTGTTGCGAACCAAGCAAACAATGAACTGTGACCCCCCCCCCCAAAAAAAAACAATGCTCAGGAAGGGCTTAAAGGAAGAGCTTTTGATTTAGCCTCCAAATTTCCCAGATTCCAAGGACTGCATCCGCATGATACGTGAGGTCTTGAGGAACCAGAGGTGTGAAGGGTCAGAGGTGATTTAGCCGCAGGTAGGGGACTTACACAATGTTAGGAAGGTGGTTTTAATGCTGTGGCTTGGTGGTGTATTTCACATGAAAATATGCTGCTTCTTTTACTCCACTACCCAAAAGTATAAAACCTTTAAAACTAGCTAGGGTACTCTTTCCATTTTTGAAAATAGAAATACTATTATAGTTTTAAATAGTTTCAGAGGCGAGTGAAATGAGCTCAAAGAAAAAGTCAAGCTTTGGTTTTTTGCGCAGTTTTGTCAAATCAGCAAAATCTTCTGTCTTTCACATTTGTTTAAAATGTTAAAGAATAAAACAAGAAATGGAAGACTTCTGACCGAGAACATGAGGTACCAGGCAGAGAAAGCGCAGCAGCAGATTGGACTGAATAATTGTGAGCAACATCAAGCAGAGCAGGTGTGAAACAGCAGCAGGGATCACTTCTAGGATAAATGAGACTTACCAAATGCAAGTCTGTTTACAGAACATTTAAAGTAGAATCAAGGAATTTGGATAAAAAGGGTGTGTGATGTTTAAAACTCAGAAATTATGGCTATGATTTTCTTTTTTTTTTTTTTTTTTTTCTCTTCTTAAATGACATCAGAAACAGCAGTATGCGACATTACGTGATGGCAGAGCTTCAGTTCATCCTTTGTCATTTTTTTTTTTTAATTTTTTTTTTTATAAATAGGACAGGGGGAATGAATGAGAGAAAGAGGGGGAGAGAAAGAAAGAAAACCAAAGGGGAGAAGAGACGGTGAGAGGGGGGGGGAAGAGAGAGAAAAAAAAAAAAAAAGAACTCCTGGGTCACCTGTATGGAGAAAAAAAAAAAAACAAACAAAAAAAACAAACAGAGGAGACAGCAAACAACAAAGAGCAACATAATAATAGAGAAAACAAAGCACCATCACAATAAACTAGCTAGCCATAGATATCAATATTTACTAAATAATAAACGATATTGTGCAGCACGCAAGATAGACAGCGCACAGTGTGCTTTGAGGCAGCAGCCAAGAAAGCTTTAGTCCGCGTCTGTGAATACCCATGTGTGCATACCTGTGTGGATCAGCATGCTTGCATTCCAAAGGTTTCTCCATGTAATGATCTGCTAGGGAGTGTGGGGGGGCCACAGCCCCGTCCTCCAGGGTGTGAAGCGGGTATGGAGGAGATCAAAACTCCAGACATCCAGAGGCCCCCAGAACACAAGAGACCATGGAAGACCAACAGAGGGGCAGCCGCGCCACTGTTCCAGTAAGAGCTGAGGAGAGTCCCAGATGAGGGCTCGCCCAGCAGCCACGGAGCAGAAGTCAGGGGGAGTTGCAGTGACGCGCCCGTGAGCTCCGCCGGCCCCCAGCTGTGCCTGAGTGACCGAGCCCCAGGCCGAGAGGCCGGGGGCACCCCACCTCCAAAGGGGCCCGAGCGAGCCCCAGGCCCCAGGCCCCGACAAGCGGCCGCCAAGGAGTGAGCCGGTGTGTACCCGGACGCCCACCCCCAGATACAAAGAACCACCAACACACCGACACCTGAGGGAGTCCGCCACCGGCAGGGGAAGTGGTGGTGGGTGGAGATAGGCCTCCAAACCTTGGAGGGCCTGAGGTGTCCCCAGAGAGGTGGCGTCTGATACCCAACCTGACATATAGACACAGACATACAGGCACCCACAGACACAAACATCCATTCCCACCCTCATGCTCTCATATGCACTCACTCCACACTCAACCAACGTGGAGACAGACATAAAGAGACGCTGTACACACAATCACACTCCCCAAGCGTACTCTACAAACCGGGTCTAGGTACCCTTGCCCCTGGAGGGGGGAATTGCACCCAGACCCAGGTGGTGTTACCCTTTTCCCTGCGGTGGGGAGAGGCAGACCACCCCGACTCCGCAGCAGCAGGGAGGCCCCACACCCCAGACCGCAGTCGGACGGCCAACTCCTCCCACTAGCCCTCCCGCTCCAGCAGGCCGCAGAGAATGGGAGTGGGAGAAGACTCCAAACCTCCCTCCACCCGCTCATTGTAGTGTTGATGCATATGTGTTCTAAGGTGTAATTAAAACCCAGGAGGGCATGGAGCTACCTGCCAAGGAGCAGCAGGTAAGCGCATAGTCCCTCCTGCTAGCCCTCAATGACTAAGTGTATTTAAAATTGAGAGGTGGGCAACGACGTCAGGGGTGAGGTATACACCCTGATGGTAATTTGGACTCCGTGATTGTGCCCACCCCCAAGATCCTATATGTATGTGTAATGAGAGTGTGAAAAATGTGAATGTCTAAGTTGTGGGATAAAATTGAGGCAGAGGCAGCCAGAAGGGGACCGGGGGGGTAGCCTCCTCTGCACCCTGGTGACATACCCCCACTCCAAGGCCCTGCATGTGTGGGTGGTTGTGGAGGAGCGGGAAGAGGGAGGCAGCTGGAGATGGGGAGGGAAGGAAGGGAGGGGCAGGTAACCCCTCCCTGGGGCCAGCTCCCCCGCTGACCCCAGTAGGCACTCCCACCCTCCGCGACCCGCCAGGGAAGGGGGGCCCAGGCCCATCAGACCGGGGCCCAGTGCAGTAGCGCCCTCCGGCTCCACAGAGCCCTGGACAGTCCACCCAACCCCACCACAGAGAAAACTGCACCCACCCCACCATCCACACATCTTCCAGACTACATAAGACGGTAAACGCCCAGGCTGAGATCTTCCTCCACCTCTCCTGTATCTCCCCCTCCTGTAGAGAGAGCCCCTGAGGAGAGGAAAGCTCCTGCAAGATGTGACCATCCCCCCCACCAGTTGAAGAGCCCCCCAGGCGGCTCGACGCACCGGCGGCACCCTGCTCCAGGGCCGGGCCCCCATGCACCCACCCGCCCACAACCCCGGCAGCACACCAACCAGGACCCAAGCCCCCGAGGCCCGGCCCGGGCCCCAGCCCAGAGACTGAGCGCCCCCAGAACCTCACGCCCATCCCGGACCCACCCAGGGGCAGCCAGGTTGCCAGGTCAGTAACCCACGTCCGTCAGCACAGACCCTCCCCTAGCCCCGCTGCACGCAGCCGCGAGGAAACAGTCACCTGAGAGCCAACAGAGCCCCCAACCGGACGTGACCGCTACCCCGGGTTGAGCCCCCCAAGGAAGATGCCTCCCGGGAACCCCCTGACGCCCTAAGCCTGTCCCTACCCCCTCACCAATCACAACAGTGAAGGCGGGACCAAACTATGACCCCCCACCCCCACTAGGTGATGGAGCTGATAAAAGGGGCCCAGAGCAATTGATCTAATGTGGTGGCAGAGGCTGTGTCAAGACTAATGTAATCTAATAGATAATTTCTATATTGGTTAGAATTAAGATTATTTTTATTTTTCCAGTTCATGAGGACTGTTTTCTTGGCTATGCATAGGGCAGTGAAGATCATATGGGCTATATTCTTTTCTGAAGTGACATTATCTAAGCTGCCCAGTAGACACACTAAGGGGGAAGTTGGAATGTTACATTTCAGACACTTTGATAAATCTTCACATATCTCGCGCCAAAACTTTTGCACTGGTGGACAGAACCAAAGAGCGTGGATGTAATTGTCTGGTGTATTGCCTTGACAGTGTGAGCAGTTGTTGGAAGATGTAAAGCCCATCTTGAACATCCGATGACCTGTATAGTGCACTCTATGAAGTATTTTGTATTGTATTAATTGCAGACTGGGATTTTTAATTAATTTAAAAGTTTTTAAGCAAATCTGAGACCAGAAGTTTTGGTCTAGGTTGACTGATAAATCTGCTTCCCACTTTGCAGTAGGAAGGGATATTGATTCATCTAATTTAGAAAGTGTTCTGTATATTTTAGATAATAATTTGGGGGATTTAAGAGTAAGAAAATGTGCCGCACTTAGTGGTGTTTGTAATTCAACTTGACTGAGGTTAAATTTCTTTTTTACTATGGATTTAATTTGTTGATATTCTAAAAACCTTGTCTTGTTGATCCCATATTGTTCAACTAGTCTGTCAAATGGAATAAATTCTGTTCCCTCTAATATATGTTCTAAGTATTTAATTCCTTTACAACTCCATTCTGGGAAATTAATCATATTATTGTTTTGTAATATGTCAGGGTTATTCCAGATAGGTGTACGTTTGCATGGGATTAATGAAGACTCCGTTATTTTTAGAAACTCCCACCATGCTGTTAGAGAAAAGCTGATGTTGATACTTTTAAAGCATTCATGTCATGTCATGACCGAGAACATGAGGTACCAGGCAGAGAAAGCGCAGCAGCAGATTGGACTGAATAATTGTGAGCAACATCAAGCAGAGCAGGTGTGAAACAGCAGCAGGGATCACTTCTAGGATAAATGAGACTTACCAAATGCAAGTCTGTTTACAGAACATTTAAAGTAGAATCAAGGAATTTGGATAAAAAGGGTGTGTGATGTTTAAAACTCAGAAATTATGGCTATGATTTTCAAACAGACATGTACTGTTGTTTGTTTTTGTAAATATTTGGATGCAAACTTAAATCAGCCAAATACATAAATAAAAATACACCTTTTATTTACATTGTAACTGCATACCCCTCTGAAATCCTTTGCTATAACCTGATATACACCCCCTAGAAATGTAACTACACGTCGACTCTCACCGACATCTTGGTTAGGTACACCTCTTCAACTCCTGATTAGCCGATTACATGGCTTGATCTCAGTGCATTTGGTCGTTATGGTCAAGATGACTTGCAGAAGTTCAAGCCAGACATCACAAGGAGAAGAAAGGTGATTTACGTGACTATTAATGTGGCATATTTGTTAGTGCCAGATGAGCTGGTCTGATTATGTTAGAATCTTCTGATGTACTGGGAATTTCCCACAGAACCATCTCTTGAGTTTACCGAGAATCATCTGAAAAACAAGACACCCAGCCAACAGCAGTTCTCTCGGTGAAAATATCTTGTTGATGCAAGAGGTGACTGGCCATATTGTTTTGAGCAGCTAGGAAGGCAAAAATAAGTCAACCACTTGTTACAACCAAGGTTGTAACCAGAAGAGCATCTTTGAATGTACAGCACGCCAGTCTTTGAAGCAGATGGGTTACAGTAGCAGAAAACCACAGTCTGTACCACTGTTGTCAACTAAAAACAGGAAACTGAGGCTGAGATGTGTATGTACTAAGCAAAATTAGACAAGAAAAGATTGGAAAGATGTTGCCTGCTCTGATTCTCAATTTCTGCTACGGCATCCTGATGGTTCGGTTATGATGGCTTCTTCCAGCAGGATAATGCACAAACTTCAAATCATCAAGATCATCAGATCTGAATCCAACAGAGCACCTTTGGATGTGGTAAAACAGGAGATTTGCATCATGGACTCAAACATGACAAATCTGCAGCAACTGTCACACAGTTGCTTCAGTGGACCCAAACATGGACTAAATCTCTGAGGAATGTTTTAAGAGAATTAAGACGGCTATGACAAAAGAGATTTAACATGGTACTAGCAAGGTGTACCTAATAAAGCGTCTGATGAGCGTATGTGACCGACGTCGATCTTCAGCCCCCCCGTTGTAGAAATATTTTGCAAATGAGGAAATTAAATTCACAGAATATCCCACAGAGCACATGCAGCATACAGAAGCGTGAATGAGCGGATATCTGTGCCCTCTGTCACATGGAGGAAACCACAGCTATTTCAACTAGTTGACTTCATGGCCCAATATTGTCAAGCAGTTTCTGCAAACTGCAAGGAACCCAGCCTAGTTTCTGAAAGACTGTGACTGAACTCTTTAGGGCAGCCACTGCTGCATGACCAGAGTGTTTTCTTGAATATGTATTTTTTTAAAAAATATATAATTTAAAGTGTAGCTGTGCCATTTTGCTTTAAAATAATTTGCTTAATCTTTGACATTTTGTCATCTAGTGCAGTTGACCTACATTTTTTTAAAGTGTGGTTTTGGTATCCAAACACATTTTTGAGGTTACCTTACATGTAATACACAATATAGTGATGTGTGGTATCTTAACAAAAGAAAATGATTCTTTCAGCAAAACTGTACACACAAGATATGCATTTTACAACAAAGATTGGATATAGATGTAATATATTATGATGACTGTAGACTACACCTCTCTCCATATTTACATTTTTATTTCCAGCATGGCTTATATATATTTATATATACATATATATACAAATATAAACAATAAGTAACAGTTTCTGCCTTCAAAGTGGAAATAGTTGTGTACCTTAACATCAGTCTTTCATGCATATGAGTCTTGCTTTGTGTGCTCAGTGCAGTAATTGGAACTCTCCGGCACTGACATTAGTGACTGTTTGCCATCTTCTTGCTGTGGGGTGCTAAAGGACTCCTCTTCCTCTCCATAGGGGAGCTTACAGTCAGGTTTTATCAAGTCCGCAGGTATGAAAGCTGGTGTCCCACAGGACCCGTTTCCTATGTGCAAAGTGATGTTAACGTTGACGTGTGGGCTGGTAGTCATGGGCGTGATGATCTGAGGGCTGCTGGGCTGAGAGGACGTCTGTGTTTGGATACTGGGCTGTGGTGCAGCAGAGTCTTTGTTGGAGTGTAAAGTCTTGGGCTCGGACAGAACAGACAATGGATTGTCAAGCGCAAAAGTGGAATGTAAAGGGCTGATGGATTCCTGGCTGCTGCAACCATCAGTTCTAGTTAAAGTTTCGGTATTGGTTGTGCATTGACTGTGATCACTGCTGGCTTCCCCTTTTTCTAGCAGGCACTCATTTTCTTGTGATGCAACTTTAAATAAAGTCAGGTGAGTTTTCCCACTGTATTTCTGCAGGGAGGAAGAAAAAGAGAAGTTCATTTCCAGCGGATTTTAAAAAAAATCACAAACACTGAGCTATTCTGCCATAAAGACAAATTTTATGGTGCCTACCAAGCCCAGTTTTTATTGATGCTTTTATTGGAAGTCGCACTGTGGTTACAGTTAGCAGTGGTGTTGTACTGGACTGGATTATATCAATAAACGTGCAAATGGGAATGTTTCATGATTTAATTGTTGTAAAACTGAACGCAATCAACTTTAAAAGGGGGAGAATAAATGGCAGTGATCTTGTACTGAATTGCAGACCACAGAGGATGTGTACTTTACTAAATGTAGGGTGTATTCAGTATGAAAGATAGAAAGCCGAGACTTACTTCGTCAGCAGTCTCACAGTTTCCGTTTGCATCCACCTTAGGAGATAAACTTTCAGTGTCTAAGAAAAAAGAACAATGGTTGTAAGTAAGAGAGGGAAAGTGTAATAAAAACTGTTCCTTGTAAAGAAGTTAAAAACTAACTGGTCCTTATCATTCTCTAATGTAACTCAGAAATAAACATAATGCCTATAAAAGCATATATTTACCTTTCTTGCAGATTTTTTGATAATAACATAGCAGAAAAAGGATGATGGTGATGACAAGTAATCCAGTGACAGAAGCAATTAATCCAACTAAGAGAGGTAAGCAGAGATACATCTCAAAAGAAGCAAAACAAGAGCACTTTTGAAATACTTTTCATACACAGCTGTTTTCTTATGAGTAGTCTGAAAGTTAGTCAGTTATAGTACCATAACTGCTGTCAGGCGGTGGGGTCAGTAGGCTTGTTATTAAATAGGTGGAGGGTTCTTCTGAAACTGAGGCAGACTGTGTGGTGCTTCTTAGCAGAGATGTCGAGCCTGAGCTTGGTGCAACTGTGGTCGTGCTTGTGCTGGGAGTTGTACCGACACTCTTCTTGTGATTGTCAGTTGTTGTCGACTGTGAGTACGGTTCACACACATTGTCTGATTCAGTATTGCCTTCTCTAAGAACAGCCCTCCCATTGCAGCTGAAGAGAACAAAGAGAAGGGTCAGCAATTTGAGTCTGGAACACCTTTGTGGAAATACCATAGCTCTCCTTCACTCACTCTGTGTGGGGCTGGCAGGGGTCAGTGGAGGAGGTCTTGTCAGAGAACGTGCCTTCGGGACATATTTTACACTTCACATCTGAATTTGGTGTGCCTGGCAACAACAGAAAAACATTTAATTTAATGACGTGTTTCACTCTATGACTTGTATTGTATGGAACATGTTACAAAACAACATTAATAAAAGCACTGGCATATTGAGACTTCATGGGAAATATCAGAGAGACTGAATAGAAATCTGTAGAAAAAAACGCTGTAGCTGCGAAGAGTGCATCTGACCCACTGTCCCGAAAAAAGCAGTCACATGAGCACAGTATACCGACAGCTATATTGCACTAAGGATAAAGGTCAATATACTAATAATGTCATAACATGGTATTTGTTGAGTGATTTGGTGGGATGAGCCAGAATAATTGATCATGTTGATGACTCTTGATTGATCTATAAATGAATCTGTAACAGCATATAACTTTGTCAATGAGTGGAGTATATCTACGAGGAGGCTGAGGGCCGACACCAGTACTTTTTCTATTCCAGTAACCACTAAAGTTAAAGCTATACTTAGAAAAGGGCCTGTTCTTGTTAAATCAAAACATCAACCCAGATAAGTGTGGACTGTGGGAGGAAATTAAAGCACCCAGAGGAAACTCGCACAGGCAATCAGGAGGTCTTGCTTGAGGCAAAAGTGCTAACCACTGCACCAGCATGTACCCCTCTCCTTTTATTTTTGTTATATTTTTATTAGTAGTAATTACAGAAGACCCTCACAGAAAGAAGTTGGCTCATCTGACAAATGGTACATCCTTAAATTTCAAAATATTGTTTTAAGATGTACCATAAAAACATAGTGACAAGAGAGATATAAAAAAAAAAGTTTTACCTTTTACAGACACTCCCAAGCCAGGTTTGCATTGTTTGTATTTTTTGCAGTCTGAGCAGTATGGATTGTCATATCCCAAGCGGCAGAACCTCCCAGGTCTGCAAATACACTTGGACGGTGTTGTAGAGGAGCAGTTCTGTGCATACTGTAAACCTTTTTCTAGTTGAAGACAGAAAAGTATTCTTTGCTCACATCCATTGCTTGTTGGTATTAAACAAAACAATAACTGGACAAATATGAGTGTAATAACATGGAGATGTACAGTTCATCCACTGACCTTCTTTGCATTTTTGACAGCTATTACAGTTTGGATAGAAGTTAAAGTTCTCTCGATACTGATCCGGAGGACATGGTGTACACACAGTATCGGTAGTTTCAGTGCAACGTGTGTCCCCTCGATAGCCTGTAATTATATCATTTTAGTTACTTAACTTACATTTATATTTAATTTATAAGTTTTATATGCATTTTATTACTGCACATAGGTACCGTAACTCTACAAAAGCCCCAAAAAGGCCAAAAGCATAAGTTTAATGTTATTTGTCATAGTTGTTAATTGTTTAGCCTAATAAAATCTGGTCATACTTTGATAACGTAACAGTGACACATACAATGCATTATAATACAATACTTTATACTCTGTCCCTGAGTGCATTAAGTTATTGCAACTATAGCATTTAATACACACATTTAACCGATAAAAGGCAGTCCAATAAAATGTCTGCTGCACTCATTCAGTGGTAAAGTGGGAAGTAAAACAATTAACTTCATACTGAGTGGGAGAGATGAGATTAGTGAGCATGGGAGATCAAGTTATCTCATGAGCAGGGGTGGAGCGAGGGCAAAACGGCTGAAATGCTTCAAAGTAAAACTGATTTCCAGCTCAGTGTGGCCCAAATCACTGTTGTCACAGCAGGAGGTTCACAAAGCCAAAAACACACACAAGCCACTGCTTAACAAAAGAGGAAATAAACAGAGGGAAATCCTTGTGTGAATGCACCTTTTGTTAGTGCAGTCATTACGAAACCCAGCCTACCTGCAGTATTAACCAGCATTTTTGTTCGGAGTCAGGAAGTACACAATTACCAAGCTGGTAGTTTTTGTTGCAGAAAGAACAAAAAAGCCCCTGTTCTCTATTCCTCAAATCCCATAAAGTCCACCACTGAGTAATACCTTAGTATTTAATATATCTGTATCATTCAAAAGAGTGTTCATTGTTACTACTTGTTGACAGGTACTACCTGTTTATGTTACAGTATACACATTGTATTTTAACTATGAAATTCTACATAGTAATAGCTTGATTTTTCATGTCTATTTCAGTTTGTAATAGATGTGGAACTGTAGACTTTTATGAGGCTTTGTGTGTGCACCTTTCCAAATGAAGTTGGGCGGTCTGTGTTTGTTAAGCTGTGTTATGTGTAAGGTATTAAAATTCTGCTTTAAATCTTTAAGTAATTAACAGTATTGTGCGTTTGCTTTCCTTCGTCTCTGAGGATGAAAGAGCAGCTTATAAATACATATAATTAGTCACAGTAGGTGAAAATTTCCTTCTTTCACACCTTCACACCCAAGTTTTACTAACATGTTTCATGACATGCGTTAGTGCTCATCGTGTAGTGATGCAACTTTCAGAATAGCTTATGCCTGACCATTGTTTATCTAGTCTAACGGTTGTGGTGGAAAGTTTTGTAAAAAAAAAAAAAAATGCAGTCTTTGTTATGTTTACAGGACAACTCTTACCAGGGCGACACTTTGTACAGCACAGGCCATTGTGATTGTACTCTGTGTCATTTCGACACTGTCCATTTTCACTCTTGTAGGGTGTAGAGCAGACCTATGGGAAACAGACAAATACTTGAGCGCATCTCATTTTCTGCTCCTTAGATGTAGACAGCGAAGAATGCTGTAACCCTCCAACCCAGAGCCAGTAATTCAGGTAAATTTAGTAATTCTGAAATTACAAATTTATGTGGAAAGTGTATGACGTTTTTGCTATAAATGTTCTCAGAAGTAGACAATAAGCGTAAACATTAGCAAACTCAGTTAAGATAGTAATTTCAAAATCAAAGATTTAGTCACTGTCTGATATAGGAAACAGACAGGTTGAGATATAACCTGCTGTACTTTTGAGTATGTTAAATAGGACCTTAAAGTAGAACCAGACTACCCACACCTTCGCCCACTTTTTCCTTTCTGGTAATGGTGCTGGCCCCAGTGCAGACATGGTCAAACAAGCAAACTCTTGTTCAGAATTCATAGGAAGTGACTCTTTTTTCTGCAGTATTTCTGGGCGTTTGGGCAGTGCACGCATACCAATGCCTTAACTCACATGCCATCTCTGCCTGTGCTTCTGTCTCACACACCAAAAGATAGTAAAGACTGAAGTACATTGTAGCTGCTTGCACACCTGTCCTATGCACACACAAAAAAAACATGAAACTCCCTCACCGCAGTGGCCTCCAATGACAAGCAAAATGAACGATTATGCTGACTGCAGCACCGTGTTTCTCGTATTACAGGAAACAGAGGCGGCGACCTGGAAGCGCTGGGTTCCTAAGCAGTAAATTCTTGTGTAGTGTGACCACCGGTACTACTGCGAGTCATGACAAAGGTGATTTATGAAGCACTTTGTTCTTATTTCCTGACAGTTAATCAGTGATAATAGTCTGTGTTTTCCTCCAGCTCTCGGCTTCATGCCTAAAACAACTAATGATTTACAGAAAAGCACAGTGATACAGGGAGATAACAGAAAGAGCTGCTCCTTCATTTCTGCAATGAGATATTCAGTCTGAAACTCCATTAGAGAGCAAGTAACCGAAACCAAACATTCATACAGGTTCACCACAGCACAACCTATTCATTAAAATTCCACGGTAAAACTTACTGTAATATGATCACATTGATACAGACTATTAAGAAATGCTTTAAAAGAAATGAAAAACTCTCCGTTTGTTGGTTTCAGGACAGGTGATCAGATTAAACAATATACAGAAACACATTAGAAAGGTTAAATTACATGACAGAAGTTAGACATCTACATTAAATCTTTAATGTTAATGACGGTCTTTCAGTGATTTCAGAGAACTGCGTCTTCAGTTCCTTTTCCATTTAAACTGTCCCTCTGGTCATTAGCTGAATCCCACTGCACTGGTATTCATCCAGTCTGCGATGAACAGTACAATCAAGTGTGACAGACTTAAAGACAGTGACAAAGCCTACCTTGATAGTTTGGGCACACAGCAGAAACAGCAGTAAAAGCGTGTCCTTCATTGCTTCTTTAAAGTAAACCACAGAGGAGACGAGTCGGCAGCCAGCGTGCGCACTGTACTTTTCATTTCTAGGCGGGTCAACACTCACTGTGCTCATGTGTAAGCAGGAGTAGTTTCCTTGAACTGAGTTAAGTAGTTGGAGGAAGTAAACCAGTAACACGTATTCACATATCTGTAAAAACCTAATACGAAGTGGTACAGTTCATGTTTAAAAAGCGATGTTGGACTCCCACATGTTTACATATGATATCCGTTATAAATGCGCAGTATAAGATTGCTATGATCTCAGCGTTTGTTTACCTGGGGTAATTCAGTGTCTGCTAAAAGAGTAAGATTTACTCCAGCTGCTGGCTGTGCCGTGAGGAAACAATGGTGTTTATGGATAATATTTCTTTCATGTTAAAGTAAAATTTAGACTTCTACAAAGAAATGTCTGCCTATGGACAGAACACCAGTATGAATAGGTAATAATTAATTTACTACATATGAAAAGGGGTCGTTAGGTCAGTAACATGATGTGCCAAAAAGTTTGTCACATAAAAAAATTAAGAAATAGACCTTTGAACAACAACTTGGAAGTCATTTTTAACCCACATCTTTTCGCATTATGTAGATTTGCTAAGTGGTCTTTACTAGTTTCAACAAGAAGGTAGGGCTTTATTATCAGTATCTAAACATCTGAGTGAAAAGACATTGGATCTGGCATTCTCAGCTACTAAGTTCTATTTAGTCACGTAAACAAAGAGTTTTATTCAGCTAAAATGCATGTGACATTAGTGTTTAGCTATAAGCATTAAATTTGCTGATGTGCATTGAGATGAGGATTGTGTGTCTGTTGCCCTTCAACGCTCGAACGTAGATCAGCATAAATGCACCAGAATTACTTCCCACTTATCGTGGTTACATCTGCCTAATTATGCTGCTTTAAATTCAAACTCAGCAATCAAGTTCTGCTGCTGAGGGCTGTACTGCAAAATAGCATTTGGGACTTAGCAGGGTTACTTAAGGTTCAGCCCTGAGTTTTTAGTGTCACAAAGATTGTTGGAAGATAATGAAAAACATCGTCTTGGAGTTGTAAGATTCAAAATAAGGACATTGTCCTAAAACCTAAGTTTTGATACTCATGTGTAAGCAGGAGCAGTTTCCTTGAACTGAGTTAAGAAGTTGAAGGAAGAAAACCAGTAACACACATTCACATATCTGTGAAACCTAAGTTTTGATACTTGTCACCCTATATACATTTGTAAGCCTGCTTACAAGTTTGAATTGTGCTTTTGTATTTCTTCAGTCCATTTAACACGACCAGGGTTAGGGCTGAAAGAGCAAGCCGAATCTTGTCTTACCTGCCATAAGACTAGCATAATTTAAGCAACAACACACTAGATACAATATGTAATTATAGTCAGATTCACCTGTGCCTTAATGAAGGCGTAGTGATTCTGGTAAACGTTAGGTTTTGTTGGCAGCTTTCCTTTCCAGTTGTAAATGGACTTTATCTGTAAGCATTTGTCTAGTCTAAATCACAATTGCATTGCTTTTAGCCTGTATTATGCCAACAGCATACTTCTCCATGTGGTCGGTAGACTAGATTGGGAGATCTTGGATCAGCTTATGGAGCTGAAAACTACTTTAATTTGATCATTTAATAGGATTTTTGATGTTCGGGGAAAAACTGACAGGTAATAAAAAGTTAAGCGCTGTGTCAACAATTCATTCAAAAAATAGAAGTGCTAAAAAAAATATGTATTGAAGTCACCTTTAAAACAGGAAGTGAATGCCCTAGATTTCTTTATACACAGCAACCTAGATGCACAGCCGTCTATAGAGCACAGCTTGCAAATTATATGGGTCAAATGCAATGGCTATTGTACTACCTAATCTACTCAAAGGATTGATGTGGATAGATATGTGTGTCTAGACTTATAGTTTTGTCACATGAATAAAGATTTTTAAGTTCCTTTTTAATGATCTAAAAAAAGAAACCAGAAACACAGGTTCAACTCTGTGGCTGCTAGCTGACATTGCTCAAGAGTCTTTGGGTGAGACGTTCCCAGCTTGATCTCTCTGTGGAGACATGGGAATAGTGAAAGGCAGAGAGGTTTGTTTTATCATACTTTACACCTCAACTGTTTTATTCTTGTTAAGACATGTTTTCTGCTATGACACTGAATGCGTTTGTGCTTTGCCCAGTCTGATGCCCCTGTGCCGCAGTGTTTGTTCCTGTGTGAGAAGTTGACATTTCATAATAAAGTTTCCCCTCCCACATTGTCATCACGTCTCTGCTGCTCAGCAGTATCAGCCCTCTTGTCCATTACAGTCTTCTAATGTTTAATCTAAAATAAAAAACTTTTTTCATGAAATTCTGAGCTTATTTTAGAGCATTAGCCTCACCTGAGTTTCATGTTGTAGTAAAAAACCACAACAAGGTGAATTGAAACCTTTTTAAAGGTTTTTCTAAATATCTTAACTTTCACGTGATAGGGCACTGATTTTGCATATAGTACTGATGACTAATTTCCAAAAGTACAGCATGATATTTGTTAATGACAGACATGAAACATTCTTGAGACGGGAATGAACGCACTGCTTGCTTCTATTTCTGAAGAAGTCAGTCTAAATATTTCACAGCAAATTGCGCATACCATCGAAATCCCAAAATGCATCTATGCCACCGTTACCAGCCATAATGATGATTATGCAATGCCATCTTGTCACTCTCTAGTGACTTTCAGATCCTGTTTTCGCTGAAGGAAGAAAAAGTTGGTGCTTCTAACAAATACACTGAAAGGTTTAACGACCATAATCAACAGGGTTAGATTCGTTTATTGACAAGTGTTAGAGAGAAAAACACTTTTGCTATCACAGGGCCACATCTTACACAGAAGCCTTTCATTTATGTCACAACATCCGCAAAGTAAGTCAACTATCGGATGTCTGTCTGTCAGATAACTCAGTCTCTGATGTTTGTGGCACAAACCTTCAAAGTGCTTCACCAGAACAGGAAGATATGAATTATTACCCAGTCATTATATCCCTTCTGAGCAGCAGAAATACATCAAAAAGAAATCAGTAGAATCGTGTTTACCCTATTTCTGTGGATTTAATTGGTTGAAATACATTGCATGTAGATTTTTTAATGTATTCAGAAATTCAAATTAGTTGGCTTAGAGGGGACAAACTGGAAAGCGACAGTGTTATGGGTGGGATTTCTACAGCATGTGACATTTAACATAGGTGTTTCTTTGGTTTCCTGTGAACTACTGCTTCTGTACCTTACATCAGCCCCTGCTTTTGCTTCTATTGTGTTCTCAGCCCAACATTAAGGAAGTGTCAAAGGAAGCTTAAAAACAGAAGTAAGCTAGACCCTGGAGCCAAAACAAGAGGCTGGAAATGGAAAAGCAAACTTGAGACAACCAAAACAACATCCTTTATGTTGCAATGTTGTACATACACTTCACTGAATAATTCTAAGTAGTCTTGCTTCACATCCACAAGGCTGTTGACAGTAACATGTGCAGTCTAAATCGGTTCAGCTTTTAACAGAGATGAAAAAAAGGAACAACCAAATTGGAATTGCTGCAGTTATTCAAGTTTTATTGTACAGACGTGAATAAATTAATCTAATCTGTCATCTATGACAAAACTTTTTAGACATCCGCTCAAGGTTTTCAGTTTTGGCGCTTAAAACAAACAAACAAAAAAAAGCCCACTCAGTATACTTTGATAGTTTATCAGCACGCAGGGTAAGGAGGGTAAGATATGCCGCCCACTCTTCTTTTTGGATTAAACCGTTGAAAGTTGTGACGAGCTAAGCGAGCCACATCTGAGATCTGGTTTGGGTTATGAGACACCCTCAGTGCAGACCGATCCTGAAAAATATTTTTAAAAACACCGTTTAATTTGTGACATGTACAGCACCCTCCGTAATTATGTTAACAAGAGCGAGAAACTGTATACTAGGAACAGCTGCTTATTTATTAAATCAGTCAGCCCTGTGGCAGCTTGGACTGTATAAAAACCACACAGTTGTCCAGTTCCTCACCTCCAGTTGTTTATTCAGTGGTCCTTTTGGGTTCTTCACATTAACACTGCTCTGCAGGTCAAGGCTGCTGGGTGGTGGCAGGGTGCTCTGCCCTGTGTTGGACCACCCTGATAGACAGTGCTTGAAGGTGGAAAAAAAAGAAAGAAAAGAAAGAATGCTTTGAGATGAATTTATAGATTTGAATACAGGGGCCATAACACAAGTTGCAGAGATGGCTGATCGGCTATACAGACCTCATGGTCAAATTCACAATTGCGGGTACTTTACAGTCAGAACATCCGACCAATCAGTTTAAAAAAAATAAAATTTAAAAAAAAAAAAAAAGATGCTAAAGCCTTTCTAGAGATGGGATATGCAACACTTCTGTATCATAGTATCTGGTAAAGTGATGGCATTACTTCAGATACAATAATTTTCCTCAGAGCTATATTCATACAAAGTCATGGTACTTGTGTAATATACCTGAGATACCAAGTAGGACATCAAGCCACACAGGATGCATGAGGTCAAAATTTTCTTTCTGCGTCATAACAGGCCACAGTACTGCAAGTGTTCACTATGCTAAGCAACACGCATTCTGAGAGGTACACATTTATCAGGAGTAGTAATCTCGTGCATGCCTATCTCTTAAAGTTTGCAGCATTTAAATGTGCTGTGTCTACAGCACCATATTAAGGTGTTTATTGGTCTATATCGCCTGTACAGATACAGGTGATGCAGATTTGTCAGCTGCACCTCCATGATGTGGATCTCCTATTCTACCATATCCCAAATATGCCCTCTTGGACTGAGATCTGGTGACTGCAGAAGACATTAGAGTACAGTGAACTCACTGTCATGTTAAAGAAACCACTCGTAGATGAACATGGCCTCAGTCTCCTGTTCTTAGCTTACAGGAGTGGCACCCAGTGTGATCTTCTGCTTTTGCCTTTTCCTATCAGGTCAATGCAACCTCACCCAGAGAAATGCGGCTCATCGGCTGCTCTGTCGCTTTCAGACCATTCCCTCTTAACCCTAGAGGTGGTTGTGTGGGAAAATCCCAGGAGATCAACAGTTTCTGAAATACTCACACCCACCCGACTGGCAAAAACAACTATGCCACGCTCAAAATAAGTTAACTCACCTTTCTTCCCTATTTTGGTTCTCACTTTCAGCAGTTTCAGCATGTCGTGTTGACCATGTCTACATGCCTACATGCATTGCGTTGCTCCCATGTGACTGGTCAATTAGATATTTGTGTTAGCAAGCATATTAATGGGTGTACCTTACAAATTGGCCAGTGAGTGTGCGTTTGTGTGTATATACTGAAACATTACAGTTTATTAGCTATAAGAGCAGCAAGTAAGACAATAACCCGTGCACACGGTCTAACTGTTTTTAGGAAGTGAGATGTTGCACCTTCAAATCACCAATGAATGGAAAGACACAATGGCTAGAAGGGGTTTTATTATTGTGGGACAGTGGTTCAATCAAATCAAGTGGTGATGATCTTTAGTCATTAACCTGTAACTCACCGATGGTAATCCTAAACTGTCAGAAGGGTCAAAGCTGCATCGCCGATGAGCTTTGTATATGTAAGGTGGCAGAAGCCTGGTGCGAGGGATGCTGACCCTTAGAAATACAAGAGAAAGAAGATGAGTAAGAAATCTGAAGAAATCTATTGTGAGGTGATAATTTTTTCAAACTAATCCTGATAATTTTTTAGTCAATATCACACAGCAACACTACTGATTACAGCACATTTGAACAAAATGTAAAATGAGAATACAGGCGCCGTTGCTTTTAGTTATTAGGACTTGATCCAGTGGAGGTTTCGGACGCCCTTTTCACAGGTTTCCCTTGCCTTGTTGCAGTGTATCATACTACAGATCAAAGCTACCATAGCTTGCTTTTTGTGTCGCTGCTGTTTTACTGAATTCAGAAACAGCTTCAGCTTTTAACGTGTAAAATATGGGAAGGCAGAAAAAAATAACACAAGGTCTAAGTCCCTGCTGCACACAGTAGAGCTGCTGCCTCCTGTATTCAATTGAAAGTGACAGACTAATATATTTTAGATAAAACTGATGAAGTGCTTTAATGTTCATAAGTGGTTTAACAATGCAGTTCAAGTGCAGGCCATCAGTACCTGATTAGAGCAGGTTCAGCAACAGTGTGAGGGTGGGAGGATTTAGGCTTTTTGCACAAGGGACAGCACTCCTGAGAGTGGAGGGGGACCGGGAACAGTCTGCTGTTAATCCTGTAAGAGAATGTACCTACACAAAAGGTGAGCAAGCAGAGACAAGTGTTAGAACAGCCTTAATGAGAGGAAATAGAAAGTGGCCTGTTCAGATAAATGCTCCCTCTTACACTGATGAGTGTCCATGTTAGCTTGTGGGCCATCCTTGTCTGTTAGCAGTTGTGTCACTGGCTGGTTCCCCTGAGAGAATCTGTGAGGAAAATCTTAATGAACCACAGGAAAACACAGTATGGATATATAATAGAGATATTTAAAGAGCACCACTCACTCGGTTTGTCCACTGTGGACACACTCGTCCTTATTGAGCGATCGAAATACACAGAGATCATTGAAGAACTCGTCTGAGCGCTCTATCAAGGAGTCCTCAGTATCCAGCACTCCTAACAGGGTAAAAACAAACATCAGCTGTTATCGGTACTTCTGCTTCAAAGATAAAAAGTGGACTCAAGGCGTGGAGATGTCAGAAAGCAGCTAAACAGGACAGTTATAAGCACCTGGGTATCCCATCGGCCAACAGGAACCACAATAACAATACATGAAGGTCAGCTAAAGCCGAATACCTCCACAAGGTAAGACAGGTGCTGAGAAGCCAGCTCAATGTTAGGAAAAAGATCCAAGGCATCAATACAAACACCCTACCAATCACCAGATACCCAGCTGGAATAATAAGCTGGCCACAGAATGAGATAGACACTAATGATGTAAAGACACAAAAACACCTTACAGTGCACGGAGGTGTCTACCCGAAGTCCAGCACCCTGACGCTCTATGAGCAATGGAACGAGAGGCAAGAGCGACAGGATGAAACACGGAGCATACGTGAATATACCATGAGGATCGCCCCTTGAGATGAGCTGCTCCAAGAATACCTCAGGCAGCTGAAGACAGACGGTGATGACAAAGAGGAAGAGGAACTATCACTGGACGACCAACCTCCTGCATAGGATGTACCATTGACATAAGACAGATACAGAGGAAGTGGCTGACACCAAGAAATCCTACCAGTTGCTAGAAAAGGCCGGCTTAAAGAACAGCACAAAGGTTCAGTCCGAACCTGGGTGGCTGGCTGGGATAATGTTCAGGAATATGTGTTGTTCATATGGACAAGTGTCCAACTCCCGATGGGAAATGCTACCACAGGTAGTAGAGAACAACGGGGCTAAGAAGTCTCTGTCCAGAAGTGCAGTCAGTACCTTAAACTCTGGTAGAGGATCAGAGCCTGACGAACATGCATACCACACTCCCAGGGGGCAACGGGGAGAATTTTGATATGATAATTTATCTTTCATCATTATTAAACAATTTAAATATCAGAAAACAGGTCTATGTAAAGAAAACTTAACATGCAACATTACACTAGAACTATACTCCGCCTTAATTCAAAAGAAAAAGCTGTAATAAATGTATTGAGATGTCTGTGGATATCTCCACAATCAGACTTTTTAAATTATTTGTTAATCTTGGGCACCACAATAGAAAATGCAAAGGTTATATCTAGGTTATATCTATTTCACTACTGCAGGTTCTATGAGTCAGTACTTTCAAAAGCATATTGTGAAAATGTATTACATGTGGGATTAAAAAAAAGAAATCATGTAACTTGACTTTTCAGCATTATAGATTTCCTGTTACTAGAACGATTAAATCAAAGGTCAGAGGAAAGGTCAAAAGGTTAAATAGATCTAATAATAAGATTTGAAATATATGCAAACTAATTTAACCTAAATTAGCAAAGCGTGGCTCCCTATATTTCAGGAGCATTTTGGCTGCAGATCAGTGCGATATGTGACAGACCGATAAAGCTTACCTGCTATCCAGTCATATCCGAGTAAGGGTGGTAGGTGATGCCTCTCTGGGTCAAGGACGTCTTTGAAATCGTCCGACTGAAACGTGACCCTGCTCTGCACACCCCTCTACAAAAAGAAAGCAGGCAGTGCATTAGCAATCAGCATATTCTACTTCCACCTTTTCAGTGGACATAAAGCACACAGCTTGCTGCAGACTTGTAGTTTATAAACTAGTTGTAACGATATAAATACAAAGCTCCCAAACCAATGTAGATGTGAATTAGCTTTTTTGAAGGGGGATTGTCAGTGAAATACTAGTGAGTGCCTTTTCAGTTTGAGATGAATTATTTATTCCTACTAACTTTATAAGAGTAACACAGGCAGGGTAATGCTGATGCTCCTTTGCTTACCTGTCCTTTGCTCGGATTTACTACACAGGACTTGGTGCTGAATGGCTCTGTGTCTTGTTTCTTGCTGCCTCTAATGAGATCTGATTTAACTGTTTGTTCAGCAGTTCCTTCTCTGTGTTTGGTGAAAGATGGTGTGAAAACAGTCTTTTTGATGACTGTTCTTTTCTCACAAGTGTCTGATGAAGACAGGAAGAAAATGATTTCTAAATGATTATTTCACACATTACATGCAGACCACAGGCTCACAGTCAAATGGAAAGTACCAGCAGGATAAAAAGGCTCCACAACAAAAAAAACAAAACAAATAGAAAAAAAAAAACTGCCAATAGTGTCAATAGTGAAAAGGTGATAAAGACACAAATATTTTTTTTATTTTAGTTACATTTGAACACATATCAGTTAATTGTCATCTCTGATGAATGGTAATAAAGGTGCACTTTGTAGTTTTTCTTCCAGATACTTTCAAATTTTACACATCATTTCATCATGTATATACTAAATCCACTATTAAAAAATAAAACCAAGCACCATCCACTCTCTATAATAAAGCTCACATCTCCAGGGAAGAAATACTTATATTTAAAGTACTTTATTAATAATTACTTCAGGCCTCAGTCACACTACACCACGAAAAACCATTTGTCTTGCATTTGATTGCGAGTGTCTGAAGTGGAATGTTGAGCATCTTAATTTAATCAAACCTATCATACTATCGAGGGGCGTGAAAGAAATGTGAATATGTTGCACTGTGTGAGCGAACTGCTGCTTCACTGTGTCGAAATGTGACTAAAAAACTGAAACGCCCACTCTGCTTGCTGTAAACAGAAAAAATAAAGTTTTATCCATTTATCTGTTCAGGTCAGTTCTGCTTTATTTCAGGGTTGTTAGGGAACAGAAATATGCGGGCCTTTGCTCTAAACACTCACAGTTACGGGGCAAAGCCAAAGTTTTGGCACTGCACTCAGCTTTGAGCAATCCATCCGTAAAAGTTACGCACTCATTCTGCTAAACTTGCTCTCCTCTCATTCCAAATAAATGAACACTCCTAAAGACAACTAATGCACATATATCGGGCGCAAAATAAGACTTTTTTGTGCTATTTGCAGGCATTTGCTAAAAACTTTAGCAACTCAATTGTATGTGATTTATTACATTATATCCTCACTTGGAGAAGTAAATGATGGAGCAGACTAACTCCGACCGATCTTGGCAATTAATTTTCCATTTACAAATAAGACAGCGATTAACTGCAGACGTGATACAGGTTTACTCCCACAGTGTGGCCTATGCAGTCGCTTTGCAACCAAAGCTGGTCACTGAGAGGTTGAGGGTGCTGCACGCTTAACCTCTAGATCATAGGTGTCAAACTCTGGCCCGTGGGCCAAATTTGGCCCGCAGCCTAATTACATTTGGCCCGCGAAGCCATACCAAATTACTATTAGAGCTGGCCTACCTGTATTATACAGCTAATATATATATTGTTTAGTATTAAGCTTTGCTTGTTCCATATTCAGTTTTTCAGAAAAACTTGTTTGAGTCCATAAGAAAAGATTTATTCTTATATCTGGAGGAAGATTTTTTTTTTTCAATAAATATTAACGTTAGCCCGCGACTTTGTTCCAGTTTTGAATTTTGGCCCACTGTGTATTTGAGTTTGACACCCCTGCTGTAGATGACAATTTGGTTGGTGCAACTATTTGCAAAAAAATTCATTCCAATCACTCACCAACCACCACCTCTCATGATCGCACAGAAGTTACCGGCCTATTTTTCCTCTAGTGTGACTGAGGCCTTAGTGAAATCCGAAACAGACTATGAGAGTTTGAGAGTAAATATGTGAAGTTTGGCTCTGTAATGTCTGTTACAGCATCAGGCGCTGCAAGTTCTAACTGGGAATGAAGCAGTAAAGTGACGGTGAGGTTAGGGTCTTTTCACTCAGGAGTGAGGCAGCAATTGCACCTTCTGTTGCAAAACCAACAAACATTGCACATTACATGTCTTCAGAGACGCCCACATAACAAGGCTTTCTGACTGCGAGATGTGAAACAGCAGCCGCGGTGCACAGACCCAGTTCAGTTTCACAGACTGTAGAACAACCCACATGGCACAGTAGCAGTATCTGTATTAACACACAGACTGCTCTGGATATGATAGCAAATTACCTTTTTTATCTTGTACACAAATATTTTGTTCTTGGTAGAATACTGAAATGAACGAGCTGCGTTTGTGTTTATACATTTATAAATTTGCCCTTTTTCAATCTGGCTGTCTGTGATCGAGAGAATCAAACCCCATGTGTGGCTTCTTCGTGGTCTGCCAGTAGCGAGTCCACCTCTAGATGTTACAGCACCACAGATCTGATGCAGATAGCAACAGATTAGAGATTTATCACAGCTAATTGGGGTATTATTGCAAATAGATTGCATGTAAGTGGCAACTTGATCCTTTTCAATCAAAAACTGATTAAACAGGATCAAGACTGAGTCCATCGTATTTTCATTTTATTGTAGTCTTGACACACCAAGGTCATTTTGCAGATGGCAACTGACTGGGAATGGTCTCAGACTTGGTCACTGACTTCGAAATAATATGTTACTATTTCATGAAAAATATATGTTGACTTTCATTTTGATGGCAGCAAAACATGGGCCAGGGGCAACGAAGGCCAGAAAAGTAAATGGTACTAAAAAGAAACAGCTAGAGGAGCAGGTCAAGATGATTGGATTAAAAAAAAAAAAAAAAGCGTTTTAAACAGGCAGAGTTTCCCAGAATCAAAGATGGGCAGAGGTTCAGCAATCTGTACAAAACAGCATGTACAGCTTGTGGAACAGGTTCAGAATAATTTCTTCAATGTGAAATTAAAAAGATTTTGAATATCTAATCTACAGTACGTAATATCATCAAAAGATTCCAAGAGTCTGAAGAAATCTCTCTACACAAAACACAAGGCTGAGAATCAATACTGGATGCCCATAGTCTTCTGACTATCAGGCAGCACTACATTTAATGATGACTCTCTCATGGAAATCACTACATGGACTTAGGTAAAGTGAAAACAGTTTCTTTTTGGAAAACATGGCTGCTATGTCCTTTGGACTAAAGAGGAAAAGGGGCATAGAGCTTGTTAATAATGCTCATGGCATGGGAATACATCAGCATCTATGAAACTGGCATCTGGAAAGGTCCCATGAGTGCTCAAATATATCCTCGTTTCCAGACTTCTTTTTCAGGGAAAGTCTTGGATATTTCAGTTCCTCCATGCTGCATGTATTTCAACAGCATGGCTGCTGGGCATTGAACTGGCAAGCGTACAGTTACTTCTAACCAAGTAAAAGCATTTGACACATCATGAAATGAAAAATTTGACGAAGAAGACCATCTGAGCAGCTAGAATCCCCCAAAAGACAAGAATGGGACAACATTCCTGTCCCACAAATCCACCACGTGGTCTCCTCGGTGTCCAGACGTGTACACAGTGGTAAATATGATCCTGTCCCACGTTTTTTGAGACGTGTTGCTGCCATCAAATTCAAAATGGCATTATCTTCGCCTCTAAAACCGTACGTTTTCTAGTTTAAACATTTGTTCTAATGTGAATATGCGCCTACGAGATCTGCAGATCATCGCAGTCTGCCTTTATTTACGTTTTACACGTTCTTGGAGTTGGGGCTGTATATGTGAAGGAGTTTAATCTGGCTATCTGGTAAACAAAACGTCGACAGCTTTGGTTTGTTGTGATGTGAGGTCTGGATTGATCAAGAGCAACTCTTAGCTCATTGCTAATTACTTCTCTCGTGCTGCTGGCGTCAAGTAAACAAACAGTTTAATTACCGGCAAACTTCACGGAAGACTTGGCTAGGGCCGCCCTTGCAAGGCCGCGGTCTCCACCGGTCATCCCGATCGTTTCTTCAAGTGGTCTTCTCTCCTCAGCTCCATCCTCTCTCTCCCTCTTGCGGCTTTCACGGCAGCCGCACAGCCGCTCCAGTTTCTCTCCATGCTGCCTCAACTGGTCCAGTAACTGTTTATTGCGCTCTCGCAACACCTCCAGCCGATCCATGGACATTTAGTTTTAATATTAGAGAAAGCAAATAAAATGTAGCTTTAATTAAAAGTACATCAAACACACAAAGAAACTTTCGGGATCTTCTATGCTTTCAATTAGGCCGACTCCATAACAACGCGTTGACAACAGTGATTTGATTGGCTGTTAACATTTTACCCACAATTCTGAGCATTCTTAAAGTGACAGGCACACGTGTAACTATAAATTTTCACTACAAGGCCAGATGTTGAACAACAGAGGGCGCCACACTTCCATGATGGAAACACTGATGAGACTGATGGGTGACTTCCCCAGAAACAACAGGACCCACGTTTTTTAGGATATTAGCTGGCTTTTTCTCCCCCTTTTTCATCCCCCCTTTTAAAAAGAAACACTTATAAGTACATTTTTATGTTTCTGTTTTCAGTAAGTTTCTGCTACTACTTAATTTTTTCCCCCAAGAAGCACGAAGGAGTGACCAAAGTCTAAAAAATATCAAATTCTTCAGTAGCATAATTTTATATTGTCGGGCATTTTATATCACAATGCCCGACAAGTTTATCTCACAATAAAAGTATCCTGTTACCTGTACTATTTTAATAAATGTATATGTATAATATATGTACTTCAGTAGTTACTTGTTATTTTTTGTTATATTTTTACTTTTGCCTTCCTCTCCACTCAAAGCACTTTGGTCATTTTCCTCTAACCTCTGGCATCAACAAGGCATTTTCTTTCAGAGAACCGCCACTCACTGCATATTTTCTCTTTTATCAAACCATTCTCTGTAAACCCTAGAAATGGTTTTCTGGGGAAACCCCAGCAGATCAGCAGCATCTGAAATACAAGTCCAAAGTCCCTTAAATCACCCTTATTCCTTCAACAGAACTTCTGTACTGTAAAATGGTTCCAGTTAGTGATTTGCTATTAAATATGATATTTTTTGGATTAACATCACCTTCTGCATACCCATTGCCAAGATAATAGAGGAGTTTTGAAATTATGTATTTATTTTTAAAGTAGGAGAATTTTTTTTAAATGCCATAAAGGAGAACATAATCCAAAGTTCATTATAAATATTAAAATTAGCAACATCATGAACAATGTACCTTAAAAGCAGTTTGTTCCTATGATGTACTAGTTACATTCCAATACATTTTTAATGTTGATATACATAACCATATAATATTTAATCATGCCTCCATAACTTTGCAGCCTTTTGTTTTTTGTAAAAAAATTTTTAGTGTTTCTGTAAAAGTACTTGGTTGCTCTCTAAGGTCAGTGATGTAAAAAATATGAACGCACAAGGTCAAACTTAGTCTTAAAGCCATTCACAAAGCATGTTTTAAAAATTTTACAAAACACGAGCCCAACAACATCCAGCTAATAAATGAAAAGAAAAAAATGTTATTTATAGCACAAGAAAAACAAAACAAGATACGATAGACTACAGAGAACAGAACAAGCCTTTAAAGGCTGAGTTGAGCCTAAACAGTACCATCGGGGTTTCAAAGAAAACAAGGACAAAATGCTCCCAAGAAACCCATATTAGGTGCAAGGAAGACCAGGCAGCTCAGAGGAAAATCCTCCACAGGCCCCTACAAGAGGTGCTAGAAAATAATAGAACCTTTGGTGAATTTACAGTTAAAACTACTTGTATTTACAGCCTTTATGTCATACACAGTTTAGGATATTTGGCATGTAGTAATGAACTTGTTTGCAAATTTCCTAAATGAAGACACAGGCTCCCTAATAACTGCAAAACCCACCCATCACTTGTCAGCAAACTATAATTATTCTACTTCAGGGTCTGACATACTTCTTGTTTTCAGTACTCGGACATCTCCAGTTGTCATTGATACAGCCAGAGAGGCATTCATTTTTAAGACCACAATTTTTAATGTTACTGTGTTATACTGACTTGTCTTTGTACTATTTTGCATGTGCATTTTACTAAAACGAACTGAGATGAACAGCAGAAACAAGAGCATTAACGTCTCTCTGAGCCCTAACTGTAAATTGCAGTAATAAATTATATGAAGGCACTTTAAGTGACTGACCTGTTGCATTTTGACTGGATTTAAGTCTATGGGTGTATCTAATATTTTTATCTAACATACAAGCAGTTATCGCCATGACTGTATTTGAACATGACCCAGCTGATGTTTTTGCCCAGCTGCTGCTATTTACTCGTAAGATTAAAAATATAGAAGAGCGCTGGTTAACATTTGCTTACAGTTGTACTTTATTTATTCTGTTTATCTGTCTCAGTGGCAGTAACTATACTTTGCCCATGAAGTTCAGGATGTGTCTTTATCCTATGATTCTCTTATACATACAAACTTTAGTCTCTATGAATATAAACTGAGAGAAACTACAGCAATGAACATGCACGCTTCAGTTTCCTGTTTTTCTCAGTTTTAAATGTGATGTCGTCATCAGAACTTTTTTTATACCTTAGAGTTCTCGTAATACACCAAGTACTACCGAATCAGCACATTCTTTTCCTGTTGCCACGCTGCCGTTAGCTGATGATATTCGTATCAGATAAGAGCATGCAAAGATCAATCAATAATCAGAATTTCTTGCCAACTTCCTGTAGATCAGCACCCTCATTTTCTTCTCATTGTATGACCTTTCAAGGGCAATCTGTGCTTGTAAAAGTGTAGACAGCAGCATGTGGTCACTCTTTTTACTGGGTGGCTTGATGACATTGGTTTATTTACATTAAACTGTCCATGCGTGGTAGCACTAATGACATTGTTGCAGGTGTTGCAGGGTCACACCTATAATCATATGCCTGATTCCCTGTGGAGTGAATGGTGTGGAACTGTGTGGGCGAGCACCTGCTCAGTATTCCAGTCACGGCTCGTTTGCACTGAGAGCTGTCCAGGCCGGCCCAGTATGATTAGCTGACCACAGTAGTGTGGCGTTGCACCCCATTATCATTAAACAGTACCAGTCATGAAGTCATATACTCCTCCCTGTCTCTCTAATTACACCCCCACTGTTGGGCTCTGAGCAATTACTGCCCGCCGCCAGAACGTTTCATTGTTCATTAGGCACAGATAACGGACACATCAACAACAAAAACAAAAGAAAATGTGAAAATATTCATATTTCTGATAACGAAATCACCTAAGAAAGACATTTTCTTTTCAAAGAAACCACTGATGTGTTCAGAAGAATGGCTGTGCAATTATTAGAAAATGAGTCCCATGACCCAGAGAAACTGTTATATTTGTCGTGATGTGTTCAGAAGGACCGTTTCAAGTCTTTGTATCCTTTCCTGTTTGGCTCTGTGTAATGAAGCTCTTACTAAATACTAAATCAGCATAGTGCAATTGGCTCACATATAGAGGGAAAGAACTGTTTACCATTACAGTTGCTTAAAGCTATTTATGTATAACTTAGCTTATAATAATAAAGAAACAAATAGCATTAGTGACAATAAGTATTAATAAGAATTAACATATAGACTGTATACAAAAGCCTGGAGAGCCGCTGCTATTTTAGTTTTTGGGTTTTTGGAGTGAGAATTAACAATATTTAGATGAAAGAACAGAGTGTTGCCAACTAACAGGCAAATTTATTTAGAAAATTATTTCTATGCGTAATTTGTGATGAGATACAAGTGAAATAAAACTGGAGCATAGCTTTCTTTGACTTGCTGGGAGTACATTAAATGCACCTTAAGCTGTAGTATTTAGCAGATAATTCAATAAAAATGCTCCAAAAGGCACCAACGGCACAAATATGAGCTGGAGTTAAAGCTGCCCAGTCGGACTCACCCTACCTTCAAAAGAGCCACACCCTAATAATATATAACTTTTGTCCAACAAGATTTCTATAAAAATCAAACCTCAGTAGCTGTTACGAAGAAGAAATCTACTATAGCTATAAACATGTTGTTAATTGCTCTAAGTTGGGCATTTTAACATTTGAAAAAGGAGAGATCATTTGGAACAACTGAACATGAGTTGAAATAGACAAATTTGTTTTTATTGTCTTCACTAATTATTGTAGAAATGAAAAATCACAGCGATTTTCGCAAATTGATGATGATTCATCTCACGAATTATGACACACTGCTCTCCCCTACATAAACCTTCATAGGTTTAAAGTGTCAGTATCAATATTGGTATCATCAGTACTGTCCCTGTATTAACTTGGTATTAGAGCAATATCATGGCAGAGAGCACTGAGATTTAAACCACGCAGAGTGGAGGCTGATTGGCTCAAAGAAAGTGGGGAAGAAGATATTAGACTCGTGTAATGATATCACTAGTAATGATGTCGCTTTGCCGCACTGAGTTTGATAGCATGGGAAAATGGTAGTGAAGAAAAGAACAGACTAGCAGCCAAACACCCAGGAAAGCAGGCAAATGGATGAATACAGATCTTACTTATTTGAAATTATGCATAAGTTCAATAAGGAAGATCTGCATAATAGTAATAGAAATTTGGCACTAACGTCAAATGGCCAGTGGAGCACCTAGGGGTGTGCCCACAAGGGTGTGCACACTGGACGCTTGTCACATATTGCTTTGAAACTGATGGCATTCAAGCCTCTTGTTGCATAGATGCCTAGATGTATTTACTACCGGGTCATATGTCAATCAAAAGTATTCTTCATTGTTAATAGTGGTCACTTCATTACTTGCCTGGAAGTAGGAGTGCCAAAGACACTAATAAGAACAAATAGTTTTAATTTTGACCATCGGATAGGAGTCTATCTGATGGTCAAAATTAATTTTTATTTTCACATTCAGCACATTTTGGTGTCAGACCGATCTCCTGAAATGACAAATGCATCATATTGTATAAACAGTTTTAGTCTTAAATACAAGAAAAATGTGGTGAAAGAAGACAATTTTGTTTCCTTGTGCTACAGTGCCTGAAACAGAAGAACTAAAACACAGAACTAACAAAAAAGTGATCCAACTGATGCTGATAGCTATCAGCTCCTGAGCAGCAATTATTTTTCAGAGCCGATTATCATCCATGGTAAATGATTTCTGCACACAGAGTGTTTTGGACAGTGAAAGTCTTTCACATACAGCTCAGCTCCCTTCACGTTCGCGATGAAAAGAAAGATAACGTCACAATAAGACAAAGTAGAAGATTTAGGCTGAGCTCAGATTTATTAATATGAATGCTGTTTGAATATTTCAAATATTTTTAAGCATTTCAAGCAAAATCTTTGCATTCACATTGCATATTCGCTAGGACATGCTTTTTCTGAGTTTTAGTGTTTATACAGCACACACAGTTTTGCCTGGGAAACCAGGTATATCTACATTTGTTTTCAGTCGACCTAGGGAAACTCAACTTTCTTGTTATAAAAGCCAAACTGTGATAAGGCTTTGCAAAGAAAATCTTTTTTAAAAATCTGAGCTACAAAGCCTCTCTTGACTCCCCTGTTGCAAAGTCCCTATTGCCACAGTGGGAATATGGGGAGGCAAAGAAAATAACCCAGAGCCAAGGTACACATCCAGACTGTGTGTTCTTTGTATTTGTACATAAATGTGAGTGTTTTGTTTTTTCAGATACGTCAGCCATATGCCTATTTCAACAGCAGCGACGTTGAGAAGATTTTTTAATGTTTTCCTGGAAACATGCATCTGGACATCAACCGAGGTTGGGATTATCACATTGCACAAGAAGATTTGGTAAGTTCAGAGTGACACAGGCCTACTGATGGTGAGAGAGCAGGGTGACCAACAGGATTGGTGAGGGAAGTGGTTTTTGCTGATAAAGAAAGGCAAAGGGTCGATCTTCCCTACAGCTCCAGCGATAAGGCCAGATGCCATTAAGATAAGGAGGATTAGACCTGCCACGGTGCTGTCCTAGCTGCTAAAACCCGAGGGACAGGTGGCTAGTGGGGGGTATTTTGTCACTTCACCTTTCTGTGACCAAAGAAACTCATCCATTCACGTTAACACGTTTTATTTAGTTTAATATTATTGCAATTGACAGCAATCCAGTTATATTTCACCATCAACAGTTCTACCTGAAGCTTAAAAAACTCTCACCATCAATATTTCCATAATAATGAAATAATGAAGAGCTGAATGATTCTCACTGTTCTCTTGTGATTAACAGCTGCAGTGAAAGAGCACTAAATGTCCAACAAAAATGAACGGGTTGAAGGAAAGGTGGTGACAATATGTAAAAAAGAAAGGTCTTGCAAGACGCTACTATTTGCAGTAGTACATTAGTTAAATCTGTAATATATTGATTAGAGTTTATTAATAGGTAAGCTGTGCAGATTAGACGATTGTGCCCCTTCCAGCATGAATTACGATCACGCTGTTGAGTAGTTCAGCCTATGATAATGAATCATCTCCCTACAGTTCAGCATAAATTATACCTTTACAAATATAACAATGTTCAGTAGTGATTGACACTGTCAAAGAGCTACTGTTATGGTGAATTGGGTTGCATCATATTATTAAGTATTTTAATGATTTTATACTGATGTCAGGGGTCACTGGTGATTGTACCTGTTGTAAATGTGTCAGTAAAATAAAAAGTAGGAAACATTTAAGAAATTATTAAGCAATATCATGAATCTTTTAGTGTTGCATTTTATTTACATTTTTACTTATAGAAGTCTTTTGTTTTTATTGGGTCATTTTGTTTTATTTTATTGAGCTACTTTATTTGGGGTGTTTTGTTGTGTTTAATGTGTAGGCTACGGGTATTCACAACTTTGTGCTAAAAAGTCTTATTTTAAATGCCGTATTTGAAGTATTTGTGGTCCAACTGCAGACAGACTTCAATAAAGCTTTCATAAATGCACCATACAAAGTGTATCGTAGTGCTTTCCATATGAAAGCCTAACCTAATTCAAGCTCTTCATGCTGCTGTGACTGTTTCCCCTTTCTTGTTATTACTTTCTAATTAGTTCAGTGCAGGTTTACATCTGCTTGACAAAATAATTCAGGGAAAAACTATTTGTTCTTATTAGTGTCTTTGGCAAGCTAGACAATATTCACAAACTGAGAAGAAACCATGAAAAGCAGAAATTACCCTATGTTCCATCTATAATGGACTTTTTCAGCAGAACACAAACATAAAAAAAGACAATGCTAGTCAAAAAAATATGTTTTTAAAATCTTTTTGTATGGCAAAATCGTCTAAAGAAGTATACTTTTATACTTTCTTTTCCAAAGAAGTTATCCCCAAAGCAATTATGCTCAGCCATGCTTATGCTGCATTTGAGGAATGAATATACCAGCAGCCACTTGTATTTCAACACATTACACCTGCAAACTGTGATCTAATGAATGCTGATTTGTGAGATGAGGACAGAGAACATGAGGTTTGCTTCCCATTTGGTTCCTCAGAGTTAGTCTGCAGCGGGACCTCATTTTGAAGCTTTTATGTTAGCTCTGTGCTTAATGGCCTGTGTGCCTTCTCCGAGGCCTATTAAACACATGCAGTAAATCAACAGAGGAGGAACATACCAGTTAATCACAGCCTTTCTTTCAGGCTGAGGGAAGACAATGACTCTAACTGAATGCCACCAAGCTGACAAAGAGTGTCAGCACAACATACACTGTCAGACAGACAGACAGCCTCAACATCCACCTGCTTCTAACAAGATTCAATGCCACTGTTTCATGCAATCTCTGCCTCTTTCAGCAAACCACTCTTACATAACCAAGAGACTATAGTGGTTTTTGAAAGAAGAGACAAATATAAGTTCATATCACCTCATCAGAAAGTCCCAGTAAATGAGCTTTTTGTAAAATGGCATGGTTTTAATTGTTGGAGTTGAAATATTCTGAGCTTTTTAAGCTTACGCTGACTGCAGGCCTAATCCAACAACCCACAGGATGTAATTAATAGGGAGATGAGAATGTAAAGCCATGATTGCTGCTATTGTCGTGCACCAAGCTCTAAAATAGGCAAAACTGTAATGAGCAGAAATGAAAAACTGTTTTTTAAATGTTTATTAATTAAGGCGTTTACAGTTAGAACATGCTGTTTTCTTATCTACTTAGTCTAATGAAAAAAATTAAATAAAATTTCTATTTTTTCCAAATTGCATAACACATAATCTGTTATCATTCTTAGTTACGGGGTTTAAATATACAAACTGTCTTCCCACAACAACAACATCCTTCTAACCTCACTCTGAGAGTTTCTGAGCACACATTCCATTTTCTGGCAAAAGCTTTTTAGCAAAGTAGATCAGCCTTCTCCATCAAATACGTACAGTAGCATTCATCAACAATAGCCTAATTAAAAAGCTTTCAAGCTTGTTTTTCAGATCCACTAATCACCAAGACAGTCCAGTATTTGTTTATGGCCTGCGCGAGAACAAACGGTCTTACAGCAAATAAATCTCCGATAATCTAATTTCAGGTTGCCTACTTAAACGCTATAAGACTCTTGCAAAACCGCAGGTAAACTCTGCACTTCAGTATATGACATGCAATACTTGGAATTGTAAAAAGTACGTTGAAAAAAGTAAAGACTTGATGCGAGCAGAGCAGCTTGTTTGAATTGTGGCAAAATAGAAAAAAGAAAAAAAGAAAAAAGAAAGGTCAACCAAATTAACCAAAGCTTTTTGTTTGCCTACTCCGAATTAAAGCTCGTATATGTTGAAAAATAGAAGTCCTTTCTTTTAAAGCAGCAACATTTTTATTGCCTAAAAAGTAATTTCACAGCTCTTTGTAACACTTAAATGAGCATCTGTGCAAGTCCTCTGCTTTTGTGTGTATTTAGCTCGGTCCTTGTGGGATGACTTCATAGTTCAGAAGCAGAGAGCGATGACCTAACACTTTTATGCCTGATTGCATGTTCCTGTTTCTGTGAGTAAGAAATACATCTCAGCACCTCCCCTGCAGGAATTACACTTGGACCATGCAATAAAACACATCTCTCTGTAGAGCCGACATTAAAGTATTAATAAATAATAATGATGATGTCTTGGGAATATGTTTCAAACTGTGTTTAAAATCCATGTGTAGTTTTCTTTTTTTTAATTGTAACAAGTTATTCTACTTTTTAGTAGTTATTAAAGTTAGTCTGATCATTTCCTATCACTGTAAGCCTTAATTACATGAAATCAGTGAAATCAGTGGACTGATGACCAAATTCAGGATCAACACTGAAATAAATTGATTGCAGTCTTGCAGAAACATTATAGGAGAGGAAACATTCTCCTGCTAAATAAAATCTATGAATAAATTATTAACTCAGTTTCAAATCTCCACTCCCTGCTGCGTTTCACTCCATCAGTCATGCTAAATGACTGCAGCTTTGCACTTGTAAACATCTCTCCACAATTCCTTTTTCTAAATGTAAATGATGCTGCATGTGAGTAATAAACACACGAGTGCATTTTCAACAACACGTGCTCTTTATTTTTATATTTTTTAGTTTTGATCAAGATCCTTAAATTTGTTGTCAATTTCTTGGGTAGCAACAACACCTGACTGGGAGTCTATGATCATCAGCCAAACACATTACTTTCTCTTTATTATCAGCTTATTAGTGTGGTTAATCAGGCTGATAATGAGCCCAGGCGCCATGCCATTTAGATTTGATACCAGGCCAGGTATCCCCATCAGGCTCTCCATAGGCATCTAAGAGCTCCCTGGAGTTAAGTTTTCCTGGACACTAGGGGAGAGAGGGGTGACAGGAGGATCAGCGGTGAGTGGTGCTTGTAGTGATGATGACTGGAGTAGTATAGATCCATATGTTTGTGGCTGCTGGGATGAGAACAAAACAGCTAAAATAGGTTTAAACACACGGTGTATGCCGGATTATTTGTTAGCAGAGGGCTTTGAAGACGTGTTTGTCTTATCTCTCTGAGAGCTTTCCAGATTTTTCTGGTCTTTCCGCTCAGCAGCTGGGCACACTCCACAGTGAGAAAAAGAAATTGATGCTCACTGTAACACAACCAATATCCTTTTGACCCCTCAGCTACACACCTCAGCTACACACTTGTTCCTGATGTGCGTTTTTTTTTCTTATCACAGTCATGCAATCAAAAACAATCTAGTACTATCACCTCCCATCTGCCTCCTCTTTCTCCCTCCCTCTATCCTCTCCTTCTTTTATTCTCCCTCCCTCTCGGCTGCCTCACTCATTCCCTGAGCAGCACACTGAACTGGATAACGTCTCCTTCAACCCGCAGCACAGACTCATTTCTCTACACACCAGCTCTGAGTGGATGCTCAGCAGGGGTGTTTGAGATATTAGCACGCTGTGGGGGAACGGCTCAGGGACTTCTGCCATCCATATACAAAGGTAAGCCTCCGGATCCTCTAGATTGCATTCCTGTTTGCTGTCAAGTGCCAAAGTGAAAGTGGTTAAAGTTACCCTGTGAAGCTGCAGCCTTCAGGCATCAGGTCAGCAGCAGAGTGGTCCCAGGACAGATTCAAAACACTAAGCTGTTAAGACATTGCTGTGGGGAAAACGTAGATGGCACCGTCACAAAGTTTAGGGCAAAATAAGGGAATGAGAATGAACGCCTATGAAAGTGTGCAGATCGCTGGCTGACCTGATAATCCTTGTTTTGTTTGTACAAAACAGTACCAGTCACTGAACAAAGCCGCATATAATATTAACGTGCCTAAAACAAAGACTCCATAAGACCTTTAGCACAGATTGATCCCACTTACAGAGAAAGGCTCTTATTTTGGAGACCCTGAATCTCTGACTGTTAGATTGTATTTGATACTTTTGGGTTTTATTGTTTTCTAGCTTTTAATGTCAAAGCTGCCGTGAATACCTTTGGAAATGAGTTAAAATCAATCTGAAAGTGTTTAGCAGAATTTTAACTTTTGATCTGCAATGTCACTCAACAAATGAATTGGTTTTCGCTTAAATGCTCATCTCACTGTTGACAGAGTGTACCACTAACTTAAACACATTAATCTCTGTTGGTTCTCCCATATCTTTTTATATGAATGTGTAGAATTAACAAAATAGCCTGTAGAAGTTGTTTGCACTTGTAATTTGTCATTTTAAATATATTTTAAATAAGCTATACCATTTATTCTCTTCGCTCTTGTCTATTCTCCTACCCTCTTTGGCCAAATATCTTCAAATATGATATCGTAATTTCAGCATGGTTTTTAACTGATCAAACAAAGGAGCCTAGAAATAGAAATGCCATCTCAGCTGTGACAGACAGTGTTACTCTGCCTTGCTAAAAGCTTACTGACAGACTGTGATGGACTCAGGAATATTGAAAATGTGACAAGCCTGCTGCAGTTAGGGAGTTTCAGAGCTGTGAGTCCTTTAAATGGTGCTTATAAAGGCTTAGCGTTATGCTACATTGAGCACAGTAATCTCACAGTGTTATGAGTAGCAATATGATTACCGGCCAGGTAGCCATGTGAGCCTTTGAACTCAGCTAAACAAAGTAATTTGAACCAACAACGAGAGAAGGAAACGATCTCGATCAGTGATCTTGATGATAGAGTTGGAAATATTTACTCTCTTGGCTGATTAAAATTTTTGTCTTTGCTCGCTTATGTCTATTTGAGCCCTACTTCAGTAAAGGTTATCAAGGTTACCAACTCAGCAGCCACCTAAATTTCAGCACCCATTTTACTTCTGTGTTTTTTTTGCCTTTCTTTTAAAAAGCAAGTAAAACTCCGTGGATCTCAGCTACAGCTGACGCAAGTTGTCCTCCACTGCTAAAAGCTCGTGATTGAGTCAGTGACAATGCTGATTCATCTCACTTTGAAAGCATGTGTTTAACATGTCTTTTTTCAATCTGCTGAACATCTGAAAACCTCAAGCATGGTGCCCATGCCGTCTCTTAAAAGTGTTGCCAGCTTTATAGTTGGTAAAATGAAGATAAATCAATACGCTGGACTGACAATGATGAGTGTTTTCGGTCCTCTTTTATCCCGAGTTGTGTCTCTCAGGCTACAAAGAGCCTGTCCTAACCATCTGCTTGGTCATGTTGAGGAATAAAGATGGAAGCCGGAGGTAGGCAATATGTTTTTGGCTTCACTGGACATAAAAATAAACGACAACTTTTTCCCACATGATAAAGAAAGTGGTCTGAGAAGGAATTGGACTCCTGAACCTCCTCTAGGGTCTGGTTATAGGATTTAGAAAATCGAATTTATAATAGGAAACGCTTGCCAATTACAGGTGTCTTCAGAAGGCTACATCTTGGCAGAGCACGGTTCAGATGCTGAGTGAATCAACACTGATTTAATTTTAGTGCATGTGAAGCACATGCGCTTGCGCACACTCATCTGCTTGTTGTTCATCTATAAGATAAAATTTTAAATCTCAAATGCACTAATTCAAACAAATCAGCACTGATAAATATCTCAGTTTCCGTAATGGCGTGAAGTACAAATTAAAAGTGACATCCTTGTGTTCAACTTTTAACCAGCTTTTCCTAAAATGACCAGTCAAAAATAATACATGATGGTTTTAAAGGTTTCTTGTCTTATTAGAAAAGGAGTCTGTAAAGAATAATGAATTTTGCTTCTTTATTGTCCATTTCTTTATGCCAACTCAGTTTTGCATTAGTTGGAAATGAACATTGGATTTAATATTCAGTGAGACTGTCTGAGAACATTTGAAATATGTAAATAAGTCCCTGTAGTGAGCAGTAAATCTTGTGTCGTCACAACAGACTGAACATTATTCCTGAACAGTTTTCTACAATATGAGGTCGGTCTTTAACGCTTTGTCAGGATTGAGCCTCAGAGGGTGTTTCTATGCGGTGTGATGCTGATACAGTCTGCGGCTGGTAGTGAAGCTTTAACAAGCCCCTGCCTGCTCTTCATCACTATAGAGCCAGATATGTGCCCATGAGTATTCATCAGGAAGGGCTAATGGGCCACAGCAGTGTGAACCTCTGATTTACAGCCCGTCCCTGTCAGGCCTAATGATAGGGCAATGGGAATGGTTATGGAAGAAACAGGTGCTGCAGAGTGAATAGATGCAAAGCAATGCTGCTGAAAGCCACGGGTGATTGTTGTTTTGTCCATTGCACAAATGCTCATTTGCAATATTGTGCTCACAAATGCATAATTATTGTGCATAGAAATTAGCTCCCTTGAAGTAAAGCATGGCTCAGTGTGCATGTGTGTGGGGCTGTAAGGTGGGACCAAATACTTGCATTTAAAAAAAAACAATGAACAGAGTAGGCAAGTTTAATGTTCAACTGTTTGTTAAATTGTTGTCAGCTTGAGCGTCGCATTCGATGCACAGTGACTCTTTTCTTGCCAGATTAATAACATATGGACCTTAGCGATAAGGGTGCACCGGTGAAATGATCTTCTACACAGTACAAAATATGCTGAATATAGTAAAAGTATTAAACCATGTAGACCAACCTCTGTAGAATCATCAGGATTATAGAAAAATATTTAACAACCAAACATTCCCGCTGACATATTAAAGCTACAGAAATCCATTGTGTAATCCAAAACAACAACACATCCACACGGCTTCTACAAAAAAGTCTTTGACCCTCACACTTGGCCTTAAAATGTGTCGAAGGTGATGGGCCCACAAGTGGACAGCTGAGACACATAATCATTTACACCTGTGTATCTAAGGTGTCCAGGTAAACGTTTGGCTCTACTGGAAGGCCAAGATGCCTCGAGCACAGTTCTCGTATCTGTCTGTTCATTTTTTATAGCAACAATGTTTGACCTATGCCTGTGGTTCCTCTCCATTTTGGCACATGGTTGCTTAAACTGAAGCACCTACTGTTTTGGACTGTGCCGCCGACTTTTTTCTGAAGGACTTAAGAGATAAAGATATCCACCAGTTTCACTGGGGGGGGGGGGGTTAAAGTACCCAAAATGGAAACATAATTTTGACATTTCTTTCATAGTTACTGTCTCTTAAATCACACCAAAACTTTTCATCTCCCCCCATCCGTCTGCACGATGAAGACTCATTACCCACATGGTGACCTTTTCAGTTTAAATATTAACAGCAGAGTAATTTCTCCATATTTATATTTCTCCATATTTATAATTCAGCATTCCTCCTCCTCTAATAAAATAAAAAGATTGAAGGCACTTTAACCTCTCCAGCTACTTGGATTTTATTAAGTTTATAATATATTGTTAAGCTGTGTAAAGAAAATCTCAAAACCTTATTTGTGGATTGAACAGGTTCAGAAGTCTTAATGAAAGACTACAGAAAAAAACCTGAGCTAAAACATTTTATGTCACTTTAGAAAAGAAAAATAAATCGCATCGTGCATCAAGACCAACAGTTTCACTGTCAGTGAAACTCATGTCAGTGAAGTTGTTGTAGGTGTTCGGCAGTTGAAGCTCACTCACTGCAGGTCAGCTGGCACAGTTTACCGATGGATCACTGCACAGCCCACACACACATACACACGCAAAAACACACGGCGGTAGCTCTGTGCCTGGACCATCCCACACTCCAACGGTGTCTTTCCTACAGAGCCGGCAGTTAGGAGGAATATGGGAAAATCCGAAAGCCAAATGGATATCATGGAGAAATCAAGTAAACCCGGAAAGCGTCGCTGGACTGTTGCGGAAATCGGTCTGTCTGTGCTGCTCCTGTTAGTCAGCTGTGCCTTGGCCGGGCTTGTAGTCCTCTACACATCAGCTATGAAAGGTAAATGCTCTGCTACGATAACCGTGGAAAAATCCAGATATTACAGTAGTAATGGCATGTGTCTCCCTACTCTGTTTGTTTGTAACATCAAGGCAAAACTGACACATGAAATAATCCTGGAAGTATTTTTTAAAATGGTCATCTTTATGCAATAATAATGTGTGTATGTTTTTAGATATCCTTGGTAGAAAGTTTAATGTTTAATGTCACTCACAAAAATTTAAACATTAAGTTGGAAAATGCAACTGGCTTCTGTCTGATGGCCTTTTGTTTAAAAATATAATTCAACCCACTCAACCCAGTTATTAAAGTCATGATAAATGATTGCAGAGTTTGTCTGATGTTTTGATCGTTTTTCTTGCATCCGACTCAGAACAATCAAGCAGGCCGAGCGCGTCCAGGAGCTCAACAGGTGAGGGTAAGTATAATCTTCTAAGCTCAACACAGAATACACTGCGGGATGAGCGGGGTGGCATGTGTCATATTTGAGCCTGCACCTCTGAAAGACACTGTAATACTGTAATTCCTTTTACTGCCTGATCAGCAGAGCCACACAAAAGTGAAAGAACACAGTCACTGCTGACACAGGCATTTCCTCTCTCGCACAGACTACAGATCTAGGCTACTTAAAATTGGGTCTGAACTTCACACAACAACATCCTCCCTCTCAGCTGGGGCACAGTTTGTCAAAGAGTTCTCTCGTAATTGTTCGCACTGATTTTTCCAGGCCAGCTGTTACGCTCCAACCCCAGCAATGTGTGTACAACTGCAGACTGTGTTACCGCAGGTGAGAAATCTGCTTTTTCTTTTTTTTCTCCTGCTCTTACAATTTTGAAACTATCATCCTCCCTCAGTTGCCTTGTGAGATTTTCACCGCACTGTTCTTACGTCTCTCTTTCCTCGCCGACATCTTAAAGCTGCCCGGCTCTTGCAAAACATGGATGAGTCCGTGAAGCCTTGTGATAACTTTTACCAGTATGCCTGTGGGGGTTGGCTGGAGCGACATGTTATTCCGGAGACCAGTTCCCGTCACAGCGTCTTTGACATTCTGCGAGACAAGCTGGAGATTGTCCTCAAAGGTCAGCTGGGTGAAATCTTCAGTGTGGGTCAGTGTGGGCTGCAGTATTTCGGTGAGACATTTTCAGACAGAAAATGTTTGTTTGTGTTTGGTTGTTGCAGGTGTTCTCGAGACAGTCAGTGAAGAGGACAGAGATGCCATCAAGAAGGCCAAAATCCTTTACAGCTCCTGCATGAATGAAAGTAAGGCTGTCTACAAAGGGGCAAGAGAGCACAAGATACACTGACAAAAAACTGTTTGCTGTTTATTATATCAGTCAGCCTTCCACAGCCGGGGTATCAGCAGGGTTCCCCAGCTTGAACTGAAGACTTTTTAAGACCTTAATATTTAATACTTACCAGCTGTGCATACCAGTAATTTCTGCTATGCAACCTGGGCCTGGCTAAATTGCATAAAATCGTTTGCTAGAGTAACCTGTTAGAGTCACTGGGAAATTTATTTAAGAAAACTTGCCTTTTGAGTCAGTGAATAAATAGCTTTGTATCTCAGAGCAGTGTAGGTGCCTGCTGCTGGTCTGAACTCAACATGGCGCAATTTCTTTTAGTAGTGAGACCATAATGTTCCTGTTATGTTCTACAACTGAGATTGTTCTTTTTTCCCTGCAGGCCTCATAGAGCAGCGTGACTCGCAGCCCCTCCTGAAGCTCATTGAGAGTATCGGTGACTGGCCTGTGGCGTCAGAGGACTGGAACACCACCACAGGTACAAATCACACTCTGATTAATGCCTCCTGCCTGTTCTATACAAACAAGCACGTGTGCACATGTAACACCGGCACACAAACAAGTGCTGTTCTTTCTCAAAAACATCACGCAGAGCCTGTGCAGCTATATTTGCTCTCAGTGAATAGCTGCGTATAAGCTTTGTTGGTGGGATCAAGAGGCCGGTCGAGGCTTTTCAGTCGAGCAGTCAGGTGTGGGGTTTGGGAGAGTGATGCGTGGGCAGAAGAGCAAGTCCTCAATCAGGACTGTGAAGGATGCTTTAAATAGTCCCCTCTTCCTCGTGCTCCTGGCTCTTGCCACTTTAATTAAATGTAATCATGGATGGTGGCTCAAACAGAATTAGCCACGCATAGCTGCATCTGCGCACACCGATTTACAAAGCGAGCCCAGAAAATGTGCAGCAGAGGCATAGAGATTTCTGCAGCCAGGTATGCTGAATAGCTCCTTACAGCTAGATAAATGTTCTTAAACTGAGTACAAATTTCTCTTTTTTATTTTGCAGAGGAAGCCTGGAGCTTTGAGGACACACTGGCAACACTTACTGCTCATTTCCACAAGAAGGTTGTGCTGGACATGTATGTGTGGACGGACGACCGGGACTCTCAGCGCCATATTATCTATGTGAGAAAACATTTTGTCTGGGCACAATTAGTACATGACAGCTGCTATACAACTACTACAGATAAACCTGACATTTGCTGTTGTCAACAAGGTCCGTAAACTAATGAAATGAACAATCTGTCCAACTTCCTTCATTGACTCAATCCTAATCACACGTACTCAGACATTTGTCTGGTTTCTTTTCTTAAGAAGGATGAATAACATTCTGAATTGACTGGCCACTTTTTGGCAAATGGTACTCCAACAGGGGTAGGTTTTCAGCAGGATTTAGTGCTCTGCACCGAAGGACAGTGTATCACTCACTCATCGTAATGAAGACACATGTCTCCCAGTCCAACAGTGTGTCCCATTAATGTGTTTCAGTGTTTACAGAGACATTAGAGAGCATTGTTCAGAAGAATGGCAGCACTGTTCTGTCAGTCAGTCCATCCTTTCACTTAAAATTAAAACATCTCAACAGCTCATTGCTCATGGATTGCTATGAAATTAATGGTACCCAATAAATTAGACAGACCTCTCTCTTCTTCGTTCAGCTGGTCTTTCTAGGCGTCACCACAGCATCAGGCACGTGCGGGGGGGGGGGGGCTAGAGGGGCTTGAGCACCCTCCCCTGTCCTGATGGGTGCCCAAAGTGCCCTTTTGTTGAGGCAACTTTTCAAAAAAAGTTGTTATTATTATTTTTTATGTGTGTGTGCGTGCGGAGTCCTGTCTGTGCCCCTCAACAATAATATGGTTCCAAGTGCTGTCACCAATCTTTGCATTTTGTTATTATCTCATGACATTTAATCAGCTACCATCTCTCCTATGGACTTTTTAATGTCTACAGTCTCAGATCAACACAGCCCTTCCCTTCCCATATTAGATTCTTGATGAATGTGTGTTGTTGTTATTCAGACTGGCTCAATGTGCCCCTTTTTAACTTTGAGCACCCGCCCCTTTAAACCTCTCCGCACGGCCCTGCAGCAGATCACCCTATCTCTAACATCTTCCTCCGTTACATCAATCCTCTGCATCTCCTACTACATCCACAAATCTTCTTTGTGGTCATTCTCTTATCCTTCTGCCTGGCAGCTTTATATCTGACATCTTTTGTCCAGCATACTTTTGTTTCCAAACCACTCAGCCTGAGCCATCACTTTGATGTACTCATTTCTAATTCTGTCTGCTCTGGTCAATCCCAGTGAGAGACTTAATATCTTGAACTCTGAAACGTCTTCAGATCTGACAGTCAGACAGATAATTGAGTTTAGCATGCGGATTTTTGATTATCATTCTGTTACAAACACATCTCTGCAAGTATTTTATGGATTATTGGTATGAAAAAGTGTTTAATTGCTGTCCTTATTCTTATATTTTGTTTAGATTGACCAGCCCGGGCTTGGGATGCCATCTAGAGACTATTACTTCAATGATGGAAACTACAAAAAGGTGATACGCAACATTTCACTCAAACCCTGATAAAAAACATACTGTTATCTTCATGAAATTTTGTGGATGTCTTCTCTTGTATTTGATTTTGAAAAATGAATGCATGAGATATCTGCCTCCATCACAGTTCAGTGGAGGTGAAAAGGATTAATATTAAAAGCTAGTATCTGGAACCTGCAGTCCAATGAAAACTGCTCATAGTGAGATCTCATCTTGAATAACAGCCAGTTTGGTTTGGGAAAAAATGTGCTGTTGAGTTTCACTTTTGCAGTTTTTTACTCATATAATACTTAGAATATTCGTTCTAAGCTTTTGTTAAAATAAAATTAATATATTCAAAATTTTATTTAATCTATACCACAGGTTCGAGAGGCCTACCTACACTTCATGGTTTCCATTGCAAAGATAACCCGAGAGGACAGGAATTTGACTCAAGATGACGACCGAGTGTGGGAGGAAATGATGCAAGTGCTGGAGCTGGAGACAGACATCGCCAATGTGAGTGCCAGCTGCAGCAGGAAATGGAACTGTGAAACGAGGTTCAGGAAAATTAACAATGACAAGATGAAAAATGAGCACCTCCTCTCTGCTTCCAGTAAATGAGAGAATCAGACAAATACATATTGGAACCAGGAGATCAGCCAAGCTCTTAACCATCCTTTTTTTCAAATTCATGCCTCCTAGGAGCATAACAAATGAGACTCTGCTGATGAAAGGATAGCAAAATGTGACTATATAACAGAAAAAAACAAATCAGTTTAGATTTTTTTGTTTTTCCTTCCTGTTGCCTGACAGGCTACATCACCAGCAGAGGAACGCCAAGATGTCACCATTCTTTACAACAAGATGGCACTTGGTGAACTGCAGAGCACATACACCTTTAATGTAAGAATTATTTCACTTCATTTTTGTTATTGAGGTGCAGGCAGGTCACTCTGATTGGTTACAAAAAGTCAGATTGCATTGAAGTCTATAAGAAAATGATCGTACTGCTTGCATGATGTATAAACTCACTAAAGCCTTTCCTGATGACTCTTTGGTCACATTCACAATTTTAATGCCTTACTTTATAAAGCCTGACTTTTTGAATATTTTGGGCCTCATTGTAGTTAAAAATGGGATAAAGCAGGGTGTGCTTTAGGGTGAGATTCCACTCAGGTTCCCTTCCTCTCTTCTTCTCTCCAATTTACCAAGACGTCGACACCCAAAATGCTCTGTTTAAGGCTTCAGAATAGGACTTCACTAAAAATGGATGACCTCATAATAACTACCAGGACTCAGTTAGCATGTAAAATGTTAAAAATCTGTGATAGTAAGATCAGCAAAAAGACTTTGGAAGGGTTGCCAAGAGAAAACCTTTTTCTCTCTAAAAAGAGCATGATAGCACAGCTTAGGTTTGCAAAGCAGCATCTGAACGAACCACAAGACTTCTCAGACAATGTCCAGAATGGACAAAGGCCAATTTCAAGAATGCAACAATGGACAGATGGGATCAAACCACCACATTTGGTAAAAGCCAAACACCTCATACGAACTGTCAGCACAGAGGTGATGATTTGGGCTTGTTCTGCAGCCACAGGTCCTGGATACCTTGCGGTCACTGAGCTGACTGAACACCAAAGTATTGTAGTGTCAAGTTTCTGAAAGCTAAAGCTTTGTGCCATGAAACAGAACAGCGATCCCAAACACAGCAGCAAATCCCCAGCAAAATAACTGAACATGGAAAAGAAATCACAGTGTTGCAATGACTCAAAGTACAGACCTCAACCCCAATGAAATGATGTGTTTGCACATGAACAACTACCTCCAAACCTCAATAAACTGAAGCAATGTTGTAAAGAAAAGTGGGTCAAAATTTCCCAGCAGTTATGTGAGAGACAGATAAAATCCAGAAAATATTACTTCAGGTTATTGTTGCTAAAAACGATTGTACACGCTACTGAATCATGGGGTGTGGTTAGCTGTTTATAGGACTGCAAAAAGCCCTGTGAAAACTTTCTTTTTCACATGACTCCATGTACTGTTTATGAGAAAACATCCGTTTCTGAAATGTAAATGCAATTTATATGCCTTGTTTTAAATTTTGCAAAATCACCTCATTCCTTTTATTATTAAGAGTTAGGAAGAAGATCGATGACCCTTTTCCTGTACAGGAAATATGAAGATATAACCGGCAACTAGTTAGGTCAGCTTTGCATAAAAAGTTCCCAAAATGCAAAATATTTCTCCAAAAATCTGCAACAAGAAGCCCATATGGCAGTTAACAAGCGCAAGACTGCTGGTTAATAAGGCAGCATTGCTTCAGAATTATTCAGGTTAATGCTTTTGACTCTTACATGTGATACTTATGTAGCTGCAAAGAAAGTATTTACAGAAAAAGAGACCTTTGGAAACATCTCTTGGATCCTGTGCACAACAAGCGGCCAGTGTTCAAAATCTGCCGTGTTATTTTTGTGAGTAATGATGCCTTGTACAATGTTTACACCTTGCACATTGTAATTGATGGTACCACTTTAACTTGTTGTGCATGGTGGCTATTTTGGACACCGACCGACACGGGGGCCATATTTGATAGCTGAAATTAGAAACGTTACAAAAACCCAGGTGATTGATATATGCTTTTTTTTTTTCTTTTTTTCTTCTTTTTTTTTCTTTTTCTGCTCATTCTGTTGGTTTTTGGTTTTTGCCCTTCTCCCCCGTCCCTCTTCTCAGCTGTTTCTCTTTCCCTCTTTCTTTCTCCCCTTCTTTCCCCCAGTCAAGTCTGTCCCATATTCAGTAAGTGAAAATAAAATAAACAAAAAAAAAAAAAAAAAAAGAAACGTTACAAAAAAATGGCTGAAAAAAATAATGTTGTTATTCAGTTAAAAAGGAACATTTCATAAGCATCCCCCAAATACTCACATAAGAAAGGAGCACACTGACTTATTGGAAAGTCAGTGGTTTGATTCATGGCTCCTCAAATCCGCCTGTCTCTTTAGGCGAGATACTGAATCCCAGGAAAGTTCCTGTTCTTTCCTTCACAGTGTGTGTGTGTGTGTGTGTGTGTGTGTGTGTGTGTGTGTGTGTGTGTGTGCTTTCAGTAAAAAGCACCATATAAATGCAGTTAATTCACAGTGTTTGTATGGCTTTGGTCAAAAAGCAAAAATCAATAAGTAATTAACATGTTTCTTTAAGAAATACTGTTTATCAGCCATTGTTCAACCTTATTTTAAACAAAGGAGGTGTTGAAAACCATCTTAGTTGAATCCAATGAGATGTAAAATCTTTAAAGATTTAAAGTTTGTACCTACGAGTGACCCCTCACCCTCTAAATTAACTGAGAGCTGGAAGGCCTACAACATGTAACCATATTAAATTATAACTATACACAAATAAAACTAAATATGTTAAAAATATAATATATTTGTCTTGCAGGGTTTCAACTGGACACGATTTATTCAAGGTGTGCTGTCGAGTGTGTCCATTGATGTCCAGTTGGACGAGGAGGTGGTCGTGTATAGCTCTCCCTATCTTGAGAAGATGAACGATGTTCTCTCCAGACACAGTATCAGGTCAATCCTGGACTGTCATCCAAGGAGTCTGTAAAGATTATATTATAACTGAAAATATACACTGCAACACAGCTTAACAAAAACTATTCATCTTTGCAGAACTATGCAGAACTACCTCACCTGGCAACTCATCATTGACAGAGTTAACAGCTTGAGCCGCCACTTTAAAGATGCCAGAGCGCGATACAGAAAGGTTTGACATAACAGAACAACATATGCTAATGCCAGCTTATTTGAAGACAAAATAACTGTATTTGTGTGTGGTTAGACTCTCTATGGGACCACTGTCGAGGATGCTTGGTGGCGAGAATGTGTGCGTTATGTCCAAAGCAGCATGGAGAACGCAGTGGGAGCTCTGTACGTGCGCGAGACTTTTGCAGGAGAAAGTAAACGAATGGTGAGTGCTTTTGGCCCCGAAACCGCTTCGAACACAGCAGAAAGAAGTTTGAAAATGAGTTTAAATTCAAGTGAAACACAAATTCTGCTTCGTTGTTACGTATTTGTAGCATTTTTATCCAAACGCCAAATTGGAAAAAAAAAAGTACATATCATTTATTAGCACTGATGCTTTGGAAGAATTAGACAGTATGGGGATAACTTGCCTTCTTTATTTAGAATTTATCGCAGGTTTTAATACATGCTGAGTCAGCTGAGTTACTTAAATGCAGCTTTACTTAAACAGAAAAATAAAAAGGGGGTGCAGGTTACAATTGTTAATGCAGGGAAAGATAAAGACATGGATAATTTGCTCTACGGTCTAGGCTTGAACTTTTTTAGCAGTATTTTTGAGCTGCAGTGCCACAAAATTAGGAAGCCAAATAGGATGAGACTTTCCATTAGGCCATGCTTAACATTTTTATCACACTAGACAGACCTATTTGTAAACTCAAAACATATTTTTTGGCATATTTTTTCTGAGTTTCTCCTTTAGTACAGGACTCAGATTCTCAGTCTTTGTCATTTGTTCACAGGTGAGTGACCTCATCAGCAAGATCCAAGCAGCGTACGTAGAAACACTGGAGGAGTTAAGCTGGATGGACACTCCCTCAAAGGAGAAGGCGAGAGAAAAGGTATAATATAAATAAAAGTTTTTGTTGCTTTCCTCAGAGGGTGATTGGCATTATCATACTGATTGCTCTGCATCACTTCAAGGCCATGGCAATCAAGGAACATATCGGCTATCCAGATCATATCCTGCAGGAGAGCAACCAAAAGCTTGACCAAGAGTATGCCCATGTAAGTAAAAGCCTAGTTTCTAGTTTTTCTAAAGATTCTCTCATCATTGATGTGTCACATTTCTCTTTTTAGCTAAATTTCAGTGAAGAACACTACTTTGAGAACATCCTGGAGAACCTCAAGTCAGAAGCCCACAAGAGTCTGAAGAAGCTCAGAGAGCCTGTGGATCCTGACTTGTAAGTGACTGATACAACTGGTCCTGTTTCAGATGTAGTAAACACAGATGTAGTTCTGTCTATCTAAAAATGTACTGGGTGCACTGAATGTACTGCTGCTGCTCCACGTCCTTTTAAAATAACTCAAAGGATACTAAAAGTGAAGGTTAAAATTCATTTTTCATGGTGCAAAATGAGCTCTGCGCATGAGCTGTACAGCTGCTGTATTAAGTATAAATGTGCCTTAATAAAGCCTGTCACACCTCAGGTGGATCATTGGTGCTGCTGTGGTTAATGCATTCTACTCACCCAACAGAAATCAGATTGGTAAGAGCTTTACAAGAATCACACAAGGCCAACGGCAGCCTCTCTGACACATTAAAGATGTTTTTTATAGTAACTCTCCCTCCTAATCACATGCCTGTTCAGCACTGCTAGTACTTGTGATTTCACTCCCTCTTTGCCTGTATCCATCCAGTGTTCCCTGCAGGAATCCTGCAGCCGCCGTTCTTTAGCAAGCATCAGCACCAAGCTCTTAACTTCGGCGGAATAGGGATGGTTATCGGACATGAGATCACGCATGGATTTGATGACAACGGTGAGATGCTGGTGACTGATAAGTCATATTTTTAGGAACCTGAAATGATGAAGGCAGTTTGTTTTTAAGTAACCTTTTATTTCAAATTTGTTATTGCTAGCTAATGACAATGATGAGTGTCTCCGTGCAGGGCGTAATTTTGACCAAGATGGTAATATGCTGAACTGGTGGAGTAATTACTCTGCTGAGCACTTCAAAGAGCAGTCGCAGTGCATGGTGCAACAATATGGCAACTTCAACTGGAAGCTAGCAGGCGGACAAAATGTAAGCAGTTGCAGCACGTACGAAATAGCATGTTTTGTCTTGGCTGTAATACCGTTTATTAAGCGAGCACCACAATGAGTGTTTTCACACTGCTGTGTGTGAATGGTTTTGTCCGTGTGATTGCAGATCAGTGGAATCAGCACTTTGGGGGAGAATATTGCAGACAATGGAGGGGTTCGTCAAGCATACCAGGTTGGATGTTAGACGCACAAAACCCACATGTTACTATTTCAGCAGCAGTGACAAACTCCAGAAGGCTTATAATAAACTTTCTGTGTGGGGATGTGTGTTTACAGGCTTATCTTAAGTGGGTGGAGATGGAAGGTGAAGAGCCTCGTCTACCTGGTCTAGACATGGATCACAAGCAGCTTTTCTTTCTTAACTTTGCCCAAGTAAGTAATGGGGGAACATGAGCTAAAACCCGAAGCTCACAAGGAGCATTTCTTTCAGTGGATACTTTGCGCTGTGAAGTAAACAGAGCAGCAGAAGGAGAGGTTCAGGGCTTCAGAGGGTGAAGCAATCCCAAAGCAAATCACTGTTGAGCAACACACGCAGCTGTGTGGCAGAGTAGCTGCCAAAGTAAAGAGCATCTTGGTGCCACAGTATATAAAGCAAAGGCAGAAAGCTGTCACTGACAATAAAACAGTACAAATAATTAAAAAAAATCTGCTCCTCACTGAGATAAAGAGATAAAAAAATGGACATATAAAAACTGAGAGTTGATTTATTAGGTGGGATATTAATACTTTAAATACACAAAGTATTCAGAAGTATATTTGGTTGGTTTAATACAAAGAGAAGCCTGTGCAGTAATCAAAGTCTGCAAAAAATCGAGCGAAGCACTAATGCATTATTTTTTTCCAGGTATGGTGTGGTGCTTATCGGCCTGAGTATGCCAGCCAGTCCATTAAGACTGACTCACACAGTCCTTTAGAATACAGGTAAGAAGCTTTAGTATGGAATAATTTCAGAGGTACACTAATAACATTTTATTTTTGTCAGAACCTCAGACGTACCCTTAAGTCCTTCCTCTCCACTCAAATGTAAGATCTGTGCAGTGTCATTTCTCTGCACTGAGAAAAAGGACTTTAGGATCAAATCTTTATAGAAAGCACTGAAGTAAATGTGTATATATGAAAAAAATACACACACACAAACACACACACATATGTATATATACATAGTGCGTGATAATGTAGCTCTGAAAAGCAGAAAGAGGAAAAATGAAACTGAATAAAACAGAATTAATATTACGTGTTTTGTTTTATATAATGACCCAATGAAGAAATCTTACTGACTAAATAAAGATTTGGATGCAAAATAAATGCTGCTAAATTAAAGTGTTGGTGCAGCTATGCTGAAAAAAACCCTACTTTTTACAAGCAGCAGTCCTTCATTTTTTAGAGCATGTTTGTTGGAAATTTTATACATTTACAACACTGGAAATTCATTCAGCAGGGCTATTTTATATAAAATCAAACAAATTTAATGTATTTATATGATATGATATATCTTTATTAGTCCCACAAGGGGAAATTTCATAAACTATATGAAATACTTATACATATATAAAGTGTTTTGAGTTTCATCTATTTTTAAAATTCACAATAACTTTAGTATATTCACTTAAGGCATGTACAGTTTTACCTTACCATAATAGTATGAATGTTCTCAGACGTACAGATGCTCTCAGTACATAGGGGTAGATCAAAGCTTTTTTTTATTGCACGTCATTCTTTCCAACAGTTATGAGCCCTCATGACTTCTTAAGTACAGCACATACCCACGTGAAGTTTTCAGACACATTTAAGCTGTTAAAAACCACAACCAAATCATCCACCCACTCCAAGTGTCAGCATAATGTTTTTCCATAATCAGCTTTGAGCATGGGCCCACACTGATGACGTAGAAGTCTCAAAAATGTATTAAACATGATACACTCGGTGTTAAATGGTTAAAGCTTGCGGGTAAGTGTGGAAGTGGCTCAAAAAATGAGGTACTGTGAGTATAATTATCACTTATTTGCACTTTGTAATTCATAGTTGTGCTTTTATGACTGACCTTTTATGACCTTTCCTCCCGTCTGAGTGCAGCTGCACTCCTCAGCTGAACAGCTCTGCTTTGCTTTATTCAATTTAAAGATTCTCCATACTGAAAATATAAGCCTGATACTCCCACTTGTCATGACAAAGGATATATCCGTGAAGTACTGGTGCAGTGTAGCTCAGTTTGTTGATCCAAATGAGTACTTGGAGACTGAACTAACACCATCAACATACTTTAGCTTTTATTATCCTTGATGTTCTGCTTTTCTTTTGTCCTCAGGGTCCTTGGATCGCTCCAGAATTTTGAAGCTTTCTCAGAAGCCTTTCAGTGCCAAAAAGGCAGTCCAATGAACCCTGAGCTGAAGTGTCGGGTCTGGTAGAACTCCTGAGATTTGTTGGTTTTCTTAGCATGGGCAAGTCAAATCAAAAGAATAAGTTGTACTTTAAAACCCACAGAGATATCCTGCTCATGACTTATTCCAGTATGTTTGGGGCCAAGTGATGACGCAGACACGTGCATATATGGTACCGTAGGTGTTTTTTAAACAGCTGGCGTCCTCAGTACTCCATAGGTTCTTAAATTTAAAGCACGCAGATTGTAAAAGAGAAACTTGCTTGAATATCTTATCAAGTTTGAATTATTGTCAGTGGATGAGGAGGTCAGTTGTTCCCTTTTGTTTTGTTTTTATTTGTATTTTTTTAATGTCCCACATCGGGGCACATGAATGGAAAGGCTACATGGAAAAGATGAGACTTTTTGAAAGGCTTAATGAGGTTGACTTTAAATGCCCAGCGAGCATTTGTTGAACAAATTCTTCTCATAAATCTTAAGTGGATTTTTGTAATTTAATGTGTAGCCTTTCATCTGATGTACTGTTTTTAAGACATCGTGCCACTTCAGAAGGAATAATGGTGAGCAAATCTGACTCTGGCTGAAGAGCATGAAATAAATGAGAACTTACGGCTTTGCTGATGCAAAGCTACAAAAGAATTAGTCACACTCTGAGAGTTTGGTCATTCACTGTTACATGAAAACAAATTGCTTAAAGACTTTAAGACTGTTAAATCTTTGCAGCTTTAACCTTAAATTAACACTCTGAGGGAGCTGCTGCGTTTAGCATTTTTACACTTACGGCATGGATAAATATTTAACATTTTCAAAGCTGGCTAAGCAGTTTTCTAAGTTTCTTTGCCACATTTTGCAAATGATTGTTACTCAATACTCTACCACGGAAATGTACTATATACATGTACTGTATGTCATGACACTTTGCTGTGGCCTGCTCCTTAGATCGTGAGAAAAAAAACCCAGGATTTGTTGGAGGTCGAGTGATGTGACATTGATATTAGTTGCATTATTGGTTACTCCCACTTTTGACTGTAATCTGTTTAGACCCCAGTTGTTATGTGTTTCTGAAGCCGAGAGGTTAAAGAGCTGAGCTCAAAATCCTTAACATGACGTGAACCTACATTCATTTTATAAAATAATGTTACTCGTGTGAGATCTGTAAGTTCACATTTAACCCAAAATAGTGCTTGGGTTTTTAGTTTTGTGCGCTTTCTTTCCGACATGAGTGAAAACTCACACAGACATTTAGCCTCTGGGGCGTAGCCAATTACATGCTGTGCTGAAATGAGGGGAAAACCCCCTCAGATACACTTGGACAGGCAGCAGATGAAGTGGTTTTCTTCTGATCTTGCATTGATCAGTGTCGTATGAGATGAAAGGATGGAGCGCGGTGACCGCTGTAGCTGATCCACAAGCTCGCACTGAAGATTGGGGCTTGTCATTAACAAGATGGCCAGGGCCAGGACTGTTATTTTCTACCTTTATTAACAAGTAATGACAGGAGAATCAAAGAGGATGGAGACACTGGCTGCCGTAAGCCGACATTTTTGTGCTGGAGAGAGCTTTCAAACACAAACAACACACACACACACAGACGGTTTTGAATGTTTGCTGTCACTGGTCACATTTAGGGTGGCCTTGGTTAACTGAACACGACTGTTAGGTCTCAACAGAGGCTGCTAAATTGAATGTGCATATTGAAGCTTTATACTTTCAGAGGGTCAGTCTCAGTGCTCCAAACAACAAAAACTGTTGTTTCAAACGGGGGGGGGGGGAGAGGAAATATTACTGAGAGATTTTTCCCCAGAATCTAAGTGATGACAGTGTGCTGCCATCTCAAAGACAAATGTTTGACATTTTGGGAAATGCATTTAAAAAATATATACATGTAGGTATTCATTTTCATATTTTCACATTTAATAACAAAGAGGAAACAGTTACATCTGACTAATGGTAACAAAATTCACCTTTCAGCACCTTTGTCGTTTATAAATCACAAGGATGTCTACTAGAAATTACAGCTACTGTATATACTTAAAGATTTTCCCAGAGAACAACAATCACTTGGCTACAGTTAATAACCCTGGCTGTATCTAAAATCATTATGTATTATATTTTAATTAAGCCAGACCCAACTTTATCACAGGTGGGTAAAAAAAGCAAAGGACAAAATAGTTAAAGTCTCTTAACCCGTAAACCTTGAAACACGAAATAGTTACCAGTAATTTTTTTTTTTTTTAAATCTTCTGACAAAATCTTCTAAACAATATAAAGTTAGGATGCAAACCTCTAAGTCAAGTTTGGCAAAAGTTAATTAAAAAACAAAACCTGCCAAAGAATCAAAAAGAGGCACAACTGGGGGGTAAAAAAAATGTTTGAAAATCAGCTAGCAATGTGGCTCAAAATCAACTATAATCACAATAGTTGCAGTCTACTATATATATATATATATATATATATATATATATATATATATATATATATATATATATATATATATATATATATATATATATATATATATATATATATATATATATATATATATATATATATATATATATATATATATGCGCGCTGAGAATGATACAAATAACTTTGTTGAGTGAACTGGTAACTGCAAGGGTGGGAAAGGCAGGGGTTATCCTAGGGCAGGTGGTAATAGCATGATCTGAAATGACAGAAGGGTTAGAGTTTGAATAAGCTGTGACAGAATCTTCTCCCAACGGAGGCCAGAAACTAACACAGCCAACCCATAGTGGACCACCAGGAGCAGTCATGTAGAAGATAAAGGGTGCAGGCGGACAGGCAGGAGGGACGAATGGTCCTGCTGGAGAAGTTGAAAGCAGAGCTGGGACAAAGAGACGGGACAGTTGCTCAGAGCAGGATACCTACTCGCCACTGTGCAGCTATTTTAGCTTGAACCTGATGTCACCTGATGTGAGGATAATGTCTTTATATTCCTCAGTTCTCAGTGTTTTTTGAACCAGAGAGATAAAACACTGATAGTTCAATTCAATTAAGTTTTATTTATACAGCACCAAATCACAACAACAGTTGCCTGAAGGCGCTTTATATTGTAGGGTAGACTCTACAATAACCAGTGTTGGGCAAGTTACTTTGAAAAAGTAATTAATTAGAGTTACTAGTTACTCCTTCAAAAAAATAACTGAGTTACAAGATTCTGAAAGTAATTAATTACTTGAAAAGTAACTATTGCGTTACTTTAAAAAAATGTTTAACCCTCTGGGGTCCGGGGATAATTGGCCATTTTTAACCACTTTTGATGTTCCCTCCACATTTCACCTTTAAAAACGATTTACTTTGCCTTGTTTGGTATCATTCTTTTCAGCACAACCTCACGTGTCTGAATTTACAGTTATGTTTTCATGTTGACATACTGTATTAACACAATTGATCTAAAATCAGACAAAAAACATAAAATCCGAGTAGAAAAAGTTTTATTTTTTTACTGTAACAACCAAAAAACATGTTTAATGAATCATATTTCATAACTTTAAATGCAAATATAAATTCTCCATTTTAAAATCATATGCACAAGTTTTGCAAACAACAAAGTTATTTGCAGCCATTTATCTTTTACCCCCTTTTCTTTTTAATAACCATTCAAACTGTTTACATAACAATCAGCTGTTCTGCATTCAATAAGATGCCGCACAAATTATTTGTGCCACTCCAAATATTTCTGTCCACTATAAAGGAGAACATCACAGCCTGATACCTGCAGGTCTGAGAGCAGGTGTATCACTCCTGTTTCTACCTGGAGACAGCAGTCACCTCATTGTTCTGACACACAACACAGAACTATCCACAACACTACACACTAACTCCACAAGACACATTAACTACACACTCCAAACACGCTAAACGTCACAAATCTCTCACATCTCAAAACTCACTCTCTCTTTTTCTGCTCTCTCTCTCTCTCACTGTGACTCCTAAAACTTCCCCCTCTTCCTAAACAACCAAATCTCATGTTGCCATATCATTTTTTGATTGGTCGACTTGGTGCATTTTTCCACCAACACGAAGGGGCTGGTTTTTTTTTTTTTTTTTTTTTGGTCATAAGCAGCAAGTGCTTACTAGCGCTGTCCTTAGACAGTAAACGTGATGAAACTATTCAGGAAAAACACCAGTATATATTGTTTATCATGACTCTGGTTTTACGTGGCCTATCAACACAATTTAAAAACTGGTATATATCACCTTGTATGTCTTTAAGTGGTCATGTGATTGGCTTACCATGACTACTTTATTCTTCCTCAGTCAAACAGCAGCACTCATGTGATCGTTTTGCCCCCTTAGCTCCAGGTGTTGTGCTAGAAAGTGATCGTGATTACAGTCCGTGGGAGCGCGCAGCTGCTTAAAGCTGTAGCGCCCAGATTACTTACGTAGTCAGCTACTTCCGTGCAACTGATATAAGATGCGGTAAGCTGAACACAGCTTCAACCGTCTGTTGAAAAATAGTAACGTGACCGCATTTTCTTGTTAGTAACGGTAACGGCGTTGTAACGATAGAGACAGTAATTAGTTAGATAACCCGTTACTGAAAAAAGTAACACCGTTACTCCCATCACTGACAATAACACATACAGGACTGGACAAAAGATAGAGGAGAACGTCAACGACACTGGCAGGAGTTCAGGTATTTGGTGAAGACCATGCACTCCAGGTTCCCGTCAAAAGTCAAAAAAAGGCTACTCTCAGCCAATCTCTGTGCTCCTCCAGAGCAAGCTCCACAGCTGTCAGTTCACAGTTGTTAGCATCTTCTGTTCTTTCTTTACCGGAAAGCTTCCAGCAGAAAATCAAAGGTATATGGATGGACATACAGTGAACGGTCACTCCCAAAGTTTGTTAAAGTCCTGGAAGTGCCAGCTGATGAGCTTCTGTATGTCACCAACAAATATGAGTACAAATGAAACTGTGAATCAACATGAATTGCGAAGTAGGAAAGAATCATGACAGACTCTGGTCAATTTTAATTACGTTTTATTTAGCATCAAAGGTAAAGAGCCTACAATAACACGGAGAAGCAGAGTGATACTGTGTGATGGCATTTGAACATGTCAGACTGTAAGCATAATTTAAACCAAGAGCAGTAGAGGGTCACAAAACCGTGTGACCCTCTACTGCTACTGAGCAGTACTCTACTGAGTGACCGACAGGTGCATTTTTAACTACTAGAGAGGGCGTTTTCTTTCTATAGCTTTAGGCAATTTTAGTTCCCTTTGGACTGATATGCGATTTCCTTCTGTTTCAAGTTTTTTTTATGCCGAGCCCAGTGAGGTATCAGTCCTCTGCTAACTTTCTCAAAATGTCAGATGTTTCCTTTGAACAACATCGCACATTTTAAAGCGATGCTGGGAGATGGTTAGAAGACAAACAGTTTAAACTTCATGTTTTGTGCAACAAGTTGTTAACTGAACAAGGGTATAACAAATAAAACGTGTTATTGTAGATGCTTGATGTTCTCCACGGAGGAAAATCAGGTACAGAAGAAAGTGTGTCTTCACTTAGTTTTAGCACCACATTTACCTAAATTGTGAAATTGTGTCGTTTTGAAGTTACCAACTAGAAACGCATTTTTTGCTATATATGAACATGTTTCAACCTGTATACCCATTTAGAGTTTATTTAGCTAAATGAATATTTATGAAATATTATTGCTTTGCAAGATTCCAGATGTTTAAGATGTTTTATGAATGTTCCTGCTGCTATGTAATTATCTAGACTGCTATTTTTGTGACTCAGATATGTTATTATTGCCATTAAAGTGACTGTCTCAACTGGCGCAATCTCAAGTCTCTCCTTTAAAAGTGCAATTTATTTTTTTAACATAAAACATGACTAAATCTTTTAGAAACCATTCTCAAACTGCAAAAGACTAAAAGATGGACACAGCCACAACTGCATCACCCATCGGTTTGTGCACTACCTTTATACACCTCATGGCTAGCTTAAGGCCGTCCCTATCTCTCTTTCTGAAACCAGGAAAGGCCATTTGTTGACAGGAAGGGAGAGCGCTAAATTATCAGTGAGCAGACTTGGTTAGGAAGGTCACAATTTCTGTCAGACAGCCGCAATAAAAATCCTCCAAATGGCACCAAGACAACACAATCTGGACAAGAAGTACAGTTCAGTTTGTAACTATTTTTTAAAGCCAGTAATTACAATCACTCACCACCAAGTTACTCTTGAACAGTAAGACCCTGCATAAATAAAACACATAAACAGACTCGGCCTGCAGACCATCACCTGAGTGCTGGTGATCCACTCGTTCCTCTAAACGTTTCAACTTTAAATAAACTCTTAAAAAAATATATTTGTTTTCTGTTTACTCTTACTTGTGTCACAGGCTGGCTCAAGGAACTGACAGAGGAGAGGAAGACTTGAACTTTTAACTAAATATTATTTTCATAAAATGCAAGATAACCATAATATGAGGAGAGTAACTCAGTAACATCAGTGGAGTGCATGCATGAGGAAATAGACCAGTGTTAGGTATCATGACAGAGGGCCTAAAATATCATCTGAATCTAAGTTTATGTTACAGGTTTGTGAACTTGTCCAAAAATGATATATAGTAAATTTAATATATGAGCATAAAATGAATCAGAAGTGACATTTTTCTATAAAGTGAAGCTACAAAATGGGCCAATTTCAGCTTTAAATTATAAACAAAAAGAGCTGTAGGTGTTAATATTTGAGCCCTGTCAGTTTAGATTTTGTTTTTAAAGTAAATTTTTGTGGATTTTTATCTTTTCTCCTGAGACGACAGTGAAGAAAAGACAGAAGAGAGGAGACAGACATGCAGTGAACATTGTCAGAGCACAGTCAAACCCAGACCTCTGCATTAGCTTTATGACATATGGGTCACCTGCTGTGCCCAGCGAGCTAAAACAGCCTCCAGAGTGTTGAATTATTAATGAAAACAATTCAAGAAGTCAAATACCTCCTGACCCATTTTGAAAGTCTTTAAATGAAGTCAAAGGCTTTTTAATGAGCAGATATTGTTAGACACATACAAAGTAAAGCTTGTTCTTTATAAACTGGATATTAAAAAAAGACAATCACAGTGATGTAAACACAATTTAAATGTAAAATACCAGCTGTTGTAAAAACAAAGATTAGAGCACTCTATTTGTACCATAAACCATTACAGTTTATTAAAAAACAAACAAACAAACAAACAATAGATTAAAAACTGTGGCACTGGAATATTATTAGTGATTTAATACTTCATTGTCAATCATTTTAAACGGTATCCCACTTCATGAATCTTCCAAAGAGGCGAGACGTGCAGTTCAGGTACGAAGAGCAGCTCCGTCATCATCGTGTACAAACATCATCGTTGCACTGCAACAGATGACAAAGATGCATTAAACAATGAGAACAATAAATAATGAGCCTCAGCCATGTATTTAGGAGAAGCAGCAGCTCATAGATAAAGATGCCGCTCACCGATCACCTTTTGTGGATAAAGCTCCATCAATAGGAAGCCTTGTTTGTCTAAACACCGCGTCTTGTTTGCGGTCCCTCAGAGTGATCGCTCAAGTTAGAACACGAGTCATTCTTGTGGGAAATCTAGTTTGAGAGTTCCCAAACCTGGGCACAGATAGAAGAACCTCCAAAGTAAACAGAAAGGTTTGAGGAGAGACATTACTTCTAAACCCATGAGTGGTCTTAGTGGTTTTATCTGGACCAGCCTGTGACCTCTCTCTGTTAACAAAACATTGCCCGGGCCTTTCCAAACCAGACATTAGCTTGTGACTTTTACTCGTTCCTGACACATTTTGACCCCTCAGAGATAACAAGGTCTATTCTGTTGTGGGTTGCAGAGATGACATCGGCTGGTCGTCAGAGATCATGGGGACATGTTGCAATAGTTTCGACACGGTGGATTCTGTGGGAAGCGAGCAATAGCGCTCAGAGGCAAAGTGGTTGAAGAGCATGTGCTGGATGTGACGGGCATGTCGAAAGCCCTGACGATCACAGGACAAACCCTGCAGAACTTAAAGTGTTAGGCCCATGATCTGTGAGCAGTTTGTTTTGTGAATACACTAACATAAACCTAGGCCACATTTTTTTGAAATCTTATAAATCAAACTGAATTCTTATATCTTATACCAACACAGCAATCAATGCAGCTCATTCTCTGAAGCAGAGTTTCTCAAAGTATATCAAAGGTTCTCAGAGCTACAGCCATCAGGATGTGGATGACCGGAGGGGGCGGGGGGGATCTAAGTTGAATGAAAATGGTTGTACAGGAGATAAACAACAGTTTGCTGATCTGACCTTTACTTCATTAAAGTTCAGATTTATTGTTGTCAATGACTGATAAAAACTGACAGGTGTGGGGCTTCTTTTCTTTTCTTTTTTTTTAGTTTGTGAAGAGAGAAGGAAAGAAAAATAAAACACTGCACTGTCTGTCTGAGACCTGTGCAATGCCTGCACTTACAAACTGATAACATATAAACTGCTGTGCTTAACTGATGTTAAAAAGACAGTTTTTTTGTAGCCTGAATAGGTGAAATGGGATGCATAAGTGTTACCATTTTCATTAAACACAACAAATGCTCTGATTTTGCAAAACTAATTTGTAAGTGTAACAATATGAACACTTAATCCTGAGATTATTCTTTCTTATCAAGAACACAAAGCCAGCGCAACTCACCCTGCAGAGTGAAGCAATACTGAAGCTTTGATGTTTTATGATGTTTTTATTACGACATGCTGATGTCAGCCTGTTATGGCGTCATATATATTACTCGATATGGCTTCTTGAAACTTTTTTAGAGGTCATCCTTGACCTTGGGTGCTGACTGTGAAAGTCAAGGTCAAATGCTTAGCCAACCTAGGTACTCCTGTCACCCAGGTTGAAAGACAATCCAAAAACAAAACACATGTGAGTAATATAAAGTTTTTACTGATTTTGGCCTGACCTTGATCCCATTTTCACCAAAATGAAATCAACTCCTTATTGTTATCTGCCATCACACAAAATGTGAATATGTCTTGAAACCTCTGAATGCTAGACTGCTAACAAACAGACAAACAGAACATATTACATACTCCATAGTGTTACTCTTGTAGATGTTTTTATTATAGACACAGGACCGCAATCAGCAGCTGGTTAGCTTATCTAACAAGTGCCTGGCTCTGTGGGAACATAATAAATACCACCTCAGAATAAGATGTGCAAAACCTTTTTTTTAAGTTTGGATACAGCAAGCCATTTCCATTCTTTGTGTTGTATTAAGCTAATTTTAGCCTGGCTGTAGCTTAATATTACAGTCCTGTTTCAATATTCTTGCGATGCCCCCAGCCAGAAAGCCAGATCTCTCAAGAGATTTAAGAGTAAATAGTCTTGTTGGGTCTTGTACGTTAACATAAACTAGTGGTTTTGCAATAGATACTAAATTCCTGTTTGCAGTAAGCAAACAGTTAAAAAGCAGGCACAATCTGTCACTAAAAATGTGTTAAGTGCTGAGACTTTGCATATAAACATAATGATGGTAGTGCAGTAAGCAAACAGGAACTTATGTTATTGTTAAAAAATTCCCTATGCAAGCAGACTACTTAATACTACATAGCCTCCAAAAAAAAATACATCCCATGATTTAAAAGGTTCATGATTATGGAGGAATTTTGATCCTCTCCCTTTGCAACAGTCATTGTTGTAGATTTACTGCTGACTGGAATCATTGGCCCTGTCCTCTTGTTACATTTCTAGGAAAATCCAAGTCAGGTTACGCTGTAATTTACGACGTAGGGTTTCAGAAGGGTTTGAAGTTACTGCTGAAGCATAATTCCCAAGTAAGTGCTCAACTTCAAATTTGAAGTATCTGAAATCTAAGCAGCGCTTCATCACAGTGGTCGTAATCAATGAGGAGAATCACATGGATGCTACAGCGAGCCTCTAGTGAGGCTATTGCCAGTCGCATGGTGGAGGAGAAGCGACGATTATGAGCTCGCTACACAATAAGGTTGAGTCAGGACGTTTTATAGAAAACAAATCCTCAGTATAACCATTTTTGAAAAGGCAATAATGCTCTAATAACATATAATTCTCAGTTTTACACTTTAAATCTGCTGTAGTTTTAATATTAAATATCTGTAGTTTCTGTTTTTCATTCACAACATGTTTGCCTGCCACAGGCTGTTTATCATTTGTCTCTCAGTGGTAACCAATTTATGACACTGTCATGACAACACTGACCTTCCAGCTTCTTAAAATCCCACTGTGCACATTAGGTAAGAAAATTCTGAGTCGCCTCTACCAGAGGGTTTAAAAAAAAGAAAAAGGATGTAAACAGGGCAAAATGATTAGGGTGGAAACCACATGAGGTAACAATGACCTCAACAGAAATGGTCACCGCAGCCAGTACTGCCAGTCATTCCCATGTCCTCTTACTAGACATGTCCCATTTCTGCTGTGCTGTACGAGTAATCTACCACACATACACAATGATGATGGTAGTGATCAAGGACTTGCTAAAAAATATGAATTCCTCCATAATATAGTGATAATTTCAATCTGCAGAGCATTTGTGCTTTTCAGCTTGCACTACAGCACCGCTATTATATGGATCTGTAAAATAACTGCTGTGTTTTCAAGTACGGAGATCATCTTCAGTCAAGTTTAAAAGGTTTCGGGGCCTTTGACACAGACACTGACAGACCATGAAGATGCTGTAATAAGTGTGAAATTGTCTGTGAAGAGGATACTCTGATGCATTTGTCTCTACTGACGTAAAACAGACTCTGTTGAAAGAAACTGATGATTAGATCCCTCCAGTGTTTTCACACACACAATGACACCAGTTTGCTCTAACCCATTTAACCCTTTGCTTTACAGCTCAGTTCATAGCATCAATTATAACATGGACATGCATGGTATGCCTTACCACTGGCCTCTGTCCTTCTTTTACTGTGGCTGAGATACCCAGAGCCTTGGTAATCTCCTCCAAAGGCAGGTAGTCTCCTGGTGAATCTTGGATAAAGTGCAGTAGGACCTTTTCTCCACCTTTGCAGTGCAAAAATAAATCACTTAGATACTTTCATCATATAAACAACTTGCTGGTCCTGTTTATTACAATATAATAATGTAACTTTGCTTTGGTTGCCTCACTAGGGATCCTTTTTTAAAAGCAAAATACATGAAAATAAAAAAAATGCTACGGCACACACAGAACAGTATTTCAAACATGTATGTATAGTGCAGTTTGGTTTAACGCAAAGCTTCTGTTTGATAAACTACTTCCAAACACAGAAAAATGTTAATATTATAGAAATAGAACTTCACAGGGTTTACTGTGTAGGTGTTGAAGGACTTTTGGTGGAGCCAAGGCTTTAACACTGGGAGACACACCAGACAAAGTGACCCACTACCTACTCTACCAGATGCCTTTTTCCATAAGGACAAACTGTTCTACCGCACCGTAAGAAGACTTTGGCACACAAAGAGGGAGAATTAGAGTGACCAACCATTTTATTTGTATTGTAAAATTAATTGAATACTGTCAAAAAAACCTTTTAATATAGTCTTCGTTTTCCTAATGTTGTGCTATAATGTATATATGTAATGTATTTAGGACTGTGCCTTTTTATTTGGTGAGCATATTTGCTTTTATATGTTTAAATATAGCTAATAATCTAACCTTAATATATTCGAACAATTGAAAAATAATCCTATACTTCATGTAAATGAGCAAGAATAGTCAGCAGACCTGTGGAAAACTGGATTTAGAAGTAAATGCTGCTCCTGACTGCGTCACCATAATGTGATGCTGCACTGCCCTCTAGAGGACACACCACAAAAATGCAACTTAAAATGACAGAACACCTTTTCTGTACTCAGTGCCATACCACAAGGTGAATTATGAGGAAAATCCTCTAATTTGTCATATGTTTTAACTCCTTATCTCCTGAATGGGTACTAGGGGTAACCTCTGAACTGAACTGAACTGAGCCATTTCTGTCATACTTCAGGCCTGCTTCCAGAACAAAATACCTGGGTTTTCATCAGAAGTTAGCACGGATGATCCCTGCCTATACAGCTTACCATGGATGCCCTTAAAAACCTGAAACCTGTGCTAATAGTTGTCAAACCACATCTTTATTGGTACAGACTGAGGTAACAAAACTTGTCATTAGGGGTACAGGGGAGGTGGTCATATGTCATCTTTATTTGGTAAAGGTTTAAACAATCAGTGCCTTTCCACTTACTTTTACATAATCTTAAAATGGACCCTTGCACCCCTCCACCCCACTGGTGTCCACCCAGTTTACCTTTGGCCACAATGACCATGCCTCCACTCTGGAGCAGATCTCCTGAGAAGTTTCCCTGGATTCCTTCAGCGCTGGCCTGAAAAAAGCAAAAATTATCAGCTTGAAAAAGCCACCGTGTACCACTGCTCTTTTGTTTTTAATTCGTTTTTGAAAGTGACAAATATGTCTACCTTTGCTGCTACATCTCGTACTTTTTTCCCCAATGCTGCAGGAACCACACTTAAAGCGTTGTACCTGAATGGGAAAAGAATACAGTTTTTCCATTACAGAACATTAAATATTCGTGCATTTGATTTGATGAATGTTTTCTTGATTCCTGTTATGATCCCAAGATGATGTTTTAAAATGATTGGGTTGGTGAAATTTGTTTACTATAATGAATTAATTGAGTCAAGATCAATACTGTTTAAGTTACTCCTTTTTTTAGTAAGTTTGACAATTTAAAGCAAATCACATCTTGGTCAAAGCACTGGTCTTAGGAGCTTATCCGTTTTAGGTTTGCAAGAGGTAGTGCTGAACACTACCCCAGCTGTCATAGGGCAAGAAGCACTGTTCACCCTGGGTAACAAATACGAAGACAACAGCTCATGCAGACAATCGCCTGCCGGGGTGCATGGCTAATTAACAACAGCTAGTTAATTTAACACTGATTGTAGTAAAACCCATGCAAAACAAGGAATAGCATGTAAACCCCACACATAAAGGCCCCAGCAGGTTAAAACCTAGAACAGGGTTGTCACTTTAATCCTAAGTGGGCCACAATGGGTGAAACTCTTCTTTCTGTTAGTGTAAAGAGATTTAACTATACATTTAATTCCCAAGATCTTTTAATGGAAGAAGTGTAATTTAAACATTACATCTCTGTTTTTCTACGTGATTAAAAAATGCGTCTTTGGGCTTGAAATGAAAGACAGAAATTTGTAATATTGCAGAAGAAAATTTTGTTAGCTCATTGCACAGACTGCCCTTTAGTTATAAAATGGAAACATTTAGTTGATTCATTTTGCTTTTCTTTTTTTACTGTGAACCCACTATAAAAATCACAAGTTTCTATTAATTATTTATTCGTTTAAGTATTACATATTTACTTTGGTGTTGTTAGATTTGTATTGTTGATTGTCATTTATGCTTAGAAATATTTACTTATATATGCTTAGAGTTTTGTAATTAGTTGTAGATTGGTAGAGGTTTTGATCCTTGATAGTCTGCAAACTTTGTGTGTATTAGACAGCACTTTGGGAGCATGAGAGGTCATACCGTGTCTTATTGTTTTATGGTAGGATTAACGTAGTTGCGTCTGTTCTAGTCTAAGTGCTCTTTGTTTAGATGAACTGCAGGACTTCCTCACCGTGTTATCTAGGATGAACCATCTAGGGTGAGGGGGAGGCTACCCTCTTCCTGACCAAGGATGTTTGACCCTTTGATCAGCAGTCCACACACACACACACACACACACACACACACACACACACACACACACACACACACACACACACAGGCAAGGTACTCTTTGTTTGTATGTAGACGTCGTATGTTAATGAACCTATGCATATTCATGTAACCTCAATAAAAGGACAGTGTTACGGGAGGACGGACGAGAGCAACTGGGGTCAAGCGAAGGAACGGTGCCTGTCCGGTTCTCTCCCGTGCACGAGAAACATGAAGAAGCTTGCCTACTTGTGTCTTGCTTTGCAGTGTAATTATATTGCCTTTAACGTTCCAGCGGATGGGTTCAAGCTACAAACCTATCAGGTGTTGTCTCTTGGGGGGGTCCTTTATCAGTTACAATTCAAAAATTTATGTCCTCAATTTTTCCAAAGATGTTCAGTGGGCCAGATTGGAGTCTTTGTGCCTTGTGTTTGACATCCTTGACCCAGAACCTTCTTGGTGTACTGACATTAGCGCTCTACATTTATTGCACTCACCGTTTGAAGCCCAGATCCTTGTAGCATTTCTTTTGTTCATCCACATAAAGGGCTAAAAAAAAGGAAGCTGATTAATGATTATTCACAATCACACAGCAGGAGTGGCTGCTGACAATTTTGAATGCTCTCAGCAGGGAAGTTCTAGTCAGTTACAGAAGGCCTTTTTTTTTAAGATACTCTAGTCTGGTGTAACCTAATTTTTCGACAGCTTTTATAAGAACTTACCAAAAGATAAATTAATATGCACTGCACTGAATGATTAAGGATGCTTACGTCCTTTTAAAAAGCCTCCTTGCTTGAACTCCTGGAGCCCAAATTCTTCTGGTCCGACTCCCACTAGCGCTACCCCGTTGGCCCTCAGGTCTGGCTCCAGTTTGCTGATCTCTGATGCCGTCCACCGACATACCTGACAGCCAAACCTGCGCAGGAAGAAGAGGACCACGGGCTGGTCCTGCCACAGAGACTGGAGCTCTACTTTCTGAAAGACAAGCCGAAAGAAACAGCAAAACACACACACACACACACACACACACACACACACACACACAGTAAATATATGAGGAGCTGGCCCTGTGTGTTATATGTGCAAATGAAACGTTATGTCACAAGTGAACATCATCATTATGTCACTTTAAAGGCCTCGTTACTCAGCAGTTGTTTCAGTGCTGGGGAGGGGGGGGAAACAGGTTTAATTTCGCTGCCTCGGCGGGGTAACAAGTCTACTACTTCATATCACAGCTTAATTTGAAAAAATAAAAAGGGGGTGGGGGGCACAAAAAAGCGAAGCAACTATCCGAAACGATAAATAAAGTCCACAGCTGTAACCCTCAGCAGCCGCCCATCTACGTAACTCACCTCCTCGCTTTCATCGCTCTTCAGTAAGTTTTTTCCAACTTTAGCAAGGTCGACTGACGCCATTTTCTCCGAGCCGGGTAAAAGACTCCGAAACACCACGAATTAAGTTCACAGATCAAGGTGACAAGCTTCGGGAGTGAGTGACTGTACAGTAAAGACGTCTGTTACACCCGCATAAACTGTTGCAAAACATCTACATCCGTATACGCCCACTCAACACGAACCTCCAATAATATTCAACTGGAACTGAAAACACAACCAATCAAGGGGCGTGCTACGAGTCGCTTTCAGCACGTGCAGAGAGTACTACAAGCAGCTTTTTTTCTTTCTTTCTGTTTTTTTGTAACACGGTGTAGTAGTTGTTGTTTTAAGATATCTGTTGATGCACATGTGAAGCATGTGCGGAACAATTTTAAGCTGACCCCATGCTCTGTGCTTACAGTCGTGGTAATATCTATATGTTGTGTAAGGTTCAGCACAGGTGAGCTCAAAGGTGGGATTTTATTGCATGGTCTCTGTTTACTCTCTTCGCTCGATTATATATCCATTTTATAGCTCTTTAAGTTCATCCCATGTCCCAGCCTTCTGTTTTCTATTAACTCCACAGCAAGTTGTGCCACTCCATCTGAAATCACCTCAGGCCCCGTGGGTAGTCTTTATCTGTCCTCTACCCTTGTGAACAGAGATCTCCGATGTCGTTCCTGGGATCTGCTGGAGCCACCCGCCCAGTTTGGGGCTTCCTGTCTGAGTGCTCAGATTACCACCGGGACCACTGTTGCCTTCACCCTCCACATCTTTTCGAGCTCTTCTCTCATCTCTGGTATTTCTCGAGCTTCTCATGTTTCTTCTTCCTGATGTTGCTATCACTTGGTATAGCTACATCTAGCACTATAGCCCTCTTCCTCTGCCACGTGTGATTAGATACTCATCACCAGTTTGTCCCTTTGTATCTGGAAGTCACACAGGATCTTAACTCGGTCATTCTCAACCACCCTAGGGGGATGTGCTATTTTGACCTCCAGACTTCGAGACCATATTCAGCACAGATGTTTTTGTATACTATGCCAGACACTTGCTTATGGTGTTCCATGTATCCCCTGCTTGCTGGCATCTTGCGCCCTACTGTTATGTGCTAGATTGTCCAAAGGACATCTTTGCAGAGCCTGCACCTGGGGTCTTGGCTGATGTGGTCGACCCCACTGCAGAGATACTTTTGACAAAGGTGGGAAAAAAATCTGAAATGATTAAATTCCTATGTACACATTTAAGATACTGTTGTCTTCACTTTCTGCTGCTTATTTTACTGATTTTTAGAAGAAAATTGTTTCTCTACTTACTGTAGATCAGCCCAATTACACAATGTAACAAAACCTTTTTCCTCTGTATATTTCTCGGTTGCTCATGTCTTAAATGTAGAGAAAAAATATTATTCTTTTCAGAATGTTCTCTCTTGTGACCAGGACAGTAACATTTTCTATTCTTTCTACTTCATTGTGTTATGAGACATCACTGACTATGTTACTTGCTACCTTAAACAAAAAAAATCTGTTTCTATATCAATGGGATGTGTGTAAGATGTATAATATTTGCGGTCTCGTTCTGCTCACTGCTCAGGCTGGTCAAGGCAGATGGCTGCCCCTGCCTAAGTCTGTTCTGCTGAAGGTCTTCCTGTTAAAAAAAAGTTCTTCCTTCCTGCTGTTGCCAATTATTTGCTCATTGGGTCATTGGGGGTTCTTTCTCTCTTTTAAGATCTTTAGCTTACAATATAAACCAACTTCAAACAACTGTTGCTGGGAAATGATTATATAAATAAATCAGCATTCAATCTAACCAGTTCTCCAAATAGAAACCATTTCATTAAAAAGATATCAACCTCAGTAACAATAAATTTAATACACTATACCTACGGGGGTGTTTCCATCTCTCATGTACCAAGGTGAACATCCTGCAGGCCAGATTAACCTGCTACAAGTCAATTAGACATAATGAGCCTGTTATCAGAGGTGGCCCTAAAACCACTTTAGTATTTCTGCAGGGACCAGAGCTATCTTTCGTGCTGCCATTTTAAATAAAGGGCGGTCGACTCCTTAAATCTTGAAGGAGCTGTTAAAGAAAGCAGCCTTACATCCACCTGCTGATCTGGGAGCGGCCTCAACGACACACCAAACTGAAACCCCCATCTGCTGTTATTTCCCTCTGTCAGTGCCAAACATCTAATCCAGGTGGGACTGCTCATGCAGAACAAGTACTGTTTTACAAAACATGCATTTTCAAATGTCATAATGCAAAAAAGTGTGAATTTGCACAAGACTTTAGGCCAGCTACAGTTTACCTGAGTATTCTTGATATGACAGCTCTACGTGTATCCTAGCAAAAGGTTCTGTAGCCATTTGACCTTTCCTTTAACACAGTCCTCTCACTCACTGCTAATGAGGGGTCTAACTGTGCCAGCAGCACCTTGGGGGGGGGGGGGGGGTTGCACATTTTCTAGACGGAAAGACATGTTTTATAGACACAGTGTGAAAGGGCATGCAACACTCTTTGATGTAGCCTAGGATTTCACTCTAGCTCTGGTGGGTGTGTCACATGTATTACCCAACCGGCGGCAATGTGAAGCCTTCATAAACATGTTATACTAAAAAGGCAGTGCACACAATGGGCCACACCCTGATGTGCTGTGGATACATGCTATAGGGACAGGAAGCAATGCAACACCATTTGACTATCTGACTGAAAAAAAAAAAGCGAAATATCTGCACAAACATCGTGGACAGGAAAATAGTATACAACCACATTCACGATGCACACAGAAAACTGAAAAAAGCCGAGCTGTCTGCATTTATATGTGTGGGTTATTTCGAATTTCCTGCTGCTTTCTTATCGGAAAAGTCACAGTTGAATAAAATAAAAACTATCTAGCAAGTCAAAGTTTCAGTTAAAAAGCAGGAAAGACATAAAAAAGTAGTTCAAGAATGCATAATTAAACAAAGATTAACCAATATGATAAAATAAAGGTGTGAATTTATTTTCCTATAAAAGAAAAAGGAGTGCAATTTATTAAACCCGTTTACCTGAATTTGGAATATAATTATTACATTAATATTGCTGCTAAGTACTAGGCTCATACTGGAGTAGTGCTGTATGCAGATAGATAGGTCCTCTGTGCTGATGTTGCAGGGAGGGGCGTGACGTCACGGGAGAGACGGGGAGGAAGACGCGAAGGGAGGGGGACAGATAGGGAGGGGGGGGGGATGAGGAAAGGGGAAAGGAGAAGGGACGAAGGAGAGAGCGGGGGGATGACTGCATCAAAGGAAAACAAAAAAACAATCATGACTCCTGTAATTCATACTACGGTTTCTATACATCACAAAGGTTGCTGTGGTTATCTACACAGTATGCCGCAATAAATGACGAGCCGCCCCGAAAAGGTAATTATCCTCTTTCACGTCGTAATGTGCACGCTTTTTATTTATTTATTTATATTTCTGTGCATCCTCTTACACAGTAGATCGCCTAATCGTCACCTTAAGAGTCTATTGCAAACAGAAGAAAAAATCGAGGATCATGTCTCTTAAAAAAAAAAAAAAAAGCAAAAAAGGCTCTGGGTCGGCAGGCTATCAGTCAAGTATTTCTATTAAATGTGAGCGACAATGATGCGTTATCCTTGTGAATGTCCTGAAAGCCGTCATTGACATCCACACCGCTTACATTGTGTCCTGTTTGAGCTTCCTACATGAAAAATTAAAATGGAAACAGGCGTCATGAGCGCTGCCGCATAGTACACTGCTGTAGTCAGCCACGCAGAGCACATGGGCTTTGCGCACAGCATGCGCACTGGTTGCAGTGCGTCGTGCCCACCGACGGTGTCTGCACATGACTGCAGTGTCCTTTTGGTTGCACTACATAACCATTAGCAGCACCAAGTTAATGCTGTGCTAGACCGTGCTGATCTTGAATCAAGTCCAAACAAACTTTTGCGCATGTCTGACTTGTAATTCATCATTGGTATCACCCTTTAATATGTTCCAGTTGCTGCTGGCTTGAGAGAGATGTCATCTCCAGGAATGGGCACCCCCAGTGACCCCCTCTTGGCCAGTCCAGGAGGGAGGTTTTCCACAGCTCAGGAAGGTATCTGGAGGAGCTCACTTCCCAAAACTGCCAGCTTTCCAACTTCCACCACTCGGCACCTCAGTCACAGAGCCAACAACTTCCAAAGACAGCCAAAGCGGAGGAAGCTGATAAGACCTTCGCCTCCTCCGCCACCCAACACACCTTGTCCCCTGGACCAGTTGGACCTCAGTGAGCTTCCCCCGAGACGTACCTTCCAGGAGCTGCTCTTCAATGGCTGCATCTTGTTCGGGATTGAATTCAGCTACGCCATGGAAACAGCTTATGTGACTCCAGTGCTTTTACAGATGGGCCTGCCTGATCAATTCTACAGCTTGGTGTGGTTTATTAGCCCCATTCTCGGTAAGTAAGCAGCAGAGGTAGACGACTAGCTGCTGTACAGGCATATGTAATGTATAATAAGAATCCTAGTTGCATGGATTCTAACTTTGTATTTCGTTTTGACTTGAAGGATTCCTCGTTCAGCCTCTCATAGGAGCATGGAGTGATCGTTGCACATCCCGGTTTGGGCGAAGACGACCTTTTATTTTCGCCTTGGCAATAGGTAAGACGAATTAAAGCAGTACCATAGTGTTTTTGAAATGCAATTATGTGAAGCTGCGTAGCTTGCAAGTGACAGTGTTGATCAAATGGTAAATAATCTGCAATTATATGGTATAGTTACCTCAAATGTTAGCACTTTTGTGAAGTGCATTACAACATGTTTCTTATTGCTGTTATTTAGAAGAATGGTCAAAATCATAGCAGTTGTGGCCTCAAAGCAAATCCTGCATTTCCTCTGATGCAGCTCAATCAATAAGCAGTTCATTCCTGTAAAATGCTCAAATAAAACCATGGTTGGATAATCATAACTAAAGACCATAGATAGGAACTTGGCCACAGGTTCACCAAAATGCATGTGCTCCACCTAAGCACCTAAGTGTGGTTGCATAACACAGGGGAACTTATACACATACCTACTCAGTCTACTGCTTTTCTGTTACACTGTATACATGCCATGCTAGTACAGTGTGACATACAACATCTCAGATACATTTTAAATAAAACCACTGTGAAAAACATCCCACCATAAGGCACAACTCTTCATCTGGTTTTCAGTAAAGAGCTCAAGTAAACTCCCAGACAGTTCAGATTCAGTGGTTATAACTGGCTGTGTCTCTGTGTCGAATGTAATTCAGAATCAATCCACCTGGGAACTTGTACTGTTTCTCCATATTGACTGCAAGATCACAATTTTATTTTAAATTTATAGCCACATCATTTTGATGGCCAAAGATTATACACAGCCAGTAAAAACATGTAACCATTTGTTATGCTCTACATCAAAAAATTGGAAAACCCAGAGTTCAGGAGACATTCAGGTCTTCCGCCTTCATCTAGCTCTCATCTAGTTCATCTAGCCTTGGTGCTCATGTTAATTTTTTGTCACTTCCTCTGCTCTGCATTGTAGGAGCACTGATTGGTCTTACTCTGGTTCTCAATGGACGGGATATTGGGAGTGTCCTGGCTGACACAGCATCAAATCACAAGTGGGGAATAGTCCTGACAGTGTGTGGTGTGGTTCTAATGGACTTCAGTGCTGATTCAGCTGACAACCCAAGCCATGCTTATATGATGGATGTGTGCAGCCCAGAGGACCAAGATCGGGGACTGAACATCCATGCGTTACTGGCAGGTAGGAAAATAGTTCTGTAGCAGGGAAAGCTGAAGCTGTAACATATGTCCTTTTGAGATAATTTAGCAGAAAACAGTAGAAATTTAGCTTTACAAGTATTTTGTGGTTTCATTTCTCTACTCAGGTCTAGGAGGTGGATTTGGCTACATTGTAGGTGGCATCAACTGGGACCAGACACAGTTTGGAAGGTCAATGGGAGGTCAACTCCGGGTCATATACCTGTTTACGAGCATCACTTTGGTGATCGCCACAACCATGACTCTAATGAGCATCCCTGAACGGCCCTTACCGAAGAGCCAGCCGAACAAGAACTCAAGCAAAAACAGCCTGAAAAGCCCTAGCCTCCCTCTTCCCCCCTCCCCACCCGTCCACCCTGGACCAGATTTGGGACTAGATGAGGAAGACGAGGACGGTCTCTACAGCTACAATTTCTCAAAGTCTCACCCATGTAATCCTGACCCCTTGGCCCATTCTTGCAGTGCAAGTGCGCGTCTTTGTGCGGGCCTCAATAGCCCCATATCGCCCCTAAGCCCCCTCACTCCAAAGTATGGCAGCTTTATTAGTAGGGACAGCTCTCTCACTGGCATTAATGAGTTTGCCTCTTCATTAGGAACCTCATATATCGACAGTGTGCTCATAGACTGCTACACAGGCCAGCAGACACCACAAGCTCTGCCCCCCAGCTCCACCACTGTGCCACTGCCTCCAGGGGACTCCCCTCCCCCAGACGGGCTCATGCAGGGGCCAGGGAACCACCCTGCAGGTGCAGGACAGACCCAGGCCAATGTGGTGTCTCATCCAGTTGGGGACGCACAAGATGCAGAAGGGCCTCAGCCTGCTGGAGATGCACAATCTCACGGAGCATCTCAGGTCACAGCTGGGGCTCAGACTGCTGCGGGGTCACACCGGGGCTCCACGGCTGGCATCCTGAAGCGACCTCAGAGTCTCGCGCTGATGGAAGAGCCCATGGCAACACAGATTGTTGGGCTGGAGAATGGACGTAGGAGGACAGTGACTTTCAGCCAGCAGGTCAGACGCATGTTTTGAATCTGACATAAGGTGTTTTGTGAGAAGCCAGAACAGAGCTTTTTAAACATGATGTCATGTGGGGTTTTTTTCTCCTCCAATGAAGGTTGCAAACATTTTGCTCAATGGAGTGCGCTATGAGAGTGATCTAAGTGAGAATGTGGAGAGTGGAGAATCCCAAATGTCAATGAAGCTGCTGTGTATAGCCATCTACAGGATGCCTCCCTCTTTGCGGAGTTTATGCACTAATCATTTTTTAGGTGAGTAAAAAAAAAACTTAATTGAAATGTATCTCTTTTTCTACACTGCTGAACCTTAAAATCAACCTGTTTTGCATTTAATTTCATAAAAGCGTGATTTTTTTTTTCAATCTGTGCTTTAGGCTGGCTGTCCTTTGAAGGGATGCTGCTCTTCTACACTGACTTCATGGGGGAGGTTGTGTTTGAAGGAGATCCCAAAGCACCCCACGACTCCGAGGCTTACCAACGCTACAATGCTGGTGTCAGCATGGGCTGCTGGGGCATGTGCATCTATGCATTCAGTGCTGCTTTCTACTCAGGTAAGTACTCACACATCACATCACATCTGGCAGGTGTGATTCCTTACCCTGGTTGGATTTGTGCACTGCTTCGTCATTCGCTGAACCTCTCTCTGCTTTCCCTTCTTCAACTTTCAGCCATATTGGAGAAACTAGAGGAGCGTTTCTCTCTTCGCACGCTATATTTTTTCGCCTACTTGGCATTTGGTTTGGGCACCGGCCTTGCCACACTATCCACCAACCTCTACGTGGTACTTTCTCTCTGTGTCACCTACGGGGTGCTCTTCTCCTCTTTATGTACGCTGCCTTACTCTCTGCTGTGTGAATACTACCAGAGCCCTCAGGTCAGTATCGATATAAGTGCAGCAATTACCTAATTATAGTTGCTGGATGATATTTTTCCTGTGTGAACGTAAAAGAATAGATCAAAATGTATATGATCACCTTACCATTATCGTGTTTGTTTGATGGCTATGAAGCCACAGCCATCAGCCAGTTAATTTAGCTTAATGTTAAATAATGGGGGTAATAAAATCTGCCTCTGAGCTGAATAACTAGAGGTTTTATTCCAAATCATACAAAATTGAAATATAAAAATAAAACTTTATTGTTGTGAAGCAGCTTTTTTTAAGCTTTAGAGTTGCAGGAAGTAATAGCGCCAGATTTGCTGTCTCACTGTTTCTTGGACGTTCTACAGTAGAATGCTTTTCTGGGTGCTTTTTGCCAGACATTAGCATCACCCTGGTTCATTCATCAAAGAGCCAATTTAATTTTTAGGCCTTTTGAATTACTGCAGAAAACGACCTTTCTGGGAAATGAACATGAGTTTTGTTCAGCGAGATCATTTTTCCCAATTAACTCAAAGTTTAGGATTTTTTAAAAGCTGTAAAATGCGTAGATTTTACTATAAACTTGTTATGCCACAAAGCTCTCATATTTTGCTGTGATCAAGTTAAGTTCTGGAGTTTCATTTCGCTATTTTTTTGGGGAAACGCCTTCTCTGAGACAGATAAAAGAAGAAGAAGTTGAGTATTTAGGTATGTATTTTATGTTGTAGAATAAAAGCCTGCGTAAGCATCTAGAATCTAACTTCCAGTTAAGGGACCCAAAAGTGCTCAAGGTCCATTTTCAGATTTTAGGACTTTTTCCCACAGCACTATCTAAAGCAAAGCTTTGTATAATTTGCATTGACTGTAGCTTCATATTTAGTTTAGTGATGTCAGAAGAAAACAAATGAGCATACTGTCAAAGTCTTTCACAGCTTTACCCAGCAAATGTTTCAATGGGAAGAAGACTTGAAAAATAGTAATCACTCTCACTTTCCTTCCTAGATGCGCCTTGAATATCATTGTTGGAGAGAAATTTTGTTTTCAGTGATTGTTTTGTATTATCTGTTTACTAATTAGATCAAAAATCAAAACAAAGAAATCTTTATTTATTAAGAGTTAAAAAAAAATACATACAACACAAGAATAAGTTGATTTCCTAACTCTTACTCTGGATGCTTTTCTTCAGGGAGCAAAGAGGCAGTGGTTGTGACAGTCCAAGTTCATCATGGCACAAATGAGGCAGAATTTACATGTAGATAACCATAAATGACTTAAAAAGGTTCATATTTAAAAAATAAACAAACAAACAAACTTTTTTCTACTTGATTTACATGGAGTTGACATCATGCAGCTGTCTTCATAGTTACATAGTCTCATTACAAAAAAAAAAAAGACAAGAGTGTTTGATTTCTCCACTCCTGTAAAATGACTTGCATTCTTGCTTTGTCCACTGTTAGAACATCACCTTCCAGCTAGCATGTTTGCTGAGTACTTGCTTGCAGTGCTTAGACTGTTCCCACACTGTAATTAAACCAATTGTGTCTTTCAGTTTTGCGGCTCATCGGAGGAAGGGACCAGACGAGGGATGGGGGTGGACATCTCTCTGCTCAGCTGCCAGTACTTCCTGGCTCAAATCCTGGTCTCTGTGGCGATGGGACCTCTGACCTCCCTGGTGGGTGGGGCCCAGGGAGTGATGTACTTTGCAAGCCTGATGTCATTCGTGGGCTGCCTGTACTCCTCTCTCTGCGTGGTGTACCAGCTGCCCCCCCCTGAGGGTGAGCCCCCCGAAAGCGAGACCCAGCCACTATTGGTGCACATTTAGAAAAGCCTCTTACAAATTTATTTTTACCTCACACACAACCGCACGCACACACATACTCACTCCACAGCACTGTTGCTTTAGTGTCTGCTGTGTTGACCTTCACAGTGCGACAGACGCACTTGTAAATCCTGCCGCACACTGTACAGCACAGATTCATATATTGTTTTACACCAATTTAGCACTGCTCCTCTCAGAGCTAGACAGACAGACAGACAGACATTGGCCACCTCTCCAGTCTTTGTTTATACATGACCAGCGTGTTCATACAGTGTGTGTGCCCATGCATTTTTTCCTAACTTTTGCAAACGAATGTGTGACCTCTCTGAATGTGTGTGTGACTCTGAGTGACTCCTGTGAGTATAGATAAGCCGTTCTTGTGTCTGATTCTTTGCTGTCAAACTCTTGCATCATTTTTCTTGCTCATTTGTTGGTGTTTTTAGGATAGAAGTGTTTACCAGTATGCGCAAGCTAACCACTGCTTTCCCTCTCTTTTTCTTCCTTTTATCAGTTGCCTAACGTCTGCATGAGCTGCAGTGTAATCTCTTAAAGCCCTGTGTTAACGTTTTGTTTTGGTCATATGGCCAAGGGAATGTCTACCTGCCTGTTTCTCTGAGTTAGCATACTACACCTTAGGCAGGATTTTCTGACTAATTGAATGTGCTGCCAGTAGCCATTCAGGCTCACCGTTCATTCCTCTTTATTAATTCAAGAGCTCTCATTGCATAATTTAGCAAACACATACTTAATATTCACGTGAAGGCGAACTATGCCTAATCACAGTCTGGAAGGCTTTCACATTCTCCACATTTTAACAGCAAATACAAACAACACTTTCCACACTATCCAGTCATTATGAGACTTAACCAGTGTGCTATCCCCAAAATTTCACAGTTTGGTGCTGGGTGACTCTTAATCAAGAGTCCAAATAGGAGTACAATGTCAACTACTTAATCATTATAGAGCAGTGTCTAATAGGATGACACGCGTACTCGTACAAAAAACACAGAGAAATGTGTACTGGTGGCTAATTCTTGTCTGGGCCCTCACTAAGCCATGGACAGCCCTGTGAGCTGTTACCCTACTCCTGGCCATACCATTGTAATAATGACAGTGATTCTTGTCATTATCAGGAAGAGGAGAAGTTGAAACTGGGGTCTGAATCAGCAATCAGTCGGAAACCGAACAAAACAGAAGAAGAGAAAACAGAGAGAAGACTCATGTGAATGATGGGTAACCCTGAAGGTGGACAGCATTTTAAAAAAGCAAAAAAAAAAGACTGGGGGTTCACAGCCAGCGGCGGCGAATGCTTATCGTCATCATTAGGGCGCATGCTTAAGGTAGTAGGCTTCCGCTCCACTATGCTCAGTCCATCAGTGACGTATAGTGATGACTTTTCGTTTGTTAGCTGGACGTTTTAAACCTCATTCCTTTTTCCATCAGCGAGAAGCCATCTACATCACTAAACTGGTACATGCAGTTTATTTTTTCATGGCAAAACGGTACGCTTTGTCTGTTCAGCCAAACACAGGCACCAAGCCTGATTTCAGGGCTTCAAACAAGCTTTTCGTTGTGTTGGTTCCACTGACTGAGCACCTCAACATGCAGGTGCCCCAGAAGAATGTCTGTAATTGCCTACTATCAAAGCCTGCTGGACTGACCAGATGCACGCCACGCTAACGTTTCTGAGGAAACAGTAAATGTGCGGATCATGCTGTTGCAGCTTGCTTGGGAAAGAAATAAAACACAGTTTTTGTGTTACATGGTACCACCTATTGCTCAGTATTAGCAGTGCTACTGTAAAAGCTACTTTTATTCAGGGTTAAGTTAAAACTAAAATGATCATTTTTTGCCACGCTTGACTCCTGTGTCAATTATTTTGTTGCATGCCATGTCAGTTGTAGCTTCCCTTAATGATGGGGTGAACTTCTCAACTACACCACATGGGGGAGCAAGTGTATACAAGAAAGTAATCCATTGATTCTGTTCACCCTTTTCCATTACCAAGTGAAATTATTCCTCTTTCCTGCATCTAAGCCAGCCATTTTCCATGTTAAGAAAAAAATAGGTCAAGTGACATCATCCACTTATAAAACCATGTTTTGTTTTTTAAAGAAAGCACTGATGATGAGCTATTAACAGATAATAAACACACACAAAAGACATTCTTAAGTAAAAAGACAATTTATTTGTTAATCAGAATATACAAAGCAGTGGCTGAAGTAACCGAATGTCATTCTGGTTCTGAAAAAGGCAGTCTTGTACACAAAACTGAGCTACCCAACCATAACATAACACTCATTGAAAATGTAAGAGAAACAAAGTATAAATGGTACAAACTTGCGTGGAATGCATACAGAACAAATGACCAAAGCTTTAAGATTTAAGAGGGGTTAATTAACATTGCAAAATCCTGCCTCCACTGAACTGGGAAGTTTGGGGGGAATCAGGGGGGTCAAACTATCTAATCATGGAGGTGCAAGACAGAGCCCCTCTAATTCATTTGCACCATCTGCTATGTTAACAGGGCAGCCAAAGATTAAGTAGCAGCTCAAACACAAAATATTATGCCTTTTAACTAATAATGCTAACAACTGTCCATTATCCCCTGCTTAAAACTTATCTTTGGTCCTTTAAGTGTATCTGAGAGGTCAACATGAGCCTTGGAGGTGAGCAGCTGCCTGTATGTATGAATCATCTGGTCAGCACTGACATAATAGAGATTGTGCTTCTAACATACTGATATCAAACCTCAGGAAATTTAAAAAAACAAAAAAACAAAACTGATCTCGTGGCATGGCCCGATTTGTACAAGTAGGAAAAAAAAAGAGCTCATTTTAAAGACCAATAAATAACATTTCATTAAAAAAAAAAAAAAAAAAAAAAAAAGGATGCAGGGCCACTATGTTTCAAGACTCCAGTGCAATGTGATAACATGGGAGCAAACAAAAAGAAATTTCTCTCCAAAGATACAAAAAAGCACAAGCTCTACAACACGATGTTGACCAGGCTGGTAAGACAGTGCTGCAAACAAGTAGCAGGACAGAAACCTAAGCCTCCACTTCTGCCTCTTTCGAATCCCCATTTTCCTCTGTCTTCTGCTTTTTTGTCTCCACCTTTTCCTAATGGAAAAAAGAAGAAGAGTCACATTAGCAAAGGCCAAAACCAAGACTAAAACTTGCATACTTAAGGCCCAAAGACAACCCACCTCCTCCTCTTCAGCTGCACGCTTCACAGGCTGTGCATCAGTCTCCTCAGCAGGGGGCGCCTCCTCTGCATTCCCTATAAGGACAGTTTGTCACTTCAGAAATTACAGCCCTCACTTCCAGCGCATTTTCATTTTTAAACATATCAAGATTCACTTGTATTAAAAAGGGAAGATTTTGAGGTCAGTACCACACAAGAGAAACAATTATAGGGCAAATCAGTAAAATCTGAATACAGTACACATATAGTTGCAATTCCAATCTTTCAGAAAACACTAGTAGCACTTAAAATTAACTTACCTTCCCCATTCTTGTGCTCCTCCTCTGTGGTTTCTTCCACTTTGTCACTGTGTTCAGCACCATTCTGGATGAAGCAGAGGAAACATCAGTCTGGTAAGGGTATGCAATGACTGGCCTTCAATTATGTAAACAAATTATTTGCAGAATAACAAGGCATCCCGAGCATATTTTAGATAATGCTCCCACAGACTTGCATGTACAGGCTCCTTTGGGGATTCTTTAAAAGGCAATGTGTAGTGAGCTGTTATTACACTCCCAGAGGATTAGCTACCAAGCTCTGGGAAACCTCAGAGTAGAGAAAAACCAATGGAGACGTCCAGAGGGTTGCTAGCGAACATCTGCCATTTCACAACCCAAACAAAGCACAGTGTGGAGAGCAGCTGAACAGGAGGGGGGAGGCGGGTGCAGCGACACCTGCATGATGAGGGGCGCTAAGACAAAAGGCCATGAGGCTGCCTCTCTCGGCTCCAACTTACTGTGCCATTGGCAGGTGCGTCCCCGTTATCGGTCTTTTCTTCCACTTCTGCCTCTTTCTTCTCTTTCAGCTCCTACAAAATAAAAGCCCCTTTGATCAATGTTCAGTTAAGAAAAAGAGTTAAGTGCCAAATGTTACTCCCACGTCCGAGTTTGATTACGAGCTGGGATTGAGAAAAAAAAAACACGATGAAAACGGTATTAATTTTGTGTTCTTTTATTAAAACTAAGCGGGAATGCTGGTCTTTTTCACCCCCATGCCGCGCAGTTACACAGCAGTGTAAACCGTGCTGTGGCTTCCCGCCCACAGCGGCAGCTCCGCTCCACCAGCTGTACCGTTTGTGCCGCTTTGTCTGCTTAACAAGACATTTTTAAGTCAAACCACATCACACACATTTCAGTTTCCAGTCACAGCAATTAGTCGTCGATGCTGAAAACTGCTAAATGACTCGCCTCCACGAAGTATGGCTTTCGCCATGTGATATTTAAGACAAGTTGCTGGTTTAACTTACATGAACTAACGTTAATTACAAGCTTTGCTGCTGCCGTCAAATAACTCACTTGTTCAGCCGTAGTTAGCTAAAGAAACATAAACACTGTAACAACTTGTACAAGTTTTCTAAATCTTTCAACACGACGGTTCAGCCGAGAAAAAAAAAGAAAGGGGGAGAAAAAGGTGAATGAAACGCACCTTGGCTGTAACCTCTGCAGTGGCGGTTGTGTCAACAGCTGTGTCGGCCATGGTTAATTTTGTGTATTAATTTAGCTAATTATATTCCCGATCTAAAGAATAATTATTTCTCGTCTCTTCGCCTCTGTGTGAACAGTCCAAAGACGCTGAGAGAGAAACGATGTCTGCCTGTCTCCGCTTTTCTCTCGAGCTCGTTGAAAATCCACTCTCGTTGGATACAGCGGCTCCATCCTACACCTGATTGGACAATGTCGACCACCGGGATGTTTGATTGGATGAGTATCTTTTCAATCTTGAAAACGAATCCCACCTCTGGTCTATCTCACCGTTGATTGGTCAATTTTTTTAAAGCGCTGCACTACACCATAATTCCCCCCCCCCCCCCCCCCCTGCCCTTCACTTTGCGTTTGGTTTTTTCACTTAAATATGAAGAATGAATACTGTGAAAGTTATAATAATCAACAAGAATGTATTATTTATTAATATTGTTTCAAGTTGATGGATTGTAAAAGTTTATTCATACACAGAAAGACCCCAGGGCAATATCTTTTGTCTCAGCGCTCTTTCTCCGCAGAGATGTGGTGTCAAATTACATGCAAAAAGGAATAATGTGACGGGCTTGAAAGCAGACGGCCACTCCTCCTTTCTATATTTAACATTTTTAACGAAATGTGCTCACGCCTGAGTGTTCTTACACTTTCATTTTTTCCTTTACAAGACCCGATCAAAGTCACTTCTGTTTCAATAACTTCAACACACATCTTAATTAATTAAGACCACAACTATAATCTAAACAGCAACACTATGCCCCGCAACCCTAGAGCCTAACATACATCCTAAAATGAAAGTTTAATTGTTTCCACAAATGCTGTGCATTTGGACTGTATCTATTTATAATTGAATGTCTCGTCGAACTATTGAATGAATAGTGACATTTTTATTTGTTTTGTTTTTTTTATTTGTTTTTCTTACTGAAAACAGTGAAGATGATCAATTAGTACTTTAAAAAATGTACAAACCGCTATCTGCCTCAGTATGTATTTATTGCAAAGCTAGGAGGGGAGATCAGTTAAACATTGTATGTGGTATGTGATTTGTGAGCTTGTAAAAGATAGTAATAGAGTGTGGTGTGCCGTGTGAAAGCCTTTATAGCTGGCACATGAAGTTGTAACCTTTATTACACTGTCAAAAAATAAAAATAAAAATACAGACTTCCTTTTTAGTGGGAAAATATAGAGTGAGCATGAGCTCATATTTAAAATAAAATTGGCAAAAACTGAGTTTGTACAACTGTAGCAAGCTTGAAAGTCAATATTTGGTAATGACCACCTTTATTCTTCAACAAGGGCTGAGCTTTCTTGGGCAAGCTTTCTTCTAATTTCCTTAAGTAGTCTTCAGGAGTAGTTCTTCAGACTTCTTGCAGAACATTCAAAGCTCTTCTTTGGATGCTGGCTGCCTTTTATTAAGTTTTCTGTCAACATGATCCCACACTGCTTCAACAACGTTGAGGTCCATGCTCTGGGGAGGCTAATTCATGACTGATAGTGTTCCATTGTGTGTTTTACATCCAGGTATGCGTTTACTGCATTGGCAGCATACTTGGGAATATTGTTATGCTGAAAACGGAAGCCATTTCCAATCAGAGGTTTTCCACTGCCTGAAATGCAGCCCCAAACCAAATTTGGATTCATCACTCCATGAGACGTGTTGTGACTGATTTTCAGTCCAGTTATTGTGTAATTTGACATACTTCATCTTTTTGCCACATTGAAAGAATGAAGTAATTTTTAATGAGGCTTTAGTGAACAGTAGATGGATCAACTGAAGCTCCAGAGGTATCTCTCAGGTCCCACGTCAGATCTTTGCTGGTCTTTTTTGACGTTCAGATGCTGTTTGTCACCTCCAGCATGCTGCTTCTTCTTCTTCTGTGCTCAACTTGTTCAGTTTCTCCAATATGTTTTGGCACAGACATGCATACCATGCCAAGATATGTCAAGCCTTCCACTAACAGCTCTTTAGGGATCAGCTTGGTGCGAAAATACTATTATATGTCTGTCAAACTGTGTTTTGTGACAGCTTGCAAGTAACAAATTGCCTAACATTCAATTTATAATGGGTTCTTTGCTAAGTTGTCTGTCATATCTACACATCCCTTTAGTTAGAAGTCATTTTTTTATGTTGAAATGATTCATAGGTCAGTGTTAACAGGCAAAAAACATTCCTTTGAAAATGGTGAAGGTAGAAGGACTGGACTGAAAATTAGTGGAAAAGCAGCCAATGTCCAAAGAAAAACTTCAGAAAGACATATGTGGAGGGATTTTGGTGTCATTATTGCCATAGCACTACCTGCAGTTTGATATGAGGTGCTATATTTTTATTTCTAATTATATTTCCTCTTGACTAAGAGAAAAAAAAAATTGGTACTGCCGCGTGATGTCTCCATCCAAACTATACGCGCTCCACTTCAGAATATTTCTGAGATGAACTTACTTTGCCATCACTGCAGTTGCTCATCGAGCAGTTAAACCAAAGGAAGTGGTAGCAAACCACGTTGTGGGCCTCGAAGTCTGTAATTTAAGCCTACATCTGGTCACTGCTTCACTGTCAGTTGAATACAAAGGAAAATATTTTTATCTCAGGTAAAATCTCCACATATGTGCCATTACACTCACAGCTAAAAATCCTCCACTTTGGGGCTGTTTAACCTTCACCGGCCTTCACCACCTCGCACAGAATTCATTTGTAAATTATGTTTAATGTGGCGTCATTTCCACTCGTTTGTGCCGTTTCACAAGCCATATTTGCATGTGTTTCACATAATGTATAATTTGAATTTGAACCATTTCTAGAAAGTCTAACTAATGTTTGTGTCTTGTGCTTGTCTCAACACACCCTAGCAGAATTTCTCAACACAACTATATGTTCACCCTCTAATTTTAAGACCTTCTAAAATCTAATCCCATGCTGCCTCAGTTATCGTCTCTGTGCATGCCAACATTCAAGCCACTGATTCTAAAGAAGCCTCCAGGCTTTATGTTGTCATTCACCTCACATTCGGCTGAAACACAATTATGAAGAGTGTAATTACGTTGCGAAAGATCAAAGGGTTGTGCTTCGGTCTACAGGCTTGCTACTTAAAAATGCATTTTCCGTCTGATGTAAGTTTGATTTTTTTAAATGATGTTAAGTTTATTATTCTATAACATTACCTGGTAACTGTACAGGTCTTGCCAATTTAATGTGTGAAAGATGCACATTTAGATGGTATAAATATTAAACAAGGTATTGGATGATTGTATTGATAGAGCATTAGTTTTTACAACGAGGTTGAAAATTCATGCGCAAAGCTGCAAAAAAAAAAAAGGCATTCATCACACCAGTGTCCTTGGATTTGGGAAACGAATGACCACGGAGAAGAGAATCCAGCGCACTGAAGCAGGAATCCACAATGTAATGAGCTCAGTGTGTGCAAAAGCTAGTGTGAATCCATGGCAGGAACAGTGGAGCAGACTGAAAAGCAGCAGAAGGCATTACTCACTCTGTTCCTGCAACTGGAAAATGGGAGCAATCAGAGAGAGGGGAGGTGTTTGTGAGATCATTTCCTGTCTTTTTTTTTCTCATTTGCCTACCTCGACATGTTTCCACGTGCCAACAATATGCTAGAGAGAGAAAAAAAAATCTATCTATGGGTAGCTTGTGCTTTCTGCAGGTAAAAGAAAAGACCAGCCTGGAGCTCAGAGAGGACAGTCAAGCATAAAACTAAAACAGAGATGCAGTGATTTTCATAAACCTCTTATTTGCCATGAACGGTGTTTACCATACTTTCCACAGGCGCAGGAAAACTTTTTATGGCACTGAAAATTATTGAGACCACAGAAAGTAATACTGCATAAAAGCTTCTTTGTGTTCACTGTGACTCATGTTTGAAAATAAATTAAATATTTTGTACCCGTTCAGCCTTGCCTGGGGAAACATTCGTTTGAGTGCTAAGATCTTACCTGCTGGGGTTGGAGGTTGTAAGATAAAAGATGGGAAGTTGCCCAGGTTAATTCAGGTTAGTTCAGCCCGGTAATTTCGTGTGGACAAAGGACAGACCTGACTTGTGGAATGTCAGCACTTTAGAGAAGAACAAAGTGGGGTTCATCGTGGAGCAGAGCTCAGGATCAGCTGGGGGGAAGGGTCCTGATAATTGGAGAAATTGGTGGGGGCAAACTGAGCTCTTTTGTTTTGTGTCCAGCATTGGCTGGCTGCCGATTATATAGAATATAGAGGCAACATAAAGTTGACTTCTCACTGGGAGTCAAGTGCCCAGTCATGGAACAAGTGTGAGAAAATGTGGTCTTTAATTAACAGCATATATACTGACCATTGACAAAAATAACAACCTGTACACTTGTAGTTTTGCCAAAAGATTTCTGGAAACTATCTCTCATCGCTGGTGCATAGGCCACTGACAACACTCCTCCAGCACACTCCTCTCCGATCTTCTCCTAAAATCCACACAGGGGCGTCTGCTCTGGATTTTGGTCTTAGCACCTTACACCATATATTCTCTTGTGCATTCCAGGTTAAAGCCCGCCTAGTGATGTTATTGATAGGCTTCCTAAGGGTGTGGCGAAACCAGCTCCACATTCTTCTCAGGATATGTGTGGCTGTTGGTTCCTGCTTTGTTCTTGTCCAGTTTGTCATTGGTAATCCTCTCTGGTCACTGGATAAGACGGTACAAGCTGTAGTTGTCTTGGATGTCAGAAAGCGGGTCAGCTTTGTAACTTCCAACGCTGCAACATGTCATACCCCATTACAGAAAAAATCCTTCCATGCTGAAATCTATTTGTTTTGAGTTTGCAATCAGTGTTTCTGAAACAGTTGTGCTTTTCCAGTATAATATGTTCTCTTTACCCGTTCACCTGTGAGCATGGGCGTCCCTAACAGAAGCTAATGTTCCCTGTAGTATAGGTCTCTGAGTTATTGAAGCACCAGCCAGCACACTGTGATTAGAGATGGACCAAGTGGTGGAAAAACTCATACTGTGTTTTGTAATAATAACTGCAGGCATCCTTCTTAAGTAGCTACTGTCTAAACCACAGCCGAGGGCTGTAACCTGTATGATAACATCTGTCAAGTAGCCTTACCCAAAGATACTTGACATACAGGTTAGAGGAGCCAGGAATTAAACCACCACCCCACTACAATAATGTTTTTTATTGTAGCAATACCTTAACATCCAGTGCAGTGTGTATTAATAAATGTCTAAAAAACAGAGCTTACAATCAGTTTACAGAATAATTATATGAAAGCTGGGGCACAGAAAAGCCAGAGCTTCAGCTGGATATTCTCAGGGTTCTTGCAGTTCTCTTTATTTATTTATTTTTGCATTAGTCTGTGGAGACTTCAAACATTTGGAAAAAGGCAGATGTAGAGTTCTTTTTTCTCTTTTGGTCTGTGTGCTTTCATGTGAAGCAGTGTTTGTCATTAATTCAACATAATTCAGATAATGAATGTCTCCATCCCTTTGTGTGATGATTATGATGCAATGGTGTTCTGCTATAAAAGAAAAAACCCACTACATGTTACAAACACTGTTGCTATTGAAATAATATCTAATGAAAAACTGTGTGGTAAATGAAATAAGAATTAGGTTCTCCTAAACTGAGGCACACATTTTTATTGTTCAGTAAAAGGTGTCTTATCCCATTCAGGTGAGGGGAAAACAGCTACCACAGAGAGGATTAAATGGTTTAGAGGCTCATTATTAATGAATGAGATTAGGAAATACTGCGATCAGACATTTGGGCAAAATAAGCCCTCAAAGAGGTGCTAACTACTGTTAAATGAGTGTACTGTAAACAGAACCATGATTGTTTCTTTAAACCTAATCAGCTAGTTTTGTTGTTGCATGGCCTGAAAGTAAAACCAGAGAACTACATCTCCCAGCTAGCACGGCTGGTGAACGTGCTTTAGAAAACTGATGGGCAAAAAGAGATCACCTGGGGTACGCTAATGGTTATGGTGTGCATCTGACGCCTAAAAGCACTCAAAAAAATCAATGAGTGAACAAATGTACGACTGATATGATGTGCAGATGTACTGTAATAATGGTACAGAGGCAAGGACACTGTGCTCTGTTTATCAGGAACTCTTCGTGTAAGTCATCTGTCTGCAAACATGTCTCTGTTCGCTGTGTAATCCTCCACAGTTTCCTGTTGCTTTCTTTTCCAAATAATTATCAGAAACTGAACATAGGATCCATTTTTGAGAAATTATTATTCCAGTGAAGAAGCAGCAGGACATGCTGGCATTTTTCGGTCAGTGCAGTACTAAACAAAAAGGATGCATGACAGAACAAGCATTATAAGAAAGAATGCAAACATCTGTTTACATCTGTTGTGAGATTGTACACATAAAACAGGAAACCGTGCTGCAGGTAAAGTTAAAACAACTGAGAGCACTGGTATACTATGAAGATCTACAAAAATGCATATTGGGCTTCCTAAACCTAACATCTAACAGTGGAAGGTGGAGGACATGCTTTCCTCCACCCTCACCACTTGATTTTAACTCATACTCGTCTACCTTATTTATTTCACCTCTGTAGCTCCACCCATGTAACTGTTGCCAGAGAAAAGTGGAAATTTCCAGTAATTCCTGCTGCTTTGCAAGTAATGCTCCTCCTCCTTCTAGTTTCCCGCCTTTCACTCTACCTGCTCTTTACTGCTTCACGCTGGCCTCGAGACCTCATGGCTCTGTTGCTCAACCTTGCGGGGCCCGGCAGTTTAAAAATTTTTTTTCTTTGCACACTGAACAACTTGGCGATTTCTTGCACAGATTTTGTTTTATACTTCTAGTGTAACCTGCATCCAATACAATGCTTTACATTATCATTATAGATGCCTCATGTTTCTCTAAAGATGTCAAAGATTAGAATGGTTAATCTCCTTTTTATTCTGAGGGATTAGCAGATTAGCAGTTGAAAAATCCCTTTTCAAAGGTGCTGTTTGCACTTATCTTTCTGTGAGAGCTTGCCCCACTGTTTCTTGGTTTACTCTTCTGAAAACAAAGTATCTTATTGTCTCTATATTACTGGCAAAAACCGTCTGTAACTATTACATTGGCTCTTGAGTGATGAACACGGGGTAGTTTGGGATCACAGAGCAGATGGTAGATTTGCATTTCTATTTCTTTGGCTGATCTGATATTCTGATGTCTGGTTTGTCTCAGAGATCCTCCAAAAGCAAGCACGACTAAAACTGACACGTCATTTAAGATTCATCGAATGTGAGGAGCACTATGGTGATTACATAGAGGACCTCGGTGTAGTGTAGTTACGGCAAACAAGATCATAACGGCTCACGTGTTCGCAGACTGGGATGTCCACGCTATCTCTAAGCTACATGTGTGGTTTTATGACTTCCTCTTTATTAAAGAACACAATATAACAGTTTACAAGATGATGTGTGCTAGAAAATCAGCTCGGACGAACTGCAAATAAAGCCACGAGACAGCTGGAGTGAAGAAGTTTTGAGTATGTGGATGGCAAGAGGCACACTGACCTTAGACCCATTGTGAAGCACCAACAAAGAGCCATCTGCACGGCAACCAAAGCTGAGATGAGGGACTTGCACACAGGGGGACAGGAGGGGGGGGGGGGGGGGGGGGGGGGCTGGAGAGTAATAAAAGGCAAAACAAATCAGTGATAACGAGAAAAAAAAAATTAGACTTGATCAGTTGAATGATGTGTAAAACATCAAAAGAGAAAGAGGTCTGCACACATGGGGAACAAGAAACACAGATCTCTCCACTGCTGGTAAAGTGGAAGACGAGAGCTGCAGGCCTAATCACTCAAGAGCACATTTCCTGCCTTCTGCATGATGAGATGAAGCCAACTGAAACTGTCAAAGGCTAATATTTAACCCGAAGCTCATTCATTTTCAGCAGAAAACACACAGGGTTTATCTGCACACATATCCGAACTGCAACAATATCCCAGCCTGGCGGGTTAAAATCTCGGATGTTGAGCAGCTCTTTATTGTGGGCAATAGGTGTGCTTTGCAAAATGGTGATAACAAAGACAAAATGGTGTCAGGGACATCTGTAAAAAAAAAGAAAAAAGAAGAAAAAAAGAAATCACAAATGTTTCACAGGTAAGGTATGAGAATCAGGATTGCTTAGCAACAGCAGTACAAAAAAAAAAAAGACTCGCTCATGTGTGGTAAGCAGAGAACCGGCCGTGCTGCCACCGAGCGGTGGCCTGACGGCACTTGCAGGAGGGACACCGGCACTTGAAAGCTCAGTCCTCAGAGGCATACATGCGCAGTAAGAAGAAGCTGCAGCTTTCGTGCAACGTGTGAACCACGCGAATGAAGAAGGGCTTTATTTTAAAAGGTGATATCATCTTCGTTTCCTCGACGCTTTGAAATATAGGCTCAAGTGATTTGATTGGCTAGAAAATGCACCGGCTCTCATGGTGGCTGGTTGCTTAGCAACGTCACTGGTGGGGAGGGGAGGGTGAGTGAGAGGGGTGCTTCGATGGGGGAGGGAGCATTGTGGGTGCAGACAGACTGACTGACTGGGGAAATACCTGGCAAAGTTCCCAAATAAACAAATAAGAGCGAAAAGGAGAAGGAGGTGGAGGGCAGAGCGCAGACAGAGTACAGGGGTATTTTCTGGTCCAGATAACAGTCCCGTAATAGTCGGCGGGAACAAGGCATTGTACTTCCAGCACAGTTTGCCCCCAGAGTAAGAGTGAGGTCAGCAAGTCAGAGCAGATTTTTTAAGAAAAGTTCAGTCTTTTGTGATATGAAAGTTGACCAGAACTTAAAATTCCGGTTTCTTTAAACAGTGTCTTTGTTTTTTTGTTTTATTATGAAGAGGAACTGAGAGGAACACAATTACTGCCATAGGAGGACATCGGCTGCTGTAGACGAGGAACAGATAAAGATGGGGCCCTGGACACATACTGAAGACGGAGAAGCACGTAGCTGCCAGATGCAACTTTGGATAAATAGCACATGTACCTGCATGTTCTCGTTTGCATGACTGTGGGTGTTGTAGGTGTTTCTAGGAACAGATCTTTGAATCCAACTGAAGTTGAGTTGAATTGAATAAAATAGCCTCAACCAAAGAGTGCAAAAAAAAAAAGAAGGAAAAAATGGAGTAAAAAAAGAAAAGGAGAGATGAAGAAAAAAGACCTATAAAATGGCAGCTGAGCTAAAGGAGAAGAAAAGGTGGGAAATGTGCTTATAAAGAGAGGAGGGGTAAAAAAAGAAAAAAAGGGAGGGCTGCTGCTGGTAGGTTGAGATCTGAAGAAGGAGGTGGGCTTTGGAAATGGCTGATGCAGGGCGGTCTCTACAGGCAATGAGGACTCTTTGTCAGGAGCAGGAAATGAGGTTTCTGTTGTGATTAAAAGGAAGGTTTCTATGGCAATGCAGAGAGCCGTGTGCACAGAGAATTTCTTGGCAGCGGAGGGGGCTAAGTGAGAGTCGAATGTCAAAGAAAGCAGCCTTCCTCCATCTCATCTCCCACCACCCCTCTGCTTTGCCACAGCACCACTTTTTATCTCTCATAATCTGTTTTCATAGACACAGTTAAGACTACACCAGGGGGATTATCTTGAGCAAACCGAGCCACTGGTTGATCAGTCATTTATGTTTACGGAGTAGCAGTTTCACTTCACCAAATCGCTACTGTCAAATTAAATAAGGAAAGAAAGGTTTAGCTGAGAGGCTAATTAAAGCAAACAAAGAAAACAAACCCCACAAAACTGAAGATGATTAGCATAATGACCTGATTGTGTCTTTTCTTGTTTGTCCAGACAGGTACAGTTTTCTCCACTTACCCCCCTTTGCCTTGTTCAGCCCACGAAGTAAAAAAAAAAAAAAGCACAGTGGCATCAGTGTGACCTTTAAAATCTAAATATAGTAAAAATCTTTGTTTATTGTTTCACTGAGTTCAAATATATTTCTTTAAATAAATCCCACATCCTGATTTTCTATTTTCTCCGCTGGAGGAAGTTGCTCTCTGCAGTACGTGCCATATTTGCCCCGAACACAGATTTGATGCAGGATGTTTGGATAAGGAGACATTTCAAACTGGGGATCAAAGAGAATTTTTAAAATGCTGTTGATATTACCGACTCACGTGAAAATAATATGTTAATGTACCCGGTCTCCCGTCACTTCCAAACAGACCGAGTGGAAAAAGGGACTGATGTTAAATGGTTGATATGTGCGACAACAGAAAAAAAGCTAAAGGGGAAGTCAGAGCTCAGAGTTTATTTGATGCTCTTCTGACTAATGATATCTATCTAATTTGCACCCCCCCCCCCCTTCCCCTGGTTAACAAAAACATCCAGTTACCTGCATATTCTTCTCAATGATCATCATTTGTAAAATAAACAAAATAATATCTGAAAATAAACATTGTTATTCTGTTCAAAAGAATGTATTTAAAATCCCAAAGTACATAGAGCCTTAAAAGGTCCTAAAAAATCACCTTTTTTATTCTCAGCATGTCAATTAGAATTACAAAAGGTTCTGCTGCCCCCAACCTTTTTGTCTGAGCATGGCAGCAAGTATCATGTAATAAAGCGCTGCCAGGGAGGGAGGGCTGTGCTGGAACTGGATTGTATAGTCAAAGCCAGATGGCAAGTAACACATCAAAAGGACAGCTGGTTACTAGAGACTTTATAGCTCCTAAGCTAATTAGTCCCGCCTAAGCAAATCAGAGCTACGTACAATACAGCAGACCATGCCAATGATTCATCATAAAAGATGACAAACATACAACATAATTAGGCTTTGAAATGTTACATGTGGTAGCTGGTTCCATCAGCTATCACGGCCTTCGCTGATCTGTACAGTAAATGACAATGATCCTGTTTTTAAAATGTGCATCTTTACTGGACTGGTGGGGTCAGTGTTTCAGATTACTGCCTCTTCCGGTGGGTGTGATCTGACTCTGAACTGCAGACTGATCTTTGATGGTCTTGTTGCTGTCTGTCGTGCAGAACTCTTTCTCCAGAACCTGGAAATCAAAAAATCCCCCCCCAAAAAACCCCCAGATGAGCTTCAAAAACTGACCAGTGCATATATCCCAAATTATCATGTTGGGGTACATCTGGGACTTATTACTGCACTCACTCCCTTCATTATCCTTTGGCGAAGTTCCCCTTGTGAGAGTGGCCGTTCTTCTTCATCAGTAACAGGAGACTCTTCTGCATTATACGCCACGCTAATGGATCTAAGTTAGATGCACACATTCATCAACCCAATGCGTTGCATTTATTTATTTGCAAATACACAGTTCTGACCCAAGGACTACAGCAAAAGTAAAAGGAAAGATTTACAAGACAGCAGAGAGACCTGCTTTGATGTATGGTTTGGAGATGGTTGCACTGATAAAAAGATAGGAGGCGCAAGAGCCGAAGATGTCAAGGTCTTCAATGGGAGTGACCAGGATGGACAGGAGGGATAGTGAATATACTGGAAAAAGGGTACTAAACATGGATCTGCCAGGGAGGAGGAAGACCACAGAGAGGATTTGTGGATGTTGAGATGGGTTGGTGTGCCCAAGGAGGATGCTAGGGATAGAGTGAGAAGGAAGCAGTTGATCTGCTTCTCCTAAATGGAGAAGCTGAAAGAGAGGAGGAGGAAGAAGGAGAAATACACAGTTTTCAAAATGAACAGATAAACAGCTGACCTGTTGACTGCAGGTTGGATGCTGATATTCTGCTGAAGTAGTTTTGGATTCTGACCCAAAGGGAAGCCTGCTGGGTCTTCTAGATCCTGTAAGAGTTTTAAATGCAGAATCTTTGTATCACAGGAAAGAAAACAATATATACATATGTTAAAAGGCCAGCCTGATTACTTTAGTACTGAGGAAAGCCTGCACAGTGAGCAGTTCGTTGGTCTTCTGCTCCACTAAGCTGAGGTAGGACATTATGTTGTTCTCAGTGATCCCACTGGAGGAGCCCAGCATATCTTCTATCGCTGAGCGGTCGCACTCTACTTTAGTGAAGATGTTGTTTACACCTGCGATAAGGAAGAGAAACCATGAACTGTTTAATTTGTTTTTTTTTTAATAAATATCCAGGTGACAGCAGTAGCATGTTTTAGCTTTTTGTTTTTGCTTGTGATTGCTTGAGAGCTTTGATAATTTTCATGATTATTGGGACCTTCACTGCAAAAAAAGCCTTAAGGATGTATGGAGTTATGAGAAATTACTAGTTGTAATGATAACAAAATATGCAAAATAAATCAACCTGTTTTAGTCTTGTCCAGGATCTCGCTTATGATGCTGGCTCGGTTCTCGTTGGCCTTTCTTTGAGATAAAACTCCCTCTAGTTGCTCATCAATATCTTGTAACAAAGATTGGTGCTGTCGTTCCTGCTGTAAACCTTTAACCCGAAACTGCTCCATGTCTTGTTTGATCTGCCGAGAGGCAAATTCCAGCACAAACAGACATATATACAGTGCACGTTAAAAACATAAATGAACAAACCTCCCCACCCAGCACACCCTGACACTTCCTAAACTTAATCATTAGCTTTGATCTAATTTCCTAATATTTCTTCGTCTTTCAGAGTTTTTTGTTGTTGTTGTTATTTTTGGCTTATTTGTAAATTGTATAACAAAAGTGTGTGCACACTGCATAACTGCACTGGGAAACAATATGTCATTTTTGTGATTTAAAGGGGGAAAAACACACTTACCTTGCTAATTTCTTCCTTCAGTGCCTCAGCCTCATTGGTTTGCTCATTAACAAAATTGAAAAGTGCAAAGTTCCGGTCTTCAACTGAAGAGCAAAACAGCAACACAGCAGTGAGACACCAAGTCCAATTATCCCTGTTTTCCAAGTGGGATCTTACATACATTGAATTTTACTGTATGTAGACAATGTAAGCTAAAGTAAAAACAAAAAACACAGAGATAAAAAGCTGGTTTGTTAGACTTACCCTGAATGTACCTGGTGACCAGCTGGTCCAGGTTCTCCTCCCCTGTAGCAATCCGAATCCTTTCAAACGCCTCCTCTAGAGCATCCAGTGACTCTTCTCCAGAGTCCATCCTGGACTGCTCTTTCGGCTCCAAAGCTATGAAACACAAAGCCCATCCCCCACCTTGTCAGTCTGGACCAAACTTGTTCCAAATGTCCCCAAGAAATTTACACACAGTCTTCTTTTCCAATTGAACAGTTAAGTCACTAACCAGAAATGCAACAGCGATCCTTTTGAGATCTATATTAAAGCAGCCAGGGACACGCTGGCAAGACTGACTGTGCCTTCCCATTTTTACTGGTTTCTAAGCCAACAGCAAACTTGTTTTACTGAATTTTCTGCTTTGTTGCTGCACTTTTAAATATGTTATTCTATATTAACATTTAACAATTTGTTAATAGTTTTGCTGCAGGAAAATTTTAATTTTGGGGACCAAAAGAAACACTGAAAAGGATTTGGCAATTTACAGGTCATAGCCATGGAGATGGAGAAGACCACATAAACATACACCATTTGGACAAAAGCAATAGGCCACACTGATTCATCTTTGAATTTAGGTGTTCTATATAAAATATACCTGTGGAAATTACTGTATAAAAGTCATTAATCCCCAGTAATGCTCAGGAAGCTTCAACCCTTCTCTTAACATCAGCACAAAAACTGTGCACCGGGAGTTTCATGGCATGGGTTTCCATTGCTAAGCAGCTCCTATAGATGTAATGTGTAGGTGTCCCAGTACTTAAGACTGTATAGTGTACTTTATCATTTGAAACATTCTTAATATTCATATTTAAGTACCATCTGTAATGTTGCTAGAGCACAGTTTCCAACTTAATAATAAAAAAAAGGCAGCTTAAATGTATATCTCAGTTGGCTTCTCATGGTTTTTTTTTTTGGTGTGTTTATGGTTCAAGCCAATTCCTGTGTTGTTTTGTAATTTCTGGTCACTTCTGGTTACATTCCTGTGAGTTTATTTCCCCTCTACTCTTCTGTTTCCCAGATTACTTCAGTACAAACTACCATAAAGCTTTCTTGTATCCTTTGTGAGAATGACACTGTGTTACGCTTACATTTTAGCTACATGTAGACTGGGTTACATACAGCACTGTACTGTACATTATTAATCTTTGTCTGAAAACTTGTTAAGCATAAGTGTAAAGTGGTCTAGTTCTATTATTATCATCAACTCTGTCACAACATACATAACATGTATTATTGATAGTTCTTTAACTTACAATAATAAGAACCTTGAGGCAACTGCTATTGTGGTTTGGCAATATATAAATAAAACTGAATTTCATTGAATAACTTGATTAATATCATTAATATAAACAGACATAGCAGCTACAACACACTGGTTGCCTCTTACATTGTCCAGGTCCCATTTCATGCTCGTCGTCCTGCCTGCCTGCATCACTGCACTTGACGATCATGAACGTTTTCAGGGTGGACTCATGCGCAATAACCCTCTCCAGCTCCTTCAACTCAGTGCTGTACTGGTCACGGTCCTTCAGTGCCTTCTCTTTTATCATTGTTGCCTTGGAGTGAGCCTCCACCCTAAGGTGCAGATAACAATTAGTGCTTGAACTGAATAACATGCGGACATTTTTTTGCCCTTAATAGAAACTGAATCTCAAATCTCACCTTGTGTCATAAGCAGCAGAGGACTGGTTGATTACTTCTCCAATTTTCTTGCGTACTTCCTGCAGTTCCTATAACACAAATGTTCATGTGGAGACATGTTTTCAGTTTGCACCTGCTATTTAAATGTAATGAAACCCAAGTAAATAAATGCCAAATAACAAAAATATTTGCCTCCAGATCATATTAAATGTGATGTGACCTCTGACCTTGCTTAGCCTGTTGTGTAGTTGCTGAAAACGAACACGCTCAATATAAAGAGTATGCAGCTCCTCTCTCACTTGGCTGTTTTTGGTCAACTGCTCATTTAAGCGAGTCAAGGCCTTGACAAAGAACACATGAATTTCATGATATTTAACATTTAGTTCATTTTTCTGGGTATTTGGCTGTAGCGTGCTTCGTGACTCACTCTGTTCAGTTTGTATTCCATAGTGCGTATGGACTTTTGGATTCGCTGTTCTGGGGAACTTTGAGCGTTACTATTACTAACAGCTCCATTTCTCAACTCTGCTAGCTTCGACTCCATGCTGGAGATCTAAAAACAGCACATAAAAATCGTGGTAAGCATGAAACAATACGAGGAAGTATCAAATAATATGAAAGCTCATAATTAACCTCCTTCTTCAGCTCTTGCTGGCATTTTTTGCCTTTCTGCAGCTCCTCTTCCAGCATTTCTCTCTGCTCAAGCAGGACCTGAATAGTCTGGATGTCCTTGTTTTCCTGCTGTTGACGGGCCAAGCTGTTACAGGCACCGAGGTTTCGTTGCAGTTCCTCCTGCTCCTTCTGCAGCACCTCTATCTCCTGCCTTTATCCACATGACACAAGAGACTGAAGAGAAAAAAATACACAGACTCCTAACTATGTTGTATAGGTGTAGCTTTTACTCACTGTTGTTTGCGGATCTGTTTCCGGGTCTGCATGTTGTAGGCCTGCAGATCTCCTTCCATGATCCTGAACTGTCTCTGCAATTTGGCGATCTCTTCTACTTAAGAACAATATCATGTGCACATGATGTTACAGCTGTTTCAATCGAAATAAGAACAGTTAATAATACCAACACAGAAAACCTTACCTGCTCCATCAACATCAACCTCACTGTTATCTGAGCGTGCGCTTGCGGCTGATCTTCCTCGAGGCATGGCTACAATGAACATGAACATCCCTGACTAATTATTTGAGGAAAAAGCATTACATTTATTATTATATTACATCTTCTCCCCTTGCTGTTTAGTTTCATATTCTGCTTTTAAACTTAGACGCTGAATATTTGTTCAAATAAGTCAAAACTTTAAGCAGCTTTAGCCTAAATCTTAGAGACATATCAGTCATTTTTTCCCCAATTATTTATTTACTGTTTTTTATATCATGTGGTTTGTGCACTTTGAATGACACAGTTACAGTGCGTTTACAATAAACAATAAATATATCTTCATAACTCTTGCTGTAGTTTTCTGTAACTAAGTTAAGCTAAGTTAACAGGTTACCAAAAACACCTGCGTGTTTCATGCCAGCTGTTGTGTAATATATATAATATGTTGAGTTTAGAAATTGTTAGCTTGCCCCCGAATGCTACGCGAGAAGAGTGTTATGTTATTAATGACAAATACCATCTTATCTTACCTGTTGTAACGATGAGGGCCACCGAGCCCTTCACCACCTTCCGTAACAGAGGCCTGAGTTGTTAGCAACCGTTGCTAGGTGTTTTGGGACAAACAGTCCCTGGGCTTAGTCTTTCAGACAGCAGGCTCTCACCAATGAGTTTATCATTTATTACAAAATTAAACACACGATTAAACAATTCTTTCATTCTTATTCAATAGTGGTTGTGGGTTTTATGAAATCTACAAATTTAGAGAAATGTATTCATATATATATTTTATATATATATATATATATAAATATATAAAAGAAACACTCTTGAAAGCAGCTGTGATTAAATTATTTAAACAATATATAATTGTGGATTTTCTTCACACACACACACACACACACACACACACACACACACACACACACACACACACACACACACACACACACAAAAGTATATACGTTTTTAAAATTATTAACATACTTTGTATTTGTGTATTATGGTGCTTACTCTGTCCCCCAGCCAAGAACTTCCCTATAACAACTATTGCTCTGATCACCAAGTACACAGAAAAACTCCTAGAATTTGCATTTTGCATATATTTACCCCTCTGATTTCCGTAGTATATTTAGTAATATACAATACTTAAGTTTTATGATCTTGTACTGCATTTTCAGTTCTATTCTTGACCCCAACATAAGTATTATTTAAAAGTTGAATATTGTAGTTCACACTCTAGTCATTAATCTGACAGCTTGCCGGTTCTGGTACAAACAAGAAAAACGCAATACAAAAAAGCAAGGTTATAACTCCATGTTTACCAGTTTAAAAAATTAAACTCATAAAAACAATAATAAGATTCCACTAATGCCGCGTGTATTACTCTGAGGCATAACCTTATAACATAAGTCACAACACAAGTCATACCTTAAATTAACAAAACATTACACAGAACATTGTTTCATTGCATTTTTATTCACTTAATGCTGTGACTCTCAAAAGGATAAGTGAAACAACAATCCTGAAAGATAATTCTTTTTTAAAAAAAACGTTTTAAATCAAGTATGAATATATTTTTGTAACAACTAGTAAAATATTACATGCTACTACTGTATCTATGCACACTGTACTCTTGTGTTATATGATGTATTTGTTACATTGAGAAAAAATGCTTATATGCTTATTAGGGCTGCCACGATTTGTCGACTAGTCACGATTACGTCGACTATCAAAATCGTCGACGACTGATTTAATAGTCGACGTGTCGTTTGAAGCTTTGTAAGATCGCAAAAGACGCAGGAATAATAGCAGGATTTAAGAGTGTAATAACGGACTGAAACAGAAGATGGCAGCACAGCATGTACAAGGATGCCAGCTGCCGTTAAACCCCGAAGAAGAAGAAGCAGCTGTGTCCCAGAATTCATAGCGCGGCCCAGCTTAGTTTCCAACAATGGCGGTAGCTAGTTAGTTTTAATATTACTCTTATTATTCTTTCTGGGTCACAAAATAAACGTTTAACATATTTTCAGGCGAGAATGTAGCTGTGTAAACCTCAAATATCTGCTCAGTTTATCAGGACACCACATATTTTCAAAAGCGCTCCGACGTTTTCGGAGACGTCTGTTACCCACTAGCTCGATAGCTAGCCGGGGGCTAGGTCACTAGCGCCGTGAGAACACCGGACTCCCGGCAAATTGTTTTCAAACCCACCGCCGTCTTTCGCGACTCAGGTTAAATATATATGAGTCACTTAGATAAATTAAAAATGTTATTGTTTGGCTTTTTTTTTAGTATTTTATTTGTTCCTGAGTAAATCGGTTTGGCTGAGATTAAAGTTATAGTTTTTACACAGCTGAATAAACGACAGCTGATTATCAGAAGTGTGTAGGGTTGCCAACCGTCCCTTAAAATACGGAATCGTCCCGTATTTAGAAACAAAAGTACACGTCCCGTATTGAGCTAATAAGGGACGCACTTTGTCCCATAATACAGTGAGAATCAAAAGTAGTCTATAAATGTTAATGGAATTAAGCTTTGTTTGAAAACATAATTCCCAGCCCCTCTCCTGCTTTGTGACCAATGAGCTGACAGCACACTTATGACAATTCGAGTATAACAATTCAGATTACTGCTCATCTCATTGGTCGAGGAAAGGTCGCTTACAGAGAAAATACCGGAAGACAACAGATGACCACAACAAGAAGCATGACCAACAGGGAAACAAACGCCGACACTGCGGTGCAAGTCTCGGATGACAGTACACCTAATGCTGGGCAGACACTGTGCGATTTTTTCAGTCGCGATATTCAGCTCCTGCTCAAACTGCACGATTGACTCACAGGGGTTAGAAGTTGGTAGGTCACGTGCAGGGTCTCACACTATTCCGCCCGATGCTCTGATGCCTGACCTGAGTGCTCACACTGTGTCTCCATAAAATGAAGGTTATAACAGAAAATCTGTCGCTCGCTCTCTCTGTCTTTCACTCACACAGACACACCACCACCATCAACTTTGCTAAATTGCTAATGAAAAACACTGATCAGGCAGCTGTGATTGAGCAGCAGTGTAAATCCAACTATTTTCACGGTTGTTGTGGTCATGATAATTTTTGTGATGCCACATCGAAAAGGCTCGGATGAGCTTTCCAAAGTTCTACAAGTTGTGCCTCCATCACTTGTGTCCAGATCACACGCTGCACAGCCGTGCTGCTCCGTCTTTTTCACCGACGTTTACGTGTTTGCGCGCGAGCAGTGTGAGCGCCTGTGGTGACACCCTCACGAGCGGAGCTGGTCGTGAGGTGTTAATCGTTTCTCGTCACCCCACGTATACTACACAATGCACGATGAAGGCCAAAATCGGTCCGATCACTCAAAAATCGGCTCAAAATGGGCCTAAAACCGCACAGTGTGAGCCCAGCGTTAGAGCAGCAATGTGTGTTCCCCTCAGAGAAAGGGAAGAATGGGAAAAGGAAAACACCTGGCTGGAAAAAGTTAATATGGGCATGTGCAGTGAATATCAGCGCTATGTGGCCAGAAGTGTGATAATATAACTTATTTTGTGTAATAAACAACTGCAAGGATGGATGATTACAACAAATTGATGACTAATACATAAAAGTAATACATAGATGAATAATGATGATGAGTTATGATGCGTAATCATGGGAACAAGCGGGTTTACAAACAGGAGCAGCTGATTAGCATTAGAAAAGCTGAAATAATACCTCAACTGAAGCCAATTGTACTAAATGCACTAAATGTGCACTGTTACAAGAATATTTTTCTTTCTATTGTTTTCTATTATTTTAAGTTAAGCAGGACAGAGTTCTTTTAAAGAAAGATTTACTTATATTCTCAAAAGTTAAGCATGACAGGCTTCTGTTTAAGAAAGAGACCTGTTTTATTGTGTTAATGTTGTCATTTTGAGCTAAAAATAAATGGCTAAATGATCATTTGTTTCACATGTGTTCATATCACAAAGAATAGAATATGCATCTACTTAAATCAACTTCAAGTCAAATGGTTAAAAAAATAATTTCACACACAAAAAAAGAGCTAGAAAATTCACCACACTGGGAAGGGTGAAGACAACTGGGTCGCCCGGCCCTGGCCACGAGGTGTCCCTTATTTATTTTTCAGGGAGTTGGCAACCCTAGAAGTGTGAGATGCTGGAGAATATACTCCGGTGTCCTGTTATATTTTAGATAGCAAGGAGTTTATTAAACTTTACCGAAACAATCTGCAAATTTCATTAAAATTGAATAAACTATCATCTTGTCTTTATTTTTAGTTAGCACCTTAAAAGCTTAAAGCTGTAAGCTAATGATAGTTATATAAGAGCAGATGCTGCTGGTGCAATAAGCTGTAGTTTTACGTCCAGTGGATGATGATCTGATTAGTCGACTAATCGCATAAATAATCGGTGACTAGTCGACTATCAAAATAATCGTTTGTGGCAGCCCTAATGCTTATACTTATCCCAATCTAATCTAGTGGATTTTATAGTCTACTGAACTACGGTATATATTACACAGTTGTTCCTATTCTTGTAGGAAGTAAAAAAAAAAGTACGTTTTTCAAAATGAATGATTCTTTGATTTTCTTATTAACCAGTTTAATTGTTTATTGTCTTTCCTGTGCTTTTGGCTGTGGCTCCTCTTCTGTTTGAGTTGGTGGGACATCCTCTAAGAAGGTACAGAAGTACACCAGGCAAGACCCCAGGTGCAGGCTGTGTAAAGATGCCCCAGAGACAATCCAGCACATAACAGCAGGGTGCAAGATGCTAGCAGGCAAGGCATACATGGAACGCCATAACCAAGTGGCCGGCATAGTGTACAGGAACATCTGTGCCGAGTATAACCTGGAAGTCCCGAGGTCAAAATGGGAGATGCCCCCAAGGGTGGTGGAGAATGACCGAGCTAAGATCCTGTGGGACTTCCAGATACAGACGGACAAAATGGTGGTGGCTAACCAACCGGACATAGTGGTGGTAGACAAACAGAAGAAGACGGCCGTAGTGATCAATGTAGCGGTTCCGAATGACAGCAATATCAGGAAGAAGGAACACGAGAAGCTGGAGAAATACCAAGGGCTCAGAGAAAAGCTCGAGAGGATGTGGAGGGTGAAGGTGACGGTGGTCCCCGTGGTAATCGGAGCACTAGGTGCGGTGACTCCCAAGCTAGGCGAGTGGCTCCAGCAGATCCCGGGAACAACATCGGAGATCTCTGTCCAGAAGAGCGCAGTCCTGGGAACAGCTAAGATACTGCGCAGGACCCTCAAGCTCCCAGGCCTCTGGTAGAGGACCCGAGCTTGAAGGATAAACCGCCCGCAGGGGCGTGCTGGGTGTTTTTATATATATATATATATATATATATATGACAATTTACATACACAATCTGTCTAAAAAATACATGTCGGTCTGTAATTCCTGTAAGTATGGATAACAAGTTCAATCAAAATACAAGTTTATTTTAATCACATTAAATACAGAACAGCTGAGAGAAGAATATAATTTAAACACTGCATACTTTCTATCTGCACACTGCCATTGTGTGGCAGTGTTTCACCAGTCTTAACTCACCTGTAGTGAGATGGACAGGATAACGGAGAGGGTGACAGTTTGGAAAATGGAAGTGCAGGGCAGCTGAAGACGACACACCACATCCCCTGGCTCCCCCAGGAAGAGCAGCAGACTCAGGCATGCTCCCATTGTGCCGAGCACAGCCACACAACTCAAGGTTCCCCCAGAAGCCTTTAACAGGGAGTTCCTCGATGCATCAGAAACATGACACCCACTGCACCCTGACATACCAGCAGCAGCATCCCCACCAGCATCATTATCACAGCATCCTGGCTGTTCCAGGTGAAAAACTTAAAGATGGGGTCAGTGCAGTTCGTGCTGTGATTGTGGGACCACTGGTGGTTGGGACACTTAGTGCACTCGATGTCATCTATGAGTGAGAAAGCACAAAAGTTTAGGTTGGCTAAAAACAAAAGAAAAAATTAAAAATGAAAACATTTAAAAATCAGTTTAACTGATGGCTGTGATTTACTGATTTACTGAATCTTAAACATCCTCAAACTTCAATTTTGGGTTTTTAAAGGGTTATTTTGTCAGAATATTTCTTCCCTGCATGCAGTGACTGTTGGAAGTCACATTTCTGCCCAAGAAAGGTTCACGCTGTACAACTATGAAACATTCTCTAATATTTTAATTAATTAAAACGGGCTGGAGCATGCTAATCAGTGAATTTTAAAAGTGCTGGCAGGTAGAGGAATGCCCACGAGATTGACTTGTTCTCATGTTATGTTAAGCTTACCTGCTGGATTATTCTCTATTTCTTGACAAAGATGCAAATAAGCAAGGTCACATATTGGAGACAATGGTGGAAAACCACATTACCCTTATTTGGTGCCTGCCAAACAGTCAATACAGTCAAAACAGCAGGAATGGACACCTTTGACTCTGTGGTCCTGGCCTTTGCCACACATTGCTGAACAGGCAGACTCAGGAACTTGTAACATTTGCTGTAAAAAATCTTAGAAGTCAAATACACTGGACATTAAAGCTTTTATACAATATAAGTTGATGTACATAGTTTCAAAAGTTACCTTATTAGTGCGCCATCGAAGGAGAGACTTATTGAGGAACAATTTTTGTTCAGTATATTCTCTCACAAGTCCACTTGAGATGAGTTTGTCCAAACCCACTGAATCACATTGTATCCTATGTTTGGGTTGCTGTCTTTGTCAAAGTCTAGATCTGTGCCATTTATGTCAACAGAAGTGTTCTTTAAAACCTGCAACAGCTGCAAAATTCTTTAACGTTATTATTGACACCGTTGTTTGGAAATTGTGTCCAATCATCTACAGTTAGGTCATTAATTTGTTGTAGTGTTGCCCGTGTACACAAACCACTGACGACCAATCAGTCGATCAATATATGATCGATGTGTAAACTTTCAGGTTTAATTCCAGGAGAGAAAAAACTGCCTTTAGAAAAAATTGTATTAACTGCTTATGAATTAAAGACATTAATTATTCATGTTCCCCCACATTTAGAGGCTCAAAATTAATTAGAAATTTGTCTAACCAGCAGTTTCATGGCTGTATTTGTCATGATCTGTGTGCGCAGATGGTGTATTTGAAGAGAGGACCCAAAAGCAGACAAAACTAATCTTAAGAAAAGGCAAGCCAACTATTTAAGGCTGCATGAAATACAAAAAAGGCCAAAAGAAGAATAAGACTTTACTAACAAAAAACTAAACTGGCCAAAACTAAATGCTAAACTGGCGTTCCAACGAGGGACAAATGGGAACAGACACAATATATACACATGAAGGCGATTAAGAAAAGTGGAGACATATGGGAACACAAAAGCAACAAATCAGGCATAATGAGACAGGGGAAGCGAAACTGAACACAATGCACATGACACGAGGGACTGTGAAAATAAAATAGAAAGACAAGGACACCCAGCCCTGACAAAGACGGAGATAAACAAACATGGAAACAAACGACAGACTGGGGGAGACAAAGGATGAAACACAGGAAGAAGAACATGGAGACAGAGCACAGGGACGAGAGAGAGAGGGCAAGAGATATGACAGAGAGGAGGGAACGCCAAGGAACAAAACACAGAGACCAGACCAAAGGAGCGGGAACATAAACTGATAACCCTAGATTAACTTAAAACTAACCTAGAGATTTCTAAACAATATAGAAGGAAAATTACCAGGGATTACCAAACGATACCATTTCTAGTCCTCTGAATTAAACAAGAAAACCCAACATAATAAAATCTAGAAACTAGGTTCGCTTCTCAAATTCAAAATTAATTTAACGAGATTCAAAAGTGCAAAGCACAGAACACTGGGTCACGATCCCAGTACCATAAAAAGATAAATCCTGTTCCCTTCTTAAGCCATAAGAAATGAAGCATAATATTTGATATTCATTCTGTGTTAAATTTGAATTTTATAGTGTTTCACTGTAATTTTCATGAAAGGAAATACAGAGGGGCTTAGAACAAGGGGTAAAGAAGTGGTTATTGGATTTTCATCCAAGTATAATTATGATAGTTTAATATAAGTATGAAATTTAAAATTGTTAGTTTAATTACTTGTTAATTACTTGAACCTCTTAAAATGGCTAACTATATTTGAAAACGAGCTTTAGGAATTTGTATTAGAATTAATGAAATGTCCTAATGATGAGAAAAAGCTGACAATCTGCATCTCACTCACATCTTAATTGTTTGATTTAAAATACAAAATGCAGTGATGCACAAAGGCAAAATTATATACCTATTAAGAATTGTGTTTTTGGCCTGCAAATTAAAGACCTAACTATATGTACTGGGTGAAAAAAAAATCACCTTCCAGGGATAGATTTTACTTCCAGATCCCCACTTACAGGCAGTTGAATTGCACTCCAGCAGGTTATGCAGTGCCTGTGCTACACTGTAAACAGCAGCATACACACTGAAAGCTGATGTCTGGACTGCAGGTGCTTCCACTATGCTAATGTTGTCTGGTAACAAATTCCAGCATTGTGGTCAGGGATTGTTTGACTGATTGATTGTGACTTTCTTGAAGAGCTCCATTGCATAATCGGCGAACAGGCCGAGGGTGTCTGTTTTGTCAACAAATGCAATGACTGTGCCAACTGTTTCAATGTTGGGCAGAGAAGTCACTCGAGTATGTATTGCCCAACTTGTGCTGCCAATCCACACAAGCGTTAAATTACTCCTGATAACCTAGAAAAAATGAAATGGTTTACCGTAGAGCTGGGCGATAGAACGATAACGATATGTATCGCGATATAACTTTTACTCGATAGAGAAATTAAGCTATCGCGATAGACCTCGCCGCTCTTGTCCTATTAAAAAAAAAAAAAAAAAAAAAAAAAAAAAAGGTCAGCCAATCCAAATTAAGTAGCCCAGAGCCGAACCAATCACAGCCGCAACGTCATGTCGTGTGACTTGTTAGTACAGCACAAGTGCCAAGCTGCACGTGTGTTTGTTTGGGAAGCAGCCAGCAGGTAATGGAGCCAGCGCGTAATGGAGCCAGCGCGTAATGGAGGAAATGAGTGTGCCGACTAGAAAAATCAACCGAGCGTGACCGAAGAGAAAACAGATGATGGTTCCAATGCCGGAGAGATTGTCGAACGGAAGAGCCATAGAAGTTCCGTAGTGTGAAGGTATTTCGGCTATTTCAAGTCTGACAAAAAACAGAGTAGCGTGCACTGTAAATTGTGCCGAAAGCAAGTCTGGAAATACAATAAACTGGTGCATGCATCACACTGTGCGCCACGTTATTGTTTCGGTGAAATGAATTTCTACAATACTGTTACTGTTAATTCTACTCTCTGCAGTGTTTAAATGCTTACACACACACACACAGTTACTGTCCGTCCACACATACGACTCGATTCTGCTTCTATGCCCCAGCTTTGTTTACTTTTTCCCACCGAGGCTTCTAGACTTCTGATTGGCCAATATTTCTGCACGGTTAGGAATCTAGCGCCACCTGCTGCTTTGGCATGTTCATAGCAGCGTTTTCCTTCATTTCTGCCTTTATGTGTGGACGGGATTATTTTTTAAAACGAAAACGGAAAATCTCCGTTTTCAAAAATACCCGTGTACGTGTGGACGTAGCCTCAGTCTCTGACTGGAAGCGCTAATTCGTCATTCGGCTTTTGTCAGACTAAAGTAACTGTTAAAACTGTTTGAAAAGCTAAGCTATACAACAAGGAGAGATTGAGAATTTCCTTTTAGTTCTCAGTTTATTTGATATTGACAAAAGTTAGTCAGTTTTGTCTGTTCTTCTGTAAAACAAACTAAGATTTATTTTTAGAATTAATATTTTGTTTCTAAGTGGAATTGACAATTTAGTCTGTTTCGTTTGTTCTATTTTGAAACTTAAACGCTTTAGCGGCTCCCTTTTGTGTAGTTTGCAATATTTGCCTTTATTTATCTGAAATAGTCTCATGTTCCTTAAGTACATCTACCCTGTTGAACTTATTATGGGAAATAAATATTTAAATCAAAACAAGCTGCTGATTATTTCACATTTTACTTGTGAGCAACGGCACATTTAAATCTTACAAATATAGTTATTTGGCTTATATCGTGATAGATATCGTTATCGACTGAAATGAAAAAAACATATCGTGATATGAAAAAATCTCATATCGCCCAGCTCTAGTTTACCGGTACTGAACAAACTCCATACACTAATAGATTATAATAAATTTCTTAGTTGCTTTAAACTTCTGCTTCACCAACCTCTTTGAAAAAGGCCACAATTGGCTCTGGAAGAGTAAACACCACTACCACTCTGACACTGGTCACTCGAATGTTATGAATGATGGTTTTGATCGCTGGTTTGGGGTCAGTGTACACTGGAATCAGACTCTGATAGGCCACACAGACAGATGTGTTTTCTGCCAATTTGTTTACTGTCATTTTAGTGAACATCTGCACACCTCGTTGCCCGTACTCCTCGTCACTGCCCACAATTGCCACCCAGTTCCAGCCAAACTCCTCTATTTTCTTTATCATGACATCCACTTGCCATTTATCACTTGGCACAGTACGAAAGAATGACTTGTCACTGGTGGCCCCATAGCTAATCTGGTGTGAAAATTAAAAACAGAAAATCAGAGATACTTACCTCTAATTTATGTTTATCAGGGTTAAAAAAGGTTAAATTGACTGCTGAACAAAACCAAATCCAAAAGAACAAGTTAATTTTTCTGTGATATAACCTGGCACCAATACATGGAGTTTTTAAAGATTTATTTTTACATTTGAAATATTTATTGCATAATGAGTCAAATCTTTTCCAAGTTTTCCAATGACTGACACCATTTCTGAGCCAAGAGGACCAATCACTGCAACTATACTGGTCTCATGGTCAGTGTAATTACACTGCACAGGTAGTTCTTGGTCGGATTTTTCAGTAGGGAAGGACAGAGTGGGCTTTATAATAATTGAAGATTGTCTGCATGTGTCATAGATTTCATAACCTAACTTGATGCCAGTGAGGAGAGTCTGATTTCTGTTGATTTCATCCACTGCATATTTCATGGCTATAGCAAGTCCCAGTGTGCGTAAATTTAAACTGTTCAGCCACAAGCAGAAAACAGTAGAAGTCGTTGTAAATCAGGGTTAGCATACACAGTTATTCTGATTCTCATATTATTAAGAAATGGTTGTTCATAACCATCCTTACCTTTTACAGCTTATCTGGTTGGTCTCTGTTATGTCACTGAGATTACTGGTGACATCATTAATGGGAAAGAGCCCTCCAAGCATAATGTCCCCAGACAAACTGAAGAGGTTGGGAGAAATGTCGCTGACCCATTCAGGCAAACTCTCACTGCAGCTCAGTGTAAAGAAACAGCACAAAACCAGCAGAGTGAAACATGAAGCCATATTGCCAGTAAGCCAAAGCAATAACAGGAGTATAATTATATACCAGTGCATAATGATAGGTTGTTTTATGCAAATTCACCTGTAAGTTGTCATGCCCTCCCTCTTCTGGCCACCCAAACCTGACACTTCAGTAAGAGCATATCATAAAGAAAACAAATAAACAAAAATACATGTGTAGTATAAAGTTTTTAAAATCACATTAAACAAATTTTGACTACTGTTTGTGAGGATTTATTGACACAGTCTCATTTAATGTTCTTGATGGTTTTCTGAGAAAAAACATTCTCTTTGCACCTTGTGTGTATGTTTGGGTCTATGCTGTGTTGGTGGTGTTCATATTTCCGGAGTATTTTCATAGAATTTGTTTGTGGTTTGAAATTTGTTTTCCTTTGGTGTAACTATCAATGATTCAATTCAATTCAAAAAGTTAGCGGCCATCCAGGTCTTTATGTCCTTAAGACATTCCTGCAGTTTAACTAATTGGTGTGTGTTACCTGGCTTCATGGATAGATAGAGCTGGGTGTCATCTACATAGCAGTGAAAATTTATGCTATGTCTTCTAATGATACTGCCTAAGGGAAGCATGTATAATGTAAACAGAATTGGTCCTAGCAGTGAACCCTGTGGAACTCCATAATTAACCTCAGTGTGCGAAGAGGACTCTCCATTTACATGTACAAATTGGAGTCTATTAGATAAATATGATACAAACCACTGCAGTGCAGTACCTGTAATACCTACAGCATGTTCTAATCGCTCTAATAGGATATTATGGTCGACAGCATTGAACGCTGCACTGAGGTCTAGCAGGACAAACACAGAGATGAGTCCACTGTCAGAGGCCATAAGAAGATCATTTGTAACCTTCACTAAAGCTCTTTCTGTGCTGTGATGAGCTCTGAAACCTGACTGAAACTCTTCAAATAAACCATTCCTCTGCAGATGATCTAGCTAAGACTGCTGGGTCTAGAGATGCTTTTTGAGTAAAGGTTTAACTACAGCCAGCTTGAAGGCCTGTGGTACATAGCCGATTATTAGAGATAGGTTGATCATATTTAAGATCGAAGAATTAATTAATGGCAGGACTTCTTTGAGCAGTTTTGTAGGAATGGGGTCTAAAAGACGCGTTGATGGTTTAGAGGAAGTAATTATTGAAGTTAACTCAGAAAGATCAATTGGAGAAAAAGAGTCTAACTTAACATCAATGGTACTAAAAGTAGCTGTAGATAATATTACATCTGTGGGATGATTATTGGTAATTTTTTCTCTAATGATAAGAATTTTATTTGTGAAGAAGTTCATGAAGTCATTACTAGTTAACGTTAAAGGGATTGTTGGCTCAAAAGAGCTCTGACTTTTTGTCAGCCTGGCTACAGTGCTGAAGAGAAACCTGGGGTTGTTCTTATTTCCTTCAATCAGTGACGAATAGTAAGATGTTCTGGCTTTGCGGAGGGCTTTCTTATAAAGCAGCAAACTATTTCTCCAGGCTAAATGATGATCCTATAAATTTGTGACACGCCATTTTCTCTCCAGCTTACGAGTCATCTGCTTTAGGGTACGTGTTTGAGAATTATACCACGGAGTCCGGTACTTCTGATTTGAGACCTTAGTTTTCACTGGAGCTACAGTATCCAGAGTCGTACGTAGTGAGGAGGTAAAATTATTAACAAGATAATCGACCTCTGTTGGGGTAGCGTTCAGATAGCTGCTCTGCTCTGTGTTGGTACAGGGCATTGAAGATGATAACAGTGGGTGGATTATATTCTTAAACTTAGTTACAGCGCTTTCAGAAAGACATCTACTGTGACAAAGTCTACTCTCTACTGCTGTGTAAGCAATTATTGTAAAAGTAAATGTTATCAGGAAATGATCAGACAGGAGAGGGTTTTCAGGAAACACTGTTAAATGTTCAGTTTCTATGCCATATGTTAAAACAAGGTCTATAGTGTGATTAAAGGGGTGGGTGGGTTCTTTTACATTTTGAGAGAAACCAATTGAGTCTAATAACAGATTAAATGCCATGTTGAGGCTGTCATTTTTAGCATCTACATGGATGTTAAAATCACCCACAATAATTATTTTATCTGAGCTCAGAACTAAATCAGATAAAAAGTCTGAGAAATCAGACAGAAACTCTGTGTAAGGCCCAGGTGGACGATAGATGATAACAAGTAAGACTGGTTTCTGAGTTTTACAGCTGGTGTGGACAATGTTAAGCATCAGGCTTTCAAATGAATTAAAAGTCTGTCTTGGTCTTCCGTTAATTAATAGGCTGGTGTGAAAAATTGCTGCCACACCGCCCCCTCGGCCTGTGCTTCGAGGTTTCTGGTAGTTAGAATGACTCGGGGGTGTTGATTCATTTAAACTAACATAATCATCCTGCTGCAACCAGGTTTCTGTAAGGCAGAGTAAATCGATTTGTTGATCAATTATTAAGTCATGTACTAACAGAGACTTGGAGGAGAGAGACCTAATATTTAATAATCCACATTTCACTATTTTACTCTTTGGTTCAGATGTGGATACTGTATTGTTCTTTCTTTGTGATTTTTTATGTTTAAGTTGTTTGTTGCTGGTTTTTAGTTTGTTTTTTGTCTTTTTGGGAGCTGACACAGTCTCTATGGAGATGGGTTTTTGGGGGGGTAGCAGGAGGAGAGAAGCTGCAGAGAGGCGTGTAAGACTGCAACTCTGCTTCCTGGTCCCAACTCTGGATAGTCATATTTTGGGGGGTTTAATAAATTTGTCCATATTTTTAGAAATGAGAGCTTCTCCATCCAAAGTGGGATGGATGCCGTCTCTCCTAACAAGACCAGGTTTCCTCCAGAAGGTTTGCCAATTATCTATGAAGCCCACATCGTTTCTGGGACACCACTCAGACAGCCAGCAATTTAAGATAACATGCGGCTAAACATGTCACTCCTGGTCTGATTGGGCAGGGGACCAGAGAAAAAAATGATGAGTGTAGTGATTCCTGGTTTGGTCACTGAGTTTTGAGTTGCTTTGGACTCCTGTTAAGAGTTTTCTATTCTCTCTGTTGTTCTAGTATTTTTGATTATTCTTTGGTTAAGTTTTTTATTCCTGTTTAGATTTCATAATCATTCTGATACCCTAGGGTTCTTGTGGTATTTGAGTTCGAGTAGTATTTATGAAGTTTAGGATTCATGTTTTGATTTGTTCATTAATCTAAAAGTCAGGTTGATTTCTCGCTCTCTTTTATTCAGATTAGTTACATTTTATTTATATAGCACAAAATCACAAGATAATACTATCCAGAGTAAGAATATGGTTAGTCAGGCGAAGTACAATAACCTTGGTTTTATCTGAATTTTATCAAGATCTTAATGTTTAACTAATTGATGTGAGTCATCTGGCTTCATGGATAGATAAAGCTGGGTATCATTTGCATAGCAATGAAAATGTTTGCAATGCCTTCTAATAATACTGCCTAAGGGAAGCATCTATAATCTAAATAGAACTGGTCCTAGCATGGAACCCTGTAGAACTCCACAATCAATCTTAATGTGTGAAGAAGACTCTCCATTTACATAAACAAATTGGAGAGAGTTAGATAGATATCATTCAAACCAGTGAAACACAGTACCTTTAACCATGGCATGTTCTAATCTCTGTAAAAAAATATATAGCTTAAATACAGCTATATAATACAGCTTAAAGGCCTGTGGTACGTAACCCATTACCATAGATAGATTCATTTCATTTAGGATTGAAGCATTAATTAATGTTAGGACTTCTTTGAGGAGTCTGATAGGAATGGCGTTTTAAAGACACGTTGATGGTTTGGAGGAAGTGATTGGTAAAGTGGACTCAGAAGTACAACATGGATACAAACGAATAGTCAGCTCAACAGACCTCTGACTGTTTGTTAGCCTAGCTACAGTGCTGGGGTTGAGAAATCTGGGGTTGTTCTTTTACTTCAAGGTTTTTGTTGTTGAGCTTTAGTATTGTTGTATTATGGAAGCTCTCGTCGTCACGGAGGTCTGGATTCCTGTTTAGTTTTCATGATATTTTCTCTGTCTTAAGCGTTACTTCGAGTCTTTGAATTCCTGTTCAGTATTTATGAAGTTTTAATGCCTTTGAAAAAGACTTATTGTTCTCGTGTTTGGTTTAGATTCTTTGGTCTGTATTCAGCTTCAGGTTAGCTTTTGAGCTTGTTTTTTGCAAAGGTGTATTTTCCTCAGTGTTTCACTGCCAATTCTTTCAGCAGTCACTTCTTTCACCCTTATCTCTGTCTTTACATTTAAGACTTGTTATACCCATGTTTTGTTTTTTGTCTTTGGGATCTTTTGTTTTATTTTTGACAATTGGTTGCTTTTTGGTTGAGTTTTGCTTCCATTCAGTTTCCTCTATTTCTGCACTTGTGTCCCATTCAACCAGCTGTCCTTTATCCCTAATCAGCCTTCTGTGTGTACATACTTCAGTCATCCTTGTGTCTATTGTTTGTCTGCATCATGAGTCCTCTGAGCTCCTTTGCATGTGTTTCCTGATTACGCTTTGCTTTTGGATGATAGTTTTGTTGTTTTATGTTTAGTTTAGGTCTTCAATCAGCCACAATAATGGGTCACTTTTTGTTTAGTATTCTGCCTGCAGTATTCCACATTTGATTCCTCCCCTGTAAAATCCACACACTAACCATGCTGAACCTGTACAGTAAATTGCTGTGTCTGTTTGCTGAGATGATATGAAACCAAAACCTTGTTATCTGTTAACCCATAAGAAGTATCAACAGCCTGACAATGATCATATTGATAACAATATTAATGGTAATCATTTTAATGCACACTTTAAAGCACTGGTACAATGCTTTGAATAAAACATACATTAATGAATTTTACAAACACACAGTCAAACATACAGTCATCCATTTGCTCATACGTAACTCATATTACATTATATGTAAACTATAACCTGAAATATTGGGTGAAATATTAACAAATAGCTAATCTTTAAAAATTAGCTTTCAGCAGCTGTTTAAAACAAAACACAGATTCAGTCAACCTGAGAGACTGAAGAAGATTTCCTGAGTTTCAGTGCAACAACCTAAAAAGAGTGGTCCCTTTTGAATTTAACCTCCTAAGACCCGAACTCTTCCAAGGCATGCATTTTTAATTTCTCTTTGATATTTGGGCTGATTGGGACCTGATGAATGTAAAAACAAAGAATTACCAGATTTTTTTTTTTAACCTAATTTTTGTTTCTAAGAAGAATGAGAGCCACATATGAGGATATTCATTTAAAATGTTGATAGAACAGTAGCAGTATAATGTCCTCGTAAGTGGATATCAGGCCCTTGTAGAGCAAAATTTAGTATTTTGGTCTAAATAACCCAAAATGTGGTGTCCACATATTTGGACGCCAGGACCTAGGAGGTTAAAGTAAGAATGTGGAACAGTTAAAAGACCCCCATTAAATGACCGGAGAAGCGGATTCAGGTGTGATATGTAAACAAGGGCTTGGCCATGTATAGGTTTAAAGTAATTGATGAATTAACACAATCTTTAAATGAATTTCGCTAGTTTTTGTGCATTCTGGTTCAGCTGAAGATAAGTTACAGAAGACTGAGAGATATGTGTGAAAAGCGAGTTACAATAATTGAGATGAGACAAAGTTATAGAATTTTTAGGACATTACATCTAAAAATTCTTTGTCTCAAAGAAAATTTGAGTCAAAAGGAAATTACTAAAAATAATGAAGCATTCGCTGAGGTAAGAGACTTTTGAGGTTTGTTAGACTTACCTGAAAAGTACAGCTGTGAATTGTCAGCAATGCAAGGAGATGACTTTAAAGCTGTTTAGTAGATAACTCAGCAGATAACATATATATGGGAAACGTATATACATTATATACATTTGTATTAAGATCTATGTTTATCCATTTTAACTTTTATGTTTTGTATTCACCTCACTGATGGTTTTGAATGTTTATTTGCATGTAATGTTGCTCATGCACAAAAGCAAATTTAGATATTTCCTCCCAAGATATTTGCATAAAACTACAGCAGGCATGCAAGTAAGCTCTTTTTAAATATTAATTTAAACACATTTTAGATCAGCTTTTTTGTTCATATTTGCATATTTTAGATTCATATTTTCAAACAATATGAATATTTTCATGTTCATATAAATATGAAAATCTTTTTGGGGAAATCTTTAGTAACAGGAGTTTGAAAAACATGTAGCCATTTAAAAAAAATCTATATGTATCGCTTAAATATCTTATAACTACTTACAACTACTGTATGAAAGGGTTGAAAAGAGAAAATTGATATTTGGTGTGCCTGATTAAATGCATTAAAAACACAGACATATTTCCAGTTGTTAAGCTGATATCTATACCAATAAAAACTTTCTGGCCACCCGATATGCCTCCTTTAATTTCCATGTAAAGCCAGTGTGAATTCAAATGAAACTAAAATGAGGTGATAGGGTGATTACTGTTCTGCTTACTGTTTATTTGAATTATTAAAATCATGACAAGCAGTAAGGCGTTGAGTTAAAAATGAAAAAGCAGCAACAACAACAAAAATAAATTTGTTGAATTGATACATTCTTTAATTCTTTCTTTTAACTTAACTGGCTGCAGGTTCTTAAATGTTCTTAAATGTTAAGCTGGAGTGTCGGAGTCATATTACTTCAAGGACTCATACAGCCCAATTTGATCTCAAGTGGGTCAGATCATTAAAGCCATTTCATAATGAACTGTCAGTCTTCCTGTCTCTCCACTCTCTGCTCTCTCTTTCTCTTCTCGGTTTGTGTGCATGAGGGCGTGTGAGTGCATAATTCTGATTCTGCTTCAGCATTTCAAAGGCGGAGTCTCATTCTGGTTCCTGCTTGTTTCCCCTGCCTGTGGCACCTGGAAGCAGTCAATTACCCCCCCCCCACACACACACACACACAATTCATGCTACAATTATTGGTAAATTTGTGTGCTAAGTACATTTAGTCAAAAATAGCCTTCAGGTTTTATTGTACAAAGCATGTCAAAAACTTTGGACTCCTGTTTTAATGTATTTAGAATCCATATACAATTCAAGTACAGTAGTGTACAATACATTCTAGTACTAAAAGAGTTATACAGCAGTAATTTGCAATACAATATTTATAATAATGGATTGCATTTATATGGCGCTCTTCGGGACCCTCAAAGCGCTTTACAATGCCACTATTCATTCACTCTCACACACTGGTGGAGGCAGCTACAGGTGTAGCCACAGCTGCCCTGGGGCAGACTGACAGAAGCGAGGCTGCCATCGGCCCCTCTGGCCATCGACACAACGACCGAGACTGTCCGAGCCGGGGCTCGAACCGGCAACCTTCCGATTACAAGACAAACACCCAACTCTTAAGCCACGATCTCCCAGATTTACCAGATAAAAGGTCAAACCCAAAATTAGTCAGTGACACAATAATAAAATTGAAATAATTTAATGTTTATTATTCTGAAGCAAAACTGTCTGCATGACATGATCACTGAGAGTGAGATTATTCTAAAGCAAAATGCCATTAAATCTCTAATAGTAGGTTTCTAAACTACAACCAATAATGTTAGAGTAAAAATTTCACACTACATTGTTTAATTACAGCATTACTTTAATTCAGTAAATACTTTTGTCACCAACATCAACACAAACAAAATATGAACCTGAAAAATAATAATTTCTTAGACGAATAATCTATTATAGATTGCATGTTACTAAATAAAAATAACTTCTTCTTCTTCTTTTTGGCATTTTTATTTGATAGGGATAGTAAAGATTGACAGGAAAGTTGAGGGAGAGAGGGGAAGACATGCAGCAAAGGGGAGGTTGAATTCAAACCTGGGCCGGCAGCCACTCGGCATATGGTTGCCTTCTCATCCCACTGAGCTAAACTGGCACCTGCAATCAGTGTTGGGAAGGTTACTTTTAAAATGTATTCCATTACAGAATACAGAATACATGCCCTAAAATGTATTCTGTAACGTATTCCGTTACGTTACTCAATGACAGTAACGTATTCTGAATACTTTGGATTACTTAATATATTATCATGCTTTTTACAACAACGTGAATGTACTATTGCTGTGTGATTTATTACTATTACTGAAGGTCCGCGACTCCGAACTGTAGTAAAGGGACCTCTGACTAATACGGCGGCTCGTAGCCGAAAAATAGCTTTACTTTGTTGTGTGGGTCAACTCTGCTTGCCAGAGACAGAGAGGCGTTGAAAGGCTGCTCCAACGGAACTTGTTAATTTCGGAGGAAAACACGAACACGGTGTACAGTCGAGTCTTAATAGCTTACTTACAACTGGGCTCGTCAGGCACTCTTCTTGGCTGCAGTGGTTATTATTATATTTACATGCTTCCAGCTCCCGTTTTTCCTCGATGACAACTCGTACCTTTCCACTCCCCTTTTTCTCCCTTCTCGCGCTCACAGACCCATAACGTGTATGGCAGTCCATTCTCCCTGCAACACGGACTACACTGCCCACGATGCTACATTCTTTAGAGCTATGCTTGTAGCATTCTGCCTGTTAGCTTAGCACAACAACAACAACAACGAAAAGGCGCTCTCTCACCCAGGAAACACACAGTCGCAGAGAGAGAGAGAGAGCGTCGCCCTGTAACCATGGCAACTGTAATGCTGCCGCCTGGAACAACAGAACGTAGCTGTCAAACAAAACCCAAACAGTCCTGACCCGCGACAAAATGAAACAGGAAAGTACCGCAGTGTAATCCATTTATTTCAACAAAGTAACTGTATTCTGAATACCACCTTTTTAAACGGTAACTGTAACGGAATACAGTTACTCATATTTTGTATTCTAAATACGTAACGGCGGTACATGTATTCCGTTACTCCCCAACACTGCCTGCAATATATTCATTCTACACTATTTGGTGTATAATTTACATAATTGTGGCGTGATTGAGAAACAATGATTATTATATCATTATTATATCTAATCTAGTGTATTTTGTAGAGTACAGTCTCATGGTATACATTACACAACTATTGCTGTCCTTTTTTCACATTCTTTCATTTACTTTATGAACAGTTTGTTTATTGTCCTTCCTGTGCTTTTGGCTGTGGCTCCTCTTCTGTTTGAGTTGGTGGGACGCCCTCTAAGAAGGTACAGAAGTACTTTGGTGTGTTTAAGTCAGGTTTCCTTAACAGCAAGTAGCATTTTGGAAAGTAGTAGGCTGCCAGCAGTCCAAAGTTGCTTGCTAGGCTGAAATAAACATGGACAATTGACCTGTTCTTGTTATTATCTCTGTTGTTGTCTACGTAGATAGGAATAAAGATCACCCAAATGACACAGTAGATCAGGGTGGAAAAGGTGATGTCCCTGGCTAGATTATACTGATGAAGAGGCTTCACTGCCATGAAGGTGCACATGAACGATGCAAGGGCCATTGCATAATTGAAACCTTGCATTAAGGCAAATACAATCAAAGGTGAAACAGGACACGAGAGGAATGATTCTACAAAGTCTATTGTCATATTTGCCACATATCCAGACAACGAAGGTCCTTCTTGAACAAACCAGCCACAGAGACCAGCCTGCACAGCGCAGCAGATCAGCACAAACAGCCAGCTCACAGGGCCTCTTAACAAATGCAGATGAGAGGCAGCCATCTCTGGGAACTCTGTCACATAGAGTATCTGTTTGAAAAGAAAGGTTGGGTTCTAAGCATGCGTAAGATCTTATGGAAAGGCCTAAAATAATGTAATAAAGTTAGACATATTTAACCAACAAATGAGATTCTTATAGATCAATAGTTCATTCATGTCAGCTGTTTGCTTCAAAGTTGAATACTGCTGCAATTAAGGTACAAAATTAAAAGTACAATAGAAACTGTCTCTAATTACACACGATGTCTCTAATTGGATGTGCCATAAGCAATAATCAAAATATTTTTTAAAACAAACTTAAAAAAGGCGGGAAAGCTGAGAGAAGAATTAAAGCACTGCATGCTTTCTATCTGCTTTTTCTGTAACTGATTCTGAAGTTTCTGCACAATGCCATCGTGGGGCAGTGTTTCACCATTCTTAACTCACCTGTAGTGAGATGGACAGGATAACGGAGAGGGTGACAGTTTGGAAAATGGAAGTGAAGGGCAGCTGAAGACGGCAGACCACATCCCCTGGCTCCCCCAGGAAGAGCAGCAGACTAAGATTGGCTCCCATCAGGCCGAGCACAGCCACAAAACTCAAGGGTCCCCCTGAGGCCGTTACCAGGGGGGTTCCTCGGTGCATCAGGAACACGATACCCACTGACCCCTGACATACCAAAAGCACGGTACCAACCAGCATCATTATCACAGCATCCTGACTGCCCCAGGTAAAAAACTTAAAGATGGGGTCAGTGCAGTTCGTGCTGCGATGCTGGGACCACTGGCGGTAAGGACAGTTAGTACACTGGGTGTCGTCTATGACCGAGAAAGCACAAAAAATTTGGTTCCATTAAAAACGAAAAATCAACCAACCAAACAAACAACATACACACACCATTTAGGGATCCTGTCACACATCAGTGACATGTTATGGATTATGCTGATTTGCAGATAAAGACAAGAAAATGATACAACTTTCTCATTTGTGTTTTTAATCTAGTATTACAGGTCATTGATTTAGCTAAATACTGCAAAGAAGATGCATTAATTGCCTGAATACAGTGAGTCTTGAAGGTCTCCTTTCAGCACAAAAAAGGTTCAAATATAATGTCTGCACATCTACTGAATACTATTTTAACTCTGTGATTATCACAGATTAAAACTAGTTGCCGCATTTTAATTGTGAATTTTTACAGGTGCAACAGGTAGATTTTGTATTTATTAGGACAGTGAAAGGCTCTTTATGTTTACCTGTTTTTATTCTATTTTAAATGAATCTGTTGACATTTATATGCTTAGATATGAGCAAGAATCTTGAATTTTGAAATGAAAATGAATTTAATCCATTCTGGAATAAGGCTGTCACATAGCAACATATTAAAGAAGCGTACCGTTGTGGATTCTAGATGCACTGAATATCTTGACAAGGAAGCAAATAAGCAACATCAGATATCTGAGACTACCACATTACCCTTATTTGCCTGGTAGGTGCCTGCCAAACAGTCAATACAGTCAAAACAGCAGGAGTAGACGCCTTTGACTCTGTGGACCTGGCCTTTGCCACACATTGCTGAACAGGTGGAGTCGGGAACCTGCAAAGTTTGTGGTAAAAAAGAAAATCCAAGATCTCAAACTGGATCGTGACCTGGATATTAAAGTTTTTACATAAGTTGTACATATTTTTCTGAGTTACAAAAATTACCTGATTAGTGTCCCACTGAAAGAGGGACTTATTGAAGAACAGCTTTTGTTCAGTAAATTCTCCCACATTTCTAAAGTCCACTTGAGATGAGTTTGTCCAGATCCACTGAATCACACCATATCCTATGTTCGGGTCACCATATTGGTCAAACTCTATATGTGTGCCATTTATGTTAACAGAAGTGTTCCTTAAAGCCTCAGACAGCTGTAAAAAATGTAATTTAACTCATTTTGTTATTGTTGATAAGCTTGATTTTAAATACAACGGTCTATAAATTAGAAAAAATAAATCACCTTCCAGGGATAGATTTTTCTTCCAGATCCCCACTTACAGGCAGTTGAATTGCATTCTAGCAGGTTATGCAGTGCCTGTGCTACACTGTAAACAGCAGCATACACACTGAAACTTAATGTCTGCACTGCAGGTGCTTCCACTATGCTAATGTTGTCTAGTGACAAATTCCAGCATTGTGGGCAGCGATAGTTTGGATTCTCAGGATTTGTGGCTGGAGTGGATGTCTTTGCCCGCTCTTCACTGAGTTTCTTGAAGAGCTCCATTGCATAATTGGTGAACAGGCCGAGGGTGTCTGTTTTGTCAACAAATCCAATGATTGTGCCAACTGTTTCAATGTTGGGCAGGGAAGTCACTCGAGCATCGTTGGCCCAGCTTGTGGTGCCGATCCATACAGCTGTTAAATTACTCCTGATAACCTGGAAAAAATTAAACGATTGACTGGTACTGAACAAACTCCATGCACTAATAGAAATTAATACAGTTCTTAGCTGCTTTAATTCTCTGTTTCACCAACCTCTCTAAAAAAGATTTCACTTTGCTCTGGAAGAGAAAACACCACTACCACTCCAACATTGGTTATTTGGATATTGTTTATGATGGTTTTGATTGTTGGTTCGGGGTCAGTGTACACTGGAATCAGGCCCTGATAGGCCACACAGACAGATGTTTTTTCTACCAATTTGGTGAACATCTGCACACCTCGTCGCCCATATGCCTCATCACTGCCCACAATTGCCACCCAGTTCCAGCCAAATTCCTGTATTAGCTGTATCATGACATCCACTTGCCATTTGTCACTGGCCACCGTACGAAAGAATGACGGGTAGAGAAGTTTATCACTGAACCTGTCACTGGTGGCCCCATAGCTAATCTGGTGTGAAAATTAAAAACAGAAAATCAGAGATAACTCTAATCACTATTGACATGTAAGACCTAATATATCATTTTCAAGGTAAAAACAAAACAAAAAAACAATTATCTAAAGATCAGGCAATAAAAGAACAAGTTAATTTTTCTGTGATATAACCTGGCACAAATCCTTTGATCGACTTGTAAGAGTTACTTTTACATTTGAAACATTTATTGTCAGATCTTTGCATTAATAGAAACTATGCTGCAAATCTTAAGATGTATGTGTATTCAAACCTGTGGCATCAAAAAGAATCCCAGGAGTTTTCCAATGACTGACACCATTTCTGAGTCAAGAGGACCAATCACTGCAACTGTACTGGTCTCATAGTCGGTGTAATTACACTGCACAGGTAGTTCTTGGTCGGATTTTTCATTGAGGAAAGACAGAGTAGGGTTTATAATAATTAAAGATTTTGTGCAAGTGTCATAGATTTCATAACCTAACTTGATGCCTGGGAGGAGAGTCTGATTTCCGTTGATTTCATCCACTGTGTATTTCATGGCTATAGCAAGTCCCAGTCCAAACTTATTTACACTGTTTACCCACAAGCAGAAAACAGTAAATATTGTGGTAAGTCAGGGTTAGCATACACGATTAGAGTCTCATGTTATTATTAAGGGTTGTTCACAACCATCCTTACCTTTCACATCTTATCTGGTTGGGCTCTGTTATGTCACTGAGGCTGCTGGTGACATCGTTAATGGGAAAGAGCCCTCCGAGCATAATGTCCCCAGACAAACTGAAGAGGCTGGTAGAAATGTTGTTGACCCATTCAGGCAAACTCTCACTGCAGCTCAGTGTAAAGAAACAGCACAAAACCAGCAGAGCGAAACATGAAGCCATGACACTGATAAGCAAGCGAATGAAGCCACAGCAATGACAGCAGCGTATTTTTATGTCAGTGCATCATGTAGGTGGTTTTATGCAAATTCACCTGTGTTCTCACACAGACATATTTAAAACCTCTATGGTTTTCTGAGAAAAAAGATTCACTTTGCACTTTTGTGTGTTTGTGTGTATGTCTGCAGTGTTCATCTTTCCGGAGTATTTTCATAGAATTTGTTTGTGGTTTGAAATTTCTTTGTCTTTGGAATAATTATCTATCATGAGTATCATGATTCCTGTTTTGCATCTTTGAGTTTTGAGTTGCTTTGGACTTTTAGGGCTCCCATTAAGAGATTTCTATTCTCTCTGCTGTTCTAGTGTTTTTTAATTTTTGCTTTTTTTTTTTTTTTTTAGATTTCATAATCATTCTGGTATTCTAGAGTTCTTGTGGTATTTGAGTTTGGGTAGTATTTATTAAATTTAGGATTCTTATTTGAATTTCTTTAATATTCTAAAAGTGAGACTTATTTCTTGTGCTATTGCTGAACTCTGTTTTTATTTCAAGGTTTTCTGTTACACTTTTTTACTGTTGTATTGTGTGAGTTCTGGTTTTTATGGATCTCTTGATGCATGCTCAATCATCCGGGGAAGTACATCTCCAAAAGTTTGATTCTGTTCATCTGGACGTGGCGTTTTCAGTGGGAGAAACGTTTCGTCACTCATCCAACTGACTTCTTCAGTCTCAGCTGACTGCAGGTTTCCCCAATCTTATAAACAGTACATTTGCATAATGACTGAAACCAGCCCACTGAAGGAACAATGGGCATCATAATTATGCAAATTCTCATGTGTATTTCCCACAGTGTTTGACTGCCTCTTCTTTCCTCTTTCAGTGTTTATGTCTTCCTTACCTCCGTCTTCGTTTTCATGTAAGACTTCTTACAGTCATATTTCCTGTTTTACTTTAATGGTAGGTAGTTGGTAGGTGGTTGCTTTTATGTTGAGTTTACCTTCCTTTCAGTTTCCTCTTAGTCTGCACCTGTGGTTCATTCTCCCAGCTATCCTGTATCCTTAATCGGTCTTGTTTGTGTACATACTGCAGTCATCCTTGTGTCCAATGCCATGTTGTCTGTTATGCTCCCCTTTTATTTGAAAAGGTCTGGGACTTTTTGTTAAGTATTCTGCCTGCAGTGTTCTGAATTTTGGTTATCCCCTCTTCAATCCACATACAAACAATGACACTTAAACAATCTCACACATTAAATTCCATTATGCCTCCTTGCTAAGACGCTATTAAACCAAAACCTTGTATCTTGAGTGTTTTTGATTAACTTTTCAGTTTTTTCAACCCATGAAAACGTGACTATCCAGAGCTGGGTCTAGTAAGCACATTGTTTTGAAATATCATGTCATATATTTCCCTCACTGTTGGCTTGGTATGTTTATTTGCATGCAATGTTGCTCATCCACAAGGCAAATTAAATATTTCCTCCCAAGATATTTGCATAAACCTTCAGCAGACTTACAAAGTAAGCTCCTTTTAAATGTCCATTTAAACACATTTTAAATCAGCTTTGAAGTTTTTTTTCTTTTTTGCCTTCTTTTACTATTACAGGAAATCTTTGGTAACAGGGGTTTGAAAAAACACAAGCCATTGTTTTTTATCATAAGGTATCTCATAGAAAACTTATAACTACTTACAAGTACGAAATTAAAAGGTGTAAATCAGAAAAGCAATATTTGATAATTAAACGCATTGAACACCACAGCCATAATTTTAGTTGTTAAGCTGATATCTATTACAACATCATTCAAGAATTCAAATTACACTATGGGCCTACAGAAAGATGGGCATTGCGTGACTACCAGAAATAGCAATTAGGACATGGAATGTTATCTCTCTTGTGGGGAAGGAGGCCTGGTTAGTGCTTAAGGTTGAGAGTTACCGGCTAGATATAGTCGGGCTCACCTCAAAGCACAGCTTAGGCACTGGAATCAGAGGGTTTGTTCCCAGCACCTTTGGGTCAGGGAATGTGCCCTGTCTGTCATCTGCGCTTATGCACTGAACAACGTTCAGAGTACCCAGCCTTCTTGGAGTCCATTGGGTGGTTGAGGGTGCTCTGGGAACACCTGGCAGAGGACCTGGTCTGAGAGATCTTCAACTCACACCTCCGGCAGAGCTTCAAGAGCATTCCAAGGGAGACTGGGAACACTGAGGCTTTCTTGGTTGACACGCCTCTACAATGTTGTGTAGAGATGGTGGACTGAAGCATGTGTTCTAACTGCCATGGATAAGCAGTCACATGATATCACACATTGAAGGGATTACAAAATGTAGTATAATACACAAATATATGTTTCTAATAAATATATTGAGAATATTAATATAGATAATGACAATTAGTTTTCCTTGGTCAGTGATACAGATGGAAGCTTGAGTGTGAGAAGTGTTTAGGCTAAGTTAGAGCTGGGCGATATGAGATTTTTTCATATCACGATATGTTTTTTTCATTTCAGTCGATAACGATATCTATCACGATATAAGCCAAATAACTATATTTGTAAGATTTAAATGTGCCGTTGCTCACAAGTAAAATGTGAAATAATCAGCAGCTTGTTTTTATTTAAATATTTATTTCCCATAATAAGTTCAACAGAGTAGATGTACTTAAGGAACATGAGACTTTTTCAGATAAATAAAGGCAAATATTGCAAACTACACAAAAGGCAGCCGCTAAAGCGTTTAAGTTTAAAAATAGAACAAACGAAACAGACTAAATTGTCAATTCCACTTAGAAACAAAATATTAATTCTAAAAATAAATCTTAGTTTGTTTTACAGAAGAACAGACAAAACTGACTAACTTTTGTCAATATCAAATAAACTGAGAACTAAAAGGAAATTCTCAATCTCTCCTTGTTGTATAGCTTAGCTTTTCAAACAGTTTTAACAGTTACTTTAGTCTGACAAAAGCCGAATGACGAATTAGCGCTTCCAGTCAGAGACTGAGGCTACGTCCACACGTACACGGGTATTTTTGAAAACGGAGATTTTCCGTTTTCGTTTTAAAAAATAATCCCGTCCACACATAAAGGCAGAAATGAAGGAAAACGCTGCTATGAACATGCCAAAGCAGCAGGTGGCGCTAGATTCCTAACCGTGCAGAAATGTTGGCCAATCAGAAGTCTAGAAGCCTCAGTGGGAAAAAGTAAACAAAGCTGGGGCATAGAAGCAGAACCGAGTCGTATGTGTGGACGGACAGTAACTGTGTGTATATGTAAGCATTTAAACACTGCAGAGAGTAGAATTAACAGTAACAGTATTGTAGAAATTTATTTCACCGAAACAATAACGTGGCGCACAGTGTGACGCATGCACCAGTTTATTGTATTTCCAGACTTGCTTTCGGCACAATTTACAGTGCACGCTACTCTGTTTTTTGTCAGACTTGAAATAGCCGAAATACCTTCACACTATGGAACTTCTATGGCTCTTCCGTTCGACAATCTCTCCGGCATTGGAACCATCATCTGTTTTCTCTTCGGTCACGCTCGGTTGATTTTTCTAGTCGGCACACTCATTTCCTCCATTACGCGCTGGCTCCATTACCTGCTGGCTGCTTCCCAAACAAACACACGTGCAGCTTGGCACTTGTGCTGTACGTAACAAGTCACACGACGTGACGCTGCGGCTGTGATTGGTTCGGCTCTGGGCTACTTAATTTGGATTGGCTGACCTTTTTTTTTTTTTTTTTTTTTAATAGGACAAGAGCGGCGAGGTCTATCGCGATAGCTTAATTTCTCTATCGAGTAAAAGTTATATCGCGATACATATCGTTATCGTTCTATCGCCCAGCTCTAGGCTAAGTACAACTCAGCATTGCAAATCATGTGGATATATGTTTGAAAATTATGGCCTCAAAGCTTTTCTTGCCTGTGGCACCTGGAAGCGGTTGGATACACACTTACTCACCTGTGTGCACTCTGATGTCACTGCAGAGTTCCTCAGTTTCTCCCTCTGTGGTCTTAAAGATTTGCTTCTCATGCACACACACACACACACACACACACACACACACACACACACACACACACAATATGGCAGCTTTATTTAGTAATAAATAGCTCTCAGGTTTTGTACTGAGCATGTCAAATATTTTTGACTAGTATTTTAATGTATTTAAGATGAAAATACACTGCAAGTACAATAGTGTACAACACATTCTATATTATTTATGAAGTTCACACCACAAGTATTAATGCAAAAAAGAAAAAAAAGACGGAACCAGTTTCACAACAATAAATTTACAATCTGTCTTTACCAGAGAAAAGATTAAACCCAAACTTAGTCAGTGTATCAAGATTTTGATAATTTAATGTGTATTACTCTGAGGCAGAATTGTGTACATAACAATTTTACTTTTAGATAACTTGAGAGTATTTTTAAAGAGAAAAGCAATTATTATATTTTTAAATGATAAACATTGTAGGTTAAAAATCCAGTGTTAGAGATAAAAAACTGTCACAGTACAGTATGTCTAATTGCTTCATTATTTTCATCCAGTTCATGAAACTGCAGTAACACAAACAAAAGAAATATAGAAAAAAAATTCTTGAATAAAATAGTTTACAGGTACAAATCTATTTTAAACTCTTTTGCAGACTACACATTATTATATAAATGCAATGCACTTTCTGTGTTATTTGCTGTATGTATTACGTGATTGTAGAGTAATTCAGAAACAACTATTTTTATAATATTATCTAGTTTCTTTTGTGGTGTACTGAACTATGCTGCAAATTACTCAATCATTCCTATCCTCATAGAAAGCAAAAGCTATGGAATTTTGAGATTCTTTGATTTTCTTAATAAGAAGCTCAGTTGTTTTATTGTCCTTCCTGTGCTTTTGGCTGTTGCTCTTCTTGAGTTTGAGTTGGTGGGACGCCCTCTAAGAAGGTACAGAAGTACTTTGCTGTGTTTAATTCAGGTTTCTTTAACAAGAAGTAACATTTTGGAAAGTAGTAGGCTGCCAGCAGTCCAAAGTTGCTTGCTAGGCTGAAATAAACATGGACAATTGACCGGATCTTGTTATTATCACTGTTGTTGCCTACGTAGATTGGAATAAAGATCACCCAAATGACACAGTAAATCAGGGTGGAAAAGGTGATGTCTCTGGCTAAGTTATACTGATGAAGAGGCTCCACTGCTATGAAGGTGCATATGAATGATGCAAGGGCCATTGCACCATTGAAAACTTGCATTAAAGCAAATCCAGTCAAAGATGAAACAGGACACGAGAGGAAGAATTCTACAAAGTCTATTGTCATATTTGCCACATATTCAGACAATGAAGGTCCTTCTTGAACAAACCAGCCACAGAGACCAGCCTGCACAGCGCAGCAGATCAGCACAAACAGCCAGCTCACAGGGCCTCTTAACAAATGCAGGTGAGAGGCAGCCATCTCTGGGAACTCTGTCACGCAAATTATCTGTTAAAAAAAGAAGAAGTTATCATCCTGATTATATCTTTATTTTTTATTTTTCTTATATTACATTATGTGTTTTGTCCAAAAGCGCTTGTGCTTTTATGCGCTTTCACTAAAAACAACTTCTGAATTTTTTTGAGAAATCTAAAGTAGATTACACTTGTATGCCTCCACAAACCTGTCAAGTTACAGTTTACGCTGAAAATAAGGTAAAAAATTCTAAAATGTGGAAACACTGCAATGAAGATGAAGCTGAGCATCAAGCCAAATGGTTACAACTGCCTCATAGATATTAGACAGAAAAATGTTTTTGCAAAATACTGAGCCGTAGCAGTTAAATTGACCTTTGACCTTTTATATGTAAAATGCCACCTTTTTACAATTTATGATCGTTTTTTGCTGTTGGTGTATTATTTGTAAAGTTCTTACTGAAATCCCTTTTCTTGACACCACACACTGATCATGACTGATGTTTTTACTATGTTTTACACAATTTTGTGGGGTTTTATTTAAACTGCATGTATTAAATTGAAAATGTAGATTTTCTTTTATTGATGGGAGTATATACATATTAATAGCTCTTGAACGGTTTTGTTTCTGTGTCATGCTATATATCTGGTCTGTCTTGCAAAAGTAAACGTTCCTTGAAAACTGGCCAATAAATACATGTGATATCTCTAATTTGTGTAAGTATGTGTCAGTAGCAATTATCAAATTAAAGTTAGAAACAAAAATTATTGAAGACTGGAAAGCTTAGGGAAGACAGAAAAATTAACACACTGCATACCTTCTATCTGTATTTTATCGAGCATGTTCTTTAACTGATTCTGCCATTTCTGCACACTGCCATTGTGGGGCAGTATTTCACCAGTATTAACTCACCTGTAGTGAGATGGACAGGATAACGGAGAGGGTGACAGTCTGGAAAATGGAAGTGAAGGGCAGCTGAAGACGGCAGACCACATCCCTGGGCTCCCCCAGGAAGAGCAGCAGACTGAGACATGCTCCCATCAGGCCGAGCACAGCCACAAAACTCAAGGGTCCCCCCGAGGCCTTTACCAGGGGGGTTCCTCGGTGCATCAGGAACATGACACCCACCGACCCCTGACATATCAGCAGCAGCACACCAACCAGCATCATTATCACAGCATCCTCGCTGTCCCAGGTGAAAAACTTAAAGATGGGGTCAGTGCAGTTCGTGCTGCGATGCTGGGACCACTGACCGTTGGGACATTTAGTACACTGGGTGTCGTCTATGATTGGGAAAGCACAAAAATATGGCTAAATTAAAAAGCAAAATAAAACATCACAACAGTACACACACGCACCATTTAGAGATCCTATCTTGCACAGGCTACATGTGTGACTTACTTCATTTTTATGCCTTCTTACACAGAAAGAGATAAGAAAATCATTCCCCTGATTTGAAGAGGAGAAATGTATTGCCCTAATTAACAAAACCTAATGATTTGGAAAGGGACACATCTGTCTATATAAGGTTCCATAGTTGCAGTGTATGTGAGAGCAACAACTATGCCTAAAACACTTCACTGATCAGGCCTGAAGGGTAGACTCGCAAGAGAGAAGCCACTCCACAAGAATAAGCACATAGCAGCCTGCCTGGAGTTTCTCAAAAAGGTACTTGAAGGACTCTCAGACCACGAGAAACAAAATTCTCTGGTCTGATAAAACAAAGATTGAACTGTTTGACATTAATTCCAAGTGTCATGTCTGGAGGCAACCAGTGCTCTGGACCTCTGATTCATCAGGTTCAAGTTCATCTTCCAAAAGAACAACAACCTTAAGCACACAGGCATCATAACAAAGGAGTGGGTTCGGGACCGCTCTGAATATCCTTAATTGGCCTAGCCAAAGCCCACACTTGAATCCAATTGAATATTTCTGGAGAGGTCTGAAAATGGCTGTGCAATTACACTCTCCATCAAACTCGATGGAGTTTCAGAGGTTCTGCAAGGAAGAATGGGAGAAACTGCTCAAAACCAGGAATGCCAAGAATGTAGCATCATAGTCAAAAAGACTAGAGGCTGTAATTGCTACCAAAGGTGCTTTAATAAAGTATTGAGAAAAGGCTGTGAACACTTATTTACAGTTTATATGTTTTATTTTTAGAAAAACTTATATTTATTTTGTAGAATTAAGACATAGAATTTTTTTCACTTTGCCAACATGAAGTATTATGTGTGAACTCTTGAGGTGAAAATGAATTTAATCCATTCTGGAATAAGGCTGTCACATAACACTGTGGATTCTTACTGGTTGCTCTGTATGAGCATGAATCTCATCTGAGACAACATCACCTTCATTTGCCTGGTAGGTGCCTGCCAAACAGTCGATGCAGTCAAAACAGCAGGAATAGAAACCCTTGACTCTGAGGACCTGGCCTCTGTCACATTTTGCTGAACAGGTGGACACAGGAATCTGTGAAGGTTGCGGTACAAAATTTAAGATCTTAAAATAGATCATGAACTGGACATGAAAGCTTTTACATGCTAGAAGTTGTGAAGATTTTTCTGAGTTACAAGCGTTACCTGTTTAGTGTGCCACTGAAAGAGGGACTTGTTGAGGAACAGCTTTTGTTCAGTATATTCTCCCACATTTCTAAAGTCCACTTGAGATGAGTTTGTCCAGATCCACTGAATCATATTGTATCCTATGTTCGGATTGCCATCATTGTCAAAGTCTAGACGTGTGCCATTTATGTTAACAGAAGTGTTCTTTAAAACCTGCAAGAGCTGCAAAATGCAATTATTGTTGTTACTGATAAGCTCGATTCCAAACTTTGTATAGTGTCTCATATATCTGTGAAGGTTCTCAGTCATCCAGGTCATCGTAGTCAAAGGAGCTTGCAAAGAAAAGCGTCTGGACTTCTTTAAGTTGCTTGAAGACGTTTCACCTCTCATTCGAGAAGCTTCTTCAGTTCTAAGGTCAAATGGTGGAGAGTCCCAGATATAAACCTAGTGGGAGTGACCCCCACAGAGGGACAAAAGGACCCCCTGATGATCCTCTAATCACCTGAGCCAAGGTGTGAAATTGGGTGTGGGACCCAATCAGCCAGAGTTTCGGGTGTGTTCATTGTGAAACCTGGCCCCACCTTGTCATGCGAATTCCTGAGGTCAGATGGCCCAGGATGTGAGTGGGCGTTAAGGCGTCTGGGAAGGGATCTCAAAACTGGATTATAGATGGCAGAGAGTTGGTGTCGTAAACCCCCGCCTCTGTTCAAAGATGGTCGGGGGTGTCTTTCGGGTGAACCAGTTTCTGTCTGAGTGTGTTGCTGGGTCTGAAATACACTGGGATGTCATGCTTGGAGAAAACTCTCCTGACTTTTTCTGATACACCGGCTACATAGGGGATGACAATGTTGTTGCGTCTGTCCTTCTTATCCTCCTTCGCTGGTGTCACCTGAGCCAGCGAAGGAGGCTCAGGTGACACTGAGCCTCCTTCGCTCAGTGTCACCTGAGCGGATAAGAAGGACTTCGCTGGTGTCCTTCTTATCCACCAGCGAAGGAGGATAAGAAGGACAGACGCAACAACATTGTCATCCCCTATGTAGCCGGTGTATCAGAAAAACTCAGGAGAGTTTTCTCCAAGCATGACATCCCAGTGTATTTCAGACCCAGCAACACACTCAGACAAACTGGTTCACCCGAAAGACAAAACGCCAAAACACAAACTTAACAACGTGGTGTATGCTGTACAGTGCAGTGAGGAATGCCCAGACCTCTACATTGGAGAGACCAAACAGCCACTTCACAAGCGCATGGCACAACACAGAAGAGCCACCTCCACAGGACAAGACTCAGCAGTCCATCTGCATCTTAAGGATAAAGGACACTCTTTCGAGGATGCCAATGTTCACATTTTGGACAGAGAGGACAGATGGTTTGAAAGAGGAGTGAAAGAAGCCATCTATGTCCACTGTGAGCGACCATCTTTGAACAGAGGCGGGGGTTTACGACACCAACTCTCTGCCATCTATAATCCAGTTTTGAGATCCCTTCCCAGACGCCTTAACGCCCACTCACATCCTGGGCCATCTGACCTCAGGAATTCGCATGACAAGGTGGGGCCAGGTTTCACAATGAACACACCCGAAACTCTGGCTGATTGGGGCCCACACCCAATTTCACACCTTGGCTCAGGTGATTAGAGGATCATCAGGGGGTCCTTTTGTCCCTCTGTGGGGGTCACTCCCACTAGGTTTATATCTGGGACTCTCCACCATTTGACCTTAGAACTGAAGAAGCTTCTCGGATGAGAGGTGAAACATCTTCAAGCAACACAGAAGAGCCACCTCCACAGGACAAGACTCAGCAGTCCATCTGCATCTTAAGGATAAAGGACACTCTTTCGAGGATGCCAATGTTCACATTTTGGACAGAGAGGATAGATGGTTTGAAAGAGGAGTGAAAGAAGCCATCTATGTCCACTGTGAGCGACCATCTTTGAACAGAGGCGGGGGTTTACGACACTGAGCGAAGGAGGCTCAGTGTCACCTGAGCCTCCTTCGCTGGCTCAGGTGACACCAGCGAAGGAGGATAAGAAGGACAGACGCAACAACATTGTCATCCCCTATGTAGCCGGTGTATCAGAAAAAGTCAGGAGAGTTTTCTCCAAGCATGACATCCCAGTGTATTTCAGACCCAGCAACACACTCAGACAGAAACTGGTTCACCCGAAAGACACCCCCGACCATCTTTGAACAGAGGCGGGGGTTTACGACACCAACTCTCTGCCATCTATAATCCAGTTTTGAGATCCCTTCCCAGACGCCTTAACGCCCACTCACATCCTGGGCCATCTGACCTCAGGAATTCGCATGACAAGGTGGGGCCAGGTTTCACAATGAACACACCCGAAACTCTGGCTGATTGGGTCCCACACCCAATTTCACACCTTGGCTCAGGTGATTAGAGGATCATCAGGGGGTCCTTTTGTCCCTCTGTGGGGGTCACTCCCACTAGGTTTATATCTGGGACTCTCCACCATTTGACCTTAGAACTGAAGAAGCTTCTCGGATGAGAGGTGAAACGTCTTCAAGCAACTTAAAGAAGTCCAGACGCTTTTCTTTGCAAGCTCCTTTGACAGTGTCTCATATAGTAGAAAAATAAAAGAAATCACCTTCCAGGGATAGATTTTGCTTCCAGATCCCCACTTACAGGCAGTTGAATTGCACTCCAGCAGGTTATGCAGTGCCTGTGCTACACTGTAAACAGCAGCATACACACTGAAAGCTGATTTCTGGACTGCAGGTGCTTCCACTATGCTAATGTTGTCTAGTGACAAATTCCAGCATTGTGGGCAGCGATTGTTTGGATTGTTTTGACTGTCAGGATTTGTGGTTGGAGTGGATGTCTTTGTCCGCTCTTCACTGAGTTTCTTGAAAAGCTCCATTGAATAATCTTTGAACAGGCCGAGGGTGTCTGTTTTGTCAACAAATCCAATGATTGTGCCAACTGTTTCAATGTTGGGCAGAGAAGTCACTCGAGTATGTATTGCCCAACTTGTGCTGCCGATCCACACAGCTGTTAAATTACTCCTGATAACCTGGAATAAATTGCATTGGTTGACTGGTACTGAACAAACTGTCCATTAGCAGAAAATAATACATTTGTGAATCACTTTAAATCTCTGTTTCACTAACCTCTCTAAAAAAGTATTCAGCTTTCTCTGCGAGAGAAAACACCACTACCACTCTGACATTGGTCGTTTGGATATCATTTATGATGGTTTCGATCGCTGGTTCGGGGTCAGTGTACACTGGAATCAGGCCCTGATAGGCCACACAGATAGATGTGTTTACTGTCATTTTAGTGAACATCTGCACACCTCGTTGCCCGTACTCCTCGTCGCTGCCCACAATTGCAACCCAGTTCCAGCCAAACTCCTGTATTAGCTTTATCATGACATCCACTTGCCATTTATCACTTGGCACAGTACGAAAGAATGACGGGTAGAGAAGTTTATCACTGAACTTGTCACTGGTGGCCCCATAGCTAATCTGGTGTGAAAATTAAAAACAGAAACGATTTACTTTTACATTTAAAATATTTTTGCAAGTCTCAAATTTGTAAATCAAGAGAAAAAAATCTGATAACTACAAAATGTATGTGTATTCAAACCTGTGGTAGCATAAAAAATCCCAGGAGTTTTCCAATAACTGACACCATTTCTGATTCAAAAGGACCAATAACTGCAACTATACTGGGCTCATGGTCAGTGTAATTACACCGCACAGGTAGTTCTTGGCTGGATTTTTCAGTTAGGAGAGACAGAGTAGGGTTTATAATTACTGAAGATTGTCTGCATGTGTCATAGATTTCATAACCTAACTTGATGCCAGGGAGGAGAGTCTGATTTCCGTTGATTTCATCCACTGCGTATTTCATTGATATAGCAAGTCCCAGTACAACATTATTTGCACTGTTCAGCAGCAAGCAGAAAACAGTAGAAGTCATTGTAAGTCAGGGTTAGTTATTTTGAATCTCATGTTGTTAAGAAAGCGTTGTTCATAACCATCCTTACCTTTCACATCTTATCTGGTTGGGCTCTGTTATGTCACTGAGGCTGCTGGTGACATCATTAATGGGAAAGAGCCCTCCGAGCATAATGTCCCCAGACAAACTGAAGAGGTTGGTCGAAATGTTGCTGACCCATTCAGGCAAACTCTCACTGCAGCTCAGTGTAAAGAAACAGCACAAAACCAGCAGAGTGAGACATGAAGCCATGACGCCAATAAGAGGGAGACTGAAGCCACAGCAATAAGAGCAGAGTGCTTATGTCAGTGTTTCGGAAATTATTGTTTTATACAAATTCACCTGGAAGTCCTCATCATGCCTTCCCTCACTTGCCCAACCAAACCTGACACATTAGCAAAAGCAAATGCAAATCATACACATAACAAATCAAATTTGAATACAAGTGAACCTTTTGACATGATTAATCTATTTTTTCCAATCATACCAAAACGATTTTTTAATTTGAAATATCGTGGGAGCAAGAAATGATGCAGTCTCCTATACCTTAATGTTTTTCACATGGTTAGGATAATGTATTTATAACATTTTGCTCGAGCAACGACTCGCTTTGCACAATGTGTAGAGATATGTTTGCTTATGCTGTTCCAGTGGTGTTATCTAACCTGGGTAATTTCCTGAAATTTGTTGATATTTGTTTGTGGTGTGAAATTTGTTTCTCTTTTGTCTAACTATATCTCATAAGTGTCATGATTCGTGGTTTCTCGTGTTTGAGTTGTGTTGGAGTATGTGGGTTCTCATTATGTGTTTTCTGTTTATTCTCCCTTTTATTCTACTAAATTGAGGACAGATGATACTGTGGTGGAGTTTGGTCTACGGCTCTTCTGCAGAGGAAGAGTGGTGCAGAGGAAGGGTGGTGCAATAGGTTCAAAAGCTCAAGAGTGGAAATCCCTGTAAATAAAAGATCACTTGCCTGCAATGCTGTCTGTGTGTCTTGGTGGGGTCCCAGAACTGGTGTGTTTCACAGTTGGGCAGAAATCCAGCCAAGGAATGTTGGAGACATAGCCTGACTTATTGCTGGTGCATATGGTGGTGAAAGTTGTAGCACTGTCAGCAAGAGCAGGCGGCAATATGGCAAGTGCAACTGGAGAAGCTGTAGTACCAGGCTGAGCGCCTGAGGCAGGTTATGTAGAGACTGGTTCCTCACTGGTGCCTCTGCTACACTCTCCGTGACTGATGCTGAGGCTGGACTGGATGGGGGTGGAGACCATCCTCAGGCCATCATAGAGTTCAAAGTGAAAGCAAAGGAATGCCACAGCACATTCAGGAGTGGGCAGTGTTGCTACAGGGGGAAGGCCCAGATGGTGGCACTGAGCCTGCTGCCAGTGTTGCGAGGGCGCTTTGCCGAAGTCTCCAAGGTAAGTGAAATTCAATACATCCTGGACCCGAGACCAAAGCTACACACATTGGGGAGTTTATCAAGGGATAATATGCTCTATTGCTCTATACATAGATAATTTACTATATTTCTTTATTGTTGTCTTTTTTTGTCCTTAACCCTGTCCTCCCAGGTCTTTCTCATTACATCCAGTGGACCTCTGATTGATGGACAAATAGCAAGTCAGAAGATCAAAGGTTTTCAAACACTCTTCAATCATATAATAAATGACAGCAAAATAAGAATCAACAGCCATGGCCACAACCCATACACTCAGTTCTGCTGCTCAACCCACAAAAGCATTTTCCTTGTGGCAGCAGTTAAGTAGAAATAAACAGGCTTTCCAAGAGTATAACATTTATTGGCACAGATCATTGTTACAACAAAAAAATAATCAAACAAATGTACTTTTTGTGCCAAGTTTATATGAAACCATACCGTAGTGGTTCACAGCCAAGAATGAAAGATGGGGATGAAAATTAGCACCTCCAAGTCTGAGGCCATGGTTCTCAGCCAGAAAAGGGTGGAGTGCTCACTCCAGGTCACGGACAAGTTGCTAAGTTACTGATATTGTTACACTACTGATATTATTACTCCTGCTCTGCCTGCAGCCCCTAATTCTTCAAATGAAGATTGTGAAAAAAAAACATAAACATAAAGGTAAAAAACACTAACATAAAGGTAAATAGTGAAGGAGGAGCCAAGATGCTAATTTTCAAATGTTTATTTCATGCTAGCGTTGAAATCATGGTTCAGACTGAGGCAATAATTTCAGGGAGAGCCAAGGCCAACATAACAAACAAAACATTCCTGATATGAAAATAAAAGAAATTGACCTAACTCCAAAGAAAACAATAAAAAAAAAGAAAAAAACTATACAACCTATAACCATAACCTACCTAACAACCAGTATTGGGGAGTAACGGAATACATGTACTGCCGTTACGTATTTAAAATACAAAATATGAGTAACTGTATTCCGTTACAGTTACCGTTTAAAAAGGTGGTATTTAGAATACAGTTACTTTGTTGAAATAAATGGATTACACTGCGGTACTTTCCTGTTTCATTTTGTCGCGGGTCAGGACTGTTTGGGTTTTGTTTGACAGCTACGTTCTGTTGTTCCAGGCGGCAGCGTTACGGTTGCCATGGTTACAGGGCGACGCTCTCTCTCTCTCTCTCTCTCTGCGACTGTGTGTTTCCTGGGTGAGAGAGCGCCTTTTCGTTGTTGTTGTTGTTGTTGTGCTAAGCTAACAGGCAGAATGCTACCAGCATAGCTCTAAAGAATGTAGCATCATGGGCAGTGTAGTCCGTGTTGCAGGGAGAATGGACTGCCATACACGTTATGGGTCTGTGAGCGCGAGAAGGGAGAAAAAGGGGAGTGGAAAGGTACGAGTTGTCATCGAGGAAAAACGGGAGCTGGAAGCATGTAAATATAATAATAACCACTGCAGCCAAGAAGAGTGCCTGACGAGCCCAGTTGTAAGTAAGCTATTAAGACTCGACTGTACACCGTGTTCGTGTTTTCCTCCGAAAACAATAAGTTCCGTTGGAGCAGCCTTTCAACGCCTCTCTCTGTCTCTCGCCAGAAAAGTTGACCCACACAACAAAGTAAAGCTATTTTTCGGCTACAAGCCGACAGGGACCCCGCCGTATTAGTCAGAGGTCCCTTTACTACAGTTCGGAGTCGCGGACCTTCAGTAATAGTAATAAATCACACAGCAATAGTACATTCACGTTGTTGTAAAAAGCATGATAATCTATTAAGTAATCCAAAGTATTCAGAATACGTTACTGTCATTGAGTAACGTAACGGAATACGTTACAGAATACATTTTAGGGCATGTATTCTGTATTCTGTAATGGAATACATTTTAAAAGTAACCTTCCCAACACTGCTAACAACACATAAACAGGAGAAAACAGGGTGTCAAAATAAAAGGCAGCTCTCCCCTACAGGCAGTCTGAAAATGAAAACATAAAAATGCAGATACAAGTCACAAAGGCATGCAATCAAAATGGCCAGAGGGCCCAAACACAAAGTTCCACAGGTCTTAAGTAGCTCTCTGCTGATTGACAATTAGCTGGATATCTGTGAGTAGCATCCAATCAGGACAGAGGAGATGGAGCCAAGACATAACATAAGGAGTTAGTTGAAAGAAGAAAACCAACATCCTCCTGGGGGATGTAACAAGTTTTAAGACCAAATGGTGGAGAGTCCCAGATATTTAAACCTTAGTGGGAGTTACCCCTTAATAGGGTCTTTGACCCACTATTAAAATCATGTGTTTCATCACATGAGCCAAGGTGTCAAAAAGGGGTGTGGGTCATTATTAGCAGAGGTTTCGGGTGAAACCATTGTGAGTCCTTGCCTCAACCTATCATGTGACCTTTTGAGGTCACCTCACGCAAGATGTGAGTGGGGGTTAAAGAACCTGAGAAGGGATCTCAAAACAACATTGTAACTGATAGACAGCTGATGTTGTATGGCACCTCCTCTGTTCAAGTATGGTCGATCACAGTGGACATAGATGGCTTCTGTCAGTCCTCTTTCAAACCATCTTCCTTCTCTGTCCAAAATGTTAACATTGGCATTCTTGAAAGAGTGACCATTATCCTTTAGATGCAGTTGTACAGCTGAGTCTTCTCCTGTCGACGTGGCTCTTCTATGTTGTGCCATGCATTTATAGAGTGGATGTTTGGTTTCTCCAAATGTAGAGGTGTGAACACTTCTCGCTCCACTGCACAAATGAATTTTTGTGCCACTGTCTGTACCCAGGGGATGCTATACTTTGCATATATGAACTTCCAAAGATCCACAAAGGATTAGTTCCACTCAGCCCCATTGTTAGCAGTATAAACAGCCACCTACAACGTTTCCAAGTACCTCGCCACCATTCTAGCTCCCCATGTGGGGAATATACCTCAGCACATCAAAAACTCTACTGACTGATGAATCGTCATGTGAGCTTGTGAAACGTAATTGCCTTCCACATTGCGTCTTTGAGGTAGTGCTAAATGAAAATAAAGCAAATTGAATCTTCTCTGAAGGATGACTGGTCTTTAGAAATAGGATTTTCCCCCAGATGAGCTAGAGGAGGAGGAAGTGACTGGGACGCGGGAGGTCTAGGCATCTGGGATGTTGAGGTTGTTGATCCAACAACCCAGATGTGAAGAAGTGGCAGAAAATGGATGGATAGATGCAGTGAGTGCAGAATTTCTATTTCTAATGGATTTCCACACTGTGAAAATATATACGTATCATATATTCAAGTAAAATACCTCATAGTACACTTTTGTCACACCGTATGTTTAATTGCATCATTATTTTTATTCAGTTCATGCTGTTATGACCAACATTACCACAAACACAACAACATTCCTGACAAATAATTCTTTCACAAAAGCTCATGTACAAGTAAGAATGTATTGTAGACTACATGTTGCTAAATAAACACACAATATTCTTTTTATGTTATTTGCTGTATGTATTATGTGATTGTAGAGTAATTGAGAAACAATAATTATTATAATCTAGTGCATTTTGTAGAGTACAGACCCATGATCTACATCACTTGAAGTTCTTCAGAGGCCTGGTAATGAACTAATCATTTGATTCAGGTGTGTTGACCTAGGGTGACTCAGCCCTCGAGGCCTGGAGGATTTAAAAGATAAAATGAAATCTGACGGATGGATAGCGATAGGAAGGTTGTTCCACAGATTCGGTGCAACCAGGGCAAAAGCACGGTCACCCCTAGATTTAAGTCTAGAGCTAGGCTGAGCCAGGAGTAATTGGGCTGAAGACCTGATGGCTAAGAAGATCGGCAAGATAACGAGGGGCTAAATTATTTATAATTTTAAAGGTGAGCAATAATATTTTAAATTCAATGCGATATTTTATGGGTAACCAATGCAAATCAATAAGAACAGGGGTGATAGAGGCATGCTTTCTAGTGCCAGTCAGGAGGCGAGCCGCAGCATTCTGGACAAGCTGAAGTCTGTGAAGGAGAGCAGATTGAAGACCAAAGTAGAGAGAATTACAGTAATCCAATCTAGAAGTCACAAAAGCATGAATGAGCTTTACAAGATCTTTATGAGGGACATAGTGCTTAGCCTTAGCAATAAGGCGCAATATCCTATGTTTGGGCTGCTTTGTTAATCAAACTCTATACGTGTGCCATTGATGTTAACAGAAGTGTTCCTTAAAGCCTCAGACAGCTGTAAATATGTAAATTATTTTTATTATTATTTATAACCTTGATTCTGAATTGTGTACTAAATTAGAAAAAAATAAATCACCTTCCAGGGATAGATTTTGCTTCCAGATCCCCACTTAAAGGCAGTTGAACTGCATTCCAGCAGGTTTAAAGAAACAGCGCAAAGCCAGCAGAATAAAATGTGAAGCCATAATGCCGATAAGCAGGAGACAGAACCCAGAACGCGTCAATGTGCTTATATGTCAGCGCATCATGGGCGATGGTTTTATGAAAATTCACCTGTAAATCATATGTCCTCCTTCTCCTGACCGCCCACCCTGACACATTCGGAAGAGCAAGTCATAAGCAAAACCAAAAATGTACATATAGATACGGATATGAAAGTTTTAAAATTATTATATGAAACATTTTCAATCATCCTGGAACATTTTAAAATTCAGATTATTATATGTGAAAATTCCATAACACACTTTTATTGACCTCAACAGTTTTCATGTAGTTAAACTATTGCATTTTATCAACATGTAACTAGAAGTAAAGGTGGACTTTGCATATTTCGTGTGTGTGTGTGTGTGTGTGTGTGTGTGTGTGTGTGTGTGTGTGTGTGTGTGTGTGTGTGCGCGCGCCGTGTTGGTGGTATTCATCTTTCCGGAGAATTTTCCAGACATTTGTTTGTGGTTTAAAATTTGTTTCTCTTTGGCATCCATCTTCACATAAGCACTTATGCCTTCCCACCTGCTTACTGAGATCAAAACCTTACCTGTTGATGTTGTTTTTGCTTTTGCTAACTTTAGCCATTTTTGTGGAAATTTATACTTATTTTTTTTTCTGTTGTTGATGCCATTTTTAACCAAAGAAATGCATTAATAACTGGTCGCGCTAATATGGGTGATGTTGATAATAACCATTATATTAAGATCTTTTTTCATACATATCACTTTACCTCCCTATTGGCTTCAGATGTTGTTTTGTTTTGTTTTTTGTTTTGCATGCAATGTTGCTCATCCAGCAGCCGAGTGTGAAGCAGCGGGAATGAGGATCAGCACCTCCAAATCTGAGGCCATGGTTCTCAGCCAGAAAAGGGTGGAGTGCCCACTCCGGGTCGGGGATGAGTTCCTGCCCCAAGTGGAGGAGTTCAAGTATCTCGGGGTCTTGTTCGCGAGTGATGGGAGAAGGGAGCCGGAGATCGACAGACGGATTGGGGCTGCAGCTGCAGTAATGCAGACGCTGCACCGGTCCGTCGTGGTGAAGAGGGAGCTGAGTGTAAAAGCGAAGCTCTCAATGTACCGGTCGATCTACGTCCCTACCCTCACCTATGGCCACGAGCTGTGGGTAGTGACCGAAAGAACGAGATCGCGGATACAAGCGGCAGAAATGAGCTTCCTCCGAAGGGTGGCTGGCCTCTCCCTTAGAGATAGGGTGAGAAGTTCAGCCATCCGGGAGGGGCTCAGAGTAGAGCAGCTGCTGCTCCACATCGAAAGGAGCCAGCTGAGGTGGTTCGGGCATCTGACAAGGATGCCCCCTGGGCGCCTCCTGGGTGAGGTGTTCCAGGCATGTCCCACCGGGAGGAGGCCCCGGGGCAGACCCAGGACACGCTGGAGAGATTATATCTCTCGGCTGGCCTGGGAACGCCTTGGTGATCCCCCGGATAAGCTGGAGGAGGTGGCTGGGGAGAGGGAGGTCTGGGCCTCTTTGCTTAGGCTGCTGCCCCCGCGACCCGGCCTCGGATAAAGCGGATGAAGATGGATGGATGTTGCTCATCCACAAAAGTCAACCGACATAATAGCCCCCACTATAGCTGCAGAATCCTGCAGTGGACATACAACTCAGCCTTCAGTTTAAAAAGTTTTAGCTCATTTTTTTAGGTTTAGAAAAAAATGTATATAATATATTTGAATTATAAACTCACGCCATGATTTCCCAGACTACCTCAGTACAAATTAATGCGAACCACTAGTGTGTTCTCGTTTAAATGACACATTGTGCTGTACTTACGTTTGTGCTGAATGTAGACTGCAAGTTTTTTTCTTCTATATTTCAAAGTCAAATATCGCACAATGAAGTTCATACTCATACTCCATTTAATTTCACAACTTTCAAGTACAAATACAACAAAGAAAAAAAACCTGTCAGTTATACAACATGAAATCTGCTGTTAAAAGATTAAAAGCAAATTATAGTCAGTGATTCAATAAGGCTCCAATAAGGCGCACGGGATTATAAGGCGCACTGTTGATGAACGGGTCTGTTTTCATACATAGGGCACACGGGATTATAAGGCACATTAAGCGAAACAAAACAGTCAGATAAGTTAAACTTTACTCAACTCATTCTTCTTGCTTCCTCCACCTCCGTGCCATTGTTTGATTAATGATGAATGCACCTTATAGTGCGGAAAATACGGTATATTAAAATAACACAGCTCACAGTTACCTACTTTTAGCTACAATTTTGTGACTAACATTATTCCAAGCAAAACAATAATCCTGAAAAATAATAAAATTTCAACTACAAGACTGTATGTTCATTAATAAGCACAAAGCACTCTTTCTGTGTTATGTTTATACCTCACATTTTCGAGTAACTCAGAAACAATGCATCATATAATCTAATGTGATGGTACAATTTATAATATGCTAAGATATGGTGTATATATAACAATCATTGTCTGTGATGAAAGAAAATAAATGTAAGTTTTTCAGATTCTTTGATTTACTTTATAAACAGTTTAACTGTCTATTGTCCTTCCTGTGCTTTTGGCTGTGGCTCCTCTTCTGTTTGAGTTGGTGGGACGCCCTCTAAGAAGGTACAGAAGTACTTTGGTGTGTTTAAGTCAGGTTTCCTTAACAGCAAGTAGCATTTTGGAAAGTAGTAGGCTGCCAGCAGTCCAAAGTTGCTTGCTAGGCTGAAATAAACATGGACAACTGACCTGTTCTTGTTAGCTGAACTATTGTTTCCTATGTAGATTGGAATAAAGATCACCCAAATGACACAGTAGGTCAGGGTGGAAAAGGTGATGTCTCTGGCTAAGTTATACTGATGAAGAGGCTTCACTGCCATGAAGGTGCACATGAAGGATGCAAGGGCCATTACACCATTGAAACCCTGCATTAAGGCAAATCCAATCAAAGGTGAAACAGGACACGATAGGAATGATTCTACAAAGTCTATTGTCATATTTGCCACATATCCAGACAATGAAGGTCCTTCTTGAACAAACCAGCCACAGAGACCAGCCTGCACAGCGCAGCAGATCAGCACAAACAGCCAGCTCACAGGGCCTCTTAACAAATGCAGGTGAGAGGCAGCCATCTCTGGGAACTCTGTCTCATAGAGTATCTGTTTGAAAGGTAAGGTTACCATCTTGATTATAATGTATACTTTTTATTTTATCCTACAATATCCTTAAGTTTGGCATCAATACATATAATTCCCATTTAAAAAGCTTCTGAAATTTCTAGAGAAATTTAAACTAGAAAACCTGTCAAGCTGCAATTTACATTTATCTGTCCAAGCAGGTATGTGAGCTGTTAGAGAGACTATGACAAAACAAATTGAAATCTGGAATACAGACACATTACACAAAAAAACTGAATATATTATAACAGAGGTTCTGGGCCAGCATCCAAAATCAAATGTTGCAAATAAAGTACAATTTCTTAAGTGTGGATCCTTCTTTCAGAAACAAAGACAAAATTTGATGTGATTTTGGGGTAAATTTCTTGAAATTGTATATATAGAAAAGACAATTCATGTTTTTTTTTCTATTAATGTCAGTATATTATAAATATTAATAGTACCTGGACAGACACAAACTCAGCTCAAGTATGATTTTGCTGTAATACCAATCTGACCCATCAAGTAAGAGTTTATGAGGCTTCATATTTTCACCACCTTCACTACCTCTATGTCTTGCATCTTCGCTTTTTTACCCACCTGCATCTAATTCACACACATATATTCTGATTGTTTCTGTAGACATTTACTTAAAAAACATTGTAAAACCTCTTGTAGACAAACAAACAAAAAAAAGCTATCTGGACTCCATGGATAATTTTAGATCAATCTCCAAGCTTTCTTTTCTAGCTTAATCCTAAACAAACCTAATGACATTCACATGCTCAACACACTCTATGACTGTATCCAATATATTAAATCATGGATGTCCCACAACTTCCTTAAGCTAAATAGAGACTGAAGTAGTCATTGCTAACCATTGCACAATAAACACCGATCAGGCAAAACATTATGACTACTAACAGGTTCTGATAGAAAAGTGTCAGAATACACAGTGCTTCACAATTTTTTGCATCTGGGCCTGCAGCTGCAGATCAGTCAGGGTAAACTTGCTGAGCTCTGTCCACTGCTGAAAGCACCAACAATGGGCACATGAACTGGACCATGGAGCAATAGGAAAAGGTGGTGTGGTCTGAATAATATTTTCTTTTACATCTTGTGGATGCCCAGGACCATGTGTGTTACTTACATGGGTATCATCTGGCACCAGGATACACTATGGGAAAAAAAGCAGCCCGGTGGAGACAAGGCAATGTTCTGCTGGTCCCGTCATCCATGTGGATGTTACGTTGACACCTAGCTAAATATTGCTGCAGACCATATACATGGAAGCAATATTCCAAGATGACTGTGGCCTCTTTCAGCAGGATAGCGCATACTGCTACAAAGCAAATGTGGTTCAGGAGTGGCTTGAGAAGTCTCAATCTAAGTGAGTTCGAAGGAAATGTTGCTAACATCTTGGTGCTAGATACCACTGCTCTAGTGGAGTCCATGCCGCCATGGGTTAACCCTGCTTTGGCAGTACAGTGGTCCCTCGTCATAACGCAGTTCACCTCTCCTGGCCTCGCTGTTTCGCTGATTTTTTAAAATAATAAATAATAGTGGATTGCATTTATTCTCTGGCAGCTGCTCTATTCCCATGTTCTGGACCTGAAAACAGGCTTTGATCTTTCTTTTCTTTCTATAATATTGGACTTATTTTTCTAGGAAGGTTTGAACTTTGAGAGTGTGAAAAGTGTGAAAAGGGTCATGCCTGTCTGAGAAAGTGTATTAGGTGTGTAGTGAGGGGTTTAACGGCCTTAAAACATCTATAATAATTGTAAAAAATAAAGCTGGCTACTTTCATTTCACCTATCGCGGATTATTTGTAGAACGTAACTCCCGCGATAAACGAGGGACCACTGTAAAAGGAGGACCAACATGATAGTGGGCAGGTGTCCATATTGTTATGCCTGATCATTGTATAATGTCTATAAGTGATATTTTTGTAGGTTCTAAGTAATTATTAGAATAACACAATTTCTTAATACAAACAGAAACATTACACACTTTTAATCTGCTTTACAATCTGTTAAGGTTCAAATATTGATCCACAAATCCCAGCTGGGAAATTTCAATTTTTTTTCTCTCACTAAAGCTGATTCTGTAGTTTCTCTACACTGCCATCGGGAGGCGGCATTTCACCAGTCTTAACTCACCTGTAGTGAGAATAAAAGGATAATGGAGAGGGTGAGCGTCTGGAAAATGGAGGTGAAAGGCAGCTGAAGACGACACACCACATCCCCTGGCGCCCCCAGGAAAAGCAGCAGACTGAGACATGCTCCCATCAGGCCGAACACAGCCACAAAACTCAAGGGACCCCCCGAGGCCATTACCAGTGGGGTTCCTCGTTGCATCAGGAACAAGACACCCACTGACCCCTGACATATCAGCAGGAGCGCACCAACTAGCATCATTATCACAGCATCCTGGCTGTGCCACTCAAAAAACTTAAAGATGGGGTCAGTGCAGTTTGTGCTGCGATGCTGGGACCACTGACGGTTGGGACACTTAGTACACTGGGTGTCGTCTGTGAGTGAGAAAGCACAAAAATATGGCTTGATTAAAAAATATGCTATTTCATAATAATCAGATTAACTCAATACCGTATTTTATGTATGATTTACTGAATCTGTAAACATCAAATGTATGGTGTATTGCAAAGAAGCAGTTAAAAAGATCAATATCATCTGTGTTTTAAATCTATAGTTATCATTAGTTAATGTTTTAGATTAGGTTTTTACAGGGGCTTTGTGTGGAATTATCTCTTGGTTGCATATTGTGACTCTTTGAAGCTACAACTACCACAATATTAAAACTAGCTGTATGTTATTCTATGAACTAGAGATGCTAGACCATAGAATTTTATTAAGGAGGGGAAAGGCTCTTTTTACATCACCTGGTTTTATGTCATATAAAATTACCTGCTAGCTTAAAAAAATAAAAAAATATACATATAGAAAATTCCCCTCTCGCCCTTACGAGCGGTCTGTATTCTTCAAGCTCATCTACCAGAGGCCTGGGAGTTTGAGGGTCCTGTGCAGTATGTTAGCTGTTCCTAGGACTGTGCTCTTCTAGGCAGAGATCTTGGATGTTGTTCCTGGGATCTGCTGGAGCCACTCGCCTAGCTTGAGGGTCACTGCACCAAGTAGTCCAATTACCACTGGGACCACTGTTATCTTAACCCTCCACATTTTCTTCAGCTCTTCTCTGAGCCCTTGGTACTTCTCCAGCTTCTTGTGTTCCTTCTTCCTGATGTTGCGGTCATTCGGTATCGCTATGTTGATCACTAGGGCCATCTTCTTCCGCTTGTCTACCACCACTATGTCCGGTTGGTTAGCCACCACCATTTTGTCCGTCTGTATCTGGAAGTCCTACAGCATCTTAGCTCGGTCATTCTCCACCAACCTAGGAGGCGTCTCCCATTTTGACCTTGAGACTTCCAGGCCGTACTCGGCACAGATGTTTCTGTATACTATGCCAGCCACTTGGTTATGGTGTTTCATGTATGCCCTGCCCACTAGCATCTTGCACCTTGCTGTTATTTGCTGGATTGTCTCAAGGGCATTTTACACAGCCTTCACCTGGGCAGCCCATATCACGATAAGTCAGCTTTTATGGATCTTGTACTTAGAGATTGCTCCTGGGCTGCCATGATTACATGATTAGTGCCTCTGTGCTGTCTTTCAGTCCAGCTTTGTCAAGCCACTGGTAGAATACACACACACACACACACACACACACACACACACACACACACACACACACACACACACACACACACATATATATATATATAAAACACATAAATCCTTTTTTATTCTCTTGACAAGGATGCAAATAAGCAAATAAGGACACATATCTCAGATAAGAGTGGCCGAACACATTACCCTTATTTGCCTGGTAGGTGCCTGCCAAACAGTCAATACAGTCAAAGCAGCAGGAATGGAAGCCTTTGACTCTGTGGACCTGGCCTTTACCACAATTTGCTGAACAAGTGGATGTAGGAACCTGCAAAAGTTGTTTAAAAAAAAGGAAAGGAAAAAGAGAGAACAAAAAAACACAGTATCTCAAATTCCATGATGATTGGGATAAACTGGATGACAAATCTTTTACATAATATAACTTACTATAAAAGACTTTGACAGACTGGGTCAGCTAAACCCCAGAACCCTTAATTAAATATCAGAAGAAATTGAGTGGACGCAGATGTAAATATTTAAGTACCCATTCTATTATAGCTTGCTAATAAGGATGTAATAATAAATAACAGAGATAATAATAAGATGGGAAAAGGAAGGTAATAATATAGAAATAGGAAGTTATTTAATTAGCATAATATACAATTAACAAATAATATGGATTATCACTATTACAATGACATGTAGAGAAATATTACACTGAAATATATGGAATAATACATTGATTAAAAAAATACTACAACCTGCTAGCAATAAAATACTAACACTTGTGCATTAGAATTATTATTATTATTATTATTTTACATATGTGTAATAATGAAAACTCAGGGCTGCAAAATAAAAATGGCTTCTTTCTTTATAATTCTGTCTTTATAATCTATTAAAGCAAACTTCACCATGATAATTACCTTGAAGACTTCTTCATTATTGTGGATGATTTTAACATCCATGTTGATGCAAAAAATGACAGCCTCAACATGGCATTTGATCTGTTATTGGACTCAACTAGCTTCTCTCAAAATATTTATAAGATAAAATCCATAAAACTAGAACATCTTACTCTTCAGCCCTGTAGCCAGGCTGACAAAAATTCAGAGCTCTGTTGAGTCAGCCAGTCTGCATCACTACAGGCGCAGCACCAATTCGCCTGTTGATCTCCCACTTCATTCTCCCCTAACGCTTAAACAAGGCCCCAAGATACTTAAAGTCTTCCACTTGGGGTATGAACTCTTTCCTGAGCCGGAGTGGGTATGCCACCTTTTTCTGGCTTCACACTCCACTGCAAACTGCTCCAGAGTGAGCTAGAGGCAGTCACCTGATGAAGCCAACAGAGTCAGAACACCTGCAAAAAGCAGACATGAGATTCTCACACCATCCAAGTGGAAGTCTTCCGCCACTTGGCTACGCCTGGAAATTCTATCCATAAAAATTATGAACAGAATCGGTAATAAAGGGCAGCCCTGAATTCCACCAGGGCTGCCCCCTGGAAATGAGTCCAACTTATTTCCAGCTATGTGGACCAAGTTCTTGCAATGGTTGTATAAAGCACTCGTAGCAGTGGGCCAGACACCCCTTACTCCTGAACCACCTCCCACAGGACACTGCGAGGGACAGGGTTGAATGCCTATTCCAAGTCCACAAAAGACACTGGTTGGGCAAACTCACATGATCCCACGAGTATCTTCAAAAGACTAAAGTGCCGGTCGAGTGTTCCACAACCGGGACAAAAACCACATTGTTCCTCCTGTATCCAAGCTTGAACTAACAGATGGCAGCACCCTGGCATAGATTTGGCCAGGGAGGCTGAGGAGTGTGATCCCCCTATAGTTGAAGCACAGCCCCCCCGGTCCCCTTTATCAAAAATGGGAACCACCATCCCAGTCTGCCGATCCAAAGGTACCGCCCCTGATCTCAATGCAACATTGTATTTCACAATTACACTGACAGCTGCTCTTTGCTAATTCTCTTGAACAGGGGGATCAGGTGTGGAAGAGGAACGCTTTCTTAGATCATGACGCATATGGTTCTCCTACATTTGATATTTGCATCTCTATTTGATACATCAGCATTCTCTTGTAACAGAATGCTGATGTGCTCTTGTTTGACTATAGTTTTTGTTCATGTTTGAGGAGAAACACATTAGGACAACTGTAAATCTGACACTTAGACTTATGCCTATAGTTCTGTGGTTAATCATATATTTTCATTATGGAAAAAATAACAGTTGTGGTGTGAGGGTGTGAAAACCGAGACAGACCTACAACATCCAGAGCGTAGAGGAACTTAGGGCAAAACTCGTCCACCAGGTCTGCCCAGCATCCTCCCTTGCCACCTGATCAAACTCACCACATTGAAAATTAATGGGTAATAACTTGCTATTTCCAGATTGTTCTCTTCTGTTTTCACCGCAATATTACTGAGCTGTGATATAATGTGCAACCAATATTTTACCTAATTACAAATGTTACCTCTGCTGTATGCCATTCAAAGTGGTTCTTGGAGATGTGCAGTTCTTGCTCAGAATATTCTCCCACAGTTCTGATATCCACTTGAGATGAGTTTGTCCAGACCCACTGAATGACATCGTATCCTATGTTCGGGTTGCCATATTGGTCGAATTCCAGATGTGTGCTATTTATGTTAATAGAAGTCTTCCTTAAAGCTTCCAACAGCTGCAAAATGAAATGGTTGTTGGTATTATTGATAAGTTTGATTCTAAATTGTGTACAGTGGTCTTTATAATAGAAAAAAATGAAATCACCTTCCAGGGATAGATTTTGCTTCTAGATCCCCACTGACAGGCAGTTAAATTGCACTCCAGCAGGTTATGCAGTGCCTGTGCTACACTATAGACAGCGGCATACACACTGAAAGCTGACATCTGCACTGCAGGTGCTTCTACCAGGGTAATATTATCTGGTGACAAGTTCCAGCATTGTGGGCAGGGATTGTTAGTATTGTAAAGATTTGTGGCTGGAGTGGATGTCTTTATCCTCTCTTCACTGAGTTTCTTGAAAAGCTCCATTGCATAATCGGTGAACAGTCCGAGGGTGTCTGTTTTGTCAATGAATGCAATGATTGTACCAACTGTTTCAATGTCAGGCAGAGAAGTCACTTGAGCATCGATGGCCCAGCTTGTGGTGCCAATCCATACAGCTGTTAAATTACTCCTGATAACCTGGAATAAATTGGATTTGTTTACCAGTACTGAACAAACACTAATAGAAATGAATAGAAATGAATACATTTCTAAGTTACTTTAAATCTCTGTTTCACCAACCTCTTTAAAAAAGATTTCACTTTGCTCTGGGAGAGAAAACACCACTACCACTCTGACATTGGTCATTTGGATATTGTGAATGATGGTTTTGACCATTGGCACAGGGTCAGTGTACACTGGAATCAGACCCTGATAGGCCACACAGATAGATGTGTTGTCTGCAAATTTGGTGAACATCTGCACACCTTCTTGCCCGTACTCCTCGTCACTGCCCACAATTGCCACCCAGTTCCAGCCAAATTCCTCTATTAGCTTTATTATGACATCCACTTGCCATTTGTCACTGGGCACCGTACGAAAGAATGACGGGTAGGAAACATCATCACTGAATTTGTCACTGGTGGCCCCATAGCTAATCTGGTGTGAAAATTAAAAACAAAGTGTTAGTTACCTTTGCTTATTGTTGACACATAAGACTTGATATATTTTTATCAATTAAAAAATGACAATAATATTAATTATAGACTGATTTTGTTTTTTATGACACATGTGACATAACCATACGGATCAAGATTTCGATTACTGCACATTATTTAATGCATGCATTGCATGCACTCTCAAATATGTGCAGCAAGAGAAAATGTCCTGCAAATTATAAAAAAAAAAGTGTATTCAAACCTGTGGCATCAGAAAGAATCCCAGGAGTTTTCCAATGAATGACACCATTTTTGAGGTATAAGGACCAATCACTGCAGCTACGCTGGTCTCATAGGTGGTGTAATTACACCGCACAGATAGTTCTTTGCTGGATTTTTCAGTGAGGAAGGACAGAGTGGGCTTTACAATAATGGCCGACTGGCTGCATGTGTCATAGATTTCATAACCTAACTTGATGCCAGGGAGGAGAGTCTGGTTTCCATTGATTTCATCCACTGCGTATTTCATGGCTATTGCAAGTCCCAGTCCAAGATCATTTACTCTGTTGAGTCCCAAGTAGAAAAAAATAAAAAACTTTTTTAGTCAGGGTCAGTATACACAGTGATTTAGAATCTGAAATGTTAGATATAAAAATATATATTAGATTAAAAAACTTGATATAATGAGTATAAGGAAATGTGAAATTAATGCGATAGAGGTGGGAGATCATGTTATAAGAACAATAACAGTAGAATTGTGATCTTTGGAACAATTAAAATGAAGAAAAAATATCTATTATAGGAGGCAGCAAATGCATTGATGAGACGTAATATTATATCCAGTCGGAAGTAACTTAATAAAGTACAGAAGGAAATAAATGCAAAATATTAGTTATACAATACAACAATTTTTGGTTAAAACATAGTCAAAAGGAGTGTGCTGTTCTCTGTAACGTACGAGGGGAAATTATTACACTAACAAAACATACGTTGTAGATAATATCAAATACTTGAATGAAAAGAAAATAATTTGGATTTAAAAAGTATATAAATACAATTAATCTATTGCATATAATGCACAACTAACAAAACTCATAACTGAGGAAGCACAAGGATTGTGGGAAATGATGGATACGGTAATGAATGTTTTTACAACACCTTTAAGTTAATTTATGTCCAGACATTTAAGTTGATTTTTCGGAAAGAAGAATGCTTGACATGAAATTATTATTATGTTTGTCATACCAAAGCAAGACAAGGACCATATTGAGTGCAGTACTTATTTCTATTTCTTATTTACTTAACACAAATAATGAACAGCAATCATAGCAGACATTTAAAAAAAAAAAAAAACCCCACATTTATAAAATTATATACCGTGATACTAGTTTTGATCATTAAGTACCTGTGCTGTTTATAAGTCTGGGGAAACCTGCAGTCAGATAATGAAACATTCTCCCATGCAAAACATTTTGAACTGAATCCTAATGTATCATCACCCAATGTAATGCATCCAGGTATTTCCTTACTTGGATTATTGAGCATACATAAAGACAAAACTTCACCAGTATTAATGAATAAGTTGAAAAACATAGCACTTTGCTACTGTTTTTTAAATAATTAATTTATAACCATGACAATTTAAGAAGAGAAAATATATTTCAATGGAAATGCACTCAAAAGTAATACATAAATAAAGCTGAGAAGAAAATTCCATTCAAGTGAAACACATTTGCTGACTTAAAACATGAAGAAGGATTTGTACATTTTATAACATAATGAATAAAGAAGCAATTCCACCCAGATTTATAACCAGATATCTTAGATATTGTCTTCTGATACTTTAATTCTTTAGCTAAAACAGGACTGGTAAGATTTTGGAAGATCTTCACTGAAATGGATTCCTTTGAAAATACTCCTACTTTTCCACTCCTGTTAAAAATAAAGATAGAATCTCAGTTTTTTAAAGAGTCCTTCATAACCATCCTTACCTGTCACAGGTTATCTGGTTTGGCTCTGTTATGTCACTGACGTTGCTGTTGAGGTCGTTAATGGGAAAGAGCCCGCCAAGCATAATGTCCCCAGGTAAACTGAAGAGGTTGGCAGAAATGTTGCTGAACCATTCAGGAAAACTCTCACTAAAGCTCACTCTAAAGAAACAGCACAAAACCAGTAGAGGTAAACATAAAGCCATGATGCCAATAAGCAGGAGACTGAACCCAGAAAGTTTCAGTGCACTTTCATGTCAGTGCATCATGTTTTTATGCAGACGGTTTCATGCAAATTCAGTCCTCATGTCCACCTTCTCCTGACCACCCAACCTGACACTTTAGAGCAAATGGTAAACAAAACAGAAAATTTACATGTGTGGTATGAACAGATATGAACTTTTTAAAATTATTGAATAAAACCTTTTTCATCATAATGAAAAGTCAAAAAACAAATGCAAACTCTGGTGTATGAAGATTGAATGGCACAGTCTCATTTAATGACCTTAATGGTTTTCACATAATTAGGACATTGCATTTAATTAACATGTACCTAGAGGTAAAGACTTTGCACATGTTATGCATGTTTGTGTGTATGCTGTGTCAGTTGTGTTCATCTTTCCGGAGAATTTTCCTAACATTTGTTTGTGGCTTGAAATTTGCTTCTCTTTGGTGTCTGCCATGAGATGAGCAATTCCTTTCCGCCTACTTACCCAGAGTAATCCTTGCATATCGAATGTTAGTTTTTGGAAGGTTTTCACTTCACTGACTTTATAACATAACTTTTGTGATAAATTATGCTTATTTTACCCTATTATTGATGCAATTCTGAGCCACTGAAGAGCATTAATAGGTGTTTGTCCTGAAATTGGTTGATAATAACCTTTATATTGAGATGTGTTTTCATGGAGCTTTGTACTCACCACACTATTGGCTTTGCATGTTTTTGCATCCAATGTTGCTAAAACCAACTGAAATATTAGCTCTCATGACATCTACATAATTCTGAAGTGCACATGTATTATCTACAGGTGGGTGAAAAGTTTAATACCCATGATTAGTATATGTAACGTCATGGTAATTTAATGTGTTCTTTAAATTGTTCTTGTGGAATAATTGCACAGCATACATGTTAATGACAAAGGAACTCAGTAAGGATCTAAGAAGGAGAATTATACATTTCCACAAATTAGGAAGGTCTCTTGGAGCCATTTCTAAACAAATGCAGATTTCAAAATTTATCAGTTCCACTTTGCCAAAGTCAGAAAGAAGGCTCAAACTGTCAGCCACAGATGGGAGGAAACTGGTTAGGGTATTAAGGAACAACCCAGGAACTACCAAGACTCAAGCCTGCCATGAACTAGAACTTGTTGGAACAGCAGCTTAACTGTCCACAGTGAAATGGGTTTTACAACACCATGGATGGTAAGGGTGCCAACCAAGAGGGAAACCTCTGCTCCAAAACTCACATCTTCATTCTCAAATGAAGTGTATACACATAGAAGCCAAATGCTTTCTGGAGAAAAGGTTTTTGGTCAGACGAGACAAAGATTAAGTTATTTAGTCACAATGTCAAGTTGTATTCTTGGAGGAGTAAAGGTGATACTTTACCTAAGAATACTCTGACAGCTGCTGGTGGTAGCATCATACTCTTGGGCTGCTTTGCTGACATTTGTATTGGTACATTGCAGAACATGTATGGAACAATGAAGAAGGAGGACCTCCTCAAATCAATAGCTAAATGGCTGAAACTTGGACACAGTTTAATGTTCCAACAGGAAAATGATCCCAAACACACATCAAAACTGGTTTTTGGAAAATATAAAGCCCTTGCCAGGAAACCAAGCATTTTAAATGAACTCAACTAATTCTGAGAGTGGTCAAATATCCAGGGAGATACAACAGCATCATCATGTATTGCCAAACAAACAAAAAAACAAAACAAAAAATGAATCAAAAGAGAGCAAAAACACTTGGCTTGCTACAGGTTTATCTTTTCTTGAACTATTCTCAAATATTAAGCCAGGAGTGTCTGATTTTACTTCATGTACTCAGTTTCATCTGAAATGTTATAGAAAGCAGTTTTTTATCTTTCTTTTGGTGTCAAGAAGTGCATGCATATTGTAAAACACTCATGATGATCAACAGCCAGTTTTCCACAATATGCCAGGGTCTTTCCATATTTAATAAGTCTGTTATCTTTATTTGTGCTTACAGTTCAGAATCACAAAATCTTCACATGGTGATAAGTTTGTCTTGGTAATAAAAAAAAAAACACAAGAAGTTTTTTTATGATTTGAGCAAGTGGTTAAATCGTTTTCTTATTTAAAATTAGAATTGCCAGTGATTCTACTAAGTTTTATATTTGCAAAGTCAATCATTGTATAACATTTGACCTTCTGGTTGAATGAATCTGGCCTGTAGTGTATCTGGATCCTGTAAGCCTTGTATTGGCCCTTTCAAATATTTTTACATTCATGAATTTTTCTTTTTTAAATACCACCACCCACCAACAAATAGCTTTAAATGCACATCATTGGGTCAATAATTATGATCCAGTAATTCCAGCAAATCCAGTTCTCCATAGTATTCTGAAAAGTGGGATTCTACGTAATGTGTTTACTTTAGGTACTTTGATTATACAACTAAAACAATATCAAGTTACTGTATGATTAAACATTTTACATCCGTAAAAAGCCCAGTGTGCAGCTCCACTTTTTGTGTACCAAATCTGTAGCAGATCACAGGTACAGACTCACCATCATGTCCAATTTTTTGTTTACAAATTGTAAATTAAAACCATTAAAATGTGATGGCCTACAAACATAAGAGGAGAAACATGAGTAAAAGAAAACCACATTAATCATTTCTAGGGTTTAAGTTGGAAACATTCAATATGCATCACTGTAAAACACATTAACCGACATACTATAGAGGAAGATCCTAAAGACAGAAATGAAATGGAGAGCGATTCATAGTAATCTTACTATAAGGAAGAGCTGCATTATTTAGTCCTGATTCTCTAGTTGACATTTGGAGCATGCAAGGGGGAAGTGGTTTCCAGTTTGCTCCACATAACTAAAGGCATTCTTACGAATCACATTTCACTGAGAAATACTCACAGCAACAGCAGAGAAAGTCAAGGTGCAAAGCAGCTGCTACAAACAGATTATGAAAATGTGTAGTTTTAACAGTCATCTCAATTTATTTCAATTGAATTACATTTTATTTATACAGTACCAAATCCCAACAATTATCTCAAGGTGCTTTATATTACAATATATATTTTGAGAGCATCTTGCCTCTTTCCTTCCTGTAGGGAAAACCCACAGGAGTGTACCCTCACCTGTTCCTGCTGAATCACATGTTGGCACATCTGCATTTTATCAGATCAGATCATTTCCTGCACATGAAAGAACTGCTTCTCATTCGTTCTCGATCCATCACCAGATCGTTATAGTTATCAAAGCGGTAAGAGACTTTGAATGCTCAGATATGCCCCGCACTGATCCAGTCTGCTTTTGCTCAACCACAAAGACATACACTGCCTGTTGGAAATACTTCTCAGGTAAAAATCCTCTGAAAAGATGTTTACCTGTGACTGATCGGAAACTACAGTATAGAAATTTGCAAAATTTACTTTTGTTTAGCATTAAAACATGTTGAGCACACTTCTGCAAGTTCTTGCATTATATGTGAATAAAACTTCATCAGTCATTTTTTCAGTGTATCTTTTGACATGAGTAAGCTTGACTTTAGGACAAAGGGTTTGCCGTGGGAATAAAGGAAGTCTGCTGCTATCTTGTCATCTTGACGTAAGAAGGTCGGTGTTAGTTTGCTTTAATACAGCTTGTCTGCTCCTGTCTTCTTACCCTCACCCTTTTACACAAGCTGGCATGCAAGGTTTTATCCTCTCTGTGAATGGTCAGGATCTCTTTATTTGCAGAAACATTTAAAGATGCTTACATGTCTCTGACTGGATCTTGTGTGCGGGCGGGTTCAGTATTTGTGCATACAGTGCATGCAAGATTAACATCTTGTTTATGTCAGAGCAGCTTTCTTCCTCAAGCATGAAATCACCTCCTACCTTTTTGTGTTTTGTAGCTAAGGAGACCATTTATTGATAATCTGGCCCAACATCACACACATGCAAAGAGTTGCCTGTTTTGTTTCATACACAGTGATAAATCAGTGCGGTACTAAGACAAAGGAAAAAGTAAAAAAATATATTAACACGACTGCAAAACCTATAACCATGGCTGTTAGCTGTCTTCTCATAATGATTCCTATGAATGCTGTAAACAGTTTTTTCTTGACAAAGTAGCACAAAATCTTTCTGCTTGGCTGGATGCCATTAGAGGTTAGGATGGGAATTGTTTCACACACTGTGCAACTATGAAAAAGGAGTGGATCCCTACTGTAGTGGTTCAAAAATGTTCTTGACACAAGAAATTTTAAAGGTTTCAAGACCAGGAGAAGACACAAATTAGGAAAGGCATCTGGTGCAAAATTGGTGGCAAAGGTAACATCTGTCTGTTGTGGTGACCCCTTGGAAAGTAAGGGAGCAGCTGAAAGCACCTACAGTTTATGGACTTTGATTTAGGTGGGGGGGGGGGGGGGGGGGGGGTGTCATGTGGGCACCCTGTGCTGCTGGGGTTGTGCCAGCTGGTATATTTCCTGGGCTTTGGGTTTGTTAGGGTTCCCTTAGCTCTTACTGTGCTATGGTTCCTTTTCTTTGCAATCCATACTGCTTGGGTGAGACCAGGATGCGTTGTGTGGCCTCGGGCACTGGTGGAGGCCTCCCTGCATGTTTTTGGCTCAGCACCTTATTATCCACTCTGTCCTGGTCTTCACTGTTGGTTGGGGCCACTTGGGGTTTCTGGGTTTGTGTGGGTTCTCGTCATCCCTCCGTGTGTTAGTGTTCAGGTTCCTTTGATTTGCGTGACCGTGGTGGTGGGAGCACGTGCTCTCGAGGTGTGAAACAGCCACATCTATACAAGATGATGGAAACTAATCCTGTAGCTCATGGCACATGTGACATTTGAGTTTGCTACCTGTTTCATCATTACATTTCATTACAGTAAAACAATAAAGGAAAAAAAAGAGACTATCAGTTATTCAACAACAAAGTTCTAACACTGTGTTAGCAGCTAAAAGATTAAACTCAAACTCAGTGATTCAAATAACATAAAGTGTATTATTCAGAAGCAGAACTGTCTGCATGACAATTTTATTTTTGTTCAAGACAATACTTGAAAGCCAACTCTATTGCATGCATGACTTGCATCTCTAACAGTGTATTTCAAAACTGCAAACATGCATATTGAAAAAAAACAAAAAACATTTTGCAGTACATTAAGTTTAGTTCCTCAATTATTTTTATTCAGTTAATGTTTTTGTGACTAACATTAATACAAGCAAAACAATGTTCCTGGTAAATAATCAGCGACAAATGTGAACCCATAGACTTCATGTTACTAAACAAACACAATGCACTCTTTGTTATTTGCTGTATGGATTACATGCTTGCAGAGTATTAGGATAAAATGCTTATTATAACCTAATCTAGTGTATTTTATAGTCTTCTAGCCTTTGTTATATATTACACATCCATAAATATAATGTAATGTTTGGTTTTTAGAATATGATTCTTTGATTTACTTTATAAACAGTTTAACTGTCTATTGTCCTTCCTGTGCTTTTGGCTGTTGCTCTTCTTCTGCTTGAGTTGGTGGGACGCCCTCTAAGAAGGTACAGAAGTACTTTGCTGTATTTAAATGAGGTTTCCTTAACAGCAAGTAGCATTTTGGAAAGTAGTAGGCTGCCAACAGTCCAAAGTTGCTTGCCAGGCTGAAATAAACATGGACAACTGACCTGTTCTTGTTATTATCTCTGTTGTTTTCTGTGTAGATTGGAATAAAGATCACCCAAATGACACAGTAGATCAGGGTGGAAAAGGTGATGTCTCTGGCTAAGTTATACTGATGAAGAGGCTTCACTGCCATGAAGGTGCACATGAACGATGCAAGGGCCATTACACCATTGAAACCCTGCATTAAGGCAAATCCAATCAAAGGTGAAACAGGACACGATAGGAATGATTCTACAAAGTCTATTGTCATATTTGCCACATATCCAGACAATGAAGGTCCTTCTTGAACAAACCAGCCACAGAGACCAGCCTGCACAGCGCAGCAGATCAGCACAAACAGCCAGCTCACAGGGCCTCTTAACAAATGCAGGTGAGAGGCAGCCATCTCTGGGAACTCTGTCACATAGAGTATCTGTTCGAAAAGAAAGGTTACCATTAGTCTTGTACTGTGTACTTCGGTTCCACAGTATATTATGCACGCTCCCACATAGGCAATAATTACACAAACGTTTGGGGTTGTGTCAAGTCACAGTTAGGTGGTTAGAAATTCATATTCTACAAAACTAAATAAGAAAGCAACTATATCAGTCATTACAAGGCTAGTTTTATAGACCTCAGAAGCTGCCATTTCGTGTTTTTACTTAAGTGCATTTGAAGTGATTTGTTGGCAGTATTTTTGAATACACTAAAGTTGTTAATTAGATTTTTTTAATGATGTTAATATAAATATAATTTGTACTTTGACGATTTTCATTTCTATACTATGCTTATCTTTTGAAAGTTCAAACCATTATCTTTATGTCTAACCAATTCTGTAGTTTCTGCACACTGCCAATGTGTGGCAGTGTTTCACAACTCTTTCCTCACCTGTAGTGAGATGGAAACTATAATGGAGAGGGTGAGCGTCTGGAAAAAGGAGGTGAAGGGCAGCTGAAGACGACACACCACATCCCCTGGCGCCCCCAGGAAAGACAGCAGACTGAGACATGCTCCCATCAGGCCAAGCACAGCCACAAAACTCAAGGGACCCCCCGAGGCCGTTACCAGTGGGGTTCCACGGTGCATCAGGAACATGACACCCACTGCACCCAGACATACCAGCAGCAGCGTACCAACCAGCATCATTATCACAGCATCCTGGCTGTGCCACTCAAAAAACTTAAAGATGGGGTCAGTGCAGTTTGTGCTGCGATGCTGGGACCACTGACGGTTGGGACACTTAGTACACTGGGTGTCGTCTGTGAGTGAGAAAGCACAAAAAACACACACAGCTCCTCTGTTAATCAAGAGCATAGATAGGACTCATAGGAATGTAACTTAATGTGTTTAGTTGAATACTTCATTATTACTTCATTTAAGTACTTAATTTGAAGTACTTTTTATGTTATGCTACTTCTGTTTCTACTCCACTATTTATTTCTACTTCATACTAGGTCATTTATTTTATTTTAACTTATTATTTTACAGATAAATTACATTATACATTATAAGATCTGCCAGTTATTGAATCAGTAATATTTAGGTAAATAAAATAATCAACAGCTTCAGTGACCAAGTATCACAATCTATACGATTTCACATAACATGTATATAAAAATAACAGAAAATTGCTCACTCAACACAGCTTTGTGTTGGATAATATTACACAGCACAATTTATCATTTGATGGGAGACAGACCTGAACATCAGCCTGAAAACTGTGCCCAGTGGCATTTTATACTGAGTTTAATTTATGATTAAATATTCTGAGTTCCCAAGTTTTTGCCTTTGCGTGTTTTCCTGGCTATTCAATTATTCAATTATAATAGCATCACTCTGAAAACTTTAGCGGTGCTGGCAGGTAGAGGAACTCTCATTATGGTTATTTTTTAGGTTATACTAAATTAACCTGCAGGTTTATTTTATGAGAAATGCGTGAGAGTATCTATCTCTGACAAGAATTCAAATAACCAAGGTCCGATATGTGAGACAAGAATGAACAAATACACTACCATTTTTTGCCTGGTAAGTGCCAGCAAGACAGTCAATGCAGTCAAAACAGCAGGAATGGAAGCCTTTGACTCTGTGGACCTGACCCGTGTCACATTTTGCTGAACAGTTTGATGTAGGAACCTGCAAAAGTTGTGGTAAATAATTCAGGAATTCAAACTGGGTCATGATTTCACTAAATTGGTTGAAATACCTTTTACACAATTTTTTTTTTTAAAGTTACCTTGTTAGCTGACCAATTAAAGAGGGCCTCATTCAGGAACAGTTTCTCTTCGGTATAATTTCCCACAGTTTTAAAATTCACTTTCGATGGGTCTTTCCAGTCCCACTGAATGACATTGTAACCCATGTTTGGGTTGCCATTATCGTCAAACTCTATACGTGTGCCATTTATGTTAAGAGAAGTGTTCCTTAAAGTCTCCAACAGCTGCAAAATGATGATTTTTTTTAATGATTTGATTATTGTTGTTATTGATAAACTTGATTGCAAATTTTGTGCAGTCACCCATATACTAGAAAAAATAAAATAAATCACCTTCCAGGGATAGATTTTGCTTCCAGATCCCCACTTACAGGCAGTTGAATTGCACTCCAGCAGGTTATGCAGTGCCTGTGCTACACTGTAAACAGCAGCATACACACTGAAAGCTGACGTCTGCACTGCAGGTGCTTCCACTATGCTAATGTTGTCTAGTGACAATTTCCAGCATTGTGGGCAGCGATTGTTTGGATGATTAAGATTTGTAGTTGGAGTGGATGTCTTTGCCCGCTCTGCACTGAGTTTCTTGAAGAGCTCCATTGCATAATCACTGAACAAGCTGAGCGTGCCTATTTTGTCAAGGAATCCGACGACTGTTCCAATTGTTTCAATGTTGGGTAGAGAAGTCACTTGAGCATCGATGGTCCAACTTGTGCTGGCAATCCAAACAGCTGTTAAATTACTCCTGATAACCTGGAATAAATTAAATGATTAACTGGTGCTGAACAAATTCTGACCACTAATAGAAAATAATAAATTTCTTAGTTGCTTTAGATATCTGCTTCACCAACCTCTTTAAAAAAGATTTCACTTTGCTCTGGAAGAGTGAACACCACTACCACTCCAACTTTAGTCTCTTTTATATTGCCTATAATGGTTTTGACCATTGGCACAGGGTCAGTGTACACTGGAATCAGACCCTGATAGGCCACACAGATAGATGCGTTGTCTGCAAATTTGGTGAACATCTGCACACCTTGTTGTCCGTACTCCTCGTCACTGCCCACAATTGCCACCCAGTTCCAGCCAAATTTCTCTATTAGCTTTATTATGACATCCACTTGCCATTTGTCACTGGGCACCGTACGAAAGAATGACGGGTAGGAAACATCATCACTGAATTTGTCACTGGTGGCTCCATAGCTAATCTGGTGCAAGTATAAAAAAGTAAAAATTAGCGTTGTTTACCTGTACTCACTGTTGACATACTGGATAATACCTAATATATCATGGTAAAAATGTTAAATTAACTAAACAGGAAAGAATTAATTTTCTGTGATATAACCTGGCACAAATCCTTAGATCTACCTGTAAGAGTTACTTTTACATTTGAAATATTTATTGTCAGATCTTTGCATTAATAGAAACTATGCTTTAAATCTTAAGATGTATGTGTATTCAAACCTGTGGCATCAAAAAGAATCCCAGGAGTTTTCCAATGACTGACACCATTTCTGAGTCAAGAGGACCAATCACTGCAACTACGCTCGTCTCATAGTCGGTGTAATTACACTGCACAGGTAGTTCTTGGTTGAATTTTGCAGTGAGAAAAGACAGAGTGGGCTTTATAATGACTGATGCTTGTGTGCATGTGTCATAGATTTCATAACCTAACTTGATGCCAGGGAGGAGAGTCTGGTTTCCGTTGATTTCATCCACTGCGTATTTCATGGCTATAGCAAGTCCCAGTCCAAGATCATTTAAACTGTTCAGCCACAAGCAGAAAACGGTAGAAGTCATGGTAAGTTAGGGTTAGCGTACACTGTCATTTATACAGGGAGTGCAGAATTATTAGGCAAGTTGTATTTTTGAGGAATAATGTTATTATTGAACACCAACCATGTTCTCAATGAACCCAAAAAACTCATTAATATCAAAGCTGAATGTTTTTGGAAGTAGTTTTTAGTTTGTTTTTAGTTTTAGCTATTTTAGGGGGATATCTGTGTGTGCAGGTGACTATTACTGTGCATAATTATTAGGCAACTTAACAAAAAACAAATATATACCCATTTCAATTATTTATTTTTACCAGTGAAACCAATATAACATCTCCACATTCACAAATATACATTTCTGACATTCAAAAACAAAACAAAAACAAATCAGCGACCAATATAGCCACCTTTCTTTGCAAGGACACTCAAAAGCCTGCCATCCATGGATTCTGTCAGTGTTTTGATCTGTTCACCATCAACATTGCGTGCAGCAGCAACCACAGCCTCCCAGACACTGTTCAGAGAGGTGTACTGTTTTCCCTCCTTGTAAATCTCACATTTGATGATGGACCACAGGTTCTCAATGGGGTTCAGATCAGGTGAACAAGGTGGCCATGTCATTAGTTTTTCTTCTTTCATACCCTTTCTTGCCAGCCACGCTGTGGAGTACTTGGACACATGTGATGGAGCATTGTCCTGCATGAAAAGCATGTTTTTCTTGAAGGATGCAGACTTCTTCCTGTACCACTGCTTGAAGGTGTCTTCCAGAAACTGGCAGTAGGACTGGGAGCTGAGCTTGACTCCATCCTCAACCCGAAAAGGCCCCACAAGCTCATCTTTGATGATACCAGCCCAAACCAGTACTCCACCTCCACCTTGCTGGCGTCTGAGTCGGACTGGAGCTCTCTGCCCTTTACCAATCCAGCCACGGGCCCATCCATCTGGCCCATCAAGACTCACTCTCATTTCATCAGTCCATAAAACCTTAGAAAAACCAGTCTTGAGATATTTCTTGGCCCAGTCTTGACGTTTCAGCTTGTGTGTCTTGTTCAGTGGTGGTCGTCTTTCAGCCTTTCTTACCTTGGCCATGTCTCTGAGTATTGCACACCTTGTGCTTTTGGGCACTCCAGTGATGTTGCAGCTCTGAAATATGGCCAAACTGGTGGCAAGTGGCATCTTGGCAGCTGCACGCTTGACTTTTCTCAGTTCATGGGCAGTTATTTGGCGCCTTGGTTTTTCCACACGCTTCTTGCGACCCTGTTGACTATTTTGAATGAAACGCTTGATTGTTCGATGATCACGCTTCAGAAGCTTTGCAATTATGAGACTGCTGCATCCCTCTGCAAGATATCTCACTATTTTTGACTTTTCTGAGCCTGTCAAGTCCTTCTTTTGACCCATTTTGCCAAAGGAAAGGCCGTTGCCTAATAATTATGCACACCTGATATAGGGTGTTGATGTCATTAGACCACACCCCTTCTCATTACAGAGATGCACATCACCTAATATGCTTAATTGGTAGTAGGCTTTCAAGCCTATACAGCTTGGAGTAAGACAACATGCATGAAGAGGATGATGTGGACAAAATACTCATTTGCCTAATAATTCTGCACTCCCTGTATATGTGATGAATTTTTCTTAACCATCCTTACCTTTCACAGCTTATCTGGTTTGGCTCTGTTATGTCACTGAGGCTGCTGGTGACATCGTTAATGGGAAAGAGCCCTCCGAGCATAATGTCCCCAGACAAACTGAAGAGGTTGGTAGAAATGTTGTTGACCCATTCAGGCAAACTCTCACTGCAGCGCAGTGTAAAGAAACAGCACAAAACCAGCAGAGTGAAACGTGAAGCCATGATCCCAATAAGTGTTAGACTGAAGGCACAGTACTGACATTACTGTATTTTCTTGTCAGAGCATCATGACAGATGGTTTTATGCAAATTCACCCATAAGTCCATATGCCCTCCCTCGCCTGTCTGACCAAACCTGACAGTTTAGGAAGAGCAAATTGCAAATAAAAACAAATACATGTGTAGTATGACCTGATATGAATCTTTTCATACAATCTTTTTAGAAATTTTTTTTTTGATGATGTTAAAAAGACTCTAATGATTTTCACACGGTTAAGATATTGCATTTAATTGTCACGCTCCTAGATGAAAAGACTCACCATAGAGACACTATGTTATTACTCTATGTTAGCGTGTATGCTGCATCAGCGGTGTTCATCTTTCATGACATTTTCATTACATTTGTTTGTGGTTTGGAATTTGTCTTTTTTTCTTTGTGGATTTTTCCTTTTTTTTTTGGTGTATCAGTCTTTCATGAGATGAGCACACACAGTAAACCCCTGTGTGTGTCAACTTACTGAGATGTTATCACAGCAACACCTTGCATGTCCAATGTTATGTTAAGTTGGTTACTTTTGGTCATTTACGTGAAAATATATAGTGACAAACCCAAGAGGCCACAAAAACTACTCACATGTTTAAAGTTTGTGTGATGTTGAACATTACATTATTATCTGTTTTTGTTCATTTTTTAAAAAAATTTTTACCTCACTGTTGGCTTTGCATGTGTATTTGCATGTAATGTTGCACAAAGCAGGTTCATGCAAAGGTTATTTAAATAAACCTACAGCAGACATATAAGTAAGCTCTTTTAAATGTTCATTTAAAAATATCCTGTACAAACTTTGAAGGTTTTGTTCATAGTTCAGTTGCCTTTAAAAAAATATTACAGGTCCAGTTTATCTGTATTTTAAAAATATTTGGTAACATATTTTTAAAAAACATATGGCCATTCCTGTTTTAACGTGCATGTATCCCATAAAAGATCTGTAACTTCTATGAACTACACTGCAAATGTGTAAAGAGACATTTTGCAAGCTTGAGTAAAAGTTTTACACACCACATATTTTCAGTTGATAATTGGCTGACTGGTATTTGTACCAACAAACAGCATAAAAACTTACAATGTACTTGATTTGCATCCTTGAGTTTCTACAGAAAGGAGGTGTGGATTCACATGAAGCCAAAGTGAACTGACAGGCTAAGTGTTGTTTTCTTTAGAGTGCATGTTATTTGGTAAAACTGGAATCAATATTAAGACACTGAGCTAAAAACAAGCCCAACTAAGTCATTATATTATTAACTAATCAACATTAATAAATAAATAAACTTGGCTTGCTTCAAGTTTATTTTCTTTCCTGGAGTTATTAACACAAGGCCTTGAATTGTTCTCAAATGTGTTCATGGACCACAAACAGTTTAGGTTAGGCTAAAGTAAGCCAGACCTGTTAAACCCTTCCATAATAATCAGCTTTAAGAAAGCATTTCCTGTCCTTTCTCTTTCTTGTAGTGTAAACGAGTAGCAGTACTGTGAAAAAGCCATCCCTCTTTTCATTATGTTGAAATAGGTGCAGTGACTTGTTAAAAATTTGCAAACATAAACATAAATACAGGATATAAGGCAAAAGCACAGTTTGTATTCTTCATAGAGGATGAGTTATTCAAAGCTCTTCTTTGAATATTAGCATTGCATTTTTTCCATCCTCTGTAAAGATACCACACTCCTTCAATAATGTTGAGGTCCAGGATATTGGAAGGTCAATCCATAACTGATATTGTGCATTTTCCATCCAGTATTTGGGATCATTGTCATGCTGAAAAGTGAAGCTGTTGGCAATGGAACGAGAGGACTAAAAATCTGATTGTGCTTTGTTGTGTTTATAATTCCATCTATTTTGACAAGCTCTTGTACCTCTCTGGACAATCTCTGATGACGATTTGAAATAAAATTTTCAAATTTGGACTCATCACTCTATGAGACCTGTTTCCACTGAAACAGTGGAACAGACACTGTTCATCTACTATAGAAACTTTTTTTTCTTGCCACGTATTAACAGAAGTAGCCAAGGACCTGAAGATACAATTTAAAATTGGCTCTTTTATAGCTTATCTTGTGGACTTGTGGACACAAAACTGGTTAAAAAAAGATCCCTCTGAAAATGGTCAGGTTCAAGGACCGGACTGAAAACGAGTGAGGCAGCAAATTTACAAAGAAAAATTTTGAAAGGCCTTCAGAAAACCTGGAGAACTATTGTTTAAGACCATTTAAAACATTATGAGAAACTCTGGCTCCCTGGAAGCAAAATATAAAGCAATGAGTTGTGCTTGAGACTTTTGGACAGCTCTGTATTTTGTAAAATGATTACTTTTAATGAACCATCTATTTAAGTTTACTGGCTGATAATGAAAAGTCTGTTTTAATATTTCTGCGGTATTTCACAATCAACAAATCTGCTGTTGTTCTGGGTGCTTTTATATTGCACACATCAAAGCCCAAAACCTTCACATATAGTTAGTTTGAATTCTATCTGATTTGAGCAATTTGTTTTGAAAATCTTAATAGAAATTTTGAGTTTCTCTTCTATTTTTACACCTTGTGAAGTGATCATTGTGTCAGATTTAACCCTGTGGTTGTCTGATTCAGGCCTGTAGACTGTGTGTTTGCTGTTAGCCTTTTTTTCTCTTCTATATAGGGCTGCTCAATTAATCGAATTTTAATCACGATTACGATCTGGGCTTTCAACGATCATTAAAAATGACTGAGCCGATTATTAGCCCCTCCCTCGTGCTTTACTCTCGCGCTGCTCCGTGTGGCAAATCGAGCGCACCTCTCTGCATTTCGAACAGGTGTCACAACAATTAAGAGGACCCAAGGGAAGCTCGGAAAGCTAAGCAGAAGTTATTTGGAGAGGAGAGTGACTGCCGTTGGTTGAAAAGAGAGGTAAAAAAAAACAAAAAAAACTTCTGTGGTGTGGAAACATTATGGGTTCGTGGAGTCAGACGTGGATCAAGTAGACATAGTGTGTAAACTTTGCTACAGTGTCGTAGCTGCACCACAGAGCAACACTGCAAAGTTCACGAAACATAGATGTTTACATTTTTCATTTATTTTTTATATTGCAAACATTTGCACTGTTATCAGTATTTGCACACTATTTTATATTATTTTTTAAAGTCATTATTCAATACATTGTTATTGTTAACCCTTTAAATCCCTGTAGAACCAGAAACGCGTAAGCTAGCGCAATAATTTGTTTTGGGGAGGAGTTGTACTTACATCTTATGCCATCAGCTTGTCCTCGGTCACGGTTTCCTTCCACGTAAAGCTTTACAAAAATTGCATAAAAAGCACTTGCAGGAAAAAAAACATAATATTCCAGAAACAGGCGTTGCCGATCTGATCAGCTGTTCGTAACACTTCCCACAATGAAAAAGAGGTCAACCCGAACTACCGCATGTCCACCATTTCCTGTCTGAAACCGGAAGTGACGTCATTTTCGCGGAAAATGTAGTTTTTTTTACTTGTAGGCCTTAAAAGCCTATACTGGTGTTTTTATAAGTCATGTTTACTTTTCTGAATAGTTTCTGGGATGCTTAGAACTCGAATTGCACTGCTGGAAATAGTTTATTTTGATGCACATGCTGTTTTCTTTGCAAATTTGCATCATAGGATTGTTTTTTGTTTTTCCTCCAGTACATAAAAAATGCTATATCTCCAAAATAAAACTATGAAGACACTCAAAATAAATTTCCTATTGTTGTAAACTATTTTTTGCAACTTTTTTGTATTTAAAGTTTTGAGGGATAAACCTCTTCAATTCAATTCAATTCAATTTTTTTATATTTATTGCACTTTTTGTAATTAATGTAATTACTATGGACTTAATGCATACATATTATTAAATAGGGGTGCAACGATACTCGTATTGATATTGAACCGTTCGATACAGTGCTTTCGGTTCGGTACGCATATGTATCGAACAATACAAAATTTGTAATTTATTTTATCAACTGGCACGGTGGTTAGCACTGTTGCCGCACAGCAAGAAGGTCCTGAGTTCAATTCCAACATCAGGCTGGGGTCTTTCTGTGTGGAGTTTGGATGTTCTCCCCGTGTTTGCGTGGGTTCTCTCCGGGTACTCCGGCTTCCTCCCACCATCCAAAGACATGCAGCTTGTGGGGATAGGTTAATTGGATAATCCAAATTGCCACTAGGTGTGAATGTGCGAATGAATGTGAGTGCGAATGGTTGTCTGTCCCTGTGTGTTGGCCCTGCGACAGACTGACGACCTGTCCAGGGTGTACCCTGCCTCTCGCCCTATGACAGCTGGGATGGGCTCCAGCGCCCCCCGCGACCCTGAAAAGGATAAGCAGAAGCGAATGGATGGATGGATGGATTTTATCAACTTTCCTTCTGACGATGCTGTCTGTGTTGAGTGCTCAGTGAATCTGCGTTCGACTACTCTATGTTCGACTACTACACTGTCGAGCGCAGATCCACTGAGCGTTCAACACAGACAGCATTGTCAGAAGGAAGAGCGCAGGGCAAGCTAGCGAGACAGAAGTTAAGCTCTCATTGCAACATGGCAAATTGAACCTCCCCCACCATCATTCAGATCTGGCGTTTGGAATTATTTTGCTTTTCATGTGACGTATGACCCTGAAGGTAAGCGCGTCATGGACTAAAGTAAAACAGTATGTTGGATGTGCCACGCAATGCTCAATTACATGGGTGGAAACTAGTGTTTTAGCGCAGTTAGCTCGTTAACGTGTTGGCCGTCTAGCCCCACGCACAGGGCGATCAGGGGTAGCTCATTAACGGAGATTTGCCGTGTTGTGGCGTTAACGTCATTTCAACGGGCTCCTACCTCAAAGCACAGTGTTCTGTTGATCTTATGTGCTGCACAATAATGTTTAACATTTAGTATTTACTGTCATATTCCCATATATCATTGTGATGTTGTTTATTCTATTACTCTTGTTCTCTTCTGCTTGCTTTCTTTTTTCTTTCTCAGCAGGTGATCCAGGTGATTGATATATGCATTTTTTTTTCTCTGCCCGTTCTGTTGGTTTTTGTCTTTTGCCCTTCTCCCCCGTCCCTCTTCTCAGCTGTTTCTCTTTCCCTCTTTCTTTCTCCCCTTCTTTCCCCCAGTCAAGTCTGTCCCGTATTCAGTAAGTGAAAATAAAATAAACAATAAAAGGTGAATCAAATGGACCATTACGGCAAGGCTGGGATGGTCAGTTTGGTAAAGTAAATCCGTTGGGCATCTTTCTTTGCCTTTAGACAACAATTCTGAGGGCAAAAGAGCCAAACGGGACAGGCCAAAAAAAACAAAAACAAAAAAAACCCAAAAAAAAACCCCCGTCATTTCAACGAGATTAACGCTGACAGCACTAGTGGGAACACAACGAATATGACTGCACATTTACGCTGACATCATCCTAGTGCAAAGACAAGTGGAAGCAGACAAAAACAACAAGCATGCATGCTACAAACTTTACCCGAGTCATTTAGACAGCCGTTAGCACATGATTTTCCTTATGGGGACCTGATATGTTTAATATTGTGGCGAGCTCAGACAACAAGAAGACGGAGGTGTCGTTTGGTCTTGCTTCCCATGAGCTAGCCAGGGAGCACAGCCGTTTATTGACATCTGGAAAAATAAATGTCAATGCTTTTGCATTCTTTCAGAAATGTAGCTGGGTAATTATGTCATTGGCATCGGTGAGCCACTGTCAATATGTGACATATTGAAATCGCGTTTGAATTTGCGCTTGTTTTTTGCTTTCACTTTGCAAATGTCCAGGTGCCTTCTTTTGGCGCACCGGCCGGTCACAACCGGCAGGGAAAAGTCACTCGGGTCAGAACATGGGGTGCCACCATCATCCCACTTCTGACACCAATGTGGCGAGCTCAGACAAGGAGTAGTCGGAGGTGTCGTTTGGTCTTGCTTCCCGTGAGCTAGCCAGGGAGCACAGCCGTTTATTGAAATCGCGTTTGAATTTGCGCTTGTTTTTTGCGCTTGTTTTTTGCTTTCACTTTGCAATCGCGCGAACTGTGTATAGAGAGCGACAGCACTGATTGGTGAGTGATGATAATTTGCGCACCAATTCCTCTGACATCGTCTTATTAATCGTTAGTTTACTATGCAAACATGACAAGTGAAATCTCCCGCAGCAAGCTTAAACATATGAGAGGTTGATCGCGCAGAGAATCGCTGACCCTTGTGTGTGTGTGTGTGTGTGTGTGTGTGTGTGTGTGTGTGTGTGTAAAGGCAGCAGGATATATATTTTAGTTCTGCTGAGCCAAATAAGACAGGTCAGGGTGAAGAAGTGACAGCCAAAGAAAAGCTTACCACAAAACAGAAAAGTTATGACAAATCAGACTATAAGGCAAAAAGAAAGTGCAGCTTTATAGTTTCATGGACAAAAGAATTTCTGTGGCTGCAATATGACGAGCTATATAACCGGGGCTGCACATAAGTGGTCCGCAGCTGCGCATTCGCTGTCAAAAAAAACCAAAAAAACGCGCACAAGATATGAAGTTGCAACGCGTGTTTGCATACATAAGATTTTCTGGAGGAGGACAGACATTTGTTTAGAACTCTTAAAGATGTCGAAGAAGCTCCTTTAAGCAATTAGTTGGTGTTCCTCCACCTCCAAAGAAATGTCAGAAGGAGTCCGAACCACAAAAGAAGCGCGTATTCTCGGAAAAGTGGTTGCAGGGGGTGAGCTGGCTTCAAACAAATGATGAACGCACAGAGATGTGGTGCGGAATGTGCCGTGAAAATCCCACTCTAGCGGACAAAAACAGTGCTTTTTATATGGACGCAAACGCGCGTTGCAACTTCTTATCTGGTGCGCGTCTTTTATTTTGACAGCGAATGCGCACATGCGGACCACTTATGTGCACCTGTGTAAATAACATAATGTTCTGCCGGGTGTGTTGTTGGTTTTCTCTCGATTTCTGAGTCGACAAGCGCCTTTGTTACTGGGACCAGTCATTTTAAGAAAGGCCCCCATTAGAACCCATGAGAAATGCAAGAAATGCATTATTGCTCAGTCTGCAATATCTTTCCCAGAACAAACACCAATTGCAAATAACATACTAAAATTAAACCTGAAAAATCTGTTTAGAACAGCGTACTATGTTGCAAAGAGTGAACTACCACTGGCAAAATTTAGCCGTCTTTGCAAACTTCAAAAAGCAAATGGCCTAGATCTTGGTTCCACTTGCCTCTCACCCGTGACTTCAGTGGAAATTTCAGGATCTGACACAGACTGATTCATGTCCTACACAGTTCTTACAAGTTCATAGAAATTTCTGTTCAATTAGAACCAAGTATTTGAGTTGATGATTGTAATTTTTATACAATGTTGTAATTTGTTTTTCAACAATTTTTTGATTAATGTTTTGTTTCCTTTACAATATTATACTTTAATGTATAATATTGTAAAGGAAACAAAACATCAATCAAAAAATTGCTCTCTTTTTTATTCGGGCTACTTACATTTATTTTGGGCTACCAAAAACTGAAGAGTCCCTGCCCAAAGGGCTACCAGGGATTTTGAAATTTTGAGAGCCCTGAGATATATTTATTTTTTTAATTACTTTTGTTTCAGCAACATTAAATTTAAAAGCTGTACTTTTGAGTTAAAATATATATTTATAATTTTAATAAATGACAAATTAAAAAGGCATGAACATTTTTTTTGTATCGAAAAAATATCGAACCGTGACACCAAAGTACCGAACCGAACCTGAATTTTGTGTATCGTTGCACCCCTATTATTAAAATATGGGCTATAACAGTTGTATTGATGTATAGCAACTTGAAATGCTCCCAAAAATGGCACTACAACATGTAAAAAAAATATATATTTATATATATATATATATATATAAGCTCTGGCGGACTTGGTTCTATGGTAGGTCTTAAAGGGTTAAATAAATATCGTCAAATAATCGAGATCTCAATTTCAGTGAAAATAATCGTGATTATCATTTTTGCCATAATCGCGCAGCCCTACTTCTATATACCAAACAAATATTTACTCATGTAATCATTTGCCCTTTCAAATATCTTAAAATAACCAATTGTTCAATTGCTGTTTGTTATGGGTTTGGTCACAAAAGTCCTGAAGTATTTTTAACAGGAAAATATTCCAACATCCTTTTTATCTTATTTTAATGTTAACCCCCTTCTGTATTCTCAACTATCTTTTTTACATTGCCATAAAGTCTGTACTATAAACAAGGAAGCATTTGAGAATGTGAGAGAAGGCAAAAATGAAAGGGAAACAGATTTGTAGTATAATACTATAAGGAAGAGTTTCGTTTTTTTTCTCTTTGATGTCTGCATATTCACTTTATGAAAAAATCCTCAAGAGAAGCAGTGGAGGAAGTGGTTTCCAATTTGCCCTACTACTAAAACCATTTTTCAAAATCACATTCCCATTTGATTAGACACTAAACAGGGCACAGAAAGCCACATCAGAATCAGAATCAGAATCAGAATACTTTATTGATCCCTGGGGGAAATTATTATTTTTTTGTTACAGTGCTCCATTTTAAACCAACATTAAGACAAGACAGACAATACGCTAACTAAGAATAGTACAATATATACATATATACAGTGGGGCAAAAAAGTATTTAGTCAGCCACCGATTGTGCAAGTTCCCCCACTTAAAATGATGACAGAGGTCAGTAATTTGCACCAGAGGTACACTTCAACTGTGAGAGACAGAATGTGAAAAAAAAATCCATGAATCCACATGGTAGGATTTGTAAAGGATGTATTCGTAAATTAGGGTGGAAAATAAGTATTTGGTCACCTCAAACAAGGAAAATCTCTGGCTCTCACAGACCTGTAACGTCTTCTGTAAGAAGCTTTTCTGTCCCCCACTCGTTACCTGTATGAATGGCACCTGTTTGAACTCATCATCTGTATAAAAGACACCTGTCCACAGCCTCAAACAGTCAGACTCCAAACTCCGCCATGGCCAAGACCAAAGAGCTTTCGAAGGACACCAGGAAAAGTATTGTAGACCTGCACCAGACTGGGAAGAGTGAATCTACAATAGGCAAGCAGCTTGGTGTGAAAAAATCAACTGTGGGAGCAATCATCAGAAAATGGAAGACATACAAGACCACTGATAATCTCCCTCGATCTGGGGCTCCACGCAAGATCTCATCCCGTGGGGTCAAAATGATCATGAGAACGGTGAGCAAAGATCCCAGAACCACACGGGGGGACCTGGTGAATGACCTGCAGAGAGCTGGGACCAAAGTAACAAAGGTCACCATCAGTAACACACTACAACGGCAGGGAATCAAATCCCGCAGTGCCAGACGTGTTCCGCTGCTGAAGCCAGTGCATGTCCAGGCCCGTCTGAAGTTTGCCAGAGAGCACATGGATGATACAGCAGAGGATTGGGAGAATGTCATGTGGTCAGATGAAACCAAAGTAGAACTTTTTGGTATAAACTCAACTCGTCGTGTTTGGAGGAAGAAGAATACTGAGTTGCATCCCAAGAACACCATACCTACTGTGAAGCATGGGGGTGGAAACATCATGCTATGGGGCTGTTTTTCTGCCAAGGGGACAGGACGACTGATCCGTGTTAAGGACAGAATGAATGGGGCCATGTATCGTGAGATTTTGAGCCAAAACCTCCTTCCATCAGTGAGAACTTTGAAGATGAAACAAGGCTGGGTCTTCCAACATGACAATGATCCAAAACACACCGCCCGGGCAACAAAGGAGTGGCTCCGTAAGAAGCATTTGAAAGTCCTGGAGTGGCCTAGCCAGTCTCCAGACCTCAACCCCATAGAAAATCTGTGGCGGGAGTTGAAAGTCCGTGTTGCTCGGCGACAGCCCCAAAACATCACTGCTCTCGAGAAGATCTGCATGGAGGAATGGGCCAAAATACCAGCTACTGTGTGTGCAAACCTGGTAAAGACCTATAGTAAACGTTTGACCTCTGTTATTGCCAACAAAGGTTATGTTACAAAGTATTGAGTTGTATTTTTGTTATTGACCAAATACTTATTTTCCACCCTGATTTACGAATAAATTCTTTACAAATCCTACCATGTGGATTCATGGATTTTTTTTTCACATTCTGATTCTCACAGTTGAAGTGTACCTCTGGTGCAAATTACTGACCTCTGTCATCATTTTAGGTGGGGGAACTTGCACAATCGGTGGCTGACTAAATACTTTTTTGCCCCACTGTATACATACATACATACATAAGTCACTTATAAATAAATAGTTGGAAAAGAAACATGTGTAGCTGTAGCAGCAAACAGTGTGTTAAGTGGATGCGTTGTACAGGGAGATGGCCACAGGCAGGAATGATTTCCTGTGTCGTTCAGTGGTGCTTTTCGGTAATCTCAGTCTCTCACTGAACGAGCTCCTGTGACTGACCAACATGTCATGGAATGGGTGGGAGGTGTTATCCAACATTGTCTTTATCTTGGACAGCATCCGCCTCTCCGACACCACCTTGAGGGAGTCCAGCTCCATCCCCACAACATTGCTGGCCTTACGGATCAGTTTATTAAGTCTGTTGGCATCTGTCGCAGATGCCAACAGACACATAGAGACACTGCAATAATATTTCAAATTGAATAAGGTGAAATTTGGTTTTTGGCCACTTATAGAAAACTGTAGTAATTTTGCTCTGCAGGATAACACATTAAGGATTTCTTCAGCATTACAAACTGAAACATTTACAGCCCACTGCTTAGGTTCTTGCATTATATGCAGATCAAACGTCACCATTTTTTGTTGTGTACACTTATCTTTTGACCTGAACAGGCCTGATTTGAAGACGTTTCAGTTACAGGAAGTCATTGTTCAAGAACATAAAGGAGGAGTTTTGCTGCCTATCTTGTTTGTCATCTTGACGTAAGAAGAGCAATGATGAAATGTTTTCTTTAGTGCAGCCTGTCTGCGCCTGTCTGCTAACCTTCACTCTTTTAACACAAGCTGGCATTCAAACTTTTATCCTTCCTGCGAATCGTCAGGATCACTTTATTTGCAGAAACATTTAAAGATGCTTACATGTCTCTGACTGGATCTTGTGTGAGGGCGGGTTCAGTGTTTCTGCAAGAAGCGCATGCAGATTAACATCTTGTTTATGTTTGAGCAGCTTTCTTCCTCAAGCATAAAGCATTCGTTGTGTTTTGTAGCTAAGGAAAACCTTTACTGTTGATGTGGGCCAACATCACACGTATGCAAACTGTTCCCTGTTTTATGTCAAGCACAGTACTAAGTGAGTGGGGAAGAGGAAAAAGAATACATAAAAGTCTAACAGCAACAAGGCTTCAGGAGCAGTGCCTCAATCTCATGACTTTCAGTTGTTTTTACTTGCTAATGGTTCTTCTGTGTTTATAAGAAACAATGTTCTTGTGACAAAGTAGGAACAAACTTTCTCTATGGCCAGATGCCACTAGAGGTCTGCACTGTCTCTCTAAAGATCTGCGTGATGCTAAACACTCTATACAAATATATATATGTAAATATAAAAACTATAAAGTGTGTCTTCTTGTATGCATCTCGTTTTGTGTATGCTACACCTGAATTTACATAGCTCAGCCACTAGATGTCAGATGTGTGTATTCTACTGGCTTTACCACACACACTCACAAAGTCTGCCTTGTCAGGTGGACAGAGATCTGACACTGTCTAATAAATAGAGGACAGTTATGCATTAAAAAAAAAGAAAAGTCTAAGTTGATCAAATTCAGATTAAGATGCATCGCTTTGTTGGCCATGAAGTCTAGAAGGTGTCAGCAGCTGTGTGGGCAGCAGGTACACTGTGTAGCAAGCTGCTGTTTGAACAACTGATAACAGATGGGAGTCAACCTGTTTAAATGTTGAATCTAAGAAGAAAAGTGTTTTGTCCTGGAAGTCTGACGCTACATTTCCTGTTTGTCTGTACATTTCCACGGGTGCACTGCAAAGAAGGGAACATTCTTGGACAACACTTCTGAGAAACAATCTATAAGGTGTTCTTTGCATCAGGGGAACACCATGTACATGCTGATGTGAAAAAATAGATACTTCTGAACACATTTTCTGCCCTTGTGCCAGCATTAATGCACTGTGGTTGGCAGTGATAATGTGCCAATAGTGCCATTGTGTCTGTCCCAAGTGACTGTGACTGTTGCAAAACACTGTCTGAGCTGCACTCCCTCTCATAGTGAAAGTCAGGAAAACGACTTGCTCTCCCTTGCTTCCTTTGTCCCTCCTTCCCTCGCTGTTCCCCCTCCTCTTTGCCTGCAGAGTGGCCGGATCAGCCTCACTCTCTAATCTTCATTGCTGGCTTGAGAAACACTGGGCCCGTTGTTGACATGTTGGCCTCATACCCCACAGGGGCTGACAAATTATTAGCCAGCCTCTCTGTGCAGAGTGAGGACAACCAGCTAGCCAGGGAGTCTGTGCAGCCGGGCAGCAGAATACTAAACTGTAACAGTGGACATGAGAGCTGTCCTGATCACTGATAGTAGAAGATACCTGGGGCAACGATGAGCCGCCGCCTGTTGTATGACTGCAGGGGCAATTGGTCAGGACTGAACCATATGTGGTGTCGCAATCCAAACACGCACATGCAGTGCTTTTACCTCACCTTGAAGAGTTAAATAAAGGATTCATCCTCCCCCATGTCAGCAGTAAAACTTGTTCTTCTTCGTGTCTTTAGGCTGTGTGTAAGCGTCTGCGTGCGTGTGCACCTTGTTGTGTTGCAACCTCTATTTGTACATAGATCCACATGTGCAGTGATACAGTATATAAACAAAGAAACATATTCGTGTGTATTGTTTTATTACATTTACAACCAGTTGACGGCAAGATTTGCCTAGTTAAGTATTATGCAAATACTTAATACTTCAAAAGCTACCACACTGTTCTGTGGAGGTTTATCATCTAGGTACAGCCTACAGGAGTAGCTTCATAAAAATCAAGAAAAACTACACACAATTTAACTCAGTTCTTAGAATTGGGTTAGCCCTGTCCAAATTCAGAGTGCAAACAGCGGAACAACAGTGTTTGCACTCTAAACTTACTTACCTTCAGGTCAAGGCAAAAAGGTCTTTTCATGCTTGGTGCGGAAAACTATTTCCAATAAGGCACAACAGCGTTTGGGTGCATTTCTGGATCATGACTGATTTACGACAGCCTGTGGGGCTGAAGCAGTTTATGAGTTTGTTGAATTATAAGAGTACACAGAAAAATTGTTACATCACATGTTAGGAGCTTGTAGTGAGTTACGAAATGAAAAAAGGCATTGCCAAACAGCTGATTTGAATATCCGACACACAAAAAATGCGTTTCTATTTTATGTGTTGGGAATACTGTGAAGGGCAGAAAGTCAAAGAGACATCACCTGAACAACTGTTCGGTTATCTATCTGTTTGTCCACATGTACGATGTTGTCACAGCTGTGCAAACTCTGGTGACATTATGGACCAAAGCAATGAAGAACAGTACAGCTTGTCTGACCTGTGCTGTACAAACAATTCCAGATCTGCACACAGCTACAGCTGGCCATGTGGGCATATTGCATTTTTACATTTTTACTCTGTGGGCTGTGTTTGGTTGAGAAATATCTTTCTTTTTTCTTCTTCACACATCACACTGTTGTACATCATAATGTTTCACTTTACGAATTTCAAATAAACATTCAAAATCAGAAGGCGCTTCATTATCTGATTTGATGTGTGTCATGTTTCACTGTGTGTGCCTAAGTTTATGCGTGTGTGTGTGTGTCTCTGTGGTGTCACGTTACACTCCAAAGCTAACTGATAGGTCTAATCTGTCATCCTACAGTCTGTGACTCATTTGATGAGTTATCTGTAATCTTTCTGTTCCCCTCCTGTGGTTTTAACCTGCTGGAACTGGTGATATGAGCTATTTCCTCCAGTAAAATAAAAGCAGAAGGACATTCAAAGAGCAAAGGAACATCAAGGCCCTACGTTGCAATGTCAAGGAAAGTGGTCTAGATCTGTCCCAGAATGTAATAGCTTTTTTTTACTGCCCATATCCCATAGCTCCAATAAAATTTGCTTTGCTAGTTTTTATATCATGCTGACAAACGGGCAGCCTGCCTCATGTCACTCTCAGGACGGCTGTTCAATACTGAAAATGGTTTGTGGTGGAATGATTTTTGGAGTGGGGATAAAAGTGTCCAAATATATTAAAGTGATCTTTTTATCAATGCCATGACAATTTGAAAACAATATGAACACATGAAAGGATGAATTACCACATGAATGTAAATACCTCTTCCTTTATAGAGCATTATAGCAAGCTTTCAGCTCTTTGTCAGCTCTTTGTCTAGCTGTCTAGCTGTGTCGTTGTTTTGAAAGGCACATGTATTCCTAGAAAAAACCAGTAACCCCTGTGTTCACTACCTGCTTGACAACAAATCGCAACCAGGATTAGTTCTAGCTGGTGAACATAATGGCACAATTACTTGCTAAAATAGCAGATATGCTGCAGAAATTGGTTGATTCTGAGAATGGGCGTTATATAGATTGAACTTTAGTCCATCAGGAGGGCAGCTTTTTGTTCATTGCTGCTCCACAAATTTAAAAAACAAGATAAAAGGTGTAGCCTCCATGATGTAAAACTGATTATTCTTGAGCAAATTAAACTAGAGTACATCTGCGATAATCAAATACAGGTTCTAATCTTTCCTAAGAGGAATCAGTGGCAAGAATCAAGAGATGGTCCATGCAGGAGGCACGGCCACTCACAACAATGACAGTGTTTTCATATGATGGAATCTCATAAAGGTTTAGACTCCCCTTCATTCATTCGAGCCTCATTTCAAGTGAAGTAGCCTGTTTGTGAGCAGCTGGAAAAACATCCGACGAGTAGGCGGCTGTATCTGTACACTAAGAAATTGGGATGAAACACTCGGAAGTTAGAATCAGGGCGTACGCAGGTACTATGGAATTTTACCAGATCAAACTTATGTAAGAGGCTCATCTAGCAGAGGATACCAGTCATTCACTGAGTCAGACAGAGAACGAAAAAGAAAGGAGAGCGGTAGCCGAGGCATTAACAGAAGGTAATGGTGTCAGACAGCAGTACTCAAATGCAGAAGGCAAATGGTGTTTATGGGAAGATAAATGAGGGGGAATGAAAGCTCGGGATGTCTGGTGCCTGAGGCTCTGTCTTGACTGCATGAGTCCTGTTGCTCTTAAGTCCTCTAATTCAGTTCTCTCCCTGTCATTGTTGAACCTTTTCACTCTGCATTTCCATCCGACGTGTGAGTCACGCACCAAGGTTGTCAGTCATCAGATGATTTGATGTGGCTTTATTAAAAAGAGGTGCGTCTGTCCCTCTGACTCAATAATTGCTTCCTTCTGAAGACAGACAGAGATCAGCATCTGCTGCGAGGAAGGCAGAGGAGGAGGAGGCGGAAGGGGTGAGAAGGGTGGCTGCTTGTTTTAGAAACATACCAGCTGCCACAGTCTGACCCTCTGGGTGTCTGTCTTCCTCAGCACAGGTTAGGGGCTGCCTTATGCAACCACACCACATGCCCACTCATGTCCAGGGACTCCTGCTCTGTCTCCACTCATGCTTCTCAACACACTGAGGCATGATGACATGAGTCACTGAGCTTGTGCTTTTTATTGTAGTTTGCTGCTAAAAAACCCTCAGTTTTCATTCTTAAAACAGTGAAATAAAGTGATAATGCTATACACCTGAAGGAATTAGAGTGGGAAAATGTATGTTCTTCCACTGATTTCAGTGGTTTTCTGAGAATACCGCAAAATAAATTAAATTAGATAAATTCAAAAAAACGACATCTGAGTTTTGTCATTTCTTTACAGGACATGAAAGAACAGCATCTGTATTTGAACTGAAACGTGGGCTGCGAGTTAGGTGCTGACTAGTAGGTAGTGTTAACCTGGGAAACTGTTTAGCAAGAGCAACCTCCACCATCACGCCAAAATTTTCCAGCCATCACTGATGAGCATGAAGGCTTTAATTCAGTATTTTCAGCTGCTCATTAAGGCAGCCTGACATTGTATCAATATTTATATTCCTTTTAGCGCAGACAGCCCAAGGGAGGGCATGTGTATGAGAGGAAAGAATGAGAAAGAACAGATTAAGAAGAATAAGAATCTAGAAATGGGTCAGATTGGGGATAAAGTTCAGGTGGTAGATTTACTCTGTCAGAGAGATTAGTCTATTATGAGGGCCAGTTGTATTACTTTGACCACTAAGCTGAGTTTTTTCCACACTCTGGGACCAGGCTGCAAATAGCACCCTGACATGAAGTCACATTTATGTTGGCAAATCTCAGGAAATTGGATAGCAAACAGAACTCATTCAGTGGAAACAGAGTTTGGATTCAGAATAGGTGTGTCCACCTTTAAGCACTGCTGTAACAATATTAATTACTGTCACTTTATTGGATCTGTTCCCTTTTATTAAGTCTGTCTAAAAATAATACTCGCCTTCTTCTTTAAAATATACACAATGAAAAAATAATGCCACTGTAATTGTTCCTGCTCACTGGCCGTGCAAAGGGATGTCTTCACTAGAAGTGACATTGGAGTTTTGAATGTAATGTCCCTCATTGAAAGAGACAGGGTACCATAGCTCAGCTCTTGTTTTGTGCAAAAATGCATTCTGCTGTTTTGCTAAAGCTAAAATCAGCTCCCGGATGTCCGAGTTAGTCTAAATAAGTTAATATCTTAAAAGATGTAGAGTCATTTGAGTCTGAAATAGTGTTACCAAAAAAAAACAAACAAACACTCTGTAAGATACCCATGAGGATCCTTTTGTGCTGCACAGAATGAGGACAATAGAGCTTTTAAAGTGTCATTAATAAGGAGGGAGGTTTTGTTATTCCTGTTAGAGTAGAAATAATGACAATAAGTTTCTTTCTTTTGTTTGCTTTTTTTTGTTTTTTTTTAACCCTATTAAGTCCCAGTGCTCTCTCCATTGAATGAGCGTGAATACAAGGTTGTCTCTGATTGAACTTTCAGTTTCTGTTGCTCATCCTTTTCAAAGCTTTTTGGCTTCTCTGACAAGTCGACTCCTTTTCTTTGCCAGGTAGAGTTTACATAGTTACTCTGGCTTGTTTTTGTCTATTTCTGCTATGGCAGAAAGCTCTAGATACTGGGTAAACTGGTGCACAGAAGTACATAATGAAAGTAAAGTTATACAGGCAACCAATCCAGACGCAACTGGTGTTGCTATTTCTGAGCCACTACATTATTAACATTTCATCTTGATATTTAAAGGAAAAATCTTGTTCTGTTAAGATGAGAAGAAGGCATTTTATGTTTGTGCTGTTTAAGACTGAACTGTAAGACTGAACCTTCTTCTTAAAGCTACCCTTGCCTTGCCCTCCTCTCTCAAATACAAACTTGGCATATTGTTAAATAATCGGTATCACTTCATCTGTGTCGTGGGAGTAAAATTGGAAACACGTATGGTGAGGTCTTGGAAACTCCTCTTAGAAATAACAAACTAGTTTGTGTTTGAAGGACCTCTTTGCTACAGGTTACAGCCCAGGCTGCTGCACAAAATTCTTGCACGACAAACTACAAACCAAAAAAAGTACGACGGTTTGCAAACCGTGAGAAAGAGTGCTGCCGTGCTATGCTCAGTGAACAACACTATTGATGCAAGTCTGTTTCAAAATCATGGTTTAAAAAAAACACACACACCTGACATGTGTTACTTACTCTGTGTAGCCTGTATTTTATTTGGATAGATGACTTAGTTTGTGCTCTTAAGACACGGCTTTTGCGTCACTCTGGTGAACTTACAGGAAAATCCACATTGCATTACTCCAGGCAAGTGACAATACCAGTCATCACCATTATCATGCACTGGCAATAGCTGTCTAAATGAGAAACTAGCACTGTGATACACAGATGGGCTCCGGGTTGTACTGAAGCCCCTGGACTCTGTTTAAACTCTCCCAGCCTAAAGTAGGTATAATGTACTGTAGGTCTTCAGAGAGACCTTTATGTCTTCTGTTTATCTTATCTGAAGACCTGATTTAACCTCTCTGACTCTCTAATTGGATTCAACTTTAATCTGTGGCTGTTATCCACAACCATAGTAAGTGCAAACCCCCACAAGAGAGATCACTCACATCCCTAGCCTGGTCTAAATCTGTCAGCATGTAAACACAGACGCTCCAGCTGCAGACCCTCCGACTGTCTCCAGTGTGATGAATGATAACCTGTGCGCTGTGGCTCCTCCTGACTGACAGTAGGCTTGCGTGTGAAGATGTATACATTAAAAAAAAAGAAAAAAAGTGGCATTAGAGGCCTTCCTTAAATTGCAAAACACCTGCATCTGACTCACAGGGTTAATCACACACTTTTACAGCACTGTTCCCCATCGAGACAAGAGAAAGAGAAATCAGTATGAAGGATATTAAGTGATTGTTTTTGCTCATTGAAGACTGATTTAAAGACATATATGAGAGGCGTTTTAATGAATCTCTGTAAACAAAGTTTATTAACACCCAACTTTTTAACTTTTACTGACTTGTGCTGACAGCATTTTCATCTCACATTTTTATGATATATTGGCAGACATGAAAAATTGTCTTGTGACTGAACAAATCCCCACAGCTGAGCTCTAAAATCCTGTGAAAAGCCTTCCCGGAAGAGTGAAGACTGCTACAGCTGCGCATTAATTGGCCAGGACTCTGAAACAAAATGTCATGCACATAAATGTTGGCATGTATAAGAATCCCATACAGTATATTATGGTGATGTTAGTACTTTTTTTGTCATCATAAGCTTTACTTAACAAAAAAAAACAACTCCTGATGGACAAAACTGTATTTACTGCCAAGCTGTCATGATAAAGCAGGCTGACAGCTTGAGCATGTGAGCAGATGACTCAGGTCAGCCCAGGATTCATACAGCTATTAGCAGCAAGACAGAGCCTGCTGTACTTTCAATGCGCACAGAGAGATGCACAGTCCTGGGTGGCTGCCAGAGGTGATCAGCGGGCCTCTTCTGCCTACCACTGCATGATCGGTGTTGGTCAGGGTGTGAGGGTGCAGGGGCACAACAGTGTGAGCCACCCAGCTATTTACCATCAGATAGCTTTCTTGGTAACTGGATAAAGCAGAGAGAAACAGAGAGAAAAGACAGAAAAAGGGACCGGTTATGCAGTATGAAAGGCAAGGTATGGGCTGCTTTCTGTAACTAAAAGCTTTGAAACTTCATATCTTTCCATTAAGATAGTAGTAATAACATGGACATACAATCTTAGAGAATGATGTGCAAGATGGACTTTCATATATGGTTTGGATATGTGTAAAGGTAAGTTATTTTGCCAGGCTGTAGAGAACAGTACACCTGTATAGTGTGCAGTATGCGTGTTGGGGCAAAGGAAAAACAGAATATTAAGGTGAATCGTGTGTGTGTGTGTGTGTGTGTGTGTGTGTGTGTGTGTGTGTGTGTGTGTGTGTGTGTGTGCGCGGAGGGTAAAGTGGATGGTTGACTCCACTGGAATGTGGCGCTGACTCAGTCCGTCTGTCAGCCACGGCCACGTTTGCTCTGTGGACTTATTCACACTCTGCGACCCTTTCAGGGGGACAGCATGTTGCCTCATGTTGGATTTCCGGCAGGACTCTTGGAATTTCAGGGAAGTTCTGGAAAATGGGAATTGTTTTTGTTAAGATTTCCCCATCCTTTTATGAATACAACATATCTATTGTTTTTATTTATGGGAGAAATATTTAAAGATCGGTGCTATGCGTCTTTTACTGTTGGTTGGACAGTTTGCATCCGGCGCATGTGTAAGATATAAGAGTGATTAAAATAGCTGCATTGAAATCCAGCTGCTTCACACAAACATCATCTCCAAAGTGATGATGGAAACACTGTCACTAGGATGTCCTTGCCTTTATAAATAGAACAGAGCTTCACTTTTTAACCAGTTGTTTGGTTTGGTTTTTACTTGATTAGCACACCACTGGCAATCCCGAGCTTCCAGAAAGCAAGGCTGCTTTTATTTTAAAACCTACTCTAAAGATTTCACTAATGTTCCTGTGATGATGTAAAGACTAGACAGTTTTTTCTTCCAGCGGGACAATGAACGAACACTGTGCTAGTTTTGTACATGAGTAATGAAACATTAACAACAAGGTAAAATTCATTGTTGCACAGACACAGAGTTTAAGACTTTAATAGCTAGCTGACACAAGTCTAGCGTTTTTTCTATACAATACATATGAGTTGTTAAAAGGACAAAGTATGACTATGAATAAGCATGAAGTTTAAAATGGTGACATTGACATGTTCCTAATATAAATTGCTATATGTTTCACACTTAACTATTATGCATGTTAGTGATAGCTATGTAGCAATGCTAAATGGTAAATTTTTAAAATGACATTTTCATTATAAATTAGCATGCATAATTGAAATAAATTTGAATTTTGTGGCAAAAATGAGCAAGTTGGGTTTCAACACTCATGTTTCACTCAATTTACCTGCATCAGACGTACTTGAACATGTAAAATGGTAAACGTTTAAATGGAAAATCACACCTTCAAAGTGGAATTGATGTCACTGATGAATAACTTGCACAGCTCATGTAATCAGAGGGAAATGAGAAAATGTTTTGTGTTACAGGCCCACAGATCCCTGGTCTCACTCTCTCCAGGAAGGCAAAGATCTGATACCCGTGTCTTCATCTGTGGGCTGATCAGACTGATCCAGCCTACTCTACATGCTGGTCAGGGAATACGATAAAACCATCACAGGGTCTTATCTTCTTCTCCTCAACTAATCTATTCAAAGAAACAGCCTGGAGGAAATACTCCTTTCTTATGCAATGTGCTTATCAAGTGTTACCTTTGAAGCTGTTTGGTTAAATTTTCATGTAAGTTTTTGCACTAGCAGTTTCTGGATTATTGAAGCAGTGAAGTGCACTTGCTTAAGTTTTGTGTTGAACTATACATTGTGAACTATTTTATAAAAGCTATTTTAAGTTTAATGATGTCTTGTCAAATTGATTACTTTTAAAATTCACTTGTTAAAAACATACTTCTGTAGTCTGTTTTTCTCTGCCTCTGGTGGAGTTCAGCTGGATTTGTTTTACCAGCCAAACTGTGTTGAATTTCTCACACTATAGTGCTGAACTGACTGCCTTCACTTCCGCTGGTGTGCTCAAGTGTCAAGTGCACAGAGACTAAATCAACCAGATAGACTTAAAATATGTCCATCTGCAATTGATCCCAAGGGATCAGTGTCCACCCCCAAGCAAACAGCAGTTTCTCATAGCACTCACTTCCACCAGCAGCCAACCAGCACTGTTGATGTGCGGACACAACCACATTAATCACGCTACTGTGTAACTTGTCCTTTTAAAGCTCTGTATATCACATACAGTGAAATACAGAGCTTTACACTCACACACACATCTACACAGCTCGTGTGTGTGTGTGTGTGTGTGTGTGTGTGTGTGTGTGTGTGTGTGTGTGTGTGTGTGTGTGTGTGTGTGTGCCTCTAGCTGTCGCCAGTACAGAACTATGTGGCAACAGTTCTCCTCTAACAGAATGTAGTTTGTGGCATGAAAGACAAACAGCTCACACACACACACACATGCACACACACACGCACACACACACACATGCACACACACAATTCAACACTACTTGAACCCTGGGGCAGAATGCCAAAGAGCTGGAGGAATGCGACCTGGTGACCTTGGCTTGCAGACTTCCACATGGAGACCGGACACTGGGATGGTGTGCATTGGAAGAGGTGTTCAGAATAGCTACGGTGTCCAGTAACTAGAGAGAGACCTTGTTTGTAAACCGTGGCCATATGACATACTCACACACAAGGCTTCTTGCATATGCACAGACATGCAGGTGATGGAAACACATGTACACATGTTTTGATGGGTGTTGGGTGATGATGGGTGACATGAAGGGGTTGGGGCAATGGGGGTGGGGGGTGGGGCATAGGTTGAAATAATTTTGCATAATTTCTCTTATACAACATTGGGTTAACCTTGCAGCCACACATTTTTCTGCTCTCATAAATCCTGACTTTCCTGTTTGACCTTTCACGTTTTTTTTCCTTTTTAATTTTCTTTCAAATCATACCGAGAGGCCAAGAGCGACTCATTAATACTTCAATCTCCAAAATCGACATTAAAACCAAATGTGAAACATTAAGACACAAAAACACTAATGCACATACTGCACATGCATACTCGGTGCAATCTTTACATATGGTTCTGCACACATCCCTAACACGACATGACGCACTCCACTCTCAGTGCCAAATAGTTGCACAATATGCTGACCTGTTTTTTTTTTTTCTTCCTCCAGCGAGTGCATGCAGTGGGGATCCAAGTCATGCATCAAAAGATGGTGAAGATAAAGCGTACCACAGCTGTCAGAAATAAATCTGACACTCTTAATAAACTAAACACTGTGTATTGTCATAGCATCACAGTAAGAGTCAGACCACTGACATATGAAGTGTCAGTTTAAATAATTTCACTCCTCATACATTTTATAGAATTAATGAACTAAATGGAAATAACTTAATCAATTTTTAAAACAATATGCTTTTATAGAGAAAGAGGAAAAAAGGAGAGAAACTGTTCAACTATATGGACGGAGGTGCTTAGTGCTATCCTTTTTTCAAAACTCTACACAGACAGGCCATTTTAAACCCCACCCTCTTTGCTCAACAAGAGGACAGAGATACATGTGACAGATCAGGTCCAACCAGTCACAGATGGCAAACCTTCATCGTTGTTCCACGATTATCTGGCAAAGTGTTTGAGTTCTCTGCAAGTCATTGTCTTTGATTTCATGATAATGCAACCAACCTTTTTTCAGTCTAGGAGTTTATTCTCCTTTTAATATGAATCAAATTAGATTCATGTCTCGTTAATAAGACAGTTCCCAGCAAAATTCATCAATCATTGTTCTAGAATCAAACGCGAGCGTCTGTAATTTCTTAATGAACTTCCTTGCAAATGTTTATGTTCATCTTGAAGGAACAATAGCGAGCTTACTGGTGTTTTAAAGGTGAGACTGCATTGTCTGAATAGATCCTATTCCCCACTTTGCACTTATTCATAAAGTACCTGGCTACTCTGACTCAGGAGACAGTCAGCTTTGAAGCTTAGGAGTCTGTCTGCAGACCTGCGTGTAGTTAGTGCCAGTAATATTGAACACACAGGTGCAGATCTTGCCTGATACAGACGGCCTGGTGCCAGTGGGTTGTAAAGCAATTATATGGCAGTAACATCCCTCCACCTATCAAACAGCTAACAAAGTAAAAAAAACAAAAAAAAAACTAACAGTGCAGAAACAAACAGCATTCAACAACCACTCCTTCCCAGTTGGCCTAAGATGATCTGCTTTAGTCAGGCAGACTCGCATGATCCACTTGACACTTGGTAGAGCTACCAATCAAACACTCAGCACTGGCATTGGCCTAATTTTGACCTTAATTATGGGAAAGGTCTTGCTGGAGACAAAGCTTTGTCAACAGCAGTGCTGAAAGTGTATATATGCAGCTGCCAGTAAATCTTAACAAAGATGGCACTGTATACTTAGGCTACCAAGAGTAAACAAGCCCAGCATGATTTATTTCTATAGCAGACTACATATCTGATTAATAGTCCCATAAGTTTACAGAAGCAAAGAGAATAAAGCTGTGCCCCGTGCTGCGCTCACAACATCTATTCAGGCCAACTACTGAGAGATGCCACTATCACCAGGGCAACAAGTAAAACAAACAATGTGTGGGTTTTGTATGCGTATGAAATACTAGACTCAAATCAGTGAGCCACACAAAATGGAGTTAGTAGGAACAGAGGAAGGTCTGGGCCCTGCTCAAGCTGTATTTTCAACCACGTCCTGACTTTACGAGACAGTGTGGGTGGTGGGAGTTTAAAAGCTGTCTGACTTTTGTAAAAATCCGTGTTTACCGCAATGGGAAGCTCTGTAAACACATGGGTTTGCCACAACATTATTCCAACAAGCCAGCACGCTTAGATCCATGGCTCACTGAGGTCTTTCCACAGGGGAGCTGATTGGACTCTTGGATGAGCTGGCTCTGAACTGTTTAACTTTTCCCAGGCTTTTGGGGCACAGAACAATGACCTGGCATTATATTTTTGGGATAATGTTAGAGTAATCGTCTTAAGTTTTCAGTCTTTTTTAGCCTTTTGCTCAGGTGTTTAAACTGAAATGTCACTCTTGTATAGTTCTTGTTGATTTTATAGTTTCTGGCATCCAACCAACTGTCTGAGTACTAAAGCTTTTATCTGCTCTTATTTCAATATAGTGGTGGTAGCAAACACTAGTTGATCTTTATGCTACTGAGAAACCATGTCAAACAGCCTGCACTCCAGGAAGGTTTTTACACTTTGAGCCTTTCTATGGCTTCCTTTGCAAAAAAAGGAAAAAAGAAAAAGAAAAAAAAAGAGCATATCGAATCAGGAAGCACCCTGAAGTCGCAGGAGAGCTGGTAATAACAGGTTTATACGTGCCACTGTTATGTACATAAAGAGTGCAGAGTAAGTACTCTACCTGTCATTATCACTGTCTCTTATCTCCCAGAGGAGGGAGGGTTTTATCAGCTTGGAAATACAAACTGGAGGGAGACAGAGTGTACACTGAAGGGCCAGGGACACTGTGACATGAAAACAGGAACGAGAAGCAAGGAGTGACGGAAAAAACAAACAAATGAAACATCAGGTGTTACATGCAGCATGATTACAACCAAGTCGGTTTTCTGCTTGGAAGAACAATAAATACTCAGAAGGCTGATTGCACCACAGTTTGCTCAAAACTTCTCTCTGAGTTCTTGGTGTTTGAAAGAAAGTGATATCCCTGTCTAGAATAACTTCTCCCTCTGACCCTGTTATACAACATGAAAATGAGAGATTGCAGGAAAAGAGTATTAACAAGCACACACAGTGCAAACAAATTATATAGTAGTTATATAAAACTATAAGACATCCAAAGAACAGCTGTGTGCAAGGAATAATGGTGAAAATCAATGCTGGATGCCTTTCAGGCACTCAGACGGCACTGCATTAAAAACAGACATGATTCTATCATGTAAATGACTGCATGGGCTCAGAAATGCTCCCAGAAATTACTTTAGGTGAAAACAATTCACTCAGACTCAGACATTGATCCAGCAAAAAAGCTGCATCTCTGGAATGGCACCAGCAATGCCGAAAGGTATTTACAGGTTTTAGAGCAACATAATATGTCAAGTTTTTCAGGGAAGGCTTTTCGTTTTATCAAGATGATGCTAAATAGCACTGTACTGCATCTACAAAAACATCATTGCTTCTTAGAAGAGTTTGGATGCTCTTCTAAGAAAAGTACCAAAAGGCATATGTCCTTGGAGTAACATGTTATTCATCACTTTTTTAAATGTAAAGTACATTTTAGATGCGAAATGATCAGAAACAGAAGTATTGCAGAGCACATGTTCACTGGAATAATAGTGTGGTCTGTGCAGGGTGAGGTGTTATAATTAAAGACAGTTAGCTGTTCTCTAATCAGCCAGCAGTTACTGTGGCTCCATGGTAAACGGTCTGGGGCGCTCCCGTCTGCTCTCCTGCTCTGGCTCAGGGACAGGGAGGACATCCTGCGGAGGAGATCCAGTATAACGTCCTTGTCCCACAGCCGTGTGCCCAGCAAACCTCGTGAGTCAAGGCTTTGTGGTAAGTGTGGGTGGCTTCTCTCCTATGACTACTCCCTGACCAGATTTCTCTAATACCCTCTCACACACTCTTCGTCTGTAACTCCGTCTTTCCATGTGAATCATCCGGCAAATTTGATGAAGTTTATCCCCACAAATGCCATTTCACTTCCTGACCACGGTTTGACTGAAGGTGCAAATATCACTAATACTACATCAGTTTGGGAAAAACATGACACAAGCTCTGTTTGCCAACTTGCTGCCCTGTCACATGAGGATTGTGTATTACATCATGTGAACGCAAGCCTGTACAAACAGAAAAAGGCCAGCGGACTGCAAAGAGTAGTGCTCTTGCTCTTGTGCTAGTAAGGTGCTTGGAAAAGTTCAGCAGGTCCACCAGACTTAAGTCATTCCTATTAAAAAACCCATTCCCTTTCTGTGTCTGCTGTTGATGTGAGTAACAGTCAACTGGGGACTAGGAAAACACATCTAGTGTCATGTCTGCTTCTTCTCACGCCGAGTGCCAACATCAGCCTGCGCTCTGAGCTCTGCTCTTCATCCCATGATTACTGCATTTGTCCAACTCTTCCTTTCTGCGTTCACTGATGCAAGCCCAAGTGCATGTGAATATACTGTACCTGCATGTGAAAAGTCATAAACACAAAGTCAACATTCATAAATTTTCAAAACGTCCTCTTAGTTGTGTTTCCCAACACAGGAAAAAAGCCGGAGGAAGCAGAGCCGTTCTTGTCTCTTTCGGCCGGGTGCTTCCTGTCCTGATAGAGGCCAAGTAGAGATATCCCTGAAAGGAGCTGTTGGAACAGGGGAGGAAGAGCTGGGTGTTTTGGCCCCTGTTCAATGACTCACAATCTTATCTGGCCTGAGTTTGGTATGCATCCACTAGTCAGAGCTGAGAAAGGTTTTGGAGAATGTGTTTCCCCTCTCTAGTACAAATAGTAAATAATTGGCAGGCTGCTGATAGCGGCACTTCTGCGGACTCTCATATGAAAACACCTTTACATCCTGAATTCTATCCTACTTTCTCACCATACACACTACAGACACTCATTTAAACCAGTGCTTGTTTGACTCTTAATCTGAAAAGACAAGGACTGAAAGATTTAATTGGGATTTGTTTGGTCTTTCCAGCATTCCAGACAGTCTTCAAAGGAGCTACTTTCAGCACTTTAATGAGCATGAACTTAATTAGCGGGTCCTGGTGGGAACTCTTTGCAAGCTCACATCAAAAACAGACTGCAGTCATGAAGGATACGCTTAAAGCACGCTCTCATTGTACAGCAGCAAGTTGCTTTATACAAACAAGAATCTTCATTTGCCTTAAAGTTCCTGCTTTTTCATAGAAACTATAATAATATGTGGTAGGTGTCGGTGATCACTTGTTGGCAAAGACAAACATTTTTTGTCTTTCAACTTTCAATTCGAATGCAAATCTGAGTAATCATTTAAAGGCAAGCTGCTTCTCCATCTGCCCAGTCTCTTTCTCTCTGCATGTTATTCTCCTGCGTGTTTATGACACCACAGAAGCTCAGTCTTTGGAAAAACATAATCATAAGTTTGTGGCGAGACTAATGTCAACAATAAGCTCCTCTTCCTCCTCATCCTGTCAGCAGATGAGGGTTACCGAAATACACACAAATAAATAATGAGCTGAGGAGAAAATGGTCCCTGGCTGACACTGGTGGCTAGAATAGCTGAGCTTATTCTTGTCAAGGAAACATGACTGGCAATTAGATGGTCAGATACTGTCACCTACAAATGAAGGACACAGGGACTCATGTCACTGAAGTCACATGCTCATGGAAAAGTCTCCACATTTTAATCTAAAGCTCTGTGCTCAAGTGTGTTCTGAGTTATTCCAGGGTATTAAAGCAGGGGAAGGCTTATTATCAGGCTGCAATTAGTCAAAGAGAGAGATAACTCCGATCTGCAGGAACCACATAATGGAAACTTTGAACGAGCTTTGGATGTTTTCTCTGTATTTCTCTGTTAAATTGTGTTCATTGTGTGCATAAGTATAATTATATATGGTATTAATAAGGGAAAACAAGCTTCAAAAATGACTTCTAAAGAAATAGACCAGGGCTTGAATGAGACCTGGATGCAAGCAGATGGTCACATGTGTCTTAAGCACTTTGACCTGGCCAAAGAATCTGTCTTCCTGTGCTGTGACCCCTCTCCAGTGAAGACGATTCAGAGGCGACGCCAAATGATGGAGTAATTACGTCAGGAGCATCTCAGTAAACACATTTTTAGTGGACGATTTGTGTGTAAAGGACTTCAAAAACAGACCGTTGCTCTCAAGGTTTTGTTTGGAGTATAGAAAAAAATATGAAAATGTTTTGGTTAAGCACCAAATAAGAATGTCTGTTTCTCTGTCTGTTTGTCTGTTGCACAAGTGTAAACTCGGATGCGTGCAGACATCTTTCTATACTTGATTTTTTTGCATGAGTCAATGTGAATTCATGTCCACATCTGTGAGTATAGCAAAGTCTGTTTTTTTACTCTCTTTACAAGGAAGTAACAAGCACAGTGTGCCCCATGAGCTCGGCGCACACCTCCCACACGCCTTCAGGCTCCAGAGGCCCTTGCAATGTTTGGTCTGAGGCGGCTCCCCGGCTGATTTACTTCCTGTCAGGGACCACAGCGGTGTGGGGAGGATAGCGTCTTCAGGGCTAGCCGGAAGGTGGAACGAAGACATAAACTGACATGCTTGTTGAATGTTAAAACACAACAACTGTTAACTGTACATTTCGTCCCCTCTTGAAAGAGAAACTGTCCGTTTTACTGAATCGGCTAGCGTATGCGGGAAAACTCAAAGGATGATCTAGGTTCGAGATTCAGAGTCAGTCTGGCTTTTATTGCACTGCTGTGGCAACCTCAAAAAACTCGAGCTTCACTTGTTGCATGATTTAAAAATAAGTTGTGCAGTAGGGATAACCTATTATTTTTCTGCAGAGCTGAGAATAATCGGCTGGCTCCGAGATAATTACAGCCCTTATTTAAATAGACTGAATGTTCTTTCCATTCAGCGCTAAAAAAGCAACATGGTATAGAGATTCCATTGAAGCTCTGTTTTTGACTTCTGTTTTGCGTTAGTCTCAGGATCATAGCAGAGAATAACCCATTTTCCATTGTGTTTATTGCTTTAGGAGTAAGTACACAATAGATATGAAATCTAAAGCATGTTATATATCATTTGGGGTTTTGTAGCTTGTAAACTTTGAATTCTGTTGCTCATAGACATACCTAATTAATATGAGTGTATGAAAGATGCAATATAAAGAAAGTCAACACAGTCGTTTTCTTTTTGTTTCTACAATGCAAGGTTGCAAGAGAACTGTGGCCTGTCCCTTGTATCATAGGGCAAGAGGCATGCTACACTGCGGACAAGTCGCCACTCTATTGGAGAGATAAAGCAGTGAGACGGACAGCTATTCATACATGTAGTCAGTTTAGAAGCTAACCTAACTTGCATGTCTTGGACTGCAGAAGAAAGCTGGGGTACCCATGCCATGTGTTCAGAGGCAGAAACATATCAGACTGCAATTTAATACATATGTTTTTACATTTCAATCAAACTCTGCTCGTTCCCTTAAAGGGTATTTATTTTGTTTTTCCTTCTTTCATGTATATAGTTACTGTATACCATTACAATGGTGCATTTTCATACTAAATATGCTGAAAGTCTGAAATAATGGGGTGTGTGCACAAGCTGTATGTTTAGAAGAAAACTGGATTAAAGGGAGGTGGGGGGAACTGTGAATCATGCAAACCTGCTCTGGTAGCATTCATTAAAAACCAAAACTGGAAAAAAGAATAATAGGCTTCCTTTAATGGAATCAAGTTTTGGTGACTGAAAAGCCATGAAGAGAGTAAAAACTCCTATTTCCAGAGGGGACACATGCTGCAGTCTCTTGGTTGATAAACATATATTTTATACATAGGTTATATTCTAAAATGATAAAAAAGGAAACATTTCTATACTATGTATGACGAGGAAGGTGTTAAAATGTGTTGGTGAAGCTAGATCTGACCATAATCCCCTCTTTTCCAGTTTAATCCCAAAGTGTGACTTTGCATGAACCCTTAAGAAGGGGAACAATTGAATTTGTGCTTAAAATAAGACAGCAGTTTAGTTATTCATTTGGTTTAGTGTTCACCACATAGCCTCAAGGCTGTTATTGTGCCCTTACTGTTGAGTTTAGCACAAGACCGTACAAGGTTTTTTTCCCTGAAGCACTACATTTGGTGCCTAACATATGCGTCTGCACAGCCAACCTGCTTGTAATGTATGGAAAATGGGACATGGAGCCCAACTTTATTCTCCTGAATCCGATCATTAAGAGGCTTGTGTGAGCAGTGATCCAGAGCTTTACTGTTGTGAGGAATTAATGCGGCTGCTGCCCACAGCAGCTCAGGTAGTCTGGCTGATTTCATCAGGCATCCTAAATCCACGTGTGAATGAAACAAAAGACACTCTCACAAAGCGCATACTCTGCCCCGAATGACTCAGTCCCTGTCATCCAGTTCTGTTATGCAGACATTCATACACAATCAGTGACACACACACACACACACACACAAATGAAAAAATAGGATTTATTGAGCTCAGTGACTTTAGCCCATGTTTGGACTGCATCCACTATTGCACATGTGTTTTTCTGTCCTCTTGGTATACCTAGAGAGCAATGCTTTCTTAACCCTGTGGCTATAGATTTATGCCTCATTCACTACATATGCCCGCCTTTTCATGGTAAACCTTCTGATCTCCTTGGTGGACGACATCTGAAATCTTTATCAGAAAACTGGGGAGCCTCAGGTCCCCCTGTGCACTGTGCTTTAATATCTCCCAAGAGTGAACCTGAAGCAGGAAATCGTGGAAAGACAAAACTCCCCAAGCTATCAGTTGCTACTTAAGATTAATAGATTGCTACACCAAGTGAAGCTTAAACATTCTCCTCTTTACAAAAACACAGGAAACCTGGGATACTCGTCGGCTTAATGCCAGAAACGTCTGTTCAAAAGACAATACAGGTGTTACATTACAGGATACTGGTCATGTATTTCCTTGTAGGAACCTTGAGGAATCCCAAATACAGTCAGAACAAAAAATGAAAATGTAGGAAAAAGATTGGTGATGCACAATGAGTGTTGGTTGTGATACATAAAGCAGGGCGTACTGGGAGATACTTTCAATCTGTGTCAGCCAGTCCTGCTGAATTCCAGTGGAGGTGACTGTGAGCAGAATTGGCCTTGATTCAGTGGCTGGAGAGCAAGTCAAACTAGCGTGACATCCTCCATCATACCACAGCTGTCGTTTTCACAGCTTCTCCCTAAAACATCAGACACAAATCAGGCGGTTTGCGTGGGTTTCTGCGAATGAGATTATGTGTGAAAGCAGCCGAAAAGAATGTTCCCACATCTTAATACTGCCCAATATGCATATTTACCATAATAATAATTATTAACAGGACTTTGATTCAGTCATAGGATGAGATTGCCAGCAACTCCCCCAGTCTCTGTCTAAATTGATCCTCAAATCCTGAAGACTAAACACACCCTGTCATCATCAAGGAGGCGGACTAGCTTGCTCCACCCATTAGTAACAGCAGGCTGTGGGTGCACTTGAACCACTCAACATAACAATGTTGAGGAGTGAGGCAATAATGACTCGTTATTGCTGCTTCAGATTACGTTGCACGCTGAAATAGAAAATACCTGTGAGTGACTCAGTTGAAACAAAAAGCCCTTTATTTCCCAGAAGTCTTTCTACCAATACAGGAAGTGATTAATGACTCAAGCAGCTGGATGACCCTCAGGAGTTTGGTACAGTTAATAAGAAGAAGTGCTATAATATGGTTTTATTTACATTGCAGTGATAAATGACAGCCCGTTGCCTGGGGATTTGTGTTTCGTTTCCACGGCATGAGCCAAGTGTGTGTGAGTCTGCCAGACCAAACCGCGATCCAGCAGAATACACAGTGATGTGTCAGCCATGTGCTTTGGCTGTGGCGTTCACAGCTGCACTGACTGAAGGAACGTCTGATCCCCAGTATGAAAAGTGAGGGGAAGATACAGTCAGGCTGAAATTAAAAGAGCATTTTTTTCTCACTTTGCTCTGTTTACAACTAAGCATTAGCTGAACTCATTAAAGCAAAACCAAACCAAACAATCTTAGAACCTGATGGTAGCAACAGCACTAACCACCAGAACATTTTATTCACTGATTTTGGTCTTTATACTGAGATAAGCTAATGCCGTTAGCTTGAAAACGTGAGAAGAATTGTCCAAGATAATTCCCCTAATAGAAAATAGCAAACAGGAACATTGTCAGGGATTTTATTTGTTTGCTTACATTTTTATGATAACTATGATAAGTGATTAATGTTAAGATATATAACTGTGGTTAGAAGGTTTACATATACTCATCATAGGCATGACTTTCATGGTAATTTGGGGGCTTTTAATTGTGTCTTAAAACTATTCTTTTTTCAGGCTGGAATTGTATAGCATAAATCTTTAATGACTGAGGCTTAACTGGTTAAAAGACAAAAATTGGGCCCAAAAAGACACAAGGTTAAAAATATACATATATATAGATACAATCCACTATTATTTAGTTAAATGTTCCTTATCAAGTTGCACCTCAATCAGATGCTTTTGGTAGCTATAAACAAGGTTCTTGCATAAATCTGGCTGTATATTTAGCCATTCTTCTTGGCAGAATTGGTAGAGTTAATTTAAATTGGTTTGTTTCTATGTTATCCATTCCAAACCAGTTTTGATATATGCGTTGGGACACCCAACTGTGTCCAGGGATCAGCAATCTAGCTATTGATCTGAGATGAAGTTGAAGATATTAGAGATAGCTCTCCTTTTTCATTATTCAATCCACTTTCTGCAATATACCAGTACCACTAGAAGCAAAACAGCCCCTTAGCATGATGCTGCCACCGCCATGCTTGGCAACTAGCTCAGTGTTCTTAGGTTTGCTTCTCTAAACATACAACTTGTCATTGAGGCCAAATAGCTCAATTTTGTCTCATCTGACCATAAGGCTTTTCTCCAGGAGTCACTTTGCTTGTCTCTGTGGACAGTTTCAAATGTACATGGCAAACTCTTTGTAATCTGAAATGCTCACAAAATTACCACAGAAGTCAAAAGTTGCAGACCTTCCTTGCTTCTTCTTTAAATGCTTGGTAAAGCTTGGATTTTAGTCTAGAGCAGCACCTGGAATCTACTACACATTTACAAGCTTGATGTCACCACAACAATAAAGCTTGTTGCTGCTGTGTTTATATCAGTGCGAACTTTGGATTCTGTCTGGATATAGACGTAATTGAATTACCTCAGCAGGCAGGGGCAATCAATGCTGTGACCTCCACGCTGAATAAATCATTTACAGTAATATGCTTTTTGTTTTTTTGTTGTTGTTGTTTTAACTCGTCTCCAACCACACTTAACTCTTCCTGTTAGTGAGCCACTGAAATCAGCTGAGGGAGCATAACTGACTTTTAAAATATACCCTTGTACTGGAACTGAGCCACACAGGGAAATTCCTTTCTTTTACAAAAGCATCTGAAAGGAAAATGAGCCAAAAGTGCTACTTTTTGAGGGGGAGATTACTGATTCTGGTGATTAAACTCAGTGTGAGTCATGGGGCTAAGTGAAAAGCTGTGTAATATTTCCTGAGAAGTATATTCGTTATGACACAAGTTCATTCATCTGCTGTCTCTGCCTGCTTATCTTCCACCCTGACTTAGTTCCCCCCCCCCCCCCCCCCCCTCTCCCTCTATAACTTTATATGGCACTTCCTGTGGGTGATGACATCATGATGTGGCTCACAGGCAGAGAGAGGAAGGAGGGCTGAAGTGGGAGGAGAGACATTTTCGGTGAAGTCTATTTATCCCAATGAATGTGTCTCTTTTGTGGAACATGGAAAGGCAGATTGAGCGCACTCAAGCTGAAATACACACAGGCGCTTTTAACTTTGCTTGATTATTTTTATGCATCTTTCAACTCTTTATTTTTAGTCTTATCTTTTACATATGAGTATTTCCTGCAACATCTATCAATATATAGTTTGCATTTGAAATCTTTTAATCCAAACTCTGGTGTTTAAGTTATTAATTCAACTTGCAAAACATTCTCTTTTCCCTGCTGGTCACAACTGGTCCAGAGGAATCCCAAAAATGCACCTAAAATTCTAAAAGGGGGATTAGGGAGGATCTGGTCCTTTTAAGGGGCATATCTGTAACTAAAATCCTTTTGGGCCTCTCAGACTGAAAGCAAGCAGTAAAGAATTCACAATTTCAAGCAAAAGAACAGTGTGTTCTCTCCACACACGCACACACCTCTGCTTTCTGTCACATATTGAGTCAACATACACGCTGTCTGTAGCTATTGTATCATTGTGTTTGGTTAGTGTGCATGTCAGTGTTACATTTGTTTAGCCCAGTTAGGTTTGGTCACAGTTAATGCAACACCACCTAAGGTCTAAATAGGCTAAGCAGCTGGTAATTGGAGGTGTGAGGGACTGCATATTCCAGATTACTCATGTATTTCCATAACAAGAAAAACTGTAGAATATTGAACTTGTTGCCTTTCCTCAGCGACTGATGGGAGCATTATCTCAGGTAAATAGAGAACAGGTCCTGCTGAACGAAAATGCCCAGGGTGATCTGATAAATGAGTAGCTAAACCATCTGAGCCCCATTCAGCTGGCAGGAGAATTACTGCAGAGATAGGAGGGGTTCTGGCTTTGTTTCTTTGCCTACTGTTTGTGTTATCCACTCTGAAGCCATCCCTATTACTGCCTCTGTCTTCGTGCAGATCTGCACAGCTTACTTTTGGGCAGTCTATTGTTTATGAAACAGCAAAGATGACACCTTTTATAGTACAGTATAACACAGGTCATTGAACGGAAAGTTTTAAAAGGCAGAACTTGCAAGATGGCATTTTAGTCTGGCACCAGTAAGTTTACGGCTTTAACTTTAGTTTATGTATACTTTTTCTAAACGTTCTGGGGAAAATGTATCATTAACTGAACCATGGTTGCATTTATTCATTGTGTGATAAATGTGTCCCAGTGGGACAGTTTATCACCTGACTGTGTCCTTGATTTCAAACCTGCTCTGTCCAGAGATATATGGAGCCCTGCAGACTTTCACTGCATCACATAAGTCAACCTATGTTAAGTCTTTTAAATATGTTCAAGGCTGACATGCAGTCCATATGCACTCAGCTTTCTGTGCTTCATGCACACTGCAGACTGGTGGAAAGGAAGCCTGTGGCTTTAAGGAAGGCGGAGCCACTGGGTCGCCAGTGTAGTGAGCCTATAAGAGATAGCTCAATACAATAGACTAGTAGACTTATCTAGAAGTGTCACAGTAATGCCTGAGTGTCGCCAAGTCTTTGGCGACCTGTTCCTGATGCAACTGAAAACTGACGATTACAGATTCAAATCGAACCCCGAAATAAACTGAGGCGCTGCATTTTACCAAAGAGGACTTTAGGGGTCAGTCAGCGGAGAGAACTGCGAAGTGAATTAGGTGAGTTCAAAAAGTGAATTGAAATGTCTGTTTAGAGCCACTGTGTGGATCCATGTCTTGTCTGTCTGTTGTTTTGTATGTCGGTGCCAGCACGGCAGACACAATTGCTTAATGCAACTTGAGATCTTATTCGGATTATTTTTTTTATTTCATTTTATTTTTATTTCTATATCTTATGGTTGTTTTTGATTGTTTTTCACTGACAGAGCCGTATACTAAGAGGAACAACTTAGTCCAGAGCAAAATGATTAAAAAACTTACAATATAATAATCTAAAAAAAAGAAAAACGGAGGGAAACGTGTGAATATGTATCTCTATGTGTTTGTCTATACTGATAACTATAAAGGATACGTGTTTTATATTCTTTATAGGTCTGCAATGGCACAGAAGTTATATAATCGTTCTCTTTAATTCTTAGGCTGCAATATTAATTTAGGTCTTTTCCTCTTAAACAAAAGGGAAATACAATTCACTGTGTATCATCATTGCCAAATAGCTGACTGTGTGTTGTGGCGTGAGTCACCTGCCTGCTGGAGGGCTTTTAACCATTATTATCTCAATCCGGTAAAGTGAGGGGGGTGTGCGCACTGTTTGCTTGCAGCACAGGTAGAGCGAGTATGGTTGCTCGGAAACCGCTGCAGGGGTGTCGTGAGCGGGGTGTGAACTCCTGTCAAGGCCTGAGGGTGACGGCCGTAAGCTTGAATTCAAGGCAAACCGGTGGTGTTTTACATCACTAGGAAGCTCAGCGGACCCCCTCCTTTCTCGAGCCCACTGCCACTGAGTTGTCTTCGTAGTTAGCCTTGGCTTGCCTTCTTATTGTATAAACAGATAAGTCACATTTGACCATAAGAAGGCCCACATTCTCCAGCCGGATTATCTGATTTAACCGACTTGGACATCTGCATGACTACATCATTTGTGTAATCCTGTTGCCTGTAAATGCTAATATGGTTAACCGCCAGGATGAACTGTCTTTGCACCTGTTGCAAGAGGAAGCACAAGCCCCTGGGGGTTCATTATCAAGGATCATGTTGCTTCCCGTCCCCGCCGAACCGAATCGATGGCCCTGGCCAGGGGGATTGCATGCCTTCTTGGGCAGTTTGGCTCAGACTGATGGCTCAGGCTTCCTGTTGTTTTAGAGCTTTGTTTCGCTCCAGCTGTCAGGCTAGCACATAAATATGGCTCATAAGAGACCAGGAACGAGGGAGCCGTGTTCTTTTCAGTCATCACTCCTACATTGTCAGGAGGACAGTGTGGCTCTAGCTGTGCATGCACCTCTTTAGTAGTTTCCAGAAGAGATGATTCTGAGTATGCATTGTAATCGTGTAATAATGATGTCTAATTAAACTCAGCCATGCAACAAAAAGCAACTGCGCTCACCCCTGATGCACTATTTTTTAAGGCTCATCTAAAACACATTTTATGACTTTCTAGGCTTTCTCCACTTGAGACTGAAACCCAGTTGAAACATTTAAACTCTGTTTGAGGCCATTTATTTTGCATTTACTCTATGTATGCCCCAGAATATTAGATTACTCCCCCTTTGAATAATGTACACATTGTTTATACAGCCTGACACATAGTTGACATGACACGAGCATTCGGTTCATTTGGCGTGGGGGCGTTCTTGCAACATCAGGTATATCTGTGGTAACAGGAGGAGCCCCCTTGAACTTTCCTGTTCAAGAGGAACAGGATTGCAAAACACCAGCACAGCACAGTCCAGTTTTAAAATAAACTAAACTTATTAAGCGACACAGTCTGTAGAAATTGAAATTCGAAAGTTGGTTACACAGTTCACACCCATGAATGCAATGCTGAACTCAGGCTCATGGAGTTTGCAAGCCACAGGTGAAATGTAAAGTTCAGTACCTCTCTATAGGAAAAGAAAAAAAAAATGGGTGTATTTTTTCTTCTTTTGTTTTCAGCTGACACAGCTACACCTTTGTACTAACACGGTAAATAAAATGTAAAACATGAAGGGTAATACAACTTTTTCATAGCATGTTTTGACACAATGTGTTAGCAATGACTTTAATGAAGGTCCTGTTCTATTATGATGCAAGATCTAAATCGTATGTTAGTAACACCTGTGTTTACCTTCGATTTCATGTCAGAATGCTTTTGTGATAAAGTAGTTCTACACTGGTTCTCCAAACCCACAGCAAGTGTGTTTACATGCCATTTAATTCAGGTCTACAAAAGCAGACATGACCAGTAGTGACCTTTTCCACCATCTATTGCTTTCATGCTTTGAATGAGGAATACTGTGAATAGAACATTTTGAAAGGCACGTTCTCCAGGTGTGCTCGGACACCAGTGTCCTGAAGGCCATAGGAAATTGTTGTCACCCAAAAGCCATTATTAAATATCTGGTCTAATGAGAATCACCTGGCTCTGCTTTTAGAGCGTTTTTAGTGTCCTATACGATGATCTGTTTCACTTGACCTACTTTTGATTTTATTTTATTTTATTTTTTGCCAATTCATTCATGGCTGTTTTTTAATATAGGTACACCAGAAGCAGGGGCAGCCAGCCGGGCGATCTGAGTGTTTCCTGGCTTTGATGCGACCCGAGGGTGCCTGGAGCATGTCCACAGTGGGCCTGACTGCCCAGGAGATCTCTTTTCCCATAGAAAACCCCTTTCTCCGGGGCAGCTACTGTCACAGCATGGCTGGATCTAAACCCTCCTGGCGCGATCGCCATGTACTGGACAAGTGAGTGTTGTGGTGCACTTCATTAGAGAAAGACTTTAGAAAGGATGTGCATGTCATGTTGAAATTGCATGGTTCAGGTTAGTCTTACATTTTCTGTTAATTTCAATATGTCACATTTCTGTGACGAAGCACTGCTGTTCTGAAACGTCATTCTTCTTTTCTAGCAGCTTCTACTTCAGTATGGACAGGGCAAACATAGATCACAGCTATCGTGCCCAGCAAAAGGAGCCACCTCCAAGTTATGAGAGTAAGTTAAATATCTTTATTTCCTTTTCTTTCTTTTTCATACAGGATGTACCTTTTAAACTACACAAATGCTGCATTGCATGAATTCTCTTTCATTGTTTGTTATTTCACATACTGGACATATTGTTGTAACCTGAATATTATAAAGTCAGTGTAGTATTATAGTATTCGATTTTTATTGTCTTTAATTTACTTTAATTATTTATCAATCTGCCACTTGTCTGATGGTTATTATTTTTTCAACTTACTTTTTTGGCAGGACATAAACACAGTCCCAACTCACAGAGAATACTCTCAAAGAAATCCCGGCCTTCCCAACTCTTCCTGTCCTCCAGCAATGAACCTTCCACCCCAAGTCCTGCTGATGATGACCTGCTGATGAGGCTGTCATTTAACGAGTTGAACAGCCCACCACAGACACCTAGCAGATGCTCTAAGCCTCTACCCCCTATTCCCCCACAGACAGATATCTCCCATGAGCAGGCTATGGACAGTGAGGTAGAATTTTTCACAAGTTCAGACGACAGCTGCCGCCTGGTGTCTGATCAATTTTCTAAATCAGCTTTTAGAAATCCTCTATCTCACCGAAGGAGCTTCAAGGACTGTGGGCAGATTAACTACGCTTACTACGATGGGCCATTAGGACCGCAAAGCCCGCAGCAACCCCAACAGTACCATCAGGCAAATCCTCCGCAGGAAGTACGGGAAGAGTATGAGGAGCAGCCACAGGAAAGACCCGCTCAGAGGAGGCTACGACGCTCTCTCTCTGGACCAGCTGGATCTTTACACAAGCTGCCACGACCCACATGCTCAAAAAGGTACCCCAACAATATGGATAAACAAGAGGTTCCCCCTCCTATACCTCCACGTAATGTCAAGACAGATTGCAGGCGCTGGTCAGCAGAAGTCTCATCTGGGGCTTACAGCGATGAGGACAAACCACCCAAACTGCCTCCAAGAGGCCCTCTGTCCACAGGCAGCTCCCGCACTCCCAGCCCTAAGAGCCTCCCAACATACACTAACGGGGTGATGCCCCCAACCCAAAGCTTTGCACCAGATCCTAAGTATGTAAGCGGTCGGAGTTTACAGAGACAGAACAGTGAGGGCTCCCCATGTATCCTTCCTATTATGGAGAATGGCAAGAAGGCCAGCACCACACATTACTACCTTCTGCCTCAGCGGTCTCCTTTTGCAGACTCGCCTTGTGACTGCCACACCAGAAAGAAAGCACAGGTGGATTTTGTTTGAAAAGTTTTTGTGGAAGTAATAGAAGACTATACTGTACATGCGCAAAACCCACTTGACAAAATGGTGAAATTGGACACCAACAACCTTTTAAAACTGCTGCTTTTACCTTTTTTCTTTTTTCTTTTTGTAATACCCCTTATGTATTTTGAACACACAGGGTATTTGCGCACTGTGTACAGTTACTGGTAATATTGAAAAGATATTTTCTGTGAAAACCATGTCTAACTAAAGATTGTGGGCAAAGTTCAACAGTCTATAGCTTATTTTTTTAAAATATATTTTAATTTTATGAAATTCAATATTTTGCTCTGTTTTAGTAAAGATGTGGTACGGCCAGAAAGTACAAGCGGGCCTTGTACCTTGTGTGCTCAGTGTTTTGTGTCTGATGTGGTGTGGATGTTTTGTGAGATGCACTGGGGCTTTTTGATGGTGCTTTTGCATCTCACAAGGGACAAAAAGGTCAGTAATGTAACCATGTATCACTTAATATATGAAGTCTAAATACAAGCCCGATGAATTTATAACAAAATGAAGGATTCTAGCACGTGCCGATTCTGTTTGCTATTATATCAATACTGATATGGGTTTCGCGCCTTGATGTAGTGTCAGTCTTACTCAGGCTGACTACTTCAAAGTAAATTTGTGTTGTGTTTTGTTCTTTGTTTGTTTTTTCACCCCATATGGCACATTGTCATGGTACATTTTGTACCAGTAGGTGGGTTCATTACTAGTAGCTAACCATATTTCTTTTGGATTGTCCAGTGCAGCTGAGTATGGTGTAGCGTCTTGAGTGTATTTGTGTGTGTATGTGCAGTGGATGTGTTTGCGCATATGTGCATGTGAACAGCAGTTGGGAAAAGTGTTTAATTAGTAAAGAATTGTCAACAATGCTTGTTACTGTGCAACACTTGTTAGCAGTGCCCGCTTTTTAGTAGAGCCTTCTAAGAAGTGCACACATTTGATTTATTTCTGTCAGTCTCCAGATCTGTTTTATTGCACAGGAACTGGTCTGTTGACTGTCAGTGAATGTGTGCTGTTCTTCCAATTGAAGCTATTTCTTTTTCTTCTTTTTTTTTCTGGTCAAGCTGTGAGTCATTGCTTGAAACACATTTGCCTCAAGTACTACCTCACTTTGATATTATCCTTATACCTTTACAAACTCCCTGCTTTAAATTGTGTTCACAGGTGAAATTTGAAATTGTAATCCACGAGCGATGAGGTAACGGCTCCATATGTGACCTAACACTTGTAGGAAAAGACAATGAATTCAAACGCAAAATCTGTTCTAACCGAATATCCTAATATGGAAATTTTAGATGAAATAGATTTTAGATGAGAGATGTTTGACTAATCTGTTAATACAAATGCATTACAAAGACAGTACAGGGTTTACCTACCTGACACAGACTTTCCTGTTCTGCACATGCATTCCTGCCTTACATGATTGCAGTGGGTGTGGTCTGAAAGACTTTGGCTGCTGGCAGCCTACAAAATGTATGATTTTTCTTTTTTTTTTTTTTAAATTGTTGTACATTATCCACAAGGCGTCAGGATGATATAGAAAATGTAGCACATGTATTGAAGTAACCCTTGGTATCAAACACGGTGTTCAGTTTGGGAAACAAATAACTGCTAAGGTCAATCGGTCATTGAAGTATCTTTTTTTTCTTCTCTTCCTTCTGTTCACAGATCTTACCAACACAATGTTGCTTTTGACTTAAATGTTTGGAAAAATGTTTACATCATACACAAAAAAACAAACTATTTAATCTTAAGGTATTCATATGTCTTATTAGAAATGTTAAAACAGAATGAAGACTAGTTTATCAAGAGATAACACTCTGCTGTGGCGAAGACATGCACTGGGAGAGTTCAGTATGCTGTGTACAGTATTTAACAACTCCATTTGTTATTATGAATAGTTGATAAGTATATAGTCTTTAAAAAGAAAGCAATAATAAAGTGACTTATTTATAAGCTTGCTTCGTCCTGTGTCTTGAACCTGTCAAGAGTGAACTCTCAACTCAGCTGTTTGGCCTGTTTTATCACCCACACGCCCTCATGGTGTACTTTATTGTGACTGGCTTCGATCCAAAGAAAGAAGAGTGACAGGTGTACAGTAGAATGCCTTCCTCTTCCTGGTTATAACTAAATTTCCTCCTGCACGATTGCTTCATCGTTCCTTGGCAGCGGGCTTTGCACCCACTGCTTTTAAAGCCCTTTTAACACTGTTACAAGTGTTTTATTCTCAGTTTGAATCCTTGTGGTTAGGCGTGGAGCCAAAACCACAGTGAACCCCATTAGAGGTCAAATAATTACTAAATGAGCCACAGTTCAGCTCCAATTACAATACTGGCGGAGACCTTAGTGATTTGTATTTCTGCTGATTTGCTTAAGACAGTGACTTCTCTCAATGAAACAAAAGGTGACAGTTTAAGTTAAGTTGTCTAGGCCACCTGAAAACCTTTTCACTTGGTTCTTGCTTAGGTGAGTTACTAAGCAACAGCATGCATGTTGACTATAGCTACCAAAGAAAGACTCACTGCGCTTTTAAAATAATTGCTGGAGGCAAGAAAGACAAAAAAATAGGTAAATTAACAGGAAGACCGGTTTGCATTCAGATTGAACATAGTTTATTAATCGGTATTCTAAGATCCTTTCCCTTTAGTGGCACTACAAGTCACAAATGCATTAAGTCATAATGGACACAAGACTTATATTTCTCTCTGTAGCCACAATTTCATAGAAACTGGAACAAAAGAGATCCTGAAAGTTCTATTTTTTTTCTCTCCATTAAATTTCAACACCCCATACACAAACATACAATATGTATGGCTTATCTTTCAGTTTCTCATCAAATACATTTCCTGCCTCAATTAATTAAACTCTGGCACTCTGGAGGCATTAATGAGTGAAATAAACTAATTTCTGTGATAAAAATATTATGATTTTTGTAATTATTCCCTTAATTGCTATACAAATTCTACTTTGCTGGTTACACTACAGTTCTTTGTGTTAAAGAGCCCATATATGTTTAGGTGTTTCTGTAGGACTTCATAGGTCTACACTATAGAAATAAAAAGTAGGAATGGTCATATTGGAGAAGTGCTGATGATGCAGTATATCTATAGCTAGACTATCCACAATCTCATATATTTTCAAGAGAGGATGGAGAAGTATGGATTGTGTGTCTTCCTCTACTCCATCACACAGAGGAACGCACATACACACACAAAACAAAAATCATGAAGCTAGACTAAAAAATAAGTTCCATTGTTTGCATTAACTTCATGTTTAGGCGTAACTTTTCTTATCGTTTGCTGTGAGGTGATTTGTAAATATTTAACTCGGGCTGCAGTGCTGCTGGTTAAATTTTATTCAGGTCACAGTACCTGTGTAGGAAATATAGAACATCAAGCAAAGGTAAAGAACTTGCTCAGTGTACCACCTCTATTGAGGCACTAGGTGGAGACAAAACCAAATCAAGGGCTTATCTCAAAAGAACCAAAGTTAAGTTTGTTTTTCTATTATGAATCAGCTGCAAATACATGCAAAAGTAGTTTGATTTCCTTTCTATGAAAAAAAAAAATCTTAAAATTCCATTAAAGGCCATGGTCTGTGTCTCTTTCTCCTTTGACTCTTCAAAAGCGAAACACTTAAAATAAGCACATCTATGCCATCTAGTGGCAGGTGACTGTGGACTGCAGAGCCCTAGTCTGGATTATTTTCTTGTTGGGGTGTCAAAGTTTTTTTGTTTTTTTTAATGGATAAAAATAGAGATGCTGTTTAAAAAGCAAAAACGAACAAAAAACAGAAGCACCTATCTGATACAGTAAAACCATTGCATAGATACTGTGTAACATTTTAACTGGACAGATGTTTAACAAATATGCAAATGTGTGTATTTGAATGCTACAGTAAGCATTTTTTGTGTTTCACTACTGTTAGATGTTAATTGTAACAAGCTCAATAGAGATATATCATAGAGTATAAGCAGTAGCTAGCCCATATTGCATATTGTTTAATAACACTAAAGACAAAATTAACTTGTTATTTAACAAATTATCTATAGATGATACAGTGCGTTTCTCAGTTTGTGCATTCAGAAAATGTAGATTTTCCAGGCAAAAACTTCAGGTTAAAAGAGATTTATTATTATTTTTACTATTTGAACAGTGCTGAGAAAGATATGTCAAGATAGGATAAAAAGAGAAATGGTGCTCCATGATATGTTGGTGTGGAAAATAATATACGTGCAAAAACATATGCATTAAATTTAAGTTCTTATAAATAAATGATAAATAGCAAAACAACTTCAAAATGTTTTAAAATTAAAAGATGATAGTTCTTACTGATCTTTAAGTAAGATTATTAGCGATTAAAACAGTAACTAATTGCTTAATTTTATATAATATAGTGAATATATCAGTTTCTAAATGTTTTCTGATCTATAAGTGCCTGCCAGTCCCAAGTTGGAAATTCCTGAAAGACAAAGTCAAAAATCATATTTTTAAACACTGCTGAAAAAGTTTAAAATAATTATTGCATTATTAATAACTAATCATAAATAATTATTATAATAAATCTCTGAATATGATAGTAATTAGAGTAAGACATACGTGTATCAGTGAAGTCAAAGAAATCTCCCTCAAGAAAAGACAATCTTCTCCTCTGAGAGTTGCTCCTTTTCCTAAAAAAGAAAAGGATGCTTGTTTGTGTTTTTACTCAATGAATGAACACAAAAAGCGATTTTTTTTCCAGAGTACATTACAGGAAAACGCGCAGAAGGCATCATAACCCACCAAGTATACGTATGTCTCCTTTTGAAAATGACAGCGATGACGATTATAATGAAGAGCAGGAGCGCTACTGCGAGTGAGCCAAACAGTGCTCCATAGAAACCTGGACCTCGGCGGAAAAGGTCACATTGTGGACCATAAAACTGCTCCAGGCTGGTTTCGTAGCACCTGGGTAAAATTCAAAAGAGGTTTAATAAAAGTAGTTTTTACAAAAAAAACTAGATAGATAGATAGATAGATAGATAGATAGATAGATAGATAGATAGATAGATAGATAGATAGATAGATAGATAGATAGATAGATAGATAGATAGATAGATAGACAGACAGACAGACAGACAGACAGACAGACAGACAGACAGACAGACAGACAGACAGACAGACAGACATTTTATTACCTGCAGACTGGGCCTGTGTAAATGTCATTTAAACATTCTCCGTGTCCATTGCAGTAATCAGGGTTTCTTTTGCATAGTCCAACACACTGCCATTGACCATTAGTAATCTCTTCAGTGTAATTAGCAAACTGAGTGCAGTTAATAAAAGGCTTCAACTCTGTGATATCTACAAGATTTCAAAACATATATATATATTCAACATACTATAATGTAAAATAAACAGGACAAATTTAAGAAAAATGAATAAAGAATGGCTGATTGTGCTTTACATTTAGAACAACATACAACACACTTACTAGTAATGGCAGGTGCCTCAAAGCTGAGATCATTTAACTCCACACTTTGATTACCAAAAGCCAAAGAAATTTTGTTGAGGTTATTTTCATTTTGTAGGATATTCTTCAAAACCACACTAAGATGAGTGTTAATAAACTCGATTTGAGTTTCATTGTTTTGATACTGATACTCCGCCAGGCTCTTTGCAACAACACTTCCTTCACTACAAAAAATGGTAGAAATGTTATGAGAAAACAGCTATCTCTTTCTTAAAAGGTAATAATAAATGTAACAAATAGTTTAATAAATGTTGAAGGAAAATTTACCTTAATTTGATTACTTTAACTGTTTTATAGGCCTGGGGATCTGCTTGTCTACACAGGCTTCTGAGCTGTAAAAAAAAAAGGACAGAAGGGATTATGCAACATTTCAGATAAAAGATTTAAATAATTTTATATTTTTTTGTATTACAAAATACTTTGTAATACTAATTAAAAATAATAACTCATAATATTGAATATGAAGAAAATTATCTGTACCTGTGCTTCTAATTTGTTGATGAATATCTGTGATTCAGGTGAAGTTAAATTAAGAAAAGCCTGGATAAAAGTGACGTTGAATTTGAAAGTAATGTTTACTTTGCGCACGGGTGCAGTATCTACAAAAAATTGAAAGATTTTAAAAGCCATTTATGACAACATTTTACCTTGGACATGCAAAAGTGGGGGAGAAAACAAAGATATAACGCAAGAAGTCAAAATATCAATTTATGTAAAAGGTAATGAAAATATATTATTTTTAAGAAAAACTATACGGAAATGAAAAACCTCACCAATGATTGGGACAGTGTTGTTTTCTCCATAAGAACATGAGTCTCCATAGGCAAAATCTTGGCACACAATTGTTGTCAAAGAGGATGTCAAATTTGTAGGGAGAGTAATTGATGAAGAAAAACTGACTGTTGCTGACGATGTAGGAGAATTTGTGACAGAGCCTACAATTGTTGTTTCACTGGTGGATGTATCAGTTAAATAGGTCACAGATGTGGTTGAAGAGGAGAAAGAAGAAGATGTACGGCTGGGAACAGTAGTACTTGAGTTGGGTTGTAAAACTGTAGCTTGTGAGTCAGGAAGTACGGTTGTCATTATCTCAGAAGCCTGAGTAGTTGTTCCTTTGTTCTCTGTTGTACTAGAGCCTGTTACCAGTGCTTGAGTACGTTGTTCAGTGTATGTTGGCGTAAAACTGGTGGTTTCTGAAGTAACTGTGGAAGGCGAACTGGAGGAAGTCTCTGAAGTTGTTGTGGAATGGTCCATGTTGGTAGTTAGAGTAATTTCATTGGTTGTGAATGGTGGGACAGACACTGTAGACTGTGTTGTTCCTGTTTGGGCCATTGTTGTAATAGAAGTTGTTGGTGATTCAGGGTGTGCGGATGTCATTGTCTCAGAAGTCTCAAGAGTTGTTGCTTTGTTCTTTGTTGTACTAGTTCCTGTTACAGCTGTTTGAGTACTTTGTTCTGGGGATGTTGGAGTAAAACTAGTGCTTTCTGAAGTGACTGTGGAAGGCGAACTGGAGGAAGTCTCTGAAGTTGTTGTGGAATGGTCCATGTTGGTAGTTAGAGTAATTTCATTGGTTGTGACTGGTGGGACAGACTCTGTAGACTGTGTTGTTCCTGTTTGGGTCATTGTTGTAATAGAAGTTGTTGGTGATTGAGGGTGTGCGGATGTCATTGTCTCAGAAGTCTCAAGAGTTGTTGCTTTGTTCTCTGTTGCACTAGTGCCTGTTACAGCTGTTTGAGTACTTTGTTCTGGGGATGTTGGAGTAAAACTAGTGCTTTCTGAAGTGACTGTGGAAGGCGAACTGGAGGAAGTCTCTGAAGTTGTTGTGGAATGGTCCATGTTGGTAGTTAGTGTAATTTCATTGGTGGTGACTGGTGGGACAGACTCTGTAGACTGTGTTGTTCCTGTTTGTGCCATTGCTGTAATAGAAGTTGTTGGTGATTCAGGGTGTGCGGATGTCATTGTCACAGAAGTCTCAAGAGTTGTTGCTTTGTTCTCTGTTGTACTAGTGCCTGTTACAGCTGTTTGAGTACTTTGTTCTGGGGATGTTGGAGTAAAACTAGTGCTTTCTGAAGTGACTGTGGAAGGCAAACTGGAGGAAGTCTCTGAAGTTGTTGTGGAATGGTCCATGTTGGTAGTTAGAGTAATTTCATTGGTGGTGAGTGGTGGGACAGACTCTGTAGACTGTGTTGTTCCTGTTTGGGCCATTGCTGTAATAGAAGTTGTTGGTGATTCAGGGTGTGCGGATGTCATTGTCACAGAAGTCTCAAGAGTTGTTGCTTTGTTCTCTGTTGTACTAGTGCCTGTTACAGCTGTTTGAGTACTTTGTTCTGGGGATGTTGGAGTAAACCTAGTGCTTTCTGAAGTGACTGTGGAAGGCGAACTGGAGGAAGTCTCTGAAGTTGTTGTGGAATGGTCCATGTTGGTAGTTAGAGTAATTTCATTGGTTGTGAATGGTGGGAAAGAGACTGTAGACTGTGTTGTTCCTGTTTGTGCCATTGTTGTAATAGAAGTGGTTGGTGATTGAGGGTGTGCGGATGTCATTGTCGCAGAAGTCTCAAGAGTTGTTGCTTTGTTCTCTGTTGTACTAGTGCCTGTTACAGCTGTTTGAGTACTTTGTTCTGGGGATGTTGGAGTAAAACTAGTGCTTTCTGAAGTGACTGTGGAAGGCGAACTGGAGGAAGTCTCTGAAGTTGTTGTGGAATGGTCCATGTTGGTAGTTAGAGTAATTTCATTGGTTGTGACTGGTGGGACAGACTCTGTAGACTGTGTTGTTCCTGTTTGTGCCATTGCTGTAATAGAAGTTGTTGGTGATTGAGGGTGTGCGGATGTCATTGTCGCAGCAGTCTCAAGAGTTGTTGCTTTGTTCTCTGTTGTACTAGTGCCTGTTACAGCTGTTTGAGTACTTTGTTCTGAGGATGTTGGAGTAAAACTAGTGCTTTCTGAAGTGACTGTGGAAGGCGAACTGGAGGAAGTCTCTGAAGTTGTTGTGGAATGGTCCATGTTGGTAGTTAGAGTAATTTCATTGGTGGTGACTGGTGGGACAGACTCTGTAGACTGTGTTGTTCCTGTTTGGGCCATTGCTGTAATAGAAGTTGTTGGTGATTGAGGGTGTGCGGATGTCGTTGTCGCAGAAGTCTCAAGAGTTGTTGCATTGTTCTCTGTTGTACCAGTGCCTGTTACAGCTGTTTGAGTACTTTGTTCTGGGGATGTTGGAGTAAAACTAGTGCTTTCTGAAGTGACTGTGGAAGGCGAACTGGAGGAAGTCTCTGAAGTTGTTGTGGAATGGTCCATGTTGGTAGTTAGAGTAATTTCATTGGTTGTGAATGGTGGGACAGACTCTGTAGACTGTGTTGTTCCTGTTTGTGCCATTGCTGTAATAGAAGTTGTTGGTGATTGAGGGTGTGCGGATGTCATTGTCTCAGAAGTCTCAAGAGTTGTTGCTTTGTTCTCTGTTGTACTAGTGCCTGTTACAGCTGTTTGAGTACTTTGTTCTGGGGATGTTGGAGTAAAACTAGTGCTTTCTGAAGTGACTGTGGAAGGCGAACTGGAGGAAGTCTCTGAAGTTGTTGTGGAATGGTCCATGTTGGTAGTTAGAGTAATTTCATTGTTGGTGACTGGTGGGACAGACTCTGTAGACTGTGTTGTTCCTGTTTGTGCCATTGCTGTAATAGAAGTTGTTGGTGATTGAGGGTGTGCAGATGTCATTGTCTCAGAAGTCTCAAGAGTTGTTGCTTTGTTCTCTGTTGTACTAGTGCCTGTTACAGCTGTTTGAGTACTTTGTTCTGGGGATGTTGGAGTAAAACTAGTGCTTTCTGAAGTGACTGTGGAAGGCGAACTGGAGGAAGTCTCTGAAGTTGTTGTGGAATGGTCCATGTTGGTAGTTAGAGTAATTTCATTGGTGGTGACTGGTGGGACAGACTCTGTAGACTGTGTTGTTCCTGTTTGGGCCATTGCTGTAATAGAAGTTGTTGGTGATTGAGGGTGTGCGGATGTCGTTGTCTCAGAAGTCTCAAGAGTTGTTGCATTGTTCTCTGTTGTACCAGTGCCTGTTACAGCTGTTTGAGTACTTTGTTCTGGGGATGTTGGAGTAAAACTAGTGCTTTCTGAAGTGACTGTGGAAGGCGAACTGGAGGAAGTCTCTGAAGTTGTTGTGGAATGGTCCATGTTGGTAGTTAGAGTAATTTCATTGGTTGTGACTGGTGGGACAGACTCTGTAGACTGTGTTGTTCCTGTTTGTGCCATTGCTGTAATAGAAGTTGTTGGTGATTGAGGGTGTGCGGATGTCATTGTCTCTGAAGTCTCAAGAGTTGTTGCTTTGTTCTCTGTTGTACTAGTGCCTGTTACAGCTGTTTGAGTACTTTGTTCTGAGGATGTTGGAGTAAAACGAGTGCTTTCTGAAGTGACTGTGGAAGGCGAACTGGAGGAAGTCTCTGAAGTTGTTGTGGAATGGTCCATGTTGGTAGTTAGAGTAATTTCATTGTTGGTGACTGGTGGGACAGACTCTGTAGACTGTGTTGTTCCTGTTTGTGCCATTGCTGTAATAGAAGTTGTTGGTGATTGAGGGTGTGCGGATGTCATTGTCTCAGAAGTCTCAAGAGTTGTTGCTTTGTTCTCTGTTGTACCAGTGCCTGTTACAGCTGTTTGAGTACTTTGTTCTGGGGATGTTGGAGTAAAACTAGTGCTTTCTGAAGTGACTGTGGAAGGCGAACTGGAGGAAGTCTCTGAAGTTGTTGTGGAATGGTCCATGTTGGTAGTTAGAGTAATTTCATTGGTTGTGACTGGTGGGACAGACTCTGTAGAATGTGTTGTTCCTGTTTGTGCCATTGCTGTAATAGAAGTTGTTGGTGATTGAGGGTGTGCGGATGTCATTGTCTCTGAAGTCTCAAGAGTTGTTGCTTTGTTCTCTGTTGTACCAGTGCCTGTTACAGCTGTTTGAGTACTTTGTTCTGAGTGTGTTGGAGTAAAACTCGTGCTTTCTGAAGTGACTGTGGAAGGCGAACTGGAGGAAGTCTCTGAAGTTGTTGTGGAATGGTCCATGTTGGTAGTTAGAGTAATTTCATTGGTTGTGACTGGTGGGACAGACTCTGTAGACTGTGTTGTTCCTGTTTGTGCCATTGCTGTAATAGAAGTTGTTGGTGATTGAGGGTGTGCGGATGTCATTGTCTCAGAAGTCTCAAGAGTTGTTGCTTTGTTCTCTGTTGTACCAGTACCTGTTACAGCTGTTTGAGTACTTTGTTCTGGGGATGTTGGAGTAAAACTAGTGCTTTCTGAAGTGACTGTGGAAGGCGAACTGGAGGAAGTCTCTGAAGTTGTTGTGGAATGGTCCATGTTGGTAGTTAGAGTAATTTCATTGGTTGTGACTGGTGGGACAGACTCTGTAGACTGTGTTGTTCCTGTTTGTGCCATTGCTGTAATAGAAGTTGTTGGTGATTGAGGGTGTGCGGATGTCATTGTCTCAGAAGTCTCAAGAGTTGTTGCTTTGTTCTCTGTTGTACCAGTACCTGTTACAGCTGTTTGAGTACTTTGTTCTGGGGATGTTGGAGTAAAACTAGTGCTTTCTGAAGTGACTGTGGAAGGCGAACTGGAGGAAGTCTCTGAAGTTGTTGTGGAATGGTCCATGTTGGTAGTTAAAGTAATTTCATTGGTTGTGACTGGTGGGACAGACTCTGTAGACTGTGTTGTTCCTGATTGGGCCATTGTTGTAAGAGAAGTTGTTGGTGATTGAGGGTGTGCGGATGTCATTGTCTCAGAAGTCTCAAGAGTTGTTGCTTTGTTCTCTGTTGTACTAGTGCCTGTTACAGCTGTTTGAGTACTTTGTTCTGGGGATGTTGGAGTAAAACTAGTGCTTTCTGAAGTGACTGTGGAAGGCGAACTGGAGGAAGTCTCTGAAGTTGTTGTGGAATGGTCCATGTTGGTAGTTAGAGTAATTTCATTGGTGGTGAGTGGTGGGACAGACTCTGTAGACTGTGTTGTTCCTGTTTGTGCCATTGCTGTAATAGAAGTTGTTGGTGATTGAGGGTGTGCGGATGTCATTGTCGCAGCAGTCTCAAGAGTTGTTGCTTTGTTCTCTGTTGTACTAGTGCCTGTTACAGCTGTTTGAGTACTTTGTTCTGAGTGTGTTGGAGTAAAACTAGTGCTTTCTGAAGTGACTGTGGAAGGCGAACTGGAGGAAGTCTCTGAAGTTGTTGTGGAATGGTCCATGTTGGTAGTTAGAGTAATTTCATTGGTGGTGACTGGTGTGACAGACTCTGTAGACTGTGTTGTTCCTGTTTGGGCCATTGCTGTAATAGAAGTAGTTGGTGATTCAGGGTGTGCGGATGTCATTGTCTCAGAAGTCTCAAGAGTTGTTGCTTTGTTCTCTGTTGTACTAGTGCCTGTTACAGCTGTTTGAGTACTTTGTTCTGGGGATGTTGGAGTAAAACTAGTGCTTTCTGAAGTGACTGTGGAAGGCGAACTGGAGGAAGTCTCTGAAGTTGTTGTGGAATGGTCCATGTTGGTAGTTAGAGTAATTTCATTGGTTGTGACTGGTGGGACAGACTCTGTAGACTGTGTTGTTCCTGTTTGGGCCATTGTTGTAATAGAAGTTGTTGGTGATTGAGGGTGTGCGGATGTCATTGTCGCAGAAGTCTCAAGAGTTGTTGCTTTGTTCTCTGTTGTACCAGTGCCTCTTACAGCTGTTTGAGTACTTTGTTCTGAGTGTGTTGGAGTAAAACTAGTGCTTTCTGAAGTGACTGTGGAAGGCGAACTGGAGGAAGTCTCTGAAGTTGTTGTGGAATGGTCCATGTTGGTAGTTAGAGTAATTTCATTGGTGGTGACTGGTGTGACAGACTCTGTAGACTGTGTTGTTCCTGTTTGGGCCATTGCTGTAATAGAAGTTGTTGGTGATTCAGGGTGTGCGGATGTCATTGTCTCAGAAGTCTCAAGAGTTGTTGCTTTGTTCTCTGTTGTACTAGTGCCTGTTACAGCTGTTTGAGTACTTTGTTCTGGGGATGTTGGAGTAAAACTAGTGCTTTCTGAAGTGACTGTGGAAGGCGAACTGGAGGAAGTCTCTGAAGTTGTTGTGGAATGGTCCATGTTGGTAGTTAGAGTAATTTCATTGGTGGTGACTGGTGGGACAGACTCTGTAGACTGTGTTGTTCCTGTTTGGGCCATTGCTGTAATAGAAGTTGTTGGTGATTGAGGGTGTGCGGATGTCATTGTCTCAGAAGTCTCAAGAGTTGTTGCTTTGTTCTCTGTTGTACTAGTGCCTGTTACAGCTGTTTGAGTACTTTGTTCTGGGGATGTTGGAGTAAAACTAGTGCTTTCTGAAGTGACTGTGGAAGGCGAACTGGAGGAAGTCTCTGAAGTTGTTGTGGAATGGTCCATGTTGGTAGTTAGAGTAATTTCATTGGTGGTGACTGGTGGGACAGACTCTGTAGACTGTGTTGTTCCTGTTTGGGCCATTGCTGTAATAGAAGTGGTTGGTGATTGAGGGTGTGCGGATGTCATTGTCGCAGAAGTCTCAAGAGTTGTTGCTTTGTTCTCTGTTGTACTAGTGCCTGTTACAGCTGTTTGAGTACTTTGTTCTGGGGATGTTGGAGTAAAACTAGTGCTTTCTGAAGTGACTGTGGAAGGCGAACTGGAGGAAGTCTCTGAAGTTGTTGTGGAATGGTCCATGTTGGTAGTTAGAGTAATTTCATTGGTGGTGAGTGGTGGGACAGACTCTGTAGACTGTGTTGTTCCTGTTTGGGCCATTGTTGTAATAGAAGTTGTTGGTGATTGAGGGTGTGCGGATGTCATTGTCGCAGAAGTCTCAAGAGTTGTTGCTTTGTTCTCTGTTGTACCAGTGCCTGTTACAGCTGTTTGAGTAATTTGTTCTGAGTGTGTTGGAGTAAAACTAGTGCTTTCTGAAGTGACTGTGGAAGGCGAACTGGAGGAAGTCTCTGAAGTTGTTGTGGAATGGTCCATGTTGGTAGTTAGAGTAATTTCATTGGTGGTGACTGGTGTGACAGACTCTGTAGACTGTGTTGTTCCTGTTTGGGCCATTGCTGTAATAGAAGTAGTTGGTGATTCAGGGTGTGCGGATGTCATTGTCTCAGAAGTCTCAAGAGTTGTTGCTTTGTTCTCTGTTGTACTAGTGCCTGTTACAGCTGTTTGAGTACTTTGTTCTGGGGATGTTGGAGTAAAACTAGTGCTTTCTGAAGTGACTGTGGAAGGCGAACTGAAGGAAGTCTCTGAAGTTGTTGTGGAATGGTCCATGTTGGTAGTTAGAGTAATTTCATTGGTGGTGACTGGTGGGACAGACTCTGTAGACTGTGTTGTTCCTGTTTGGGCCATTGCTGTAATAGAAGTGGTTGGTGATTGAGGGTGTGCGGATGTCATTGTCGCAGAAGTCTCAAGAGTTGTTGCTTTGTTCTCTGTTGTACTAGTGCCTGTTACAGCTGTTTGAGTACTTTGTTCTGGGGATGTTGGAGTAAAACTAGTGCTTTCTGAAGTGACTGTGGAAGGCGAACTGGAGGAAGTCTCTGAAGTTGTTGTGGAATGGTCCATGTTGGTAGTTAGAGTAATTTCATTGGTGGTGAGTGGTGGGACAGACTCTGTAGACTGTGTTGTTCCTGTTTGTGCCATTGCTGTAATAGAAGTTGTTGGTGATTGAGGGTGTGCGGATGTCATTGTCTCTGAAGTCTCAAGAGTTGTTGCTTTGTTCTCTGTTGTACTAGTGCCTGTTACAGCTGTTTGAGTACTTTGTTCTGAGTGTGTTGGAGTAAAACTAGTGCTTTCTGAAGTGACTGTGGAAGGCGAACTGGAGGAAGTCTCTGAAGTTGTTGTGGAATGGTCCATGTTGGTAGTTAGAGTAATTTCATTGGTGGTGACTGGTGTGACAGACTCTGTAGACTGTGTTGTTCCTGTTTGGGCCATTGCTGTAATAGAAGTAGTTGGTGATTCAGGGTGTGCGGATGTCATTGTCTCAGAAGTCTCAAGAGTTGTTGCTTTGTTCTCTGTTGTACTAGTGCCTGTTACAGCTGTTTGAGTACTTTGTTCTGGGGATGTTGGAGTAAAACTAGTGCTTTCTGAAGTGACTGTGGAAGGCGAACTGGAGGAAGTCTCTGAAGTTGTTGTGGAATGGTCCATGTTGGTAGTTAGAGTAATTTCATTGGTTGTGACTGGTGGGACAGACTCTGTAGACTGTGTTGTTCCTGTTTGGGCCATTGTTGTAATAGAAGTTGTTGGTGATTGAGGGTGTGCGGATGTCATTGTCGCAGAAGTCTCAAGAGTTGTTGCTTTGTTCTCTGTTGTACCAGTGCCTGTTACAGCTGTTTGAGTACTTTGTTCTGAGTGTGTTGGAGTAAAACTAGTGCTTTCTGAAGTGACTGTGGAAGGCGAACTGGAGGAAGTCTCTGAAGTTGTTGTGGAATGGTCCATGTTGGTAGTTAGAGTAATTTCATTGGTGGTGACTGGTGTGACAGACTCTGTAGACTGTGTTGTTCCTGTTTGGGCCATTGCTGTAATAGAAGTAGTTGGTGATTCAGGGTGTGCGGATGTCATTGTCTCAGAAGTCTCAAGAGTTGTTGCTTTGTTCTCTGTTGTACTAGTGCCTGTTACAGCTGTTTGAGTACTTTGTTCTGGGGATGTTGGAGTAAAACTAGTGCTTTCTGAAGTGACTGTGGAAGGCGAACTGGAGGAAGTCTCTGAAGTTGTTGTGGAATGGTCCATGTTGGTAGTTAGAGTAATTTCATTGGTTGTGACTGGTGGGACAGACTCTGTAGACTGTGTTGTTCCTGTTTGTGCCATTGCTGTAATAGAAGTTGTTAGTGATTGAGGGTGTGCGGATGTCATTGTCGCAGCAGTCTCAAGAGTTGTTGCTTTGTTCTCTGTTGTACTAGTGCCTGTTACAGCTGTTTGAGTACTTTGTTCTGGGGATGTTGGAGTAAAACTAGTGCTTTCTGAAGTGACTGTGGAAGGCGAACTGGAGGAAGTCTCTGAAGTTGTTGTGGAATGGTCCATGTTGGTAGTTAGAGTAATTTCATTGGTGGTGACTGGTGGGACAGACTCTGTAGACTGTGTTGTTCCTGTTTGGGTCATTGTTGTAATAGAAGTTGTTGGTGATTCAGGGTGTGCGGATGTCATTGTCTCAGAAGTCTCAAGAGTTGTTGCTTTGTTCTCTGTTGTACTAGTGCCTGTTACAGCTGTTTGAGTACTTTGTTCTGGGGATGTTGGAGTAAAACTAGTGCTTTCTGAAGTGACTGTGGAAGGCGAACTGGAGGAAGTCTCTGAAGTTGTTGTGGAATGGTCCATGTTGGTAGTTAGAGTAATTTCATTGGTGGTGAGTGGTGGGACAGACTCTGTAGACTGTGTTGTTCCTGTTTGTGCCATTGCTGTAATAGAAGTTGTTGGTGATTGAGGGTGTGCGGATGTCATTGTTGCAGCAGTCTCAAGAGTTGTTGCTTTGTTCTCTGTTGTACTAGTGCCTGTTACAGCTGTTTGAGTACTTTGTTCTGAGTGTGTTGGAGTAAAACTAGTGCTTTCTGAAGTGACTGTGGAAGGTGAACTGGAGGAAGTCTCTGAAGTTGTTGTGGAATGGTCCATGTTGGTAGTTAGAGTAATTTCATTGGTGGTGACTGGTGTGACAGACTCTGTAGACTGTGTTGTTCCTGTTTGGGCCATTGCTGTAATAGAAGTAGTTGGTGATTCAGGGTGTGCGGATGTCATTGTCTCAGAAGTCTCAAGAGTTGTTGCTTTGTTCTCTGTTGTACTAGTGCCTGTTACAGCTGTTTGAGTACTTTGTTCTGGGGATGTTGGAGTAAAACTAGTGCTTTCTGAAGTGACTGTGGAAGGCGAACTGGAGGAAGTCTCTGAAGTTGTTGTGGAATGGTCCATGTTGGTAGTTAGAGTAATTTCATTGGTGGTGAGTGGTGGGACAGACTCTGTAGACTGTGTTGTTCCTGTTTGGGCCATTGTTGTAATAGAAGTTGTTGGTGATTGAGGGTGTGCGGATGTCATTGTCGCAGAAGTCTCAAGAGTTGTTGCTTTGTTCTCTGTTGTACCAGTGCCTGTTACAGCTGTTTGAGTAATTTGTTCTGAGTGTGTTGGAGTAAAACTAGTGCTTTCTGAAGTGACTGTGGAAGGCGAACTGGAGGAAGTCTCTGAAGTTGTTGTGGAATGGTCCATGTTGGTAGTTAGAGTAATTTCATTGGTGGTGACTGGTGTGACAGACTCTGTAGACTGTGTTGTTCCTGTTTGGGCCATTGCTGTAATAGAAGTAGTTGGTGATTCAGGGTGTGCGGATGTCATTGTCTCAGAAGTCTCAAGAGTTGTTGCTTTGTTCTCTGTTGTACTAGTGCCTGTTACAGCTGTTTGAGTACTTTGTTCTGGGGATGTTGGAGTAAAACTAGTGCTTTCTGAAGTGACTGTGGAAGGCGAACTGAAGGAAGTCTCTGAAGTTGTTGTGGAATGGTCCATGTTGGTAGTTAGAGTAATTTCATTGGTGGTGACTGGTGGGACAGACTCTGTAGACTGTGTTGTTCCTGTTTGGGCCATTGCTGTAATAGAAGTGGTTGGTGATTGAGGGTGTGCGGATGTCATTGTCGCAGAAGTCTCAAGAGTTGTTGCTTTGTTCTCTGTTGTACTAGTGCCTGTTACAGCTGTTTGAGTACTTTGTTCTGGGGATGTTGGAGTAAAACTAGTGCTTTCTGAAGTGACTGTGGAAGGCGAACTGGAGGAAGTCTCTGAAGTTGTTGTGGAATGGTCCATGTTGGTAGTTAGAGTAATTTCATTGGTGGTGAGTGGTGGGACAGACTCTGTAGACTGTGTTGTTCCTGTTTGTGCCATTGCTGTAATAGAAGTTGTTGGTGATTGAGGGTGTGCGGATGTCATTGTCTCTGAAGTCTCAAGAGTTGTTGCTTTGTTCTCTGTTGTACTAGTGCCTGTTACAGCTGTTTGAGTACTTTGTTCTGAGTGTGTTGGAGTAAAACTAGTGCTTTCTGAAGTGACTGTGGAAGGCGAACTGGAGGAAGTCTCTGAAGTTGTTGTGGAATGGTCCATGTTGGTAGTTAGAGTAATTTCATTGGTGGTGACTGGTGTGACAGACTCTGTAGACTGTGTTGTTCCTGTTTGGGCCATTGCTGTAATAGAAGTAGTTGGTGATTCAGGGTGTGCGGATGTCATTGTCTCAGAAGTCTCAAGAGTTGTTGCTTTGTTCTCTGTTGTACTAGTGCCTGTTACAGCTGTTTGAGTACTTTGTTCTGGGGATGTTGGAGTAAAACTAGTGCTTTCTGAAGTGACTGTGGAAGGCGAACTGGAGGAAGTCTCTGAAGTTGTTGTGGAATGGTCCATGTTGGTAGTTAGAGTAATTTCATTGGTTGTGACTGGTGGGACAGACTCTGTAGACTGTGTTGTTCCTGTTTGGGCCATTGGTGTAATAGAAGTTGTTGGTGATTGAGGGTGTGCGGATGTCATTGTCGCAGAAGTCTCAAGAGTTGTTGCTTTGTTCTCTGTTGTACCAGTGCCTGTTACAGCTGTTTGAGTACTTTGTTCTGAGTGTGTTGGAGTAAAACTAGTGCTTTCTGAAGTGACTGTGGAAGGCGAACTGGAGGAAGTCTCTGAAGTTGTTGTGGAATGGTCCATGTTGGTAGTTAGAGTAATTTCATTGGTGGTGACTGGTGTGACAGACTCTGTAGACTGTGTTGTTCCTGTTTGGGCCATTGCTGTAATAGAAGTAGTTGGTGATTCAGGGTGTGCGGATGTCATTGTCTCAGAAGTCTCAAGAGTTGTTGCTTTGTTCTCTGTTGTACTAGTGCCTGTTACAGCTGTTTGAGTACTTTGTTCTGGGGATGTTGGAGTAAAACTAGTGCTTTCTGAAGTGACTGTGGAAGGCGAACTGGAGGAAGTCTCTGAAGTTGTTGTGGAATGGTCCATGTTGGTAGTTAGAGTAATTTCATTGGTTGTGACTGGTGGGACAGACTCTGTAGACTGTGTTGTTCCTGTTTGTGCCATTGCTGTAATAGAAGTTGTTAGTGATTGAGGGTGTGCGGATGTCATTGTCGCAGCAGTCTCAAGAGTTGTTGCTTTGTTCTCTGTTGTACTAGTGCCTGTTACAGCTGTTTGAGTACTTTGTTCTGGGGATGTTGGAGTAAAACTAGTGCTTTCTGAAGTGACTGTGGAAGGCGAACTGGAGGAAGTCTCTGAAGTTGTTGTGGAATGGTCCATGTTGGTAGTTAGAGTAATTTCATTGGTGGTGACTGGTGGGACAGACTCTGTAGACTGTGTTGTTCCTGTTTGGGTCATTGTTGTAATAGAAGTTGTTGGTGATTCAGGGTGTGCGGATGTCATTGTCTCAGAAGTCTCAAGAGTTGTTGCTTTGTTCTCTGTTGTACTAGTGCCTGTTACAGCTGTTTGAGTACTTTGTTCTGGGGATGTTGGAGTAAAACTAGTGCTTTCTGAAGTGACTGTGGAAGGCGAACTGGAGGAAGTCTCTGAAGTTGTTGTGGAATGGTCCATGTTGGTAGTTAGAGTAATTTCATTGGTGGTGAGTGGTGGGACAGACTCTGTAGACTGTGTTGTTCCTGTTTGTGCCATTGCTGTAATAGAAGTTGTTGGTGATTGAGGGTGTGCGGATGTCATTGTTGCAGCAGTCTCAAGAGTTGTTGCTTTGTTCTCTGTTGTACTAGTGCCTGTTACAGCTGTTTGAGTACTTTGTTCTGAGTGTGTTGGAGTAAAACTAGTGCTTTCTGAAGTGACTGTGGAAGGTGAACTGGAGGAAGTCTCTGAAGTTGTTGTGGAATGGTCCATGTTGGTAGTTAGAGTAATTTCATTGGTGGTGACTGGTGTGACAGACTCTGTAGACTGTGTTGTTCCTGTTTGGGCCATTGCTGTAATAGAAGTAGTTGGTGATTCAGGGTGTGCGGATGTCATTGTCTCAGAAGTCTCAAGAGTTGTTGCTTTGTTCTCTGTTGTACTAGTGCCTGTTACAGCTGTTTGAGTACTTTGTTCTGGGGATGTTGGAGTAAAACTAGTGCTTTCTGAAGTGACTGTGGAAGGCGAACTGGAGGAAGTCTCTGAAGTTGTTGTGGAATGGTCCATGTTGGTAGTTAGAGTAATTTCATTGGTTGTGACTGGTGGGACAGACTCTGTAGACTGTGTTGTTCCTGTTTGGGCCATTGTTGTAATAGAAGTTGTTGGTGATTGAGGGTGTGCGGATGTCATTGTCGCAGAAGTCTCAAGAGTTGTTGCTTTATTCTCTGTTGTACCAGTGCCTGTTACAGCTGTTTGAGTACTTTGTTCTGAGTGTGTTGGAGTAAAACTAGTGCTTTCTGAAGTGACTGTGGAAGGCGAACTGGAGGAAGTCTCTGAAGTTGTTGTGGAATGGTCCATGTTGGTAGTTAGAGTAATTTCATTGGTGGTGACTGGTGGGACAGACTCTGTAGACTGTGTTGTTCCTGTTTGGGCCATTGCTGTAATAGAAGTAGTTGGTGATTGAGGGTGTGCGGATGTCATTGTCTCAGAAGTCTCAAGAGTTGTTGCTTTGTTCTCTGTTGTACTAGTGCCTGTTACAGCTGTTTGAGTACTTTGTTCTGGGGATGTTGGAGTAAAACTAGTGCTTTCTGAAGTGACTGTGGAAGGCGAACTGGAGGAAGTCTCTGAAGTTGTTGTGGAATGGTCCATGTTGGTAGTTAGAGTAATTTCATTGGTGGTGACTGGTGGGACAGACTCTGTAGACTGTGTTGTTCCTGTTTGGGCCATTGCTGTAATAGAAGTTGTTGGTGATTGAGGGTGTGCGGATGTCATTGTCTCAGAAGTCTCAAGAGTTGTTGCCTTGTTCTCTGTTGTACTAGTGCCTGTTACAGCTGTTTGAGTACTTTGTTCTGAGGATGTTGGAGTAAAACTAGTGCTTTCTGAAGAGACTGTGGAAGGCGAACTGGAGGAAGTCTCTGAAGTTGTTGTGGAATGGTCCATGTTTGTAGTTAGAGTAATTTCATTGGTGGTGACTGGTGTGACAGACTCTGTAGACTGTGTTGTTCCTGTTTGGGCCATTGCTGTAATAGAAGTAGTTGGTGATTCAGGGTGTGCGGATGTCATTGTCTCAGAAGTCTCAAGAGTTGTTGCTTTGTTCTCTGTTGTACTAGTGCCTGTTACAGCTGTTTGAGTACTTTGTTCTGGGGATGTTGGAGTAAAACTAGTGCTTTCTGAAGTGACTGTGGAAGGCGATCTGAAGGAAGTCTCTGAAGTTGTTGTGGAATGGTCCATGTTGGTAGTTATAGTAATTTCATTGGTGGTGACGGGTGGGACAGACTCTGTAGACTGTGTTGTTCCTGTTTGGGCCATTGCTGTAATAGAAGTGGTTGGTGATTGAGGGTGTGCGGATGTCATTGTCGCAGAAGTCTCAAGAGTTGTTGCTTTGTTCTCTGTTGTACTAGTGCCTGTTACAGCTGTTTGAGTACTTTGTTCTGGGGATGTTGGAGTAAAACTAGTGCTTTCTGAAGTGACTGTGGAAGGCGAACTGGAGGAAGTCTCTGAAGTTGTTGTGGAATGGTCCATGTTGGTAGTTAGAGTAATTTCATTGGTTGTGACTGGTGGGACAGACTCTGTAGACTGTGTTGTTCCTGTTTGGGCCATTGTTGTAATAGAAGTTGTTGGTGATTGAGGGTGTGCGGATGTCATTGTCGCAGAAGTCTCAAGAGTTGTTGCTTTGTTCTCTGTTGTACCAGTGCCTGTTACAGCTGTTTGAGTACTTTGTTCTGGGGATGTTGGAGTAAAACTAGTGCTTTCTGAAGAGACTGTGGAAGGCGAACTGGAGGAAGTCTCTGAAGTTGTTGTGGAATGGTCCATGTTGGTAGTTATAGTAATTTCATTGGTGGTGACGGGTGGGACAGACTCTGTAGACTGTGTTGTTCCTGTTTGGGCCATTGCTGTAATAGAAGTGGTTGGTGATTGAGGGTGTGCGGATGTCATTGTCGCAGAAGTCTCAAGAGTTGTTGCTTTGTTCTCTGTTGTACTAGTGCCTGTTACAGCTGTTTGAGTACTTTGTTCTGGGGATGTTGGAGTAAAACTAGTGCTTTCTGAAGTGACTGTGGAAGGCGAACTGGAGGAAGTCTCTGAAGTTGTTGTGGAATGGTCCATGTTGGTAGTTAGAGTAATTTCATTGGTTGTGACTGGTGGGACAGACTCTGTAGACTGTGTTGTTCCTGTTTGGGCCATTGTTGTAATAGAAGTTGTTGGTGATTGAGGGTGTGCGGATGTCATTGTCGCAGAAGTCTCAAGAGTTGTTGCTTTGTTCTCTGTTGTACCAGTGCCTGTTACAGCTGTTTGAGTAATTTGTTCTGAGTGTGTTGGAGTAAAACTAGTGCTTTCTGAAGTGACTGTGGAAGGCGAACTGGAGGAAGTCTCTGAAGTTGTTGTGGAATGGTCCATGTTGGTAGTTAGAGTAATTTCATTGGTGGTGACTGGTGTGACAGACTCTGTAGACTGTGTTGTTCCTGTTTGGGCCATTGCTGTAATAGAAGTAGTTGGTGATTCAGGGTGTGCGGATGTCATTGTCTCAGAAGTCTCAAGAGTTGTTGCTTTGTTCTCTGTTGTACTAGTGCCTGTTACAGCTGTTTGAGTACTTTGTTCTGGGGATGTTGGAGTAAAACTAGTGCTTTCTGAAGTGACTGTGGAAGGCGAACTGGAGGAAGTCTCTGAAGTTGTTGTGGAATGGTCCATGTTGGTAGTTAGAGTAATTTCATTGGTGGTGACTGGTGTGAAAGACTCTGTAGACTGTGTTGTTCCTGTTTGGGCCATTGCTGTAATAGAAGTAGTTGGTGATTCAGGGTGTGCGGATGTCATTGTCTCAGAAGTCTCAAGAGTTGTTGCTTTGTTCTCTGTTGTACTAGTGCCTGTTACAGCTGTTTGAGTACTTTGTTCTGGGGATGTTGGAGTAAAACTAGTGCTTTCTGAAGTGACTGTGGAAGGCGAACTGGAGGAAGTCTCTGAAGTTGTTGTGGAATGGTCCATGTTGGTAGTTAGAGTAATTTCATTGGTTGTGACTGGTGGGACAGACTCTGTAGACTGTGTTGTTCCTGTTTGTGCCATTGCTGTAATAGAAGTTGTTGGTGATTGAGGGTGTGCGGATGTCATTGTCGCAGCAGTCTCAAGAGTTGTTGCTTTGTTCTCTGTTGTACTAGTGCCTGTTACAGCTGTTTGAGTACTTTGTTCTGGGGATGTTGGAGTAAAACTAGTGCTTTCTGAAGTGACTGTGGAAGGCGAACTGGAGGAAGTCTCTGAAGTTGTTGTGGAATGGTCCATGTTGGTAGTTAGAGTAATTTCATTGGTGGTGACTGGTGGGACAGACTCTGTAGACTGTGTTGTTCCTGTTTGGGTCATTGTTGTAATAGAAGTTGTTGGTGATTCAGGGTGTGCGGATGTCATTGTCTCAGAAGTCTCAAGAGTTGTTGCTTTGTTCTCTGTTGTACTAGTGCCTGTTACAGCTGTTTGAGTACTTTGTTCTGGGGATGTTGGAGTAAAACTAGTGCTTTCTGAAGTGACTGTGGAAGGCGAACTGGAGGAAGTCTCTGAAGTTGTTGTGGAATGGTCCATGTTGGTAGTTAGAGTAATTTCATTGGTTGTGACTGGTGGGACAGACTCTGTAGACTGTGTTGTTCCTGTTTGTGCCATTGTTGTAATAGAAGTTGTTGGTGATTGAGGGTGTGCGGATGTCATTGTTGCAGCAGTCTCAAGAGTTGTTGCTTTATTCTCTGTTGTACCAGTGCCTGTTACAGCTGTTTGAGTACTTTGTTCTGGGGATGTTGGAGTAAAACTAGTGCTTTCTGAAGTGACTGTGGAAGGCGAACTGGAGGAAGTCTCTGAAGTTGTTGTGGAATGGTCCATGTTGGTAGTTAGAGTAATTTCATTGGTGGTGACTGGTGGGACAGACTCTGTAGACTGTGTTGTTCCTGTTTGGGCCATTGCTGTAATAGAAGTAGTTGGTGATTCAGGGTGTGCGGATGTCATTGTCTCAGAAGTCTCAAGAGTTGTTGCTTTGTTCTCTGTTGTACTAGTGCCTGTTACAGCTGTTTGAGTACTTTGTTCTGGGGATGTTGGAGTAAAACTAGTGCTTTCTGAAGTGACTGTGGAAGGCGAACTGGAGGAAGTCTCTGAAGTTGTTGTGGAATGGTCCATGTTGGTAGTTAGAGTAATTTCATTGGTTGTGACTGGTGGGACAGACTCTGTAGACTGTGTTGTTCCTGTTTGGGCCATTGTTGTAATAGAAGTTGTTGGTGATTGAGGGTGTGCGGATGTCATTGTCGCAGAAGTCTCAAGAGTTGTTGCTTTATTCTCTGTTGTACCAGTGCCTGTTACAGCTGTTTGAGTACTTTGTTCTGAGTGTGTTGGAGTAAAACTAGTGCTTTCTGAAGTGACTGTGGAAGGCGAACTGGAGGAAGTCTCTGAAGTTGTTGTGGAATGGTCCATGTTGGTAGTTAGAGTAATTTCATTGGTGGTGACTGGTGGGACAGACTCTGTAGACTGTGTTGTTCCTGTTTGGGCCATTGCTGTAATAGAAGTAGTTGGTGATTCAGGGTGTGCGGATGTCATTGTCTCAGAAGTCTCAAGAGTTGTTGCTTTGTTCTCTGTTGTACTAGTGCCTGTTACAGCTGTTTGAGTACTTTGTTCTGGGGATGTTGGAGTAAAACTAGTGCTTTCTGAAGTGACTGTGGAAGGCGAACTGGAGGAAGTCTCTGAAGTTGTTGTGGAATGGTCCATGTTGGTAGTTAGAGTAATTTCATTGGTGGTGACTGGTGGGACAGACTCTGTAGACTGTGTTGTTCCTGTTTGGGCCATTGCTGTAATAGAAGTTGTTGGTGATTGAGGGTGTGCGGATGTCATTGTCTCAGAAGTCTCAAGAGTTGTTGCCTTGTTCTCTGTTGTACTAGTGCCTGTTACAGCTGTTTGAGTACTTTGTTCTGAGGATGTTGGAGTAAAACTAGTGCTTTCTGAAGAGACTGTGGAAGGCGAACTGGAGGAAGTCTCTGAAGTTGTTGTGGAATGGTCCATGTTTGTAGTTAGAGTAATTTCATTGGTGGTGACTGGTGTGACAGACTCTGTAGACTGTGTTGTTCCTGTTTGGGCCATTGCTGTAATAGAAGTAGTTGGTGATTCAGGGTGTGCGGATGTCATTGTCGCAGAAGTCTCAAGAGTTGTTGCTTTGTTCTCTGTTGTACTAGTGCCTGTTACAGCTGTTTGAGTACTTTGTTCTGGGGATGTTGGAGTAAAACTAGTGCTTTCTGAAGTGACTGTGGAAGGCGATCTGAAGGAAGTCTCTGAAGTTGTTGTGGAATGGTCCATGTTGGTAGTTATAGTAATTTCATTGGTGGTGACGGGTGGGACAGACTCTGTAGACTGTGTTGTTCCTGTTTGGGCCATTGCTGTAATAGAAGTGGTTGGTGATTGAGGGTGTGCGGATGTCATTGTCGCAGAAGTCTCAAGAGTTGTTGCTTTGTTCTCTGTTGTACTAGTGCCTGTTACAGCTGTTTGAGTACTTTGTTCTGGGGATGTTGGAGTAAAACTAGTGCTTTCTGAAGTGACTGTGGAAGGCGAACTGGAGGAAGTCTCTGAAGTTGTTGTGGAATGGTCCATGTTGGTAGTTAGAGTAATTTCATTGGTTGTGACTGGTGGGACAGACTCTGTAGACTGTGTTGTTCCTGTTTGGGCCATTGTTGTAATAGAAGTTGTTGGTGATTGAGGGTGTGCGGATGTCATTGTCGCAGAAGTCTCAAGAGTTGTTGCTTTGTTCTCTGTTGTACCAGTGCCTGTTACAGCTGTTTGAGTAATTTGTTCTGAGTGTGTTGGAGTAAAACTAGTGCTTTCTGAAGTGACTGTGGAAGGCGAACTGGAGGAAGTCTCTGAAGTTGTTGTGGAATGGTCCATGTTGGTAGTTAGAGTAATTTCATTGGTGGTGACTGGTGTGACAGACTCTGTAGACTGTGTTGTTCCTGTTTGGGCCATTGCTGTAATAGAAGTAGTTGGTGATTCAGGGTGTGCGGATGTCATTGTCTCAGAAGTCTCAAGAGTTGTTGCTTTGTTCTCTGTTGTACTAGTGCCTGTTACAGCTGTTTGAGTACTTTGTTCTGGGGATGTTGGAGTAAAACTAGTGCTTTCTGAAGTGACTGTGGAAGGCGAACTGGTGGAAGTCTCTGAAGTTGTTGTGGAATGGTCCATGTTGGTAGTTAGAGTAATTTCATTGGTGGTGACTGGTGTGACAGACTCTGTAGACTGTGTTGTTCCTGTTTGGGCCATTGCTGTAATAGAAGTAGTTGGTGATTCAGGGTGTGCGGATGTCATTGTCTCAGAAGTCTCAAGAGTTGTTGCTTTGTTCTCTGTTGTACTAGTGCCTGTTACAGCTGTTTGAGTACTTTGTTCTGGGGATGTTGGAGTAAAACTAGTGCTTTCTGAAGTGACTGTGGAAGGCGAACTGGAGGAAGTCTCTGAAGTTGTTGTGGAATGGTCCATGTTGGTAGTTAGAGTAATTTCATTGGTTGTGACTGGTGGGACAGACTCTGTAGACTGTGTTGTTCCTGTTTGTGCCATTGCTGTAATAGAAGTTGTTGGTGATTGAGGGTGTGCGGATGTCATTGTCGCAGCAGTCTCAAGAGTTGTTGCTTTGTTCTCTGTTGTACTAGTGCCTGTTACAGCTGTTTGAGTACTTTGTTCTGGGGATGTTGGAGTAAAACTAGTGCTTTCTGAAGTGACTGTGGAAGGCGAACTGGAGGAAGTCTCTGAAGTTGTTGTGGAATGGTCCATGTTGGTAGTTAGAGTAATTTCATTGGTGGTGACTGGTGGGACAGACTCTGTAGACTGTGTTGTTCCTGTTTGGGTCATTGTTGTAATAGAAGTTGTTGGTGATTCAGGGTGTGCGGATGTCATTGTCTCAGAAGTCTCAAGAGTTGTTGCTTTGTTCTCTGTTGTACTAGTGCCTGTTACAGCTGTTTGAGTACTTTGTTCTGGGGATGTTGGAGTAAAACTAGTGCTTTCTGAAGTGACTGTGGAAGGCGAACTGGAGGAAGTCTCTGAAGTTGTTGTGGAATGGTCCATGTTGGTAGTTAGAGTAATTTCATTGGTTGTGACTGGTGGGACAGACTCTGTAGACTGTGTTGTTCCTGTTTGGGCCATTGTTGTAATAGAAGTTGTTGGTGATTGAGGGTGTGCGGATGTCATTGTCGCAGAAGTCTCAAGAGTTGTTGCTTTATTCTCTGTTGTACCAGTGCCTGTTACAGCTGTTTGAGTACTTTGTTCTGGGGATGTTGGAGTAAAACTAGTGCTTTCTGAAGTGACTGTGGAAGGCGAACTGGAGGAAGTCTCTGAAGTTGTTGTGGAATGGTCCATGTTGGTAGTTAGAGTAATTTCATTGGTGGTGACTGGTGGGACAGACTCTGTAGACTGTGTTGTTCCTGTTTGGGCCATTGCTGTAATAGAAGTTGTTGGTGATTGAGGGTGTGCGGATGTCATTGTCTCAGAAGTCTCAAGAGTTGTTGCCTTGTTCTCTGTTGTACTAGTGCCTGTTACAGCTGTTTGAGTACTTTGTTCTGGGGATGTTGGAGTAAAACTAGTGCTTTCTGAAGAGACTGTGGAAGGCGAACTGGAGGAAGTCTCTGAAGTTGTTGTGGAATGGTCCATGTTTGTAGTTAGAGTAATTTCATTGGTGGTGACTGGTGTGACAGACTCTGTAGACTGTGTTGTTCCTGTTTGGGCCATTGCTGTAATAGAAGTAGTTGGTGATTCAGGGTGTGCGGATGTCATTGTCTCAGAAGTCTCAAGAGTTGTTGCTTTGTTCTCTGTTGTACTAGTGCCTGTTACAGCTGTTTGAGTACTTTGTTCTGTGGATGGTGGAGTAAAACTAGTGCTTTCTGAAGTGACTGTGGAAGGCGATCTGAAGGAAGTCTCTGAAGTTGTTGTGGAATGGTCCATGTTGGTAGTTATAGTAATTTCATTGGTGGTGACGGGTGGGACAGACTCTGTAGACTGTGTTGTTCCTGTTTGGGCCATTGCTGTAATAGAAGTGGTTGGTGATTGAGGGTGTGCGGATGTCATTGTCGCAGAAGTCTCAAGAGTTGTTGCTTTGTTCTCTGTTGTACTAGTGCCTGTTACAGCTGTTTGAGTACTTTGTTCTGGGGATGTTGGAGTAAAACTAGTGCTTTCTGAAGTGACTGTGGAAGGCGAACTGGAGGAAGTCTCTGAAGTTGTTGTGGAATGGTCCATGTTGGTAGTTAGAGTAATTTCATTGGTTGTGACTGGTGGGACAGACTCTGTAGACTGTGTTGTTCCTGTTTGGGCCATTGTTGTAATAGAAGTTGTTGGTGATTGAGGGTGTGCGGATGTCATTGTCGCAGAAGTCTCAAGAGTTGTTGCTTTGTTCTCTGTTGTACCAGTGCCTCTTACAGCTGTTTGAGTACTTTGTTCTGAGTGTGTTGGAGTAAAACTAGTGCTTTCTGAAGAGACTGTGGAAGGCGAACTGGAGGAAGTCTCTGAAGTTGTTGTGGAATGGTCCATGTTTGTAGTTAGAGTAATTTCATTGGTGGTGACTGGTGTGACAGACTCTGTAGACTGTGTTGTTCCTGTTTGGGCCATTGTTGTAATAGAAGTAGTTGGTGATTCAGGGTGTGCGGATGTCATTGTCTCAGAAGTCTCAAGAGTTGTTGCTTTGTTCTCTGTTGTACTAGTGCCTGTTACAGCTGTTTGAGTACTTTGTTCTGGGGATGTTGGAGTAAAACTAGTGCTTTCTGAAGTGACTGTGGAAGGCGATCTGAAGGAAGTCTCTGAAGTTGTTGTGGAATGGTCCATGTTGGTAGTTATAGTAATTTCATTGGTGGTGACGGGTGGGACAGACTCTGTAGACTGTGTTGTTCCTGTTTGGGCCATTGTTGTAATAGAAGTTGTTGGTGATTGAGGGTGTGCGGATGTCATTGTCGCAGAAGTCTCAAGAGTTGTTGCTTTGTTCTCTGTTGTACCAGTGCCTGTTACAGCTGTTTGAGTAATTTGTTCTGAGTGTGTTGGAGTAAAACTAGTGCTTTCTGAAGTGACTGTGGAAGGCGAACTGGAGGAAGTCTCTGAAGTTGTTGTGGAATGGTCCATGTTTGTAGTTAGAGTAATTTCATTGGTGGTGACTGGTGTGACAGACTCTGTAGACTGTGTTGTTCCTGTTTGGGCCATTGCTGTAATAGAAGTAGTTGGTGATTCAGGGTGTGCGGATGTCATTGTCTCAGAAGTCTCAAGAGTTGTTGCTTTGTTCTCTGTTGTACTAGTGCCTGTTACAGCTGTTTGAGTACTTTGTTCTGGGGATGTTGGAGTAAAACTAGTGCTTTCTGAAGTGACTGTGGAAGGCGAACTGGAGGAAGTCTCTGAAGTTGTTGTGGAATGGTCCATGTTGGTAGTTAGAGTAATTTCATTGGTGGTGACTGGTGGGACAGACTCTGTAGACTGTGTTGTTCCTGTTTGGGCCATTGCTGTAATAGAAGTGGTTGGTGATTGAGGGTGTGCGGATGTCATTGTCGCAGAAGTCTCAAGAGTTGTTGCTTTGTTCTCTGTTGTACTAGTGCCTGTTACAGCTGTTTGAGTACTTTGTTCTGGGGATGTTGGAGTAAAACTAGTGCTTTCTGAAGTGACTGTGGAAGGCGAACTGGAGGAAGTCTCTGAAGTTGTTGTGGAATGGTCCATGTTGGTAGTTAGAGTAATTTCATTGGTGGTGAGTGGTGGGACAGACTCTGTAGACTGTGTTGTTCCTGTTTGTGCCATTGCTGTAATAGAAGTTGCTGGTGATTGAGGGTGTGCGGATGTCATTGTCGCAGCAGTCTCAAGAGTTGTTGCTTTGTTCTCTGTTGTACTAGTGCCTGTTACAGCTGTTTGAGTACTTTGTTCTGAGTGTGTTGGAGTAAAACTAGTGCTTTCTGAAGTGACTGTGGAAGGCGAACTGGAGGAAGTCTCTGAAGTTGTTGTGGAATGGTCCATGTTGGTAGTTAGAGTAATTTCATTGGTGGTGACTGGTGTGACAGACTCTGTAGACTGTGTTGTTCCTGTTTGGGCCATTGCTGTAATAGAAGTAGTTGGTGATTCAGGGTGTGCGGATGTCATTGTCTCAGAAGTCTCAAGAGTTGTTGCTTTGTTCTTTATTGTTCTAGTGCCTGTTACAGCTGGTTGAGTACTTTGTTCTGGGGATGTTGGAGTAAAACTAGTGCTTTCTGAAGTGACTGTGGAAGGCGAACTGGAGGAAGTCTCTGAAGTTGTTGTGGAATGGTCCATGTTGGTAGTTAGAGTAATTTCATTGGTTGTGAATGGTGTGACAGACTCTGTAGACTGTGTTGTTCCTGTTTGGGCCATTGCTGTAATAGAAGTAGTTGGTGATTCAGGGTGTGCGGATGTCATTGTCGCAGCAGTCTCAAGAGTTGTTGCTTTGTTCTCTGTTGTACTAGTGCCTGTTACAGCTGTTTGAGTACTTTGTTCTGTGGATGGTGGAGTAAAACTAGTGCTTTCTGAAGTGACTGTGGAAGGCGAACTGGAGGAAGTCTCTGAAGTTGTTGTGGAATGGTCCATGTTGGTAGTTAGAGTAATTTCATTGGTGGTGAGTGGTGGGACAGACTCTGTAGACTGTGTTGTTCCTGTTTGTGCCATTGCTGTAATAGAAGTAGTTGGTGATTGAGGGTGTGCGGATGTCATTGTCGCAGCAGTCTCAAGAGTTGTTGCTTTGTTCTCTGTTGTACTAGTGCCTGTTACAGCTGTTTGAGTACTTTGTTCTGAGGATATTGGAGTAAAACTAGTGCTTTCTGAAGTGACTGTGGAAGGCGAACTGGAGGAAGTCTCTGAAGTTGTTGTGGAATGGTCCATGTTGGTAGTTAGAGTAATTTCATTGGTGGTGACTGGTGGGACAGACTCTGTAGACTGTGTTGTTCCTGTTTGGGCCATTGCTGTAATAGAAGTTGTTGGTGATTCAGGGTGTGCGGATGTCATTGTCTCAGAAGTCTCAAGAGTTGTTGCTTTGTTCTCTGTTGTACTAGTGCCTGTTACAGCTGTTTGAGTACTTTGTTCTGGGGATGTTGGAGTAAAACTAGTGCTTTCTGAAGTGACTGTGGAAGGCGAACTGGAGGAAGTCTCTGAAGTTGTTGTGGAATGGTCCATGTTGGTAGTTAGAGTAATTTCATTGTTGGTGAGTGGTGGGACAGACTCTGTAGACTGTGTTGTTCCTGTTTGTGCCATTGCTGTAATAGAAGTAGTTGGTGATTCAGGGTGTGCGGATGTCATTGTCTCAGAAGTCTCAAGAGTTGTTGCTTTGTTCTCTGTTGTACTAGTGCCTGTTACAGCTGTTTGAGTACTTTGTTCTGAGTGTGTTGGAGTAAAACTAGTGCTTTCTGAAGTGACTGTGGAAGGCGAACTGGAGGAAGTCTCTGAAGTTGTTGTGGAATGGTCCATGTTGGTAGTTAGAGTAATTTCATTGGTGGTGACTGGTGGGACAGACTCTGTAGACTGTGTTGTTCCTGTTTGGGCCATTGTTGTAATAGAAGTTGTTGGTGATTCAGGGTGTGCGGATGTCATTGTCTCAGAAGTCTCAAGAGTTGTTGCTTTGTTCTCTGTTGTACTAGTGCCTGTTACAGCTGTTTGAGTACTTTGTTCTGGGGATATTGGAGTAAAACTAGTGCTTTCTGAAGTGACTGTGGAAGGCGAACTGGAGGAAGTCTCTGAAGTTGTTGTGGAATGGTCCATGTTTGTAGTTAGAGTAATTTCATTGGTGGTGACTGGTGTGACAGACTCTGTAGACTGTGTTGTTCCTGTTTGGGTCATTGTTGTAATAGAAGTTGTTGGTGATTCAGGGTGTGTGGATGTCATTGTCGCAGAAGTCTCAAGAGTTGTTGCTTTGTTCTCTGTTGTACCAGTGCCTGTTACAGCTGTTTGAGTACTTTGTTCTGAGTGTGTTGGAGTAAAACTAGTGCTTTCTGAAGTGACTGTGGAAGGCGAACTGGAGGAAGTCTCTGAAGTTGTTGTGGAATGGTCCATGTTGGTAGTTAGAGTAATTTCATTGGTGGTGACTGGTGTGACAGACTCTGTAGACTGTGTTGTTCCTGTTTGGGCCATTGCTGTAATAGAAGTAGTTGGTGATTCAGGGTGTGCGGATGTCATTGTCTCAGAAGTCTCAAGAGTTGTTGCTTTGTTCTCTGTTGTACTAGTGCCTGTTACAGCTGTTTGAGTACTTTGTTCTGAGTGTGTTGGAGTAAAACTAGTGCTTTCTGAAGTGACTGTGGAAGGCGAACTGGAGGAAGTCTCTGAAGTTGTTGTGGAATGGTCCATGTTGGTAGTTAGAGTAATTTCATTGGTGGTGACTGGTGGGACAGACTCTGTAGACTGTGTTGTTCCTGTTTGGGTCATTGTTGTAATAGAAGTTGTTGGTGATTGAGGGTGTGCGGATGTCATTGTCGCAGAAGTCTCAAGAGTGGTTGCTTTGTTCTCTGTTGTAACAGTGCCTGTTACAGCTGTTTGAGTACTTTGTTCTGGGGATGTTGGAGTAAAACTAGTGCTTTCTGAAGTGACTGTGGAAGGCGAACTGGAGGAAGTCTCTGAAGTTGTTGTGGAATGGTCCATGTTGGCAATTTCATTGGTTGTGAATGGTGGGACAGACAATGTAGACTGTGTTGTTCCTGTTTGGGCCATTGTTGTAATAGAAGTTGTTGGTGATTCAGGGTGTGCGGATGTCATTGTCTCAGAAGTCTCAAGAGTTGTTGCTTTGTTCTTTGTTGTACTAGTGCCTGTTACAGCTGTTTGAGTACTTTGTTCTGGGGATGTTGGAGTAAAACTAGTGCTTTCTGAAGTGACTGTGGAAGGCGAACTGGAGGAAGTCTCTGAAGTTGTTGTGGAATGGTCCATGTTGGTAGTTAGAGTAATTTCATTGGTTGTGACTGGTGGGACAGACTCTGTAGACTGTGTTGTTCCTGTTTGTGCCATTGTTGTAATAGAAGTTGTTGGTGATTCAGGGTGTGCTGATGTCATTGTCGCTGAAGTCTCAAGAGTTGCTTCTTTGTTCTCTGTTGTACTGGTGTCTGTTACAGCTGTTTGAGTACTTTGTTCTGTGGATGTTGGAGTAAAACTAGTGCTTTCTGAAGTGACTGTGGAAGGCGAACTGGAGGAAGTCTCTGAAGTTGTTGTGGAATGGTCCATGTTGGTAGTTAGAGTAATTTCATTGGTTGTGACTGGTGGGACAGACTCTGTAGACTGTGTTGTTCCTGTTTGGGCCATTGTTGTAATAGACGTTGTTGGTGATTCAGGGTGTGCGGATGTCGTTGTCTCAGAAGTCTCAAGAGTTGTTGCTTTGTTCTCTGTTGTACCAGTGCCTGTTACAGCTGTTTGAGTACTTTGTTCTGGGGATGTTGGAGTAAAACTAGTGCTTTCTGAAGTTACTGTGGAAGGCGAACTGGAGGAAGTCTCTGAAGTTGTTGTGGAATGGTCCATGTTGGTAGTTAGAGTAATTTCATTGGTTGTGACTGGTGTGACAGACTCTGTAGACTGTGTTGTTCCTGTTTGGGCCATTGTTGTAATAGAAGTTGTTGGTGATTCAGGGTGTGCGGATGTCATTGTCTCAGAAGTCTCAAGAGTTGTTGCTTTGTTCTCTGTTGTACTAGTGCCTGTTACAGCTGTTTGAGTACTTTGTTCTGGGGATGTTGGAGTAAAACTAGTGCTTTCTGAAGTGACTGTGGAAGGCGAACTGGAGGAAGTCTCTGAAGTTGTTGTGGAATGGTCCATGTTGGTAGTTAGAGTAATTTCATTGTTGGTGACTGGTGGGACAGACTCTGTAGACTGTGTTGTTCCTGTTTGGGTCATTGTTGTAATAGAAGTTGTTGGTGATTCATGGTGTGCGGATGTCATTGTCTCAGAAGTCTCAAGAGTTGTTGCTTTGTTCTCTGTTGTCCCAGTGCCTGTTACAGCTGTTTGAGTACTTTGTTCTGGGGATGTTGGAGTAAAACTAGTGCTTTCTGAAGTGACTGTGGAAGGCGAACTGGAGGAAGTCTCTGAAGTTGTTGTGGAATGGTCCATGTTGGTAATTTCATTGGTTGTGAATGGTGGGACAGACACTGTAGACTGTGTTGTTCTTGTTTGGGCCATTGTTGTAATAGAAGTTGTTGGTGATTCAGGGTGTGCGGATGTCATTGTCTCAGAAGTCTCAAGAGTTGTTGCTTTATTCTCTGTTGTACTAGTGCCTGTTACAGCTGTTTGAGTACTTTGTTCTGGGGATGTTGGAGTAAAACTAGTGCTTTCTGAAGTGACTGTGGAAGGCGAACTGGAGGAAGTCTCTGAAGTTGTTGTGGAATGGTCCATGTTGGTAGTTAGAGTAATTTCATTGTTGGTGACTGGTGGGACAGACTCTGTAGACTGTGTTGTTCCTGTTTGTGCCATTGCTGTAACAGAAGTTGTTGGTGATTGAGGGTGTGCGGATGTCATTGTCTCAGAAGTCTCAAGAGTTGTTGCATTGTTCTCTGTTGTACTAGTGCCTGTTACAGCTGTTTGAGTACTTTGTTCTGGGGATGTTGGAGTAAAACTAGTGCTTTCTGAAGTGACTGTGGAAGGCGAACTGGAGGAAGTCTCTGAAGTTGTTGTGGAATGGTCCATGTTGGTAGTTAGAGTAATTTCATTGGTGGTGAGTGGTGGGACAGACTCTGTAGACTGTGTTGTTCCTGTTTGTGCCATTGCTGTAATAGAAGTTGTTGGTGATTCAGGGTGTGCGGATGTCATTGTCGCAGCAGTCTCAAGAGTTGTTGCTTTGTTCTCTGTTGTACTAGTGCCTGTTACAGCTGTTTGAGTACTTTGTTCTGAGGATGTTGGAGTAAAACTAGTGCTTTCTGAAGTGACTGTGGAAGGCGAACTGGAGGAAGTCTCTGAAGTTGTTGTGGAATGGTCCATGTTGGTAGTTAGAGTAATTTCATTGGTGGTGACTGGTGGGACAGACTCTGTAGACTGTGTTGTTCCTGTTTGGGCCATTGCTGTAATAGAAGTTGTTGGTGATTGAGGGTGTGCGGATGTCATTGTCTCAGAAGTCTCAAGAGTTGTTGCTTTGTTCTCTGTTGTACTAGTGCCTGTTACAGCTGTTTGAGTACTTTGTTCTGGGGATGTTGGAGTAAAACTAGTGCTTTCTGAAGTGACTGTGGAAGGCGAACTGGAGGAAGTCTCTGAAGTTGTTGTGGAATGGTCCATGTTTGTAGTTAGAGTAATTTCATTGGTGGTGACTGGTGTGACAGACTCTGTAGACTGTGTTGTTCCTGTTTGGGTCATTGTTGTAATAGAAGTTGTTGGTGATTCAGGGTGTGCGGATGTCATTGTCGCAGAAGTCTCAAGAGTTGTTGCTTTGTTCTCTGTTGTACCAGTGCCTGTTACAGCTGTTTGAGTACTTTGTTCTGGGGATGTTGGAGTAAAACTAGTGCTTTCTGAAGTGACTGTGGAAGGCGAACTGGAGGAAGTCTCTGAAGTTGTTGTGGAATGGTCCATGTTGGTAGTTAGAGTAATTTCATTGGTTGTGAATGGTGGGAAAGAGACTGTAGACTGTGTTGTTCCTGTTTGGGCCATTGTTGTAATAGAAGTGGTTGGTGATTGAGGGTGTGCGGATGTCATTGTCGCAGAAGTCTCAAGAGTTGTTGCTTTGTTCTCTGTTGTACTAGTGCCTGTTACAGCTGTTTGAGTACTTTGTTCTGGGGATGTTGGAGTAAAACTAGTGCTTTCTGAAGTGACTGTGGAAGGCGAACTGGAGGAAGTCTCTGAAGTTGTTGTGGAATGGTCCATGTTGGTAGTTAAAGTAATTTCATTGGTTGTGACTGGTGGGACAGACTCTGTAGACTGTGTTGTTCCTGTTTGGGCCATTGTTGTAAGAGAAGTTGTTGGTGATTGAGGGTGTGCGGATGTCATTGTCTCAGAAGTCTCAAGAGTTGTTGCTTTGTTCTCTGTTGTACTAGTGCCTGTTACAGCTGTTTGAGTACTTTGTTCTGGGGATGTTGGAGTAAAACTAGTGCTTTCTGAAGTGACTGTGGAAGGCGAACTGGAGGAAGTCTCTGAAGTTGTTGTGGAATGGTCCATGTTGGTAGTTAGAGTAATTTCATTGGTGGTGAATGGTGGGACAGACTCTGTAGACTGTGTTGTTCCTGTTTGGGCCATTGTTGTAATAGAAGTTGTTGGTGATTCAGGGTGTGCGGATGTCATTGTCGCAGAAGTCTCAAGAGTTGTTGCTTTGTTCTCTGTTGTACCAGTGCCTGTTACAGCTGTTTGAGTACTTTGTTCTGGGGATGTTGGAGTAAAACTAGTGCTTTCTGAAGTGACTGTGGAAGGCGAACTGGAGGAAGTCTCTGAAGTTGTTGTGGAATGGTCCATGTTGGTAATTTCATTGGTTGTGAATGGTGGGACAGACACTGTAGACTGTGTTGTTCCTGTTTGGGCCATTGTTGTAATAGAAGTTGTTGGTGATTGAGGGTGTGCGGATGTCATTGTCTCAGAAGTCTCAAGAGTTGTTGCTTTGTTCTCTGTTGTACTAGTGCCTGTTACAGCTGTTTGAGTACTTTGTTCTGAGTGTGTTGGAGTAAAACTAGTGCTTTCTGAAGTGACTGTGGAAGGCGAACTGGAGGAAGTCTCTGAAGTTGTTGTGGAATGGTCCATGTTGGTAATTTCATTGGTTGTGAATGGTGGGACAGACACTGTAGACTGTGTTGTTCCTGTTTGTGCCATTGTTGTAATAGATATTGTTGGTGATTGAGGGTTTGCAGTTGTAATTGTCTCAGAAGTCTCAAGAGTTGTTGCTTTGTTCTCTGTTGTACTAGTGCCTGTTACAGCTGTTTGAGTACTTTGTTCTGGGGATGTTGGAGTAAAACTAGTGCTTTCTGAAGTGACTGTGGAAGGCGAACTGGAGGAAGTCTCTGAAGTTGTTGTGGAATGGTCCATGTTGGTAGTTAGAGTAATTTCATTGGTGGTGACTGGTGGGACAGACTCTGTAGACTGTGTTGTTCCTGTTTGGGTCATTGTTGTAATAGAAGTTGTTGGTGATTCAGGGTGTGCTGATGTCATTGTCTCAGAAGTCTCAAGAGTTGTTGCTTTGTTCTCTGTTGTACTAGTGCCTGTTACAGCTGTTTGAGTACTTTGTTCTGGGGATGTTGGAGTAAAACTAGTGCTTTCTGAAGTGACTGTGGAAGGTGAACTGGAGGAAGTCTCTGAAGTTGTTGTGGAATGGTCCATGTTTGTAGTTAGAGTAATTTCATTGGTGGTGACTGGTGGGACAGACTCTGTAGACTGTGTTGTCCCTGTTTGGGCCATTGTTGTAATAGAAGTTGTTGGTGATTGAGGGTGTGCGGATGTCATTGTCGCAGAAGTCTCAAGAGGTGTTGCTTTGTTCTCTGTTGTACTAGTGCCTGTTACAGCTGTTTGAGTACTTTGTTCAGGGGATGTTTGAGCAAAACTAGCGGTTTCCAATGTGAATCTTACTGAAGAGAGTGAGCTTGATTTTTGTTGATTCACATTTATGCTATTAAGTTGAATTTCTGAAACAATGCTTTTATTCCTTGCAAACTTAATATTTAAGAGACTCTTCCCCTTATAGTTGTCCAGAATTTGTGGATGTGGCAATGTTTTGTTTTCTTGATCTTCTTTATTTTGATATCCTGTTGAAGGAGACAGTGTTTAAAAAACTATTTGTCAATGCACTTTAAAACAAATCCCATCACATTTGGAAATTCATGTCAAGATTTATGACAACTGAGACAGCCATTGTTCAAACTGTGAGAAAGTTGTCCTTTGATTGTTTACTTGACAATTTAATCCTCTGCCCAACAATGTAGCCATAAAGTTCAAATTCGAGTTAGTTCTGATGGTAGAGTCACATCAGACATATCAACTGTTTTCTTTACCATTGGTTTCTGAATGTGTGAATTTGAAACAACTTCTGAAGCACTTTTCAGATTCTGAGGTTAAAAATGTGATTCTTGAACACATACCATTTAGAATTCTAAAGAATATAGATATTGTTTTTTCATACATGTGAACCCTGCAATAGACTATAACCTATCCTGCTTCTTGTCCTATGACCACTGAAATTGCTTCCCCCATTGCAATCTTTCATTTTGTTAAGTGGATGGATAAGGTCATTCCACCATTAGACAATTTTTAAATAGGGGCAAATTCATGGCTACACTCAATTATATGTAACCTCACAGCAGAGGTGGGACCAAGTCATTGTTTTGCAAGTCTCAAGTAAGTCTCAAGTCTTTATCCTCAAGTCTCAAGTCAAGTCTCAAGTAATGTCAGGCAAGTCAGAGTCGAGTCTCAAGTCACTGGTGTAAAAGTCCGAGTCAAGTCACAAGTCTGAAATTTTGAATTTCAAGTCCTTTCGAGTCTTTAAAAAAAAAAAAAGAAAAAAGTATGTTGCAGTTATGCTAAATGTAAATATTAGACCATGTAATTTTTAAATCTGTGTTTTTCTCAACACATGACAAAATAGTGAACTTAGAAAATATACACAAATTGTGAAATTGCACCTCTTTAAAATGCAGCTCAATTAAACCTAGCTCCAAGAATAATTTTCACCGACAGTTCTGAGATAAGCTGCATGTTATTCTTGGATGCGGTTGTAGGACCGGTGTTGTGCCAAAAAGTGATTGTCTGCCAAAAACTGATTTCCGGTATTTGCCAAAAAGCGATTGCTCATATTTAAAGTGCTATAAGTAACTTGTTGGGCTATAATATGTTAAACATATGTCAAATGCATCCCTTATGGATGACATAAAGTCATCTTGAGCCACAAACAACATTCGTGTAGCAAGATACAAGCCGCAATCAGTTTTTGGCAGCGACTTTTATATAACCTTTATTTATGCAGTAAAAAAAATCTCATTAACATTAAAAATGTATTTTGTAAGAGTAAGTTGCCCAACAGGACAGCAGAAATGGCAGCAAATATTACAATAGTTCTGTAAAAATATTTTAAGTGGGGATAAAGGACCGGATTGGTTATAATGTAAGTACAAGTTGTAAAGATACTTAAAAAACAGATAATTTTTTAATTCTTTATGTAACCCCTTTGTATCCCCTGTTCACCGAAGTCTATTTACGAACATACGTAAAGATATTACACATAAAAAATACACAGAAACACTGGAAATCAGTTTTTGGCAGACAATCACTTTTTGGCACAACACCGGCTTTAAAATCGCATGACAAAAATATCATATACATTAAAAAAAAACTGCATCACCAACGTAGCCTGGACAACATTTGCTAGTTAGATGAAGTCAGCTATCTCATCGTAGCATATTTATATGCATATTTATAATTATACGGTTCTTGTGAGTGCATACACTCGTGAAGTTTAGTAACTTCCGGTCACTGCAACAAGCCCAGGTACAGTTTACCGACGGATGGGTACAGGACCTTGAAATGCACCGTGTAGAAAGTAAAGACCATCGTACGTATCATAAGTTTACCAGTCTCACAAATAGTCTTCATAAATACACATTCGTTATCCGTTTATTAATATAACCTTTGAGCTTAACGGTAATTAATTAGTAGTGGAAATAATTTCTGGTACGCCTTACAGAAATGTAGCAGTGACAATAATATTGTATGCTGTAATCGCACTGGACAATTAGTGATACAAAACAACTGTTTTATTCTGTGAATAAAAGTATATGTTTTTGTCAATGTACCATAATAACAGAGGCGAAACGCAATATTGTGTCAGGACAATTCACTATTTATGCACAATAAATAAAGGAGCATAGCGCGACAATTTCTGTTCAGCGCCAGACTTGCTTGTAACCTATATCACCAATTATGTTATGAAAATGACGCATTAACTACAACAGCAGACTGACCTTCGTGTAAATGCTTGGAGCAGACTAACCTGTGAGCTGGAGTGTTCTGGGACGTTATATTTGGTCTTTGAATGGCTGCAATCCAGGCCATCCGTCGCCTGTTTGTTACTTCGGAAACATGGCTCGAACAATTTCTCTTCAACGACGTAATCCGATAACAACCGATCTCTTTACCCGTCGGCTTCCCGTGGCTGTCATGCGACCGGCTATTGTAGTTAATAATACAACAGCTTCTTGACATTTTTGTGTTTCTTTTTATCGCTGTGTGACTGATTTCAATTGAAAGCCTGCGTGCGCTAGTACCGCTTGCCACGAGTTCCCAGAATCCTTTGCGGTTCTACCCGTGAATGACGTCACATTTTCAATCTCTATATAATATGCATGTTAAATTTTATATTTGGGGTAAAATATCAAGTCTTTTCAAGTAAACCGGTTCAAGTCCAATTCAAGTCCCAAGTCATTGGTGTAAAAGTCCAAGTCAAGTCACAAGTCTTAGAACATTTTTTCAAGTCAAGTCTAAAGTCATAAAATTAATGACTCGAGTCTGACTCGAGTCCAAGTCATGTGACTCGAGTCCACACCTCTGCCTCACAGTAGTTGCCCATCAACTGATCATCAGCTAGCAATGCAGCAACATAAAAAATAAAGTAAACCTACTACAGAAGAGACGCAAACAGTGGAAAACCGCTGTTTACAATGGCTGAGTCAGCCGTAATGTAGAACGACTTAAGGCCATTCACGCAAAACAGTGCAAAGCAGGTAAAGCATTATATTAAGAATTATGTGTACAGAAATACACTCCAACGTTCTGCAGGTCTATTAATAAGTAGCTTGAAATTTTCTTGAAGGAAGTTCAACCATTTGGTGAATTCCATGATTTAATTTGTTTTTTCCATCATGATTACAACTGTTTATTGTGGTACAAATGAATAACTATTCTTCCAACACTGATTTGTGCAGAAATTACTTATCTCTGGTACATAATGTCCATAAAATGCTTATATTCTTATTAGACATTTTCTTCAGTATTTAACTGAATATGCCAATCACTCTCTGGTCTGTTTCACTTGCTACTTTTTCTTTATTATATGAAATTTAAGTTTAACCCATGAAACCATACATTCCAGTCTGATTGATTTACAGTTATGCATCTGTAAATCTGCAAGTGTGGCACAGATTTTTTTGAATAATAGCTTCATCAGATGTATTTAATAAAATATTCATTCAAATGACTTGAAATTAAAAGAAAAACACAAAAAACACAGAAATTATATTTTGGCTGTATTTCTTTCTTTAAAAATAAGAAATCCATTTATCTCATATTAGCTTTAACCGCTGTGAAAGGAGTAAAATATATGCTCACACCAAGAAGCAGTCATTCTATTTGCTGGTGTTTTAAATTATATTTACAGTTATTCCCAAAGAACTACCACTACTAAAATTAATTGTCACAACATTTCAGTGGCAAAGATGTATTTCCCATGAGCATGCCTAACAAGTATATATATATATATATATATATATATATATATATATATATATATATATATATATATAGATAGATAGATAGATAGATAGATAGATAGATAGATAGATCTTTTTAAAAAAAAACCTCACACTTACCTTTGTTTTGTGCAAAAAACACACATAATGCAATGAGCACTATGACCACCAAAATAAGTACTATAAGAAAGGTGAAATCCCTCCTCCGGCCATAGAATTGCAGCTGAGTCCACCTTGTCATTTTCCTGTGCATTCAGATGATAATTCCAAACATGAAAATATGAGATATTTCAAGCTCTATAATGTCTTTTACTCCATAAATACATGTAGGCAGACTGTTGTTACATGCTGTGTAATTTTCAGACTGGCAGTATACTGCTTACAATATCCTGTCTAAATTGTCTGTTATTTTATAGCTATGCTCCTGTCAGCACTTGCAAGCCCTATAAACACTTACCTGTTAGTATCGGATCCACTGTATGTCTCATCAGTGATCAACTGGTCAGCTTAGGCGGTTACTGATTGTCCCCTCCCTAAGCAAACTTTTTTATGTACTGTGGTATGGCATTGCAATCATTTATGAAGTTCCTTGGAACTCACACCCTGTATATGATACTTTCGAAAGTCCAGAAAACTGACTCAAGTGAGATCAACAAGGTGTAGGTGGGTGAGGCTGGGTTTGGATAGATGTGATTTTCTTTTCTTTCTTTCTTTTTAAACCAGTATTGGATGTAGCCAATGCTACACTGCTAACCACTGTTTAGTGTCACTAATTATACACTTATTGTTTTCAAATGAATGTTCCTATGTACTGTCAAAGGACAGAAAAATATTTAACAAGATAAATTCTTTTAAATTTGCTTTAAAAACCCACTTGTTTCAAGTTATGTGTTATTTACGTAACACTATATCAGTGCATATACTGTATGTGTTCACATTTATTTAGCACCTTTATAGACTCACCGATCACTAAAAGCTTTAGACGTCTGTATGTTTAGTGTCTTCTAGAATAGCAAGTTTATATTCCCGCTGTTTATCCATCATGTGACTTTTTTTTAACTTTCTTAAGGATTTTACAGGAAATCAACTAATGGTACTTACATCATGTAAATTTAAGTTATGAAGTGATTATTAAGAGAAATGCACTGTTGTATTAGAACAGCTATTAAAATTAGCGTTTTTTTAATGCATTTGGCAACTAGTCTTTTATATTCCTTGTTTTTAACAGTTACTTTAATTCTCTTTTGACACTCAACACATGATGGTGAGCATGACTAACTCTTTACTCTTTAGAAATGTTATAAATGAGACTTATAGATAAGATGTTTAAATGACGGAATAAAGCCTTTTTAAAAATAGAAAGGTAAACATGATCCCACATGATTAAAAATGGATCTCAACAGCAGCAAGAATAAAAAAGCTGCGATGAGATTAAACACAATAGTTTCTGAGTTTAACGTCATAAGACATTTACTCCACACCTCTGTTTGCTTTTAGAAAATAATTTCTGAAACACTACTCAACAAGAAATATTTTTGTTTGATATGTCATGGAAGACTGCACTTTTTGTTTCAACTGTTTTAATTAAGAACAATATGTCAAAGTTACACGGGTTGCCCTGCGGCTCAACCAAGTCACTTTTATTCCACAGTCCTGAAGGAAGTCAAGCAATATCAAAAGCCGCAATACTTCAGTTGTGGAATTGTTTATGCTGTATTTTCAAATGGTCACCTGGGCGTTGTCAAGTGGGTACTAACTCACATCAGTATTCTTATCACTGCCTGACTGACGCATGCCATAGTGGTGCAGTATTGACCAATCCAAGATAAAAAAAACAAACATTAAAGTCTTAGCATGCGACACACAGAATAAGCAGCTGTTTAAAAAAAAAAAAAAAGTCACTGCTTATTATGAACTTTGGTCCGGTTACATCATTAATGGCGGTCCTTTGGTTTTTTTTAAAAACAAAGAATAGTGACTATATCTACAAATTGGAGTGTTTATGTCGCAAAAGATGATGAACGTGAGCTTTGCTGTGCTCTGCAAGTAATAATACAAGTCAGTGTTGCACGTATAAATCCATTGATATCTGAATTCGATCTGTAAATATTGAATGAGAAACTGTTGCTATGCTGTTTAATTTAAAACAGAAAAAGGACTGCTGCAAAGTGGTTCCAAAAACAGAGCCTGGCTTTACGTGACATGTGTCCCAAGCCATAAAGTGTCATGACACAGTCAGCAAACACAGGGGTGGAGAATTATCAATTAAACTCCGGCAGCAATCATACTAACAAACGCACCCTTTTTTTTTTTTTTTTATTACTTTCTATTTGATACAACTGATTGTGTGCAGATTCAAATACACAAAGGATGAGAAAAGAAGAATGAACACTGACCAAAGAAGGATGGAATGATTTCAATATTTATGAATCCATTTCAAAGTAAACAAAACAAACTGATATTCATTAAAAATGCTTTGTTAGCGTGAATAAGCAATAAAGGCCTTCGTTAAGACACAGGATAATAAATACAATCTGCAACTAAACCCCAAACAGACGCAGTTATATTGAAATACTTTAATTAGGTCTCATAAAACACCATATGCAAACTGCTGCTGTCTAAAATTATATAACTGTATTAAAGAAAAAGATGCAATTTTATGAAGCATCTGATCAAAAATTAATCACATGAAGAAGCTACTGACAGAGCCAAAACTACAATATGACATATTTTGAGTTTTCATGAACAGTTCACACAGCAAGTCAAATTAGTGAGTTATTTTTCAAAATAATTGTGGCAACTGGATGGTCACGCAAAGTCCACAGCTTTAACTCTCAACATCAGCCTGCTTCTGTCCCTCTTTCGGAGATTCCTCTGTTTCTGTTTCTGTCTCCATTTGGGCTCCTCGGCGCTCTGCCTCTGTTATTGTCATGGGGTGAAGAGGGAAAAATCCGGACAACCCTACAAAAGATAGGTGAAGACGACAACATTCACAATAAGTATTTCAAACAATACAGAGGAGACAGGTAAATATCCTAACATCTTCTTTAACTTAAGGATAATGACTAAAAAAAGGATAATAAAAAAGAGATAGTATTATCTAAATACTGACAATTTTCACTTTGTGTTTTCAGTAGGAATTTACAATCTATTGATGCTAATGTCATCTGAGGGCACAGCAAACACATCACAGTGCAAAAGTCGTAATTTAGAGTGTGTGCAAAGCAATTAAAGATTACAAAACCTGGTGAAGAAAAAGTAATAAAATGCTAAATAAATATTGTCTAATAGGTGTAGATGCCTACAAAAAAAAAAAATCAGGCGTAAACCAGTTCTCAGGAACAGAATGACAATAAAATTTCCCAATGATGAAGACTTCAAAAGAACACGTTTATGCAGCAAATACACACCCAGGAGTTTGGCAACCGGCTTTGTAGGGTGTGCTCCACATCCAATCCAATACTTGATTCGGTCGAAATTGAAACTGACAAGTTTCTCGTTGTAGATGTTCGGAAGCGGGTCGTAGGAACCCAGCTGCTCAATATATTTACCATCTCTTGCCCTTTTGTTGTAAGCTGCCACAATGCGATAAAATGGTCTGTTAGCCTGTTTGTGGCCCGCAAGAGCGAATCGAATCACAACGTGACCTCCGTGGTACTTCTTTAGTAGGAGTGATGCTAAAGAAGAAAATAAGCATCAAAAGCATTGTCAAAGACAGGAAAACATGACTTTCTTTAATTGTTACATACCCATATATGTAAGTATATGTTATACTATTATAGGCATTCAACTACCAAATACAGAAACACATTAAAATCTTACTTAGCACCCACTGTTGTCAACATCTTTGCTGCTTTAAACAAAATTACTTTCTTAAACAATATGAAGCAATGGGAAGACCAAATTTGAAAAGTTCTCTTGCATTTTATTTTTGTTATGTATTCAGGTTTTGTTGAATCCGTTGCTTTTCCCCTTTTTCGTGAAACAATCCCTGCTTCTGCCCTGCACATAAACTCTACTTATATTAAATGTTCTAACTAAGATTAACCTGTTTTAGAGGCAAATATAGCCCAGTATTGCTTCTCATGTGAAAGGATTTAGTTCTTTATGCATTTTACATAAATTTTAATCATTCTAATTGTTTCTAATAATTTCTAATTGTTTGAAGGAAAAAGAAGAAGAATTGAACAGTAAACCATGATTTTTGTTTCTTAGCATAATTCATATTAATAACCTTTGCATGACTTTACTTGCATTTAATCAACCCCACTAAGTGCATGTCTTTGGACTGTGGGAGGAAGTCGGCATACCCAGAGAGAACCCACTCAAACACGTGGACACAGAAACTTAGGATATTCTTGCTGTGAGACAACAGTGCTAACCACCATGACAGCATGCTGCCAACTAAAAAGTGTAATGTTCTCATATACTCTGACAATAAGCGTGATATTTACAAAAAAAAAAAAAAGACACATACTGGTATGCTGTCAAAATAATTTTGAACTTAAGCAATTGTGTTACACTAATTGCACTACTCAGTTTTGCAGTTGTAGTTTGTATAGTTTTCTAAGACTTTGTGTAACTTTTCTTTCGTTACTTTTTATCTTTTTTGCAGCTGATAAAAGTGTAATCTATGACGCAAATTGCGCAAATTTACCAAACAATGAACTCATTGTCATGCTCAAGAAACTAGTTTGAGAGGATCTGAGCTTTGCCCCAAAGTGAGTCTGAGCAATCAGAAGATGGGTACACTGTGGTCTTAAAGGGATGGACACGATCAACAACAATGTTCAGGTACACTGGCATTTAAATTATGCTCAATTAGTACAAAGGGGCCTGAAAATGAGCTGAGAAAATGTCTCCCATACAATTCCACCATCACCCACAGCCATTGGTACAAGGCAGGATGGATCCATGTTTGCATGTTGTTTACAACAAATTCTGAGCCCAGATCTTCTATTTTCCAATTTTGGTGAGTCCATGTGAAGTGTAGCTTCAGATTCCTGTTCTTAGCTAAGAGTAAATGGGAATCAGTGTGATCTGCTGCTGCTCTGGCCCATCTGCTTCAAGGTTCAACGTGTTTTACATTACACACGTTCTCCTACATGTTCTCCCCCCCAAAATATTCAGACCAGCCCATCTGGCACCAACACCTATGCCACATTCTTCCACATTCTGATGCTCGGTTTGAACAGGTCTACCCATATGGAAAATAAACAGTAAAAACTTATAAAAGACTCGCATAAGATAGGGCCTGCTTCATATAGTGAATCATATAAGGCTTATATGATTTACTCATGAAAGTGGCCACTTTCTCATTACTTTCATATATTGTTTTAGTACATATTCAAAACATACAAGTTTCATTTATATAATTTTTCAAGGGATCTTATGTGTGTTTTCACTCTTGTATGCTTTTCATACAAGTTTCACACAAGACAGATACAAACTTTATAAGATTTATATATATCTTTTCCATATGGGTATATGCCCACATGGATAGAGTTTCTGCCATGTGATTGGCACATTAGAGATTTGCATTAATAAGCCGTATACCTAAAAAGAAAAAAAAAGGTATGATGGTGAGAATTATAGGGTCGAGTTCATACTGACCACAACAATTGGGGGGGAAGCCTGTTAAGACTTGGATACTCACATAAATGTACCATGGTGTCTGCGGAAATATCCTGCAATAGGCAAAGAGTCACATTTAAAACAAAGTGTAAATAGCTATATTTTATAAATAACACATGACTGTTAATAATCCTGAAAAATATAATTAAACCACATCCGAAGAAAACCTGACTTTGCACAGGCTCTCCCGTTTTAAGAGCGATGGGTTTGAAAAATAAAAATAAGCAAAACTTACCTCAGAGGACGCGTGTAGGACGTAAAGACAAATCTTTTCAGATGCCACCGCTTTTTAACTCCTTGCACAGATGATGTATTAAACGATAAGAAGCGTATGTTTTCCCCCGGAGAGACAGTGTGACTTTCCTTTAGGGCGCCGCCATGTTTTAAAAGGAAGTTACGTACGGCGGCGTAATTTCATCCCCGGGACGCTAGATGGCGGAGTGGCATTGCTGTCCGCTGAACCACCGTCTACAGAAGGCCCGGACCAGCTATTAATCTGTGCAAGAAAACTAAAGTTAGTAGGGGAGTTCATGTATCAAACTGCAGTATTTCCTGAGTCATTCTGGAGAAAAGACAGCCTGTGAAGTGCCTCTAGAACGGCAATGTAAGTAATTACACATCCACGAATGTTTATAATGCAGGTCATTTAGGACCGAGGCACTTCAGGGAGAGGCAGAAGTCGTAATAATCCTTATGACAGTAAAAGTAGACATCAGACATAAAACATCATACATACATACATCACATTGCTTATTCAAGCCAATATATATTTATTTTTTAACAATTATTTTCTAAACATTGTCCATTTTGCATCTTACAACTTTCAAACAGTACAATATTACTCTCACAGCCATCAGGATATTAAATACCACCTTGCTCGTTAATTGCAATAGATGGTAGTGTGTTCATTATTTTATGTATATATTTTTTTTACCCTTTTTATATGTCCTTTTTTCTCTTCCTTATAGTTATATTCATTTTTGTCTATATTTTTTTTTCAATGCCGCAGCACTGGCACATAATTTCTACAATAAAGATATTATGATTCTGATTCTAAATTACAGGGACTACAAATGTAAAGTGTAATTCAATGGAACCAAAAAATGACCACAAAATTGTACTCAGGGAGAGTACTCAAATTCTCAGTGCTTTTGCTGATTTTATCAATAAATAAAACACAGATTTTAGAGCTTCGTGCTCTGTATTAATTATATTCATTCTATTCAGGGGATGAATAGGCCTACATCAACTGTGAATACACCTAAATGAATACCCAATTGAACCTGAATGAATATTGACAATACCAGCCATTTCATTTATGATTATGAGTTGGTAAATATTATCATCTATCACTCAAAGTAACACTCTCTGGGTGCAACATCATTGCGAGTCATGTAATTCTTCTCATCCTGCCTGTAATTTCCACTTAACACATCTTGCATGAGCAGCACTTTGAGTTTCAAATGAGTTTGGCAGAGTTCCTGAGAGTGATCATGAATTTGGTGGGGGGGGGGTCATTGCTTTGCCTGACGTGTCCCAAGTTTTCTGGCTACTCATCGCCCAACTGCTCCCCCGCCACTGCTGGTCTCGGAACATGGTGATTTCACACTCCTGTTGTGTAAGCCTTGTTTTTCTGTGAGTGTGTGTGACACACATGTGAGGAGAGGTCACCAAAGACACACAAAAAGAGATGGGCCCTTGTTTGTAATTCTGCAAATGTCCAACTATTGCTGGATCACTCAGAGCCCGCAATCGGTTAAAAGAGATGTTACTCAAGAATATGTTTTTCATTTGCTTGTTTTTTTAATTGTTTATATGCCACATTTTGCTCTCAAAAAATCACTTGTACAAGAATGAATCAAAACTAGGAATCATTCATCCATGAAGCATTACATCTGTGTATGCTGCAAAATATTTTACAAGTAAATAAAGACAATGCTCTCCAGAGTTCCAAAAATGAAAAGCATTTAATGGTATACTGTGTTGAAAACGTATATAACTGACTTAATTTATAATTATCATAACCCCTAATTCTTTAATTTGAAAGAATAACAAGATTTCAAGCATATTAGTTTAAAAAGATTTGAAAATTTTGTCATTTTGGTTTGTCACAGAAATAATTTCAACACTTAAAACCCTTTCTTGTCAACACACATCATTGGAATTTGGATCATTACTGAGTGACCATGTTTTTTTCCTTCTGTGTAAGAATCTGAATATGAATAGAGGCTTTACACAGTTAGGCAGCAAACAAAATGCATCTTACATGGTGAATCGGCAATGCATGATTATCTGAACGGTGACATTGATTCTAGTTGTGGCTCACTCTCTCGTGAGGACCCCATGCTCTTTGGGATACCAAGACGAGTTGTTCGTCCTCTAATCATCTGTGACAGTTCAGTTAGAGACGCTCAGATGACCAGATATTTTTCTAAGAAGAAAGCAAGAGGAGTCTGCTTTAAATGAAAGAGGCTGCTCCAGTTGTTTAAGCCATACATGTCTGGATTTAATTTGATTATGGGGAAGACCCTACTAGTGTACTCAAAACTTAGCTTTCACGTTGTGTCCTTTACAAAAGCGCCTGCCTTTAAGTGCAATATATAGGCAATATTTACATTAGAGTTGCAAAAAAAAAGCATGCTTTCCTCTCTATGCAATATAACAGGATACATCTTTTGGCATAATTGTTTACATGACTAGAAAAATTTGAAAAATCAATCTTAATTTATAACCTCAGACTAGAATGTTTTTGACTATTTGAAACACTACAGTACTAGGTGATTTTTACATTTCAACTTTATTCACTAAATGTCTCACACTCAAAGACAAATTTCCAGTACTGGACCGGATAGACATTCACCCACCACTGAAATAGACACACTTGTTCAATTGCTTGTTAATGCAAATAGCCAATCACATGACAGAAAAACCTGCTGAAATTCAAATTGAGTTAGAAGAAAGGTGATTTAAGTGACTTTGAACATGATGGCATTTTTTAATGCCAGATGGGCTGGTCTGAGTATTCCATAAATTACTGATCTGCTGGGATTTTCCCACACAAACCATCTTTAGGGTTTACAGAGAATTGTCCTTAAAAAGAGAAATTATTCAGTGATGGCTGGTGAGTTTTCTTGAACATGACATTGAGTTTACTGCACTCAAATGGCCTCCACAGTCACCAGATCTCAATCTAATAGAGCACCTATGGGATGTGGCAGAATGGGAGATTCACATGATGGAGCAACTGTGTGATGTTATCATTTCAATATTAAGGTTGTTTGATTTAGTGATATGAAAAAGTCATATCATGACATCATTGCTATAGCAACACCTTGTTTTTACATTCTCTAGTGTACACAACAGTAAGATAAGCCTAGGCTTATATACCAGTGAGAATGTAAAATGAGTCAACTAAGTATCAGTAGTTGCATTCCATATGTGATATGGATGGTTAGGGTGTGTACTACTGAAGACAAATGGCTTTAGACTTCACTTTAAGGGACAAATATCAGAATTCCCATGTACATCTTTGCAAGCAAGTACTCCCAAAATCTGTTTAAGTATTCAACTGAATCCAGAACTGCTTAAAGGTAGACTTATTTGCTGAAAGACACTAAGACTACCTTCTGTTGCAATCAGGTCCCTCCTTGAAACTGTCAGATACAATCAATGACATGTTATACATCTTAGAAAGATGGCCGTCTTTTCTATATTTATAGTCAAAGCACTGCAGTGTTTTTTTCCCTGTATATTTTGTTAAACCTGAAAATGTGAAATTGAAAATGTGCATAAAAGGAGAAGAATAAATCTCAAATCAAATCAAATCACTTTTATTGTCACATCACCTGTGCAGGTACACTGGTACAGTACACGTGAGGGAAATTCTTGTGTGCGAGCTTCACAAGCAACAGAGGTGTGTAAATCTTGATTGATCTTGGGGTTCTTCAGTTTTACTCCCCTATTCAGTTAAATGTCATTTGGGTTTGCATAAGAAAACTCACAGAGCCAGTCCAGAACCGGTCATGAACCGCATGACAAGATAAGCCAGGAGAGATCTTTATGTTAGAATAAGAGGTGAAAAGACACTGCAGATGTCAATTTTTCATTTCTTGCCTGTTAAACAATGTTGAGAAGTAAAGTCAACAGCTGTAACGAACATTTTCATCATATTTTCTTCACATCCCTAACGTAAACAAATATTGCATGTTAATAGGAAGAAAAAATATTTTTAGAACAAAATATAGCTGGATAGACGTGTTTTAATCAGTAAGCATGACCTAATCTTACCGTCTAGGATACCTCATAGGTCCTTTATTTTCCTGACTTTGTGTCAGGTTTCTTTTTAAGACTACTAATGTGCTGGAGGGACATTCAAAGAAACTTAGTTCCCTCTTTGTTCTCTAGCTGGTGTTTGACATAGGTCGTAATTTAAAGTATGGAGTATTATCTTGAGGTGGAGGTATTTTGAAGGAGACAGATGCAGCAGCTTCTCGTGTTAAAGCAAATTAATAGTGTGCATGTTATGCTGACCCTAATGAGCATTAAAGCAAATGTGCATGTAACTTAAGTTAAGAATAATATTTTAAACTCGGCAGTTTTACGTTCATATTCATAAGATTCATCAGTGTGGTTAGTCAGAATAATGGACCTTTTGAATCACAAGCATCGTGTGACTTCTAGACTGTCAGCTCTTTGTGATTTCCTCTGCTTTTTTAAGCATCTGTGTCCTTCTTGAGCGGAGATAGATGCTATGGTTGCAGAGAGCACCTAATGGAAAGACATGATTTGGTCACACATGGGGGGTCAAGTGATCTCTTTTTTCTGGAAGGATCTTTCAGATGGTTGTGCTGAGACTAATTGTGATTGCATGCAAAAAGGACGCATTGCTTATATCTTCACTAACAAAGAGACCTTTTCATTTTCTGTTTCTTTTTTCTAATATTTGTCAACTGTCACAGCCACAGATTAAAGAAAAGATGTTCTGTGTTCTTTGAAATTGAGGGGAATGTGTTTGTCTGCCTAAGTCAATAAAGTGTTGAATGTTCCAAGTAAAGCACAACTTGTTTCTTGTGAAAAATAGGGTGTACCCCTAATTCTAGGGTTTATCGTTCATTAATGTTCTCACTAAATGTTTTCTAATACAATTACATTCGCTCCAAAATGATGCCCTGGCTTCCTTTTTATGCAAAGCAAAGAAGAGTGTAAAACATATTTTGACTTAGACTTTATTGCAATCATTTTGATTTGGCCCAACACAAGCCCAACATTTTAAAACTATTATGTAGATTAAGTTATGTAAATGTTAGAAATTGTACTAGCCAGAGCGTTTTGAGATTCTGGCTCTTTCCTGTTTTGGATGATTTTTTTTTATTGTTATTTTAACATGTGTTTTCACTGCATAACTTTCTTATGCTTTATGATGGGTTTCCATCTGACATCCATGCCATAAAATGCCATAGACTGCTGGCTTATTTGTGGTTTATAGGGTTTCTAAAGTAGAATGGGAGGCAGAGCTTTCAGCTATAAGGCCTCTCTTCTATGGAACCAGTTCCCAGTTTGAATTTGGGAGACAGACTCTCTTTACTTTTAAGATTAGGCTTAAATCTTTCCTTTTTGATAAAGCTTATAGTTTGGGCTGGATCAAGTGACCCTGAATCATCCCTTAGTTACACTCCAATAGGCCTAGGCTGCAGGGAACTTCCCATGATGTACTTTTTCTTCTGCAATCGTCTCTTTTTGCTCTCTGTGTTTAAACACCACTACTGTATTTAATCATTAGCAGTTATTAAACTCCAGCTCTCTGTCCTGCAGTTTGTTTTTTAGTTCTGGGTTCTGCCGGAGGTTTCTTCCTGTTAAAAGGGAGTTTTTCCTTCCTTTTTCAGTTTTAATGCTAAAGATGCTTCTCAGGGGAGAGGTGAAACATTTCCAAGAAACTTAAAGAAGTCCAATCGCTTTCTTTTCAAGATCCTGAAATTAAAGAGTTTATATGTGGAGAGTCAAGCACCTGATGGTGTAGTACTTGTCTGTAGGTGCTACGCAGAGCGTTGTAGACCCACCTGTGCATGTTGGATGTGTGTGTTGTCAAACATGGGCTATTCTGTTTGGTTTGCTGTTGCAGGCATTTTTGGTGCTTTTTGTCTGTCACTTTTATCTTAGTTTTTATTGCTACCTACTCTTTGTGGGGACCAACCAATCATCATTCCATCTACGTGTAATATCAGCAGTGTCAGCGCTTTGTGCTGGGTCACACAAGTGCATCTCTGTCATTGGTTGTTGTTCATTGCTCGTTTAGAATGAATTTACGCAATCCACTTCTCTGCATAGGCAAATAGCTAAGCAAACAGACACTAAGATTCGACCCTAAATCCCCAATCAAGCTCAGGAGACTGTTACAAGTTGGTCGCAGAAAACAAGAGGAAGGGGATGATAGCCAACAACTGGTTGTTTGCTGTTTTGTTCAGTTGTCTGTTACTATTGCAACAAGCTTGGTGGATGTGTCAGTGAGATTTGAAGTTTTTAGGAGAAAACTATATGAACATAAGTTGAAATATGATGTGTATTTTGTCAGACTGAGAGTTCTTGGTGCAGTTGTTCAGGTTGTGTTTCATTTATATTTACGTTTATGTAAATCTGCAACAAACCTGTGACAAGCCTGTGACACTATGAGTGCAGTGAGTTGTGTGTAGTCTATGTTCACATAGACGTACAGATGGAGAGAAAACTTTGGTTGGAAATTCAAGCTAACATTAATTTATTCAGTATAGAGGTTTAGCACAAGGTAAAAGTTTTTTTTTAAAAAGTCAGTAATTATACTACTGAATTTGTGAAGTTAACTAGTTGCTTGTTACAACCTAAAATGGCAGCGGGACACTATACTTATAAATGTAATTTTAAAAAATAAATAATGTGCAATAAGAAGACACTAACGCTGATTCAGAGTTCAGTTAACATATTGCATGTTTATGTAATTTTCTTTAGAGGTGAATTAATGTTTAACTGATACAGCGTGAGTAGAATTATTACCACTTTAACTGAAATCAAAAGGGACATGTAGCATTATTTCTCTTATTTAAAGTCTAAAAACTTCTAAAAAAAATTTCATGTTTTCCCCGTGGTCTCACTGGGTTGTCTCTCACTTCCCTGACTGCAAAAACATGCAGTCAGGGTAAAAGATTTTGTCTCCCTAACCGACTGACTGGTGACCTGTACAGCATGTACCCCGCCTCTCGCCCTATAGTAGCTATAGGTTCCATCCCCTCTGTGACCCTTAATTGGATAATGTGGAAAGAAAGTGGGTAGATGGAACTAAAAAAGAAATCATGTAAAATAAGGTGATATGTTAACTCATTTGGGCACTGATAACACCAGTTTCGATCAATAAGCTACAGACTGAGACTTCGAGACACATTTTTATTTCCTATTTATTTATTATTATTTTAACAGAATTGAAGACATTTCACAAACAGAAAAATCGCAGGATAATCATGTACTATCCAGTGTATGCCTGCATGATCAGCTCATTGTAAACATCCGCTTTCACCAAGACAATTTCTCAAAGCTTATTTCTCATAGGCAGTCTTGTGCAAAATAAAAATAAACTTTGGCCTTGTGGCCATGTAGAAGAAATATGAATAGACAAAAAAAAATTTCAGTTTCCAGTGAGAAAATTGCTTTTTGATGGCCTTAACATCATATTTAGACCAAGTGGCTCTGTCAGAGTAAACGCTGATTGTAGAAAAGTAGCACATAGGATATTGTTTGTTTTACCTACTATGAAAAATATAGTTGCAGTAGAGAATCGGATTATGTATATATACTGCATATGAGGGATTGTTACAGACTAAACACTCGATATGCATTATATATTTATAATTAGCTTCATCTTAAATTGCTATAATACTAAAACATTTTATTTATTAAAGAGTGATGACTACAAACTAATTTGATATCACATAATATATTTTCCTAACAGTTTTTATCTGTTAAGAATCTTTACATTTACATTATATGGTTTTATTTCAGTAAAGAAAGTGAATAATTCTGCAGCACAGACCTGATCCAGCAAGCACATCTGGAGCATACATCCCTAAATCGCTGAGAGTACTTCTTTAATTAACATTTTTACTTCCTTTTTTTATTTCTGTGGTCATATCTTGGAAAGACACACATATTTTTTGCTACTTGTCTTTTGTAGAGTCCTATTGTGCATGCACAATGGCAACAGGGTAAAAACTGTGAACATTTACTTTAATGGATATGCTTTAGCTTATTAAGATACAAAAAGACGACTTAATCAACGGTTATATTTACATTATAAAACAGCCACTGGAAATGGATACGGCTGATTGAAGATAATGTTACATATTCAGTCAGCACATCACATTGTGATTTCTGCTATAACAGGTCATGACCTGCTTCCTGTGCTGCTGCTCTCCCCGGACCTCGGTTGGCAGAGCTGAAACGGCAGAGCCACACTGGTAGGTTGTGTGAGAGGACAAGTGGATTTGGCATGCACATCAGAGCGTGATACCCAAGCTTTTTGGTCCTATCACATGCCACACACACACACACACACACTCACTCACACACACAGAAGTACAACACACACAGAGCATTTCTGGTCGTGTAAAATGGATTGTAACACTGGCCACTGTAATGAAATGATGCCAGCAACCCACAGTATTCCTTTACAGCAAACTCACTGAAGGTTTAAGAGTACTTTTCCTGTCCAGTGTTGTTATTACAACATGAAAAGAGAGCTGTAGCACCTTTTTAGTGTCTGCATTTCTTGTTTTTACATTTTTAATCATCCGCCTGTTGGGATCGATCAAACAGTAGTTCTTATGAGATTTCCCTTACATTTAATGTGCTGGACAGATCACAAATTAATTTAGTTTCAGCTCGAAAAAGTGAATTTTAGTTTAATTAGATCAATAAACAACTTTCTAATCAATAGAAAAGCCCCTCTGGATGTGTTCTAGTCAAACCTTTGAAGGGATTTTGAGGCAAGTGACGAATATCATCAAGGACAAATTCTTCCAAAATGCCAGTTGACTGATTTAGTAGCAGACATGTTCACGCATGCTTCAGGGAAATCTGTTCGTCTGTGATCTTCCACATTTAGGTGTTTGTGTAACCTGTTTATTGAACACCCAGTAGCAACGCAGAGATTTTTCAGTGTGCAACTGTAAAAATGCCCTTCTCCGAGGATACTGACACTAAACCAAGAGCAGCCTTATCTTAGGGACATCGTAGGCGGCCATGACAAGTTATACACCATTTAAAATGTTGCATTATCTCAATGCGTTTGTGCAGGTCTGAGGCAAATGATCAAAGACATGAGATCAGCGGTTGGCTATGACATGGTACCTTGTTTATGCAAAACTCAGAGTAGCAGGCATCGCATTAAACTCTCGCAACATCCTTACATAAACAGATGTTAAAGAAACGGGTGTATTCGAAATGGAAGTGTGATTTCGTTTGACAGTAAAACAGAGAGGACTCCTTTATTGGTTGTCTGTTGCGTTAAACAGAAGAGGGCAGGTGGGCTCTGCTGTGGGGCGATAAGAGCCTCGGGATATGAAGACAACAGGTCTCCTAACATATTGTCTAAGAGGGATAAAGGAGCACTGTTGAACTTTCTGAGGCTTTGAGGAGACAACAGTCATCATCAGAGCTTCATCATGTGCCTTGTATTTTATGCTTATTTGTCTCCAGTTGCTTCCTGGTTGTGAGATTCCTCTTATTTCATCACTTTATATTGTGTGTCTTTGTGCACTATCTCCACCCATCAGACTAGTTTTGGACTCCTTTCTCTCTATTCCAGACCTCTATCTACTGTGTCACATCACTAGATTTGCTGTTGGTGCCAAGTGAAGGTGTTACAGAAGATAAACAGAATTCACACTATAATGAGCAGTGACAGGATGTCACCCACTCTGCCACAGATCAAACCCCAGCCTGCTGCTTCTACCCTTGCACCCACCTGCACCCATCCAGCTGAGACCGCCCGTTTGTGTGATGTCACCTGCAAACCCCACTAATTTCCGCAGAAGCAATCAGTCAGCTGATTCTGCTGCAACAAGACGGCAACACGCACTTTCAGTTCTTGAAAACTTGGTCAAATCTGATTGCGTTGCCTTATTTTTACCAAGGGTGGACCGTCTTTTGTTTCTCACTTGCCAAGTCCTCTGATCTCTGTAAATCCACAGAGACTTGCCCCCTCTAAGTGGCCTTTAGCCGTGTTTGATCATCAGTTGAGTTATAGATTTCTCCATGACTCATAATTCAGGCGCCAGACTTAGATGTCAACGTAACACATGTTGTTTTTCCTCTGAGCCTGCCACACATTGTGTGTGAGCGCGGAGTGAGTGCATGGAGAGGAACAAGGAAGGGAAAGGATGTTGTTTGATATCTTTTTGCTCTAAAGCAGCACATAGCAACTTTTTTTGTCTTGCCCCAAAAGGAGGCTGTTTATTGGACCAGATAAGAGACAGATCAACTAAAGAGTGATTTTGTAGAGAAGTGAAGCAAAATTTTTCAGCTTTAACAGATTTTTTTCCCCTTGTTCTTATCACTAAAATCTTCTTAACCTCCAAAGATGGGAGTTAATTTTTCTTTAAAAGACTATTTCCAAAAGACAAAAGGCTTCTGCACACTATAGCTATTTCATGATTGTACATTTATTTCTGTTTTTCTTTTCCAAATTTGTTTTTCCAAACTCACTGGCTTACTTTTTACCTTTCACTGTTTCACCATGTCTCTTTATTTTTTATACACACTATGCACGGTTTGTATCGAGCCAGGATGAGACTGAGTTCACATGTTGGCTAATTTGTTCTGAATGAGTTTAAAGAATCGCTGCCTCCTTGCTCTCCTTATTAACCAAATGTCACCTTGTCAGACCCTACATGCCTGTTCACAGCTCCTCCCCCGTGCCACACATAATGAGATGAATATCTCACATCAGCTTTCTTTAATTACAGTTACAACACATCGTAAGCTTTTCACCAGTCTCCTCCTTAGAAGGCATTTTATACTCTCTCTATCCTGATAAAATAATTCCCATAAGGAAGTGATTACACATTTGGATAACTCTGCTGTGAAAATGTTTCAAGTTAACAAGGCAGTAGTGGAAGTGTAGCTCTCTCAAAGCAGCACGCTGTTTCATTAAGACCCCACCCCCCCACCCCCAGAGCCTTGAGCCTCGCAGTGGAAGTAAACCATGAATTGGAGACATGGTGGTAGTAAAAATATTCAATATTCATGCAATGAACAACTTCCTTTTTGTATGTTATGGGTTGCAGTTTATTTAACAAAGTGAGTTCATGTACTGAGTATTTGTGCAGATGTAAGGTTATTCAAAAAAAAGAAGAACAGAATGTATGGAAGCTTGTTTACGCCACTTAAAACATTTTTTTGTGAGGCATCAAAGGTTCGGGTTATTATTATCAATTTACCAGACTTCTGAAAACAATCATTCAGTACTGAGAAAATATTGTGAAATAGTATATTGCTAAGTAGAAATTGTGAGATAATAACCCAGATTTTATATTTATGAATGGCAACAAATGTTTTTTTTAAATAGGTGGCTGATATTTTATTTATTTTACTTTATATATATTTTTATTAAAAGTTCAGATTACTTTTCTAAAACTTTGTTATGTTTTGTGTGTAAGATCTAAATCTATGAACCGTTACTTATTTAGTTTCCAAATTTTGAGTCTTGAGTTTCTTTTGTTCCTTATAAACAGACATGATTTTAAAAAAAAAAAAAAGAAAGAAAGAAAAAAAAGAATGAGCAGCAGATATTGAAAAAAACAAAAAATCATCTAAATCTAAATATATTCAGCACACCGTTTGCTGTGTTCACCACACTCACCTAATGGAAGATAAAAGAACTGTTAAAATCTAAATAACAATAATGTTTATATCGACTTTGTTCAGCTCAGGAGCAGATAAAGCCTAAATTGGCGATGCCTCTCATCAAAGGTGTTTTCTCTTTTGTGTGCCTCAATGTGAAACCTAAATGCCGTGTATTGAGAGAATACGTGTAGATAGGAGGGTGGGGGAGTCTTCACCTACAAGCAAAAAAGAAACTTTGGTAATTGCCATAACACAAATAATGAGAGGCTATGTAGGAAAGTGTTTGAAGAGTGGTCCCGATCAAGATAAGATTGGAGACGATATCGTGAGAGAGAGGAAGTGTTTTTCTGTCTGCTGCCGCTAAAAGGAAACTGAAGTGACAGAGTTACTTATATGAGCTGTGCTAAACCCTGCAGAAACAACCAGGCTAAATGAAGTTTAGGGTGTGACAAGGACAAGCATGAGTCAGACTCCACTTAATGCATAATGCATGCATGCATTAGGGCTACAAAATTGTTGTTTGGAGCAACATGACGCTCTCAGAAAATTGCTTTTGTCCCTTTTTTGCTCATAAATCATTTGTTAGAAGTAGTGAAGCGGCAGTCGCCCACTAGTGGACATGCTACCGCCATATTTATGGCAGCTGATAATAATTTTAAACTAATATGAAAATCACTATTAAAAATACTCAAAATCTTTACCACAGTGTGACAGAGTTTCTGTATCACCAGAGGTCAAATTAAATCAAAGCTGCCATAAACATATATATGTATATATATGTGTATATATAATAAATAAATATACATCAGCATCTTTCTTCAACACCTCTGATTCTGTTCATATGATTCACAGCTCTCCTTGTGCAATACAGAATTAAACCTGCTTCTTTCGCTTTTTTATTCACCTCTTAAGTTGTGTGTTATTTTGCAAGCTTGTTGTGTTCCTTTTGCACAAATAAACCTGGCAAGCTATCAATGCATAAGGCAGTGTAACTTTTAACTGGGTGAAAATTGTTACTGTGAGTCTGCAAATTGTGACATTAAAAAAATGTGAGGATATAACCCGGAGGGGAAAAAACACCTGTGTAGTTAAATATATATATAAATGCATGATAATGTAAATTTTTCTGCACTCTGCTACAGCTTTTCTTTTGGGTGTAATTATAAACAGTTGCATAGCAAATTATTATCAGGCTTGTAATAATTATCATAACAGAGGCTAGACTTGGTGGTGGTGAACCAATGATATTTGGAATGCGGGATTATTAGCTTTATTTGCGTGTCTGTGTGATTTCAGAAACACAGTGAAGCCTACCTGTTGTGGCTTCGGAGAGAGAAACTGAGAGGTGGAAATGTTTGTGAAAGAGCACGCTTTCCGTAACAGAAATGTGCTGTTGTTTGGATTTCACATGATTGATGCTTGACTTAATCCAGTGCTCTTTGCAGCTTCCCAGGAGGGTGAGGCGGTCTCTTTGTGCTTTTCTGTCCCATGTGAAGCAAACCAAAGCGGGAGAGTGAGGGTCATAGCTATTCGGCAGGATACCAGATCCCTTCCCACCGGCACATCTGCATGTGAAATCGCCATTTCACCCCTCCACACTCCCTAATTGTTGCTAAAATTATTTGTGAAATTGCCTTCCACCAGGAGTGTTTTCCACGGCAATTGTCACACAATTTTATATGCACGGTGGGCCCACAGAGTTGACACATGCACCTCTTCTTTCCTGCCATATGTGCTCTTTCTATTCCACTTTAATAGTCATAGCGCATTATTTTTTAAACAATTACCTTTTGAGCAATTACGCTTGTGCGTACTCCAGCGGGTCAAGTCAACCTGTTGTCGTCAATAGCGGGTCGATCCAAATGTTGTAATTACCACAAAGGCTATATAGGAGCGTTTTAGATGTTCATGTTGCGCACATTTACTTAATTGAAAGGTTAACAAGCCAAAAGCATCTCACACTCAAAACCTCGCTGAGCTGTAGCGCACTTTGTCCATTCAGAAAACACACCTTCAGTCCTTAACTCGGTTATTTTGGGCCCGACTTTTTTTTCTTTTTTAATTCAAACCAGCGCATTAATGGAAGAGTAACTTTTGCATATGGATACCACTATCGAACACATGATTTTAGTAAATTCATTTAGATATTTTTCCTGTCGTGATTTGCCATATTTTTTATTTGTAATATGTAATAATAGTCGATTGTTTACAGGTAAATATTATGATAACATGGTAAATATTTCAAAGGCTTGAATTTATTTTATTCACGTAACAATCGTAATTTTTCTGTGTGGGAAATTCTATCTTTGCCTTCCGTGTGTTTTAAAATGTATATATATTTTATATATGGAAAGAAAGAAAGAAAGAAAGAAAGAAAGAAAGAAAGAAAGAAAGAAAGAAAGAAAGAAAGAAAGAAAGAAAGTTGTAATTTAAAAAAATATTAATATTCCACAGGGTTAGACAGCTGGGTGTGATGAAGGCAGCCCCACACTTTGAAAAGATTGCTTTACAATAACATTTAGATATATTAACATTTTGAACTGGTTTGGGTGTACGGGCTCTTATGAGAGAGGCAGCAGTGGATTAAAAGTGGAATGTGTTGTTCTGATTGGTCGACCGGCTCCTGGCTAAACCCACTCTCTTTCATCCATAAAAGAAAGGGCAGTGAGCCTATGGGAGCGCTCGGCTGTCTCCTCCTACGCCATGCACGAAAGTTGGCCACTTAAACTACTTCCAACCAGCCAGCAGACATTACACTGAATCCAAACTACACCAAGGGAAAAAGAATAACACTGCATTTTATCTACCGCAGATACTTTGGGTGCAAATCATCCATTTTGCAAACCTTCCTTTGTAGAGATTTTTTAGATTTTATTTGATGCTTTCTTTATTCTCTCTCTCTCTCTCTCTCTCTTTGGCATATCTATCGCAGCAGAGGAAAGCATCACTTTTATTTTTTCCCCCGGTGGAAGAAGGGCTAGTCCAGTTTCTCCGCCTGGGATTGGGATTTGACAGCAGCAGAGCATCTTGTTTTCAGCATTTTTAATACATTCCGGGGTTTTTTTTATCTTATTTTATTTTTTATTTTTTTGGCTTGGACTTTCTAAGAGTAGCAGTTTCGAGCAGACCCCGGTTTTGTGTTTGTCTGTGTAGCTACATGATGGCTACTTTACCAGGAACAGTGCCTCGGATGGTGCGCCCTGCGCCAGGCCAGAACTACCCCCGAACCGGCTTCCCCCTGGAAGGTAAGAAAAATGACCAAACGTGTAAAACATCTGAACTCGAGCTGATAAAGATCGTCGGCTGTTCGCTCTGTCAGCTTCCACCGTGGTAGTGACACAGAGCACAGTTTGTTATCGGCGGCATGCTGGGAAGAAAAAGATGGGTGGACAAATACGAGCCTCCAGTCAGTGCTGATGAAAGTTAACCCGAAGTCATGGTCAACGGTACTCCAGCCTCATGTTCCTGCGTTGAGTCACTCTGAAGTGTGTGTTTTGTATGACACTATATTTCTTCTATATTGAATCTATTTTCAAACGTATTATCTTTCTTGCTAATGTTGTTTATGGTGGATGAAATATTTGTTATAATGACAAATGCATCCGTTTTTATTTTGTTTTATTTTTTCACTTCCATTAAAATAAAAAATATTCTAAATTTACTATTAAATGTAGAGTTTCTTTTTAATTTAAGCTACTTTATTGTATTTTTTTTTTAGCATTTTTAGTGCTCTAACTTTTATGGCTGCACACACACGTACACACACAAACACACACACGCAAAGCAATCTAATTGGTAATTTATTTATTTATTTTAACTGCGATGCCCAGCACACTCAAGTCGTCTGAACATATGGCGGGGGAAAGGGAGGGAGGAAACAAAAAAGGAGATCATTTTGTATTTGCATGCATTTATGGAAACAGTTTTCCCCTTACAACCAGTTCGTGCTCAAGTGCTCTGGACTGAAATGTACAAAAACCACGTAGCTCGCAAGTTACTCGAGCTCCGGGATTTGTTCAAGTATCTGGCTGCTGGAAATGGCAATAATACACACAGCAAAGAGATGGCTCAAAGGATCACATCAATATTTGTACAGCATGACTAGGAATAATCAAGGTGAGAAGTGTCACCCTCTTTAGTGTCTCTTGAATGTGAAATTGGATCCTGAAGTGGCCTTGCAAGCATCCTGTCAGCCAGACTGAGGCTGGACGAATTTGGCACGATGCTTTCTTGAAAATGTATAATATGATAATGTGTGTAAACTACGTCCCATTAAAAGTCAGGAACATGACAAATATGCAGCTGTTTGACTATAGTAAAATTTTAGCCTGGTGTACTCTGAAGAGAGCAAAAGCTCCACAGGAAACGTGATGTGTAGTTTGTGTTGTTTGTGTTGTTTGTTGAGACTTTTATTGTTTATTGTTGTGGCGCAGTATCCACGCCTCTGGGCCAGGGTAGGGTGAACCAGCTTGGCGGAGTGTTCATCAACGGGAGGCCCCTGCCAAATCACATCCGACACAAGATAGTGGAGATGGCCCACCACGGCATCCGACCTTGCGTAATCTCGCGACAACTGCGAGTTTCTCACGGTTGTGTCTCCAAGATCCTCTGCCGGTACCAAGAGACCGGCTCGATCCGTCCCGGGGCCATAGGAGGCAGCAAGCCCAGGGTGAGTGGGGGTCCACGGTCCAGGAAATGGGTCACAGTAGCAAGAGGATGGGAGAGAGGGTGGGGAGGGGTGGGGAGGTGGAGTGGCAAAAAGCGCATGACACCTGAGTGAACTCAAACCTGATGTTTGTGTTGTTATTGTAGATGAAGTGCAATATTATAATAATAATTTTCTCAAGGTGGGTAACACACCTGCAACATTTTTATAGGGTTCATGAAGATCTAAAATAAATACAAATATTAATTTTAAAATGACACAAAATAAAAGCTAAAAGAAAAAAATTGAGAAGCAAACATTTATTTTTTTATAATGATATAATTATATAATACTGATTAACCACAATATATTTGTGGTGTATTTCATACCTTTTTCTTTTCTTATATTTGGTTATTAGCTTTATAAAATTGTGAATAGGGTGACGTAAAAATGTCTCACTGATTAGCCAGTTTTCTGTTTCTTTGCCTGCATAAGCCTATATCCCGACTAAAAAATAATCCTACATTTTAAAATTATTAATAATATAATTTAGAGTTATTTAGCATAATTTAGAGTTTCGTTTTAGATTTCGTTCGTATTATCTTTTCGTTGATCTTTCGTGGACTAAAACAAAAATATCTTCACATCTCGGTTAAAACTGAAATTCCTTCTTTTCCCCTCGTTTGTCTTCCCCCTCTCCTTTTTACACCTTTTCAAACCTAAAGCAGGTGGCAACGCCTGACGTGGAGAAGCGGATCGAAGAGTACAAGAGAGAAAACCCGGGCATGTTCAGCTGGGAGATCCGGGATAAGCTGCTGAAGGACGGGGTGTGCGACAGAAGCACAGTTCCTTCAGGTGAGGCTTCATCTGGTAAGCTGCACTTTTTTTCCCTACTACCAGCGAACACTGCAGCATCACTTCTGAATGAACATCACTTTGAATCCCACGTTTTAAGCTTCAGTTACTGATAATAAAGGGCGCACCTTCAGCTGTTTGACCCAGAAAAAAACTCATCCCGTTGAAATGTGGCTTCAGTGCTCCATAGTAAATTCCCATCATTGTATTACAGTGTAATTTTACTTACCTTTAATACAGAAAAACACTTTTAAAATATTTTCCTAGCGCTTCTGCTGCTTCATGTAAAACTTTTTTTAATTTTATTTTATTTTATTTTTTTTGCTGTGCTATTTTTGTGTGGTATAGCCTTCTAAAAATGTATGATAGGATTACTATGGTTCTTTTATGGGTTTTAGGGCTAATCACCCGTTTACCTTTTTGTTGCCATTAGTGAGCTCCATCAGCCGCGTTTTGAGGGCCCGATTTGGCAAAAAAGATGACGAGGATGACTGTGATAAGAAGGATGAAGATGGAGAAAAGAAAACAAAGCATAGCATCGATGGCATCCTCGGTGATAAATGTAAGTTAACAGCAGAAAATATATGGCCCTTTTGTATATGTCTGAAATAAGAAATTATTATTATTTATATTATTTAGAGTAAATTTCAACCTTGTAATCAGGAAGCAAGTGTTTTAAATAGACTTCCTACTTCACGTCCTCTTGGGAAATTGTCCCACACCCGAGCTGCAGCTAAACGGAGTGAATTTATTCCTGCTTTTAACTCCGAGCCAGCAGTTGTTCATTCACTCAATTATTTATGAGAGCCTTGGCAGAAGGTATTTAACTGCAGAAAATTAATTTGTGTAGCAAATTCCTCCTCATTCATTCACTCATTTAACGACCTCTAAACGACAGCTGACAGTTGACCCATTTCACAATCGATGTCAGTTCACCGACATTTCACCACTTGTCAGTTAAAGTGGAAATCAGTGTTCATATTATTATTTGCTCTGATGCTGCTAGGAGGGGAAATAAAGCGATGCAGGTATTTGCTGTCAGCGCCTTCCGTATTTATGAGGCACTTCGAAGGATTTTGGGTATATCCTGTTATATAGGATACGTTCGTTTTTGTAGCTTGTTTTATGTATATTAATTATGAAATTGTTAGACCATGGAATCATGGGGAAATTTCTTTTAATTTCAGGTATTTTTTTAACATGATCTTCTGATTTTATCATATTTTATTTTTTGCTATTATTTCTTTACGCTTGGCTATGAAAGCGGGAGAAATGCACAGTGTCTGAATCAAACGTCTGAAAGGGTTTAAATAGATTTTTTTTTATCACAAAAGAAAAAGAAAAAAAGGGACGGCCAAGAAGAATTTTTCAAACTTGAAGATGAACTTTACGAGCAAAAAAAGCCCTCCCCTCTATTGATGCGGTTTATAAAGTGAAGGGTCCGATGTACAAAAGCAAATCCTGGAAAGCAGGGCAGCGAAAAGGAGAGTATGGGTCCGTCCATTCTTATTCAAAAACCTGGTTTAAAAAAAGAGAGAGGGAGAGAGAGCGAAAACTTTGGACAAAGGGCAAGAAGAGACATAAAAGGAGATGAATTATTCAGTACGCCCCGCTGGTAGATAGTTTTGTAATTTTATATAATGGTCCGTTGGAGAAGAATCAAGTGATAGCGTGAAAACGGTCTCTTTTTCTTTCACACCACGCGCTAATGTTAGGGAAAAAAACAACCTTTTTCTTGCAAAAATGTCCAATGTTCATATAGATGAGCCGCAAAACGTGCAGTCTCAAAATGACCATAGTAATAATTTTTATTATCATTACAACGATAAAAAAAAAATGCGCACAACTGATGCACACGTTTTGCATTTTGAAGTTCTTACCTGCAAAATCCTCGCGTAATTATTGACTATTTACTTTTTTCTTTTTTCTTTTTTTGATGGTGCACAATATAGACATAATTCTCCTGCTTCTATTTTTTCTCCTTACCGCTGCTCGTGTTTTAAATTGGGGTTGATTTACGTTGCTATAAAAAGAGACGCACCCTCTGCGTAATGCAGTTTAGACTACCAGCAACCGGATGGCATTTAATAATGTTAATACTTATTAGAGTAAGCACTGGAAACGATGGTTGCTGAATAGGTGGCTGTGTTCGTGCCGGGTGTAATAGCTCGCAGGCATGGTAAGAAATGTATTTATCCCCAATCAGCCCCTCACTCTCCGAGTTTGAAGCACAGCCCTTATGTGGAGAGGGGTTTTAAAGCAGATTAAATAGAGCCTTTTATTTCTTTTCACTTTCATCTCAGAGCGGAGCTCACAGTGGCTCGCCCTGGGCACAAAATTCATGAGATTTTTTTTTATTCGTTTACTTATCCAGATTTTAAGACTTTATTTATTTATCTATTTGTTTATTAGGTCTGCGCATTTGATTTTCTCAGAGGTTACATCACGGATTTATCCCAGCTTTAATCTAGCTTTATTAAACGTGTATTTAAAGTCCTAACCACATGACAATAATGTAGATTTTATTTGCTGCATGAAGACAGCTGTTTGTTTGTTTTCATAAGGTTGTAGTTGAAAATAAACCAATCAAACCTCAGCGCATAACCGCCGGAAAAGTCTCGCTTTTAGGGCCTTTTGTCGTTGATAACTGTTTGGAGTGGTGATCCTGGTCCATCCCACAATTTGTGCAGAAACAAATTTCCAGTCCAAGGTGCGCACTTCAGTTGTCACGCACGGCTATTAAAATCAGTCCCAGGGTTTTAATTGCGCGCAAGAAGGTGCTTAAAGACCGCTGTGCGCAAACGTGGGTATCGTTATGTTTTGCGCCACCCCGGTGAGAATCAGAAGGCGAATCAGCTGCCTGGCGTCAATCTGCCACACTGATGCATCCAAACTGACCGTTAGATGCGCTGCAGACACGCGATGGACATTTCAGCAAATCGCAGGATTACCTGAGGTCCTCGGTGTAATTAAACAGATGTCAGAAGGGATTATTTCAAGGCAGTGGGGAGGGAAAGTGACAGAGCAGAGGAGAGGTGTGAGGAAGCCAGACCAGCCCAAACAGCCAGGTGGGACTGGGAAAGAGGAGGCTCTAACTGTTACTATAGATCCATATTCAGTGAAATACAATTTGGAATCCAGTGAATGTAAGTCGCATACTGCATTCCTTCAAAAGTATGTGGATCGTATTGTCTCTTTTCCTTTTCAGCTTCAGTTATAAGTCGGCATGTTTCATTAATTACGACGGAAACATGTTTTCTTCAGGTTTACCCCTCAATGCCAGGTACCCTGCATGTGATCTGCTACAGAAACAAACAAACAACAAGGGGAAAAATAGTTTCTGCCTGCATGGTGATGAAAATGTGAAAAGCTGCCCTCTCTGCGCTTTCCACATCACAAACGCACGTGTGTGCGCGCGCACACAGGGAAGCGCGCCCTCGTGCACGCACACCCAGTCTCTAAGTGTATGGTAATATAATGTAGCTATATTTCGGGTCTAAAGCCGTGCTGAATGAGAAGGACAGGGGAATGAAGCGAGAGACCACTTCAAACAAATCCATCTGGAACAGTGTGTGAGAGAGATTCAGTGAAAGTATGGGGAAGTTATTTAGCTATTAATAACGTTTTTTCCTCAGGCATTGAGAGTGACTCCATCTGCACTTTCTCGCAGCTATTTGGCTGGGTGGAAATTGAGGGAGACCCAAATGTTGGGGAGAGATAACATACCCATCATAGCCCAGACCCTGCGCTGTGCTTCACTGCATTAAACTCGGATTAACCTCCCCTGTCCCCGCAGCCACTCAAGCCACATTTCACTGGAATTTACATCGGTAGGCCTACATCTCTTATAAAGGGGGCAGGAGCTGAAAGACATGACATCGTCGATATTATTATTATTAGTAGTAGTAGTATCATCATCATCATCATCATCATCATCATTATTATTCTTATTATTTTTATTTTTATTTCCAGTACAAAAATAAAAGTAATGATATTTCAATTTCATTTTTCCATTTTTAGCTTAATAAAAGAAAAGGTAAGAAAGCAAATATCATAAAGAGTAATTATTTTGACAATAATTAAGTTTTATTTGTATAAGTTTTATTTGGTAATTTTAACATTTCTTTAGAAAATATACATTGTGAATTGTTTTTAAGATGTCCGGACACCCGGACACCTCTGGGTTTTTTTTTGTTGTTGTTGTTGTTGTTGTTTTGTTTGTTTTTTACACAAAAAGAAAATTTAAAAATACACATAAGTACCTTTCTAACCTTTCTTTCGAGACTGCAGTAGTCCAAATAGTGGTAGGTTAACAGGTTTCAGTGACTGTTTATAAACTATAATAATAATAATAATAATAATAATAATAATAATAATATCGACACCTTAGATAGATGAACGATGAGCACATTTAGCCCATAGCTTGGTCATGATGTAAATCCATTATTGTTAACGACGTCTCGCCGTCATTTTGTCATTAGTGTGACAAATTTCCATTTCGGTATCAGCAATGTGCTAAAATTGTAGATTTAGAAATTAAAATTAACAGCGTACAAAAAAAGAGAAACATTTCCGCATTTCCGTCACTATTTCAATGCACTCCCCACCCCTCCCTTCTTTAAAAAAAATCAGCCTTTTTTCCTTCAAAGATTATGGTGTAATTTGTTATTTAATGACATATCGCGAGACTTGATGACAAGCGCTACAAACACTGTTACAAATTGGTCTATTGGTTCCAGCGAGGTAACGTGAGCAAACCGTGCAACATAATAACAGCAAACTGCGCTGCGTATGAGCGGATATTTGAGCGCTGCATCATTTTTTTTAGGGGAGTTCAGTTTAAGCTTGTAGGCCTACCAAACCGGCGAGACATTTCGGTGTCAGGAGCTTTAAGTGTCCAAAGCATTAGGCTGCAAATAAGAAAAAAAAAATCGAGTAGGCTTAAATTCATTCTCTGCTGACATTTGACTTTGATCATATGAGAAATATTCATGGAAGCACAAACACTAGCTCTGTCACCATTATCCAAGCTGACAGTGATACCTCTCAAGGCTGTCTATTAATTAAAGTGGCGCTTACCATGTGGGACGACTTCCTATCTGGGTACAAAAATGGTTTTTCCATCTCTTGTGGGGCTCTTGAAAAGGGGCAATCTTTCCTCTCCAGCTTCTTGTGGGAAATTTAAAAGTGTACAGAGGAAGACATGGGGATTTCTAGCTCATTTATAAAGACGAGTTTATAATCCTTTCCTGCTTAATAACTTAAAAGGATTCAATTTCTCCCCTCATTTATGGGGTTATGATCACACATTGTTAGGCGCAGATAGCAGCATTTCAAGGTTAACATTTCCTGCTCGAAAATATCAGAATATAAGCTGTAAGCCCATAGGTGCCCTTTGTTTAGCCCGCAATTTCCCCCGCAAATGCTGATAGGCCCATTTTAGATGTTGTTACTATTAATGTGATAACAACGAGGAAGCCGAGGAAGACCAATTCGATAAGATGCCTCTATGCCACAGAGCATTTTTTTAAATGATATGATATTTAATTATAGCATATAATTTCACCATCGAGAATTAAATTCAGTAGGCTTACGCTGACTCTGAGGATTGAATGTCTGGTTGGGGGTCTCGAGCCATACGAGACAAATTAAAGAGGAAGCGTTGCCCTCCAGGTATCCTGTCACAACAGTAGGGTGCTTCAGCGCGTCTCTCATTTCTGTCTGTGTTTTATTCCGCCAATTTTCACTATGGGGCTCCGAGAACCTGCGCAGTGCCCGCGGGGCTCTGGTCCAAAATAAATAGAGTCTCAATTTTTCATCATCTCTTTTTGCTCAAGTTTGCCTTCTTTCTCTTCCTCTCTCTTGTCCTCATTTCCTCCCCCCCCTCTCTCTGTCTCTCTACCACGTGCATCACACGGTCACGTCAACAGGTGGAGGTGTTTAAAAACTCCGAGGAAGAATTTCCATTCTTTCGTACAGCTCCGGGGTTTCTTTTTGATGCACTTGACTTCCTTTTTTGATTGTGGTTTAATAATTTTTCTTAGCTCGAACGGATGCAGGTTTAGAGCCGGTTTTAAACAACTGTCGTCGTTTTAAAATGTCAATTTGCCAGAACTTTATATAATAATAATGCAGGAGTGATGGATTTCATGACATTTGAGGCGCTTTAGGGTTACATTGTGGTATTTTCACGGAAGCAACTGCAAAAAGCGCACTTTTTAAAAATTACCCGTTTAGAATGTGACAAATTTCACCGACTTATTATTATTATTATTATTATTATTATTATTATTATTATTATTATTATTATTATTATTATTATTATTACATTGAAAGTATCGTTGCTGTCAGCAGCAGCCCGCCTGACATCGCCTCAAAAACATTTACATTTCCACTTTAGGGGCTTGACGTATTCTCCAAATTGCCAGCGCTTTGTTAGCATTAATGTTTAATTGGCTGGAAGAAGATGAATGAGGCTGACAGGAATCAGCTGTCCGCAGAGTCCCCTGTGAGTCTGACTCGGAAATCATAACCTGACCAGCTTTTCCTCCTCTGAAACCAGCTCGTTGAACTTGTCACATCTAATTAGGGTGTTAAAACGCACCGAGAGCATCGGTGGGAAACAGTAGGTGGTTGGTCCGGGGCAGCCAATAAGGCCTTTTTGGGTCAGATGGTGGGAGGGGGAGGAGGGGTGGGCAGCGTGGTTGGATGGGGATGTTGCTGAATTGGACCGCTGCGGGCTTTTATTTCTAAGCAGCACCCCCTTTTTTCCGCTATTACTTCAATTATGGCCATCCAGCGGGCTAAACAGGCCAGCGTGCATGGACTCTAGCCTTGTTTTAATTAGGTATGAAATTAATTAGAGCAGACATCTATTAAAGACTTTTAAGTTTGGCTAATTTTTTTTCGACAGAGTTTAAAGGTATAACAGTGGATTAATGGCTTACACCCAAAATTACATTTTATTGCATCCCATAATTTCTGTGCTGGCTGTCTAACAGGTGTCAGGCAAATTTAGAGATACTGAAAGTTAATTAATATTTTTTTGATGGAGTTATATGCGCTGTTTGTAGAAACACGGACGTGCATTTAAAGCTTAAAGCGGAGTTTCTCATTTAAAAAAAAAAAAAAGTAGCACAATTTTTGCTCTTTCAAGAGCGCACACACATATACTCTTTACATATAACATTTTATCTTATTGTGTTGTTGGAGCTGACTGGAATGGAAAAATGCAATTGTCTTCCATCTCCATTCTAAGAGACTGCATTTTCTTTCTTTTTTTAAAAAAAATCTTTTTTTTCTTGTATTGGTTAAAAGCTCTGTGATGTCTGACAGCCTACTCTCACCATTGTTAAATGAACAGCCACTAGAAAAGGAAGAGAGAAAGAAGAGGGAGGAGAAAAGGCCCGTCTGTTATTTTCTGTCTTGAGACTTGCTGCATAGGCTATTCAGCCAAGTTGATGAACTCCTCCAAAAAGTTTATTAAGGGGGTGAAAACAATAAGAACTAAAGCCTTTGGGTGCCTGGGCAGACAGTTTATAAACTAGCTGCTATTGTGCCTCAAAGGCAGATGCATGAATACTTTTGAATAGGGGCCTTCAAACTGACACGATCAGGCTGGACAGCAGCAGTTTTAAAGGGAGACAGGGTGCTTCTGCTGCAGCTCAGATCTCTGCCTTTTTTTTGCATTAATGTACATCTGCAAAGGAAGGGAGGAGGAGGAGGAGCTGGGCACTGTCTGTCATAGCCAATGGTTTTCTCTGTGTCTTTGTATAATATGTGTGTGGGGGTTGTTGTTTTTTTAAGAACACACACACACACACACACACACACACACACACACACACACACACACACACATACATATATATATATATATATATATATATATATGTATATATATATATATATATGGAAATACCTATTAACATATTCTTAGATTCCCTGAATCCAATTGCAATAGAAACAAAAGTATATTACAAAGCATATCATCTGTATTTATGTTCAAACAGTACGTTTTTTCTTTTAGTACTAATGCTGTATTTTTTGGGCAGAAAATGCATAAACTGAGACAATTTCAGACAAAAAGCTTCTGACCAACAATGCACCGCAAAAAAAGGGGCACAAAAACACAAGGCAGAAATCTGTTCAGTGCCTTAGCAGGCTGACGTGGATTCACCGTTGATATATATTTTTTTTGAATGGGGCACAGTGGTTACGCACACTCAAGAAGATACATTATTCCCTTCCTTTTCAGTAAACAATAGACTGTCACTCTTTATCCTTCTTCCCTCCTCTGTCCCTCCCTCCTCAGCTTTCTCTTTTAGCCCTCTTAGTCTCTGGCTCTGTGCCTCACAACATCAGAGGGAGTCCAGTGATTTGTGACCCCAGCAACCCACACTTAATCTCGCTAAAGAGGGGGAGCATCCAGTTTACAGCTTGGCGGGCCCCAAATAGACCAAGCCTGCTCTGGCAGGTGTCAACATTAGCAAACAATTGGTCCCCAGTCCCATGCCCCATACCCCAGTGCAACACTGAACCTAAACTATTTGGGGCTCTCTGAAAGGAGCCACATAATAGGGAATGTGGAGGGGAGGAGAGGAGGGGGAGGACAAGGGGGAGATTACACTCTCAGACAGCTATTAGCAGGGATGAGGCTTTTCTAAACAAACAAAAAAAAGAAGAAGAAGAAGATCAATACTGTGTTAGTTTACCAAGTGGAGTCATCTTTGTGGCTTTGGAGTATTTATTTTCTGCTCCATTGTTTTTCTCGACTTCTCAAACGTCTGTGGGCCATATTGGCAATCCAATTAAGTTTGGCAGGGGGTCCCTAGGAGGCCTATTTCTTCTCGCGGGCAGTTGTGTGTTTGCAGTGGGCAGCTCATTCAGAGATTTGGTGTTGTAATGAATCCTGAATGGTGAGTATTACCTTCCATAGTGGACAATGACTGGGCTGTCCAGAGGGGAAACAACACTCAGGGATGACAGAGCTGTGTTTAGCCCTGTGGGATTGCAGTCCCTCTACTTCATTAGACAGGAGTGTCTTTGCGAGGAGAGCAGAGGAAATGGGAAGGGAATGAGTTGACATGTGGACTGCTGCTAGTGTTGAGTGGGTATGTGTCCTGACAAGAAGGCCAATGTTTTTTTTATAAAGGCTATTTATTTATCTTTCAGTGCTGATTCGTAGCCATGCCACAAGGAGAGACAAGTGTTCTCAGCAGGGGAGATTCGTTTCAAAGGTTTTAATGGGAAAATCTATTGTATTTGTTATGGGAGAGAAATCTCATTTAATTGCTTTGAGATGTGCTGTTGGTGTCTTTCCACCTGGCCTCCAGAAGAAGAAAAAAAAGAAAGAAAAAGAATAAAAACACTGGTTGGTGCAGTTGTTTTTTCTACACATCGCTGGAGAAGCTGGTGTCATTTCAGTACCATAAACAAGGGTAGTGAACAGTAAAGTCACCGTGAGCGTTAATGGCATCTGGACATCACGCCACTTACAGGACAAAAAAAAGCTCCAAACGTCACAAACAAACACTGATGTTATTGTAAATTTCTCCTGCAGGTAAAAAAAAATGTGTTTTTGTTTTGTCTTGGCAGGGTGACTGCCAAAGGAGACAGATAGTTTATTGTCATTCCAGCTCTAGGCACTACATAATTAACCATGTAATTTCATAAATTGTAGTCAGCTTGCTTAATAAGTTATCTACCAGACAACATAAATGTTGTAACTGGCTCACAGATAATGTCGCTAAATGACAAAGGCCTTTGAAATCGTGGAAGTTTCACCGGTAATTGTGCATTATACTTACGCAGGAAATATCAGTCAGCAGATGAAATGCTTCGCTTAGAGTTTGAGCCATTTTAAAAACGAAACTGTTGCCGTTTCCTTTGTGTTAGCTTTTCAAGCCTGAGAAAGCCGTTTTCTGCGGCGTTTTTACACGTGTTAGACACACACTACAATTATAGTGACATTTTTATAGCTTTACCTTTATTTTGCCCATTGTGTTTTAGAAATATTTATTATAAGGATTGAATATAATTTAAAAAGCTTAAAAAAAATCATGTTGTCGCAGCATTTGAATTTTATGTTAGGCCACTTTTCTGTGAGGAACCCAGAACAAAAAACTCTGTTGTCCGCTTGAATTTTCTGCCTGTCTGAAGTAGAAATTTTAAGATGAACGGTGCAATAATAAGCAGGACCTTTGGCAGAAATAGATCTTTGTCTGGGTGATTAAGCCATTGTCATTGTGCTAAACAATGAAGGATCGCAAACATGAGTGTTCAGTACATCAGGACATCTCGGACTTTATTATGTCCATGTAAAATTGTGCACTGGATGAGCAGGTCGGAGCCACATAATTTACTGAAAGAAATCTAGTTTCCTCCAATTCACCTTGCCAGCTAAGGTTGTCAAACTCTGACAGCTGGCACGGATCGGGGACAGTGTTTCGCATTATGGCCATCCACTGGTTACCATGGAGCTGCATTAGAAAAGACAAAAAGCATTTCTGGCTAATTTTATTACAATGCAGGAATAGCCCACATAATGTGCAACAGTAATTATGTTTAGCACAGTGCACCCGCGCTCTCCCTCAGTGATGAATGAGAAGCATTGACCATGGTCTGCTAGTTTAAAAATCGCCATTAGCCTATGCTACTTAGGGCCAGAACATTTCACATTTTATGCTCTTGATGTGCTTCGCCACTGAAATATTCATTTGTTTTAATTGTGCATGTTTTTTTCATAACCACAAAGACAATAAGCATGTTCCCTAAGTGTTGCAAATCAGAAATGTGTTTTTTTTTCCCTACTAAGTTAAACTGTGAAAGCAGTTGTCCAAACAGTGGGGTGGAGCTCCTGTCCTAGCCGTCAAAATAACAACTTCAAATGTTGTCCCCTATTTTCAACTAATGGGCTTATTTCTGCATCGTCAGTCATTCTCTCCTTGGGGAATATGTAGTCTCAGTATAAAAAGCTTTTCTACTGTGCACATTACAACCCCTCAATATGGCGGGCTCTCGGAAATTAATGCCAAGCACTGTAATGCTTTACTGTGGCCAGAGAATAAGCTCTCTACAGGAAATATTCATTAAGTTCTTGTATATAAAGGAGCTCTTTGGTAACGGTTTGTTTATTTGCAGCCTGCTAAATGTTAGTGGAGAACAGCACGACTGCCTTTTTAATAATATATTCTCCAAGGTTTTTGGATCAAACAGCTTTTTATTAGTTTTCACTCTAAAATAATATTTCAATTCTACATCAGCAGCCAGACAGGCATTATAAAGAAATGTAGATGTTCCTGTGGCAATTTAACAACTTTTATTTTCTTTTTGAAATATTCTTTGAGCTTTTGTTAAAGTTTCCATCTTCCTCTCTTTCACCAACTCTTCTTTCCTTCCTGATGTCCTCTGTGCCACACAAACTTTTCCGCAATATTTGCTCCCCATCCTTGTCCAGAAAATTAGGAAACTTCCCTTGGGCGCATAAAAATGTCCGCTGTGCATTCCTATACTGTGCCCAGTAATCTCTCTTTGGCTTTGTTGAGAAAATGATTTGTTCCTCCAGGAGACCTTGGCTCATAGCCCTGAGACGTAACTGTTTGATTTCGTGCGTAGGTTTTTTTTTTTTTTCGAGCTTTTTGCTGGGGGAACGGGGCTCTGGCTCTAGTGCCATTTGGCTGAGACCCCCATGGGCTCCTCTTTTTTTATGTTCTTGTGCTCTCGTTTAATTTCATTACTTTTGCTGTGACCTCAATTAGTAAAGACTTGAGATCAGGCGGTGACATTCTGCTCGACAGAAAATAAAATCTGGTGCAAAGCTCAGTTTTAGTGGGCTAGGGAGAGGTGGCAGGAGCCCGGGTTCACATTTTGTCTGCTTAAAGTCTTTAAGGGTCCACGTGGTTCTGTAATCTGACTTTGTTCCTTAAAAGTGACACAGGAGGAAAAATAATGAAAATTTTGAAAATAAGCAAATGCATTTGGATGTGTGAATAAGGAAAACTTACTACTCACAGTGTTTAAAGCACATTTTCCCCAAATAATTACCCATTAAAAGGGTTACTAAAGAAGAAATTATCTGTTATAAGACTTTCCTGTTGTGGAAACAGAATGTCTTAAAGTCATAAGCAAACATTTATATTGTAGCTAATATCCAAGTTTTAGTCAGCAGTATATTAAAGAAAAAGAATCCCACCCTTCAAGCCCTTCACGCTTTCACACTCAGGCAGCGCAGAGGCATGGGGAGTCAATATGTCAGCGTTTATGGATGCCCTGCAGAGCTGCACAAGGCTGTCAGGCCCCTATTCATGCTCTAATGGCCCCCTGAGGAGCTCGTCTCTCCGGGCTGAAAAGGCCGTGAGGCCCAGTGGACGCCCTGTTGTTGAAGGTGAGCATGCGCTCTCATGGACGCGCTGCGCCTTCATCCATATGACAAGAGCCATAAAAGAGCAGCGCTCTCGCTGCTTCTCCCTCTCTGTCTCCTCTGCTTTCTCTTTTGCCCCCTCCCCCCCCCCCCCCCCCCCCCCCTGCCCACCTCTAAAAGAGAGAAGGGGGCTAATTGTTTGTTGTGGGAGCCAAAGATTATAGAGCCTCCATCTTTCTTCCTCCTTTGCCTTTTTCTCCTCTTCTTTTTTTCAAGCGCCTCCTAAAGAGCGCGATTCTGTCAGAGAGACAAGAGGAAAAAGTTTGGGAATTTTCCTGAGGAATGCCAACGTAAGAGAGCCTAAATCTCCTGACAGTGACAGGAGGAGATTTTGCGCTTGGCAGCAACAACGGGACAGTCTTCGGGTTCACTTGAAGTTTTTATAAAGTAATAGATAACTTTATGGAACGTTATAGACCTTAGAGCTCTGTTTCCGGTCTCACTTTGCTATCTTACCACTTGAAATAGATTTTGGGGCAAGTGCCAATGGGCCTCAGCCACTTGCTACAAACTAGTAATCAGTATGATATGCATGAGACAAAACAGAAACCGCTGATATCTGTCCATAAAGGTGATCTAAGAATGATTTTATTTTAGATATCTGGTGGATTTTCATGTCCTTATGTATACTTACACATCTTATCCAGATTCAATTTTACCTAAATGTCAAAATACTGCCCAGAGAAGGTCCTTGTCAACAAGGAGAAAAGTGATAACGCTTTCTGGCCTATTACCAGACGACCAAGTGAGCAGTTAACCTGGTTTTGCCACACATGCAGCCTTTTGATAAATTATTTGGTGTGTTGATCTGACTATTTTATTACCATACAAACGAGTAAACTCGAGCTGTTCCGAGGTTATGCGTTGCTTTCAGAGTTTTGAATTTGTTTTTCACATGCGGGGAGATAACTACAGGGGGAATAAAAGATTATTCATAGAGCGTCTGTCTATAAACCATTCTGGTTATCGCTGTCGTCTATCTTGTATTCACACGAGGTTCCTATCTCAGATACATCCTGCAGTAAATGCCTTGAATCATATGCCTCCTTTAACTTGGCAACCCCTTTAGGATGAACAGGCAAGTGCATTAAGCAGAGATGCCGCACCATTCTCCAAAAAATGCAAATTGGGAAGTTGTTAGTTATTTGATGTTGCTGCACGATCCACCCCCCGCCCCCGAAACATCCCTCCACTCCAGTGTTGGTGGTTGAATCGCATGCAGTCCTGAGGACAGGCAGGGCTGTTTATATGCAGGCCTGGAGCAGCAAAGACAGCACAGAGACAGATGCATGTCAGAGATAGCAGATCCCATCTCAGGCAGATGCCTCTTATCACAGGCCTGTTTGCATAATTAGGCCTTTTGATATTCACCCCCTCTGACTGACAAAAAGTATAATTGCGGTATCAAGTACGACAAAAGGTAGGCACAAAATAAACAAGTCAACATAAATAGGGAGAAAAGATGTGGTGTTATTTTTGTCCTGTGGGAAAAAAGAGGGAGGAAAAAACACCATTTTTAACTAAATCTGCTGTCAGTCACAGTCAACTGGTGTGACTCGGTGCTCACAGGCTGGTCCTGTGAATGCCTGCAAAACAGAGAGCGTGAGGCCTGATTGTAATTATGCTGGAACTAATATGCTTTTCAAAATGAGCCATTATGAGCTAATGCTGCACTGCCAAAGCCCTGTCTGTTTTTGTCCCTCTGTCTTGGATAGTTTGCAAAGGTATGGCTGATATTGAGGCCATGGGTTATGATATCAGAGACAGCCTGACTAGGATGAGTGCCACTTTACTTGATGCTAATACTGCTGACAGGTGAGATAGGGGATAAAGCACCTGCACTGCTGCAAAACCATGATTTTTTTTCCTTTTTTTATGATTTTGAAAGTAAAGTTTTAATCTTCTGGTAAAATGGTCTTTTGTTTTTGCATTGTAATTCCTTCCCCAAAGTATTATTTTATTTATATATTTTACTTCTACATAAAAGCTCTAAAATAGTTTTATTTATCAGTCCCGAGCTATCTTTTTCTTGTGCTTTTTAGCACCAACTAAACGTATCAGATGCACAAATTTGGCCAGGATTTTTAAATGCCGGGCGGGCGTGAAGTTTATTGGTAGGATGACGTATCGTAAACCTGTAACCCCGCAGATCATGTGGTTAATTGTGCGGATTGATTGGACAGCTGTCCGTTTAATCAGGATTACTTCAGTGTCTCGGGGGTAAAGGTGGAGGACCGGAGGAGTCCGAGGGTTTGGAGGGAGAATGCGAGGAGCCCTGGAGGAGTAGGTGGGGAGGGGGTCGACATGAGGACGAGTTTTGAGGAAACGGGGTGATGAGGATCCCAGCTGCCTGTGTTCTGTCTGCAAGGTCAGCAGAGGAGCATCAAGCAAGAGAGCAGGCTTTAAACCTCACAGTAACCTTAAAACTATTAACTAGCAGCTCGAGTCCTTCAAGACCAAGAGGAATGTGCTATCTAAAAGGTCTGCTCAGAATTAAAGCATCGCTGACGCAAAGTCACGCTGAGGTGAAAGGATGTGGTTCTTCACATCTGTAAGCTTCACGTGTACTATAGACCCCACCCCCACCCATCACCACCCATCACTTATTTCACTATACCAACAATAGTTCGTATAATAAAAGCAAAACTCTACAAAGCAACAAACCCACATTAAAACCTTAACGAAAAATTGCTAAATACTAAATATAATAAATATGTTTGTTCTAAATAGACCTCCTATTGAATGATATAGACATGGATGTGAAACATCTCAAGAAAAAAAATACAAATATGTGTTTTTTGATGGCTTTTCAAAATAAATACATCTTAAATAAATCTTAAAAATATCATAAATAAAATCTGATTAATTTTCCCAGTTGGTAAAATACTAACTGCAAAACAGAATAATAGAAATAGGTGTATATAAAATGTATGCAGCTGATCTGCACAGTAGTAAGGATGTGTTTACTTGTATCACTGACTTTTTGCCTTCTTAAACTTATCAGATCACTCATATTTTGGGACTGTAACTTGTAATATTGTAGATCAGTGTTGTATTATCTTCAAGTCGGTCCTTAAACCCGTCTGTGCAATAACCATCTCGTTTAACCAGTGCTAATTTGAATCTTTATCAGGTATTTACTTTGACAAAGCAGAGTGCAAACCTGATTAATTCCTGTTTATTATGGGGCACAATTTTAAATCAATGTTGAGGGAAAACCTCAGAGGGCCCCTGGAGGAGAGTACACGACACTAATCGTGCCCACTGGATGCCACATAATTAGATTCTAATTGCACAATAAGCAATGAGACAAGGCATGAGTGGTTTATCAATATCCCACGAACATTTGAATGGAAATTACAGCAGTCGTATTATATAAAGGTCTAATCAGAATGTACCTTTTTTGTGCCGAACAGACCATTAAGGAATTGACCTTGACAGCCCTGCAGGGATTTTGTTCAGTCGTATTTTGTCTTTGTCTGTTCACCTTGGCAAATAAGTGAGGAGAAAAAGGAGACATGAAATTTTGATTTTAAAGTGTTTTGTATCGAAGACAGCTGAAGACGTGGCTGTTTTCTCTGTATGTACTTGTATGTGCGTGCATGCGTGCTTGTGTTTAACTGGCATATATTCAGACCACGTTTTAATTCCTCCGCTCTTTGGATAGACTTGTCCTTTATTGCAACTCCGCTGCAATCAGCGGCGGGCTCTCTCTCACCCAAATATAGTCAGCATATAGATGAGTTTCACATCCAACCCCGTTCCCAGTTGGCTCCATACAGCGTGTGCCGTGTTCCATTTTTCCTTACTCATTACAGGCAGGGCCGCTGACCTCGTGCTTCTGGTTCATGTACGAGAGCAGATGTGTTGGCTCTGCGGGGCTTAATGACGAGCAGAAGTACAAGCTATTGTCTGCTGAGGTGCTTAGGCGTCATTTGCCTGCTAATGGGTGCTAAATGTGACAAAGATTGCCACATCAGCTTAGCGACAAAATAAAGTCAGTGAAAAAAAAACCCCACCTCGAACAAAGGGGAGGACAAGAAAATCGGTTGAGGAGGAGAAGACTTTGGTGTCTTTTTCCGAACCCCTTGAGAATGTGTCGGCTGTGGCCCCGGCGTCTCCCTGTAGGACACAGAGGTGACTTTGGAAAGTGATCCGCAGACCGCTGGGCTGGTCTCAAGTGTCGTCATGGCAAGTTACTGCCCAAATGGATGTACGCATCCTCATGAAAACCAACAAAGGGATATGTGGTGTATGTACATATTCAACTTTGTATGTTCAAGGGTGTTCTGCAGCGGAGTGAGCTTGTGCTTCAAGAATCAATCTTTATTAAAAAGGATAAGACTGAAGAATTGATTTAATGAATGCGGCCTCATGTCCTGCGGACACATGTAATCCGCAGAGAATCATTGAGCATGAGCTCAGGGGGACAAAAAATGTTCGTAGAAGACTCATAGAGTGGCCTGTAATGATAGTCTCCATATAATCCCATAATTCCTTGTTTAATTAAACTCTGGAGCTGGCCTTGAGACTCCGCCAGCTCTGTTGCTCTTTTGTTCTCACAGTTGTTATTTGGAGGCCAGGTCTGAGTATTCTTTTGTCCACTTATGTTGAAAGATTTGACTAGAGTGAGCTACGAGCGGAGATTGGAGCTGTAAAACAACAAATCAGTCGCAGGCGAGACACTCAGGTGAGCAGCATAGTTTTTTATTCGAGCTGAATGGCAAAGGGCCTCTGTCAGAGGCGGAAATCTCTTCATGCACCCTCTTCTTCAGTATCTCTCTTTATTTTCCCTCTCCCACACTTTCTGGACTGTGCGTGATGCAATCCAACTAGGCCTGGAGCAACACTGGCACATCACGCAGCCTTGTCAATGTCTCAATGAGGAAATTATGAAAATATGAATTTTATGACATGAAATGAAAAGGGCCAAGTAGTTTGAATAGACATGCAGAGGAGGTGAAAATGATGCAATTTTCTAAATTCAGTTATAATGGTAATGTGCAATGGTAATGCATATTTGCTGTCAAAAATTTCCCTGTCGGCCTGGATTGTACGGCTTTGTGCTGTATCTATATTCCTCGAGCAAAAATTCAGCTTAGTTGAATGCCTAAAAAGTAATGTAAAATGTGTTCTAATTCATTTAATGACAGCAGATGGAAACACATGGGACTGAATGGTTTTGGTGTGATATTGTGTTCTATTTTATACGTTTTGGCTGCACTGTGTATGAGCAGTGTGCCCTGGGCCAATGACAGAGAAAAGCAGGGTGAGGAGCAGCAAGGTGGCCTGTGCAGATTAACCCCTCTACCCACCAACACCCCACTCCCCCTCAGCTCTCTGCATTCACAGCCTCTGGGGCCCCTCTCAGAGGCAGGATTGTATATCAGGGGCTCTTCTATATTAAATAAATATCCACAGATTAAGATAATATTCTCCCAGTTGTATACTGAGAGAAAAGTAGCTGTCATTTGAATCCACTGTGTTGCCAGTCCCCCACTCTTGAGACTACAAAAGAGGCTCTTTTAGAATCCATTTAATGCTGAGTTTATGATAAGTTTCAACCCATATTTGCGGCTATTTTCCCCCCTCACTAGTCAGTATATTCACATAAAAGGCTTCTTAGCTTGTTTTCATTTAGTGGCCCTCTGTCCTTTCCTTTTCCCCTCAGGTAACCGGACAGATGATGGTTCAGATGTCGATTCTGAGCCCGACTTGCCTCTTAAAAGGAAGCAGAGGCGCAGCCGCACCACTTTCACCGCCGAGCAGCTGGAAGAGCTGGAGAAGGCTTTCGAAAGGACGCATTATCCTGACATCTACACCAGAGAGGAGCTGGCTCAGAGGACGAAACTTACAGAGGCCAGAGTACAGGTTAGACAAGCAGTGCCAGTACTCGGACTGATAAGCATGCACACTGTGATGTAGTCAGACTGCATGAAAACGCATTTCCGCTGGTGCTCGGCTGTGAAGTTTGGATCATTTTGAGACCCCTTTGTCTGAGACATCAGTACACAGCAAACATCGCTTTCCAGTTAACTCTGAGAACATGCAGCAAACCTTGTTACACTGTGTTTAGTAAAAAAAAAAAAAAAATGAAAGAGTTCCAGTGATTTTTGATGCTGCAAACATCCACCTATGAAATCTTAAAGGTTAATTTACATGAAAAATTAGCAGCACAGTGCTCAGTAGTTTATTTGTAATTTAGGTACATTACTCCTTTAAGAAGCGCATGTGTAATTGAGGTTTAGCTATGCTTTGTGCAAAAAACCCATCAGTGCTGAAAATCACTGAGGCCTAGCTCATACAGAAGACTTAAGGGATTCTGTGTTGCATAAATGCTAACATCTAACTAAAGCAACAACTAAAGATACTGCAAAGAGCAATATCTTTTTCCCAAAACCTAACATTTGCCTTCTTTTACCCATGGTACTGGTGTACACATCCATCAGGGCTATATTGCCCCTTTTTGTCATACTTCACTGTTGCATGTAAGGAAGCTTGCTGTCTACCGTTATCTTTCATGTTCAAGTACTTTGACAGAGATACTCCCCTCCTTCGCACCTCAGATCCGGGGACCTGTCCTACAGCCTGAGTGCCCTGCAGTTGTATGTAAGCTTGAAGAAAGATATGTACAGTAGAGTTATAGCAGCAGCTGTTCTACCAAAGACTGAGGGAGAGAGAAAAAAAGGGAGAGGAGAGAAAGGGAATGCATTCCTGATGGATTTCTCATTTCGGCCTTTGGCCAGGATCTCATCCCATCACTTTCAAGCTCGCCGCTGCTTGTAAAACCCACCACATATCACACAGGGCTCTTCAGCCTCTCTGGGGACCCTATGCTCCGACAACAACATTAATCAATCAACTGCTAGTAAAAAAGAAAAAGGGTCTGGGGCACCCCTCTCCTCTTACCACAGTCATTCACACTACCCTAACCCCTCCAACTCCTCACTGCATGCTAACTGTGCATCACACTCCAAACATGCAATTGGGTAACTGATTCCACACATGTCTTTGTCCATCTTGAAACCCCCCAACAAGGATGTCCAATATGTCTGAGTGTGTAATGCCTCACTCAGGGAAAGAGAAATGTATCTCACCGCTGTTACAAGGCAATATATTTGAGGGGGGTTTCTTTTAAAAGTGTAAGAAGCGAGTCAAGACAAGATAGGTATTTTATTGATTTAAAAATAGCATTCAATTTTGCATTTTGATCGGACAAATATAGCCACACAAACTAAGCAAACCTTATGACAGAGGTGATATAAGTATATACATCTTTGTAGTGCACTTCAAAGTCATCAGGGAGCGTGGTCCCTCTTTGGGTTTAAAAGAAAAATTCAAGCGTGACTTAATGTGTATCTCATGTAAACATGAGAGCAGGAGAAAAAGAACATGAAGCGACTGCTGCCTCTCTGCTGTTAGATAATAGACTTAAATGATGTCATGTGAAAACCTGAGGAATTTGAGACATGGCTATAATTTGTTAATGCTGTTTTGCTCATAATCTAATTCTTTAAGGCTTTGAAAGTCTCAAAAGGTCAACTTAAACTTAATTTTCTGAGAAGGTTACAAAGAAAGGGACTCTGGTAGCCAAACTATATTAATGCCCAAAGTTGCCCTACAGTGTGACGAGCATGTTTCAAGGATTGTGGTTCTAAGAATTTTCTGATAGTTTTATCTCTGTGTTTCCCCAAATATATCTCGGGGTTTGTGCTTAATGACTACTGGAGATGCCACATAAACATTTCAGTATTTAAACAGTGAGAGAGAATAGAAGCTAAATATGAAAGGATGTTGTTTAAATGTAAATTTGCCAGCTTGTGCATGTGAGTGCTATTTGTATCACTTGGTTCGGGAAATTTCCACCAGCTGGGCTTACATATAGGTGCCCAAATGGCCCATCACAGGGCAGAAGAGAGGAGACCCTTTGGCCTGAGAGAAAAGCCTCTCCAGCACAGCTGCAATGACGTATCTTCCAGATGTCGTTCAGAGACTTAACCGGTGTTTGGGGCTGAGAAACTGTCCGTAGGAAGGGGGGTGTTGGAGGAGGCTCATAGACTCATATTTTAACTCGTATGTGTGTCAGCTGTCACGGCTCGCTGTTATCCATTTGTCATTAAACACAGCGATAATGTGAAAAGCAGTTTTTAGGTTCGGTGCAGAGGTAAAAGCACTCGTGCGGCAAGCACCTCTGCAAACATGGCCGCGCTGGCGCTCAGCAGCCAGAGCTCAAAGCCGTGTTGTAAATTAAACCGCTTGATTCTCGCTGAAGTGATGAGTGTTTGGCTTAGCGCTGACTCACAACCCAAACTCGTAAACAGAGCTAACTCCCTTGTGTCTGCCCTCGCCTGCCATTTTAAGACCCCTTCACCATCTATCTTTATCAACCTCGCTGTCCCTTTCAGCAGAGCTACCAGCACTCCCTTACCACCCCGAGCCCTGCAGTGGTTTTATCACCCCAACTGACAAATTGTGGGATATGATCCATATCTCTCAGCAATTAGTTCCAGCCTGTCTCAGTAGGAGGGGACACTGCCAAGTCTACCTTCACTATATCCTCCACTGATGCAGTATGCTCTGCCACTTTCCATCTGATAACCCCTCAGTTTTAACAGGAGCAGGCAACAAAGCCATTCCAGGAGAGCAGCGCTTGTGTTTGCTCCCTGTGTTGAGGAGTGGACCAGGATGGGGAGAGCTGCGCAGGCCTCCGTAAATCAGCTCTAGCAAATGAAGCAAATTACATTCCCCTCTATTTAGACTGAAGTTTCCAAAGAGACTGACTCCAGAGTGTCGGCTGAGGCTCATCATCTCAGCGTGCGGCTGCTGGCTAGCTTTCCCGAATCTGTCACATAGGTCCCCTTTCATTACCAATAAACATTCTGCATGTAGCTATTATAGGTAGTGGAATCTAATAAGGTATAAGCATTGCTTTTACGAAGTGTGCAAATCAATTTGGTAAAAAGTTTCTCTCTTTATCTGTGGCTCGCGCTGACCTGTTGGTGCATGCAGCGAGCAACAGGGAAACAGGCCTCGGTGGAGTCTGTTTGCCGGGCCGGCCTCTGCATCTGTACGTCACAGAGCAGTGTAGCTGAATTCAGACTAATGCTGATTCAAACGTTCCAAATAGCTGGTGAAAATATAATCTTAATGTCAAAAGGTGATACACAGTTCCCTGACTTTTAGGTCGTCATTGAGTTTCAGCAGAAAAGGCACGATGGATCGATTGTTGCCACAAAATCCAACGGGCAACTACATTCCCGCCAGTACGGGTTTATTTTTCATAAAGGAATAAATAGGATTTGTGTAGATTGTACGGGAGAAATTGTTGCAATGCATCAGTGTGAATGTTCTAACAGTTTCTTATTATTAGAATTTAAATGACTTTGGTACAGTGCTTCTGTACTCCTGATACTTATCAAGCTAATCCCACTCTCCTCACAAATTCACACTCCTAGCTACTTTAATTAGCATAGTGCCAGTCTGGAAGGCAGGCAGGGAGGGAATCAGAGAGAGGGAAGTGGGGAGTGGGGGGTAAAGAAGAAGAAGGGGGGAAGGCGAGAGGAGGGGAGGTGTGAGGGAGGAGGTGAGGGGGGTATTGCGTGGTGTGAGACAGAAGAGGATTTGTGTGTTGAAGCTGGTTGCATCACCCCTCTGTGTTTTCTGTGGATATGAAGTCAGCAGCACATTTTGTTTTGTCATTATCTCGGCTCTTGGTATTCATCTACCGAATGGTGCAAATTGGCTCCTGAAAGGCGTCACACATTCAGTACTTGTCTTTGACAAAATAATTCATGGAGGATTGTATAAATGGAGAATCCTGAAATATGAGTGATCCTATTTAAGAGAAACAACACTGACAGGTTTTTACTGCAGTGCAGTGTCACGCCTTTACAGTGTTAGTGTGAGTGTGTGCGCGCGTGTGTCATCACCGATCGGCGATAAGAAAACGCCAAATGCCACTTGATCGCTGGGAGTCGATTCTGCTGGCTGAGGGTGAATGGAAGATTACATGCAGCGAAGAGATGCATGCAGCTAAACACAGACACGAGACTTAAACTGTCCTGCTCCTTGTCGTATTTGCAGGGGTTTTTTGTTTTTTGTTTGAGATGTTTCAGGTTTGCATCTACGGCCTCTACTCTGGTTGCACTCGACAACAATCTTCACTCCCAATGTTGAGTTTTAGATCTCCTCTTTTCGCCCTTCCTCCCAAAACTTCCTCCATAAAGATCCAGAGCTGCTGTGCAGGCCTATCCAAGTGCACTAGATGCAAAAAACAGTTTAGTACATGAAAAACAAAGCACAAGTGAGCCATTGGAATTCAACTGCACATTTGTAGGTAGATAGGGAGTCATGGAGAAGTGCTGCAGCTCTCTGTACTGCAGAGAATTAAACCGGATTGGGGATAGCAGAGGAGAATCTGTGGTCCAAGGTGACTTTGTGATCAGGTTCCAGAGCGCAGCCTCAAATCCTCAGCTTCAGGCTGTGTGTTAGTCAGTGTGAGAGTGGATGTGTGCATGTATAAGACTGTGCAAGTAATGTATGCATGTGTGTGATAGTGTACAGGCTCTTGAATACATGTTTATCCCAGTCTGTGCTAAGAGCCCAGTGATTGCTGGAGAAAGCCATTCAGTCTGTGATGCATGCTCATCTTCCGTCCAATATGTTAAACATTGCATCCACTGTTTGTGCATGTTGACAGAGCTGCAGCCTGTATGGTAGTCTGCAAAACTTTCACTGTTGAAATTCTCAGAGTACTGCAGATTTCAATAAATCATGATGATATTCCAGAGTTTTCTCTGTGTGAGACTTTCCAGCAGCTGGAACAAGATGAGAAATGATTGAGATCAGACCCCTGTGCCGCAGAAATAGCTTTTCCATAGTAGCACGATAGATGAAATGTATATACTAAATTATTTAACTGAACATTTGCACTAAACTAAATTTGCACAAACTTTGTATGTCAGATGTTTTCAACAAATGTTCACAATTAGGACAAAATAGGTTTAATTAAAAAAAAAGTAGTTTGAAGTAAAATATATAAATATATAGGCAAAGTTAACAATAGGAGGCTGTGAATATGTATCTGTGAAAAAGGAAAATGGTGAAAGCAAAAAGTGACTTCAGTGTTTTAAGCGTTTTTGTGGCTACCATGATGGAACAGCTCCTTCCTAAGCTCAGATGACAAAGGGAGAAGGAAGTTAAAGTGAACATAAAAGACGAGTGGGGTGAGTCGATGAGGTCGGAGGTGAAGTGGCACTGCGGGGTGGGGTGAACGGGAGTGTGTGGAAGGAAGGGGTGTACCCCCCCGTGTCCTCCTCCCCTGAGCCTAGGCAGCTGTTTGTCTGGCCCAGTTGGAGCTTAGTTCAGACTTTGGACCACGCTCCACTACATCCCAATAGCAGAAATTTCCCGAAAGCCACACACACCACATTTGTTTTGGAATAGCTGATTGAGGGATTCAGACGTAGTCTTCAGGAGCAATCGGGCTTGAGATAAAGATTTCCTGTTGGTTTTCCACCTGCATAATTGAGGTTTGCCCTTTTCTCAAGTACCGACACAGTCATCGCCTGTTGCATCTTATTTTCTTTCTCCTAAGCACTCGCTACTAAACTGAGTAATAGTCAAAATAAAAGAAAGGAAAAGAAAAGAAAAACACCAGAGGCAGTGAATGTGTTTGAAAAGAAGCACATTCAAATTAAGATCTCCGACGGGCTGAGATCCCTTGTAGCCTCTACAAGTTTATATGTATGTTTGTGTGTACAAAAAGAGGCAGCCCCCAAAAAGCAGTGAGTATGTCGCTGTGTAAGTCCCCTTGAAAGTGTCCCTCTTTAAGACCTGTTTAAAAGGGACGCCCCCTCTTTGTGTCCACTGTTCTCTGTGGCGTATGGAGGGGCTTTTGTCCCCTTCTTTCATGTGCTCTCACAATAGCCCTGGCCGTTTGAAACACAACAGTAGATGAACTGCGCTGACAGTGTATTAAACTCTGATGAATTGCCTGTGCGAGGCATAGATCAATGTCCTTCAACCCTTAGCACACAGTGAAACCCGGGCCTTGTCTTGGTTAAATGGAACAGGTTGCAGGATCTTTTCAAAAGGGCTTGATTATATTCATGTTTTGTTGAAGCAGAAGCCTTTTTAAAGTGTGTAAATCTTTGCCGTTCCAGAGGGTCCAATTTTTCCCCCCCTTTCATTCAGAGAAGTGACATTGTCTGTCTGCGCTTCAGTAGCGCTGCTCATTTTGCGAGCATTTTTGCTGTTTGTAGCCTTAGAACTTCGCGTTTCGACTCTGAAGTTAAAACCTGTTTTTTTTCCCCTTTAAAAACAACCACACAGCCACACTGAAACAGAACAATAGCTATGAACAAGTTAACTGTGCTTCCAGAAATGGGGAAAATGGGCCTCCCTCAAAGCATGCAGCAGCTTCGCAAACATACTCGAGGTGTGTGATGCGGAGCTTAGTGACCTACCTCTGACCTTTAAACGACTCCTTCCTTCTGAAGTGGACTTAGGGCAGCCTGTTTACATAGATCACAGCCTCAACCACTTAAGAAAGACAGGGACCACACTACTGAGCTCCTACAGCACCAGCAACAACACTCACGCCAACCAGCAGATTAATTGCAGGTGGCAGGAGCCGGCAGACTCCACTGAGAGTCTAAACAGACTCTCGTTAAAAACAGACGACGCTGAAAACAACAGCTGAAAATGAATCAAATCAAATCCTGTGAGCCATTTGGATTCATGCCTTTTACAATATCTGGTTTATTCCCGCAGGTCTGGTTCAGCAACAGGCGGGCTCGGTGGCGCAAACAGGCCGGGGCCAATCAGCTAGCTGCCTTCAACCACCTTCTTCCTGGAGGATTCCCACCCACGGGGATGCCAACTTTACCCACATACCAGCTACCAGAGTCCAGCTACCCCAGCACCACACTATCACAGGGTGAGGTTGACACAGCATCCAGCCAAAATATACTCTATGTTCTGTTCTCGGAGTGTAATCAAATTTAGGTAAATATTGCATTAGTCCTGCTTATTTGTGGTATGCCATCCATATTTTTTGTGGTAATAGTGTCATAAATTATGTCTGAATCATGTGCAGCATATAAGAACCATGCAGCGAGCAGTTATCTTTACAATCACATCTTTGTCACAGTGGGACAAAAATAAGGGTTGTATTATGAGCAAAGGTCATTTCTGTCCTTTACGCTTTTCCTTTGTAAAGCTGCATTTCTACGTGCCAAAGAATACACTGGCAGGACACCTAATGTGTGACTTATGACTGACTGAGCTCAAACTGTGAGGCCTCTGTGAGGATTCCCGGTGGGCCTCAGCCCAGATTTTAAGAAAATTTTAAGAAATTTCCCTGATTTGTTCTCACCTGTGCTCATGTGTTGTTGTTTTTTATGTCAGAGGGCAGCAGTACATTGCACAGGCCCCAACCCTTGCCTCCATCCTCCATGCATCAGGGAGGTCTGAGTGCTGACAGCAGCTCTGCTTACGGTCTGTCGTCCAATCGCCACAGCTTCTCCAGCTACTCTGACACATTCATGAGCCCCTCAGCATCCAGCAACCACATGAACCCCGTTGGCAACGGGCTCTCCCCGCAGGTCAGTCCACTGAACTTTCATCACTTGTCTGCATATTCCCACATAGGTGGTGTTCACACTCTTTAGTGTACCAAAGTCCCTCCTCCCCCTCCTCTTCTCACACTTCAGAATGTGTAATTGTATTTGACTGCAAATTAAAATTCAGAAACAGCGTGTTCAGCAAAATAACTGCCAGTGTGGGCTTTTATGTTCATGTTCCAAAGCCCTGGATTTATTTTAGCTACTCTAAATTGCTACATTTGTAAAACAATTGGATTAACATCAACAAATTAAAATTCATCTTGATAGCACCGCAAGTACTCAAGCTGCTCCAAACAGCGGTTTCGACTTTCCTGGGACATCTAAATCCTGCACAGCACAGAGAGAGAACACATGCAGATGAAATAATTAGCTAAAGCTTATAAATGTATACCCATAATCTTCTTCACGTAATTGTCTGCAGCTGGAGGACTCCAGTGCTATGTGTGATTTTGTTCATGTCTTTACGACGCGATTTACAAGCATCTCTGAGCAGGGTTGCACATGCTTCCCTGTAAGTTCACCTTGCTGCTCACTTTACCTCCTTTTTTAATATTACGGGGACCACCTTGGGTTTCCCTTTGAAATAAAAAAGGACCATCCCCACCCATTCTCCTTTTGCCATCTCAAAGCACGCGGCTATATGTGCACATTTGTTTGCCTTCTTCTCTCTAAATTGCTGGATTTCAGATGTTTAACCTCTTTGGACTCCTCCATTAATGAGCGTTTAAATAGGACTCTGTGGTAAGGGTTGAGCTTTAAGTAGCAGAGAATGAAAAATGATTTGTATTGATGCAAATCGTGTGTACGGAGTGAATTATACACAATTACCCATCAATACTGGCCAGTCTTGCCCACCCTCACCAACAAGATGTGGTTAACAGGCAGAAAATAAGATTGAAATGGTGTGTAAAGAGTTGAAAATGAATTTCAATGCTGCATTTGTCCACAATTACCCCGTCGTTCACACGTGTTTTATTGGGAGTTTTTTTTCTTTTCTTTTTTTTTTCTTCAAATATTTCTCAAAGCAGATTGGAAACATTCTTGGTATTACCCTCTTTCTTCAGAGAAGAAAGAATTAAGGATTTTGTGACAAAAAAGAGATTTTCTCTCCTTCTGGAGCGACGGAGGATAACATGGAGGCTCACAGCGTGTTTGATTGTTAATCGTGGCACAGAGGCTTTAACTGCTAATGCTCTCACTGCAAACCTGCAGAAAAACACCAGGAACATGGAGTCTTTTTTTTTTTTTTCATTAATGGCTCTCTAATACTGGCGTGGGGTACACTGCCGCTTTCTCTCTTCGTAGACATTCCAGAATGTGTTGGGATATTAAACATTTCCTGTCATAGTGAGGATTAGGACAGGAGCCTTTGGGCAACTGTGCAGCCTGGATTTTCAGTATTCAATTACTCTATCGACATGGTTTGACAAAAGTCTTTGTATAAAACAACCTAAAATAAACTTTATTTGTTTATTGTCCTTTTTTTTAGATTTATTTCATTATTTTTGAAGTTAAACTGTGTGCGTTTTCAGCTTTCATGTGTGGGGGAGTTTCCATATGTATATGGTGTGGATGTTTTGGCTGCGCAGTAGTTTGCACCACACTGAAGAATGATGTGTGGCATTCCTATCAGTCTCTCAGCGTGGACATGAATGCTCCCACTGACAGCAGAATCAGAGTTCACTCCCTGGTGCAGCATCCCGCTGTGCTGGGCAGCTCCTATCTGTCCCCCCTCTCACTTCGCAAGCTCGTCACAGAAAACTCACGACACAGAAAATTCACAGAACAAACAACCACTTTAACATCTCAGAGTCGGAGAGGGCTTTGTCTTCTCCTTGCATTTAACCGAATTTCAATCAAACGACGGCTGGGTTTCATCTTTGGAAATTATCGGCACGTGTTCCACACCTCGCTGTTTATTTTTCGTGTTATTTTTTTTTATTCCCCTGTTTTTTCTCCTCCTTTCCTGTAATTGAAAAAAAAAAATCAACACAAAGAGACTCTCTATCGAGATGGAAATGAGAATATGATATTGTAAGTTACACACGGCATCTGTTTGCTCGAGATATGCTTGTGCATTGGAATGTGCAAGCTATTTCTTCAAGTGCCTGGCATTGATGGCCTCGCGGTTGCTGTAAAGATTGACAAAAATTCTCTGATTCGCAGTAAATGGGCTGCGGTGGCGAGGTGCCAAGTCTGTAATGGAATCCTGCAGCGTTCAGCAGTCCCGACAGGAGCTCGCGTCCATCCCAATCCCATAACCTATCCCGACAGCACACATTTTCCCATTACAGGCAGTGGAAAAGCCATCCACACTCAAACTGGTTGCTGTCATTGTGGGATATACAGCGTGTTTGGCTGGTTGAGGGAGGCAGTATATTTAGGGGTCATGGGAGTGAAGCTGTGCATGGCTGGGCAATAGGTATGAAACCAGAAGTGTGTTTTGTTGTTGGCCTTGTTTCATTTAGCAGCACAGCAGGTGTTGGAAAAAGGTACAGGCAAGGGCATCGAGGTTAGGCATTTCAGCCATCCTTACCTGAAGATTTAAGCTTGACGCCTGCTTTTTCTCTCTGGTCTTTTTTTCATTTTTAATATTCCATTTGAAGTAGACCTCTTGACCTTTCATCGCCACGATGAATTTTGCACATGTAAAAAACAAACAAACGAGCAAATTGGCGTTCTTTCAGCTGAAGAGGTGCACTTTAACAGGCAATCATCTCTCAAGCACGCAGCACATTTTCAACAAATCCCAGTAATATGATGCTGCAAGATACTTTTCAAATGATTCTTTGAAGCAGCATTCATGGCCATTGCATTTGCGTGAAACCATTTGGGCTGAATTCCTCATTATTGCATGACAGGGACACCTGCTGGGAGAGGAAAGAAAACAACGGCACTTGCTGAAGCCCAGCGAAAGGAGCTCAGTGGCAGAATTTCTAGAAATATAGAGGAGGAGGGGGAAAAAGGGGAACGGGAAGCATTTCTCTTGTTGAATCAAAGTGGGAAATGCATGCAGGTTCTGTTGTAGGGTGTCCTTATGATAAGGAGACGTGATAGGGAAAGTGGGAAGTCTGTGAGCTGGATAGGTATGGTGGATAGAGATTTTATTGCTGTTTTGATGAAGGAAGTTCACAAAGTTTTGTGAGGAACTTTTTTTTTCTGTTTTGCAGTTTTATGAAAGTGTTGTGTGTTTTGGAATGACAAGGATGTGTGTCTGTGTGTATTTGAGGGCCTTTGGGCTGTGTGAGTGGGCCGGGCCTCCACACACACGCACACACACACGTACATGGGATCAGAGGCAGAGCGGCTCTCACCCCTGCCTCCCTTTGATCTGTGTCCCCAGGCCTGCCTGCCCGCGCGGCGCTGCACCGTACCACGCACGCTGACACCATGCTCACCAGCGACTCCCCACAACTGTCTGAGAGAGATAAGCCAGGGGAGACTCCAAACTGTGCTGCTGCTCTTCCATTAGCTAGCGCAGACGCTTCTTTTAAAAATGGGTTGAATTATTTTTAAGAAGCAAGCTCTGCCGTTGCCAAAAAAAAAAAAAATGGAGAGGGGAAAATGTACGGAACAATCTGGAGCTCTGGCTTCATTCCGCCTCCCTCCCTGACTTCTAACAAGACATTCTGCACCTGAATACCAATGAGAGGGGGAGATTCATGTAGTCCCCCACATTATTAAAACTTGGGCATTAAGCCTCTCACCGGGCACTGTGTCAGCTGGCAGGCTCCACTGACAACAAATCAAAGGGGATGAGCACATAGCCTGCATTCATAGCTCAGCCACTCGCAGAGCAAGTGGGGGAATACATACTGGTTAATTAGAACTCCCATTAAAACAAATACTGTTTCAATTTGGCAAGTATAAAAAAAGATGTAAGAGGCTTTCAGAAAAAAGAGACCTGCTGTCGGCAGTTGCCAAGAAAATCCAGGGACTGTAAATCATATCCACTGGCTATACTGTTTCTGCACAGATTATTAGTGTTTGCTGTTGTTTTGCAACACTTTTGAACTCTGAGGAAAGATTTTCTGTCTGCGACACCGAAGACGTACCTCTGCGTGCGCTGGCCTTCTGCTTTGTGACAATACATCTTGTTTTTGTTTTCGCCGCTTGCAGACGAGTGTGACGTGACTAATAATTTTCTTGCTCAGCTTAAACTTGATGCTTTGTGACAAAAAAAAAATGCTGTATAAGGAGCCACCTTTGCAGCATGCATGCAAACCTCGTTTTTTTCCCCCTTGCAGCAGAGACAGTGCTTTAGCTCTCTAGCCCCTGTTTATCTGAGCCATTTGTTGCTCTCTCCATCTTTCAGTCTCTTGAGCAGCCATGTGCTGCCATTTTCTCTTACGTTCCAAAATATCTTTGGTTGGAGCTTGGTGTATTCATAATCTATTTTTCACCTACCAACCTTCCTTCTCTCCGCTTGGCTTTTTGTCATCCAGCGATGCCTTGCCAATAGTGCTTTGCTCTCTCCCTCTCCCTCTCTCTTTCTCTCTCCCCACCTTCCGCTCTTGCTCCAACTCTCTCCCCTGGAGAGGCAGCTCTTCTCCCTACGCCCAGATGAAAGGCTATGGCGGACAATAAAAATGCTATTTAAATGCAAGGGTGTTTGTGTGCGGGTGAGAGATATTTCCTGCTGAAAGTGAGCTGCTGCATCCTGATAAATAGTAAATATAAGGGAATGTGATTTACATTTATCTTGCAGAGGCAGCCAATATGAATTTCAGTAAATCCTAGAAGATGGGGATTTAAGGAGGAAAAATGACTGAGACTGATTCACATGCTGTGTGTCCCACGCAGTTGAAATGCCTATAAGGTGGAGAGCGGCACTGCCTTTATGAAAGTATAGGCACAAATATCGATCCTATCTAAAATAGCTATTGCACACGGGTGTACGCAGTGTCACATGCTCATCTGGCGGGGATTTCCTTCCTCATACACAGACAATTTGAAGGTTACTTGTATCATCATAATGATAATAATAGTCATAATGTAATAATGTCTGCAGTAACAGCCTGCTTCACAGGTGAAGTGTCTGTGAGGCATATGCTGGGTGACCTGTCTCTTCGGGGTGAAGGGTCAGGGTTCAGGGGGTCATGGGATGGCTTGAGAAGAAGGAAGGCTACTTTGCTGTGAACCTGCCCCGCTAGCCAGAGGTTTGGGATGTTGTCTAGCTGCATGTGGTTCCTTTTAGTTCCAGATGCCACTCTGACAGGTGCATGGCTGTGATTAATACTAGCTGACTTTTTTTTCCCTCTCACCCATTCTGTCCGTCCTTCTTTCTGTTTCTTTCTCCCTGTCCCTCATTGGTTTATTGGCTCTCTCTCACTCTCTCTCTCTGTCCTCTAACCTTCATCGTCGTGGGCTCATTCTCGTGACCCCTTTGCAGAGTTTATACCGTGCTTCCAGCTTTCACAAGGGGGGATCGCAAAGAAAAGGAAAAACTTACTAAAAATAAGCTTCATTGCGTGTGCATCTCTGTCTCTCACTCCCTTCTACATCCAGACAATAAGATGAGAATATGGGAGGTAGTTGGGTCCTCAGCTGGTTGTCTCATGCAGCAGCTCGCCCCTTCCAGTCTCCAGCTGAGAGCTATTTCACTATTTATTTACATGTAATTATGGCTATGAGGTGCAGATATTAACACTGTCAAGAACAATTTGACCTGACATTTTTCACTAGACCTGGCCCCTGCTGTTTTCAGCAAACAACCCCCACTCCTCCCCCCTCCTCTTCTTCTTCCTCCCTCTTCGTTTTTCTCCTTTCTCCCTCGATCAGCCTTGCTTCTTGCTTCTCTCACACACACACACACCAGGCCCTGCCTTGCTGAAACCACTCTCCTGGAATCAGAAAATCTGCCGTTTAATTTAGAAGAGGCGTTGGAGCAAGGTGCGGCGAGCTGAAGTCGGTGTGCATGTGTGTGCCCGCTTAGAAGGGGCCTCTCTTGTTCCCAGTGGCTGAATCCATCCCATAGTTACTCAAGCATATCACTAGCAGAGAATAGAGGATTGCTCCCCACACGTTCTCCAATTGCAGCCCAATAGACGGTATATTAACCTCTGGTTAGTGCGGGGCCAAGTTTATAGCTTATGCTGTGGGATGTTTAAGAGGGGAGTGGGGTGGGGGTCCTTTTTCCAACTTGAGCAGCTGTGCTTTCTGGAACGCTAAGGCCGCTATGAGCATTTAGCTTAATGGAAATTTGCAGTAACAGAGAGGGAGCGTGTCTAGCCTTTAAAATAAATATGAATTTTATTCCACTTCCGCTCATTTAAGCTTCCTTTGGTACGTGTGAACAGCTTCATGGAGCGCAGAGGGGAGACGCACAGGCGCAGAATGGCTAACATGTTGTGAGGAGTGACAGCTTGTTCCAGTGCCCGCTAATCGTCCTCATCTGTGCCTGACATGTCAATGCCCACATTCTGTCAGTGCCAATCAGCCACTTAATTGAACACAATTAGCACCCCACCACAACCCCCCATTTGCATTACATTCTTCAAAGGCCCATTTCTCTCCCTCCAGCACCAACCCCCCCACCACCACCACCATTCTACCTCTCCTCTGCTTCTGTCTCTTCATCCTGTGGCACTAGTGGAAGACACTTTTCAGTTTTTATGAATGTGCCGCGGCCAATTAACGCAGTGGCATGCAGGCCTGAGCCCGTCATCTGCTGCCTGCCACCATCCTGGCTTTCTGCTGCGGCCCCACACCACCCCTTGCGCCACCTCCACCGTGACCAAAACGCTTTAATTCAATTTATGCAATCACTGTTATTTTTAAATAGTCATTTTGTCTGCTCAGATGAGGGGCCTTACTGCCCGCTGGGCCGGCCTTCTCATGTGAGGGATGGGGGGAAGGGCGGGACGCTGTGTGAGCAGGAGTCGTCTGACTTGGAGGGGGGAGTCACTGATATTTTCATTTGTTATTTATTTCCTTCATTTTTTTTGTTTGGTTTCATGTTAAGTGTTTGATTAGGATTTTAAAAGATTTAAATCAAGTTTTCATGTAACATTTAATGACCTAACATAAGAAGTCTGTCTGTTCTTTGTGTCTTTCTATGTATTAAATACACACATTTCTATATAGTTAAGGTTTTATTTCATATTTTGACTGTTTCCAAAGTCAGACACTTTCCAGACTTCTGGGCTACAGAAATAAACACTATTCTCTTCCTGTAATCACACCCCGAGGACTGGCCTTCAAATATTGATCTGAATTTCAGTGTCATCACTGTGGATCTTTAATCGTTCTTTGCTGGAGCGAGTATCAGCCAGGCAGATCTGCTAAGGTGCACAATGTTATTCTGCACTACTCAGATAACTTACAGACATTTGGAGTGCTCATTTTTCCCTGTCTGCCCCAGTGACCTCTGCCTAACTTAAAGGTACATCTTGGGGGCATTTTGATTTGGGCAGAACGGGGAGGTATCGGTGACAGAGGAACTAATCCAGTATTGCGCAGATTAAGAGTATTTGTGGAGCGGGGTGTGTTGGCGCTGGCGCTGGGAATGGAACAGAAAGGGCTCCTATCAGCTCTCCAGGCAGGCTAGCCCTCAGGCCAGTGCAGTCCTACAGGAGTCTTTGTACTTCCCAAAGCCTCCACTCTCCTCTCGCTCACGCTATATCACTCTCTCTGCTGCCCCCCTCGCCTTCTTTCTATAGGCTATCATATTCTCAGCACTCCATTTCCTCACTTTACACTTGTGAATTGGTGTTGTTTTAATCCAGTGCAAGGGTGCATTCTTCTTATTATCAGGTGCAGCAGGGACGACTGCTCCTATAAGGAGACACGAATGAGCTCCATTTCACTGCCTAACACAATGTAAAAAATTAAATAGTCGAAGTGGAATAATGTTGACTTTTATGATCTCGTAATGATTATAATGGCTGAAAGAAAACTCAGCTCTTCCGGCACATTCCCATTCTCTTTCTTTACTGTGTTTCTTTTCTCTCATTGTGTTTTTTTCTTGTATCACTTGCAGTGTTTCAGCTCCGTCTCTGTCACGTTGTTTTATTCCAGAGTGAAATCCAACAAAGAACAACTCGTCAAACATTCGCGCAAACAAAAAAATGTTACAAAAAAATGTAATTTGGCTGTTGAAGAAATTAGGGGAGGGGAGGGGGGTTTGAAAGGGCCTCTTTTTGTCTCAAGTGTGCTATTTATTTATCTGAAAGGATGCACATTGTATCCATTTACACTTCCCGCACTCACTTTGCCACAGGCTGGAGGGCTCAGAAGTTGAGAGAATTAATTACTTTTTTATTATTATTTATAAAGTAATCTATCTGTAGAGAGAGAGCAGAAAAGGAGGGGGCGGGTGTGAAGGGAGGGGTGTTGTGCGCAAGAGGCAGGGAACGCCCTGGAGCATTGTCCTTTAAACTGGGTCCTGGCTCACATTATCTCCCAAACCAGCACTCACACAACATTAAACAACAAACGAACTCTGGGCTGCTGAGGACGCCGTATGCGAGGCGAAACAGGGAGTTGGGGGGGGGGGGGGGGGAGGCGGGTACAGAGAAACAGGGAGAAACTCTGCTCTGCAAGAGCATGCTGTATGTATGGATGATAAATATAATGGCCTTTCCTCAACTCTAAAATTTGACAGGAATCCAAAGTCCTTTTCAACTCTTTATTAATACGCCCACGTGTTTAGTGACAACCATCAGCTTCCTGCCTTTTTTTTTTTTGTTTTTTTAATTCAAGACAAAAAGCAGATCCCCCCGCTTTCTTAGAGTTCATTCATTGGCTAGAACTTAATATCTGCAGAGGCTGTTTCACGAGCCACACAGAAACAGAAATATGTCAATGTATCCAGCCACAAATGGCATTTACGAGTTTATGTGACAAAGTATCGTTTAACACTTGAACACTTAGGGGGGAAAAAACTTTATGGGAACATCAAAGTAGCAAAACCCACCAATTAAAACTGAACCGTGTGTCACATAAAATGCTGTAGGTGTGGGTGGAAGAAGCCACTCTGAACATACCTTTCCCCACTAAGAACACTTAAATTATAACTGAAAACTGTGCTTGAGATCCTCACAGATGCCAACACTTGTCAGCCTCTAAAGTGGCCGACCCATCTAAAATATCCTGCTAAAATAGCAATGCCGCAACGTGTCGCGATAAGAAGTCATTTCCTTTTGAAGAGCTTTTCTGAGCGTGAATAATAATAGAGCCAGTTGTTGGCTGTCCTGTTTCATAAGGAAGCAATGTAATCAAGCTTCAATTAACCAATAACTAAAATGGGCTCATGCCCTCCAGCTGTCTCTCTCAGGACATTTTACTAGCTCCCTTTTTTTTTCTTTTACTTTAAGGAACCCATCCAAACATAACCCTTCATCTTCCTCACATTGTGCACTTCATCTCCATATGGGAGGGAGCATCACATGTGTCCAGCATGAAGAGGGCTATGAATCTCCCTCTTATGGATACATGTCACATGCTTTGTTCGCAGATGTGGAGGGGACGGTGGGGGTTTCCTTACTGATAGAATTAACATGTGGAAATGACTAACCAGCCTTTATGTTTCTAATGTGCTTCGAGTGTTTCGTATTTCTAGGGAGGCCCCTTTCTAAAGATATGATTAATTTGCAGAATATAGTTAATTTTCCCTCTGAGGGATAATCCTGGCGTGCAGCATCATTTGTGGACTGTTTTGGCTAGCTCCTGCGTTGGGTGTGTGGTTGCTACAAATGTGTATGCATGCGTCCGTTTGTGCATGCATGCAAACATATGTCTGCCTCTGTATCACCCCTGTGTAACCACCTCTATGATGGGCTAATTGGTTTAGCAGCCAAGGGGCCAAAGGCCAGTGCAGCATAGCAAAACTTAACATGAACCTGATGTTGAAAGGAAGGCTTCGCTGCTATAGGAGGGAAGCATGTGTGGGACAATTGCTTTTTTTTTTTTTTTACCACACACGCACACTCTACACTTAGGCTTTTTCACTTAACAAAACTCACAGCATGCGAAAACAAAATTTTTCACAGCGTTCTGGGCCACTGTGCTTCAGACTAGAGGAGCACCAGAAGTAATCTCTTACATTTTAACATATTGTGAGGCCTTCTTCTGACGAATGTCACATGCTATTACATTAATCTAGAATATTGAATTGGAAGCCTTTATGCACTGTGAATAATATACACACTGTAATATTCAGGCAAGCCTCAACCTGCACTATCAGCGGCCCGCTCAGTATGGTTTGTGGAGCCTACTTTGTGTGGGGATCTGAGGGGATCGTTTACCAGTTCCAACCCCATTACTATTCATGAGATGGGTAGGCTAGGGGCGAGGGATTAGGGACTCCCTTGGTGCTTGTTGTGCTGTAGGCTCGGGCTCAGGCCTCAGGCTCCAGGACAGGGGCTGTCTGGCAAGGATGGTGGGTCTATTATCACCCTGGGACCCGTCTGTCCCACAGCAGAACACTTACTGGCAGCGCCAGCTAATGGAAACTGTGTCTCTTGTTCCCTTTCTCCTTTTTTTAACCTCATCACCCTCCTGGTATCCTCCCTCCCCTCTGCTCTTTAAAAAAAGATGGGGAAGTTTCTCCCCTTTCCTATTTCAAAGTTGAAATGGTGTATTTCTATTGGCATCTTTACCGTGAAGTGCTGGGATGGCACTATACTTGCAAAAAAAAAAAGTACTTTCCCTCAACTCTGTCAATGCTTTGATCCTCAATTTTCCAAGTTTCTAACATCCTTTCCCCCCCCCTCCCCTCCAGGTGATGAGTATCCTGAGTAACCCTAGTGCTGTACCCTCCCAGCCCCAGCACGACTTTTCCATTTCCCCCCTGCACAGCAGCCTGGAGAGCTCCAACCCCATCTCAGCCAGCTGCAGCCAGCGCTCTGACACCATCAAGAGTGTGGACAGCCTGGCTTCCTCGCAGTCATACTGCCCTCCTACATACAGCGCCACCAGCTACAGTGTGGACCCCGTCACTGCAGGCTACCAGTATAGCCAGTATGGCCAGAGTAAGTAGACCCTTTATGTGTATACTGTTGTTGTTGCATAAGCAAATACTTTCATGTTTTTGTGACAAAAGCTGGTCGTTCTTCTCCGACCCCCTCTTAAGCTGACTAAATTTAAAAAGCCTATGAAGTGATGCCCAGTTCCCAGGCAGGAGAGCCTCCTGACCTTTGCACCCTGGTCGGTGGAGGCAGACACGTGCTCTTGATAAAGACCCCACCACCACCTCCACACCACAACCATCCATTTACAGAGCTGCCTTAGTCACACCCCACTCCACTTGGATGGGAAAGAGAAGAGGGCCACTTCAAAGAACGGCACACCCTCAGGGGCCACAGTGTCCTCTTGCCCACCTCTCTTTCCCTCTTTCTCCTATTTTGATCACACATGCACACACCCTCAGGGCAGGAAAGAGTTTGCTTTATTAGATTAGCATAATTGACTGATGCTGTCACAGCCATTCACAAGAGGTAAAATGAAGCCCACTTCCTGAACAAACCAATGCAGCATTGGCTAGCTGACATTTGTTTGTATTTATTTTCAGGTTCTGGTGGTGATCTGATGCTTTTGTGCATCTGGTGATTTTCTTTTCCGAAATGTGTTTGTGTTATGCGTGAGTGCGGGCGAGCGCGTGCCAATCTGTCACGTTTTTATGTGTGCGCACCAGTGTTTTTGTCAGCAGCAAGAAACTGATGGCAGTGCGGATGTGAGCTGATGTGAGGTTAATTAAGATGGTGATTGAGCACAGTGGATGGGTAATGAATGGAAGAGAGAGGAGAGGAGCTGCTGTCTGAGGATGAAAATGATCGGCCATGTGGAGTGTGGAGGGCATGAAATCAGAGATGCCAAGTGTAATGAAGACTGGCACACAGAACACACACGGGGAACTGTCTGAGTGACAGCATGGAGACTTTACCAGGATGCACATGCTCTGTGCCAGCAGCATGCCAACCTCAGACAAGGGACAGGGGAGGGGTTTTTATCTTTCACTCTCTCTGTGTGAATTGTTTTTCATTTGACTCATTCTCTTCTGCCACAACTTGTTTCAGCCTTAATCAGAGGAATGAAATGAGAGTGAATAGGACATATGTCCCAGGAATCTACCACCTGTCTAACGTTTGTTTGTTTTTCCTTTCTGTATTCTTTTGTTTGTTTGTCTGTGTGTATAGCTGCTGTAGACTACCTGGCTAAAAATGTGAGCTTGTCCACCCAGAGGAGGATGAAGCTTGGAGACCACTCGGCAGTACTGGGGCTGCTGCAGGTGGAGACGGGACAGGCTTACTGAAGCCACTCGGGACAAACCCTGCACCTCTCTCTATTTCGCCCTCTGCCACCCTCCTCCATGCTCCATCAAGTCTGGACTGCAACTCCAGCTCGTCTATCTGCAGCTCGGCCATGACATCAGTGAACAGACGCGCGCCCTCACTCTGTACCAGAGAAAGTGACGCTTGTGAGAGAGTGAAAAGTCCCTTTTTGGGAATGGAGCTAAACTTTTCACACCACCAGGCGGCTCTGCACCCTTTCTCCCCACCCTTTGGGCATAATTGCCCGCTCCTTGTACTCATGTCCCAGCCTCAGACCTGTTTGTTTTACTCAGTGGGCCAAAAAGGACCCCCAGATGACCAAAGGATGGTCAACTTCATTGGCCCAGATTCCTCCTTTTCATGGCTGCAGTCCAGCACACATTTAGAGCCATCAACAACGTGTACTTTTGACCTTGCTGTTCATAGTAGTTAACAAAGCCAATATCATTTGAACGACTCTTCTTCTTGTTCTTTTTTGATATTGTTAAGACTATTGTTGCTGTTATATGATTATGGTTAATGTGATTTCTGTTGTTCTTTGATTCCATTCGTATCTCTTTTCTCCGTTAGATGTCGGTGTGTAAAACACAGAGAATGACTGAGATGATCTGGGAGCGATGCATGTTTGCGTGTCGACACACAGTCACACAAAAGAGGATGATTGTTTTCCAAGCTGCTGTTCCTCTGCCTGTTCCCTGAGCTCAAATATTCGTGAGCGATTTGACCTTCCCACTTTCATATTCGTCTTGACATTCCTAAAGAACTTGGCCATACTGTGGGAAGTCTGGCTGGCTGGATTCTGCAGGGAATTAAAGCAGCGTTTTGGCGGCCAATAGCTTTCCCCTTGTAACCTCCATCCCATCCTTAGTGGTGGTCCATAGGGAGGAGGGCATTGTTTGCAAAAACAGGATTGGGGAAATTAATGTATTTTGAAATATGGACCTTGCCAAGCTCAACCACCCCCTCATATGAACACACACACACACACACACACACACGCACACACACACACACACACCTCCCCATTCCTCCCAAATCCCATCTGCCAGGGAATCCTGTGTGACTTAAACAGTGTGAAGCAGATTAAATCACACGAATATAATGTCAAAGCTAATTCACAGTGACCCTTCTCATCACTAGCCAGTATTTCAGTTTTTTTTATAGCATAATTAGCACATTTTGTAAATGCACACTGTGTTGGCTTTCCACCTTTCGACTAAATTCCTTCAGAACATTCCTCAGCCTCCATCTCCAACATACTATAGGCATTCCAGCATTCTCTGTTATGAGATTAAAAAGTAGACAAGCTGTGCCATTCACATGCACTCTGGAAAATCATATAATCCAGTCAGTTGTGAAAGGGCACAGGTAACTCCGCTGATTGGCCCCCTTCTCTGGTTTGGACCAGAGCCACGTCTAATCCTCCACTTTCACATACTCACCCAAATGTACAAAAAAGACGAAAAAAAAAGTTTAATAATAGTGGATATGAGACATTTGTGTAGCACGCGTTGTTGACTTGATCCAGGACCAGCTGTTCCCTTGAGATGAATGTGATATTTTTCATTGACATCAGTGTGATTATTATGACAGTTAATGCTCAAGAAAGGATCTGGTCCTTCGTCGCCTTTAAAATCTGAAAAAATGTACAGTAGCTGGAGCAGATTGTGTATCGTTTCTTTATAAAGAGTATGTTTTATACTAAAACAACACTATGTTGAGTGGTAGGTAAGCAAGGGATCTGTGGAAGGAAATGTTTTGGTTTTCTTTTTCTGTTTCCTTTTTAATGTATTTAATTGGTTTACTTGTTTCAACCAAAAGTTTTGAGTCTGTTTTTTTTTCTGACCCAGGTAAGAATTGATTTGTATAAATTAGTAAAATATAAATTCCACTGAAAATGTTCCAATTAAAATGACATTTAAGAGGGTAAAACTGAGCTTGAAGGAAAATGAAAGCTTGGTGTCACAGACAGACTCCCCCTGAACCACAGGACCGCTGTATATTTAAAAGTTGGCTGAATTAAACATCTTCGGGGTGTTTTTGACCGCCTGTTTTACAGACTGAGTATAAAAGCAGGCCAGCTATCACTGGACCAAGGACCTAACACACCTGAGCCTTCGGTGTGTGACTCTGCCAATGGACCAGCGTGATGATGATGATAATGATGATGATGATAATAATGCCAGAGACAACAGGCTTTCTACTCTGGGAATTTGTTGGATTTGTGGACCAATAAGACTTCAGGAGAAAACGTCAAAGTAATGCTGACTCCGCACTGAACCGCAGCAGTTGCTGCTCCGACTGCTTCACTTAGACGCCTCACTCATGTGTATATTTTAAAAAGGAAGAGTTTTAGAATTGTCTTTAGTGTATCAAACCCATTTCTAACACTCGCATCAATAAACATTCGGGTATTTAAGGCATACAACTCCTTCCCTCCCAGCCTTCCCCCTTCCTCCTCCCGTCTGTTTGACCCTTAACCTGTTTAGTTGCTTTTTGACATCTGTGCTTTGCTTTACTCCTTTTTCTGTTCCGCATGTGTGTATATTATCATGGTATAATTTATTCTGCTGTATGAAGTATTAGAGTAGTGGGAAACTTGTATTGGTATTTACTACCTTCAGCCTGTTGGTGTGTTTACTGTAACACTGGCGTAACTGTTATCAATTAAAGATCCAAAACAGAGTTGAGCCTTTTGTCTCTTATTTCTGTCCTGTGCAGGTTATTTTAACGTTTATTATGAGACGAGTCAGTAATGAGCCTTTTTATTTATCCATTGCTTCTTTCAGTTTTTACATGTACTACATATGTACATACATATTCAGTATAGACAATAACCATTTTATCCAGCCAATCAACTATCTGGTTTTTCCAGCCTTTCTCCCATTTATATAATTTTGGACTGACTGACTGACTTTGATTAGGTAAGACAAGCCATTTAAATTGTGACCTTGGGCTCTTGGAAATTGTGGCAAGCCTTTTTAGTATTTTCTAAGATTTAAAAGGGCTAATAAAATAAAAATAAATTGATGGAAAATATATTTCAGACAGATTAATTACAGGCCTGGTGTAAATCTGTGTGCATCTGCAAAATGTTAAATCAGCCCTAACCGCATGCTTGTAGTCTGAGCATGTAAGTTCAAGCACATTTGCGGGGGTCACCAGTGACTGTTCCAGCGATATGATTAGAGAGTGATGAGAGCTCAAATGTCCCAGACGAGGAGACGCAGACTGAAAGTGTGTCTAGCTGCAGCTGTAGGAAGTAATTCATTCTACCCGCTGACCAGCAGCGCTCGCCTCTCCCTCCGCTTGCCGGGGAATGCAGTCTGCAAATCTCTGCGGTATGGTGTGAATGTAGGGGAACTAACCGGTGTAGTGTGGAAGCATCCGCTGTGCTTTATATTACACGTCAAAACAGTGGAGCTCATTCACTTGTAGCCATCAGGCACTGCTGGAGGTATGTCAAACCCGCCTTAGGTACGTTCATTCATTCATTTAACAAATCTCAAACATGCTGGATATGTGTGCAGTCGCCGCAGCAAGAAAATCTTCGTACATAGTCTTGTCTAAACTAGTAAATCATGCCAAGATGCACCGTGAGAGATGTATATTTACTTTCTGTACGCCACAAATTGACAACAAATACTTTGCATTTTATTTGCAATTAAATGTGAACTAATTAAAGGCATCACTAATCAAAATTATTAACATCATCACCATCAAATTGTATTAGCAGATAAATCTGAAGCTAAATGAAGTCAGTACTGCTTGTGTTATCAAGGGGTACCTATCATTCCTATTTCATATTTTCATACTCAGTGAGTATAAACTGATACATAACGTTTAGGATTCCCTTCACAGATTCAAATCAGCACTGAAATGCAGCATTATCGCCACGTTATATCATCAAGGCTCAGTTAAATTTGATGCAAATGTTAATTCTCTTGAATATCTAATTACAAAACATATATTGTGGGGGAAAAAATAGTGTTCTTGGGTGCTGGATTAGCATGCCAATGAGGCAGGTCAATTAGTTAATCGATTTCAAAGCAAGTTTTTGATATGAGGTCATTCTGAGGAGACTGGGGGGCTTTCAATGGATCCTCTGAACATATCAAATATGCATTGTGGCTCTTTGCCTGCTGCGTGTCATCCTTCATATATTCCTCTAAAAGTTTGTGTTCTGGTTGTCCAGATTAGACCTTGGCATGTGCTACGGTTGTCCCCTTTGCTCCAGCTTGTCTCCTGAGGTGCCGGCCTGGGAGTTTTGTCTCCCTCGGGTCTGCTGTCACTCAGACTGGACGAGGTGGCAGCTCAGGCAGTGGTGTGTGGGAGAGCTTTATGACATTTCCCTCATCTCCTGCTTTGATCCCCTAATTGATTGACTACAGGAGCAGAGGATAAACAGAGCCCACAAGAGCCGATTCCACTCGCCTCTCTGGAGTGGTTTAGATAAAGTGTAGAGGCCCGAGCGCTCCATTCCTCCTCTCCCCTCCTCTATATGGACATACGGCCATTGAAGGTAGCTCTATGCCATGGTAGCTTAGCTGTGGGCTGTGTCCTCAGGCCCAGTGCTTGCCTACTGCCCCTGTGCATAAATGGCTGCCAGTAATGGGGTTGTTTAGATCACAGGGATGGAAATGAAACTCCTGAGCCTTGCTGTAGAGACCAGGAGGCCCTATCACTCATGCAGCAGTGATAGAGAATTCACAGCGTCAGCCTGGTCATACTTTCAAAATGAGCCATGGAATAGAGGCTCTGATTCAGATCTTATTTAGGACCCAGCTCCTGAACCTGGCCATGCTGTGATAAATAACCTTCTGCTGAAGACTCAGGAAAGCCGTGAAGAGGAAGAACGCAAACAGCCAGTTAGGAAAAAAAAACCAACAACAAGCCAAAAAGTCTCAGATTTAAAGAAAATGTGTGTTTGAAAATATGACTTTAGAATGATTTAAACCAGATATGATAATTATATTCTAATTTTTCAAATTTGTCTTCAGAAAGAGTTCAGATCCGTGTGCAGGTATGCTAAGAAATGATTAAGAGATGCTCTGGGGTCTTGGTTTTATTCTTTGAGATTATGTGTCATAGGGAGTAAAAAAGCTCCCAGCTGTCGCCATGAAAGCACTTACAGTATAATAATCCCCCAAATCCTGTAATTATGCCAGCATACGCTGTGTACCTGAGCCTCAGCTTTGTGCTCGTCACCTCAAGGATCCCACTGACACAGACACAGACGCACAGCTTGCCATGCACATATCTCCTTCCCAACCATGTATTTTGCATAGGGAGAAAATCTTATTTTCAGAACATTTTAGGTATTTTGAATTTCATGGTTACCCCTCTCAGGTATTATAGATAGATAATCTGTCATGTATAAGTAAAAAAAAAAAAAGAAAAAATCAGGAGCTCAAATAGGGGATTGTCTGATTTACCAGGAACCAAAATTATAGAATCTTTCACCAGCTATATTACATTTAATCAGCTAAGTAAGATCAATCTTCAATTCATTACATTTTATTCATATAGAACCAATTCAGATTGCAATACTTGAAATGCACATGTGCACATATATGCACATCCATGCACACCTCCCTTAATTCATTTTTTTTTAAACAAAGACAAAAAAAGTCCAAGTAAAGTTGTAAATCTAAGAAATCGGAGCTAGATAAAAATCACTGTGAAGCCAAGCTTGATTTACATTTAAAATCTGAGCTGTGTTCTCAAACTAATTAATATTAATAACAAAAATGGAAATGAGTGCAGTGGCGGCCCATAAGTGAAGAACAAACTGGGTGCATTCAGTCAGGAGATTCATATACAAGCCCTTTCTCAGGAGAAGTGGGCTCTAAACAGGCGTGACGGCAGGGCATAGACCGCCATACACAGAGACAATTTTTCTAGATAATAGCCTATCACGCAGGATACAATTTAAATTAAAAAATGCAATTTTCACCTTGAAATGAACAAATGATTACAATTTCTATACAAATTAAGGCATCCAGGCTGTGCCTCAGTACTGTGCCAAGGCCATGAAACCTGACATAATTACCATGAAATACATTTTCAAATATTTGTATTTTGTCCATCGCTTTAAAACATGCCACTCTGCCTTCTGTGGGTTTGTGATCTCACCTTTTGGGGGAAATACATAAAAAAGAGAGAAAATCATCAGAGATGAAAAGCTCTTCAACAGGAGAGATAAAAATGTAGGGGGAAAAAAAAAACAACCTCCCATACACACAGTAAATCAGCGCAACTCGGCACAGCGCCCCTGGAGCTATCTCTAAAAGCCAAATTACTGCTACTTATCTAAGGAATCATATCTACTAGTTATCTGCTCCTGAGATAGGCTCCTCTCTCTCTCTTGTGCCTTGTGCTCATCGCCAGAAAAGCTATTTATTTGTGATTACAGACACCCTTTGAATAAAAGATGTTTGTGTTTGAGATCCAAAGTTTTCGCAGATTCTGAACTCCTGAGATTCTTCAGAGAGGAGAGTATTGAAGGCAGAACACCTTATTTGGGCAGGGTTGCTGGGGGTGGTCTGCTGCAGAGAGAGGGATGAAAGTGTAGCCGATGGGAAATATGAGACAAGACCTCAAACTTCTCTTACTCTTCATATCACATATGCTTTCAGAGGGGATTCATACTGAGATGAGGTGTCGAATTGACTTTAAATGCAGAACCTTATGCTGGAAACACATGGAGACAGGAAGTTCTGGCAGGTATTTTGTAGAAAGCTGCCAAAAGCTGCTAAGTTTGGAGTTTTGGGGAGTTTCTCTTCTCGCAGATATTAATGCCCTTAACTAGGAGGAATCACAGGAAAGCAAATTTTTAATGCGGTGGTACAGAAATGCAGTTAAAAAGTGTCTAATACTAGCAGTGGGTTTCTTTTGTCCACTACAATCTAAAATAGTCCAATGGCAATCTTTTTGCAGGGCTTCAAAACATGTTCACCTCCCCTTAGAAACACTTAACAACATGTGCAGTAGGGAGCGAACATTTTAAACTACTACACCAATATATATGCTCATTCCCTAAGCAAAGCAATGTAAGTACAAGACTCAGAGCTATTATACAGTTTACTAATCTTAAATGCCTCTTTTTTCCTTCCATTTCTTCCATTCCCTCTTTTGCCCTCCATCTGTTGAAGTCCCTCAGCCAGAGAGGCGCACATCAGATTTCAATAGTTGACCTCTTAATGCTGAGGTCAGTGCTGCACCGGCAGCGATTTCACACTCAAGATGAAAGGGAAATGAACACTGAGGATGCTGGGGTGGGGTGGGGGGTGACATGGGGCCCTGACCACTTTGGCCATTGCCACTCTAACCGCTTCACTGCACCGGGCTGGAATCTGAGGTGAGTCCAAGAAGAGGTGCTGAGATTGAGGTTTGCCACCTGTATAACAATAGGCGAAGCCACCGACCTAGACTAGATATGCACCGATTGTTTTTCTTTTTTCTCAGCAGCGATAAAACTTAGTTGCACTGTTGATTTCTGGTGCAACGAAGGAACTAGTCAGACGACAGAAGAAGACGCACATGAAGTAACTCCACTAGCATCTCCAGAACTGGAGAGATGAGCTCCTATGCATCTGAAATTCCTACGAGAACTCTCTGTTGTCACAGTCGTACGAGCTACTGAACCCCAGCATATTGTTCTTTTCCACCAATGAGCCCGGGCCCCGATGCTCGCCCTGATGTTTGCCGTCAGACTCCCGGCCTGCCCGCCCAGTTACAAGCGCTCATTACCGGTAGATTTCTCAGAAGCCATTATTGAATGAACACTGAGACAAGGCTAGCAGTGAATGGACAGTTTGGTTACACCGCCATGAGGCTTGAGCTCCTCAGAGTAATGTACCGCTTAAGTACCTGTCAGCTTTATAAAGGAGGGAGTAGACTGTGTAAATGTGTGTGTAAATAGAGTGTCAGATCAGGACCCCAGGGAGTGGAGGTGGGGAGCGTGCATGTGTGTCTGTGCATGTGTATGCTCTTTTGTTCGGCGGTGCATGTGTGTGTTAGCGAGTGTGCATGTGAGTGTCACAATAATGATCATTTAACCCTCCTCAGCATTCCCCAGGGCTCCACGTTCCCCTTTCGACTTCATAGTGCTCCAGGCTCTCGCTCTCTCTCGCTCTCCCTCTCTCTCTCCCTTTGCCTCTTCTGTCTGCTTCTCACGGCTAGGCACAGTTGGGGAGCAGCTCCTTATTCATTCATGAGAGAAGCACCGGATAAATAAAAAGGTTCATTACTGTGCTAAAGTGTTACTAATGACATGTACCTGCCACTGAGCACCTCCGAAAATCTAATGTGACACACTAGAATGGAAAATCTATTCTGCTGCACCAAGGCCTCCAATGGCGCTAGCACATACTCTATGGAAATTTCTCTCCGCTTGCCCTCCAATTGTGTCTCTCTAAAACCAATATTTACAATCCCATAGCCATTATGTCCTACTACGCCCTCTGCGCCTGCTGTTGCGACCTTCATATTAGCTGAAAATTGGACTTTGCAAACTTAGCAGGGGAGAAGAGACTCTTCACATAGATGAGAGGGGGCAGCACCGGGAGACTCAGCATGAGGTGCGGGGTCCTTCTCGACTCCCCTGCTGCCCCAAACCCTAAACTGACAACGGCCAACTAAATGCTAAACAAAAATACAGTGAAATCTCTCCATGATGCATGCCATCATTAAGTCTCCTCCATGTAAATGCTGTAATAATAAAAATGCTAATAAAAGACACCCTGAGTGCCTTTTATTCACCTTAAGGTTACACTGTGTTTCACTTGAGACGTGACTTCTCTTTTGACACTCATAATGTGTCACCGGATCACCAGCCCTAGGTTCATAGACTATGCAAATAAGCCTGATGGCAGCATTTAACCAGTAACTAGACAGAATGCTTTTGTATTCATCTGATTAATGTCAGCAAATGCAGACATAAAGCTTGACTGACAGGAGGAGGTCTGGATGAAGAAGCTAAAGCTCCCACAGTAACAAACTGTCTTTGATGACATCTCAGCTCTATTCCTGCAAAAGCATCACCCATTCATTTCCCTGAAATCTTGAGCTTGCTATATTATTTAAAAACGGATTTTTTTAAAAAGCATTTTCACCTTTATTATCTTTAAAAATATTATGACACTTGCGATAGTTCAAAGAATCAAAATCAAACAGCAGCTGTTTCTGGGATGTAGTACATTTGGCTCTGCAGGATTGCAGAGCCAAATGTTTGCACATCTGGAGATAACATTGGGGAAAATAAACAGATTAATTGATGAACTGAGTTCTAAGAAGTTGCAAATACTAAATGCATATAAAAACAAATGTCAGAGTTAAACCGACTCTTCAGTTATGGCTCTCATATTTACAGAGTTAAGAATTCTGTCGTTATTTTTGTGATTAAGGACACGTAATCAAAAAAAAAAAGATCCTTTCTGCAGGACGAGACAACAGCTGCCCTGGTCCAAACAGATTATATCGTTAGCTGGATAGATGTTAACTATGTTGTACGAAAATGTGATGTTACAGATAATTAAAGAGATAAGGTTTTCTTTGTACAGATTTAATGCAGCTCTTTGATGCAGTGCAAATGAGCTACGACTTAATCTTTAGAGATACAAAATGTGAAATGTAAGGGGGGGGGGGGGTCCACATGTTTTTAATGCACACAGACTTTGATGTGTGTCTGAGGTCTACTCCACCTGGATTTGCTATATGATAAACCCAACAGTACAAACAATTTCATTATTTCCCAAAGTATTTATTGTTGTACAGAATAACTTAGGAATATACTAATCCCTAACCCATCTTATTTAAAATTTTAAACTTTTATCATTTCTCATCAATCAAATGCTTTAACCAGCTCTTGGGAGCTTTGCAGAAATACCAGCGTCAGTCAGCTGTGGCTGTGTTATTTCTCCCAAGCTGAAATACTTGTTGCATCTTCAAGAGCTCAGGGTCTAATTGAATCATGACTTCCATCAGTGTCTCAGCAGAGTCTTAAATGACTGTTTGCTCAACATGTCTGCCCATTTCCACTGATTAATTCATACGAAGCCAAACAAAATGTTCTGCCTTGTTTATCATGTTAAATCCAAGCCCTGCAGTGTTCCTGCAGTCAGTCCCTTATCAGAATGAATGTATTTAGGGGGAGAGCAAAAGCAATGGAAAGTCATGTATCATATACATATATATATATATATATATATACATATATATATATATATATATATAACACCCAGCACGCCCCTGCGGGCGGTTTATCCTTCAAGCTCGGGTCCTCTACCAGAGGCCTGGGAGCTTGAGGGTCCTGCGCAGTATCTTAGCTGTTCCCAGGACTGCGCTCTTCTGGACAGAGATCTCCGATGTTGTTCCCGGGATCTGCTGGAGCCACTCGCCTATCTTGGGAGTCACCGCACCTAGTGCTCCGATTACCACGGGGACCACCGTTACCTTCACCCTCCACATCCTCTCGAGCTCTTCTCTGAGCCCTTGGTATTTCTCCAGCTTCTCGTGTTCCTTCTTCCTGATATTGCTGTCATTCGGAACCGCTACATCGATCACTACGGCCGTCTTCTTCTGTTTGTCTACCACCACTATGTCCGGTTGGTTAGCCACCACCATTTTGTCCGTCTGTATCTGGAAGTCCCACAGGATCTTAGCTCGGTCATTCTCATATATATATATATATATATATATATATATATATATATATATATGTATACATAAGAGTGATACTTAGATTGCAAGAAGTTATGCAGTTTTTCCCCACAAAAATTTTTATTTTTTGAATTATTTGCTCTATTATTAACAATTAAACAATCTAGTATACTGTCAGGATAATGTATAACAAATATCCCTACATAATATTTCATGAAGTTTACAGCAGTAGCATCTACATGCTCCACTGTTATATGTGAGGATGCATATCATCAAATACACCCCAGGCTGTAAAATTGTAAGGCAAATGAAAAGATCTCAAGAAGTGAAACGATTTACCTGTAAACACTAAACAAGACTCGTTGCTACTTGCGATGAAAAAAGAAAGAGTAGTGAAACATCACAAAGCATATTATACACACTTGCATGCAGAACAGGTGCGTCTTGGCTTCAGCCTAGTTTAGATACATAGATAACACAGATAATGTGCATCAAATTATTAAACTATTAAATATTAGCATAGATCATTTAAAGGCTCTAGTGGTCAAAGTGGTAAGACAATGTAGACTAACCACATGATTCACCTGCATTTCTGCTACAAGGGAGATGAATCAAGCTCCTATTGTTAAGTTTGATCAGTAGTCAAGGAGAAACTCGGAGTGGGAGGGTGGATCGGACATGAACATTTGTGCCGAATGTTCTCTGGATTGGACACAGCTATAACTGTGGCTTCCTGTGAAAACTGACTTATACAACAACAGGCCGGTACAACAGAAACTTCCACTTGAAAGCCGAAGAGATGAAGTGGCAATTTGGTTAATCGTGTTTCTCTTTAAGACTGGACAAACTGTGTCCTTGTACTGCTAAAATGTGCCAAGTGTTCTGAGCTGTACTTGTACTTGACAGAAACATGGCTTGTAATCTGAACATGGGCTCTAATCAGCCTGTAAAGCACGCTCCTAAAAACACCTATCACAGGCTACACGTGTGCCATTGGGGTGTGTGTTTGTGTTGCAAACACAATAGAAACACAGAGATCAATTAGCCTCATGGTAAATCATTGTACGGGTTAAACACTCAGTGGTGTTGTTATATCACAGACCCTGTGACAGCCACCACAATTATCTCCCCTCCCAATGCTTCCCAAGGGTCCTATAAACCACATTAGCCACTCTAGGCTGGCAGATCGTTCAACGAGGACCTCCTCCTCTGAACATCACTACAGCAATCCGCCAAAGTAGCTACATCCAGGATTTGACACAGCTGTAAATATTAAAATATGATGATTTCATTACGATGTGCCCTCGCTGCATGAAATCTGTGGATTACTGGAGTTGGTTGTTTGTCTTTATTTTAAATGTCAGCCACAATCACAAAGCAGAGCTGTCATTTATTTGCTCACGTTCTAGAAATCTAAAATCAGGCCTTAATTGAGCATACATCTGTTATAGTGTTACTTTGAATAGCCAGCTCAGTTCCTCATTCAGCGGGCCTGTTCTCTCAGTGATTGACTTTTCCCTCAGCAACCCCACAGCAGATAAAGGAAGAGAGCTTAAACCTGTTACTGTCAGCTTCTCACCTGGATCATAAGAACTCCTGCTCGGAGCATGCAAACCAATATCCTCCTATTCTTTGCACAGCCGCCCAGGATTCGCAGCAGTAGCTCTTCACAAAGACCAGGGCTGAGCGACACTCCGTGTTATCTTATTGAGTTACCTGTAGCTAAGCTCTGAGCGAGCACACACAATGGCAGGCAGTTAATGACAGCACAAGGCCTAACCCCTTGTCCCCGGCCTTTCCCTGAGCCTCATTTCCGCGCGGCGGCTGCCATTTCACAGCTGTTAGCCACAGACTCTCTTTGTCATGATTAAGGACAAATTAATAGATGCCTCCTGGTAATCAGCTTTCATTAGGGCTGTCAAACCGTCAGTGGCATTCGCTCAGTGCACTGGACACGGGATGATCACCTCCCAGTTGGGAGACACTACAGCTGACTGTGTGCAGCTGTAGTGCTGCCTCTCAGCTGCTGTATTTGTGTGCTTGGTGTGGCTAAAGTGTGGGTAACCAGTGCATTAGCACGCTCCTTCGTGGCACAAGTGCTTGTAGTTGGTGCATTAACAGTGCTCCGTGTGGAGCTGCAAGATGGAGGTCATCGTGGGAATGACATAAAGAGTAGTCTTTCTGCTGGGTGTAATTGGCCCCAGCATGCTGAAAATGGACTGTGAAATGTAAGGGGGGGTCAAATAATTGATTTTCCCCCGAATGCAGAATCCAGGGCAGGGCTGTTTAGTGAGTAATTTACAAGAGCAGTTCGGCCCGGGCTGACTGGCATATCTGTTGAAAGTTCCCAGGGGCATGGGAATAGATAACACACACCTGAGACCCTGGAGCAGATGGACAGCAGTCACTGTGCTACTCAGAGGGCAGAGAGGATTCACATCAAACTTACTTCCACACATATATGTATGCAGAGGGGTATGAGAGCGCATGCACACACATACTCTGAGGATGATGGACACAGGCTATTGTATATAGAAATAGACTCTCTCCCCTCACTCTGTGCATCTCTCCTTCACTCTCTCTCTCTCTCTCTCTCTGCAGCATTTCTGAAATTGATGAAATAAACTCATCAGACTTCCAGCAAGTTTGGCATTGTGAGAGGGAGCTGAAGTCATTTCAGTATGTAGATTTCAGACTTAAACCCATAACTGTGTTGCGTGGTGCATGACCACCCCCACCTGCTGGAGAGAGAAGGCTGGGGTGTGCATGATGGGATAGGGACGTCTGTAAGACAGGATATAGCCTGGCCCTCTATATGTTTAGTGATTTCTCAACACCACAGCCTAAGGGAATTAAGACAATAGCCTTATGTCAGATAGTATAATCTCATGACAAAATGGCATTTTATTTCCTGTGGGCTCGAATACATGTGTAAGCTAATTGAGGAGAAACGGAGACTTAGCCATCTGCATGGCTAAAATTGGTTTCATCTTCCATTTGGAAAATTTCTCGTTAACTGAAAAAGATGAGTGACGATTGTCAAGATCCATCATCTCAGTAATGTGAATTTATGGGGAAAAACACAATGATTAGCTATTGTTGCATTGTACCGGAGTCATTGCTGTCAAAAATGTAGATGAGCAATGCAGAGCTGGTATATTGAGCTCATTGCAAAATGACATTTGTATGGCACGCACTCGGTGCTCTGCAATTTTCTTAAGCATCTCGGTAAATTGCACCAAACAATTTTCAAGATCAATTCCAGCGTCAAAAACAATGCACATAAATCCCATTTCTCCAACCCATATTGTGTTGGAGAGGGCCCCTGTGTTTGCATGAAGGTAATTACAGTGGGATTTGATGTTGTGGTGTGCCCAGAATTCTCCAGCTTTAGATCAGGCTCAGGGTGCTCCACCCCATTAATACTCCATATGGGGAACCCAGCTGTGATCAGAATTGGAAGAGCGGGAGGGGAAATCGATTTCATTTGCAGGATTATTGATGTAACCGAGATGCAGTTTGTATGAAACATAAAGTCTCATTTCAGAGGTTATGGATAAAACTGGATTGTGGGGCTGGTTGTTTGTTTTGTTCAATGAAACATTACAAAAACAGAGAAGTCAGTATACACAAATCTGTACAGTCGGCACCCGCATTGCACCACATTAATGCTATAGAACAAGTTTTCTTCTCTTCTTCTCTTCTCACATTTACCTGCTTAAACTGAAACAAACTACTAAATATAAGACACTGATAAAATGTCGGGAAATTATTTTCAAAAGATTGCATTTTAATGGGAGACTGTGGGAAAATTAAGCAGATAAATGTGATTTACTGCATTGCAGGAGGAAAAATAGGGCTCAGCACAGCACATAATGTTGGCACAAGTGACCCAGCATTCTTTTTCACTCTTTGCCAACTTCCCGCTCCACCTGTTCCCTACATTTTTTAGGGAGGCTTTGTAAGTCAGACTGATGTGAGGTGATCACACATACATTAAAAACAATATCAGACTTTCCCAGGCTTCAGATGGCCCAGCAGCTGGATCTTTCAACTGAATCCGTCCCTCTTTCCAATTATTCCTCCTCCTTTCTTCATTTTCTGTGTCCAGTGGAGACCACTGTAAGTTCCCACTCGTATAACAGCAGCAGTTGGAGTGATGGCAAACCAGATGGGAAAGTTTTTTTTTCTCTTTCTGTGTTCACAGCACTCAAGCGATACCAGCAGCAGGGTCAAGATAAGGTAAAGTTCTCTATCATCCTGTCATCAAATCACAAAGCTTTCCACACACTACTTAATAGATAGATATATACAGATAGAGAAGTAAATTCAAATATGGTTAATTGATGTAACAGACAATCAGGTTTCCACGAGAAAAAGTATAGAAGAAAAAAGTTCCAAAAAAACTGTGAAAGTGTGAGAAAGGGTTTCAGGTCTGGACCTCAGACAGGCCAGGTTTGCGCTTATACTCTCATACTACTGGGTCATGCTGTATGAATACATGCAGACTGTTGTTTGGCAGTATCTTGGTGAAGTAAGCAAGAGCTTCTTCAAAAGGAAGGTGTAAAAGTATGTATATGTAGTAGAAATGGTACCCTCACAGATGTGAAAGTTACTCACACAATCAGATTTGCTGGCTTGGAAAATGTGAAGTCAGCCCTGTGGATGGTCCCTCTTCTTCTTAGCCCAAACAATCGTCACATTTTTACAATTTTATTGGTCAGAACCACAGAACAGCTTGTCATTCACACAATATCCATCTTGAATGAGCCCCAAGACTTCTCCAGAGAGTATCTGGATCTTGTTTATGTGTTTTGAGGGTTTTTTTTCTATATCTGTACTGGTTGAGTTTGAAGCTTAATTTGTGGATGCAGCAAGAAACTGTTTCCTGAAGTACTCCTGATCCCATTCATTGATTTAAACTATAGAATTGAGTCTGTTTTCAATGAAGTGCTGCCTGAAGGCCCAGACAGCCAAGCATTGGTGCAGTATGGCCTTTTCATTTGCATACTGAGGCTTTTCTGAATTCTCTAAATCTTTCTACCAAAACATACATGAAACCAAACACAATAAATCCTTTGGATTTTTACACTGAGGAACATCGTTTTTAAAGAATTTAACAATACATCTATACATTCACTGTTGCCAGTGAATTATGTTGCTAATGATTTATTTCACAAAGGACTATGTTTTGTTGCTCCCATCATTTTTTCTGTTTTATCTAAATCAAATCAAAGTAAACAAGTATTTTTCACAACCATCAGATTTTTAAAAAACTTTGTACTATTTTCGGTTAAATACAGTAATAATGATTTAAATGTTTTTTCAATGCATTGTTGTCTGTTTTTATTTACATTTTGCAAAGTCTGCAAAGTTTCTTGGAAAAGTGGTGGTAAACTACCATCCAATCACATCTGCAGCCCGTAACTTTAGTGTACAAAGTTGGACAAAGTTCTTCCATTGAGAGGCTTCACCCGAAAAGTTGTTCTTGTTCAGAGCAGATGTTCGGGGCGTTCTTGTGCCAGTGATGGGCAGTGTAAAAGCAGGCTTACACATGTTCATGTCACCATATTGTTACAACTGGAGGAGGAAGTTATGTCATTGAGCCAGCTGGCTCTAATATGCACTGCCGCACTGTGTGAAAAATATAGAGCAGAGGTGGAGCCAAACTCAAACTTGGCTGAGCAGCTTACAATATTTCTTACTTTGGGTTTAGGGTGCTGACAGGCATCTACAATGCAGTTGTTGTTTTCTTTTACATAGTTTTTACAGCTTTTCATAAATATGTTGCTAATTTAAAAACATATATACATACAGGGACATTGTCAATACTCGTTGTAGTTTGTTTTGTTTTTTTCAACAATAATTGTGGGTTTAATTACCAGGAAATGGGCTTGTTGCAGATGATAAAGGAAATTGCTGAATTCCATCACAGACCATTTGTATTTTGACAGGGAGAAAGCTGAGCCACGTGAAAAAAGAGAACATGCCATATTTGTGGGGCATGTCTGTGAGGGGCCGGTGTTTTGATATGGGCCTGTTTGGAGTGAGAAGGGAAAGTGGGCCCCTGTCTGGGAGCTTTGTTATGGAGTTTAGGTCTCCATCTACCATAATAAAAAACACTTAAGCCAAACAACCCCCTCTCGCTCTCCCTGTGTCTGATCCTGGGAGATACCTGCAGGCCCTCCACATTTAATAATACCCTCCCCCTTCTTCCATACGATGCAGGTTTAGAGTGGCAGCACAGAACTCTGGGAAGACAGCGTTGTGTCCATATGGCACGAAGGGTGTGGCTGGACTCCCTGCAGCGCCTGTTTCTCAACAATCTATCAGCGCGAAAAGTGTTTTCAATAACGATATTTTCTGGGCATTTTCCAAACTTTCTAGATTTTAAACACACTTTAACTGACACATTTTATGTTTATTTTTCCCTCCGCTTCACTCTGTTTCACCCAGGCTTTTTAAGGAGCTGCTCTTTGATGGTGTTTATGGAAGCAGTTTGAAGTGGGCTTTTTTCCCCTTCGCCAGTGTAATCCCGGGTTTCTGTTGCACACAGACCCTGATTGAATGAACAGGAACGTAATAAAAGACTTGTGCTTTTGATGGCGTTAAACCAGAATAAAAAGTGGCATTTTTTATTTGTTTTGCCTCGTGCTTGATTCTTGGTAATGCAGACAATCAACAGGGTAGAGGAGTTAAGTGCATTATAAATTACTGAGAGGGAGCCACCTCGCTCTTGGAGCTCATCCTGATGCTGCTGCTGCCACTTTGGGTTATGTGAGGAGTAAAGTACTTTAGCAAAGACCGTGGAGCTGCTCCACAGCACTCCTTTGCATATCAAATAAACAGCAGGGCATGATGGCACTGCCAACCCAGACAGCTATGTTATATGTACACACTGCACATGCATATGACTATAAAGGTGCCATTGAAATCTATTGAATTCCTCCTATGATGCAGGTCATGGTGACACAGTGTCTGAGGATGAAGCGGTTTGTATGTGGAGTATATACAGTTCTCGTGAGATGTCTCGAAAGGTGATCTTTACCTACAGGATGTGACACTTTTCATTTAAATAATCACAGGTGAATATGGTAATTAAAACCAACCCGTTCATGGGGAATATAATCGGAAATTTTACACAAAGACACAAAAGAGATTTCGTATTAACCAAAGTGTGCGCCCGATCTCTGCTTTCATGTTTTAAAATTTCATTGTGTTTATAAATAGATGCATTTGAATAGTGCATGCCTTCACTTACAGTAAAAAAACAGTGGGGGGGGGGGGGGGGGGGGGGGTTCAAGATTTTCATGCTGAAATCCCATGTTTATAGTCCCTTTTTTTGTGTCCTCAATCCACAAGGTAAAGATCCATGACTCTTATTTTCATAACAAAGGTTTTCAGGGTCCAGCAAACAAACTGTTGTATGGATGTACTATTGATTTCACATTCACACGTCCAGACTTAAAGGGACTATGGGATTGCCCATGAATCCCAAATCTGTGTGCTACTCACAGTCTGTCAAGTTGACATCCACTCTCCTCTGTAAACTGGCAAGATTATTCACTCAACAGGATCTCTCTGCCTTTCATCCTGCAAACTACAGGCCAATCCAGCCGCTGACAGCCAAGTGATAGCATACAGATGGAAATGAAGGCGAGCGGGGGAATGGTGCTGTTTGTCAAACACTGGAGAAAGCTTCTGGGTTCAGGGAGTAGATGTCTGTGCCAGACGGGACCTCAGACTCTGATTTCAGTTAGTGTGAGGTTTTAGTGCACAAAGTCTTATACTTAACACAGTTATCACACATGTCGTATGTAGGCTGCATCTGTAATATGATATACAATCTGATTAGATCAAGATATACTTTATGATGTCGAGCCAAGTGCCATAACATAAGTCGGTGTTTTTGCAAAGAGCATTTTGAACTTTCATATTTAATACTTAACGTTACCATGGCAGAAAGTTTTGGTCAAACAGTTTTCTGATGCACGAGAATCAGTCTCTCTCTCTTTAATGTCTCCGACTCCTGCTGTATCCTAAATAGCCTGTTGCGAGCAGAAGAAGGCCAAAAGCTGGAGGAAAAAAAATCAGTCTGCTGAGGACATGTCATTCGTGTCAGTTATTTGTGGAAGTAAATTATGTACAGCCACTGCGTTGATAACAATCATATAACAACTAAACTGGTCTCAAACCTGATACGAGCAATATGCGCTGTGAAATGTATTTCCTTCTCCTTGGGCAACAGATATTATGCATTCTTGCCTGTAGTCCACCAAGCACTACAAAGAATGTATTCTGCCCGTTCAATCATAACGTTGGCTCCTGCTTGGAGATGCTCATTGTGCTCTCTGGATCACAATTCACAGTCACTGGAATGAAACCAATCTGAGCTCCTTTCAAGATAATGCAAATAAATATCAGTCCTGATTTGCCTGTTTTTTTCATGACTTTCCTCTCTTCACTCTCTTATCAACACTCAGAGCATTTCTGCCTTACTTAAGGGTCGAATGAAAGGTCTCTCTTTTCTTGAGAATCAAGGCGGAGGAGAAGCCTGGTCCAGGACTGATTCATGTCGCACACACTGGTGGGATGTTATGCATGGATAATTGATTGTCGAAGCAGCATGGCCACTGTTGGATCTTGATGGTGCTGCCGAAATGTCACCTTACTGATGTTACAGAGGCGCCGATATTAAAAAGCCTGGTCTCAAAGACTTCCATCTGAGCGCACTCCTCTCCCACTGTGTCTGGGAGAGACAGCACTGTTTGTCAGGCTTCTATTTCAGAGAAACAGATCTTGCATTCGCAACCTTATCTGCACAGGACAGTGCACCCACTTCCAGAAGTGCATTGAACATTTCCAATCATAGGGATATATCATTCTCCTTTTAAAGTGGAAATCAAAAGTGTGGGAATGGTGAGGGGGAAAAAACAGACATAATTGAGATCTCATAGGATTTATAGTTTGTCTCCTCCAAAACCCAGAAAAATTACACTGCTTGCTGCAAATATCCCCTTCAATAACAATAAAGAATCCATCATTTTCGTGGGAATGTTTTTATACCAATTCGAAGAACTTTTATAGGAAAATTGTTTGGAAACGTCTCAGACATTAAGTCAAATAATGTGGTATGCATTTATATAAAAGTGGGGGATTAAGTGAGCGGAATCCGGTTAATTTCAGAGTTAGGGTGGTGTACCGAAAGCCGAGCAGGGACTGGTAAACTGTGTTAATCTATAAAGGCTTATGCAGGTAAAAATAGACTACACCTGCATGCTTTTTTAACAGAATAATACTTTGCAGAGGGAGACCATTGAGTATCCAGTTCCATTACCAACTAATGGAAAAGGGATTTTTTACCATCAGTTTTGGCTTCCACACAACATTCAAAGAATGAAGCTTACCGCGGCCATCAATTCAGGGGCCTGAAGAGGAAAAAACTGGACAGAATATGATTGTTTTGGTAAATTTGCTGCACTATGAATTATGCTCAGCTCTAAGTACACCACATATGTATATGAGTAATTCCACATTCAGATATGAGCACAGTAATCGAGCCGTGATAGCGTCCACTGAATTGTGAAAAGTTACAAAATATTCTGAAAATCATATATTTATTTTATAATCTGTTTTGTTCCATTTCTCCCTATAAAATCAGTCCTGAGCATTTTTTTTTTATGTACATATGTTCTTAAATATTAAACACATTGTGTTATTTAGGGTTTAAAGGGACAGCCTTTTCCTTATTGTGCCTCTCTGACATACTGGAACAATTCTTAACTCGGGGATTCCCCCATAATCAAGTGTGAATGAACATGTAAACTTAGCCAAGTATTAACAGAACGCGGCCTTTCTTTCATACGCAGCAGTACATACTGCTGTGTGAATCCTGGCTGGCGTGACAGAGGTAAAAGGCAAACAGCTTGAGAAGTGAAGAGGACCCAAAACAGACAGGCGGGAACAGACCATAGTGCTGGGCAGAGGGCTACAGCTGAAAAGGGAGAGAGGAGCATTAATAGACACCATATGTCTGCATATTCGGGGGTCTCCAGCGTAAATTTCATTACCCAACGCACAAAATGGACCATCTAAAAGACGTGTGTAACGTGGCCTGAGACAGCTACCGTGTGAAAAGTGGGCCGTTATGTGTGAGAGCCATGGCCTGATCTGTCACGCTGGGGTTTTTAAGGGAAAAATGGGGGTAGCAGCTGTTTGGTTCACCTGTCCTGTCCTGTACACGGCTCTCCATCAAACCAGAGGCTACCGTCTTTGCCGGCCTGCAGACATGCACCTTCACAGTAATGTCAGATGTAACACTCCTATCTAATGTGACAACATTTACAAGACCACAGGCCCTCTGTTTGTCAGACTTGTACAATTATATGGTGTTCCATTTGTATAAGCGCTGGTTATAGTGAAAGAGATATCCATAAACAGAAAGTAAGGCCTTAAGCCTGCATGATCTGTATTAAACCTTGTTTTCCACCGGATGGTGAGTAGGATAAATCAACACAGAGAACCAGCGCACTGTCCTTGCAGTGGACATTTAGGATAAAGTACACGATCGTGTGTGTGGGGGGGTTTAACGCCTACTAGTAAGTTGGAACTTTCGCTCAATATGGGAAAGTGTTTAGTGAAAAGATGCTCACCGTGAATATGTGATTGAATTATATTTAACTGTTTGCACATATGTTCCCTTGTATAAGGGGGAAAAGTTACTACAGCACTGCTTAAGCCATGGATTATCTTGCTGCGTCCTCTGCTTCTTTAGCATCAACACGACTTCACCCACACAGAGTCTATCACACATCCACAGAGCTCCCTGAGAGAGTGCGGACCTTAGGGAAGCACAAGCGGGGGGGGACCTCGACAGCGCCGAGTGGATCTGAGCAGGGTTGTGGTTGCGCCCATGGGCATGGCCCTCTCACTCTCTGGCAACCACTTTGTTAGGCACACAACACTAATCCTCCTTGTGTCTTTATTGCCCTCTGTGCAGAGGAGCAGGCCGGGGCTGAGGCTGGGGGGAAGCACCGCTGCAGGGCCAGTATCATCAGCATTCCTGTTTGAAGATAGGCCACACTGTACAGCATTAAGACATCTAATAGAGGCAAGCTGAGAGCAAAACAGACTGGTACTCTCTGAGACAGAGAGTGGAGAATAAAGGAAAAAAGAAAGTCCTCAAATACACCCCCCATCTTTCTCCTCCTCCTTGGATAGGGGCATAATTTGAGGATAGGCAGATTACTGCAACCAGAAATGACTGTGAGGCAATTCTGGTCCATGTTGTTACACACACCCAATAATCTAAACAACACATTAATGTGCTGCCTTAATTTATAATACTGCCTCTGTGGTTCAAAACAATTTGTCATGCATTGGATTTGGAGGAATCTCATTTTGAATAATTCTAAAGCATTTAACACAAATTGTTTAATGAATGTTGCGACGTATATCTGTATACGACGTATATATTTCCTCAATTTACAACTTTTAATTATTTGACTGCCTTTGTTGCATCCTTACAAACCAAAATTTTGTTGTTGTTTTTTCATTATATGCTCAGATTGTCAGTATTCAGACACCAATGTCCACGCTATTGCATGACCCCACACAAAGTTGAACTCACTCAACTGGCGCCATCTTGTGTCCGTACTTGGCGGACGACTGCAGACACAGGTGCAAAAAATTCAATGTCACCTTTTCCCCTGGATCTCCCCACTGTCCCCCAGCTGTCACCTGAGCACTTGGGAGCGTAAGGTAATAGCATCAAGATGCAATCAAGATTATATGCTTGTCAATCACTCCGTCCTGCTCAGTGGCTAAAAATGTGCGAAAGAGATATAAGCCTTTTCACAGATGGGAAGATAAAGTGCTTCTAATATTCATGTGTTTACTGGCAGGGCAGCAATGCAAGCCCTAAATGTTACCAGTAGATCAGTATGAAGAATAACCAGTTAGCAAAGGTTTGGACCAAAAGAAGATGAAATGTAATCATTCAAAGAAAAAATAAAGAAAAACATCTGAAAATGTAAATCTCTTTCCTGTAGAAGCAAATTTTCTGTAACCACTTTGAATTTTGTGGCACTCTCCCTTACTGGTGATCTGAAACAGGGTCTGCTGCTGTATATCTCAACTGAACAGAGCCCCTGCTTGTAAGCTACATCCATATTAGCAGTTTATTTCCATGTTTACACCGTTTCATATTCTTTGCAATAGTAACAGGATTACTTTGCGACAAACGGTAATTTGTGGAATTCCCTCATTTCAGTTTGAGGATTTTCTTTTTGCTCTGTACCCGTCTTATGAAAAAAAAAATGTTTCTGTATTCTCGTCTCCCCGGAGGTTTGATTCCAGAAGCCCTTCAGGTTTTCGAGCAGACCTCTGTGAAGGGCCAGATAAAGCAGAGCAGAGCAGGGCCTGGTGATGCAGGCACAAGGGAGCACCAGAGACATAATAACATGCCAAAGAATCCATTGATGAGTCTTGCTTTTAAACCACGGGCCAATTTGATATTTCACAAAAGGCAGAATATAGAAATATACCATACACCGGGAATGATATGCCAAATGTGTGACTCTGTGCATATTTTTTTTATTAATTTCCAGCAAACTATATATGCTTTGACTTACAGCCTCAATGTTTCAGTAGCATGCAAGCATGCATGTTAGTTATGTTAGTTAATCAAAAAAAAAGTCCAGTGAAAACACCAATTTATTAACTTCCCATAGAAACCTATTAGAGATGATAAAATTAGCTAAAAAGCTGGCCGCTCTAACTTTATTAAAAGTTGGCCATGTTCTCCTTGTTTCTTGTATTGGTATTGGAAGGACAGTGTATAAGCATATGAAAAGAATAAGCTTATACTAATGAACGTGTCAGCATCACAGTTCAGCTCGTTTTTTAGTTTCTGGTAGTTTTGGATAACAATGCAGGTCAAACAAGCATGCCATTAATCTTTATCAGACTACCCAGGCGATCAATGGTTTTGGTATGAAGTAATGGTTTTAGTAGTTTAAAGTTAAAGTTTAAAGTTTGACGCCAAGGGAAAGTGGTCAACCTCGCACTATAATCTCATTTTACTCTTTCCTGTGCTTTGTTTTCAGATGAAAAATACGTACAAACAGTTGTATAATTCTGTGCATCTGTTGTTAGTCAGACCCTTTGTTTTCAGCGTCATACTTACAACTGCGTCACAAGTCACTCTGAAACATTTCCTTGGTGTCATCATGCACTTTATGATTGCATGCTGATGGGAATTAGTAAATGTACATAAGTGAATTAATGTATGGAAATTAGCTCGAGTGCCACCGTGGGCCTGGTTCAGTTGATCCCCAGCTGCATATGTTGGTAATCACCGCTGCTTCTTGAATTCACTCACAGGCACGCAATAAACAACCTGCTGCCAGCACCCCCTACGCTTTTGTCTAATCCGCCGTTTCACTGGGCTCTAGTTTGTCTCACAAATACGAAAGTGAATCTCAGCAGCAGAATGCACAGAGGCACATTAACTAGGATGTGTGCCTGCACACTAAAGCCCCAGACATTAGGTCTAGGATTTACACTGGAATATGATTCCATAACTGTCTTAAGAGTTTAGTGCAGAAATAAGTTCTCAGGCAGATCTTGAAGAACTTTGTGACTTTTGAGACCTCATGCCTGGAGATGTTTTTTAAAACAATTCATTACTTTAGTTAATTGACCTGTTGAGCTGCTCGTTTTAATCTGCAATGAGCCTGACATTAACTGAACTAATGAGACATTTTCTTAAAAAAAAGTTTAGTGTTGCATTGATTCTTTCTCATACATTCTTCTACATCCTTCTTGAATCTTTGGTTAATGCTTCCACCTACTGGAAGAAAGAGTGCATTGGCTGTTATTAAACACCATTAGATACAGCTGCAGCAGAAGACAATGCTGTTTTTGTTAAACAGCCTTGAGATATAAATACTTGTGTTTCAAATCTGGCTTAAATCAGCATAGTAGAGACCATCAGACCCTGCCAAGGCATAGAAATAGTATAACAAGCAGCTGGAATGATGATTTGTTGGATAAGCTGTGTGATCTTGGCTTACTGTGATCGGATGTTATGAGCCACCGGAAGCACTGTGAAAGGAAGCATTACTGCACTAAGATAGTAGGGGCAAAGAACAAACACTCGCCAGTGATCTGATCTCCCGGTCATCATGCTTTCCAAGAGCTCCATCCATCATTGATTTTAAGGTTTCACTGACTTGCCCTGCAAAAATGATGCAACAATAAATAGGGATGAGAATTGAGATCTATCTTGCTACGGCTACATCTTTCACTACAGATGTCTCCCTCTGCTTGTCTACCGCGACTATGTCCGATTGGTTATGTCCATCACTAGTTTGTCCATCTGTATCTAGAAGTCCCACAGGATCTCAACTTGCTCATTCTCAACCACTCGAGGGGGCGTACAGCATTTCGACCTCAGGACTTGCAGGCCATACTGAGCACAGATGTTCCTGTACACTATGCCAGCCTCTTTGTTATGTATGCCCTGTCTGCTAGCGTCTTGCACCCTGCTGTTATGCGCTGGAGTGGTACAGTGACATGCTATGCAGGTCCTGTTCTTGTGCAAAATATATTTGTTTGCAAAATCCTACTAACAATAAAAGAATCTATTTTCAAAAGTAACTACTTTACTTTTTTAATTCACATACTTGCAGGTGCGAGTAGAATAGGCACGGACCGCAGTCTAGGAAGGGGGATAGTGTCGCGCAGTCTGGCAACCCTCTTGTCAAACTCGCAGCGCGTGCAGGTTGCTTCTGGAAGTTGGAAACAGAAGTTAGCGTCTTTGCACCTAGCAGTACAGAGCTGCAAGCTAACATGGCAGGAAAGAGGGCGTTAGTAATCCTGTCTAAAGGCGCAGAGGAGATGGAAACTGTTATTCCCGTGGATATTATGCGCAGAGCTGGGGTTTGTAACATGCTATATGTTAGCATTTAGCAAATTAGCCTGTTAGCGGCCATAAAAATTAGACCCCGCTTCAGTCGACTCACAACAGTATTGGTGGCAGCATTGTTAAGATATCAGCCTGTGAAGACTGTTATAACAGCCTGATATCTTGATAAGGGTTACATACGCACTTATCATGTGCTAAAGTTAACGCTTGCTAACACTGTCGATCTAACTTAGCAATTTTTCCCCTTTGCATATTCCAGGTTATTTAAGCGCATAAGCTAAGTGTTCAGTCAGCTATTTTGGGGTTGTCTGCTAATGGTTGACGGACTCATAACCTTACTAGTGAGTGCAGACAGAGGCCAAGTTAAATGTCAAAGTCCAGCGTCGTTGCACATCTCCGCCATTTGATATCTTTCAAAATAAAAGTCTACGTCAGCCAGTGAAGACAAAATGCCACATTGAACCATCAGGATAATGATGCACTGTTGTTGTTGTTTTTTTCTTTTACTGCCCATACATGTAGATAGCAGTGACGGTAGCTGGTCTTACGGGCAAAGAACCAGTCCAGTGTAGCAGAAACGTTGTCATTTGTCCTGATGCCAGTCTGGAGGAGGCGAGGAAACAGGTGAGGCTCAGCAACTACCTGCTAACATTACATACAAGAAGGGGAAAAAAAGCGTTATTTACAATGCTTATATTATATGCTTGTATGTCTTTATTATTGGAAAAATGTTAGTGTTGATGGTTCTCCCCCCCCCTCTAGGGCCCTTATGATGTGGTCCTGCTACCAGGAGGAATGCCAGGAGCCCAGAATCTGGCAGAGGTGAGATGGGGAGAGGGTCAGTTTTTACAGTTAAATTTTTTTTTGGAAATGACTTAAGAATTAAAAACAAGTTAAAATGCTTGAATTTGCCTAAACATTAGGACTAAATAACTGACAGTGAAAAGTGTGAAACAATTTGTTTCTAAAGGTTCATCAGTCTTATGTTTGATTAAGATGTCTAAACTGAATCTTCTGTATAGTCTATGATGTAACCTACACAAATGGTTCTGCTTGTGTGTGGTGCATCATGTGTTTTATTGTCTTGTGATTGTGTCCTGGTGTTTTATATGTGGTGCCAGTGACAAAAGAAACAAGTAAAATCTTGTTATGTTGTTGTTATTGTTTTTTTTCATAGGCAAACATATTTTCCCCTCGGGTTTTTCAAGTTCTTTGTACATTCTTTCAGGTCACTGCGTACTTATGGCATAGATTTAATGCACATGTATAAATCCACTGTTAAACGCATACGCTCTTTCTGTTAGCTCACACACTTGGGTCCTCAATTAATACCACCTTGTCAGATTAAGTTTCATATTGATATCACCACCTTCGTGGATTTAAGTTCTCTGCTGCGGTGCCAAAATTCCAGTATTGGGACCATTCTAGATTTGTAAATCGATAATTGTATCCAAAGAAATGCTGTTGCTTCTTTTTAGCTATATGCATGTGCAAGAAATGTTATCTTGTTTTCATAGTATCACAATAACATTTTTTTACTAAAATTGCAAATATTTGGCAGCGGTAGGACGATTATTTTTGCCGGTTAGACGCTAATTGGGGAACAGGGGAACTAACACACACGGCGTTTAGAATGAGCACACAGCAAGCCTAGTACTGACTCACAGTTTGAAGGATATTTAGGATATTATTTAAAAGGTCTACCTGATGTTCACAAGAGGTGGCAACAAAAATGTGTGCAAACAAGGAAGTGACTCACATGTAGAAAAGTGGCTAGGAATTGTCCTGCCAACTTCTTCTCTCATTCAACACAGAGTAGTGTTCTGTTATACTGCAAATTCTGGTATTGATCTGATACCAAGTAAATGCAGGGCCCGCCACTACACCACAGTAAATGCAGTGCATCATGTTGTCAGCCTTACTGTATCTTAGTCAGGGAAACTGGTCAAGCCATTCTCTTCGAAATCTATACACTTTCCCCCTTTGACTTTCAGTGGGCTCTGGCTCAGAGTCGCTCATATGTGGCTCATTATCTGATGCCATCTCCAGACCAGTGTTAGACACAACCTGAGAGGTTGATGGCTCTTTGTCAGAGCACTGGCTATCAGTTTCGAATGGATCAGGCCTTAGCTTAACAAGAAAGTTTTCAATCGTTCTTTTCATCTTTTCTCATTACCCACAGCTACATCTACTACTTCTATCAGACCTAGGCTACTCACGTCTCTCTATCCGCCTGCACTTTCAAACATACACACGTAGGCCTACAGGAATATCTTTACCACGGCCAATCAGAGGGGTCCCACCCTTGACTATCTCTGATTGGTTTAGACCACCATATGGGCATAACGTGTATCTGTTGTTGACCACACGGAGACTTTCACAGTTGCGGAGATGTTTCTTTTTTACTTGAATGGCTGGTTGCACTATTGCGACCTAGGATTTTTTTTAGTCACACCATTGAGAAATTGGTTGCACTTAGGCCATGCATCTCCATACCAGCATCAAAAATGTCTCCAGAACATGGCAGGGCTGTGCCATATCATATCATCTGCAATAACACTAGTGTAAATTTTATGTGAGTTATGTCAGCGTCAAAGCATGACATCAGTGCTATTAGCAATGCCATGCCTTTGTGTTCCATAGCATACACGTCAGAAAGACTAGGCATTTTCTGAGAGCAGGAGCCCCATGTCAGCCACTAATGAAGATTTAATTCCTAAAAAGGGAACTTTTTCAAAAAAAAAAAAAAAAAAGCTCACTTCAAAAAGTAACCTTCAAAAAAGCTCAATACTTTAGAAAATATGCACAAAGAATTTTGTTCCCCCCAAAGGTGGAAACAATAAGCATGTTTCACCACTTAACCACTCCAGTGTGGTATATACCAGGTGATGTTGTGACTCAAAAGTAAATTAATGACTCAACCAAGCATCACTAACTGCGCTTCATATGACAGGAAGAGAAAACGTTGATTGGAATTTACTGATGTGGTTATGTGGTGGAAAAGCCCAGGCAGAAGTATTCTTCAGTTTGATTATGTGACAGTATTGTAGAGCTCTTGAAGAGTTTCATGGCTAAGGTAGTTGTTGTGAAACTAAAGTGTGAAGCAGGCATATTAAACTTTACTTAAAATTTCCAGAGAAAACAGTACCGAGGCTACATTTGTGCTTATAATTGACTCATGGTGTGTTACTGCTGTTGCTGCTGCTGGCACCTTGTTTCAGTAGAATCACACTTCAGATTAGGTCACCAGAAAAGGAGGATGGGAAATGCCCTTGAGTTACTTATACTTATAAATGCTGCTGCCTTTGAGCTGTCGACATCAATAAAATGTTTTTTTTTTCTGTATCATCAGAAATGTCACTAGTGTCCTTTTTTGTAAGTCACTAAAGACAAGTAATGTAACTCACAGTGAGCTGCATTACTTATGTTTCCTGAATTCTGTTAGAGATTGTTGTCATTCTGTGATGAAATGGCAATTTTTTCCTCCTGAATACTCATCCGTGTAATACGCTGGCCTTCATCGATCTTGTATAGTATGAACTGAACCATGTGTGTTTCAGATGTGTTCAGGTTTCATGTTATCCCATCCAGCTGGATGTGGAGAGCATCAGTTGGTGTTTGCATTTATATTGTTATATCAGAAGAATTTGGTTTTTTTTGTATTAACTGCTTGTCCAATGTGCCAATGAAATAGATTTAAATAGATTAAAGAGATCCATATTTTTACTGTTCTTGTAAATACTCAGTGAAGCATATATTACAAGATTTTGTATTTGTATTGTATAAATAATATGGTAAATAACCACATTAGTTTACACTATATCAAGGATTTTTAATGGACGAGTCTATTGAATTTATGCTCTGGTTCAGATTTTAGATATCTGTCCAGTGTGTGGTGGGATCAGCTACAGCCTCTCTGTAATCATGAAAAGCAAAAATAGCTCTGTAGATTGGATAAATGGAAGATGAATAAGCCTTGAGTCAAGATAGGAATTTGTTGTGATTGTGTTTTTCTTCTTTTAAGTGATTTTATATTTAAAAAAACAACAACAACAACAACACACACACATTTTAGGCTTTAGAATTTGATGAGAAAATGGCCAAGAAATTGACAGATTCTGTCTTTTTAAAAAAAAAAGAAATTTAATGCACAATATGAGTTTTGATATACGAGTCATATTTATCTGATGGGTGCATTATATTATTCGTTTTTATTTTTGCTGGGTAGCTCTGTGTGTGTCGAGTGTTTTTTAAATATTGTCAGCTTATCTCAGTGATTATAATAAAGTCAGCATATACTCAGTGGAACCACATGGACTGCAAATGACTCACTGTGCATCTGGTTTTTACTCTCTCTTGCAGTCTCCTGCTGTGAAGGAGGTGCTGAAAGATCAAGATGGCAGAAAAGGCCTGATTGCAGCCATCTGTGCAGGTACAGTTTGTGGAAACAACAACAACAAAGTCATAATTACATAATTACACAGGACCAACCTTGAGTTGAGGTCACTCTCTGTGGGTTAAAGCTTCAACAGGCAATAAGCAAATGTTTTACTTTAGATAATCAATAAAAATTAAATGTTGATCACACAGACTGGTGCTGCCTTTAGATTGATTGGTTTAAAGTCTAATCTTAACATTGAAAAGCTGTTTTCCATAAGGAAAACGCCTCAATCCAAAAAAGGCAAAGAGAGAATTCTTCTTAAATTGCGGATTATGCAATTCGTGCACATATTTTGTGCATTAAAAATATTCTTCAGACTCATGTATTCTTAATACAGCTGTTTATATGGACCGTGTAATTTGGCTGGCTAAATTTGCAGCATTTATTTTCTTCCATAAGATTTCTTCCAATTTTTGTGTGTGAATAAACTGATATGATTAATCAGAACAATGCATTTGTAAACAAATGCAAACACAGCTCAAAATGTCCACTGGTATTGAATACACAATGATATGGAAATAGTGAAATAAGATGATTTTACCTCAGACATGCAGTTAAACGCTGCTCTGGGTCAAACCATGAAATTCTCCCTGCTGCTGACTTGTATTGAGAAGTGGATGAAACCAGTATCGGTTTCTTACTTTTCTTATTTAGAAACATCGGGAACAGCTTATCATCGGTTGACGCTGACCTCAGTTTTTTCACAGTGTGTTTTTTGAGGATGAAGTATTTGCAAATTTGCTTCTGAAAAATGTTGAATTTTGTTGTCTTTTGGCATCACGCTCATTTTGTAATGGCCTTAACTTTGGCATTTTTACATGGCAAAAAGAAAGTGTTGTTGTTGTTGGAGGAGCCAAGGAAGGTTCAAGAGTGATGGAAACAGATACATACAGACACATACTGATTGCAGGGTTTGTAAGATGTTGTGGTCATAAATGTGATCATTGTGCTATGGTGTAGTTGAACAAAAAAATAATAATGCGCACACTTTTCCAAAATATATCAAAACAGTTGACGACAAAAATTAATAATAAAAAAATTCTCATCTACAAAGATACTCTGGTTTTAGGTTCATCAAGTTAGTTTTGTACTGGCAAATGGGATTAGGAAATGATGGAGGTTTGGTAGGTTCACACGTCATTTCTGAACATTTTAGTAAGTGGATTTAGCCTAAAAAGAGGATGCATCTCATCCAGATCTTGAAAAATATACACCAATTATAAATATCCTGCTCCATTAATTTATGGAAATTTGCAAACCCCATTCACAAAGGGTGAGGTTTTGATTAAGAAGTGTCCCCCAAGTGCACCCAGAAGAGGTGACATTTTCTTTGACAGATGAAAGGACGCAGGAAGGACAATTCGAACGGGAACAGGGGACCAATGCGGCAAAGTGGATTGAAGGGTGTCCTAGAAATGACTGAAATCCTCACAGGAATATACAGTTTAATGAAACTGCCAGTTATTATCCTGACACATGAAAAAAAGTTAATTAATAAAAATAAAAAAAAGACTTGATTGAAAATTGGAGTAATAATGCACCAAACAAAAGAAACAGGACAAATGTATCTTATATATATACTTCTATTTTGAGCTAATAAGTGACACATGGATGTAAGAGAGGTCCCCAAATATAAATACACAATTTATAAAACAGCCATCATAATCCTCACACTTTTCTCTGCCTTGCGGTTCCTGGGAGAGAGAGACCTTCTGAGACACAGACTGCTGTCCTCTGGGTGGGGACTGTGTGTAACAGGAGTAGCTTGGCTCTAACTGGCAGACTGCTGTTGTGCCAGGGAGAAGTGCAATCTTTAGACTGCATGGGAAGGCAGCCAAGGAGCATAATCAATAACTTTCTATTTATTAACAGTTTTTGGATGAGCTCACTGCAGTGGTAGGGCATTACCAAAGTTAATGCAGCAGCAGTCAATGTCTTTCTTTCTCCTACCTCTCTTCTCAATGTGGCTCAAAGTCTTTGGCGAGAGGCTGAAACCATATACTATATGTAGATATACTTAGAAAAATGGTACAGTTAAGGATACCTTTGGGACACAGTGTTATAATCGCATACTTTGCAAGTCTGTCATTGATTTAGCAACTGAAATCCATAAGGTAAAATGCATCATGTTGTGTATTTGCATTTTCTTGTTGCTGTAAACATTTTCCATTGAGTTTGAAAGGGCCGGTTTGAGGATGCAGCCTTTTGCTTAGTTTACTCTTGACTCTGAGTTCTTTGAACTGCATAAAGATGAAAACGAAGACCGACACAAGCAGCTGAACACGCTCTTTAGTGTCACTTTCTAACAGGAAGCTGTTAAATGAACCTTACACAGCTTTGCCCTTCTGCAGGTCCCACTGCTCTTCTGGCACATGGCATTGGCTTCGGCAGCACAGTGACTACACATCCTGCCATGAAGGAGAAGATGATGGCTGGAGGTAAAAAACAAACAAACCCAAAAACAACAAAAACAGAAACCTGTGACTTCATGTACTGCTAAAGGCTTTTGATATTTAGTGCTGAAACTCAGAAGAGAACAGGAGGAGGTGTGTGTATTTGTAAAGGGCAGCAGATGGTGCTATACTAGCGCTTTCTTGCCTATAGAGAATCGTGTCACTCTGCAGTAGAAGAGCACACCACTCAGAGGTGAAAAGCAATACAAGAATTTGACAGAACATACTAGAAATGGCTGAAATTGTGACCATGTCTACATTCTCATAGTTCACTGTAACATCATGACATGTGTGACTTTCGGTTTGTCGCTCAAAGCTGTCATATTGTCATAATCCTTATGGTGTTGCTCTTTCTTTTTTTAGACCACTATAAATATTCAGAGGCTCGAGTACAGAAGGATGGACATTACATCACCAGCCGTGGGCCAGGAACGAGTTTTGAGTTTGCCCTGACGATTGTAGAGGAACTTATGGGGGCTGAGGTTGCAGCTCAAATCAAGACTCCTCTTATTATGAAAGACTGACTGTAGCTATGTTTTCTTGCAAGACTGCAAACAACACAGCCCCTCCCCCCTATAAAAGTCTGACAGTGCTGAGACTGCTAATCCATTATAGCTGGCATCGAGATTCAGGACTTGCTATTGAGAAAACATTCTGTTGCGAAAGGTTATTGTCTTCCTCTGCCTTTCATAAGTTGCCAATGACACTGAAACAATATGGATAATAATCACTGTTATATTGTAGCTAATTTCCACTAACTGCTTCCCTGTTATTTTGACTGCTGTATGGCAATGCCTGTCATTAAAGGACAAGTGTGATGAATCTCTGCTCTTGTTATTCCATTGTTTATTAATACTGGAGGTCACTCTGTAGATTTCACATGCCTGCAGTGCATGTTGACACCTAAATATAGGCTGCATAATGTAATGTATTGTGAGCGCTGGTTAGAACGCGGGAAGCGGAATCCGAATTGATTGACAGGCACTCTGGCCAATGAGAAACGTGGACCTAAATGCAGTTGTGTTTTAAACGGCGAATGGTTTCTCGGCCGCAGCCGATAGGGCGGGGCTTTGATGTAGCGCGTGGTAGCTGTGTCAGAGCAACAAAATCCGGAGGGTCTTCATACAGTCAAAAAGGAAGAGGAGGATTTCGCCTAAGGTAGGAGCGTTTGGGTTTTCTTTCAAGTGTTTTGCGGGTTATTCCGACTCCTGTTAACCATAACGTTCTCCGGGAATGTGCTTTGTAACTGTAATATTTTATTTAAGAATATAAACGCAGTTTACACCACATTAATCACGTTAACTAGCCACCGCGGGTGTCGAAATTAAGATTTCTCCGGCACGTTAATTACACAGCAGCATACCGGACAAAGGTTACATCATTTAAAGAGTGGGTGTTTGCAACTAGGACTCACTTTGTTAGCCGTGATTAGCCTGCTGAGTGTGGTGAGTGGTGAGCCTCAAGTTCGCGGCGATCTATAAAGCCATAATGGATTGACATCACCGTCTCAAATTGGCCGGGCAGAGTAACGTTTGCCCGAGGTAACGCGTCCACTGCTTGCTCACTGTGCAGGGATGCGTTGAACTGAAACAGGAAGAACGACTTATCTTTACACTGTGAGATCGTTCTGCAGATGTGACCTGACATGGAGACGTCAGCTCCAGAAGCCCTCCATCCTCAGCAGCAGCCGCCGCAGTCAAGACTGCTGCATACGCTTACTGTAGCTAATGCAATGCGGCACAGGCCAGGTTGTACATGACTTGTGATCCAACTAAATATGACTACAGGAAATTTAATGAGCTCTAAATCAAAGTTCCATCGATACTGATGTTGCCACTTATTGGTATGACTATACAAACTACAGCATTTTGCAGCATGAGTTTGCTTCACCAGAGATCCTTACTGACAGAGACGCCCTGTCAGGATTACACATTCATGGTATTTCTTAAAAAAAAGTGCAATCCAGAGGTGTCATCTCCATCTTATTCAGTTTACATAACCAGGAAATACACAGCAAGTTATAATTCCATAGACTCCATGCTCAGTTGTAGGGAAACTCCCTTTTACACCACTTTCAAGCAGCAGTGATTCTTAGCGAATTCTTAGTAATTCCATGCATATCCGCAGCAGAGCAGTCAGAGATCATCAACATTTAAAAGCAGATCTAATGGGCTTTTATTATACAACCAAACAAAAGTTAGGGTGACACTGAGGCTTCCTTCCCGGTATTGTGCATCAAGAGAAACAACTGTTAAAATCAAATGAAAATCAACATCATCAAAAAAAGGAGTGTTTGTGTGAGGCTCCCCATGAGAAATGATTTCACTCGCTGACTACTAATTGCATGTTTAACGTATTGATTACTTTAAAATGTTTTTTTTGGTGACATTAGTTTGAGGCAAAAGAGACAGTGTTAACATTTTTCTGCATTTTTCAGTTATTTTCTGTTAGTGAGCTGTGTTGCTAAGTGGTTAATGTTAGGTTTCTTACATATTTGAGGTCATAAGCTGTGTTTGAGGTCTGCAGACCACAGGCTGAAGTTTGGTTTTAGAGCTTCTATATCACCTTCTTGGAGCTATTTACCCAACCGAAATAAGCCCACAATTTGGATTTCCTGCCCGACTGTTGAATAACAACAGGGGCCAACCATGTAAACAATGTCTGTCCATGATTGACTGACCATTGCAACTTCCTGTGGAGTTTGAGGATTTTTTTTCTTTCTTTTTTTTCCACTGACTAACATTTATTTAGAGATAATCTCTTGCTGGTTACGGTTTCCAAAAGTTTTTTTTTTTTTTTTTTTCCAATCATTTTAGATGACTGTTCTCATTGTGTTTAGACGTCATCATTCTATTGTCTGCCTGATCGAATTGATTTTATTTCAGTGTTTCATAATAAACCAATTAATGTCAATTAATCCTTACCACTCCCTGGAAGATGAACATTGCTGCTTAAATGGCATCTTCCTCATAAACTGTATAGCACATTCTCATTAATTTTCTGTGTTTTTCAGTGGGGTATTTATGGAACGTTAACATTTTGCGCTCTTGCACAAAACATGTTAGAATTATTCTGCTTGAGCAGTGGTACAGTAAAGAGCTTCAGGCTTGACTCCCTATTTCTGGATGGGGCAGAGGAGGGCAGGATGGGGGTAGGGTGAGTCTGAAGTCTCTGTGACTGAGTCATTGGTTTAGCTAATGATGCAATTAGAATGCTACACTTTGCATCTCCTGATTAGCTCCCCTGCTCGCACAGACTGAATTTGCTTGCCTGAGTTGTTTTTACAGATGTGTTTCAAAAGGTAATAGGCAATTTTCAAGCAATCATGGTTTCATCAGACAACCACAATTTTTAAGGTCATAAGCGATAAATGGATAGGTCTGACTCAGACACTGAACGTAATGGGGAATCTAAACAATAGTTGTTTGTAATTGTACAATTTGGGACAGAATGGGTAAAAGTTTTGAATAAAATGTGCATTTTATATTAAGTTACGGCTACTTAAATGTGCACAAGTCTGCATAAAATTCTATTGCAAAGAAATAAAAAAAAGCTACATAGTATTCTGCTATTTTGGCGTATTTTTTTCATTATATTCAAAAGAATATAAGATTGTTTATAGCAACATTTTTGTCCCAGTTGTTTACTCAGCGGGGATTTGTTTGCAACTGACATGATTTAGAAAATTTACTGAGTTGGTATCTATAAATGTGAAGTACATGTATGATGTTTGAAGAGGTCGTTTCGTTGATAATCCGGACTCTCGAGCTTTTTTTCTTCTTAATAATCAAAGGTTGATAGAAGATTGAACTCAGAAGTTTAAAATTCAGCTTACGACTCTTATGTAATTAGTGTTTCCTTAAACAAAAGTTTCAGTTCTGAGTAGGGATCAGCATATAAGCTTTTAATCGTAATAAATATACATGTAAGCTAGGGCTGTGCGATATGACCAAAATCTCATATCCCGATATAAAACATCTATCGTCCGATAACGATATAAATCACAAAAAATGTAATATTTTCTGTAAATTCTGTGAATCTCGGATAGGTTTAGTGTTTCCAGCTGGGCGTCATGTAGCTGGAGTTCAGTGTTTTAACCGATGCATGAAACTACACATTTTTAGACATAAGTTGTAACGGCCACCGTTTTCTTTGTGAGTATTTATTACACGGCGTGCTGCGGGGAAACGCCTGTTCTAACGTTTGAGTCTAAGGTTTATTTTTTAGCACCTGACGACTCTTTTTTTGCTTCTCATCCGTCAATACTCTGCATACTTTTTCACATGATTCCGTTTATTTTGAAAATTCTCAACAGGATCTTGAGCTTTATTGTGAAAAGTTTATGTGGAAAATAAACAAGCGGACATGCGATGGTTTTACCATCGTTGTTGCTAACCACAACCCATAAAAACAGGCGCTTGTCCGTCAGTAGTGTGGTTATATTAAATATAAGAGAAAGAGAGAACTTTAAGAAATTAATATAGCCACTACAGTGACCATCAAAACGATGAAAAAATATTGCCGTAAACAGTTTATTTTGCGACACCACGAAACAAACGATTGCGTAAAATGAAACGATAGACGTTTTTATATCGTCATCCGATATATATTGTTATATGAACAGCCCCTATGTAAGCTTTTCCAGCATGGCATCAATCCTTGGTGCCTTGTTTTTCTGCTTATCGTTATGTCAGATACAGTTAGCAGAAGTAAATGGGCCTGACCCAATGTACAAAAGAGGATTTTGAACTACAACAGGAACATTATTAGTTCACACAGTGTGTTTGGTCAATTAAATATTCCTTTTGTGTGCTGTATCTATGGTGAGCAAACATACGGAAAAGGTCTGATGGTGCAGTCCTATGTTGTCCTGCTAGTTATGCATCAGTTGTGTGTTGTTGCACAGATCCCTCTGTTAACATCGCATTATCCATTTGCTGAAAATGCATCCACTTAGGCCCAGACGGAACAGCTGATTTATGTATCTCTGCAGCCCTCACTACATCTTCTGTGCACATAAAGTGTTGCTGATGAGAGCGATAAACCAGGCAGTTTATTCCCCTCAGCCAGCAAGAAGACAAGGTAACTGATCCCAATTGCAGAGGACTGAATGTTTTTTTTTTTTTTTAAACAGCAATCAAAAACCTGATTTAAATTGGGTAATCTCTATTCAGGGTCATCTACTTATGTGCCTCTGCATCACTTTCAGCTGTGGTGCTATTTTTTAAAATTTCATCTTGGAAGCCCCACTCAGAACCATTTGTACTTGAACATCTGCATTTTCTCCACAAATATTAAAGTTGTGTAGCTGTAGTTCATTAAATTCTGTTTCAGTGTCTACTTTTGTAGGGGTCCATTTTGTTGCTGCTTGGTTTCTTGCACCTTCAGGTTAGGGGCTTAGCGAGGAGCTTTTTAAAAAAAAAAAATAAATAAAAATAATTTTGGTGTATTTGCTCTTTAATTGTCACAAACAGTGACACCTTACTAGTAAAACAATAACAACTATCTTGAAATTGGAAAAAAAAAAGTTTTTAACTCAATGAAAAAAAAGCAACGTTTCACAGTAAAATAAAAATAAACTGATTTAGACAGCACTAGAACACCTCTGATTGAAGTATCCATCCTTCAGTGTCCAAGATGGTTGAAGAAGCTAAATGGTATTGAGCTCCACTAATACAACAACTTTTCAGTCAGCCAGGCACAGCATGAAAGTAGCTACTGTGATATCACCTACTGGTTTCTCAAGTCCCATTTTAAAGCTGAGCATTTCCGTTGTCACTACCTTGATCTTTTGAAAGATAATCTGATAGGAGTCGGGTTTAATTTGAGTTTTTCTCTGTGAAACTTCACAGTGATGGGTTAAAGACTTGTCAGTCATATGTTGTTGGTCAGTGACCGTAACCCACATAATCCTCTTTTCTGAAACGGATGGCCAGTATTTACAAAATGGATGTAATGTTTTATAAACTGTGAACCAAAATGAACGACTGAGCCCATTAACTCATCGAGAAAGTGTTTACGTAGCTCAGAGGCGAGGGGCATTTTCCCACTGACAACTGAATGCAGGTTTAAGCTTTACATATTGGCTTTACTTACACACAGGTGCTACGGGTGTCTTTTATACTGTCTATGGAGCTAGCTAGTAGAAATAAAACATTAGTGAGGAAGGGCTAGTCCCCAGTAACTGAACTTTCAAAATAAAAACAACATGGTTGTCATCTGCAGATTGATGTTTGTTTGTTTTTAAAAAAAAAAAAAAGAAAAAAAAAGAAAAAAGCAGTTGCCAGGTGTTTTTGGATAGATTGCTGAAGTAAACTCTATATATGGTGGTAGTTAATTGACACCCCACTAGACTTTAAAGTAATTTCAGCATGTAAATACACTCGGCATGGTTCAGCTAGAAATGCTAGCAAAAACAGAGGTAGATTATTATTATTTTAAGATAAGATTCATAATTAGCTTGTTTGTCTGACCCCATGCTAAATGTGTGAATAACAACAATTGAACTACAGGCTTCTCTTAAAATAGCTCTTGTCCCAGGTGTTAAATTTCCTAGTATCTGAAATGGACCGGGCTTTATTCACCTTACTAAGTTATTCATTAAAAGAATACCACAATGTCCTTTTAAATTTGCCAGTTAAATGGTTGTTTTTCCATACACCAAGAAACTGTGACACATTCCAGCAGAAAAAAACAAGATAGAGATTAATGATGCAGTTTATTTTTGTGAAATGAAAATTTGTTGTGCTGTTTTTATTTTTTCTTTCTTCTGTTGTAGCTGAACTATGTGAGTTAACATTTCTTAAACTGCCCAGCTGGTAGTAAGGAGGGCACCTGGCATGATCACAAGAGCATCACCCTTTCCTTATGCAGCTGTCTGGCAAAGCTCCAGAGTTTCTCACAGAGACTTCATGCCGACAGCATTAGGCATATACCCAGCAAAAAGCCAGCCCCTGCAGCACTGAGTATGAACATGAATCTGTATGGACATAATTTTCTACGGTCATGATTAGAGGTGCCTTTGTTGTCTGTGAAACTGTGTAGAATGGTGGTTCAAGGTCATGTGTGTCTCCTCTGTGCTACCTCCCTTTTTGTAAAATGTTTAATCTAACATGATTTTGATCAATTTCCCAAAGGGTAATTAATGCTTGAGGGATATTATTATTTGAGAGTTACTGAGAGCAGATGAAAATGTATTTAGCTGGCCTGGCAGATATCCCACCATGCTCGGTGTCATGATTGGAGAGGAGCTTGCCATGAAGCCGTGGTCTGGCTGGAAACAGAAGCTGGAGATGCCGTGACTGGGCCTAGGCTCAGCGAGAAAGGCCAGGAACAGTGGTGCGCAACAGTGAAGCTTTAGCTGTCCCCTCAGGCTCTGGAGAACACAAACACATACACAGGGCAGAAAATCTATTAACACATATCTAAGGAAGCCGGTCTGAACATCACACTGGTGCCAAACACAAACTAAAGAAGTAGAACACATATAAGAATATGGAATCATTTTAGCAATCACATGTCCTTGGAATTCAGGTGACACAAAGTAAGGTATAGAGTATAAATGTAATTATAAGTTTTATTATGCACGACATAGTGCAATTGTAATTTCTTTTTGAACTGTCCACTCTACTATACTTATATTTATTTCTTGTCTTTATTGTTTCTTGTCTAAGCACTAAATCATCTATGTGCTGATACCATACCACTGGATATTTCCCTGTCGTAGGAGTCACAAACACATGATGGGACTTGGGATGTGTTCCACTCAAATGCCGTCATCTCTTAGCCCAACTACCTGCTTAGCCACCGGTTCACTTAACCAGTGCCCAGTGGAAAACCTGAACAATCAGGACTCCACGTATCCTGATTACCCATGACATCATAATAAATATACACTATTAGAAGCTTGTTCTGGTAACATCTTCCTTTAACCTCACTTCTTGACCCCCACCTACTGTGTCTGGCTCCACAACTCACTCTTTCTCTCTCTTTTTTAGTCAGGTAGATGGCTTCATAATGTTGTTTAAACATCAATAACATTAAGTTAAACTTCCATCCCTGCTTTTTGAAAGCAGTGGTTTTATAGCATTGATTTTTGCTAGCATTACTTGCAAATACTATCAGCAAGGTGGGGTCAGTTTCTCAGAAAGTGCACTTGTGTACATTACCTTTTAAAATTCACACTGTGATAAAGGAGAGTAGAATAGGGAGGTTGATGCATGCTAAAGTGCACTGGATTTGATTAACAGCAGTATGTGTTATAACACATTGTCAATTCTTAAATGGATGTGGTGTTCAGAAGTTACCAGTCTGCTCATAAGGTTTAGAGTGCACAGCTGTGAATAAGTGGTTTCAAGGCATGCATATTGGGTGGGTGATTGGTGCTTGGTTCCAAGATTTATATCTTTACGTTCTGTTACTGTAAGATGTGATTTAAAAGTGGTTTCCTCATAGAACTAGTCAGCTAGACTTAGCAGTGTGTTTGTGTGGCTAACTGGAGTTGAGCAATTCTTAAAATTGGAAACCATAGGTCCCTTAGTCCAAGATAATAGTGTCTTGTCACTGAATTTCGAATGAACATAACTTTGATTTCTGCTTTCTCTGACCCGCCCATCTTGCATCATTTACAGCTCACTGTTTCACTGAATGCATGCTTACTCAAATGCTGACAGTGCAAAGGGATTTTGTGTGTGTGTGTGTGTGTGTGTGTGTGTGTGTGTGTGTGTGTGTGTGTGTGTGTGTGTGTGTGTGTGTGTGTGTGTGTGTGTGTGTGTGTGTGTGTGTGTGTGTGTGTGTGTGGAGGGAGGGGCATTTCCTATAACGCATCTGCTCTGCACAGTGACTCCAAGCTCTCACATTTATTCTGTCACTTCTGTCTCTTTCTTTTTTTCCCTTTAGTCTATCTTCTCTGTGCCTGTTCTGTCTGTCCTTTGTCACTTTTTTTTCTGTCTCATGTTCTCATGTCAGACATACGTGCTCATATCACTCAGGCGCATAATCGTGGTCACACAGGATCTCACATTCACCAGTCTTCTATCATTCCTCCTCCCTCTCCTCTCTCAGCTTTTCTGCTCAGTCTCTTGGATTTTTTTGGCTGCTGCTCCTCCATCATTGCTACTGTGCTCTGCATTTACTCCCTGGTTCTGCTCACTGCGTCAGGAATCGGCAACAGACTGAGGTGGGTGTTTTAAGAGCATCATCGCTAGGTCTGAGGCTATACATCTCTGGTATCTCTCTCTCTCTCCCTCTTCCTTTCCTCTCACTTTGTTCTGCCAGTGAGAGTCGGGATGATTGCGCTTGTCTGTTCCTACAGGGGAGCAAGTGCTATACTATCTGTATGCTGCAGCATTTAACACTGACACACAATATGCTAGCAAGGTAGCATATCTTTGTCTGTTTCAGTTTTGTCAATATGGTTGATAATGCTGCTGCTGCATTGAAAACAGTCTTTGCATACCTTGTTATACTGGCATGCATTTCCCCCTGTCTGACTCTGTCTTGCGTCTGTTTCTACTCCATTACTTTCCTTTGTCTGAATGTCATGCTTTATGCATGCTCTGTCCTTTTGAATTTCAGCCAAATACTTACTATGTTCTAAGATTTATAAAGAAGTACCTTAAAATAGTCTGCGTGAAGGACATGGGTGCAGGCTTGCACTAAAACACACATGCACATTCACAGAGGAGGTTCAATTCCTCTTCACCTTACCTGCCCTGCTGCTGCTGCTGCAGTTCCATCTGTTGCCGTCGCCACAGCGAGCAACACCCTGAAGCGAGGCTTTAACTGTTCTTGCAGTGTTGTGATGTGAGTTGCTGAGAGGTTGTGACAGTCATTTGTGCCTGGTCGAATGTGTTACCATGTTATTTAAATGTGTGTTTGTGCGTGGGTGTTCATGCTGTGGCTGATTGTTGTGGGCCAGGATCTCCGCATGCCCGTGTGTGTGAGTTTGCGCTCACATACAGTATGTGTGCTTGCCTGGCCATGGGCTCCGGTCCAACAAGAAAGCACAGGAGAGGCAGGCTGCAGGGTTTCAGTTTGGTGCAGTAAGCTGTTGAATGCTCTGTAACGAGCAGAAACGCCAGATTCTTGTGGTGTGTCCTTTCACTCGGCAGGTACAGCTGTATTGCAGGAAAACAGTTTTTTTTTTGTTTTTTGTTTTTTTAACTGAAATATCTGCAGTGCATATGACTGCAATATGTCCTTGAATTGGCTCTGACAGAGGCAACAAACAGTACTACTAACAATTCTTCAGACAACACCCTTTCAAATAAATGCTGCGTGACATCCAGTGATAAAAGAGCGGACTGATTAATCAGTGTTTTGCAGAATTTCTTTGATTAGATGTCATTCGTAATAGTTGTTAATGTTCGCATAAAAAAAGGTATCACTGCTTCTTTTATAGTGTTCTGCTGCACCTGCAACCTGCTGATTTCAAAGGCAGATGTTTGGAGTTGTTCTATAAAGATACAAATTAAAACAGAGACAGCGTAGATCAATAAACTCCCTTGAGGTTTAAATGTTTTTTAGGCAAACACCTTTCCCTATCATCTACATTAAGTTGTAACTACATGCCTGTGCAGATTATAGCATCAGAGGTGTTCAGAGAGATTCAGATGTGTAAGATCTTCAGTCATGGGCTTAACGGCTGTCGGTGGTCATTGGCAGAACTCTGACATTTCACTCAGCCTTATCACCAGTGTAGGTCCTCACTCTACAGTTTTCACATCTTGGTCTGCTGGACGCTCCAGTTGGAGTGTTTTGTAAACTGAGCTCAGTAATCATTGTGCAGTTAAGATTTAGCGGCCTGTCTAGCATCATTAACCCTGTTTTGGAACTCCTGTGGGTGTCACACTCATGCAGACACAGGAGCTTGGGAAATTTATCATATGTCTTTTTTTTCTGTTTTCTTTTCTTTTCTTTTTTTCTTTTACCAGGTGTGTTTTCCTCCTGCCTAGCTCCCATATTTTTTTTAAAATCCAATTGTGTAGGAAAAGATGTCTCTATTATGTGAACCTTGCCGAGGACTGAACTAGGAATATAAATAATAAAATATTTTCTCAGCTAATAGAACCGCTTGGGGTGTTTCACGTGACTCTGCTGTTTTTACCATAGTCCTGTTGATAGCGTGAGGTGGTGGATTTTGTTTGAAACTGGGTAATATTGATGATATCACACACAAATACTGATTGAGTATTTCATCAAGAGTGTATGTGGATTTTTTTTCTTTTTCTTTTTTCTTTTGTCATCTTTAACAATCACTACGGGGGGGGGTTGGTGTAACACTCACAATCATATCTAAGTTGGGTTTTTTTTGTTTGTTTTTTAAGTCAGTATCCCTGCTTGGTGATGAACATTTAATGGAGGCAATTGGAGGCAAAATCAACAATCTAGTTTTCAGAGACAATAATCAATATCTTCAGTCATTTCCCCTTAAAGACGACATTTGATGAGCTCCCTGGGCCCTGTTTCAGGAAGCCGGTTTAGTGGAAAAACTGAGTAAGTATACCCTGAGTTAACGAAAACTCTGGGTTTTCGGTTTCACAAAGCGAGTTCAGATGAAGCCTGAGTGAGTCACTATGACGACACACTCCGTGAAGCTAACCTGCCCCCTAGCAGGTTTACTACAACTAACCCTGACTGTCTCCGCCCCTTTGTCGGAAACCTGACAGTAGGAAGTGTCGGACATGGCGTGCCCCGTCCTTGAAGAGCCAGTAGATCGTGAAGCCCAAATTCTCCGCAGAGCTCTCCGCCGGGAGAGAGTGATCAGAGTGCGTTTGGACATTTTATCATTTCCTGATGATTTTCTGTGCGAACGTTACCGTTTCTCAGCACAATCAATAAGTTATTTGGATAACATCCTCAGGCCATATATTACGCATGTGACACATCGTGGACATCCTCTCAGTTCTGTACATATTATTTCTATTGCACTTCGGTTTTTTGCAAACGGGAGCTTTCTGTATAATATTGGTGACGCTGAGCACGTTTCCAAGGCTACCGTCTGTCGGTCAGGAATGTTACAGTTGCACTGAAACGTCTCCTGTACCCGTTTGTGGTGTTCCCCGGTCACAGACCCACAAGATTCATCAAAGAGGGATGCCACAAAATTGCAGGTATCAGGATGACCAAAACTTAATTTATGATGTGGTGATACTTGGACTACTACTTAAATTTTACATTTATTTTCACGGTTCCCAGGCGTGATTGGCTGTACAGATGGCACTCACATTCCAATCATTGCTCCTTCAGTAAATGAAGGAGACTATGTGAACAGGAAGTCTTTCCACAGCATTAATGTGCAGGTACATAGTTCCCTGTAGCATTTCAAACTAACAAATTATTTCATTATAGTAATGGATGCTAATTTGTGTTCTCTGCACTGTGAAGATCATATGTGATGCTGCCAACATTATCACAAATGTGGAAGCCAAGTGGCCAGGCTCTGTCCATGACTCACAAATATTCCGTGAATGTACACTGAGCACAAAATTTGGACATGGTGAGTTGAGAATACTTTAAAATATATAAAGACCAATTGCTTCAGGGACATTTGAACTGAAGTGTATCCTTCTGTCTTAGGAGAGTTCACTGGCTACTTGCTTGGTGATAGGGGGTATCCATGTTTACCCTATTTGCTTACCCCTTACCCTGACCCTGAACCGGGCCCACAGCAGCGATATAATCTGGCTAATTGCAGGACAAGAGCCAGAATCGAAATGACTATCGGAATGCTTAAGGCCCGGTTCCAGTGCCTTCAAAGACTCAGGGTCACCCCAGAAAGGGCATGTGACATTATTGTGGCATGTGTGATTCTTCACAACATTGCCACAATTAGAGGAGAACACTGTCCTTCTGAACCAAACATCAGCAGTGATCCAAACCATGAACATCCTGACCCTCCCACGGACATACAAGATGGAAGAGCAGTCAGAGACACCATATGTCACAATCATTTCCTTTGACCCATCACCTCAACATGTTGAAAGAAGAATAAACAGATTTTTTGTTCAACTGGCTTTATTGGTCGCCTGTGTTTCCTGTACACAAAGTATTAAAAGATGTAAACCTCATAAAGTGTCTCTGTTGCTTCCTCCTCTGTAACAGCTGTCAATGTTTCTTCATTATTTTCCTGCAGTAAAGAAATAAACAACATTGCTGTTCTACTGTAAACTCATCTGTGGAGTATTACTCACAACTGCATGTTGGTCTGGCTCAACAGGAGGCTGCACCAGATGCAGTACACCATCACCATCAACTGATAGAATATGAGGTTTATACAGGTCACTTATAACTTACAAGGGACCAAATGGCAATTAACAAACATACCAATCACCTTACACTTCATTGTCATTATGCTCTCAAAGACAACCAAGACTGAGGGAAGGCAAAATCAGTAGGAAAATAACTTCACTACAAAATAATCCATTATGGTAAAGAGTTTATCAAATGAATGAGTAGCACTGCAAAGGTGACTGTGAAGAAAGGATGTATGCACATCATGTATTATTTTGAATTTACCCCCTATGTAGGCACTTGTGTCTTGCGGGGTTATTGACTCAGAGGATGTCCCCGCAGAGATGCCTTCGGCCACAGGGCGCCCACTGTTTTGGCTGAGGGCCAACTGCTCAGCCTCTGTGAGTGGTGGTGGTGGAGGACCCCCACCTGTTTTTCGGGCCTCCGCTTTTTTTCTGTTGGCTATAACGGGCCACATTTGAGCATACAGAGTAAGCAAATATGTACTTGTAATGTGCTCAGATAATTTCAATAAGTGCTTACAGAAAGAAAATTAATGTAGCCTCTAACTGCAATTGATTTACATCGGACAAACAGACCAAGCACTATGGCTCATAATACAATTACACCTTACCTGTTTGGACTATATTTTTATATTTCATTTTTACTTGCTGCCAGGAACGTTTGGGGCCTGTTGGGTTGCACCTGCGCTCACATCACATCACAAAATAAAATGTATAAAATAACAAATAAAATAACATATGATAAAATAACGTGTTAAATGGGTGGAAATCCCTAGATCAATGTTTATATTAACACTCACGCATTGACTCTGTCGGCTATGTTTTGCCATGCATGCTCCCTTTCTTTTGCAGCTGTGGCTGTTACTTTTTTCCGCGGAATTTGCATGTTATCGGCATATGCTGCCATCAGAATTTCGGCCTCAAGCGCTGTGAAATACATTGACCGCGCCTTCTTTCCCTCCGTCTCCATGGTGACTCGCTTAATCTGTGCTCCGCTTATCAGGGCTTTATGTATCCTCGTGCGCGCGCTTCACTTGGGGTTAAAGCAACTCCGCGTTGATTGAACTAATTGTTATCAGCCTTTCTGAAACCGAATATTCCGAGTTGGACAGTTCGGGGTTACTCAACCCTGCGTATCGTTTTTCACTCTGAGTTTTCTAAACCGGCTTCCTGAAACAGGGCCCTGTACTCTTAATGACGAGTTTTGACACCTAAGTATAAGTCAATAAAGTTGTGACTTGATGGCAATTAGAATAGTTTGTGTTCTTTCTGAGGGTAGAGCTTAAAGGGCCTAGCAGGCTTTCAAGGGATTAATGTGGAAAAATTGTGTATGGAGACAACCCAGTCTCCAATCTCCTTTGCTGCAATAAATAAAATAGTACAAAAAAATAAATATTAATGCATATTAACACAACATAGTATATGTTGTTTTAAAATGGACAAAATATAGAAACCAGGCCAGCACACCAACATTATACTACGTAATGGTATTGATGATAAGGTAGCTTTGGCTCTGGTTAATTGAAGAATTTGTCCTAGAGTGATCTGCAGAACTTAACATAGACCATACAGCATCTGCTCTCCTTTCTGCATTCACTGCATTCTTTAGCCACTCAGAGGGATTCTCATCATATGTAACTCAAAATGCTGGTACAAGACTCTGCAACATCATTCAGCAACTGTGCTTGAGTTCACAAGAAGGCAGTCTACAAAAGTGGCATATTCAAAAATCCCCTTAAAAAACCACGGATGATAGAACCTTAATGACTGTTGTACATGTGCCTAGCTTAATATAGATTAATTTTTATGGTAGTTTAATTTTAATGGAGACTGATTTGCATGTCACTGAGTAAAATAAGTGTTTGATCACCTACAGTTTTAAGATATGTTGGATATTTTTTTTAAATAAAGCATTTCTACCAAAGCTAAACTGGGGAGGTCTTAAAATTCAAGTGCTAGGCTATTTACTGTTGACCACTTTGCCTACAGCATTAACTGGCTTGTCTGTACAAGCCCTGCTCATAGCGTCTCAAGACTGATGTGGCTTAGTTCCAGTTGTAGCAGATCACACTAATGCAATTACTGAAGATGATGTAGTCATTGGCTTGTTGGTTTTCAGTTCTTGTAAATGTAACACTTCAGTCTTGCAACGGAAGTACTTGCCTTTCAAGAAGCAATTTTTCTGGCATTGTGATAAATGATCAAATTGCTGTTGATTTTGTTTAGTTTTTTCCCCTCCAGTTTGTCCCAAGATATTTTTAATGGATAGTGACATTAAATCTTGATCCATTAGTGGCCAGTCCTCTTTACTATAGTATGTCCTTGCTCTGTGGCATGCATTGTGTGTCCTTGAAACTTAATAAATCACTATAATAGGAGAAAATTACCCTAGAAACATTTTTCACAGAGTGCACAATAGTGTGTTGACTGGCTAATAAAAAGCATAATTTAGAGCCACAAGTGTGAAATGGGTATTTGTTGTGAAAGTGCTGCTGCTTAGTGTTGTCAGCATAAGGACAAAAATGGTTTCACAAAAGGAAGTTGGTCACCTGATGGGTTTCAAATTGATAACCTGAGTTTGAGTGGGCACTAATTTAATCGTTATTCATCATTTATATAGTCGCAGTCAGGTAATGGGGTTCACTCTTGTTATGTTTTACTTGTTTTAATTTTTTTTTAAACTTTTTTCAAAGCTGTTCCTTTGCTATTCTTCTGCATAATGGAAGTGAATTTGACAAAGAGCTGTGTAGCTTTTGTTGAAGATTCAGTGACAGTTATTTATTTCTATATTCAATATTTACACTCAGTGTAAGATGGTCATTGTTTAATTTAATATTTTGAAGCATGTGGTTTCTATTCTTAGTCTCATAAACTAAATTTGTAATATGAAACCATTTTACTCCACTACTCTTCACCCACAAGGAAAGTTAAGTAATTTGTGTGACGTTGTCATTGTTTATGCTTTTATTGGACACGTGGAATTGCTTTGTTTGACTACATCAGACCAAAACATGCAATGTATTTCAGTTACTATCATGCATTTCATCAGTTGTGATCAATCTAGCCACTTGTTAACACTCTCTAAGTGGAGCTTATTTCCTCTCTGAAGCTTTTATTTCATAAAAAGCATCTTCTGGTTTTGAATGAGGTCTACCTCCACAAGGAAACAAGACAATCTTTGAAGTGCGAGCTAGAAAGAGTGATCTACTGCCGGCATGTTGATTTTTTTTTTTTTTTCTCTCTCTCACAGCACAGACCAAATTACATCTGCACACATTTGTACATGTACAATCTACTTTTGGGTCATGCGTTTCAGTTTCTCTTCTAGATGTTGCTGTTGATTCGTGACCTTAGATCAAGTGCACGCACGGTGAATTATGCTGCCTTGTTTCTTTTTGCAGAAGTTTAGGTCATGTTCATTAGAGATGATTTGTGAGTGTAGATGCATTTGACAAAAACTTGACCACATTATTCGTGATGCTTTTGCAACATTGTGTAGACACTACATGTGAATTATAAAAACACCACTGCAGGTGTGAAGAATGACTTGGCGCTGACTGTTGTGGTTGACGTGTGTGGTGACTTATGAGGCACTCTGCTGTTTGTGATAGTTGAGTTATTGAGGTCATGTCTATATTTGCTGCAAATGCGAAAGATTGATTTGAAAGTCTCAAACTGAAGTCTGGTATTTATCTATTTATTTTGTCCTGATTTTGCTGCATTCATAGACATCTAGCTGTGTAAGACATGACAGTCTTTCAGACATTAGTGGAAGTGTTACGTGAGCATTTGCCTTCGGTGGTGTCCTTTCTCTTTAATATTTCCGTATGAATCCCCCTCACACGCTTTCTGCTCGAAGGCCTTCCGTTACCTGCGGATTGGTTCAGCTGACTAAAAAAGACAGTGACTTATCTCTATCAGTAAGCATTAAAAAAATGTAAATGATTCAGAAAATGAGCTTAGAGGAATCTAAGGTGTGTTAATGATGCTCACATATGACAATGGGTTGGTATAGTATCAAAACAAATGATTCACATGAATAAACTAATTCTCAACCCTCAGTTGCAAGCTTGTCCAGGCCTGATAAACTGCATTGTTGCTTATTTGTTGCTTCTTATTAAATGATGTATTGGACGGTAGCCTGCAGGAAATCAAGTGGAGTTGATTATACTTTTTGGAAAGTCCTTTCAACTTTGACACTTATCCTGTGACTCATGATATGAGTAGTCTGAAAGAAGGGCGGAGTTTATTTCCGAGTGACTAGTGAGCTGCTAGTTAAGGAAACTCTTTACATGGTAAGAATGCTGCCTGCCTGTAGAAATGGCAGCTTTGATTTTTGAACCCCTCTCAGTGCTTTCAACACACAAGCTTTAAATGGCTGGGTTTTCACAGGATTACTTTTTTTTTATTATCACTGTTTTTAATTTGGTTTACTGGTTAACAAACCTTCTTGGTCTTGCTTTAATAAAAGTTTAGGTGCTGCTAAATGTCTGGCTTTGGCACATCCCATCCTCATTTTCCTAATATCCACCATGGTGGTCTGTAGCTGTTGAAGGTGTTTCTTCTTTGCTCTAGAGATTTACTATGTGCTGGAGGGCCATTTTAACTCAATGAGGCTGCAGAGAACAATGGCTACTGTCAACAGCAGCAGGATGAGAGACTCGCCAGTGAACAGCTGATTTTATTGAGTTTTGTTGTCACAATGTAAGAAAAGATGAGCTTTATTGTCTTTGTAAGCACAACCATACAACAAAATTGGAGCCATCTGAACTTGGTGTATATAGACAAACATAAACAGTCATGCCAATTAAATAAAAGAATAATAAAAGTATTTTCTATAAATAACTAGGTAATAATTCTAATGATTGCAGCTTTAGCAAATTGCTGTGCAAATAAAATACTGGTAAAGGAGAAGTTTGGGGCACACACGCGTTACCCCCTGCCACAGAAACAACCCTGTGGTAAACACTGCCCGTGCTATGGGGTTAGTCAGCAGTTGCCATTCCAACAACCCCACTGCAGGGTTAGATTTGCAAGCATAATTATCCTTTATACCTCTGATTTTACCATCTTGCTTTCGTCTGCAGTAAAATCATCGATATACTAGTGTGTAAGCTCCATTCCCCTTTAAACATGCCCATTTGTTTTACTTTGTGTTTCCAAAATGCAACTTGCTCTTCTGTTTTTGCTGCTTACTGAGGTTTGCATCATGTGGTGAATTCTCTGAGCTTATGATCAAAAAGTCTTTTTGATGGATAAGAAGGAAACATCCTGAAGAGCATTCGTGACCGTGCTGTTCAGTCATAAACTCATTAAACTCATGGGATTTATAAACTCATTATAAATCCCATGATAAATCGTCTTATGCATTCTACTTAAGCTTTGGACAGCATAAAAAGAATTATTTACTTTAAATATCTGAAGAAGCATCAGAATTATTAATATTATTTGCTGACAAGTACTGTAAACAGCATGGCATGACAGTTACCACTTTCACTGGGCTGTAGCTTCGTATCAGTCACAGGGTCAGCTGCAGAAGCCATAGCTACACCCTGGATTTTTAGGTCAGGGTGCTTTCAAACTGAAATTTTCCTGAATTTGGTAATATGATGACATTTGTGCTAGCACAGATCTGCTGAGCAGTAGTTTCACAGTGACCACAAATGTTTTACTTCCTTATTGTTATACTTGATGTTTATATAGTTACTGTAGTAATATTTTATTTGAAAATGAAGGGTAAATTCATTTTGGCCTCCTGTTTGACTGTAGCATGTTAGCATTGCTAAAGCTTTAATGTTGTCACATTGACATAGCAGTCAACTTCATCCCAGATTAGCTACTTGGGAGATGTGGGTACCTGATCTGTAAAATGTAATTAGCAATTGGTATAAAAACAGCATATTGGAGAGGATGATTTCTTATTAGAAGTAAAGATGGACATAAGTCAACTGCAGAAAACGCATTGAGAAATATAATTTTGAAATTTTTCCACAATGTAAAATTGAAAGAAAGATTATGAGACTTTGAATGTCCCATAATAGAAATTTGGCCAAAAATTAAAAGTGAAAAGTGAGCTTCAGATGTTCAGACAGCACTTGTTTAAAAGCGGTCATAATTCTGTCATGGAAATCACTGCACGGGCTCAACACTTTCAGGGATGATCTGATATCCTCGTGTTGGTGTTGTTCCCAGACCATCATGAAAATGTTGTTCCAGGTTCAACATTGCAAGTGACCAATCACATTGTTGTGACGTTATTCTTTTGTGCGCCAAGCCATTCGTGCATTTATGAAATTCCAATGTTGCAAGGACAATATCAATTCTGCTTACTGTTTATTAAAGGGTTACGGTTAGGGTTAGGGTCAGGGTCCGTTGATTGGCGGACAGAGGCGGTTTCACGCAGCTTTAGAACAGTTTTTTGTTTTATGCCGCCTTTTCTCGAAGTTGCAAAAGTATGACGTCACAACATTCTGATTGGTCACTTGCAATGTTGATCCTGGAACAACATTTAGTATGATGATCTGGGAACAACACCAACACGAGGATATCAGATCAACAAAACTTTCAGAAGTCCGTGCCTGGAAACACAGTTTATGCAAACGCCAGTTAAAGGTCTGTGATAGAAGGAAGAAGCCATATGTGAGCATGATCCAGAAATACAGCTAAAGTTCATTTAAAACAGGAAAATGTTCTGTAGTCAGCCACATCCTCCAGGCTAAAGAGGAGAAGCACCATCCGGCTTGTTATCAGCACTCCGTTCAAAAGCCTGCATGTCTTATATACAAGTTTTAGAGCACAATATGCTCCCATCAAGATATCATCTTTTTCAGGGAAGATCTTGGATATTTCAGCAAGAAAATGTTGCTGCCTTCTTTGGAGAAGACTCTGGTTGCTCTCCTTCTAGAAAGCTGTGCTGTTTTCAACAGTTGAAAATATTTGGCACATCATATTGAGCAGCTAGAATCCGATATCTGACAAGAACGGGAAGCATTTTTTCCTCGAGGTCCAGAAGCTGGTCTCCTTGGTTTCCAGATGTTTACAGACTGCTGTTGAAAGAAGAGAGAATGCTACACAGCAATAAGCATGGCCCTGGCCCTTCTTTCAGATGGGTTGCCAACTAATTAAAATTTTTGAATGGTTTGAATGTCTTGTTTTAAACTTTTTATAGGTTTTCTATGTTCTGTTGTGAATTTAAAAAGTGTTTATGTGATTCATTCTGTTAATGCATTCTGTTATTTGTTTATTTATTTTTTTAGATTTTACAGTTAATCTTTCTGAGAATTTGATCTGTCTCCGTGGAATACAGCCAGTATCCATTTAATACTGTCTTACATTTGCCACTTTTAGCAGCCAGAATAATGTGTTCATTGCCAAATTCTCTCTCTGTCATCAGCAAGCCACAGCACCACCAGGAAACAGTTGGACAGGTGGAAGTTTTTAACACTTCAACCTTGGGTGAAGATTTTGGCTGTCAACATACAGGAACAGGACCCCCATGATATTCAGCTGTTGACCTCCAATCTAGTTGTGTTGTATAGTATCTGACATGGTGTGTGATGTGAATTTTTTTTTTTTTTTTTTTTTTTTTTAATTGGCCACCTTGCCAAGAAGCTCTTGGATTCTTGGTAAAATTTTTGTTTTTTGTTTGGGTTTTTTTTTGTGTTTTGTTTTTTTGTACCGACAGTTTTTATCTCTTCACTTTTAAATATTCACATCCACATAAGAAAAACACTTATGCTTTACGTTCTTTAACCCCCATATTCCTGCTAGATTTTAGGAATGTTTTCATAAACTAGCAGTGTTTGGGCACTTTGTCACATCTTTGATTTAGTCAGTTCTTTAGACAGTGATGTCAGATGTTATAGTTTAGGGGGGGAAAGGATATATTTATTTTCATTGAACTCTGAAGAAGTTAAGCATACTTAATCTATTGAGTCACGCATAAACTGCATAAAACAAGGTACATTTTACATAGGAAATGTTTCAGATGTACAAGAAAGGGGTGTTTAAAATGAATAGTGAGGACAACATTGTAGGAGGCAGAGAGACAGTTTGCTAGAGAGCAAGGGTGACAAAAGCATGAGACTGGATTTCTGTTCCTTGTCATCTCTTTCTGCATAACCTCATCTAAAAGCCATCAAACTACTAGCAGTGAAAAACTTGTAGTGTCATTGCCAATACAAACCATTGTCAGAAATAATGGCTTAATATCTAACACAAGCCACGTCTGCAAATTGCTTTTTAAATCTGTTAAATAGTTCAATAACTGAGTCAGTGATGGGGAAGCAAAGTAAAATGGAAGTTCAGTAAGTCTTCCTGTGGTGGTGGTGGTGGTGGTTGTTGTTGTTGTTGTTATTATTCACAGCAGGAAAAGGTGGCCATCAAATGCCTGTCAGGCCACATAGACTCGCGTGGAACAGATGTAATATTTAATAGCAGTGGGTGTACTGATATTAGTCAAATCCCTTAATGAAACCAGTCACACTTGGGATTCCTGCAAACATTTAACAACGGAGAATAATAACTGCTGACCCCAGGCAGACACGCACAATCATTGTTACAGCAATGCTGTTTGCAGCTTTTCACATCTTCTTGGTAGCTGTTAGCCTCACGTTTTGCCAAGGTTAATGTAAAAGTACAGATGGCAAGTTGAGTCACCGTAACACCTGGACACATTGCACTGACACACGCGATCAAAACAAGCGCTGTTACAATAATACACACAGAAGCCCTCTCTTCTTAGAGCGAAGCTGCTGCTGCCTCGGGGACTCTGTTAGTAAACAAACATTTGAACTTCTACGATTATTGTCTCTGACACAGACTATGGGCAGGCCAACGGCATTTATATGGACCTGAACAAACAGCATGACGTTAACCCTTTATGCCTGGGGAAACCTGGCAATAATCTTATGGCTGACCGGGCAAACACTAAGGATTTGTGTAGGTAGTCTGATGTAATGTGAGTGTGTTTGTATTTATACAGAAAGAAAAAGAAAAACATGGATAATTGGTAACAGCCGTTCTTCCGTCTTCCTATAGAAATGTTTGTTTCAACACAGTAAGATGAATCCATACACTACTATATAGTCATTATGTGGGTACTTGCTTGTAGCAAAGGTTGTCCTTTGTTTTTTTTTTTTCTGTTTTTTTTTTCTTCAGTGGAAGGCACCATGTATTTTATGTCCTTGCTGCACTGCTTCTCATTTGCTGGTGCTTGAGTCAGTGTGAAAGCAATTTTCTGCTTTAATAAGAGAAAAACAAACCAGTAGCTAGATGATTTAGTTGCATGATTTTTGTGTTTGCAGCATGTCTATTCAGTTTTTCTGCATTTTGATTAAGGTTGGTTAAGCAATTAGTTTCAGTGCCCTATGGAGTACAAAGGCTAGAGTCATAAAGTGAGTGATGCTTCCACTCTGAAGCCACTGTAAGGAGCAGTATGCTGTTATAAAATAGCAGCTGCCCAAGTGTCCTAAGGTGGTGTGTGTGTGCAGAAAGTGACCCTGCCAAGTCATCCATGATTGTGTCAGATCTGTACATGTGTATGTGATCACAGGGATGGAAGCCTGTGCACTTCATGCTTATATGCGGGAAGAGTGTATCGTTGCATCTGATTCTAGGGTTACAGTGATGGCTGAGGGAGGATGTAATGCTGCAAACTGTCACTGTCTCCCAGCTGATAACCTCTGAAACCTCCCTCAGCTGGCATTTAAAGTCTGTTTGAATCATACATATTATGTCAGACAGGCAGATTGTCTGTGTTGCACAGATCTTCGGGGCTTTACTGCTATGTCAAAGACACAAAATGGAACCCAGCTGGACTTTAATAGTGCTAATTGTCCAGATCTGCTAACTTTTTCCCCCTCATATTTCCATCTTGACATGAAATGTTATTTTTCCTGACATCACGCAAATCCCATTTTAGTTTCATCACTGTGCTACAATCATACTCATTAGGCTTTTCTGTTTTTTTTTCTTTTTTTTTTCTTTAAAGCAAGGTATCAAAAATCTTGGCTTTTGGGAGCATCTGAGCTCCCACAAGATGCAATATGCTTCAAATCAACTTTTAGTTGTGTGATGTAGGGAAAACATTCTTTCATGTCATGCTAAAAGGTCACATTTTAAAAGTGTGCATTTGACACTGGTTCTTTTCAATTGGTATAAATATATTTAATATTTTTATTATTTTAAAAATAAATCTTGTTTGAGATCACATTAATTATTATAGTTATGCATTTTCTAATAAGGTTTTATTTTTATTTTGTCTTCAGTGTAGTGTCCAGAGTGGGTTTGCTTATTTCCCAGTAGTTTTTATCCCTGTGGTGTTATCCCTGGCTGTTGTTGTCACCCAGCCAGGCAGGCATGGACACCCAAGTTTGTGAATGTGATAACTCAAGAATGAGGCAACATAGGAGTCAATAGATGCTGCAGGTGTATCTACTAAAAATCTCAGATGAGATTGAATCTTAGTGACAACCTCAAGGTCAAGAACAAAGATCTCAAGTTTCTGCAATAACTCAAGAAGGAAGCCATCTAGGAATTGATACCAAAGGTCTCTGACAAGTTACAATCCCGGTGCCCTTGATCTCAAGGTCAGAGGTCAAATTTACACATATACACATCTTTAAAAAGATTTTTTAATTTATTTTTTTATTTTGTGTCCTCCCATCCCAAAGTAGTAGTAAGGGAAACACTCTGCACTCTCTTCCTTTGTTTGGAAATGCATAAAACTAAACAGGAAATACTGACATTACAGTTTCCTGCATGGAATGCGACAATTCGAATACGGGTGTAACGGTGCATTTTTGTCAATATAATATAAGACTCTTGCCTCAGTATGCCCTCTGACCCCAAAAGTTGCTGACTGAATAATGTGGAGTGGAAATTCTGTATCTTATATGATGTCTCACTGCCCATTTGGTCTTTTTTAGTCTATTTTACACTTTGTCTCTCCCCTTTTTTTTTTTTTTTTTTTTTTTTTTTTTTTGTTTGTTTGTTTCCAGGCAAAGACGAAAATAATCACAGAAAAGTGTTTAAACAGACATTATTAACACATTTACATTTACATGTATATGCATATTAGCCGCCTAGCTTAATCAATTCTGATGATTAAGGATCCTGGAATGTCCTTAATACGTTTTTTGCTCACTGCCGGCTTTAAATATATTATCTCCCCCTGCTGGTAATGCAGTTTCTGTATACAAAATGCAAAGTGTTAAGCGGACACGGTGGGCCGGCATGTCTTTTATACGCCTTGTCATGATATTGGGTTGGTACGGGGCAGTCGACTGACCACCATGCGCAGTTCACACTAAATCGTTTTCACTGTAGTACCAAAAACATATCGCACCACAATGACAAAACTGTTCTAACTTCTAAATTAAAGGTTGTTAATTTGTTGGAACACAGTGCTCATCAGTGTACAAGAAAGAGACAGGAAACCATGCTTGTGACTGTGCATGTACTTTGTCACATTACATGTACAGTAGGATCTGTGTGTGTCTGAGTGTATTGGTCATCCTTGTCAGTTTTACCACACTGAGTGGGCAAAGTAGCATAGTCTGTGTGAATGAGGAGTGTTGGTGAGTGGGCGGTCATACTGTACGTGTAACTTGCCAGTTTGTCTCAATGCTTCAGGACGATACTGTGATGCACAGTGGACAGAACAGGTGATTTTTGGAATGAAAATAAAACATATTACCAGAATATGATACATTAAAATGGAAGCCTTAAAGTAAAATATATCAGTATCTGGCATCTGTTTTATTTTCAGCAACAAATCATCAGTTTTTTATTGGAAAAAATATGCGGAGAAATTTTAATCATTTAACCAAAATGGTGTGACATACAGGGAAAGATGTGACTGCCGTGACCTTTGCAGCCACAGTGACAAACAGTGTTGTGTTACCAGCTCTTCATTCCAGCTTGTGTGTAATGTCGGACCTTTGTTCTGGGAAGTGAGTAACGCTTTTTCATGAGTGTGTGAGAAGTAATGTTAATAGCTCATAGCTGCAGCCACTGTCAAGTGCTTACCAACGGAGGTGATTGAGTTCTAAAATAAACAAGTATGTGCCTAGATGGATGCAATTTTAAGAATAAGAGTTGTGATTTGGTGGTGTGATGATGATGATGGTGTCTTTCTGCCTCCACCTCCTCTGAGACAAGGTGGTGTGGACATGAGGAGGGCTAGAACATCTGTGACCCATGTTTCCATCCATGGAGTCGGTGTGGAGACAGTGAATGACTACATGTACTTTGGTGCTCATGTTGATTAAAAAAATTGGACATACTAAAAACACAGAAACCCTCTGCGAATAGGCCCAACATAATTTCTATTTCTGAAGCTGCTAAAGTCCTTTAAAATATGCCAGACAATGTCTGTGCCATCCTCTATGCTTCAGTGTCCTGGAACATTAGTTTTGTGGTCGCCAATAGACTCAACAAACTGATCTGTGGTTGATTTATGTTGTTGAGTGTTGATTGGTTGATAAGTAGGACAGACAGTGGCTGCAGTGGACATTTTTCACAGTTTTTACCACTCTTACATAGGGGTGGGTTTTGATTATCGATTTATGGATAACGTAAAATCGATTCATTAAAATCCTGAATTGATTTTTAAATATAATTTTGCCCGAAACACCGGAGTCTCAGGTTAAACCTCACAAAATTTCAACAACCACCAAACAGCTAAAACAGTAAATGAGAGCAGGAACACGGATTCTGCACAAAGACGTAAACACAAAGCGCAGACCCGCCGACGGATCAGAATCAGTGAGATGTGGCTTTCTCACCCGACGGCACGGACACGGTCGGGGCTGAAAGCCGACAGCTCACTGATTCTGATCCGTTGGCAGGTTTGTGTTTACGCCCTTTTTGTGCCAGATTCAGAAGCTGCAGGTTTTTATCTCTCTCCAAACAACATTGACTGAACCAGCAGCAAAAAAAGATCCAAACTCTTAGTTTAGTTCTTTTGCTTCCACCACGCAAGGAAAGTCGCCTTCATGTTTTTCTGCGTTTTATCTCGCAAGTGGCAGCTTTCTTTTTATCGATATAAAAATATGGAAATGTACTGATACGTGATCAGAATTATAATATTTCTGACATTTTCACGAACCTTATACGGACCAGTTAACTTCTTTTTAATCACTTCAGATGAGTTTATAGACTGAAGAATGAATATTTACCTAAATGTCATCTCTAAATGTTGAGACATGTCAAAAACTTTATTTTAAGAGTATTATATTCTGTGTTTGAATGCACAAGATATTTTCATATACTCAATGTATTTTTTTTTTTTAATGTTCGTCTTTTTCTTTTTACTGATTCTTGACAGTTTCCCAATCAGACTTTAAACATATTTGTTACACTCACAGTTTTAATGTATTAAACTCAAAAGCCAACAGAAAACCATATTATAAACTTATTTTATTTCAAACTTTAAAACTTAACACATGCATGCTGTCAGTGTTCTGTACTTGACAATAGCGAGCAGAAGCTAGGCTGTATCACAGTTAAGGGGGAGGCGTGTGGAGGCTCTGCTTCCTGTGCAATGCTCAACCATAACCAGCACAACCTAACACCATGGCAGGACTTGACATGAAATGTGTGAAAAATGCATTTAGAGTCGTTTGAAATGTTAAAATTAATGCAAGATAATATCACAGAACTGTCACCTTCCTCTTACACTTTTTCACTTCTGCTGTGACCTTGCACTAGTTGGAGTGATGCAGGGAAGAAAAAGAAAGGCATCTTTTTCTACTAAAGTAGCAGTAACATACTGAATTGAGTTCCACTCATTTATTGGACAACGCCAGGATGGTTTGCTACCAGTTCAAAATTAGCAGAAATTGGGAGATTTAACACAGAAATGACCCTAAGCATAGAAGTAAATCTACTCTAGTGTATCTCTCAGCCATACACTCTGAATAAAAAATGAATGCAGCCTCCAGATATGAACAGTTAAACTAGCTCAAAGTTCTTTTAATGACACATCTGGTTGTGGAAAGGAGTAGAAGTCTATGAGAAAATGACCCTTCTTTTCTTTTTCTAAAACCTCCATATAACAATTTCCTTATTAGTCTCAATGACTAATTTTGGGTCTTGTTTGTGACATGGTGACAATACTGGACAGTTAAGTTGAGACTTCATAACCAGACTTCACAAATCGATACGCAGGGCTTGCAAAATTTCAAAATCCCTGGTAGCCCTTCGGGCGGGCACTCTTCAGTTTTTGTTAGCCCAAAATAAATTTAAGTAGCCTGAATAAAAAAAGAGAACATTTTTTTTGATTGATGTTTTGTTTCCTTTACAATATTATACATTTAAGTATATTATACATCAAAGTACAATATTGTAAAGGAAACAAAGCATCAATCAAAAAATTGTTAAAATCAAATTACAACAGTTGTATAAAAATTGCAACCATCAACTCAAATACTTGGTTCAAATTGAACAGAAATTTCTTTTTTTTTTTTCTTTTTTCTTTTTTTTCCTGCCTGTCCCATTTGGTTCTTTAGCCATCAGAATTGTTGTCTGAAGACCAACAAGGATACCCAATGGATTTACTTTGCCAAATGGATCATCGTGGCATTGCCGTATTGGTCCATTTGGTCGATCTTTGTTTTTATTATTTATTATATTTTATTTTCAGATGTTATAGACGGGACAGACATGAGTGAGGGATAGGAAAGGGAGAAAGAAAGAGGAAGGAAAGGAAAAACAGAAGGGGAGAGGGACAGTGAGAAAGGGAGGGAGAAAAAAAAATAAAAATCTCCTGGATCACCTGTTGAGAGAATAGAAAACAAGCAAAAAAAACAATAAAAAACAAAACAAAGCAACATACTAAACACAACACCATCGCATTAATCTAGCTAAGTGTAAACAGCAGTAAATACTAAATATTCAATGTTGTTGTGCAGCACGCAGGACAGATGTGCTTCGAAGTAGCAGCCAAGAAAGGTGTAATTTGGGTCTACGAGCAGTGAACACCTGTGTGCATACCTGTGTGGATCAGCGCGCTTGTATTCCAAAGGTTTCTCCATGTAACGATCTGCTAGGGAGTGTGGGGGGGCCACAGCCCCGTCCTCCAGGATGTGAAGCAGGTATGGAGGAGATCAAAACTCCAGACATCCAGAGGCCCCCAGAACACAAGAGACCAAGGAAGACCAACAGAGGGGCAGCCGCGCCACTGTTCCAGTAAGAGCTGAGGAGAGTCCCAGATGAGGGTTCACTCAGCAGCCGCGGAGCAGAAGCCAGGGGGAGTTGCAGTGACGCGCCCATGAGCTCCGCCGGCCGCCAGCTGTGCCTGAGTGACCGAGCCCCAGGCCGAGAGGCCGGGGGCACCCCACCTCCGAAGGGGCCCGAGCGAGCCCCAGGCTCCAGGCCCCGATAAGCGGCCGCCAAGGAGTGAGCCGGTGTGTACCTGGACGCCCACCCCCAGACACAAAGAACCACCAACGCACCGACACCTGAGGGAGTCCGCCACCGGCAGGGGAAGTGGTGGTGGGTGGAGATAGGCCTCCAAACCTTGGAGGGCCTGAGGTGTCCCCAGAGAGGTGGCGTCTGATACCCAACCTGACATATAGACACAGACATACAGGCACACACAGACACAAACATCCATTCCCCCCCTCATGCTCTCATATGCACTCACTCCACACTCAACCAACGTGGAGACAGACATAAAGAGACGCTGTACACACGATCACACTCCCCAAGCGTACTCTACAAACCGGGTCTAGGTACCCTTGCCCCTGGAGGGGGGAACTGCACCCAGACCCAGGTGGTGAACAGAAATTTCTATGAATTTGTAAGAACTGTGTAGAACATGAATCAGTCTGTGTCAGATCCTGAATCTGAAATTTCCACTGAAGTCACGGGTCAGAGGTAAGTGGAACCAGGATCTAGGCCATTTGCTTTTTGAAGTTTGGCAAAATTTAGCCGTCTTTGCAATGTTAGTTCAGTCATTTCAACATAGTACGCTGTTCTAAACAGCTTTTTCAGGAGTTCTTGTTGTGCTTTGTTTATTCTTAGTATGTTTTTTGCAATTGGTGTTTGTTCTGGGAAAGATATTGCAGACTGAGCAACAATGCATTTCTTGCATTTCTCATGGGTTCTGATGGGGTCTTTATTAAAATTACTGGTCCCAGTAACAAAGGCGCTTGTCGACTCGGATATCGAGGGAAACTCACAACACACCCGGCAGAACATTGTTATTTAGCTCTTCATATTCCAGCCACAGAAATTCTTTTGTCCATCAAACCAAAAAAGCTGCACTTTCTTTTTGCCTCATAGTCTGATTTGTCATAACTTTTCTGTTTTGTGATAGGCTTTTTTTTTGGCTGTCCCTTCTTCACCCTGACCTTTATTATTTCGCCTCTGCAGAACTAAAATACCAGCATAAATCCATCTGTCTTTACACATGCTATACACAGTTTGCGCGATCACAAAGTGAAAGTGAAAGCAAAAAACAAGCGCAAATTCAGCCGCGATTTCAATATGTCACATATTGACAGTGACTCATAGTTGCCAATGGCATAATTACCCAGCTACATTGGCGAAAGAATGCAAAAGCATGGACATATATTTTCCTTCCTATGATAGCCCGACGGGCAGGGCTGAGTTAGATTTTGGTAACCCCGGGAGGTCGGGCTAGCGATTTTGTGAGCCCTGATACGTGAAGTCATGGTATACAGTCTATGCTACAAACAAAAACGATTCTCCCTTTGGAGAGGCCCAGTCAGGACCTCAGGCTAGGGTTTCATTTCAGGTTGTGTTGGATTCGTAGTGGCATTGAACACAAGTGCTTCACTTTTACTATATTCAGTTGAACTGGCTGTCTCGAGAGCAGCATGTGATCTGTGAAATAAGCCATGATAATAAATATTTGTTTTAGTTTTTCTTTGTTTTGTTTTTTTAAACCATGTTATGAAGGAATTGTGTGTTCTGGTAATGTTTTGTGGAAACCTTGGGCAACTGTGCTTAGTAGTCACTAGGGCTGTGCGATATGACCAAAATCTCATATCCCGATATGACATCTATCGTCCGATAATGATATAAATCACAAGCTCGACTTGCGTGAAGTGTTTCCAGCTGGGCGTCGTGTAGCTGGAGTCGAGTGTTTTAACCAATGCACAAAACGATACATTTTTAGACATAAGTTGTAACGGCCGCCGTTTTCTTTGTGAGTATTTATTACACGGCGTGCTGCGGGAAAACGCCTGTTCTAACGTTTGAGTCTAAGGTTTTTGTTTGTTTTTTTTAGCACCTGACGACTCTTTTTTTTTTTTTGCTTCTCATCTTTAAGCACTCTGCGTCTTTCACGTGATTCAGTTTATTTTGAAAAGTCTCAACAGGATCTTGAGCTTTAATGTGAAAGGTTTATGTGGAACAAGCGGACGCACGGTGGTTTTACCGTCGTTGTTGCTAATGACAACTTATAAAAACAAACGCTTGTCTGTCTGTAGTGTGGTTATATTAAATATATGAGAAAGAGAACTTTTTAAGAAATTAATATAGTCACTACAGTGACCATCAAAACAATGAAAAAATATTACCGTAAACAGTTTATTTTGCGACACCACGAAACAAACGATTGCGTAAAATGAAACGATAGACGTTTTTATATCGTCATCCGATATATATCGTTATATCGAACAACCCTAGTAGTCACGTTAGTGTAAATCATTACCACGGGAGTCAAACATCTGAGTGGGAAGAGTGATCCATAGCGCTGATGTTTTACAGGAAAGAGTCTCCTTGGAGCGGTCTTTTCTCCGGTGTCTCCTCAGCTTTCCCTACAATCTCTACTCGACTGCAGTTTTCTCTTCCTCCTTTCTAATTCCTTATTGTCAGGCAGCGTTTTTCCCTATTCTGTCCTGTTCCCCAGAAGGTGTATGTGTTTGTGTGTGTGTGTTGCTTTCTAATCACTGCAGGCCTGCTCCTGCTGGGGCCACTCAGTCTGTTCATAGAGCCGACAGCCACTTGCTGCATTTGCGCCAGATTTCATTTGGAACTCTGGACCACGCTCGCTTTGTTTTCCCTGTCAGTTAGAAAAAGCATCCGTCAGAGTGGTGTGGAAGCTCCCAGAGGGAGACAATTTATTCCTCTGTGGCTGGAAAATACAAAACTAGAGGTATCAGGGCCTTTTATATGTGATGACTAGGGACGAACCTGTATATTGTGTTGGTGTAGATGCCGTTCGCTTTTTTTTAAACTTTTTTTTTTTCTCTCTATAGTTAAACTAGAAGAAGATTGGTTGGACACTAGGGAAGACATTAAGAAAATGCATAAAAGATTGTCTGAATTATTTAGCAGTTTATTTCAGTTACCATCATAATTGTATAAATGGAAAATGAATAAGCCGAAGATTGATATTGACCAGCTCCTATCAGCTACTCTGTTATCTGCGTAGGCACCGAGCAGATAACTTAAATACAACTACTGTTACTATGTCTGCGTTTATACCATAGATGATGTTACCTTGTAACCTCTGAAGATTTCTGATTGGTCTTCTCTCTGGGTTTATATTTGAAGGAATACTGTTGTAGTAAGCCAGTGAATGTCTCTTTTTTTAGTTTCTAACTAAGACAGAGCTGTGACTTCAGGCTCTATCTATCATTTATCCTTACACCCTAAGACCTGCTCTCTGTTTGGACGAAGCCAATGCAGTATTTATTAATAGAAATGTTAAGGTGTCTTTCTTTGGCTGCATCAGCAAAAAGCAAGGCCATTAGGTGTGCCACTGAGAGTGTGCACAGAGTATTGTAGTAGAGTGCCTGTGCAGGTATAGTCTGTTAAGTTGCATGTATTGTGAAGACTTAATCTTCTGGTGTCATTATATTATACTTTTAACTGCTGCGTGGGCTTTCCAAACAACTGCCCAGGTTTAGTATTGATCACCTCCTCCCTGTCGTTCTGCCCAGTTATGTTTTTGTGACGACTTAATGTTTTCTGCTCACCTATGCAGAACTAAATATTGAACTGTTCTGTACAGCCTGCCTGTGCCCATGTGTCATTACGAGTGCAGTGATGCAGACAGCCCTGATATCAACTGAGTACTTGAGCAAGGATACAAAAAAAAAAAACCCAAAACAGGGCAGGCTGGCAGGCTGTACATAGTGAATAGATGTTAAGATCATATTGGAGTCACTTGTCTTCAAAGGCAAGTCAGAAGTATTTGAACCTTCCAGAAAAGCAAGGACACAAGTCATTTCAATGTGTCTGTGCTTTGAAGTGGGTGTGGGTTAGCAGTTTTCCAGCCTGTAGTTCTCCTGCTTGGTCAGGTCTCTTCGGACATTAACGCATCAAATACCAAGTGTTGTGATGTAAAGCAAAGCTGGCACAAAATAGAGGTATTTCCTCACATCACACTGAGCTCTCCAGGCCTGAACTTGATTTGATTTATTTGTCTTTGGTTTCTAGAGGGAGAGCCGGGTTGGACTGAGAACAATAAAAATCTACCGGTAGTTTCATATTTCTACTGCAGTGTTCTTCACTGTGCTCCTGGTTCACTGCAGCATGTTCTCTCCCTGCAGTGCTAACAAATGCTTCATTACAGGTTCACAGGCCCAAGTTAGCTGCGCAGTCCCTTCGCCAACTAGCCTCACAGTATTGCGCTCATTCTTCTCATATTCACAGATGGTCTGAAAACCTGACTTGTGTTTGTAGTGAATAGTATCTCTGTGGGAGCTTTTGTAGCACTATGCTTTCATATTGGGGATAGACTACAAGTCAGCACAAAGGAACGGAAATGTTGAGCTGAGACATACAAAGTGCTGATTCATCTTCATGCTGTAAGTGATAAAAGCAGCCTGGCACTATATGTCTCATGCTGTACAATAGCAGGTAGTGGCAGGTACATAATTGACTTCAGATAATCCACAGCTAATTTATGTTCAGTTACAGCAGTGAAAGCATAATGATCAATCTTATTTTTGCTTTTTGTTGTTTTATTGTTACCTGTGTTTGACCAAAGTGTTTGCGTTGGCCAATGCCAGTGAAAAACAGTAATTGACTTTTGCTGGAAATAAAAACGAACACCATATATAGTATCAAAACTGAGATTTGATAGAATTCAAGTCTTAAAGATTATAACTTGAGTGTAGAACGCCCTATATTAGACAGTTGCCTCTAAACTGTAATCTATTGAGGCCCAGTCACAGCAGCTGATGATGGACATGGCTTAAAATTTAACCATAATATGTGGGAAATGTCTGCGTGGACAACATCTGCAGCTGTCCTAGAATTTAATGACTCCTGACAGGAGGGCTCTCAGTTGCTCTTTTAGCTTCTTTTAACTGGGGGGAGGAGGATTTGTATCAGAAGTTTGCTGTATAAATAGGCTATTTATGCAAATTGCCTTAGCTATTTTTCCCCCCTCCCAGTTGGCAGGCAGTGACCTGCACTGTTTCTGTAATCAAGGGCCCTCCACAGCTTAACCGAGAGGAGGCCATTTATTAAATCATAAACTGTCTCTCTGATGATGAGGGTAAAGATGATGCACTAGCATGGATTCACATCTTTAATATGGGTTTGACTTTCATCCTTTGATGCATGTCGTTGAAGAAGAAGAGGAAATTCCATCTGAATCCTCTTTGTAGCCTGCCGGAGAACAAGGTTAGGTTAGTTTTTCTCTCTCTCTCTGCCTGACTGATCTCCCATGTAGGATATCCCCGGCAGTTCTCGTCTGTTAGCCTGTCTCCCTCTTCCGCAGCCATCTGCTCGGTTCTGTATATATGTGTGTGTGTGTGTGTGTGTGTGTGTGTGTGTGTGTGTGTGTTTTCTGCAGCTGTCAACATACTAGACAGGACTATACTGTGCTTTCCAGGCCAGCAATGCCTGCCTGCTTGCCTTGCTCACGTAAGCCCCGTCTCAAGAGGGAGTTCACTTAGGCTGGGTGTAGGTGGATTTATGGATGGAAAGCATGAAGAACTGCCTTTTGTGACTCAATTTTGCATTTTGTTTGGAAAAGACCGGTGTATGAGGCCAGCTTAAGAGAGGCTATGTAGATGGATGTCTGTCACAAGAGGCACCATCTCTCATTTCAGTCTCAAGTCTCTAACCACAACCTCTCTCCATATTTTAGCATTAGCAGATTTTTGTAACCAGTGCTAAAATAAATATTTACCAGTTAAAATACATTTAACTCTTAATTGTTCTAAGCAGAAGAGGATGGATGATTGGAATACTTCATTTCTCTGGAAGTCATTTTGTTGGCCTCTTTTACATCATGTTTGGGCTGAACATAACATGGAAGCTTCTACGTCAAGTCTGAGCACTTAAGCACTGAGCAATAATAAAATTATTATCAAATCTGTCAATCCGTCAGTTTTCAGCAAAACACAGATTATGGCGGTAGTTCTGGTTCTACCCAGAGTGGTAGGAGGGACTCAAACGAGTAATCCACAACTTGTCAAAATAAAATAATTTTTAAACTGCATTGTTGTGTTATCTTAGTAAGGCCTCATAAATAACTACACATAAAAATGTGTAATTTATTTAGATTTTGTGTGTCTGAAGCAGAAAAATATTGGCTAATATCATCAAATATTGGTATCAGTGATAAAAACCCTGGTTTGGTCAGCCTGTATTTGAAACTAGCTGTGGGACTCAGTATAGTCAGTATAGGCCCCAAAATTATTGTAATACATCACAGTATTTGTTTAAAAAATAAATAATTAGTACTTTTGCCTTTTTTATGTATTTATTTGCTACAGTGTCTGTTTGTGTGCATTACCATTATCTTTCAACTGTAATATATGAATTCAGTTAATTACCTCTGTGATTAGCTTCCCATGCTGTTTGCTATTTGCCACTGAGAGTTTCTTCTTCACCATGGGTTGCTTAATTTAATTTGATCGCCATCAGGGGTTATGAAATATTTCTTCATAATTTTATTTTGGGTTTTGTCAAAACGACAGGGAAATTTGTTTAAAAGGAAACATCCATACTGTCGCTGCAATGTATTTAATAAATATTGCACAAGGAAACCATAAGACATATTCCCGTATCAATAGTCTGTCCCACCACTGTTGTAAACATGTATTTGGAAAACACATAACTATCGATGCTTCAGGCAGTGTTGAGATCACCTGAAACACTGCATCAGAAAAGCAAGGGGCTGCGTTGGTGTGGGTGTGTTGCTGCTTGCTACAGGGCACCACTGAAAAGATCAAATACAAACTAGGAAGTCTGTTTTGTTTGTTCATAATGCACATTGATTCCTTTGTTTCAAATGTACTTGGCATGAGCAGGAATTTTATCAGGAGCGTATTAGAGTTTGAAGGTTGTAGAGAGGACTTGACAGCAATCGTAGTAAATACTTCCAGACTTCGTCATACCCACAGTTTCTTTGCTTGTCTAATCTCGCATGTTACAACAAGAGCCATCTGGGAAATGGGACAGTTTTTCTGCAATATCACCTCCTTTTTTTTCTCCTTTAACACTCTTTCCTTGTCTGTAGTTTTAATCTGCAAAGTGCACCTTGGCCCATTAGTGCAGCAAATCCGAGCCCTCTAACTTGAGCCTGGATGAGTCTGTAGTGTACCGCATTGCTGCAGTCAGCAGCAGCATCCTCTCCAACTGCAGCTCTCTACAGGCATCTCTGAGAGACTGGTGCATTGCTCTACAATCTGCTACAGTCGCACAGTAAAAGTATTTTCTTAATGGGTTTAATATATAATAACCAACTACATAAAACTACAAGTCAAACCTCTGTTCCTTATTTCTGCTCCCATGTTTATTGAACAAAGCAAAGCATAGTAATTTCTGTTCCACTCTTCTATCACATCACTTCACAAATGTTTGTTTTGTGACGTAATGGAGCTTGCAATTGCTTTACATTAAAATTTGGAGGCTTAACCAGACAGTGGTATCCTGATCTAAACTAGAATAGCTACCAACTGTCTGAATAACTGTTACACAGCAGGTATGCATGAGTTCTGTGCTATTGTTATGATTGTTACTTTAATTGTGTCTGAGTGGATCAGATCACTGATGTCTTCAGCATGCATTATATCCTGTCCTCGGTGTTAAAGATTTGATTACTGCTGTAATTTCCTGTCTTCTCATATTGTAATTGACAATGATAACTGTGTTGCGATGTAGCATTTGTCATAGATTTAAAAAATCTGAAATGCTGCATTAAGTGTGATGCTTGCTTTAAAGGTTAACTGAATTACGAATGTTTTGCTCTTGTCTTAATGGGCATTTGCTATTTGTGCTTGTATACAGGTCAGACTCCTAGAATGGAGCGTTGCTTTCATTAATTTTTGATTGGGTTTGACTGGATTCATTGTTACAGTAAGAGTTATGGCCAGTAAGATATGAGTGCTTTGACGATGATGATGTTCCTACATGGAGCTATTGTTCTTTCCCTTTCTAACCATTAAAACAATCTGATTTCTGTTTATTATTTCATATAAACTCCAAACTACTCTCAAAGAATTCTGAGAATCACATAAGCTGTTTGCTGTAAAGGTTAGAGTGGAAAAACTGAAAAACTCTTACTTCTCCACTTAGTGCAACATATAATGTACAATAATATATTCTTAAATAATGTTTTTGTCCTAAGCTTGTCAAATATTGCAAAATATAAGACTGCAATAGCATCGGAGTGGCTTTTTACAAATGCTCTTTACCTTCAACCTTGCTGGAAAACTTAAATGTTGATAATCATCTTACATGCAACATGTATTTATTGGCTGTCAATCCGAGTCAATGGGGTTGTGTGCAAAACAATGTGTCCTCTGATCCACATCAGTGAGAGATGATGATCCCCAAGGACTTTGCTGTGCTGTTTAGTAAATCTACTGTCATGCGTTTTGCCCATCAGGGTCATGCCATCATCATCATCATCCGATAGCTGGAATGACCTGTGATCCACTGTGTCATGATCGAAATGAATGGGCAGGGAGCGTTAAACGCGTCCTTGTGAACATGGGACATGTATTCGCTGCCTGGGAAATTGATGGGAGGAGAAAGTCACCTTCACGTTAACATTACGATGTCCGTTACGAGCCATGAGTCACGTGAGTGCAGCCACTGGTGAAATAGGGTAACGTGAGGTTCTCCGCTCACAGCTCTGTCAGGGTGACATAGATGCTTCCTCCTCTATACCCCTCTTATGTCCACAGAAAACTGGGTTAACATCAGTGCCGCTCCTCTTCATCACAGACTATGATGTCAATGTGAAATACTTTCTTGTTTTTAACTTACGGTAATGGCTGTTAATTTCAATGTGTGTGTATACATAACAACCCACCCAGGCTTTGCCCAGCTCGCTTGTTACAGACCTCTTTACAGCAATAGCCTGCTTTTCCAACAGACATGTGAATTATTCATAGAATCAAGTTGCTCTAAGCAGTGAATCAGCTGTGGTTTGCTGTAGGGAACACTGAAATGTACAGTACGAAGCAGGTTGATGAACTAAGGAGTTAGTGTGTGTGCATTTCGTTTTCTCGGCCTTAGTTTTTACTGTATTTTATCAAAGGACTAGGAGCATTTAATTATCCTGCTGTATGAACTGGTCATTTCCTGATTGCTCAAGATCTCTGTTAGGATATTCACTTTGTATCACTGAGCTGGAGGAAAATAAAGAGGTTAAATTGGTCTGGTGGTTTATTCATTCAGCTCATGTCTACAGAATGAGGACGTGACTCCATCTAGTGGTGTAGTTGAGAACAAATCCTGTGAAAATTGGAGGTGTCAGGCTTACCCAGCTACTTTGGGCGATCGTGGCTCAAGAGTTGGGAGTTTGCCTTGTAATCGGAAGGTTGCCGGTTCAAGCCCCGGCTTGGACAGTCTCTGTCGTTGTGTCCTTGGGCAAGACACTTCACCCGTTGCCTACTGGTGGTGGTCAGAGGGTCCGGTGGCGCCAGTGTTCAGCAGCCTTGCCTCTGTCAGTGCGCCCCAGGGTGGCTGTGGCTACAATGTAGCTTGCCATCACCAATGTGTGAATGTGTGTGTGTGTGTGAATGGGTGGATGACTGGATATGTAAAGCGCTTTGGGGTCCTTAGGGACTAGTAAAGCGCTATATAAATACAGGCCATTTACTTTTGTTAAGATTCTTGTTTTACTTAATACAGGATGTTTTCTAGGTTTGGGTTCAAAGTGTAAGCAAAAGTGGCACATTTACTTGGCATGGGATAGTTGGGGCAAATCGGATCTGGAGAGGTGTTTATTCGTGACTACGTTTTACCTCCGATACACCAACCAGCTTCAGCGCTCAACTGACGTACTAATTGGATCATTCAAGGTCATTATCCAGTTATACGTGCTGCTGCTGTTCTGGGAGGGCTTGTGTGCCTTTGTTTAATTAACCTGTTTCCTCCTGATTCTTTCAGGGGTGTGTGGTTTCAGATAAAATCTATTTGACCTCATACAGTCTTTTAATGTGGGTGGTCAAACAAGTGTAATAGGCTTCTGTAGCTGGAAATGTGACATGTTGTGGATTATGTGTTTTATTTAGTGTACACAACCCAAGCATGCGGTTCTTATATTCAGCTATTCAGGGAAAAATAAAATGAACTGCAGTGTTGCAGTTACGGATGGTATTCTGTATAGTCCATCAGTTGTATGCCACAGCGCACATCATTTCCTTTTATCAATGTTGGCATGTTTCTCTGACACTGACAGGCAAAACAATCGCATCAAAATCACGGCAGTGATTCACATGGAACTCTTTTCTTTTCTGTTCTGTTTCTTAAATGTGTTCAGACACAGAGATAACAAAAGACTTGTACTGAGGCTGAAAAACTGTCTAGGCCATTTTTTTTTTTTCCATATAGATAATTGGTCTATAAGGGAGCTGATTAAGAATAAGGCCAGTTACTGGCATTACTATCGCTAAAAGAGTGCCAGTATTGTAGTTCATTTTCTGATTAGAAAACCTAAAGTTTTCTGAATTGTGTGCTTCAATTTAAACATGCAACGGATATCTGAAACATTTGAATTGCTGAGATGAAGTCTCAGTCTGATGTAATGGCTTTACAGTTAAATGAGGGTGGGATTTTATTTATTTATGTTTATTTGTTTTGTTTTTTTATTACTATTCTAATGTTGACAAAAAGCTTGTCAATAACCAGTGCACACGCTTGCTCTCTTTCAGAGGCACTGAGAAGTGATAGACCCTGTGGTCCCTGTGAAAGAACTCCACCCCCGGCAGGTTGGCCACATCCCCCTTCCCTCCTGCCTCCATGTATCCTGAATCTACCACAGACTCCCCCGCTCGCCTCTCCCTTCGACAGACTGGCTCACCGGGCATGATCTACAGGTAAGCTGATGGATGCGAACACAGACAGACAGATGCAAACACATTTTGTCACATGTAAGTTCATGTTTGTCAGTCAAATTAAGTGTATGAATTAGTATAGATATTAGACATGAAAGATTTACCTGTGGGCGTTTAATCATATTCCCTCAGACGGTATAAAAGACAAACTGTGACGTCACCTATTGGTTTGTAAAGCCTCAGGATGAGTGGTTTCACTCTTGCCATCTGGCTATTTTAAAATCAGGTGTGACGTAGGGGGCGGAGCTGAAAGTCAAGCTACTTGCTCATTTTCTTACAATTTGTTAATCGCAAGTTAGCTAAAGCTTGGGTAATTCTTCTTTCTGACACAAAGAATGAACAGTTTTACCAAAATGAACAGTGTTTCAGTTAGTATGAACCAAAATTAGTCACTTCTATAGGACTGGAAATCTTTTTGCAAACACAGATTTCGCCTATGGTGGTTATTAGAAAAAATGCAGGTTTAAGGCACTTGCGCTTTCTTTAAAATCTGTAGCCTGTGTTATTGTTACCGAGAAAGTAAGTACCGTATTTCCCGGACTATAAAGCGCACCTAAATATTAGCCGCACAAGCTAAAATCAGGGGAAAATCCTGTTTTGTACATACATTAGCCGCACCTGACCAAAAGCCGCAGGTGTTTCAATGTTGACTTATCATATGTAAGAGAATATGCACAAAGGGAATTGTCAGGAAAGAGATGGCTGTTTGGAGACATCACTTTTATTAATATTTTGAAAAACAAGTTATGGGTACATATTTGCACATGTAGTACATAACAATAACCTACAGCACACCAGAACAATAGATTCGGCCTACCTTTTAGGCTCAGGTGCAGTGACACAGCTTTAACAAGAAGAAAAGTCAGTCATTCACCACCATCTTTCTCTTCTTCCGCACTAAAACCACCAAAGTCCTCTTCTCCAGTGTCGGATACAAACAGGCTCATGATGGCTTCGTCATCCACTCTTCTTCTCTCCTTCGTTGTCACTTTCAAAACCAAAGAAATCCTCATTGTCAGAGTCGAACACCCTCAGAAGGGCCGTGGCGGTGTCCTCCTCTCCATCATGCAGCAGTCCAGCCCTTCAAAATCCGTTGGTGATCGTGGATGTTTTCACACTTTTCCACGCTGTCAGAATCCACCGGTGGAGTTGGGCATAACTTGCTTTTTGGGCATAACTTGCAAGTTTATCGCCGCTCATCATCCACGACTCCCGCTGAACGCGTAGCGCTACTTTGAAGTTTGTTTTTCGCGCTACTTCGTACGGCACTACGTTGCCTGGCGGACGGACATGTGACTAACATACCACTCTTGAACCCCGATCCTTCCGCCAGGCAACGTAGTGCCGTACAACAGCGGAACACACAAAACAAATCGTCTTACGATATGACAAAAATCACGGACAATCCATAGAAAAGCCGCACCTGACTAAAAGCCGCAGGGTTCAAAGCTTGTGCAAAAAGTAGCGGCTTATAGCCCGACATTTACGGTACACAAACTGTCCCCCATTTCACATGCATGTACACAGTTACCAGTATTTCCAGTTGTGGTCAGAAGTTTACATACACTCATCATGGACATGAATGAGCTTTAATGATTTCTTTGAACTGTTCTCTTCCGAAGGTGGAAGGAGTGTACAGCATACATTTTAAATTGACTTTAAAAGGCAAGAGTTAGGTGCATTTTGGATTTTAATTTAATCCACACAAGGTCAAAAGTATAACTACACCCCCACTAATGTTTGGTTATATGTCCCATAGGAGCCAAACACCTTTGGTAGCCTTCAGCAAGCTTCTAGCATATTTCTGGCTCGCTACGCTCAGCAAGCTCACATTAACCATCTGGAGTGACCTTCACAAAGCCCAGAGCTCAGTCCTATTGAAAATTTGTGGACTACAAATACTACTGCTGAGGTGGCTATAGTTCAGGTGGTAGAACAACTAATCAGAAGATTGGTGTTTCAATCCCTGTCTGCTCCAGTCTGCGTGCCAAAATATCCTTGGGCATGATAATAACTTATTAAGTTGCTCTCCGATGCATCCACAGATACCAAAAATTGTCCAGTCAAGGAGCAACTTGCTAAACAGTGGGGATGTATTCATGACCCTGTATGTGTACTTTTGACCCTGTGTGGATTAGAGAAAATCCAAAATATTTTCAGACTTGTGCACCCACTTCTTCTTCTTCTTCTTCTTCTTCTTTTTTCTTTTTAAGTCATTAAAGATGTAATGCTGAACAGTCTTTCCACCATGGTAAGAGAACAATTCAAAGAAATCACCAAAACCCCAAATTACCAAACATTCATGCCCAGCATGAGTGTATGTAAACCTTTTCTGACAACTGTATAATATGTGTGTGCATATATAACCTTTTACTGTTCTCTAAAAATGGCTTGTACACCTCTGCTAAAGTGAAATGGACACCTAATTTGTGCTATAGGGTGTACACACACACACACACACACACACACACACACACACACACACACACACACACACACACACACACAGAATTAATATATATCTGTATCTTTTATCTTTTTTATATTGAAGTGATTTTAATCTAAAAATCTACATACTGCTAATGGAGAGATGCCAAACTGTCTTTCATTGGTCTTGTAACAGTGTAACAATAAAGATCTATTCTATTCTACTCTAATGGACTAAGTTGTGTGTTATCATGTACTATGGAACTTCACCAGCAAGTGGCGCCAAATACTCAAGCATTTCATTTGTTCATTTTCGTTAATCAGTTCTCTGTGTGAATTTAACATTGCATTCATTATGAACTGATAGGATGCAGGAGCTGTAATATTCTGCGATCTGCACAGCACAGAAGTTAAAGAGCACTTTTTGGATTCATGTAATGGAACAGTGGAAGTGGATGAGAGGAAATCTTTACCTACCATTTTTGTCTTTACTGAGTTTAACTGTGGTCTCTAACTAGCGCAGCTGTGCCTTTGAGCTTTTCACCTGTACTAGCTCACGTCCACAGTTTCACAATCATCAATAAGAGTCACTGCATAAGTATTGCATTTGACTAAATTAATGGCTTAAAATGGAGCAACAACTTCAGCTGCATTATTAGTGTTGCTTTATTTCTGATGATAGATGTAAAGTAATGCCATGGTTACACTGATGAAATATTGATAGCACATCTATATATTTTTTACTAAACGGTGTTTATTTTTCATCAGTACTTGTTTAATATGAACTTGCACAACAAAACAAAATGTACATGGTTTTTCAGTGTTATGTAGTCATGTAGATTAAGCAAACACATTCATTATGCATTCCTGCATAATGCTTCCATATAGCTCCCAACAAACAATGATTTATGATTTTAAACCTGGTGAAGGGTTACTGTGTAATTACTACTTTGGCCAAATAACTAAATTGTAATATATACTAATCAAAAATGGTAAATGGCCTGTATTTGTATAGCGCTTTACTTAGTCCCTATGGACCCCAAAGCGCTTTCAGGCATCCACCCATTCACACACTGGTGATGGCAAGCTACATTGTAGCCACAGCTGCCCTGGGGCGCACTGACAGAGGTGCCACCGGGCCCTCTGACCACCACCGGTAGGCAACGGGTGAAGTGTCTTGCCCAAGGGCACAACGGCCGAGACTGTCGGAGCCAGGGTTCGAACCGGCAACCTTCTGATTACAAGACGAACTGCTAACTCTTGAGCCACGATCGCCCCGCAGTAAAAAATGCTTCTAGTTCAGTTGTTTCATAAAACTATATTGTGTGTGTTAGGGGGTTTTTTTGGTTTGTTTTTCTTCCCCTGGTACTTGTTGGGAACAGTTTATTTCAAGGCGTAAGTCATGTTGCCTGGACTCAAAAGAAAATAAAGCATTAAGTATTGTATGTGTACATAGCTACAGTATGAATTTGTTATGATTGTTTTATGTTTTGTCCTCGAACTCGCATTAATAACGTCATCTCAATTTGAGTGTTATACATTATCTGTATACATATCCTCATTGAGCCAACATATAGAACAAACAATGTATTGGGAAAGCTCCTTATAATGCAGTATTTACTTTTGTTCCCTCTCTGGCTAACACTCAACACCATCTTAGTGTCTGCATCTAACTCTTTGCCACTGCTAACACTACTTTCCTTTCCTGCTTTTATTAACTAAAGCTTTCCTTTTTCCTCCTTTCCCTTGCTATCTTCAGCGCTCGTTATGGGAGCCCCAAACGACAGCTGCAGTTCTACAGGTACCTTTGTGTGTCTGACATTATTTTATTCTCTTATGTGTGCAGTGTAAATGGGGTTTTTTTTCTTAGTTTACTATAATATTAACCTTGCTGCAGAGACTTGCTGTTCTGATATTTAAAACCATACATCCATCCTCTGCAGTAGATAACACTTATCATCTACTATTTAGCTGGCAGTGCACTATCCAGTTTAAACCTGATAGGGGTGGTGATGGATTTCTTTGCAAGGTTGCGCATAAAACCTTTGAATCGACAATACTGGTCTTTAGTCTTTTTTTTCTTTTCTTTTCCTTTCTTTTTTTTTTCTTCTCAGCAGTGACACCCACAGTCTCACTTCTCAAGCTTCAACATACAATTACAAAGTTTGTTTTACTGCCTTTTTTTTTTTTTTTACTTTGTGCACAACATAATTTTTCCATCCATACTCTTCAACCTCTTTTGGACCCTTAAGAGCTGAACATAATGCGCCTTAGTCTAAAAAACACATGCTATAGATGCAGAGATGATGGTATTTGGTACTCACTCCGACAGTAGTGAGGTTTTAGATGGTCAGTATTTAGGCTGCTTTACTGTAGGATCATATTTTATGGTCTCATATCAGGCCATATTCTGCTGATCCAGTTATAAAAACCCCTGACTATATGGATGTGCTTGTAATGAGCTCCCTATCGGATTTTTATCTTGGCGCCTTCTACATTTCTGTCCTTTTAAAGTGCAAATGGTCCCTCTAGCTGTTCCCCTGGCCTATGTGAGGGTATTGATTAAGCCCCCCATCTTCATTTGTCAATCACTCTGACAGCCAAACGGCCTTATGCTGGGAAAGAAAGTTTCATTCCTGTCAGTAATCTCAACATTGTAGCACACAAACTGCAGGACTAAGGACCATGATGGCTAGTACAACTTCTACAGTGGTACAGATGTGCTCTGCAACCTTTATTGTTGGAACCCAGAATACCCACATTCATAAGGTCACTGAATGGTTTAATGGAAATAATGTGACTTTCATAGTCACAGTTAAGATCTCAACCCAGTTGAATACCTATTTGAGATTTTGGAACAATATCTAAGTCTTCACTGTTGTCATCAAAACATCAAATTAATTAATTGTCACGTTTCTGTAGTCATATAATAACAATTCTGCTACACACAATTGATGCTGTTGATTAGTATAGCTGTTAAAAACTTCCTTGTATCCACTAGTGCATGACTGCTCTGTTTTAATGTGTCAAAATTTTCTTCATTTCAAGCACAAGCTCTACTTTGTGCATACTGTTTGCATCTACTATAAGACTTAGCCAGTCCAGAGCTGGACTATGATTATATACTGAACATGCTTTTTGTTAACGCAGCAAAACTGAAAAAGATCTGTCTTGTTTTAAAGCATTTGACAGTGTTTAGCGGACTGAGTTATTTCCTGGTAAAGGTAAAGATGGTTGACTGAAAGAGAAAATGTAAATGTTTAATTTAAGCATGCATTACAGACTTTCTAAGAATATGTGCTATTCAGATTTGTAACTGGAGTCATTATGCCAAAGTAGCTCAGCAGGTAGATGGGTTCATAGTGGCTTTTTCAGAAAAATGTGTGACTACACAGTACAGAAAGAATGCATCCAGAGGCATTTGCATATTTTTCCAGCATATTGATGTGGATCACTTGTGTTTGCCACAATTGTGTGTGTTAAAGTTGAACTTTAGACCTAAAATTTCATGTTCCCTTGTTCTTTGTAAGGCAGACACAGATATCATTGTTTAGTTCTGTGTTCAGGCGGTCATTATAGTCTAGCACCCTCTAATTTTGCCTTTGGACTCAGCACAAGGCTACTGAGATGTAGAGAGATGCTGCAAGGGTCCTTAACTGGTGTGGTTTTCATAAAGCCTTTGTTAGAGAGTACTTGAACATGCCCGGTGGTTTGTTCTTTTCTGTGCATACACATATAGTCTGTGTTTGCTTGACTGTGTGTGCGTGTGTGTGTGTTTATGTTTTGTGTGCGTGCAACACTCAGCCACTCATTACTGTCCAGCTCTTAGTATTCTTTCCTGTGGAACAACAATCAGAGGCTTTTAGTGCAAAAGCTTTGGTGAATAATTCAGGGCTGATATTATTTGCTGCGGTGAGCAGAAACAAGACGGGCCACTAAACGACATAAATGGATTTCTTCTATGAGATCTCACAGGGAGGGGAAGAGGAGAGGTGTTGGTTGCAGTGATAGACGAAGGTCCAAATGGTGAGGGGAGGGATGCACTCGCTTATTCACTAATTGGTTTAGACGTTTCCTAGTAAGACACTCCCAGTTTGGGTGGACCTGCTCCATCGCTGTCTGCAGTGTGTGTTTATAAGAGCAGACTGGCACTCCATAACCTCGCTCATGAGCCGACCTTCAAGAAATCGGGTGAGTTTGAGGAAAGATTTGCACTCATGATCACACGAGTGCGTGTGTGTTCTGTGTGTGTGTGAGGGGTTCGTGGACTGAAGAGTGTGTGGGTGTGTGGATGCATGCTGCCTAGCCTGAATTGTCTTCCTATATTTATGTCTTAGTAGTTTAAACCAGTAGTTTAAGGGAAGAGCCCGAGATATCATAATGGTGTCAACAATTTGACATTTAAAAAAAAAAAAAAACTATATCAAAATCTCACTTATTGTTGATTTTGAGTTTGTCGATGATTAGTTGGTTTTATTGAGTTTGTTGTATATGGTGTGAGATTATTGCTTAAAAAATTTTAATTTTAGAATGAGGGTTTGTTCTTTGCGCCAAAGTGTGTCCAGATGCAAGGAGGCTACTCTTCAAGTGTATTTGTCAGTGAAATGTGATTTTTTTTTTTTTTTTTTTTTTAAATTTTTTTTTTGGTGGGGGTAACAGAGAAAGTACAATGACTTAGACAGAATGTAGTTAAGGATACAGAAAAGATCCGTTTGTAGTGTTGTAGGTTTTATTTAGTGTTTATTTATTTGTCCTATTAAATGTCACTAAATTACTTTTTTTTTTTTTTGCCTTTTTTAAAAAAAAAATGTTTTTCAGCACCCATTTATTTACCACGTTGCTGTTTTGTGTATATCTAGTGTTGTTTCCTGCTTTCAGACCTATGTAGCAATAATGTTCATATAAAATTTCAGTCTGACAATGTGATACGTGGCTTTTACTGAGAAAAACTGCTTTGTGGTCATTGCTGACTGGTGCATTTGGCATTAAGTTACATTCTTGTAGTGATAGTGGACTTGATGCAGTGCTGCCCCCTGTTGATTAATTTCAGCATAATATTTTTCTTTAAGATCTGAATGATGCAGCAGTTGAATGGAGGATGAGGAAGGAGGACTGTGTATTTCCAAGGGGAGCAGAGTTGCCTTAAACTAATCTCAAGCACCTTCAATGAATCCCAGCTTTATATTAAGCATCTGTGGCATGTGTATATTCTGCAGTTGTTTCAAATTATTTTTTACATTTTATTCCAGTCCTGATCTCCTGCTTACACCTATTTTCAGTGATGTGCTCAACTTTATTGTGGGCTACTCAGAAAGCTTGGCTCTCCTTAATAGTCTTGCAAGAAGTTGGAGAAGGAATGTGCCCCCTCCTGTTGCTTGGTGCATGTTTAAATGCTTCCTCTTTTGCAGAGAGCATGTGCCCTCTTGCGTCCTGCTCCTTAATCACCAGCAAGTCACCTGAATGCTCCCTGTGTAACCCTGCCATTGTAAACCTGTCAGGGGAGGGTGGTGCTGGCTATGTTGTGCGACTCTGATTACAGGATGCATGGCCGTGTGCTGCCCCAAGCAGGAGTTCTGTTTTTTTTATGGGAGCAGGTGCTATTTAAGGAGGTGGCTGTCCCCTGTCGGCCCTTGCCAGCTTTGTCCGTGTCACTACTTTATTCTTCTCTGCACGAGTTGCCTCAGCATCAGAAGGAGGAGGCGAAGGAGGGAGGGGTGGCATGTTTGCGGGAGGGTACACCGGTGCCCCCCGGGGGGTTCCCGGCAAGCGCAAGTCCAGTTACTGTCCTCCTGAAAACCTGCAGATCACCAAACCGCCAGCGGCAGGCAGCGGTGTTCGGAAGAGCAGCAGCAGCGGCAGTGGCAAGATGCTGTCTATGTCATACAGCGAGAGCATCCGGAGCGGGATCAACCGCTACCACTCGGACCAAGGGCTGAATCAGCCACCGGTCAGGCCCACTGATCAGGCCGAGCTGCAGAGACTCCGGGAACAGAGGGTCGCCGCTCAGATTAAGAACATGGAAGACTTCCTGAAGATGAATGGCCTTGCCCTGGAGGAGTGTGTGTCCTATCAGACAGGCATGAAGTACAGGTAAGAGAGAAGCAGAGCTTGAGAGGGACTGAGATACTCACCAGACTGGGACAGTGGTGGGTGCTGAGAAGCTGCAGGTAAGAGCAGCTTTGCAGCTGGAATAGACAGATCAGGTGTGTGTCAGTGTGTGTGTGTGTGTGTGTGTGAACTTATAGCTGCTAGTGCTTCTGTCGAAGTTTTTTAAGTAGACAAATGAATTTCTGTCACCACAAACGTATATGTCTTTAGAAAGTGTTTATCTGCCGCTTCTTTGTTAGTAGCAGCACAGTGTTGCTGTGTCCTCTGGTCAGGCTGCATTCATGCAAAGGTACTGGGGCTCAGGTTTTATTTTAATAATCTAGGTCGGTGGCATATTTGCCCAACTGCATGGGAAGGACAGACTGCTCCGTAAGGAGTTACCTGCCCCCTTAAAATCTCACTCAGACTTCCTTTTCCTTTCCCTTGATCACATATATTTTGCCTTCTTCTTCTGTTAATCATTCCTGGTGACTGTGCAGAGAACTCTGCCTCACAAGCCAAACATGAATAAGTAACTACTTCAAGTGTGTTCAGAGTTACCTGGAGTTGCCAATTCTGCCCTTTTTAATATTTGATTTGACATTGTGTATTTGTTTTGGCTTGGGTAAAACGTATTAAATTGCAGGTTTAAATGTTTATAGAGTAATAATATTACCTTAGTCTGTTTCAGTGTGAAGTGACAACTGCCTTCTTGGCATGAGGACAATGCTGATTTCAAATTCAATTTAAAATTTCTATGATGTCCCTAATCTAAACAATTTAAACCTTCTGTGGTATATGAAAAATCCATCCTACATCACAAAAGCTTTAAATATTAATATATATGGTACCATGCAAAATATTATCAGATTATCAACAACACTGTATGCAGGCCTTGTAACACAAATGTTGATATTTGTCACTGTTGGTCCACAGACTGACAAAAGTAGAAGGCCATGACTTAAATTTTAGAAATATTTTTATTTTTTGTTTCTAAAGTGTAAGCTTACTTATTTAAGCACTTCTAAAAGCTGTAACAGGAAGACAAAAAAAAAGAAAAATTTGGACCATTCGCTCCTTTTGTTCGTGCCGTCTGCAGAGTGACAGAAAACTATTTTCTGGACTGTTGGGCTGACAGCAGCCGGTTTAGCGGCTGTTGTGTTGGCTAATATGGCCTGTTAAGCTGATGATGTTATTGTCGCGGACACGGATAGGTTTCATCACACTCAGGCACGGCTGCTGTTGTTTTTGACTCTGACCAGTGACTATGCCTGGCTGCTGTTACCGTGCCTGGGGTGAGCAGGTTTTACTGTCGTCTTCAGGTAGCGTTGTATGTCACCATATCTGGCATGTTACCTTGCCTGTAGTTACCCCCGTGTTGTGTAAAAGTCAGTCACTGATCCATGACAGGCTTAGCTGCAGCTTTGCGAGGATGCATGTAGACAGGGAGTTTAGTCATGCAGACGGCGTGTGCAAGTCTTTGAGTATCAGGATTAAAGAACATCGGTACTGATTGTAAGTTGTAGCATTACTATATGAGTTGTTGTTGTTTTTATTATTTATATTGTGTGCAGTCCAGAAGTCTTGAAATATATCTGTGGGATTTATTTATTTGTGCTGTTGTATTGAATCAATATGAATGGTTAAACAGGATCTCAGTAGACAGAGGAAATCCTGCCAGAATACTGTGTTTCTTGTACTGTGATCTCCTGCAATTCCTGTAATTAGGAGTGTAATTGGGTCAGCAAGTACACACAACCTCTGACTCAAACTCATCATTATTTCAGGTGTGTGGCCAATAAGGCAGGCCAGCATTGCAACTGCATCACAGTTAAACTGTTCTTACTCTTAACTTTCTGACATCTGTACACACGATCCCTCTTCACGCAGTCGAATGCTAATGAAGGGTGGATTGTTTTTCATCACAAGACAAGGGTGGGGTTGTTATTTTTCCCAGGTTTAAATTAATTTAACAAATATCTATGGTCTTAATCAATAGACTATTAATATGTTCAAATATCCTTACTAACAGTAATGAACTACTGTTCATCTTGATTATGGGGATTTCCTCAAAGTTGTCAATATTGTGCATTTCAACTTAAGGTAAAAGGTTACTCCATTTCCATTATGTTGCCCTTGAAACGTAATACTACCACTCAGCAGGCCCATTTGGACACCGGAAAACTTTCCCTAGCGTTCATGTCCTCGGACTGAGAGCCAGCCAGTGGGTAAAGGAGCCAGCTTGAGCTCAGTGAGGCGAGACAGGAAGCCTGTGTATACGGAGCTATATGGAGGTTCACTGGATGAGTATAGATTTCTGGAGTGACCTAATACTAATGGACATAGTATTGGCATCCACTGGGGGGTTCATACCTGAGAGTAACTGTTTCTTGATGTACAGTAAACCTTTCTGATTTGATATGGAGGATCGTTTTTTTTTTTCACCTTTTTTTGTTGTGAATTACAACAGTTTGATTGAATCGGTTGGATAAAAATGCTGTGCTACATGTTATTTTATTAATGCCACATTGAACACTTGTTGGCCACCAGAGGGCAGACTGACATCAAAGCTGATAAAAGTGTATCACTGACACAGTAAGGTCAAGACCGTATTAAAAAGTAGGCATAGGTAATGCAGGTAATGCTGTATCAGTCACTTCCCTCTGTATAGATTTGGCAGATTTAAAATTTCTTAGGTGAATGTTTGTCTGTAGTTTCTCTTAGGAAAACTGCTTATAAATGCCAAACTTCAGTCTCCCACTTATCTATTTTTTCTATCTACTACTGTGACCAGATAGACTAAAGCCACACTAAGTCAACCACTTCAGCATGCAATTCTAAAATGAAGGGGGGGGAATCCAGCTTCACTAATGAGCAGTTTAAGTGTTTGGTTTAAAGATGATTTCTATGCAACTCTTTTAATTTGAGCGTTGCAGAAGTTTTTTGAAAGGGGAAAAAAAACAAGAATTTTATTTTTGTGTATATCAAATTTCTCCCATCGTTGGAAAAAATTGAAAAGCAGATCTCGGTGTAGTCATTGCTGTCCACCTCAGTCATGTAAAAACACTCTTCTAGATGTTTTGTTAATAGCAACAGATACCCACTAGGTGGTGGAGATGTTCCACTTTCATAGTGAAGTTGAACAGTAGCACAGATGCCTCTCATTGCACTTGATGTTATAATTCAGTCACTGAGCACAGTGAGAGCATCACTCTTTGCACTCCTACACTGCTGAACATTATGTCCAGCTAATGTCTGTCTAAAAAAATGTTTAAGCATAGCTTGGTATTAAAACCAGAACAACAGATAACTAAAGCAATTTAAAAAGCCAGCCTATGATGAGGTATATCACAGTGCTGGCAGTAATGGTAATTTCTTTTCTTTTGCCTCAAAGCATTATAAACCATTTATTTTTGATATCCAAACATTTGTGTCTCATTCTTAACCCACACACTCACTTATTTTCCTCTCATGCGCATGCACAAACCTTTTTGGTGATGAAAAGGCAAATCTGCACAGAGGCAGTCTAAACGCTTATTTTTGTTCTCAATTTCAGGGCATTGCGGCATGTGTATCAGCCCGGGCATCTGTGACGTTTTTCTTCAAGCAATCCCCTACTCAAGTTCTAAATTTAGCAACAGGCTCGTATCCACAGCTGCAGCTGGAGGGAGATGAACAGGCTGAAGATTAACCTGTTCATCAACTGTTTTACCTCAAGCACGCTGCCTCACAGACTCAATTCTTTGATGAGGGTCATGCTACAGTCACAGGGATAGCAGCTGTTGTTTCGGTACTTGGAGTGATATGGATTTGGTTTCCAGTAGTGACCTCTCCAGTTCCTCTTTGAGCTATGCCCAGCTAGCCTAGTCTGACAGCTTGTCAAAATGTTCTAGTCAGAGATATAGCGTGGGCACAAGAAGTGAGAATGCCGGGGATTACACAATTGTCTTTTGCTTTGATTCATGTTATATTTTCATTTAATAGTCATTTATAGCAGCAAAACCCAGCTAAAGACCATAACTTGTGACATGTTAGTACATTATGTTTTTTTGAATATCTGGTATTGAAAGTTCTTCATTTAACAATACCATATTGCAACACAGTAAGGTCATCATATGGATTTTCAGCATTGCAGCTATCTAGTATGTAGGCTGTCGTAGATAATTACTCTTCTGTCTACTAATAACTGATTATCAGCTTTGTCAGTATAGATCCAACGCAGTAACCAGCTGGTATTCAAAGACTTTGAGTGATTTATGCCACAACATAATGAGCTACTTTTATAGAATTACGAGCAGAATAAAAAGTTACCTCTATCAATAAAGGGAACAGCTGTGACCCAGGATATTGACTGTGACCACGAATTGAAAGGTCAGTGGGTCGGTCCCCACATGTTCAGTCTGAATGTCAACACGTCCTCAAAATATTGAAGCCCCTGTTGTCATTTGTTTGCGGGTGTGTGGTGTGAGAATAGAAGGTAGTCTTGAGTGAATGTGGCTCGCTGTTTAAAGCACCGTAGAATAGCTCTGTATAAAAGCTGTCAGTTTGAACTTTGATGTTTGTCAAGAGCAGTCTTAAATTAAGTAAGTGCAAGCCTTATCATTACCCTGTTGGACAATATTACTTTTATATAGCCTCTCTAGTTATTCACTATTTGTTAGAACGTGTTTTGAATTGTTATTACAAGCAGGATTATTTTGACTGATTCCTTTCTAGTTGAGTACTCTCTCATTCCTAATAACACCGCCCCGTTACTGTTACTGTTCTGCAAGTTAAATGGTAGGAACCGCCTGACATCTGTGGCCCTCCTCCATCATACTTATCTGGAAACCTTGCAAATGTGTTGCTTTTAATATTTAGTGATTATGCTTCTCCGTTCACATTGTTCTTTCTCCGCTATTTTGTGTCCTAACTATCTCAGCAAAAGTGTTTTTGCATTTGTGTTAAAGCTGCCAGGGATTAGTAAAAACCAAGTAGTGACAAGAGATAGTCCTCATGGTTTTAGACACTTTAGGATGTAGTCATTTTGCATCCTTTTAAAAATTAAGAACAATATTTGGCACACAAATCCTAAACTGTTGAATTTCATATCTAAATAAAATGTTCTCATAGAACCACGACCATTTCTTCCTGGTAAATCTCTCACTCCAGGTCCATAGGCAGCTGGAATAATGATGGGTATAAGACTTAACATTTAGTGTTACACGCATATTTTTGTGTGCCTCTATGGTTTGGAAATGCTTAACCAAAAATGTTTTTCATTCAAAGGGTACCCTATCCTAGTAAAGACTGAAAGTTCACTGAAGCTTTTAGTACATTTCTGTGGTTTTGCGATTGCTGCAACTTTAATGCATGGGGACATTTTCTGTTACACACCTGACTGACTTTTCAGAAACGCAGCAAAACTGGGTGCTCATTTGCAGGTGTTGCGGTATTATAAAATGTAAATCTCAGCTTTGACAAAATTGTCAGCTTACTTTGTGTTTAATTAAACCTTCAGAGCACATTTCTTTGTGTTGCTTTATGCTAGGACACTTCCAGGCCTTTTCCACATATTTGTCATGGTTGTAGTAGCTAAAGGTATGTGACTATGCTTTGCTCTGTTGGTTTGTCTTTTGCTTTTTAGAACAGTTATTTAGTTTCTATATCCACTGCTGCCTTAGTCTACTTATTCAAGCCTATGGATTTGTAGTTTACCTCAGAATCTTGTAATTTTTCTTGTTTTCTGCTGATAATATTTAACATTTGTGTATATTGCGAGCTATCATGCACTATATTTTTAGTTTATTTTTATAGACTGAGCTCTCAGGCAGAGAAAGGTTTGGCCTGTCAGGATGCCAAGATTGGGGATTTACTAACAACTGTCTGATAATATTATACTGCTTTATGTTCTAGGGATACAGCCCATTCAGGGTCAGCAAATCAGCAGCCAAGAATAAAATACAAACCATCTGTTTCATAAGCTCAGTTTAACTCCTCAGCATTTGTGTGACAGGACCATCAAATGCTTAACTTTGAGTGGCATTTGCTCGAAAGCGATGGTCTTTGTTGGTCTTAAGATCTGTGGATTTTCAGAGATGTCACAGTGCTCGTAGATAACTTAAAATGGGTCTCCAGTCGCAGCCTGTTTTGCATTTTATATGTCAGTGGATTTTGTGATATAATTTCAATGCACGTGTTAAATACATAAAATTTGCCAGGCAATTTCATCAGTATAGCTGCCGTTTGGAAGCAGAATGCTAGGCTCGAGTAGTACATCCTTCCATTGAAATGTGTGCAGTAGTGAATATTTCTGCCTAGCAACACTTGGCTATGTGAAGATTTCCTTAGGTATGACAAATGCACACAGGCAAGCGGGAAGATTTCCCATTGAACAGACCAGATTATTCTGCTTCCTCATCTCATCCCCTCTCTTGCCTTCTCTTTCCTACCAGATAGTGTGTAAATCAGCTATGTTTGGTTTAAGCACACCTTGTTACTCAAATTATGGGTTTGAAAGCCTCACATGGCTGTGAAATCGGTACTTGGTTTGTTTATTCCACAATATGCTCCAGAAACGTGTTATTTTGTTTTCTAGACAAGTATACAACCCATTATACACATGAGCATTGTACATGAGATGCTAAAGTTACCATGTGCCATATTTAAAATATAATAACGTGTTTTCCTGCAGAGCATTTTTTTAAATTTTAAATTTGAGCCACTATGACTATATTACATAAGAACAGGGATTTCCTGTCCTCTATTTTTTGATCGTCTTCTGCTCCGTTAGACGTGTCAGCGGGGACAGCTGAAATGACAACTCCTCCTGAGCCCAGCTGTCTGCGGGGAATCTGCCATGTTCACTGGAGAATTAAAAACTGCAGCACTCGTTGCTCGCAGATGTGACCATCGCTCTGCTGTTTCCCCAGGAAATCCCAGAATCGCCAAAGAGCTAGACCTAATTTTCTACATTTCTTTGTATTTCTGTGATGGCTATTCCAAATCTCCAGTACATCTTTGTCACAGTTGAGTTCATTCAGACCATGAAACGGTAGAGAAAGAAAACAAAGTCTTGATGCTAATATAACACATAAAGAAATTGGAATACTGCTGTTTAATTACATCCTCATCATAGTGACTCAATTAGAAATGTTCAGACACAGCCTCGGGATGCATTAAGCTGTTAGAAAAGCATCTGTCGATCAACACTGTCAATCTGTCTGACCTCACTTCTCTTTCCATTAACTCTGTTAAGCCCTTTTATACACACACACACACACACACACACACACACACACACACACACACACACACACACACACACACACACACACACACACACACACACACACACACACCATCTTGGGGATGCTATACTTTTCACATGGTTACTCAAATCCTCACAAGTGTGTGGAGTTAAGTTACATATGATACAGGTGTGGCCATGAGCTAAGATCCCTGGTTAAGCTTTTGTAAATTAACAGTAAGATACTGAATGTGCATAGAAGAAGTCTGAGAAAGCATGAGATGAAACGCTTAAACTAGTTTTGACTTGATATTCTTAAGCTATATTCTGATTACCCATCTTGAAGGACTGGGTAATCAGAATATAGCTGGATAACAACCCTGTTTAATTGTACGCTTAAAGGGAATCCTTATTTGTGTTGTAGTCCTTATAGCTGACTACAAGAAGCCTTTGCTTGCTAAACTAGCTTGGACGGATTAGGGCTATAGACTTGCTAGTTTACGTACCGATCTTGACTCGGCGCAGACTGTCTGCCCCTGAAAGCGAATTAGTGAAAGACTCCGTGTAACACTCACGCCAGTGACAAATGTCAATTTTGGAGGTCCCTTTCCCCTTTCAGCCGCCAAGGGCATTCTTTGTATTTTGTGCTCAGTGTGTGGAATTGATTTGGAGAGCCAGTGCCTATTTTTAGAGATAAGACTGCGGTTGTGCCGAAGAATCAGTGCTCACAACCGTACCCAACAGTACTTCTGTGGTCAGAGAAATTTCTGATGCTCCGTTCATTAAAGAAGTTGTCTTAGTTGCAGTATGTGTGCTATAGTTTGGAAGAAAGCAGTTGCCTGAGCTCCTGTACGGCCAGAACAGACTCCTGAGGCTTCATTATGGCATAGCAACATCGATGGGCCTAAGCCTCTTTCTGACCAAGGCTGTTGAGTTGAGCAGAACATAGTCAATAGTTTTGATTGTGTGTGTGTGTGTGTGTGTGTGTGTGTGTGTGGTCTTTTTCCAAGTTTTAGTAATAAAGGACATAAGATTGTAAGAAGTGGAATACATTTTTATAGCCGTTTGTGTGTATTTGCAGCTGTTACATGGTAAATTTGAAACTGAATGTTGTTCTTCAATCTTTTGTTTTCTTTGTTGTCTCTCGCCTGAAAAAAGGTGCTGTTATTGGTTTTGGCGAATTTTAGTCGACTGCAGTCGTGATCAGGGAAGCACACATGTTCTGCTCTGAACATTCAGCTTATCTCTCCTCTTCCTCCCCCACACACACTGAATGAGGGCCGTAGCAGTCCTCTGCATTCACTCACTGTGATATTTTAGACGCTCAGTAGATTTTCTTTTTTTTTCTTTTTTTGATATCCTCAAATCAGTCACTTAATCAAAGCGAGGAGATTAAGGCCCCCACACAAGAAAGGGCACTGTAATAAGATTTGCTCAGCACTGCTAACTAACAACCAACTACTGAGTCCAGATCTAACAGTAGGAACTTCAAAGGTTTTCAGGTGTTGTTTGGTTGTTTCCTTTAAGCATTAATCCAAAAGTAGCTCTTTACTCCTGCAGAACAGTTTAACACGGTTGGAGCCACCCTACTGTGTTCCTCCTAAACATATTGTCACTAATTAGCAATTTAACAGCCACACTCTAAGACATTATGTGAAGATTAGAGTTACTTATTTTTAGTACATCATCTGTCACGACTGATTTATCTTGCAACAAACAATGAGTAGAAGTTAATTCATTACAAATGTTCTCTGTGATGAATGAGTACAAAGCAGTTAATGCTCAGGCCAGTTTTTGCTCGATAATGGTGCTGGGGAAAGAACCCCGATGAAAGTGTGCATGAAAGACTGCAGGAGATCCTGAAAGTGCACACATTTGTTCAAAATGACTTTGACTCGGAGTTCATTACCAAGCCAGTAGGCAGTGTGACCACTGCAGTGCAATTTGATGCGTCATCCAAGTGAAAACTTGAGTAATGAATTAAACACTGAGGTGGTTTATTAAGTTATGAGTAACTGATGAAGTCTTCCCCTTTGGCATTGTCTTGACTCTGCTGCAGAAGTGTTGCATGTTGAAAAAGTGGAACTAGGAAGTCTTTTTTTGTTTTTTTTCTGAAGAAAGGATTTACTTATCAGCTCTTCACTTGGCAGCAGTAGGTGTATACTCCTAAAATATCTGTCAGGCATGCTCACAGCAATGCCTGCTAACATTTCTTAAAGAGAACAGTCATGTCATCATGCAGTGATTAGGTGTCAGTCATAGTTAATGATTTCTTTTTCTCTTCTCCTTCTCTCTGGGCTTTTGGTCCTTTTTTTGCTTTCCAGATATAGTCAGAAGGAATAAAACACATACTGCCAGTCTAAAGAAAGTTGGCAGATGTGCCTGTGGCGAATTATTAAATCATAGTAAATGTGACAGGCGTGATTTATTGGATTGAACATATTTTTTGTTGGTGTATTTTTGTAACGGTTCGTAGATCCTGTTGTATTTGTTAATTAGAAAGCGTTGGTGTGTGTGGTGTCATTTTTAGTTTAGACATCTTACAGGTCTCTTAAAATGAACATTGAAAGTTGCAGTGTAGTTTTGATGGTGGGAGTTGGGCAGTCTGCAGAAAATGGCAGGAGGTGCAGTAAGATAAATATGATTATAGAGGATTATATTGATTCCTTTTAAAAAACATGTGGATTTCTAGAATTGAATAAGTAAAGTGTTCCCACTAACTTCCTGTGACTCTGGGAGTTTAGTCAAGGTTCAGTGTACATGTAAAGGATGATGATGATGATGATAATAAATTTTTATTTATGAGCATCTTTCAAGTCACCCAAGGTCACTTTACAATAGGATAAAACACTTAGTAAAACAATGGCAGAATAAGAACAATAAAACAAAAGCACAAGATAAAATTAACAAACAGTGGATTCACAGTGAATATGCAGATTTGAACAGATGAGTTTTGAGTTGGGATTTAAACTGGGGGAGAGAACCAATGTTTCTTATTTCTGGGGGCAGAGAGTTCCACTCCACAGCCTGGGAGCAGAGCAGCTGAAAGCTCTGCTTCCCATGGTGGTGAGGCGGAAGGAAGGTACAGTAAGCTGGATAGAAGAAGAAGATCGAAGTGAACGGGCAGAACAGGTAGTGGTTAACAGGTCAGAAAGGTAAGGAGGAGCCAGGTTATGAATGGCCTTGAAGGTGAGCAGAAGAAGTTTGAAAATTATCTGGAATTTCACAGGGAGCCAGTGAAGTTCCTGAAGAACAGGGGTGATGTGCTGGTAGGAGGGGGTTCTGGTGATAATGCGAGCAGCAGAGTTCTGAACCAGTTGGAGCTTATGGAGGGATTTTTGGGGGAGACCATGCAGAAGAGAATTGCAGTAGTCAATACAGGTAACAAGACTATGGACAAAAATGGACGTAGACTGGGTGGAAAGAGAAGGAAGCAATCTGTTAATGTTACGTAGATGGAAGTAGGCAGAACGGGTGAGCTTATTGATGTGAGATTTATAGGAAAGTGAACTGTCTAGGATGACACCAAGGCTCTTAACCTGAGGAGAAGGGAAAACTGTGGAGTTATCGATGGTGAGTGAGAAATGGTTTGCCTTCAAAAGGTTGGATTTGGTGCCAATAAGGAGGCTCTCAGTTTTATCCTCACTGAGCTTTAGAAAATTAGAGGTAAACCAGGATTTTGACTCGGATAGACATTCTGACAGGGAGGAAGGTGGGAGGGAGGAATCAGGTTTGCAAGAGAGATATAACTGGGTGTCATCAGCAAAACAGTGAAACTGAAGATCAAATTTGCGGAAGATGGTACCTAGAGGGAGGATGTATATTATGAAGAGACTGTGTCTGACAGCGTATGCTCGTGTTCCCGGCCTTTCCCAATTGTCAGTACCTTCCACATGTCACAACTCTTGGGAGTCCTGGAGTAGAGCAGCGTGGATTGTGGCATCATGTTTCTACCACAGTGGTGGCAAATGCATAAACCATACCCTGTGCTAAAGCGGTGTCTTGGTGTATTCATCTGCTCTGTTAAAAATGAGCAGACATTGATGGTGAAGGGAATGTCCCCAAATCTCTTCCCTGTCACCCTGACATTGAGTATGATTAGTATTTTGTCACTAGAAGGTCCCTCTATACTTCTCACTGTCTTTGTGGCAGGAAGGAGCATTCACAGAAGGTCATTTGTTGCTTGTTTTCTCTGCTTTCTGTCCACAGTGTGAAACTTAAATCAGATTTCAGTTCAATTAGACCACCTTTTCCCCCTCAGGGCTCTATTTAAGTCTAGTAGACCAAAAGGTCGCCAATCTAAGAATAGAGCTGTCAGTTAGCAGCAGCCTGTTTGCTGGATTCCTTTGATGGAGGGTTTCTTCGTTGACTGCTTTACTATACGTGTCTGCTACTGATGGCATCCCTTTTAATTATCTCCTTGGCACACTCGCTGATCCACTCAGATGAGCTTCAGTATTATATTACTGAGAGTGTGCTTCTCATCTACTGTCTCACCAAGCTGCAGTCAATGTGCTGTTTACTTTTCAACCTGCAACCATTATCATGTTTCTACTGTTCACTCTTGCATGTTCCTCCTCCGTTCACCTGAGTGTGCCTGTTACTGTTAATCAGATCAGTTTCTAATACGTGGTGAATATAGATGAATTGATGACGTTTTGTTGTACTTAATCAGTTCATTCTTGATCAAGCTGAATTTACAGTACACGGCTATGTGCGTCACATGCCCGTCTTATATTGTCATAGATAAAGTTGCATAATAAATGTTTCATGGGCAGTTGAACAGACCCACGTGAGAAACCCCTTTTCTGGGGCCATAGGCAATGCACAGTCTTGAGCATTCATCCTTCCTTTTTTTTTCTCCTGACAGAATAACTAAATGAAATCACACTGCAGGGCAACAGACGACAGATAGAGAGGAGCACAAAAATGCACCACCCTGTCTTTGTAGAGCTGCTGTAAACACACAAGATTTCAGTGCATTGCTCTCTCACGCTGCCGTGGCTCTCTGAATATTCCTCCTCTTAGCTTCTCTTCATATCCCTCCCACCACAGCCCCCACCCCCCCTCGCTCTCTCTCTCGCTCTCTCACTCTCTCTCTCTCCCCTTCCATCTCTCTCCTGTGTGCACCGTGCTGCTTTATGCTCAGCACAGGGCATACAGATGTAAGTTTAATCCAGGCAACAGTGAGAGGTGAATATGAGGTTGCCCTTTTACTAACATGCAGTAGTATTGAGTCGAATATGCATCAGCCAGCGTAATTGCCGAGGCGGACCTAGAAGGAGAGATGAAAACCTCCTGGATCTGTGTGTCGTGTTTTATTCTTTCAATCTCTCTGTGTGGATCTACGCGTTGCTACTCTTAAAGCTTGGCACCAAGAGGTGCAATCTTTAGCACTAAGCTCAGTTTTAAAAAGGAAATTCCAAGACTCTGAATCTGCCTGCAAGCTTCTGATTAATAGAAAAAGCAAGAAGAAGACACCCGAGACAATCGAGGAAAAACTTAGTGGAGAATCAGCGTTTTTCTTTTTTTTTTCTTTCTTTCTTTCTTTCTTTCTTTCTTTCTTTTTTTGTTAATTTTATTATTACTTTAAAAGAAATTGTTGCTTTATCCACTGCATTGTGTCAGACTTGAGTTTCATGTCTAAAGTCTGCAGTGACTGCAGGTTTCTATAATGTTTTGCTTGAATTTGGACTTCGTTTGCCAGGACTTTATTTTCACCTGATCAGCAATCCATCACCATTTTCACACATTTCCTTTGCCCTCCCACCTCTTGTACCTTTTGTTTTTGTTTTTTCTGCAACATTTTGTGCTGGACAGTCACTCTAGAGACTGGGCAGTGATTTCTTGCAGAGGCGCAGTGTGAAGCTCGATTCTTGTGAGTGAACAGTCTCACATTCCCAAGAGGATCCTTGGGCTCTGCACCTCTTGGTGTTTTCCTCTCCTTATTCATAAAGAGGAGAGTTTAATTAAGGAATCTGCAGTTGGGACAGTCGGCCAGAAGCCAGGATGCAGGTGTCATTAGTGTGCACGGATCATCGTGGAGGGGTAAGCCGCAACACGGAGGACCGGCTAAATCGACAGAATGCCAACAGCCCCAGCACAGGCACCCGCAGCAAGTTCAGAGCAGTGGCGATGGTGGCTCGGAGTCTTGGACAACTCTCTGTGCAGAGTGTGCCTTCCTCCAGCGAGCAAAGTGTGAAGACTGGCATGAAGTATAGGTAGGGCATGTCTTAACAGATTTGCATCTGGCTAAATACCAAAACTTCAAGACATTCAGCATTTAAATTGCCACATCCAATCAAAGCAGATTTTGAATGATGGTGGCTGTCAAATTCTGTGACTCCACCAAGACTACTTCACTAAAAATGGATGTATTGTTTTCCCCCTTGATGTGCTAATTTGTTTTTGTTATTCCTTTCCGATTGATGACACCTGCCATGAGTAAGTTATCAAAATCAGTTATTTAAATTTACCCAAAACTTTAACTATTGAGCAATGAAGAAAGATTGTAGTTTTAACTGATTTTATTTCTATTTAAGATATACTGGAATACTCCCTCTGTAGTTAATTACTAGTACTTTCTAGTATTATCTCTAGTGCACTACTTAATACTTAAAACTACTTAAAACAATAATATGGTAGTTCCATAAGTATCACTGCAGATTGCTTTTAACTTGGTGTAACTAGGTTGATTGTATTTCAATTCACAAACTAAATAAACTGATGCCAGTTGTCAATTGTTATGGAAAGAGCATGCTAATGGAAATTGCCATTGACATCATTGAAAAATATTAACACGTTGCACTTTGGGTTCTGCCTGCAACATTATAAATGTTAATAAAATACTGCATTGAATTTTATTCCACCTCCCCAGACAGCTGATTACTGATTATGTGCTGGTAAAATAGCTTCTTCTATCACTTAAGGCAAATTATTTAACCCGTGTAGTGGACATGAAGACTGATGACTGTTTGTTATCTAACACAGGACATACTTACCATTTAAGCAAAGGTTTTCCTTTGGAAATGCCTTTAAATTAAAATGCAAATGTGTTCTACATGTGCAGTGAAACGTTCAGATTAGTCCAGCTTTGACAAAAGGGCTGAAAAAGCAGCAGAATAATAGTAAATGTGGAATTGCTTTAAATGCATATTGAAGCACTGAGGGTAAAAGAGTGAATTGCAAATTGAACCATAGTACAGAACAAAGAATTCTGCATGCATCAGTGAGAAAAAGCAGTTCACCTTTCTTTTCAGCACCGTGAGGTGCAGCGCATCATGCACTGCAGCAATCTGGTCATTAATGCAGTGGATCCACTTTGCATAGGACAGTTGATTCAGTCTTATTTTTCAGTAATGACTCTCTCTGTATATTTTCCCACATGTGACTCAAAGATGATCAAAGGTTGATAAGTTTATTTAAAAGGCCTGCAAGAAAAAGCAAGAAAATTTAAGAGCCGTATGAAAATTTAAAGAAACATTTTATCCATTTTAAATAGCAAGTTGCTGTTGTCTGCTATATATAAGCACCGACTAATGTACTTTCTTCATGTTTGTAGTCTTGTGTTGCTAAGGTATACTTTCTCTTTTTAAATGTTTTTTTTTTTTTAGGTACAGTGATTAAAAATTTAGTCAAATACTTTTTTTGACTCAAGCCACGTTTGATACGATACGTGGATGTTTGATTTTTGCAGGACAATATAGGAAAGTAAACAATACCCTATCAAGAACATATTTTTCAATTCTGATCATTTTATTAGTATAATAACATTTTGAAGCTCAAATCTAAAGGCAAGAAAAACTGAAGGTAATGTTGTGTCAGTCAGTTTACATTTTCATTAAGAAATGTGAAGTGTGATTGTTGACTGACAACATGGAGAGCTGTTTGGAGGCAACACATCTATCCTCAGTACTGTTTTCAGAAGCCACATCACAATCCTTTGCATCTAATTTGCTAGCGGCAGCCTCGTCGTCTTGGCGTCATTATTGAGGCTAATGACAGTGAATGAGTAAAATCATTTTCAGCTCAGGGGGCCAGTGGCTGTTTGTGTTCTTGTCTTCCTCATTGTAGTCCAAACTACATAACAGGCTCGGTGTTTGTGAACCAGACCCATATCTGATGTAAACTGAAGGTAATGCAGGTCTAAATGTAGCATGAGGCTCAAAGAATCATGGACTGAGGCTACAGCATAGTGTTTGTGGTTTTGTTTTGAAGAGATGCGACTGAAAGGGAAGGAAGGAAGAGAATGAAAGCAAGAAAGGGAGATTGCTAAGGTTAATGCTGGTGTAGGCCCTTTGCCCACGAGGAAGTACAGTTGGCAGGAGTGATATGTGCTCATGTCACTTTGAAACATGCCTCTTGGAGGTGAAGCTTGTAAGCCCTTTAACATGGCCTTGCATTTTGCTTTTTATCCTTAAGCATTTTCTCCTCTCTGTTAAAGGAAGATTGAATTTTTCATTATGCTGATTTGACAGCTGAAGAGGTTGGTGGTTTTATAACTGTGGCCCAAAAAGAATACAGTTAAAGCTGCCTTATCCACCCAAGAAAACTTCCCCGAGTATCCTCACTGCAGAATAGCAGTGTGAAATTCACATTAGCTTCATTTGCATGCTGTCCTCTCGTTTCCTTGAATGGCAACTTTGGACCAAGACGGTATTTGTTTGTGGGCAGGGATGCAGGTTGAGGAGTGACCTCTCCCCACAAGGCCAAGAAAATCATCAAAGTGAGCGTCTCCTTCCTCCGGGATGGAGGGATTGCAGCGGTTTTATTGTGCTGCCTGTAGTTCTGAAATGAGACACTTTGTCTGTCTGGTTAAAATAATCAGGCGGGACTGTGAGAGCCTGCACCTCTTCTAAGGAATGATTAAATGCCTTCAGTCAGGACTGAATTAATGACGCACACAAAATGGCTTGTGATTATGTAAAGTAGTTCTTCTCGAGGAATGGAAGAATATCTGTGAGACTGGGCAGGCAGTGCAGGTGGAGAGTCAATCCCATAAGATCCCTGCCATTCACAGTCCACTATCAGCTCCTCACTCAGTCACCCAAACCCTGGCTGACTCGCCTTCAAAAGAGATAGTTTTACATCCCACTATGTTGCAAATAAACTGCTGCAAAGTAATGCTGAGGTAAATGGGTTTCTGAACGTATCGCTTTTCCGCTGGGCTGCCATTTTTGTGCTTTGTGCAGTCAAACTGTAAGAATTCATCTTAAACCGTTGCGCTCTAGAGAGATATATTTCTAAGCATGCTCTTTGTTCTTTGCCACAGTCCGCATCAGCTACAAAACACTTATGCTGTGTTGCACTCGGTGTCGTTTACTGCATAGGCCATGTAAATCAGAGCTGACTCATCTCCTCCCCTGGTGTAAATCTACAAGTAATTCGCCTTAGCCCAAACTGTCAGTAGGATTCCTCGCACGTCTGGAGGTCCACTTTTAGTTGTAAAGTTGACAGTGAATCCCAGCCAAAGTAAATAACTACTGGCAGTGTTGTGTAAGCGAATGGCATTTAAATCCCACAATTGCGTTGTGTGAAATTGTCATTATCGATAATGGAAAAAAGAAAAAGCTTGGAGCCTGGAAGCCTGGGGGTGTCTTTGTTTAGTGCACCTTGAAGTCACTTAATGTAGCAGATGGCAGAGATACTGTTACAAAAAGCGAAATGTGAGTCGAGTGTCAATTTTCCGAGTTCTGAAAATGAAACATTTACACACTAATTATCACCATACAGCTTTAATGTTATTAGCTGTGACTGTAAGATTGAAGATGCATCCGCGGTGCTCGTTTCTGGCAACATTTTAGTCTGTGTAAGGATTTGTTTTTTGTTTTTAAGAATAATGAGTATGAGTGTTTCTTTTTTCCACTATTTCACTACACAAATACCACACCATGCATCGCTACGGCTCGGGTGACAAAAGCTGTGGGTGTGAGATTTGGGGCGTCGTGAGTGTGGGAGCCTGCTGGGACGTTTTCCTGCCTTCTGAGGGCTCTCGTCATCAGGGAACCAGCTTTCCACAGCCTGCACTCCCCCTTAAAATATGAATCATAAATAAGCCGTGGTGGTTGAACAGAACAAACATGCAGCAGTACAGTTTGGCTACTCTGAAGTAAATACTAAGCATAATCCACAGTACAGATTCGAGGCCACAGTAGCCACTTAGGTACCATCTTAAATGTGTACAGAACATTCGCCATCTGTTTGCTCTGGGCATGTGGGGAGAAACTGCCAAAGAGTGGCATGGTTCATTTATTGATGTACTCTCACATTTCAGTGTATGTACCAAGGTTTTGACTGTATCGGTGCACAGGAGAGTGAGTAAGCTTGGGCGGTGGGGGGTTTGTTGTAAGATATTTAGCCTATGTATCTGTAAGCGTGTCTTCATGTAAGCTGCTCTTTATTTGCCTCACTGATAGAGTTTAATTAGAGCCTCTGTGTGCGTGTCCTAGCTCCACTCATTTTCTCTGCATATTATTTTCATAAATGCACTAGAAATAGCTTAGATTTATTAATTCTGGTGTACACTGCCAAGAAGAGGTAGTGTGCAACAGAATAGATTAGCATTAAAGTGTGGATGTCTTCTACTGTTTCCTGAAGTATGTTTGCAGTGATTTTTATAACTCCTTTCATTGTATTATTTTTTTTTTTTTAGCCTGAAAGGTTAAGCATAACTGTAGGGCATAGTATAATACAGATTTAGTAAAAAGTGTGATTATATTCAGTATGTACATAGTGTTTTTAAGATTATAGATTAGCTTCCATAGCTGGCTGTTAGTGTGGATACAGTAAGGAGACGGTTTATATTTCCAAATTAAAAATCAACGGACTTGCCGTGGCAGTGAAACGGCATTTAATCTCGTGTTCTGGATTAGAAACATTTGAACTGCATCTTATGTAATATGTAAAAACAACCAAACAAAAGTATTTCAAATATGAGGATCCAGTACAGCACAAAGCTAGAGCTTTAGCTTACCCAGCATGATGCTTAGTCATGTGTATTATGAATATTTAACCTCAACATTTTTTTTTTTTTTTTTTAATTAGCCAGATGGTATGTGCCTGCTCCTAATTGACACAGCACCCAGTGTAATCTCCTTCTTATCAGCAACATCTTTTACCAGCGTGTTTTTAAAACCTCTGATTACAGTTTGACAGTCATTTGTTTACATTAATGATTCATCTCTTTTGCTTCTGTAAAATGTCAAATTTGTGAAAAATATGTCAGTTTTCCACATTTAAAACCCGAACATATTCAGTTTACAGTCATAGACGTCTAAGCTATACAAGTGAAATTTAAAAAATGAGCCATTGTTACAAAGAAAACCATCATATTTATCTTTATATGCTCACTTTGAGTCAGATGTCAGTGGCACACTTCAGAAAAAAACATTTGTGGCACAGTTTGACTTCCTCTTGTGTGGAAACTGATTAGAACTGTGTGCTAATTTTTGGAATACAGATGTTTATTCTGCCTGTTCAAAAACTTGTTTAAAACTACAAATTATGTAATTATTTATTAATTAAATGTCAAACTTTATTCATGTTTGATTTCTCTGAGAAGTCAGAAAACCTCTAAAATTAATGTTTCTGTTCAGGAATGCAAGGAAATGAATGCAATTTGGCATCCTAATTAAAACATATTGTTTTTCCTTTTTTTCCCCTCTTGCTCTTATGGAAAATGGTAAATGTGAAAATTCTTGGATAACAACAATAATTATATTTTAGCATTAAAGATGTAATTTAAAGTTGAAGACCTTGTGCATACTGGTAGATTAACCATTACAGAAACATAAAAAGTGATTTTGGTCACTGTATTACTGTTAATTGTGTGTTAAATGGGTGGTGGTCTAATAAATTTGTTAAGCACCGTATGTTATAATGTTTGAAAAAATTACTGTGGGTTACAGGCCAGTTTGGCACCCAGATTCATTTGTCCACAAGTTGTTGTTGAAACACTTATAGCTCCAAAATGTATGTCATTCAGCATTGTTGGTGCCTTCACAGATGTTCAAGTTCACTATGCCAAATGCATTAATGAACCCCTGCTCATTAATGGTTGCTGTTTTTGAACTATGCATTATAGTTAGAATACATAATTTAAAGCAAATAATAATAATATTTTGATCAAATGCTTTCCACCTGTTGAGTTTTGCATTTGATGACACATTGACAAACTTTGTTCACAGATAATGGGTTTCAGAGTGATTCCTGAGCCAAAGTAGTGATTTCCAATGCAGATTGTCAGTTTTAATGCAGTGCCAGCTGAATTTGCATTTACACGTTTCAACTCCTCGAGAAACAGTGTTGTAGCTGCAACAACAGAATTTAGGCTTTTAGTTCTCAAAACGGGACCGATTGTCTGTGAGACATCTTTTAATCATCGATTTATCAAATAATTGTTGTAGGTGTGTTTGTGATTTATCTTAGGTTAAGTTGAGAAGTTATTACTTTTAACAAATGTTAAAATGTTAAATTCGGGGATGGCTCAAAGGCCGATACTGCTACACTTGAGTATCTGGTGATACCTAATACCATTGTTTCCCCTCTCTTAAACAACGAATCTGTTAATCATGCATTTGTCAATGACTGAGCTCACATATCAGCTGTGAAACCAATCATGGCAACTTTTTCCAAGGATCAGCTGTGATTAAAGAGACTTTTGTTACTCGTCTACGCTATGCTGTAATTTGGGATAATGGGTTGTTTTGGATTATGCTTTTTCTTCACTGATATCTAATCCCAGAATCGCAGCTGGTATCAGACCAATATTGGTTCTGAGTACAGCTTAGTATGATATTAAAAACACAGTATACAGTATGAACCATTGCTTGGACTTGGAATACCCCGCAGGTTCTGCTAAGCTCCCATTTGCTACTCTCCAGCACAAAGCAGAAGAGTTTCCATTCCTGTAGGCACGGGCAGATTTATCCCCAGACAAGAACCTCTGAAAATGCCTGAGTTGGATGAAAACAAATTCAGCCTTGGGAAAATCCTCTGAGCCAACAATCTGTTTAGGTCCAAGAAGAAAATAAACTGCCATTGACAGCTGTCTTAAAGTGCTTCACTGCCACTGGCTCTGTGTTTTTGGCTGTGGTGTGTAGATGTTTTCTATGCACAATATTAAATCAAATTTGACATCTTCTCAGGCTGCTGACAAACACGGCACTACAAGCAAACAGAATACAGTGTTAAACAGAATACATTCAACAAAGGAAGTTAACTCCATAAAAATGGCATAATATAATAAAATTGCAACTTCAACCTAAAAACAAATTGCATTTTTGACAGTTGGAGGAAACCCCGTGTTGGTTGCAGTTAATGTCATAAATCTTCTTATATTTTCTTGAGAACACACTAATTTTGCCTTGGCCACACGCATGGATAGTAAATACTCAAGTATTGCACCACTCATTGTACTGTTGTATGAAGACTTAAATTCATATTTAGCTGGGACGTCTATCCTGACCTGTTGTATATGTGTTTTTGCATGTAGATGGAAGGTTATGCTTACGGTAAGGTGGTTATTAAAAAGTTACGTGATAGAGTGATAGGTCAAAGATTGAGATTTGTAACGTAGATCTCTACTGTTGTCTGCTTCATGGTGCCTATATTTAAAAAATGTGCATGCTTTTAGAGAGCGTGGGGAAATTGAGTGCTGTGCTAAGCTTTTTAGCTTCATTATAAGAGACACCTATGAGAAGTTTGATGTTGATTTTCTCATTTTCTTTTAGATCAAAAATAGATTTAGCATATTGGCTAAAATGTCAGAATATTTATGTTAATTTTTTTTTTTTTTTTTTTTTTTTTTTTTTTTAAATCCACCCGCCTGCAGTCAAAACTCTCCCTCACAAATCCATCTTTGGCTTTTTTCTGTTTTGTTTTTTTTGTTTTGTTCCAAGAAAGGTCATCCTGCTAGCAGCAATGAACAAATCCTCAGGGTGTAGGAAGTGCACAACAAAGGACTGAACATTTTCATGTTTCATACCAGTAAGGTGAATCCTGAGGTAATTTGATAATTAGGCTTAACATGCTGTATACTTCAGCTCATACAAAGCAGATAATGGTAGTGTAAATTTTTTGGCAAACCAAAGTCCTCCATCCTGTTCCTCTCTTTGTTTATTACCTGCACGTGCAAGCGAAACCACTGTGGTGCAGTGGTTAACAGTGCTGCATAACAGGTTATGGGTTTTCTCCAGTTACTCTAGCTTCCTCCAAAGATATGGTTTGACTGATGATTCTAAATTGGCCGTATGTATGAGGGTGAATGCTTCTCTGTATCTGTTGGGCCTGCAACAGACTGGCAACCCGTCCAGGGTGTATCCTGACTCTCACCCTGTGAGATCTAGGAACCCTGAATTGGATAAGGTTGCTCAGGTTTGTGATAGTTTGCTATGTTAGCATCTCTGCATATGACAGTTTTGACTTAGATGTTTCTTGCACACAATTGCGACGCAAACAAAGGTTTGGCTACCTTGCACCATCCTCATCCTCCAATTGTATTTGCAGACGACAAGGTTATCTCCACGTCTCGCCTAGTGGTGAAGTAGATGAGGGAGAGCCATTTTACATGTATAGAAAGGGAAATGAATGAGTTACGGTAAGAGTTTTTTTTTTTTTTTTTTTTTAAAAGGTCCACTTATGGCCAACATAGTTGGTAGGTTAAAGCATTTGTTATTCTTTGTTGTTTTGACTGTTACAGTTCATTGGTGTGTCTCTCAGCAGCAGCAGTAATAGTTGGGCCCAGACAGTGAGTATTATTGAAGGTGGATAACTCTACCTTAATGAATACACGTAGTTACAAGTGTGAGTCATGCAAATTTACACTAGTAGACTAGTGGAATCCATGAATAAAAATATGCAGTTGCAAATGAGCGTAATGAGTGCCCTTAAAGCCCCCCCTTCCTCCCTCCAATTGTCACATAGACTTGAATGGAGGAGAAAAACCACCTGCAGCCAGTGCGAGCTGGTGGCATTCAGTGTGTGCTTTCTTTTGAAGTTGAAGCCACAGATGAGGTTGTATTAATAGTTCTACTCAGTTGGCATAGCTCTCAACACATTAATCTTTGCAGCTCTGTGACCTTGTTTCCTCATTCATCACTCTCAACTATGCTAGTAAATCTAAAGCACACAGTTACAGTAGGATCCATGCATTAAATAAGAATTGTATGTGTTGTACCACATTATCATATCAGTACATCAATATGTAGAGCTCATTAACAACTCAAATCTTGAGAATTGTGTTTTTGATCAGTTTCTTTTAAGGCAGTGGAGTTCTCTGCCTGATCTCTTGCTGATTTAATTGGTAAATGGTCTCCTGGCTAACTGGGTTTAGCAGAACTAATCTGGGATCAAGTGTTTCACATAGTTTGACTGCTTTGTGGAGGGCAGATGGGATGCATACACATACGCACATAAAAACAGTGAGCAGTGGAGAGGGCCAAAAATAGCACAGCTTTTTTCTTTCTTGTTGGTAGGGGGCTGTTTAGCCAACGTAAACAAGAAAAATACTGCAAAGACACTCTTAATAAGTCAGAAAAAAAACTAGCTACAGGGAGTGCAGAATTATTAGGCAAGTTGTATTTTTGAGGAATAATTTTATTATTGAACAACAACCATGTTCTCAATGAACCCCAAAAAACTCATTAATATCAAAGCTGAATGTTTTTGGAAGTAGTTTTCAGTTTGTTTTTAGTTTTAGCTATTTTAGGGGGATATCTGTGTGTGCAGGTGACTATTACTGTGCATAATTATTAGGCAACTTAACAAAAAACAAATATATACCCATTTCAATCATTTATTTTTACCAGTGAAACCAATATAACATCTCCACATTCACAAATATACATTTCTGACATTCAAAAACAAAACAAAAACAAATCAGCGACCAATATAGCCACCTTTCTTTGCAAGGACACTCAAAAGCCTGCCATCCATGGATTCTGTCAGTGTTTTGATCTGTTCACCATCAACATTGCGTGCAGCAGCAACCACAGCCTCCCAGACACTGTTCAGAGAGGTGTACTGTTTTCCCTCCTTGTAAATCTCACATTTGATGATGGACCACAGGTTCTCAATGGGGTTCAGATCAGGTGAACAAGGAGGCCATGTCATTAGTTTTTCTTCTTTTATACCCTTTCTTGCCAGCCACGCTGTGGAGTACTTGGACGCGTGTGATGGAGCATTGTCCTGCATGAAAATCATGTTTTTCTTGAAGGATGCAGACTTCTTCCTGTACCACTGCTTGAAGAAGGTGTCTTCCAGAAACTGGCAGTAGGACTGGGAGTTGAGCTTGACTCCATCCTCAACCCGAAAAGGCCCCACAAGCTCATCTTTGATGATACCAGCCCAAACCAGTACTCCACCTCCACCTTGCTGGCGTCTGAGTCGGACTGGAGCTCTCTGCCCTTTACCAATCCAGCCACGGGCCCATCCATCTGGCCCATCAAGACTCACTCTCATTTCATCAGTCCATAAAACCTTAGAAAAACCAGTCTTGAGATATTTCTTGGCCCAGTCTTGACGTTTCAGCTTGTGTGTCTTGTTCAGTGGTGGTCGTCTTTCAGCCTTTCTTACCTTGGCCATGTCTCTGAGTATTGCACACCTTGTGCTTTTGGGCACTCCAGTGATGTTGCAGCTCTGAAATATGGCAGTTCATGGGCAGTTATTTTGCGCCTTGGTTTTTCCACACGCTTCTTGCGACCCTGTTGACTATTTTGAATGAAACGCTTGATTGTTCGATGATCACGCTTCAGAAGCTTTGCACTTTTGAGACTGCTGCATATTTTTGACTTTTCTGAGCCTGTCAAGTCCTTCTTTTGACCCATTTTGCCAAAGGAAAGGACGTTGCCTAATAATTATGCACACCTGATATAGGGTGTTGATGTCATTAGACCACACCCCTTCTCATTACAGGGATGCACATCACCTAATATGCTTAATTGGTAGTAGGCTTTCGAGCCTATACAGCTTGGAGTAAGACAACATGCATGAAGAGGATGATGTGGACAAAATACTCATTTGCCTAATAATTCTGCACTCCCTGTAGCATCATAGCTGTGTGAGAAATCGTTGTGCGTTGAATCTGGAGATTCTGCTGAGATTAATTTCTGATATTGGATGTCACCAGCTCTACTTTTTGCTCACCCAAGTTTTCCCTTTGGTTTTGTTATGTAATTTTCCCACCTTAGATCAGCTCTAACAGTGGTGAGCAGTGTGAGCAGATGTATTATTTGGTAAGAGTACAGCTTTTTTTCATAGTATGTTTTGTAATATTCTGTATCTCATGAAGGCGAAACAGTACAGGACTTAGTCTTAGTCTGAGCAGGATAACCCATAAACCGGCACCACAGTGTTGCAGGATGTGCTGGAACAAATCAAATCTGTGGCATTTACAAAGCACAACTTACAGGACTTGGGTCTGCATCTGCATCTTGGTTGCCAGATAACACAGGGCACCTTTAGAGGCTTCTGCAGAGCCAGGAGATGTTTTACTACATACAAAGGACAAATAGGCAGGGGGTGGACTTAATGTTTTGTTTCATCAGTGTATATGGCTGATATGATGTTATCAAATCTGACTTTAAAAGGCCTAAGGGTTGCATGCCCTGCTCTGTATCGCAGGACATCTCTGTCTGTAGTGTCAGCTTAATTCTTAAGCTGATAGATGCCACTGCATAACATGTTAAATAATATTGATGTATAAAATTGTATTAATTGCCCCAGTGGGACCTCTAGAAAACTTGTGTTCAGGGAAATTATTAGATGGGACTGTGTTATTTATGGGAAGTTACCCATTTAAGCCTTGGCAGATAGAAAATGTGTGACTCCTTTTGACAAGCAAAGCTACAGTAACGTGACAGATAATTATCTTTTTATTTATTTAATTCATGCAATGAACACACAAAATAAGATGGTGCTATTGGAAGCCATAGTGTCTGCTGCTTGTTTTGTGATTGAAGATGGTTTTTTTCAGCTATATTTTTGTTGTGTTGCTGCATAGTGAGTCAGTAATCTGCAAATTACTATTTAAATAATTAATACACAACAAAAAGAGTCAGGGGTGGTCCAGGAGATCTCTCTGACTTAAAATTAACCTATAAATTGAAAGGAAAAATATCTGCAGTGATTAACATTCTCATCCAGGTTTTGTATCACGCTAATGTGTTGTGTAACACGTGTGTAAACAAACTCTAAACAGACTCCAGGCCCTGTTTAATCACACAAAGTGTGACACAGTGAAAAACCTTCCCCTTTCCACTTGGGCTTTGCGCATACTTCACATCTGTCCGATTCGGTGGGTCCTTTCTGGCTTTGTCCGTGTGGCTACAGTGTTGTTACTGTCCTGTACTGTACCTGTCTCCCTCATTATTGAGGAGGCTGTGAGATGGATGACTTCACTGCTGCGGTTCATGTATGCTGAGGCTCAGCAGGAACTTGACTCCTGCGTACCTGCAGGCCCTGGTGGAGGATTGTTGCCGAAATGCACAATGCAGTATTCAAGGCCACTCCAGTAAAATATTGAAGAGAACAGTGTGCTGACAAAGGTACATCCTGACAATGATGGAACGGTTATTCTTTTACTCCTCTCTTTTTTGTACATTCACATCCACTGTGCAGTATTCATGTTTTAGCGTGCTCATGTGACAGTTAAGACAGAAAACTTTGCTTTGTAATACGCTTTAATGCACCTGATGGAAATGTTTACTTTGCATCTCATTTTCTTAATATAGTTGTGAACTCTAAAATCATTAAATACTCTGGAGCAAACATGCTCCACTGACAGTTTCAGTCAGGAAACTGCTCTTGGTGTTGGTTATCTCTGTGATGCCGCACAACAGCGTCCCGAGGGGCAGTTTTACTCATGCAATTAAGAGGCAGTTAATTGTTGATGGGCTCCAGTGGTTTGCCACAGTAGACTTGTACTGCGATGCAGCGTTAGGACACATGGACTCATTAGATCACGCTCTCTTCTCCCTCATGACAAACTTTGTTTGTTTATAAAGCAGGAGGCTCCTATATGTGATGTCATCTTGCTCTCTGATTTACAGTGTAACACGACTGCCAGACTTCACTGACCCAAACGGATCATTTTAATGAGGCTCTTCGTAGAAACAAGTGGAACACAAACGGCAAAATACACAAACTGAATTTTCAGTGTTGTTTGAGCTCACCCAAACATTTGATGGCTTAGAAAATTGAGCTTTTCTCAGAAACCAAAGAATAGAAATAAATAGACTCCATGAGCATCTATGTTGGTTTACTGACCCAGAAGTCGAGCCAATATTGTTGGATGGTAGTGAGCATGAAAGGTAAATCCTTAAGCTTAATTGTTTTGTTTTTGTTTATGTGCTAAACAAGTGTACAGTAACTGACTTAGATAATGTACGATAACAATGAGGTTTCAGCAGCTTTAGTCTCTGTTTCTGAACTTGGTGTTAAGAACACATTGAAGAAAGTGTGTTGTTAGTTACTGCAGCAATTTTATCAGTGCTTCACAGAACACCCACTCACATGCATGCACAGTCCCACTTGTTACAAGCAGCCATATAAAACGCACATCTACACACATGCACACCTTTGTCTCCCTCTCTACCCCTTTTTCATTTCAGCTCTTCTATACAGCCAGTCTTATAAAAATATATTAGATAGCCTCCCACATACTTACGTTGACTCCTGCACACGTTACATCATCTCTGCCACATTTCTTTTATCTTTTTTACACTGCCAGATTATCTCGTGAAGGTGTTTGACCAGAAGCAGCACGTTTGGTTTTGTATTTTTAATGTCTTAGATCAGAAAACTCTGAAGTAATAAAATATTGTAGTCGTCAGGTTTTTGCAGACCAGAAGAGATGGTTTGATTTCCTTGTGAAATGATTATATAACAGTGCTCATAACAAATCTGTTATGATACTGAGGAACCACAGGCATATTAGAAAACTTTAAAAGCTTGCACAAGCAAAAGCTTGCACAAGCTAAAGACCTAACCAAAGCTGTGATTGTCAAGCAGAGGGGTCTGTCTGGACTGTGATTGGCTCAGAGACGCCAGCTTTAGGAGCAAGTTGTTGTGTGTAGTCAAGCTTCCGCATTGCTGCAGGGGATTTTAGTCAGATGGCGGCTGAGGGATCCTGGTGTGCTGTGAGAAATTTCAGTGGATGTCATGGTGGGACTGCTTAATACTCACTTCCTGTCTCTGATTCCCCCCCCCCCCCCCCCCCCCCCCGACATTTTGGTGAGCACAAACACCTTCTCATTGTCAGCTCATACGTTGATGTGCTTCGTTAGCCATCCCCTCAACATGTGTCAGTGCTGCACTATGTTATAATAATAATAATGGATTGCATTTATATAGCGCTTTTCGGGACCCCTCAAAGCGCTTTACAATACCACTATTCATTCACTCTCACATTCATTCGGGCAAGTTACAGATCCATACAAAGTCTTGTTCTTTCCAGCTTCTGTCACTCCACTGCAGCAACAACCTAAAGATGAGAGAACTCTAGTGAAGCTCGATAGGGTTTTTTGTTTATTTTGTTTTTCAAACAGTCATTCCTGAAAGACTGTGCTGGTCACAGCCACCGCCTGAGGACAAAAGATCATAAATCACTGCCACCTCAGTGCGGCATTAGTTTTAATGTATTTTCCTCTGTTTTGACAGAAACCTCGGGAAGTCGGGCTTGCGGGTATCCTGCCTTGGATTAGGTAAGATCACAAGACAAACTGTTTGTGCGTGCTGTAGACTCAGTATGACAGACCGGGGAGGCCAATATAAAACCTGTTCTCTATACAGAGAGAAAGTGTTATTAAACAGAGTGTGAAAAAATTGAGTTTAAGTATGTCAGAAAGAACAAAAAGGTTCTTATTCTACTTGCATGTTTGTGTACTAATTCTCTGACCCCACTTCTCTGTCATTCCCTTTAGGAACATGGGTGACGTTTGGTGGACAGATAACAGATGAGGTGAGAGCAGATGCATTTTGTCAGCTTCTATCCATCAAAGCTTTGGAATGGAAACCCTCCATATGATCTGAGATATCCTAGGTTGCTCAAGAAGCCTATTTTTACTTTTCTGACAGAGTCAACAGGCAGACTCTAGTCCTGTGAAGCCAGCTTCATAATTAAAATTTACTAACACCTCACATCAGTGGTCTCACCCCATCATTTCCCCTCTCTGTTCCTTCTCCCCTGTTCTCTCAACAGATGGCAGAGCAGCTGATGACTCTGGCCTATGAAAATGGCATCAATCTGTTTGACACAGCGGAGGTCTACGCTGCTGGCAAGTGAGTATATCCTGTGTGGCGAGTCACTTAGGAGTGAGTGGTAGCAGCAAACATTACCAAACTGCTAATGTGTGATTGATTATGAAGGCAAGCAGAGGTTATGTACTTGCAGACTCCAGTCAGGTGTTTGAGCTATAGTGGTGCACAAATATTCCACATTTAGAAGTGATGTAATACAGAGTCAAGGTGCCAGCATGTTGTCTTTACTTATGGTAACTTACCAATATGCCAAATATCCATCTCACATTTCCTGAGAGCACTGAATTGTTTGTCTCCTAGAATACATAAAAACTGTAAAGCAGAATTTCTTTAAAACTTAAAATCTGGACAGTCGTCTGAGGAGGGGTTCTCTGGGTGACCTTCTTTTTATATAAGTTCATTTAAATAAAAGACAGAAAAGACATGACAATCACAACATTACAATTTAACATCGACATCATATGCAGAGGCTTGGAGACGTTCTGCAACAGTCCCAGGGTGGATGAATTTTCTTTTGGTGTTACAGGATTCATCTCTCTTTACGTATATTTTCCACGTGTATCTTAATTGTTTTTTGTTTTTTACAGCGGACACGCTAGAGCTGTTTTGTGACAAAGTGCATTCTAAACAAACTAACCTTTATTAAATGAATATATGACGATGGAAATGCATAAATGTTTTATTTCCATCGTTTATTTTCACATGGTTTGAGGTTTAACTGATGCTAATAATTATGTCGTCTCATTTTACCCTCTTCTCAAACAATAGTTTAATGGCATTCAGCCTCTGGGTAAGCTCCACAGTATGTTTATCTCGATGAATCAACTCCTCATTTTCTTGGCTATTATTAAAGGAGGAGAAGAAATTAATGTCTGCCTGGCCTGCTTTTCACAACGAAAAGTGCCATTTGTCAGGGTTCGGGTATTCGTGGCATAAATTTAGGGGATGGGCAGTGATGATACTTTAACCTCAGAAAGCATGTTGCTTGATTGCTGGATGTAGTGGATGTTTAAATTCCAGTATGGATTAGTCTGGCTTTGTAGTAGCCTGGGTGCTGTGAAATAATCTAAGGGATTATCCTTTGCAAATAGTGTCTCTTATTAACGGGAGCAAGTCTCCTGTTTAAATCCTCCTGAGATTATTCTATTTTTTCCATTATGTTTGGGGAGATGCATCAGAGTCCCCGTGTCTCAGAAAGGGAAATCAAAAGATAACAAAAGAGGAGAAACAAGCTGTAGGTCTCAGTGGTTGTCCTCGTTTCGCATCTAATGCCTCAGCAGCTGTGGTCTGATGCACGTCATCACACCACGATGTTAATGTTTTGGGGAGTTTTCAGCAGTCTTGTTGATTTATTCATGAGAGAGGTTGATCTTTGACACAGAAGCAAAACCAACTCTGGCTTTGATCATCGTGCTGCCATAAACCAGAACCACACTTGAACAGAAAGGACAAGCCTGGCACGTGCAAGTGTTTGTGACAGCACGTCACACAGCTCGAAATGTGTTGCACAGGTGTTAATCCTGACAGCTTCCACTGCAAAGCAGCACCAAGGAGCTTATATTACACACAAACACACGAGAAGGAGTCGAACAAATCACACAGTTTGCGCGTCATAATGGAAAAAGCTTTCATGTGAAGTCCTCGGTTGTGGCTTAGGATTCTTTCTATCAGTCGGGCTTGGAGGATGTGAAGTGGTGGTGTTGGTGGCTGCACAGTCAGCTGCTGTGAAGTCGATTCTGTGTGGTGAGCTTGGACAGATAAATAAATTAGATTTGTAGGCTGTTTGTTGTAGCTTAGCCCTCAACTAAAAAATTGGTCACGGAACAAAACACTGAACGCACAAGAATATTCAAATATTGATTGTGATGCTTGATTAGCATATCCATCCGAATACATGAGCTACTGTTTCTGAGAAATATAAACAAATATGTCTCTTTGCACAAACAAATGTGTTGTGCTTAACCCATGTAGCTGCTCTTATCAGCAAGCACACATGGCACGAAAGCTTTTCAAAGTATGGCAGTAATTGGCAGAACAGAATTTTAGTCTTTGTTTTCTCTCAGGCTCAGAGGCATTTTGCTGGAGATCAATATTAAATGTGTGACATGGTGAAAAACAGGTGGCATAAGCCCTGAAGAATGTGAAAGTAATAAAATATAAAGAATCCATGAGTAGTGCCGCATTACATCATTGCTTCCTGCCCTAAGTCAGAAAGCAACTCAGCATTGAAATAAAGCAAAGCTTTAATTAATGGGTGGATGAAGAAAGGCAACCTGCTCGAGGCTCAGTGAACCTTATGTTTGGTCACTCAAATTACTCACATTTCAAAGGGGCAATACTAAGAGCCAGAAACAAACACACACACACACACACACACACACACACATCATTGCTCTCAGGGGAGTGTTCATTGCTCGTTGTTTAAAAAAAGATGTGAGTCCAGCTGGCAGAGGCTGAAATCACTCGGAGTAATAATGCAGTGTCTACTGTACTTGGGCAGCTGCTGTTTGGATCAGCAGAATGTACAGAGGCACAAACACACGAGTGGGGAGGTTGAATATTTAATTTAATTTATCTTTTAATAAATGGCAAACAAAAGGTGGAGATAAATGGTACAAAAATGTTATGCAGGATTTAATATTCAATTGAAACAGAGACAAAAGCGAAGCAAACAAACAAATGGCCCCTGAATATTAAAGTAAGGCTACATTCACACTGCAGGCGAAAGCGCATCAAAGCCAAAGTCTTTACATTAAGGGCCATCAGTCAAACAATATTGTTTGGTCTGGGTCTAAACAGAGCGCGTTGTGTGTGATGTCTTCTTTTGCGCATGCGGGCTGCTTTGAGGGTTCACACTAGTTTGCTGTCACATTTTATTTGTAGTGTGAACAAGCAGACAAAAAAATCGGATTTGATCAAAAAATCGGAATTGAGCGTTAAGACCTGCAGTGTGAACGTAGCCTTTGATCATTCATACATCCATGCTTTGCATACATATAGTAGCAAGTGGTACACATGAGCAGGACTGGTCATAGCTGTCGAATATTAGGATGCAGGGGAAAAAAGGAAAAAGGGTACAGCACTACAAAGTTTATTATGTGCTTATAATCTAATTTTTTTTTGAGTTATGATACATAATAACCCATGGTTATCAATCATTGGTGTATCAATATAGTTATGATTTTAAAAAATACATAAATATGAATGATTTATTTGTAACTGAAGTGCAGATTTCTAGCTGTAATTTAAGAGATTTAACAGAAAATTGTACATTAATTGGAATTGCTGATGATTTTATACATTGTTTCCCTTTTTCAGAGGCCTAAGGATAATGGGCTAACCTGACAACTGATCCTGCCAACTTTGTACTTAATTGTTGTTGCTATTATTCTTGAAAGTTCAAACAAATTTAAAAGTAATTCCAGATTTACAAAAGTGTTCTTCCACTCAAAAATATAGGTAGTTTCCCCATTTATGTTTCATACAGAAATACCAGGATATTCAAGTAATGTATAAACATGAAAAGGTTTCAAAATTATTCTTTAAAAAAAAAAAAACAACTTGCACATTATTCGACTTTATACAAACATGGTTGTGCCATTCTCTTTGGTATCAGCTGTCCTTAATACTTCCACATAATTAGAGCCAGCTTATTATTTTCTGCCAAGTAATCTTGTATTGAAATATTTAGGTTAGGAATTTACCATTTGTGGCCTCTTGTCTTTTTTGGGGGGTTGTGGGTATGCCATTGTGACTCTCACTGCGATTTAAAATGCGTGGATGATCAATCTGCTGTGTGATCTGTGCAAATCTAAAACTCCTAAACCTCTTGATATTCTTGATATTTATAACCACCTCTGTAATATTCTTGATATTTATAATTGAGCTATTTGTAGATATTAGTTCCATTTCTTAAATTTGTAATATCTGAAACATATTGCACTATTTAAATAGTTTAGTCTGTTACTGTTACTGTCTTGGAGCAACTGTAACCCACACAGTTTCCTCGGGGATTAATAAAGTATTCTGATACCTTAAACTTTTGCACATTACTGAAACTGTTCAGACTGTCACACTGACAGGAGCTGTAATGTGCTGTGCTATGGGTAAATTGTGGTCCTTGAATTTGTGCACAAATCGGATACTTGCCGTAATATTTGAAAACTGTGTCAATTAGAGGTGCTAGCTGTACTCATCGGCAAACGTAAACAAATCTTAGCTGGCATGACGCTTTTTCTACCTCTACAGCCAGTTGGATTTTATGTGAAACTGTGTCACAAGGAGGTGTCTCATTATTTGTCAGAGGGAGCTGGAGAGACATCCTGCTGACAGGTTTCTGCCCAGCCCTAATGAGCCCCGTGTTGAACGTAATGTCACTCATTAGCACCCCTGTGGCTGCTAATGAGTGACTTGGTGGTGGCTCGACAGCACAGCTGGGACCGGGCGAAGAATTGGACTGCGTTAATCAATTAAATAATTAAATCTTGAGACAGTCGGATATAAGTGCTCATATCATTTCAAGACTATCTATTATTTTTTAATGTTTTTTTTAATCATGCTCTCTTTCCATCTGTTTCATAGGGCAGAGGTGGTGCTCGGAAACATCATAAAGAAAAAAGGATGGAGGTATGATATGAGGCACACTTTAATTGCATTTTGTATTTTTTTATTTATTTTATTTTATTTTTTTTAATTTCCTTCCCAGCCATCTGGCCTAATCTTGTATCATCTCGTTCCTCTGCACATATTGGGAGGCTTGTGTGTTGTGAACCGGAACAGTAAGGTGGGGAGATGAAAGATTAATGTGGGCAGCCTTGCCACACTCCAGTGTCTCCTCCTCAAAGATGATAAATAATGGATGAACTTCTAGTGGCTTGTCTTCTACTTTGTCGGTCCTGTATGGGTATTTGTATAGCTCAGGTTATATCAGATCAGGTTTATGTGCTCGCAGCACTCATTCACTGGCATTGTTTGCGTTCTGGCACAGACACCGTTATTGTAGGATGTGTGCGAGAGTGATGCTGATAGAATAAGGTAGAAACGCATGAATGACCTAAAGATTATAGTTTGTGCATGTGCATAAGCAACTCCAGTGCTTTTTTTGATGTAGTTCAGCATGTTTGCTTGGCAGATGTTGTAACAGATGTTTGCTTACTTTTTTTTTTTTTTTTCTTTCTCCAGACGTTCGAGTTTGGTGATAACAACAAAGATCTTCTGGGGTGGAAAGTAAGTTTCATCCTTAACTCTGCTGTTTGCCCAAATGGAAAAACTACCCTCGCGTATAATTTTTCTCGACTTGTTTGATCCTGATGCTCCTGGTAATGGGATCATGTGTCATCCAAACTGATCTGCTGTCAGGTGCTTTCAATAAAGCTGGAAACATCGCTCATATTTCATAAAGGATAAAATGATATTATGTTACCGTCCAGGAGCCGTACCAGTCACATTTTAAATAATGGTGTCAAACACACTCTCATTTCTTTTGTATTTGTTTTCATATAGAGCGGAAACTGAAAGAGGTTTATCCCGAAAACACATTATAGAAGGTAAGTAGCAGTGCTGCGTATTATTGGATTAAATGTTGACACTTCAACAACAAAATTAATTAATAGCTTTGGGTCAAGGGAATCAAAGCTTCATTTTAAAAACTAACGCCTCCCCTGGAGTTATTGGAAAAGTTTTGGCTACAGTCAGTAACCCATTTAAAGTAGAGCTGGGCGATAGAACGATAACGATATGTATCGCGATATAACTTTTACTCGATAGAGAAATTAAGCTATCGCGATAGACCTCGCCGCTCTTGTTCTCTTAAAAAAAAAAAAAAAAAAAAAGGTCAGCCGATCCAAATTCAGTAGCGCAGAGCCGAACCAATCACAGCCGCAGCGTCACGTCGCGTGACTTGTTACGTACAGCACAAGTGCCAAGCCGCACGTGTGTTTGTTTGGGAAGCAGCCAGCGGGTAATGGAGCCAGCGCGTAATGGAGGAAATGAGTGTGCCGACTAGAAAAATCAACCGAGCGTGACCGAAGAGAATACAGATGATGGTTCCAATGCCGGAGAGATTGTCGAACGGAAGAGCCATAGAAGCTCCGTAGTGTGAAGGTATTTCGGCTATTTCAAGTCTGACAAAAAACAGAGTAGCGTGCACTGTAAATTGTGCCGAAAGCAAGTCTGGAAATACAATAAACTGGTGCATGCGTCACACTGTGCGCCACGTTATTGTTTCGGTGAAATGAATTTCTACAATACTGTTACTGTTAATTCTACTCTCTGCAGTGTTTAAATGCTTACATATACACACAGTTACTGTCCGTCCACACATACGACTCGGTTCTGCTTCTATGCCCCAGCTTTGTTTACTTTTTCCCACCGAGGCTTCTAGACTTCTGATTGGCCAACATTTCTGCACGGTTAGGAATCTAGCGCCACCTGCTGCTTTGGCATGTTCATAGCAGCGTTTTCCTTCATTTCTGCCTTTATGTGTGGACGGGATTATTTTTTAAAACGAAAACGGAAAATCTCCGTTTTCAAAAATACCCGTGTACGTGTGGACGTAGCCTCAGTCTCTGACTGGAAGCGCTAATTCGTCATTCGGCTTTTGTCAGACTAAAGTAACTGTTAAAACTGTTTGAAAAGCTAAGCTATACAACAAGGAGAGATTGAGAATTTTCTTTTAGTTCTCAGTTTATTTGATATTGACAAAAGTTAGTCAGTTTTGTCTGTTCTTCTGTAAAACAAACTAAGATTTATTTTTAGAATTAATATTTTGTTTCTAAGTGGAATTGACAATTTAGTCTGTTTCATTTGTTCTATTTTGAAACTTAAACGCTTTAGCGGCTGTCTTTTGTGTAGTTTGCAATATTTGCCTTTATTTATCTGAAAAAGTCTCATGTTCCTTAAGTACATCTACCCTGTTGAACTTATTATGGGAAATAAATATTTAAAAACAAGCTGCTGATTATTTCACATTTTACTTGTGAGCAACGGCACATTTAAATCTTACAAATATAGTTATTTGGCTTATATCGTGATAGATATCGTTATCGCCTGAAATGAAAAAAAACATATCGTGATATGAAAAAATCTCATATCGCCCAGCTCTAATTTAAAGTATGCAGTTTGATAATCCTCTGCACTACTTTTCTATACACTTTGATATTTGCAGTCACAGTACCATTGCTGCTCAACTGTGGTTCCTATTTTCCAGGTTTAAAAGCCTCTTTAGAAAGACTGCAGTTAGACTACGTGGATGTGGTTTTCGCGAACAGACCGGACCCTAATACACCAATGGAAGGTAGCAATTCTATTGTCTCTACCCTTTTTCTGCCTATTTATCACCTTTTTATCACTTGTTGTCATACTGTGCTTAGAGAAAAGGCATTCTTTCTGTCTCTATGACGACTGCAACGTGAAGACTCGGATATACAAATCTCTTGTAACTGAAACATCTATTTTTAAATGCTGCCTGTTGTCCTGGTGCTTCCACCTCCACACTCAGAATGAGGATGGATGCGGATGCTGAAGACCTTTAAATGGCAGAGTGCTAACTGTGTGGGGGCTCAGCTGGTCACACAGTATCCATCTGCTCCCGTGTTATAGTTCCTCTTCGGGTTGTAGTCCGGTCAGGGGCCATCTCTCTGCCTTCAGTTTGCTACTTCACTCAAGCTGGCTCTTCCAGAATACTTCAGGATCTTGTTGAGCAGAAGTAGCTGGTGTTGTTTAATGTAAAGGTTGAGGCAATTCTTACGCCCCTCTGCCCTTTAGAGATTGCACACAGTTCAAATGGGCAGTTTTGAATATGCGTCTTCCAATCTGTAGTGGTAAAGCCATCTGGTGTATTTTATGCTGGCAGTAGCTGAAGGGGTAAACAGGGTGAAGAGGAAGTGAACAGCTACTGTCAGAGTAAACACAGTAAACCCCTTAAGACAAGCACACACTCCCAAGATGAGAGGCTTGGTCTATTCGACTCTTTTATGAGAAACAGTGCATCAGTGTGATGGATTATTGATGGGTGATAGGGCCCGTCTTATTATATGCGTGTTCCTTCTCTTGTCTGGGACGCTTCGATCACTATCTGACATTTTTTATATTTGGTCTGCAGGCGAACCAAACAAGTTATCACTTAGATCGATAAAAAGACGGAAATTACAGTCAGATAACGCAAGATATTGCTCAACAGCACACACACAAGCTGAGTTGGAGCTCTGTGATTTAATTTCTCACACGTGTTACACACACTGCACATGAAACACTACAGATGATTATCTTCATGCCACCTGGCTCCACACACCATTTGGGATAAGCATCTTTCATCAGAACTGCCGTTGAAACATGACCAACCCATTCAGGCCACCTTAAGAAAAAAAAAACAAAAAAAACCCACCACCACCTCAAACAGGAGAGGCAGCAATAAACATCTCAACATGCTGGTTGAAACAGCCGCAATTTTCTTTGTGACCATTTATTACACGGCGTGCTGCGGGGGAAAAACTTTTTCTAAGGTTTATTTTTTAGCACCTGACGGCTCTTTTTAGCTTCTCATCTGTAAACACTCAGCATACTATTTCACGTGATTCAGTTGATTTAGAAAAATCTCAACAGGATCTTCAGCTTTATTTTGAAAGGTTTATGTGGAAAATAAACAAGCGGACAGCGGAGGCACACGACCGTCGTTGTTGCTAACGACAACGCATAAGAACAGTCGTTTGTCCGTCCATAGTGTGGTTATATTAAATATTAGAGAAAGAGAGAACTTTAAGAAATTCTACAGTGACCATCAAAACGATGAAAAATATTGACGTAAACAGTTTATTTTGCAACACCACAAAACAAACGATAGCATAATATGAAACGATAGACGTTTTCATATCGTCATCTTATATATATCATTATATCGAAAAGCCCTATTTAAAAGCAATAATAGTTTGTCACTCACCTACCTATGTAACATCAAATAAATACATAAAAATAACTGCTTTCACCTACTACTCCAGTGGTCCCCAACCTTTTTTGCGCCACGGACCGGTTTATGCCCGACAATATTTTCACAGACCGGCCTTTAGGTGTCGCGGATAAATACAACAAAATAAAACTAGTACCGGTACCGAAAAAAAGAAGATTTATTCATAACAAACGTGAAAAGACCCAGGAAAACTGAGTTAACGATAAAAACGATAACAAAATAACGCTGAAAACCATACATTTCACACCTGAGCCTCAACTCACGCGGCCCGGTACCAAACGACTCCATGGACCCCCCGGGGGTTGGGGACCGCTGTACTACTCAACTCACTGGATAACGATTTGTCAATTACAAGTCATTAGCATTCGCGCATGTGCTGGGTAATGTACCTTTCTGAAACACAGAGACCATAGACTTCTACAGATGATCTGATATCGTCGTGTTGGTGTTGTTCCTGGAACAGCATAGTAAATGTTGTTCCAGGATCAACATTGCAAGTGACCAATCACATTCTTGTGACGTTATTCTTTGGCGCGCCAAGCCATTTGTGCATTTATGAAATTCCAATGTTGCAAGGACAATATCAATGCTGCATAGTGTTTATTAAAGGGTCAGGGTCCGCTGATCGGCGGACAGAGGCGGTTTCTTGCAGCTTAAGTACAGTTTTTTTGTTTTACGGCGGTTTTTCCCGAAGTCGCAAAAGTATGACGTCACAACATTCTGATTGGTCACTTGCAATGTTGATCCTGGAACAACACCAACACGACGATATCAGATTGCGCGACTTCTACAGGGCTCAGTCTTTCAGTATCCACAGCTTTCGCCCCCTGATGCCCATTAGAGTGAATTTAGGCTTAGGCTACTTAAGGATCAACCTTTGCTTTTTAGACCTGGAAGCTACATCTTTTATGCTGTCTGTGGTGAGGAGAGAGCCATATCGTTAATTTGTTACATAAAATGTAACAAATTAATTAATGTTACATAAAAACAGCTTGTATAAAAGCAACCAAGTCAAACCAAAAACTGCTTTAAAGCTTTGCCTAGAATGAGGGTTAAAGGGCTTTTCATCAACTTCTTTGATGCTCACAAAAAATACTCATTATTTCTTCCTTCATGGCTCAGGGCCGTTTATCATGGATGGCCATGATGGTCGAGTGGTTAGCACTGTAGCCTTACAACAAGCTTATAACCGGCTCGATCCCCACCTATGCCTGTGTGCGTTCTCTCATGCCTTCTCCCACGGTACAAAGACCATTAGGTTAACTGGTGATTCTGAATATGCCGTGGGTATGAGGTAATTAAAGTGCTGTATAAATGTATGTTGCTTAATGGGGGTTAAAATGGGACTTTTAGTCATTAAGATTATAAAAGAACTGTATAAATGGGAGTGCATTTCAATATCCATACAACCACTGAACAAACCACTGAACAAATCTAATCTTAAAGCTTATTTGCATGAATGTAATTTGACTTATCTACATCTTTGTTAAGGTTGCAGATGTGCAGTAGAAGCCTGTGATAGACTTCTACTGTGCCAATGCAACATTACCCACTGATTGGGTCGTATATCCTAGTTTCAGCTGTTGACTGGCTCTTTTATGACAGGAGCTAAACTGCGGATGTGTAATCAGGATTCTTTGAGTGCCATGGCTCTCTTATCATGCCTCTGCTAATGTATATTTTTATGTTATAATCTTTAGCATAATTATCAGAATCATTTGTTTATTCAAATCTCTCTTATCATACACATAAGCATGCATGCTTTAAAAACACATTCCCACCTGACGGCTTTAAATCAAATGCAGTGCTGTGTTGACACAGTAACATGAGATTAATCTCTCTGCAACATCCAGTCATCACATTAAAGAGAAAAATAAATCACCCCTGACATATTTTCTAACCATCTGTGCTTAAAATAAATAAGCTGTAGTCCACTTTGTCAAACCACTGAAGAGGCACAATTAAAGATCTGAAGTGGTGCAAATACGGCCGTCGTCTCGTATTTATTTCACTGGATTTCCTTTCTGCAGCCCGCTGCAGATCGAAATTGACAGATTCTTAGGATTTTTTATTTTTTTTTAAACATTAATGTTATTCAAGTGCCTTGTTATGAATAGATGTCATCCTCATCAGGGTGAATCATGCTCCATTCTGATTAACATAATCAGCTTTTCCACTTCTGTCCTGAATGGCCGAGGCCATTTGGATTGCAAATGATAACGAGTGCTTCTTTTAGAAGAAGAAAGAACAAGCAGATGCACATAAATTAGAGTACCAGGACACTGTTTGAGGTATTGTATGCTGCGGAAAACACCACAGGGTGAAACGAGTGTTAATGGGTTTTTTCTTTTTCTTTTATAAGGCCGGCTCTTTATTTTTATTTTTAAGCTACATTTTTTTTTTTTGCCTGTCCCATTTGGTTCTTTAGCCGTCAGAATTGTTGTCTGAAGACCAACAAGGATACCCAATGGATTTACTTTGCCAAATGGATCATCACGGCCTTGCCATATTGCTTCATTTGATTAACCTTTGTTGTTATTATTTATTTTATTTTATTTTCAGTTGTTACAGACGGGACAGGCATGACTGAGGGATAGGAAAGGGAGAAAGAAAGATGAAGGAAAAGAAAAACAGAAGGGAAGAGGGACAGTGAGAAAGGGCACTTAAAAAGAAAAACAAAAATCTCCTGGATCACCTGTTGAGAGAAAAAGAAGAGAAAACAAGCAAAAAAAAACAGAGCAACATACTAAACACAACACCATCACGTTAATCTAGCTAAGCGTAAACAGCAGTAAATACTAAATATTGAATGTTGTTGTGTAGCAAGCAGGACCGACAGCGCACAATGTGCTTGGAAATAGCAGCCAATAAAGGTGTAGTTTATGTCTATGAACAGTGAACACCCGTGTGCACACCTGTGTGGATCAGCGCGCTTGTATTCAAAAGGTTTCCCCATGTAATGGTCTGCTAGAGGATGTAGAGAGCCATAACCCCGTCCCCCAGGGCATGAAGCAGGCATGGAGGAGATCCAGGCTCCAGACATCCAGAGGCCCCAGAGTGCGAGAGCCCAAGGAGGACCACCGGAGGGGCATCCGTGCCACCCTCCTGGGAAGAGCTGAGGAGAGCCCCAGATGAGGGGTCACTCAGTAGCCACCGAGCAGAAGCCAGAGGGGGCTGCAGTGGCGTGCCCGCCGGCTCTGCCGGCAGCCAGCTGTGCCAGAGTGAACCGAGCCGCAGGCCCAGAGGCCGGAGGCCTGGGGGCCCCCCTTTGCCCCGGAAGAGGCCTGACTGAGCAACAGGCACCAGGCCCCGCCAAGTAGTCACCGGGAGCGAGCTGGTACATACCTGAGCGCCCAGCCCCGGACACCAAGAACCACCAACGCACCGACCCCTGAGGGCATCAGTTACCGGCAGGGACTCTGGTGAGGGGAGATAGGCCGTTGGAGGGCCTGGGAGTTCCCAGAGAGGTGGAGTGTAAGACCCGACCTGACATATAAACACAAACAGGCACACACAGACACAAACATGCATTTCCACCCTCATGCACACATATACAAATACTTAACACTCACCCAACGTAGGGATAGACATACATGGACACTGTACACACAATCAGACTCCCCAAACAAACTCTATACCCCAGGTCCAGGTACCCTCGCGCCTAGAGGGGGAAACGGCACCTAGGCCCAGGAGATGTTACCCTTTCCCCCGGGGTGGAGGCAAGCAGACCGCCCCAGGCTCCGCAGCAGCAGGGAGGCCCTAAACACGTGGGTCGGGCTTTTGTGTTCAGATCCAGAGTTTTAACATTTTGCAGATCAAAAACCGGATCCACCAGTGGAACAGTGTGTTTATGTGTAGACGTTTGTATGTGTAACCAAAAATGTGGGAAACTTCTTGGGGTTTTTTGTCCTCATCTTTGTTGTGTGTAACTTGCAGAAACGGTTCGAGCAATGACCCATGTGATAAACCAAGGCATGGCCATGTACTGGGGGACATCCCGCTGGAGCCCGATGGAAATAATGGTGAGACTCAGTCCAAAATACATTCCTTCTATCTTCACAAGTTCCAGTTATTTCCAGCTTCACATTATCTACTATTTCTATTCTTGTTCAGTATTGTTCCCAATACAAAATGTTTACATACTCTGCTGTATTATGTAACTCTTTGCATGTTTTTCTCTAGGAAGCGTACTCTGTTGCGAGACAGTTCAACCAGATTCCCCCCATCTGCGAGCAGGCAGAGTACCACATGTTCCAGAGAGAGAAAGTGGAGGTGCAGCTACCTGAGCTGTTCCATAAGATAGGTGAGCAGTGGTGCGTTTGTGCCTCCACGTGGAGAATTGATCCATGAAAGCATTACAAAAGTTATTTTTTACACAAACCCACAGAGCTAGAGGGATTTTTGACACGTGGACACACAAGGTTAAATTGAAGCCAAGTGTTGGATCTCGGGTCTGATGAAAATAAAAGGAAGCATTTCAGAAATGTAACATGAGAACTTCTCTCTTACTTCCTGGAGCACTGGAGATCAGTGCAGTTCTGATTATAACTGGTTAAAGTCTTGTTTGTGTTGTCATATAACTTTATTAGCTTCAATTCAATGCAGACAGTCGCCTCAAGGAGCTTTATATTGTAAGGTAGACCCTACAATAATACATACAGAGAGAAACCCAACAATCATATGACCCCACTTGCACATTGGCGACAGTGGGAAGGAAAAACTCCCTTTTAACAGGAAGAAACTGCCAACAGAACAAGATTCAGGGAGGGGCGGCCATCTGCCGCGACCAGTTTGGGTGAGGGGAGGAAGACGGAATAAAAGACATGCTGTGGAAGTGTGTGAACAGTCAGTGTGATTTAAGAGAAGTAGAGAAATGGTCATCATCAACTCAGCAAAGTTCAGCCCTTTTTTTTAAAATTTATTGAAGGCTGATAAAAATTGTTCAGTGGTGATCAGATGTTTCTCTTCTCAGGTGTGGGGGCCATGACGTGGTCTCCGCTGGCCTGTGGGATCATCTCAGGGAAATACGATGGCAGGGTCCCTCCCTACTCGCGGGCCTCCCTTAAGGTAGACAAGCCTCGCTCGCTGTGCTCCTTCTTTATCCCACTCTGATCATCTGTGCCGCTGTCACTGTGCTGCGTTTCACTGCTGGTTGCTTATTGTGTGTGTTTGTGTCTTTCAGGTTCTGTTACTCACCACATACTGTAACCTTGTGTGTTTTCAGTGCCATGCCGACGCCATGCACTGCGTACCGCTTCACAAGCAGTGCTGCTACACACTGTTTGTCAGTTGGTGTCAGCTTAATATATTTTAGTCCACGCAAATGACCACAAAACACCTACGCTCACAACAATAATAGTGCGGCACATGTGCGTGCTGACTTGTGAATTTTTATTTGACACTACAGATACCAACACTTTAAAAATAAAAATGTTTCACTTTATAAATTGGCAGATGAATCGGGAATCAATTCAGTGTGTTGTGTCAGGAGAAGAAGAAAACAAAACGTCCATTTTTACTAAAAATGATTAAAGAGGAGACGCGGCTTCAGGGATTCAATCCTGTATTTGTGACAGATGAACTCAGCAGCCCTCACTTTCCATCATGTCATGTTGTGATGCTGAAATATATTTTAGCATTCAGCATGCAGACTTTTAAAAATAAGAGATCCAAGACAGCTCAACACATAAGCTTACACCTGATTGGTGTTCTGTCCCTCTGTGCTGGAGTGGCATGTTGTGTTTCTGTGGATCGTGTGTCACTGATTGTTGGTTTGAGCTCTGCCGGTTCATGAAGCAAGCTCTCCATCTTGGTGTCGTGCAGTACTTTTGGTGACTTATGTTGAATGTGCTGCTTCCCGTTCGGCTCAGTGTTGTCTGTGGATGTTTGTGGTGTTTTGGATCGTTGAGTCAGTGAATCCTTGTGATACTAATCACATCCTCTGTATTGTTAGATCTACCAGCTAGATATCAAAGCTACTGTATAACTCAGCTGGGACAAAACTAACACTTTTTTAACATATTTAATTTTTGTAATGTTTGTAAATCTGCTATAAATGAACTGACTATTATTATTTTTTTACAAAAGCATAGAGTGAGCTTTGTTTCCCTGGCTGAGGTGTAGACAGCAGGAGACAGAGTCACGTGTTTAAAAACAGGCCCTGGTGACACAGGAGCTGCAGCGCAGCGGTGTGAGCAGGGCTGTGTTTTTGAGCAGGTGTGCTGTGTTTTCGACAGGGCTACCAGTGGTTGAAGGACAAGATCTTGAGCGAGGAGGGCCGGCGTCAGCAGGCGAAGTTGAAAGAGCTGCAGGCAATCGCGGAGCGGCTGGGCTGCACTCTGCCCCAACTCGCCATCGGTACGCAGATACACTCTGCTGCTCTCTCTCTTTCTGTCTGTCTGTCCGTCCCTCTGCCTCGGACAGGCCGAGGTCAGCACCGCTCTCGCAGCTGTCTGGTTTGACACTTGGTGTGTTGTGTTGTCAAGTGTGTGTGTGTGTGTTGTAAGTGTGCAGTTAAAAAAAAAAAGTATATTTATGAGGAAAAACAAGAAAACAGGGACTATTTAAGAAATAAAGCAATAAGAAAGGTAAATAGTGCGTCTTAAAGGGACAGGAACTCACAGTATCAGATATAAATCCAGAGGATGACTCGTATCGATTCACTTGCCGGGCAGTAAATGTGCAAACCCCAAAGACGCAGAGTCCTGCAAGCGTCGTTAAAGTGGCAGTCGAGAGGGACGCGGCGAATAAATCTCGCAGTCGGTCTCCTATCTCAGCACAGATCGCAGCAGATTTTTCACCCACACAGTAATACACTGTCATAGATTTGGTTTCACGGGCCATTAGTGGACACCCTCGGTTCTCCCTCAATTACCATAAATCCTTCCAGCACTCCTGTAGGCAGCACGGGACATTTATATGCAGTCTTCTAGATCGCTGTGTCACTCCAGCATTAAATAAAAACTATAAAACAATAACAGACTGCTTCTCGCCTTGGGCTTTATCCCGAGACTCCTTGAGCAGGTGGTAAATTCAGGAATCAGGCTGCAAGTGTGAGAACAGAGTAAACAAATGTAGTCGGTATCTCAGCAGCCTGAGGGAAGGTCTGCACCTGCATCACTCCCGATGAAGATCTTCTTTTTTTGGCCGTATTCTCATGTTTATTGAAGATTTGTGTAGAATCATAATCCCACCATTTTTACAGCAGCATTCCTCATTCCATTATACTGTAATCTGCTTACCAGTGTATTTTCCTGAATTTCAAGAGCATGCAGTTGTACTGCATAATACAGTTCCCAATTACAATGGCAGACCAAGCAAGGATGGGGTGTGCGTGTGTTTGTATTTGTATGCAGTGATCACAAAAAGGCAGGTTTTCTGAACATTATTAGCAGAGAGCTGCTCTGAGATGTAGTTCTTTTATTCAGGCTTTGCACCTGAAAATGGTTCTGAAGTATTTGTACATGAGTTTTTTGCAAGTTCCTGCTTCACTACCTGTGCTTTACAAAGGGATGGGAACTTAGTCTTATGAAAAAAATATATATATACCAGGAAAAACAGATGAACATCACACAATAAATTACACAGTCAATATTTAACAAACCTAAATCCAGAAGCAGTGTTTGAAAAATTAAGTACACCCTTACTGGTTCTATAGAACTAAGATGGTAAGTCACCAACGGAGGTCGCTTATCAAAGGCACTTGATTAATTGGTCATTAGCAAACGTGATCGCCTCTGTTTCATAACAGTTTGTAATCATCACACACGCACACAAGTGAATGTCCCAACACGTTTACCCCATAAGAGACCATGCAATGCTCAGCAACACTGCAAAAAAACCCCAAGAGCTACATCTTAGACTCCATGGGCCTCAGTTAGCATTTTAGATGTTAAAGTTCACGACAGTACAATCAGAAAAAGACTGAAGAAGTATGTCTCGTTTGGAAGTGGTGACAGGAAAAAGACTCTTCTTGCTAAAAAGAAAATGACTGCATGGCGTAGGGCTCCAAAGCCACATCTGAGCAAAGACTTTTGGAACAATGTTCTTTGGACAGATGAGACCAGAAATGGAGATGTCTGTTCATAATACAAAGCGCTGCCTTTAGAAAAAAAACAAAACAGCACAAACATTTCATACCAGATGTCAGGACTGATGTGGAGGGATGATGATTTGAGCTTGTTTTACAGCCACAGGACCACAGCAAGTTGCAGCCGCTGAGTTAGCTATGAGCTCCACTGTATACTAAAGCATTATGGTGTTAAAGTTGGGGACGTCTTTCTAACGGGTAATGGTTTTGCTGAAATTGGGTCATGCAACAGGAGAATAAATCCAAGCACGGCAGTAAATCTACAACAGAATGGCTGAAAAAAGAGTCGGCATGTTGCAATCCATCAGTGTCCAGACCTGAACATGATTGAAATGCTGTGGGACAACCTTAAGAGAGCTGTGGATAAACAAATGCCTGCAAATCTCAGTGAACTGAAGCAACAATTCAATTCAGTTTTATTTATACAGCGCCAAATCACAACAACAGTCGCCTCAAGGCGCTTCATATTGGAAGGCAGACCCTACAATAATGCATACAAAGAAAAGCCCAACAATCATATGACCCTCTATGAGCAGCACTTTGGCGACAGTGGGAAGGAAAAACTCCCTTTTAACAGGAAGAAACCTCCAGCAGAACCAGGCTCAGGGAGGGGCGGGGCCATCTGCTGCGACCGGTTTGAGTGAGAGAAGGAAGACGGGATAAAGACATGCTGTGGAAGAGTCAACATTGTAAAGAAGAGTTGGTCAAAATTCCTCCACACCGATGTGAGAGACTAATGCTCATACAGGTGTTTCTACAATCTGCTGAATCATGATGTGTACTCAGTTTTTTTCACACGCTGCTTCTGCATTTGGTTTATTTCATTTCAGCTAAATAATGACACAGTTCTGATCTGAGATTGTATTTAAACAACTTTAGAACCAAGTAAGCACCAGATGGTTTTTTTCCATTCAAATCATTTAGTCATGGTGCAACAACGAGACTCAGTTTACCTGCAGTGAGCTATGCCAAGTTACATTTTCAACACGGCATGAGCTAAGGTATAGTACTGAAATTTGATGTAATGTAGGCGGGCATTGAGCAGCATCTGATCAGGAGTCATTTTTATATTGTGGTGTGTGCATGAGTGGGTTGGTTCTTCCATCACTGATCCAGCGTTAGTGTAACGAGTGTCGAGGTCCTGATGAGTAATGTTGCCATAGTATAGCAGTTGGTTTATTTTATCAGGGAGCGGCTGTCATTTCATGTACAAATAGTAATCAGCGTGTGTTTGCGTCTCGGGTATTGTGTGTGTGTATGTGCGTGTGTTTAATCACGGTAGGGGTGTCATCCTTATTTACTGGTCTCCTGCAGCGTGGTGCCTACGGAACGAGGGGGTGAGCTCTGTCCTTTTAGGGGCGTCCAACACCGACCAGCTGATGGAGAACATAGGAGCGATCCAGGTGAGTGTGTTTGTGTGTGTACGCTTTGCTTGTGTTACCGCGAAACAAATCAGAAGCTTAATTTGTGAAAATGCAACCTGACCCGCTTTGTTGGGCTCGTATTCGTGCCTTACAGTCCATAGCGGCAGCCTCCTCTCCTGGGCACGGCTTGGCCTCCTGGGCAGTTTGCTGCTGCACGCCTGGGTGCTTTACTGTACTGAGTTAATAAGGTCAGAGGAGTATCAGTTGCCAGTGGGATTGGAGATGAGCTCACAGCCGCTTCCTCCTCTCCTGATAAGATGCACTCTTTAATGGGGTTTTCAGACCGGTGCGGGTTTACGTCCCCTCCTCACATTATGTCTGGCCCGAAGTAAAAAGCATTCTGACTCTCATCTACTCCGATGCTTTGTGTGTGTGTGTGTGTGTGTGTGTGTGTGTGCTCTCCCAGAATGCGTTTGATATTTCGGGTTTGAAATGCTATGCTCACATTTCCCAAGGGCTCTGCAGTTTCCCTTTTGCCAGAATTTTATATCAGAGACGCTGAAATAGAAACGGCCCCTGGTGTGAAAGACTTTCTCAGGAAGTTTCAATAAAAATATTATTTCTTTCTTTTTATTTAATGTCTGCATTGTCGGAAGAGCAAATACTTTATTATTCTCTACACGCGAAAAGTTCCTGTTTAATTTGTACTACCATCTAATCTCTTTTTTTTATTTTGCTTCTTTTCCGGTTAAATAGAAGATTTTACTCCTCACTTTGAAATTCAGAGTAAAACGATCTGTATTTTTATCAAAAAGGGCAAAATATCTTAATAAATTTTTCTTTTTAGTGATGTATTTTCATAAATCTTTATTTATACAGCCTTTTTGTTGAAAATAATTATTCTTTGAGTCAAGCTTCCTCAGTTATCAAGTTTAAAAGGAACAATATATTCCTCCTGTTTTCATATTTCTGCTCTGCTCAGTGATGCACTACTTTACTATAAATACTTTATGTAGTGTCTGTTTACAAAGTTCTACCCCAGTTCCAAAAATAGTTGAGATGCTGTGTAAAATATAAATAAAAATACAATGCAATGGTTTGCAAATCTCAAATATAAAACATTTTATTCACAATAGAACATAAAACATTTGACACATTATGAAATATGTTCTTTCAGTTGGTGGAAAGTTGGGCCTGTCTGCAGACAGGTCGAGCTTTGCACCAGAAAAGACGCCAGTATTCCTGTTTCATGTTCACATATGGCTTCTTCTTTGCATGAGAGCTTTAAGCTGCATTTGTGGATGGCATGATGAACTCTGTTCACAGACGGGGATTTCTGGAAGTCCATCCAGTGATTTCCATGACAGAATGCCTGATTTTAGTGCAGTGCTGCCCGAGGACGTGAAGATCATGGGCAGTCAGTACTGATTTTTAGCCTTGTCCTCTGCGCACAGAGATTTCTCCATATTCTTATTCAAAGGTTTCACAATTTTACATTAAAGAACTTTATTTTGAACTTGTTCCACAGTTTTGTTCAGACTGCTGAAACTCTGCCTCTCTAAGAGGCTGCTCTGTTTATACAGGGTCACGTTAGACCTGACCTGTTACCAATAAAACTACCTGCTGTTTCTTCAAAGTCTTCTTCAAAATGAGTTAATATTTTTCATGAAATACTAAAATGTCTGTTTTACCAGCATCCCAACGTTTCTGGAATTTATTAGAACTGAAGCCTTTTTACATATCGCTGTTTCTATCAAGATAAAAACTTGTGCATAAAGCTAATATATAAAACAACAAAGAAATAAAGTAAAAAATAAACACATGCCACTTCTGTTTTTGGATTTTGAGCTGGACTGGAGATTGCAACGTTGAGATTGTTTGTAAAAAATCCTTTCAACACTCTCTATAGGTAGCGATGTGAAACTGCAACACACCATGGCGACTGCAGTGCGTTCACCTCTTGTCTTTCTGTCGTGTCGTAGGTTCTTCCAAAGTTGTCGTCATCCATCACACACGAGGTGGACAGCATCCTGGGGAACAAGCCGTACAGTAAAAAGGACTACCGCTCCTAACGCGTGGCACGGCCCCGCCCGGCAGGGCTGCACCCGGCCTGCAGCCGCAGTGCCCCACCTTTGCCTGATCCTCTGTTTGCTTGAGCTTTTACTGAGTGAGACCCTGGCGCATGAGTCTGGCCACACCAAGGCCACGCAGGGCACCTCATTTAGAGTTACAGGGATAAGATAAGAAAAGGGGGAAAAAATACAGTCACCTCCACTGGAAATGACAGGATTGACAAAGAAAGACACAAACATGGAAAAAGAGAGGTTAGAGATATGCGCTCATATTTAAATTAGTTATACATTCAATTCAGCTGAACGTATTTTAAAACTATAGAGAAAAATACATTTATTAAAAAAATTAAATAAGCACACGCTTGCTTGGCAGCCAGATTTTTTTTTTTTCCTTTCTATTTTTTTTTCTCTTTTTAAAACCGAATACAACTGATGAAAGATGAAATTCATGCTGTATGAATACACGAGAACTATTGTTGCACATGTACCATAGCCATGCATTCGTTGTTTGGACGTTCTGTTTACAAACACCTGTGTACTGTCCAAATCCGTCAAGATTTCTCTGAAAGTGTTGTCGACATTACCAGAGCCTCCTCACGGGCTTCAATCAGCACTTTAGTACAGTCAGTAAAGGTGTTGGAAGGCAGTTTCAAAGAGGAGAGAGGATGGGTATTACAACAGTCTTATCTCACAGCCATTGCACTATAGAATCACATCGCCTCTTCATAATTCCCTCTCTTCATCCTCTGTTTCTTCACTGGCAGTGCGTTTGTCCAGCCTACTGCTCCGATGCTCCTCCTGTGTAAGCGTGGCTCTGACGTTCTGAAGTCATCAGGGCTTCCGTCCTTACAGTGAACCACCCGCCATGATGGAGCTTAGGAGCCAGGCTGATGTGTCTGGGCAACTTGCGTGCCACTGAAGAGATGAGCAGTTTATTCCTCCCTAACAGCAGGAACTGCAGTCGTGTTATATCAAACGCAGCGGCCTGCTTCACTGTGCTTCCCGGCCGCTTTTCTCGCTTTTTTTCAGGCTGAGGATTTTGGTGTACAGGGAATATTCATATCAGTGTTGGCTCAACATCTCATGGAAACTTCTCCTCAATCAAATTCAGTTCAAGTATTTTGCCTTATTTAGAGTTGCATCAAACTGTGCTTTGGGCTTGTAGACGAGCAGCTCGACAGCTGCCTCTCTGCGCTGGTCATGTGTCCCCGGTATAAACTGGACCGCTGAGTGGTGGAAGTGGTGTTTGTTGCTCCCTGACTGGGGGGGAAGGAGTCGTGTGTCTGGTTAATCGGCGAGTGGCAGCAGCTCAGGGAACGGAGCAGGCAGTTTCAGTCGTGTGTTGGCGTGCACAAAGTCAGGAGGTTGTATTTAGTTATCTGTTTTCGTCTCATGTGTGGACACTTTAGTGTGGCTTGAGCCAAAGATCATCTTCTTTTCTTTCTTTCTTTGAGTAAACAACCCAACGTTTCACTATTACAAGATTATAGAAATCATCTTGACGCATGTGCTGTCCAGCTTGTAATCTATCTATGGTATGGACTTTACTCCATAATATATCTTTACTTGACCGAGCTGTTACACTAGTTAACAAGTATGTCCTTCATATACAGAATGCGTAGTACAACTAAGTGCTTTAGGATCAGTAAGGTTTGTTTCAGGCGGCAGACGCCCCGAGACGCGTCAGAAGTATTATTGCAAACATTTTGACAACGCCCTGTATCATTTGTTGTCCTTTGGGTGCTCTCTTACTGTGATTAAAGCACAAGTGGAAAGCATGTTACATCTTCTAAGCATGGACCCTCTTCACCCAGCCTACAGTACCTATGGGACAAACAAGGTGATGCTTTTCAAGCTTACCAACACGTGTAGATAACAAGTCTTTACTAACAGTTGATAAACTGTTGATTCTTAGAAGGAAAAAACAAGTGCAAATTAACATAACTTATATAAGTGTGAATGATATGAATGAGGTGAAGCTGCTCAGCTAGAGTGGAGGGGATAAACATCACTGTGTGGGGTTTGTGTGGATGAGGTTTTGCTTGAGTATTACTCCTAAATCACAGCAAAGTGATTCAAGATCTGCTGTGTGTGTGCGTGCGTGCGTGCGTGCGTGCGTGTGCGAGAGAGAGAGTGTGAGGGATTGGGGGACAACTGAACTAATCCCGTGCTGTTGTATTAGTTGATCCCTGAATACGGCTGATTTGCCGTGTCTCTTGTAAGTCTGAGTAAATAATAACAGGCACAAGCTGATGCTGTTTTCTCAGAATTAAAAAAAAAAAAAAAAGATAAGAACATTTTGTTCATTAGTCTGTGGAGTTTCTGTGTCTTAATATTTCCATCTGCAGGGAGCGGAGAAGAAGTCTGAGATTTAAAAGGTTGAGTCTGACATTTTGGGAAATGTGCTTTTTCTCACCCAAAATTACAAAAGGTCTGATACTGAACTGATATTAGCTCAACACACAGACTGGAAACCAGAAGACACTCATTTTCTCTTCTGTACAGAACATATTAGCCATTCATTATTAAGCTTTACAGATAAGGGTAGTCAGAGGGTTTTAGCCTCGTTCAAAGGTTCGTACTGTGTTCACCAAGGACTGTCTGATTGAGATATTGTAAGGATAACTTTTCAGACTCTCAGTTGGGAACCTGGTTTATTTAACACATAATCGGGTGTTTGAGTGTGCAGTCAAGTCCGTGCTGTGTGTGCACTTTCATCCTGTGCTCTCCCTTTCACCATCTGTGTGGGTGCATCTCTGCTCTGCTGGATAAACGGACACATGGAGGGGAGCAGAGGAAAGGGGAGACAGGTGAAGTGACGGTATCGTTACCTGAGTCGAGGACGGCTCGGCGCTCCCGTGGCAGCGAGGACCGTGCCGTTTCTCCATCCACGTAACAAATAATTTAAGGCTGCAGTGGCAAGGCGTGACACGCTTATTTTCAGGAATCATTTCTTTTCTAAATGTATTATTGATGATGAGAAAAGCAGTTTGGCTGTTTCCAGTCTCTGTGCTCTAAGGCGACGTCATATTTAGCAGCAAATATGCCGACGTGGCATATTTCCCCCCCTAAAGATGTCAGACTTTCCCTTTGAACTTTATCGCTGTGCATTTAGTTTGACCATCAGTTGTGTCCCAGCGTGCCGACCCGCTCGACACAGATGCTGTGTCGTAACGAGCTTCACGTGCACAACGTAGAAATAACTGAAACTTTTGAAGCTTGTGTGTATTTGTCTGGTGCCCTCACCCATGTAGGAGAAAATAATGCTTTAAGAGGTCCTAGTTTCATCATATTTGCTGTTCTAACATGTTAACGACTAGTTCACAAATGAAACAGACCCACAGATGAATAGAGCTTATTTTACAGAAGGTCCTAGGTTATACAGAGAATATATTTTTATGTTCTAGCCTTTAATGCAGTAGAGAGAATTAAGAGAACTGTTTTTATTTTTGTCATCATGCTGCATTTTTCCTATCGGTATTGTATTGATTTGAAGACTGACAAAAAGAAGCAATCTTTGTGTTGTGTGTGCATTATGATGCTCAAATGCAACAGTGTGTGGAATTCACCCTGAAGACGACGTATTGAGAGCCTGGTATCTCCTGTACATACTCTGACCTTTGTATATATTTCTGGTTGTGATCACCTTTGCCTTTTTTCATTTTGATTTCATTTTGCAGGCGTTGCTATCTGCACTGTGCTTGAATCTGAGATTTAGACAGGATGTACAGCTTATGATCTTCAATGAAAATGAATTAATGATAAAAATAAGAATGGTTAAAAACCACCAACTTGTGTCTGTTTTTATTTTGGCATCTTTATTCATAATGTTTGGATTTGTTAGAGCGTCCAAGCCTCTTCTATCCAGTAGAAAACAAAAGATGCATTTATGACTTATTTATGAAATATAAATATGAGGCAATTTATACAAAAAATAAAAATCCTGAAGGAGGTGCAAATGATCTGAAGTGGTTTACATTGAACTTTAAAAACTGTCATTACAGCATGTGTAGTCATCAGGAGTGTGCTTTACTGTCATATAGCATAAAGCTTGTGAGGATCAATAGAATCTGTTGTACAGTAAAGCATCATAGCACCATTTACCCAAGGGTCATACTTCATGTTGTATAGACTGAAAACAACTTCATAGAAATGACAGAACTGCATCATATTCAGTAATATCGCCAACATCTTTACAAAAGTAGAGTATTTTTCGTATACAGTACCTTCCGCTGTATTTTGAGGGCAAACATATAAAAACACAATGGGCTGAAAGTGCAGCAAACCTGACCGCGACTTCCTCGCACTGCACTCTGGAAGAAGAAATGCTTATCCTGAAGGTGAGACGGGTTATGTTTGGAAATCACAACCTGCAAGTGACAGTTTAACCCCAACAGTTCAAAGGACACTTTGGCACAAAAAAAAAAAATCATCCAGACGGGTGCAAACATGGAACTGCAGTTCTCATCAGAGCGTCCGTTTCCATGAATCTCCCAGCTGCTACAGTTCCCTGTCATGAGCTTTCACTCACTGGAGTCACTTCAGTTTAAAACTCCTGTCCCAGTTGAGATTTCATGCTGGTTGGAGCTGCTATAATGAGTTGTCGTGCCGTGATTTTCTTGAGCTGCTCCCATAGGTGAGGCGCGGAGGTCCACCTGAGGCGACGGACACAACGAGCTGAGAAATCCAGCTCAGCAAACGCACAGCATTCACATTTGATCAGAATAACAACCCCCAAACAAGTGGAAAGTGCAGCCTCTGCAGCTCTGCCCCTCACAGACAATAACTAAACACTGTCAGCACTTACACTTGGTTACTTACTCCCATTTCACCAGGTCAGCAGATCTGTCACTTCTGTTCTCACTCGAGGGCGAGCGGAGGCCTTCACCTGCCCTCCGTGTGGATATTTTCATGACGTAAGTGTTAAAACGGCAGGGTGTGTGTGAGTGTGTGTTAGTCACTGCTGTACCTTCCTGACAGGACGGTCCAATCCAGCTGTGCAGGCAGTCGCAGCGGCCGTTGCGACGGTCGCACTGCGCCCTGTTCTCGCACTCGCAGGTCTCTAAGCAGTCAGGCCCGTAACGATTCTCTCTGCAGTCTGACAGCCAACGGTGAAAAGCAAAATCCAAGCAGTTTAATAAAGCTACAAAATGGCGAGGGCGCAGTACATTTACTCAAATATCGAGCGCAAGTATTGTTTACGGGGCAGCTGTGGCTCAGGAGGTAAAGTGGGATGCCTACTGGTTGAAGGGTCAGTGGTTTGATCCCCAGTTTCCCTGGTTTGCATGTAGACATATCCTTGGGCTAGTTTTCCCAGATGCATCCAGGAAGCATGAGTGTGTGAATGTTAGCCAAAGCTCTTAAACATAGAAAACTGGATTTAAATTTTAGTAGAAAAGTACTTCAAACAGAAGTACTGCTGACTTCACATCATCTTTTTTGTATTGGCTACATTAAGGATTCAAAATTCCCTTAAAACCCTACGAGTTTAATAGGCTTGTACACCGACCCAGCGCAACGTTATGACCCGTCGCTGGTTCACTTCTCCCTGGACTATGTTAGATAGATACTGACCACCGCAGACCATGAACACCTCACAGGAGTTGCAGTTTTAAGAGATGCTCTGAGTCACTCATCAAGCCGTCACAATGTGGCTCCTGTCAAACTCACACCAATCCTTATGCCTCCATCTTTCCTGCTTCTAAAACAGCTTTCAGAACAAAATGTTCACTGGCTCCCAACACATCCCAACCACTCAGTGTTATGCCTGATCAGCGTATATTACATGCTGACAGTGGAGGGAAACACATTTTTGCTTCATATGTTTTCATTTGAGGTCAAAATATAAAAATGTCAAATCTTGTTCTCAAATAATATAAAACAAACACTTTTTAACACTAATATCCAAAAATATTCAGTGCAACACAAGGAATGCCCACTATATCTCCAAATATTTTGCAATTTTGGTGCATATGGTAATTTAATTAAATTATGAATAATGTCTCTGATTTTGTCTTTTCATATTGTAATATCGGTTTTCCTCTGTTTCTAAATGTAGCTGGGCACTATATATGACAGGAGCCATTTTTAGGCATCAAAGTATTTACTAAAAGTCTATTTTACCAACTCTTTACGTGCATTTATACAATAATACCTTTACTGGTAAGAAAGCTGTGTGTGTATGTGACGCCTGCAAGCTAGTTCAGGCTAGCCGCTGCAGTGAGTCACACTCGCTCTCTTCAAGTCTTAAACCAAATCAGTTTGGGTTAGGGTCTAAGCTGGAGAATTGGCCAATGCAAGAGTTTCACTCCTTCCACCGGCCCAGCATACACGTGTAGCTTTGGGGTGTTTTTACTACATTCTCCAATTTCTATATCATAGTTGCTTTTGTAGCCTTTCATCTTAACCGTCACCTGAACAAATTCTTCCACTTATTTCTCTGAAATACTCGTCTCTTCCATCCATATTAAAGGAACAAGCTGATTGTGTATGTGACTGCCATCATCACATGTATGCTGAAGTAAATACAGTGCATTCATCATAGCAGCATCTCTGTTGCATAACTCATCATTGCTAATGAGTAATGAAGGCACATCAGCTGAAAGTGATGTCACTGATGAAATGCAGTACGCGTTTGATGGCTGTGTATTCTCAAAAATGCGTGAGAGATTACCAATGTCACATCTGGGTCCAGTCTTCCCCGAGGAGCAGAGGCACCTTCCTGACACAGGATCACATTGAGCGTCGTCTTCACAGTCACAGATGTGGACGCAGCCCTGACCGTAGCGACCCCGTTCGCACGCTGAGTGAATGATTGAAAACATGAGAATAAAATAGGCAAAAACACGCCAGTTATTCTTTGATTTCAACTGGGAGAACAGATCAGACCGACCTCTGTGACAGCGCGCTCCGTGAAATCCTGGAAAACAGATACACTGACCCGACACCGGGTGACAGGAGGCGCCGTTCATACAGTCACACTGCATCCGACACAGCGGGCCGTGGAAACCAGGGGGGCAGGCTAACGAGTTTGGGAGGGAGGGGGATTCATGGGAGGAGAATAAAAGTCGACCTTTAAAGTTTAAATCCTGTGCATTAATTAATAAATGACTGTAAACTTAAGGGCTCAAATCTGACACCTTTAAAGTGGAGCTTTAAGGTTAGAGTACAAATGCTGGGCTGATTTGATCGAAATGTAAACCTTCGAAGCCTTTTGATGTTCAGTGTGTTCAGATAAATACAAGTTAAATTTCAGGATTTTATAAAGACTTCTTCTACTGTGACATCTGTGCATCGGCATGAATGATCCCATCAGGACCTTAAATACTACTGAGGTGCTTCATGTGTACATTCTTCTTCACTACATGTACTGCAATCTCTCACACAGCCTTGACTTCATTCAAAACTTCAGCAACCGTGAACAGAAAATATAAAAATAAAAAAAATACAACATATACAAAAAGCATTAACAGAGCAGGATGTTGTGCAACTACATGACTTACTGATATGTTTTTGGACAACAACGGAGGTCATTCTTTGTGTTTGTGTGCGTGTTCAGTTCTCACCATGTTCACATAGATGCCCATAGTAGCCTGGACCGCACTGACACGTCCCCGTCACTCTGTCACAAGTGCCATTATTTTGACAGCTACATTTCAGCTGGCAGTTGGCACCAAATCTTCCCGCGGGACATTCTGGGACAGGAAGAATAAAACAGAGGACATGACTCGCTGTGACACCTGATTATGTTTAGATTCAACATGTTACAACAGATCAAATATGTGGTAATGGACAGATGCAATAATACAATATTTTGATGTTTTTTTTAAAAGAGTAGGTGATCACCTTTGTTGCAGTGTGCACCAGTCCAGCCCAGACCACAGGTACAATTGCCGGTCACAGAGTCGCACACGCCTCCATTACTGCAGTTACAGCGTTGAGCACATTCTGCCCCAAACCAGCCTGCAGGGCAGCCTGAGGCAAACACACACTCCAATTAAACTTAAGAAAATATCCAGGCAAGTGTCATAACATGCTGTAGCTCTGAAAGCACAGTCTTCTATTCTTGCTCATTATAAAGGATTACAGGTAAACAGTAATCTGGAGCCTCCTGTTGTATTTTCATAATGTTTTCAATGGTGTGGACTGTGGGAGGGCCAGGTTAGCACCCAGTCTCTTACTGTGGATTCATGCTCCTGTAATAAGTGAAGAATGGAGTTCGTCAGTGTGTTGCTGAAATAAGCAGAGCCTTGAAAGAGACATCATGTGTATGTGTACTAAAGCCCCCCCCACGTAACCCCACACATTCAATGAGGTCTAGCAGAGTGAACGCCAGTGCTGTTCCTGTGCACTGTTTAAAAGCTGTGCCACCACAGCAGGTAATCTCAGAAGATTACGCCATTCAGTATTAGTTTTCAGCCTTGTCTTTTATTTACAGACTTCAAGTTTTCTATTCATTAAATGATGTACTGTAGATGATGAAATATACAAATAGTCTTTCAGAGTGACTCAGCCTTTCTAGGGTGCCTTTTCTATATAGACAACTTATCCACCGTCTTGTTGTACCTCTATTGTCCTAGTACTATTTACAGCTGGATATATGATATAATACTTACACAGCCCTTATTACATGAATGGAAACATAAAAGAAGAGTTTGAAATCAACAGAGGGCCTGTTTCCAGAGATCTAGCTCACAGGCCATACAACACAAATGTATCAGCAATAATGAAAGCTCACCATTTCCACAGTCCTCTCCTCTGCGTCCGGGGGCGCACACACATCGACCGGTGACCGGGTCATTCTGGGCTCCCTCTCCACACAATGCCACCCGGACACAGTTGACACCGTAGCGCCCAGCTGGACACGCTGTGACCACAAGGATGCATCACACCCTTTTCACTCCACACCGTAACACTTATTTATTTAATTAACGTCATCATCAAAGTTTGACTCGGACTCACTGATGTTGCAGCGCGGTCCTATAAATCCTGCTGGACATTCACAGGCTCCAGTGGAAGTAATGCATTTCCCTCCATTCTCGCACTGACACTCTCTCTCACAGTTTGGACCATACCGACCCTCTCCGCAGACTAAAAATGAATAATAAAAGGGGTAAAAATGTTTTATTATGCTCCCTTGGTTTAGTGTTTATGTATGAATATGCTGTTTATGCATACTTTGAGCACATTTGGGGCCGTGGTAACCTGGAGCGCAGTAACATGATCCAGACACCGGGTGGCAGAGCTGATTTGTCTCAGAGCACTGACAGACCTGGTTACAGTTCTGCCCAAAGGTTCCAGGCAGACAAGCTGATAAAAAGGAAAGGTTCATTATAATAATTAATAAACAGTATGCTTAAAGACATTTTTACTTTCTGAGGCACCAGAAATGTCTCTTTAATTTTGCAGTGTTTATAATTCTTAGGAAGGACTGTGGCATTGAATGTAATTTGTCAGAAAAAGTTAGTCCTGGGGAGCTCACTCTGTTCGCAGCCGTTGCCAGTGAATCCGGGAGGACAGCCGCACTCTCCAGAGATGTGGTGGCAGGACGTGCCCTGTGCACAGCTGCAGCGCTGCATGCAGCCCTTTCCAAATGTACCCGGCAAACATGCTGAAGGATGTGGAAGGAAAAGAGAATGCGACATTTAGTTCTGCATGTCCCAGTTTTAACTCTTCATGGGAATTAAAACAGTTAAAAAAAAGAGAAAAGGAGCTGCATAGGAGTGTTCACTCTTATAGGCCACACGTGCAATTAGGAGTAACATACAGTAGGTGGACATGGCCACGATAAATGGACTGGAATAAAACCTGTGTGCCTTATATTTAATAAGAAATGAATTAAAGGGATAAACATGCACAACTACAGCTCAGAAAAAAATGAAAACTTGCATAAAAAATGCGAAAATAGGTCAAGGAGCTCAATCGAAATCGTTTCGTTTTCCCTTATTCTGCCCTTGAATGCAAAAAAATTAAAATATAGAGTTAATCATTGAAACAGTGCAAGTTTCGCCCACTAGAGGTTGCAAGAGCACGAGATTTTCCTTGACTGTGGGCTCTTACCTTTATCACAGAGCTTCGCTCTCCACCCTGGTGGACACTGGCACTCTCCGGTGACATGGTGGCATGAAGCTCCGTGGAGACACTGGCATCGCTCCCGGCAGCCGACGCCAAACAGTCCAGCATCACACGCTGAGCAGAAAAATGTGCAAATGAGAGGCTATAATTAACAAAACCCCTCAGAACTGCAATCAGAGTGGTAGAGTTTCCACAGTGCAGCACTTCCCCATGACGTCAAAATTTCTGTAGGTGAGTTCGTTTTTCACTCGCGGTCTCACCTTTCTCACAGCGCTCTCCAATCCAGCCAGCGCTGCAGCTGCACCGTCCAGTCCGTCTGTCACACTGGCCGCCGTTCTCACATTCACACCGCTGCTGGCAGTCCGCCCCAAATCGGCCGGTCACGCATTCTGTGTAAACACAGAGCAGCGTGCACAGCAAGAAACACAAGTGAGACAGACGAAGAGAAAGAACAGAGACATCTTGATTTCAACAGCGCACAAAAGGGGAAGTTGCTCTGTCACATTTCTGCTGAGGAGTTCAAAAATGGCTTCGTTTTTTCCCCCAACAGTTTATAATTGGACTGAGTATGAAGTTGGCAATCACAGGTAGTGGCCACAGAGTTTGGAGGGGGAAGACATTCCAGCGACAGGATTAGAGGTTTCCTGAGCACAAAGAGGGGGCTGGGCCTGGCACAGCCTGATGGGGAAAGGTTGTAACAGGCACAGAGGGAGGATAGTGTGTGATGTGGAGCTCAGAGGGAGAAGGAGCTGGAATGTCATCGCCAGGTCGACAGAGACTTTTGCAGAGGAGCACGGTCTGTGGTGCAGAAATGCGCTCGCTGCCAGCAAATAACCAGACTGCAGGCAAAAACAAATGAGCTAAGGCAGTAAATTGAACTCAGTCTCATGCATTTCCTGAGCAAAGTAAAACAACCACAGGCCACTGTTTTAAATGTTTACTTCAAGGTTCAGGTGATTTTATTCTTCTGCGTTTCTGTCGTGACTAACCAACATCACTGCAGCTTCACAAAAATCAGACGTCTCTGTGGCTTCAGGGGGTGGTTTGGAACTAGATGAGGCTGAATTACCACATAAGAATCTATACAGCTATGTCAAATGATCACATTACCGCTATAGAGAAGTACAGTCTCATAAGGATGCTAGTTCACGGGCTGATCTTCTGCTTTAGCTGGAATTAAAAACAGAGGTGTGAATATATATACATCCAGATCTGTATGAGATCCTGATGTTGGTAAATCAGTCAATCTTTTCGGGGGTTGGTGTGTTTTGTATATCTCTGAATGTCATTCTTATCAGCACAAATAACGAGTATCCAAAAAGAAAATTGCTCCAATCTGGAAATATGGTAACAATGAGAAACACAAGCAAGAAGATGGCCACGCAGACTAAAACAAAGGACAGTCACACCTGTGAGCGGTTTTCCTGCACGGTGACGGATTATTTATAACATTTCAAACATGCTCATTTTTCAATTTTAGCTTCAAATGAAATTGTTCAGATAAACAGGCTTAACCTCACTGGGTTTACAACTAGTTCATGATTTATTACATCTAGATTGGACTTGTAATTCATCATTATCGGGCTCCAAAAAGCTCCCCAAAAAGGCTTCAGGCTGATCTAAAGTGCTGGAGCGAGAGCGCTGACAGCGACTAGAAAGACAGCATATTTCTCCCATATTGGCTTCTCTTCATTAGCTCCCTGTTAAATCCAGAATCTAATTTTAAGAATAATCAGACCTTACAGTACTGTAATACTTCAGCAGAACGATTCCCTCTCAGACTGCTGGTTTACTTGTGGTTTCTAGGATATTTAAAAGTAGAATGGGAAGCAGAGCCTTCAGCTTCCAGCTCTGAGTTTGGCCTAAAACTTTATTTTTGATAAAGCATGTGGTTAGAGCTGGATCAGGTGACCCTGAATCCCCTAACGCTTCAATAGGCCTAGGCTGCTGGACATCGTGCGGTAAGTATTTCCTCTTCACAAACCTTTTTCACTCTCTGTGTTTATACATCACCCTGCATTTAATAGTTATTATTCATCTCTGGCTCTTCCACAGTCTTTATCCTGTCTCTCGCCACTCATCCCTGGCCGGTTGCAGCAGGTGGCTGCCCCTCCCAGAGCCTGCTTCTGTTGCAGATTTATTCCTATTTAATTGAAGTTTTTCCTTCCCACTGTTGCCAGGTGCTCACTGATAGGGTATCATCTGATTGTCTGGGTTTTTTATGTATTCTCTGTATTATTGTTGGGTCTTTACCTTAATAATATAAAGCACCTTGAGGCGACTGTTGCTGTAATTTTGGTGCTATATAAATAAAATGAACTGAACTGATTTATGTCAGCATTTTTTAGATTTCAGCATAGTGTTCTTCTTTTTCTATTAGCGACAGCCAAAAGTACAAAAATAAGACTCAAGTTACAATAAATCAGTTTTTTTTCCTGATCCATGTGAGAGTGCTTTAGTGGTAACACATGGAGACTCTTACTCACACCATCCTTCAGTCTTACCCAGTTCACAGGCTGTGCCTGTCCAGCCGCTGGCGCATGCACATTTTCCACTGGTCTTATTACAAGTGGCTCCATTCTGGCACAAGCATCGCTGCTGACAGTCTGCTCCATAAAACCCAGCAGGGCACTCTGAGAAAAACAACCCAAAAACAAACATCTTGTGACCTGTTCTTTACCTGTTGTACAGGTGATCACTTCTCTCTGATGTATAAACTCACCTTTTGTGCAGTTGGGTCCGGTCCAGCCCGGCGTGCATGCACACTGCCCACTGGCCGGGTGGCAGATGCCATCGTTACGGCAGCTACAGTTTCGGTTACATCCTTCCCCATAGAAACCAGCTGGGCACGCTGCCACGTGAGAGACAAACAATATCATTACCTCCTGTTGAACCCTGCTGATCAAAAGTGGAAATTCCAGTATCTGGTAAATAATACCGGCTTCTGCATGGGTAACATCAGGTTGGTACTTTCTCATGTGTGACCGGGATGGGCTTTCCCAAATAACTCTGAAACCAAGCGTGCTTTTGTTCTACTGTGATTCAGCGTCTGAAAGGTGTCCTCACTTCATATGAAGCGCCAACAGATACAACGATACAAACAAGCTGAGTCTTTGATTTCACCTTTTTCTTTCCTACAACACTGGACCGCATCTGTTAAGTTAAACGAGTCTCTGTGGTGCACCTGTTACTCACTCAGGTTGCAGAACGGGCCGATCCAACCAGCGGGGCAGGAACAAACGCCGCTGACATGATCACACGTCGCACCGTTTTGACACAAACACTTCTCCTGGCAGTCCAAACCGTAGAAACCCCCAGGACATGCTAGAACGCACACACAGATGTAAAGACTCTCTGTTACTGCCATACATACATGCTAAGTAAGAGAATTTGGCTTCATGATCAAGCAGCTCCTCTTACGCTTTTCACAGAAGGTCCCCGTCCATCCCCTCTGGCAGGTACAAGCTCCGCTCACATGGTCGCACAATGCGTTGTTCTCACACTGACACCGATGGCGGCACCCGAGACCAAACAGACCTGCTGGGCACTCTGAAGGAATATCACATACAGCACAGTTACAAAATATGATGTAACAGACCACACTGACATATTACACAAATTATACAAGGAGCATTTAACAATGTTACTTTGTGCTACCTCCAGAAAGCACCAAAGCATGATCGCTGCACATGTGAGAATAAGTTAACTTGGAGAAATGTGGGCACCAATCTGAGGATGTACTGTAAGCATTATTTAAATAGTGAGTATAGTGAGAAAGTTAAAGTATAGTCACTTTAAAAAAAAACCTATAATAACATACTCTGATGGCAGTGCGTTCCAGTGAAACCAGCTTCGCAGTTGCACTGGCCTGTCACAGCGTCACAGCTTCCGTCTCCGTTTCTGCAGTCGCAGATTTGTGAACAGTCGGCCCCCCAGTGTCCCGCATCACAAGCTGCAACACAATCATATAAATGAGCTCAGTTTTTTGTATTTGGTTTTTCCACATATACGTCTCCTTCTGTTTAGCTCAGCAGCGATTGCTTCCGTGCTTCAGTATGATACCTTTCCTGCATTTGTGCCCAGTCCAACCAGGAGCACAGGTGCACCGCCCACTCGCAGGGTCACAGCGAGCGTTGTTCTCGCAGATGCACTTCATCTGGCATTTTTGACCAAAACGTCCACTCGGGCACACTGCATGAAAGAAAGAAAAAAAGACTGATCTACCACAGCCATCTGCTCCAAACTACATGAGAAAAGCACCAAGTTCCCATGACATTTCTTCACTGCCATTCAGCCGTGAGTGAACACTGAAGAGCCAGCGGTTAGTGGAAGTGGAGTTATATTTCTTCTTCCAGTGAAAACATGGCTTCAAGCATATGAATTTGTAGAAAATTACCCTTCTGACTTCTACCATGTTCCTTCACTTCACATCCAAACTGCATCATTTTAATATTCCACAGTGCTGTCGTCCTTCTCATCCGGCTCACTGTTTAGTGCCTGTTGCTATGGAAACTTTCCCTAAAATGCTGCTACTCACAATTTTGGCAGAGTCTTCCCATGAATCCTGCAGGACAGTTACACGATCCGTTGTGTTTATCACATATGCCGCCATTCTCACACCCCGGGCAGATCTCTCCACAGCCTAGACCCCAGAAACCCTCCGGACACACTGCAAAGATCATCATGAACATTTTCATGATTTTTATCATGTAAAATTTAAGTCAATTGTTTAGGTTTTTTTTATTTATATAAAAAAATGTAAGCACTCACAGTTTTCACAGTGGCGTCCTGATGTGCCTGCTGGACACTGACACTGTCCCGTCACTTTGTCACATGGTGCGCCGGTGCAGTTACAAGAGTGAACACAGCCGGGCCCAAATCTTCCCTCTGGACAGGCTGACAGTGGACACGCAGGAAGGATTCGTGTCAATGCAGGACCATGAAAACAAACACAAATAAGCCTAAAGCATGCAAAAATCAAGCCGTCCACCTTGATCGCAGTTCTCCCCATGAACACCTGGAGGGCATTTTCGTTGGCACTCTCCGGTCACGTGGTGACACGACACTCCTGAGGGACAGGCACACTTCCTCTCACAGCCGGCTCCATAAGTGCCTGGCTTGCATTCTAAAGACAATGTGAAAAGTTGGTGAGGAATCTGGGAATTATCACTACATTACAGGGTTGCCTGTTCAGTCAGAGTGTTAAACATCTTTTATAGTGACAACAGTTGGATGCAGAGTGAGGCCTGATCAGCAAATCACTTTATATATGGACAATGTGGTTTAATGTAAAATGAATTTGAACTATTTGTGTTATATTATCAGATATTTCAGAACTTTGCAAGTGTGGACAATTTTAGCCTGAGAGGACATTTGCATTACAGTGTCACTGAAACAAATACTGGATTGCAGTAACAAAGACTTACAACTATATACATTTTTTCTATTTCCTTTGTGTCAGCTCGATACAAATAACACCAAATGTGAAAATCAGTCGAAACTTTATATCATCCACAAAATTTTTATGTATCATCTTCAAACTTCACAACAATATACTAGGCCACGGGGGACACGAGTACCTAGGTTGGTATTTGATCTCGACCTTCATTGTTAGCGCCCAAGATCAAAGTGGACCTTGAATTTTTTTTTTTAGGAAAACCACACCGAGTAATGTGTCATATTAAAGAGCATGGAGCAAGCTGTAAAACACACTTTTTATTTTTTCAGTACGACATCCTGTGACACAATGTATGGTGTCACAGTGACACCATACATTTTTTCAAAAATCACACACTGCATGAATATATCTGAAAATCTCAAGTTTTTACAGCTTTTAAAAGCAAAAGATTTCTGACAATTCTGCTCCAATTGTATGGGTAAAGATGATACAATACACTATTTTAGTATGTATTGCTTTAAGGTCAAAGGTCATAGGTCAAAACTTAAGGTCACAGAAATTAGGAAAAAGCTCTAGGTTCCCCTGAATTATCTTCAAACTTTCAAGCAAAATATAAGTCATTGGGGGACATAAGCACTCTCCTTGTTTACTAAAAAACAGCATTATAAGACTTCAAAAAGATTAACATATTGCACTAAATCCCCATATTAACAGAATAAAACATCAAAGTTTCGGTATAGCTCTTGCCCTTCCAGTGGAAGTTGCAGTTTCTGAGTTTTGTATTTGTATAATTGTAATAAACAACAAGAATACAGATAAAGACACAAACACAACTTGTGCTTTGTGACTGTGCTCACCTTCCTTGCAGGTGTTACCATGGTAACCAGCTTTACAGACACAGGTGCCGTAGCGGCGGTGACACTCGACAGTGTTCTGCTGGTCACACTGACACTCTTCAGAACAGCCGGGTCCAAAAGTCCACTTGGGACACGCTGAAGGCGAAGATGAAGGAATCATGGATACTTAAGTCACAGTGAAAGTAGCAGCAGGCCTGACCTTTTGTAATTTGTAGCTCGGCATGAGAAGCTGTTGACGCGTAAGCGGTGGGACTCACTGAGATGACAGAAGCGTCCGTAGAGTCCGGCGTCACACAGGCACGCTCCGTAGGTGCGGTGGCACCGTCCATTATTGGCACAATTACACTTCTTGTTGCACTGCTTCCCATAGAAGCCTTTAGGACAACCTGAACCAAAAAAAATACTTCTCTGTAAATGCAAGATATCTAGTGTGCCTTTAAAATAATTAGATTTTATCTTAGCAGGAAAACCTGCATTAAGTGAAGACACAAAGAGAAGCGTCTCACCGTCCTGGCACAAGTCTCCACTCACACCAGGAGGACAGCGGCAGTTTCCGTTGACGGGGTCACAGCTGGCACCATTTTTACACTTGCAGGAGAAGGAGCAGTTTTTGCCAAAATGTCCCTCAGCGCACGCTGTGGGGATGAAAGATAAAAAAGGATCCATTACAGCTTAAACAGTCAAGGTTGACAGGTTTCCATGGGTGTTTTTGTTGTGATGACCCACTCTACCCTGCCTTCCTTTCGGCCTGTGTGTGGCACGTCTCATCTGGAGACATTGCAGGATTGGTGTGGCTCGTTTCCCATCAGTGACACTGGCAACACCTGGGCCCAGCATGCCAGTGCTCTATAAAAGCCCTCAAAGCTCAGTTACTGTAAGATACCCTTCTTAGCTTGGTTGGTTCTTTGGTGTGCGGTTGGATTTTTTTGCATACACCATTTCCTCACCCATGCACTCATTTACACCATTGATCATGTTAACTACACACAACAGTTTTAAGCAGCATTTGTGTGCATCTCGCTTTTTGTCATGGCTGTGCAGCCTGGCCCGTGACAGTGTGTGTGAGGAGGGTCAGTGTTTGTTTGTAGGCTCAGTCCTCACTCTGGTTGCAGATAATGCCCGTCCACCCGTCGGGGCAATCGCAGCCATTTTTCCACAGATTGCATTTTCCTCCATTAGAACAGTCGTCGCACGTCAAACTACAGTCGCTGCCAAAAGTGTCATCCAAGCACACTGAAAACACAAGAATCAACTTTAAGTGTGCAAGTTATGCTTAATCTCATTTTAATAAAAATATGTTTTTTGTGTGTTTTCCATGATATTTAACCCTCAGAAACATTTCTATTGGTACACTAACTCCAAACCACAAATGTAATAAATGAAAGCATTGCACTAGGACTGAAAGATCATACATTTAAATATTAGCAGGTGTTACTCTTCAGCTTTCAGTTACATTAAATCGCTTGTTCAGCACTTTTTTTTTTTTGTCACGTTTGAGCGACAAAAAGCAGAACCTCTGACTTCCTGCTTCAGACTCAGAGCAGCTGCCAGACTATATAACCCTCAACGTGCCTGGCATTGTGGTAGTTAATTAGGATGTACAAACATTCTGGAAGCATGAAGCAAAATAATTTGCCCCCATCGTGTGATGTGTTCCTGCCATCACTGAGTAAGTCTGTTAGACAGCTTCACAGGAGCCATATAATCAGATGCAGGTTTACTGTTAATGATAATAAATCAACAGCGGTTTGAGATGAAACTCACCAAATTTTTCCGCTAGGTTACTCTCAGCCCTCAGCTCCCCTTCGTCATCTTCATAGTCGTCAAAGCGCTCCAGGGGTTGGCTGTAGTCCTGCAGCAAGGTGAGCTGGGGGCGAATGAGTGGCAGCTCAATAGAGCCTCCGCTGGACAGGGCCTCGACTGCATCTTCAAGTGCTACAGTGAGAAAAAAAAAATATTATACAAAATATACCAACATCATGTGTTTTATATCATTGCATTTAAATATATTGTATGTATAAAAAAAGATAACTATAAGAATCTTTCATTTTTATTCATGTGGCAACTGAGTAATATTGTACATGATGACACGATTGTATGCTATGTAAATCAAATGAAGAGGGCAGTAGTGATGCAGATTATTCATTGTGAGAACTGATGGCTTTTTAAAGCTACTCTGTGTAGTTTATTTGAAATAAATGGTCCTATTCTTGTTTGCATGATCCATAAAGACATCTCGTTTGTTAAATTCTTCCACGGCAGCACGGTTCTCCACCTACTATAATCAGTAATCCATTCCTGAGACACTCCAATACGTAGAGGAACTCAGTTTTTGGTTTCACACCACTTGTCAGACTGTCTTGGATATTGTTGCCCCTCTAAAAATTAAGCATCCTAAGACAAAGCTTGAACCCTGGTTGAACGATGAAACCCGTGCTGCGAGGCGTGAATGTCGTAGGGCTGAGCGGAGATGGAAAAAAGATAACTTACAGGTCTCTTTACAAAGTTTAAGAGAGTGCTGGGCCTTATATCAGCTTACAATAAAAGAAGCAAAGCGGAAACACTTTGCAAACATTATTATGGTGAATCATCAGAAACCACACATATTGTTTAAGTCAATCGAGACTATTTTAAGCCCTCCCTCTTAGTTTTGAGCCTTCACTTGAAATGTGTGAAAGGTTTCTGCACTTCTTTATAAACAAGGTAGCCTCGGCTAGGGCGCAGATTATTTTGCCCACATCTGACCCCTCTGATCTTCCAATTTGCTCAGCTGTCTTTCAACAGTTTGAGTCGGTTACTCTTGCAGGAGTACTCTCTACAGGAGGTGGTGGATCATTTAAAGCCTGTAGGCTCACCTTATGATCCTATCCCTCCCCTTTTTCTGAAAGAAGTTTTTTCTACCATAGGTCCAGCTATTTTAACCATTTTAAATAGCAGCCTTACTTCAGGTATGGTTCCAAAGAATTTCAAAGATGCAATTGTGCAACCACTTCTTAAGAAACCTGGGCTAGATACAAACGCTGTTGAGAACTTTAGACCAATATCTAAGCTGCCCTTTTTATCTAAAGTCTTGGAAAAAATTGTATATGACCAATTGATCTCATACTTGAATGCACAAAATGTTCAGGAGATTTTTCAATCTGGTTTTAAAGCAATGCATATGCCTGAATCAGCACTTTTAAGAATTTTTAATGATATACTTTTATCATGTGATTCTGGTGAAAGTGTCATTCTTATTTTACTCGATTTAACTGCTGCATTTGACACTGTAGACCATGAAATTTTAATCTCACGTTTGGAGCAGTGTGTCGGTATAACAGGTGTGGCTCTGAAATGGTTCAGGTCTTACTTAACAAACCGAACTTTTTCAGTTCGCTTAGGAAACTGTGAGTCCTCCCGTGCTCCGTTGTCTCATGGAGTGCCACAGGGTTCCATTCTGGGCCCTATCCTGTTTTCACTTTATTTACTTCCATTGGGCTCAATTTTTAGAAAACACAGACTCTCGTTTCACTGTTATGCAGATGACTGCCAGATTTATGTTCCTCTTAAAAAGAAAGATGGGTCGTCTGTAAATCGTTTACAAACATGTCTGGAGGACATCAAGTCGTGGTTGGCGCTAAACTTTCTTTGTTTTAATGATTCTAAAACTGAAGTAATGGTGTTCAGACCTGCCTCCACTGCTGTTCCGTGTGTTGATTTGCAATCCCTGAAATCATTCTGTAAACCAGAGATTGTTAATCTGGGTTTTAAAATGGATCCTGAGCTTAAGCTTGAAAGCCAGATTGGGTTGGATGTAAGGTCTAGTTTCTTTCATCTGAGGCAACTGGCCAAAATTAAGCACTTTCTTACAAGACAGCAATTTGAAACAGTAATCCACGCTTTTGTAACCGTTCGGCTGGATTACTGTAATTCTCTTTATTTTGGGGTGAGTCGATCTTCTGTTTTTCGACTGCAGTTAGTCCAGAATGCTGCTGCACGCCTTTTAACTGGCACTCGTAGATACGAGCATATCACCCTAGTTTTATATTCACTTCATTGGCTGCCCGTGCATTTTAGGATCCATTTTAAGCTGCTTTTATTTGTTTTTAAATGTTTGTCCAATGCTGCCCCTGTGTACCTCTCTGAGCTTCTTCATCCATACATACCTTCCCGGTCCCTCAGGTCGGCAGACCAGCTCCTCCTGAGCGTGCCCAGGACTAATCGTAAGCTCAGAGGGGATCGGGCGTTTGCTGTGGCAGCACCAAAATTGTGGAATGAGTTGGCTTTACATGTTAGACAGGCACCTTCCTTATGTGTTTTTAAATCACGTCTTAAAACATATTTATTTACCTTGGCTTTTAGCACAGCAGGACTTGTTGATGTCTCTTAATACATTTCTTATTAATTATATTATTTTTAATTTTAAGATATTTTATATGTAATTTAAACTGTTTCCTCTCTGTTTTATATTTGTAGCACTTTGGTCAACATTGTTGGATGTAAAGTGCGTTATAAATAAAGATGCTATGCTATGCTATGCTATGCTATGCTATGCTATGCTATGCTATGATCGAAACAATTATCAGAAGATGATTACACTGTCGTCACAAAGGGATGGACACGGTCAGCAACAATACTCAGGTAGGCTGTGGAATTTAGAAGATGCTCATTTGGTACTGAGGAACCCAAAGTGTGCTTTCATGTTGTTGGACTCTGCCAGCTGAAAGTTGCAGCAGAAATCAAGACTCATCAAACCATGTCAAGTTTATCCAGTCGTCCAAGTGTATTGTGCCTCAGTTTCCTGTTCTTAGCTGACAAGAATGGCAGCCAAGGTGTTCTTCTGATGCTTTAAAGTTCAACGTGTTGTGCATTCACAGATATTCTTCAGTGTACCTTGGTCATAGCAAGTGGTTATTTGAGTTACTGTTGTCTTCCCAACAGCTCAAAGCAGTCTGGCCATTCCCCTCTGACCTTTGGCATTCCCTACATCACCATCACAAGAAAGACAGGATATTTTCTCCTGTGTGGGAAAATCTCAGTCTGTGTCACATTCAAAGTCACTTAAATCACCTTTGTTACTCATACTCATTATTTAAACTTCAGAAAATCCTCTAGAACCTGTTCAACAATCACTTTAAAAGGTGTGCCTAACAAAGTGGCCGGTGAGCATATGTTACAGACTATTTGATATTCAACTGACCAGAGGTTAAGGTGTGCAGAATTGCTCGAGAGGAATAAAATCAGCTGCTGGTGAACTTGGACGTACACAATGCAGATGCAAAACTTTGCAAATCTTTTATAACAAAGTAAATGCATTCAGCATGTTTGTCAGGCCACAGGATTACAAAACATAGTCTCTGTTTATAGTTAACTCCACAGGGATCCATTACTGCATATGGAAATAAATCCTTTGACAATTCCAAGTGCGCTTTAGCCAATCTGAGCGTTTACTTGGAGTGAATGTAATGATATGTTAAAAAAAGGAAAGGAAAAGCTGGAACACATGGAAATTGGTTGGTTAGTTTCACTGATGTCAGTATCATGCTATTAGTATAATGTTATTACTTTAAAAGGTGCTACTTATCATTGGTACAGCTACTATACCATGTGTCTGTAAAACACAATGGTGGTTCAAAGGAACGCTGTTATTTCTGTCTCTGTTCACCTCGACACACAAACAGCATGAAAAGGAAGAGCTGGGTTCTTGTAGGTTGGAAAATCACTGGTAGAAGTGCAACACTGCAGTCCATGTGAGATTTGCCAGTTGGATGCATAGAAGGCTATCAGCTGAGCCATCAGCTGATGTGGGCTGGCAGTGAGATCAGCTGATCTGCCAGGATAGCATCTGAGCTTGATTTGCTTGATTTGGTTTTCTCACACTAAACACTAAATAGGACAATGCTACTGCCGCTCTAATTTTCTGGCAATACCAGTATCCCACTGATTCTTCCAGTTTTGACATCAAATTTGAAGCTGGCTCATTAATGTTTGTTTAAATACTACACCTATGCCAAATAAAGTTGGATTTCCTTGCATCTCATTGTAGATTACACTAGTCCTAGCCTAGCTTGACATTTCCATTCTTCATATCCTCTTTTTAAACTTTTTGTCTAAATGACTTTACTGCACAACAAGTGTCAGTTTGCCAGGATTTTCCACTGGAATGTTTCTGGTGCGATTCCCGTTCGCCCACGCTCTTACACATGATTGCTGATACTCACGGATGCAAGAATGCCGGTCCTCATCCAAACGGAAACCCCGGCGGCAGTAACACTGGAAGGAACCGGCGCTGTTCTGGCATGTGTGATCGCAACCACCGTTAGCGGCCAGACACTCATCTACATCTAAACAACACAGACGCACCACAGAATCAAATGCGTCAGAAGGAAAAACTTACAGCGGCCACTGTTTTTCCTCACTAAAACAAAGGCAACATTGTGCGTGTCAAACCGAAACTTTCCTTTTGAATTCAGCAGGATTAAACATTGCGTCTCATTTAAATGTAAGTGCCGTCCACGCTTGGACTGAAGGTAAAACATTACCATCGCAGCTACACCCGTCTGAGTTGAGTCTGTATCCTGCAGAGCAGTAGCATTCATAACCCCCGGGGTAGTTGGTGCAATCCTGCTCACAACAGGAGATCTCCTCTCCACACTCGTCAACATCTGCCAAGCACAACAAGCAGCAAGACAAAAATTATGATCCAACTGTAGTGATATGCTTCCCTTCTCCATGAGGGAAAATTTATGAGGTAATTTAATCTGTGTGGGTTTAACAGCCAATTAAGGCTAAAATTACAAGCGAATTTGCTCATTTTCTTTGCAAACTCTGGCTTGTATGAGCAAAGACCTGTTTTCCAAAAATACTCTTCCACCTCCTGACCACAAGGACATTTTTCTTTTATTAGAGGACTAAAAATATATATTTTCGAGTTGTATAAAGTGTCTCGCTTTCTCTTGTTTTCTAGTTTTATTGTATGTGAACTTCTACGCCGACTGCGCCGTCGTCTCCAGTAAATGCAAAAATGACTATTTACGCTTGTCTGCAATTACAGTTATCACACACCTTCTCCACATTTTCTCTGGTGCAGCAAGCTGACTGGATTAGTTTTAATTCAGTTTAATTCACAGCATTGCCATAAATCACAAAAAGGCCAATTCACAATGCGGTTATGTTGACTGACGTCATTTAAAAACGTGTCTCCAAAAAAAAAGAAACTAAAGCTAAACAACGACCTTCATGCAGTTTGTATATTTTCTAGGATTACTCCAGTAGACTTAAAGTTTAACATTACTGCTCAAAATACACAGGAAGATGAGTATTTGTTGGTTTAGGTCTCAACAGCTTAATAGATAAATGTTTAATAATAAATTAAATATATAAGTTTAATAAAACTGTTGGAATAACAAATTTAGGCCACCTGTCATTAGAACAAAAAACCCCAAACAAACAAACATTTTAGAAATCTGTCAAAAATCATGTTTAAAATTATAAATTGTATTCTTATTTATTAGAAACATAAAAAAATATTGTTAACTTAAAGAAGGTAACCTACATCGGATAGTTGTCTAATAAATTCATTAGGCATTTTAATAATTAAACTAAAACTAAAGGACTAACAAATGAGTTCAAGGATTGACATTTATGCATGCCCAATAAGTCCACTTTTGAAAGGTGTGGCGTAATTGATATTTGCACTTTAATTTAATAACAACACAAAAAAATGTCTGCCAAAAACAAGAAGGACAGAACCCCTAAAACAGACGGCACAGAGACACAGACACTGAGCGACAAACAAAAACGAGTCACTGTGAAACTGTCAAAATCACCAAAGTGGAACTCCAAAGTTTTGTAGTTTCTTTGCTGCTTTGCAAATTCTGATAAGTTGGTAAAACAGGTGTTTGTTTGTTTTTAAATAAACCAGTTACTAATAAAGGAATAAATTATAACATACACTAATAATTTCATATGCGCTCAATACATTATTGTTTATCTCCCTTAATTTAGTAAACAACTAAGTATTGTTAAGTTTATGTGAGTGCATCACACTCTCTTACCAATGCAGGTTTTAAGGTCTTCATCTAGCGTGTAACCATGGTTACAGGTGCACACAGGTCCGCTGGTTGAATGTTGGCAGTGATGCGAACATCCACCGTTGCTGTTCTCACAGCTGTTCACAATTTCCATCTCAATTCCTTCAGTACACAATAAAATAACCGACGTGTGTTAATAACACGACATGTTTTATAAACAGAAATTAAAGGTGCTGCAATCCACTCGTGTAACTATATGCAGGCATGAGGATTTAAACTGACTGTAACACTGCTTTCCATCAGATCCCAGCTCATAGGCAGCGTTGCAAACACAGACGTAAGAGCCCAGAGTGTTATGGCAGCCGTGAGCACAGTTGGCCTCTTCTGTCTCACACTCATCAATATCTGGAGGAAAATGCATTGAAAAAAACAGAGTGAATTATTCCATCTCCGTCAGCGCTTAAAGATTATTCCAGTTATTTTTGCACACTTTAAAGTCATTGTTGCCCAACACTGATGGTATCCAAATTCTGCTTCTTCTGCTCCTCATTTATTGGCTGTTGTTCTTTAAAGCTAATTATTTTCTTTTCTTTTAAACTTTTAGAGCTACATGATGTATGATGCTCGACCTTGAAAACGTCAGTTGATGGAGCAATTTTACCATCAGGGAACATTTTCCTTGCAAATGTATGAATATTTGTTAGCAAACTAGTTTCACTTGCCACTCAATTTACTAGTTTACTCACTACTGGTCAGTTTACCTTCACAAGTTTTCCCATCAGCAGCAAGGGTGTAGCCAACTTTACAGTCACAGTGGGCCTTGCCACCATCAGCTCGACACTCGTGCATACAGCCTCCGTTCTGATCGGCGCAGGGATCCTGTACTGTAACACAAAAAAGCTCACGCTCATACACATAAACTCGCACGCTGACAGTAAAGTGAAGAAAGCTTCAAACACAGCAGAGGGGAAAACTGTAAAAACCGAATGTTTTGCATCTTAAAGCAGAGTATAGCAAGTGGAGGGAGGGGGTTTACATCCACCCAGCACCTCCAGCTCTTTGCTCTTCATAGCTGTATGTGTGTGTGTGTGTGTTTAACTTGTGTAAGCCTGTCCAGTTTGGATAAGAACCTTCCTGCAAAAATTAGAGGAAGCTGTTTGCAGCCAACAATTACAAAGTAAAAGCATCTAGAAGACAGCAATTTAAAATACATATATGTATAATTTTCCACCCTCTGAGAAGCATATTTGACTTAACGGCCTCAGAGATCGGAGTGATTAAAACGAGCAAGGCCATCAAAACACAATTTGAGAAACAAAAACAACGAAGACTGCTGTGACTCATTCCAATTAAATATCTTATCCCATGAAAGATAGTTAGTCATATTCCAGCTCAGACATCCTGTAAGATCATTATAATTGGCAGCAGATGCTGAGGCAATGTGTTTTTAATGTTACGATCAAACCTGCAGGATCACACCTTCATAATCATCCAAAGTGCTCAGTTTCATTGGCGTGCTTTTCTACATCATCCATCAAATTATTATTCCTCTAGGGCTTTTCATTTTTTTGCAGTGTGTCATATGAACGTGTGATTTTAGTGCTTCCTACAACAGAGTTCAGAAACATGGGCACTCACATTTACAATGCTTGCCATCCTCCGACAGCGCGTAGTTCAGTTTGCAGCGGCAGCGAAAATGAGCAACAGACTGCTGCACACAGTAGTGCTCGCATCCTCCGTTGCTAACGGCACATGAAAGGACAGCTAAAAAGGCAAGAGAAAGAAAGATGTGATACGATAAAAGGACAACACTGAAAAAAATCCAGCATCTTTCAGAAGCTAATCAATCCACCCTGATTTGTCGTGTTAGTCTTTGTGACTGATGTTTCACACCAACAGAAATCTTAAATTTCTCAGAGCAGTCACACTCCTGACATTCCTACACTCAGAGAACACCTCGGTGAGCCGCTATGCTTTGAGCAATGAGAGATCTATCACAGCAGAAACGCCAAAAAACACAGAGGAACTTGAATGGCAGCGCGCCTGCGGTGGACAGCAAGCATATGGTGAAGAGGCAGAGAGCGGTGTGAGCTCAATGCGCTTCCTTGTCTGAGTCTCCTCTCCCTGTAGCAACAGATCAATCTGGATCTCCTCACAGAAAAAAAGCAAAAAAAAACAGGTTGAAGCCCAAACAGCCCGGTGTTCTCAAAAGGCTGTTTTTCATGCTCACAGACCAGAGTCAAGACCCATCCATCCCAAGCACATGTCAAACCACAGAGTGCTTTCCAGCTCAAATATTATGCAGCTTCACGCTAAGTGTGTGGGATACGTCTAACCTCTGCTGGCTGATCAAGAGCTGGATGAGATGAGCACAGAGAGGGAGACTGACTTGTTGATTGCTATGTGTGGTCCTTTATCCTCCAGTATGTATGTTTTCATGCTGTTTGGCACATAGTTGAAACTGACATAATCGTTTACTCGCTTGTAATGGACAGTGAGATTTCAGCACCAAATGTATTTTTGAACATGGACACAATTCGCAGTTTTAACAGACGGATATGAAGCATCCCAGAAAAGCAGCATTTGCCTGGAGTCAGTCCACTTGTGAACTGTTGGCGTAATCAGTCATTTCTTAATGCAACAGCTGTCACATAAGAGCCTCTCAGGGACAGATGTGCTCTATAAGAAAATTAAATAACTACTTTACGAAGCCAAAAAACACATAATGATTTTTCCTCTGAATGTCATCCAGGACACTCTGTGTGCATTCCTGACGTAGAAGCCAGCGGCACGCTTATATTTTTTTGTCTATTAGATGTTTTTTTCTTCTAAACCACAAATATCTGATATTAGAGGAAAAATGCACAGGTACTGAGTAAACAGTGCACAGGTCATATGACAGTCGCCACACAGGCGGCAGGAATCAAGCTCAGGTGAGCGTTCGGGAAAAAATGACCCATAATAGCATTCTAACTTATTGTAATCCCTGCATCACTCAGTTTTTTTAAGTACTTGAAGAATATATGTATTCAGGTCTTCTTTATTTTCTCTGACTTTGTCACATCTAAATAACTTTATTTCATTTTGCGATGCCACGAACATAAACATGAACTAGCTGCAAAGAGCAAAATGTCCATTTAGAGGACCACTTTGATTTGATTCGTTCCATCACTTCATCCTCAGCAGTCCAAGCTTGCAGGCTTTCATATTCCCTTTTCTTTCTGAGCACTGAGGCTGTGTAACACATATAAAGAAAGGAAGTCACTTTGGTTAACTGCTATTACAGTTTAATGCTAAATACTACTTGATGTCCGGAGGAGCTGAAGTAGATCCATATGGTCAATATCGGCAATGTTGGTTACACAGTAAAATGGTAGGATGCACTTATTAGTGGCCTTAAGCTATTTTATCCAGTCACGCAAAGCAAGAGCAACAAAATCATTAAAAACACTGAACTGATGCAGCAGAGACAGCAGAAGCTCTGCAGGACAAATTCAAACAACTTCTTTAAATAGAGCTCTTGTACACAGAAAAGCAGTGGGATGGAGCTACATCATGATACTCAGTTGTGAGAATCTGCTGCTTTTCTTTGTCCTATGTGATTATAGCCTGAATATCTTTTGGGGTTTGAGAAGTAACTGAGAAGTAAACCAGCACATTAGCCCTCTGCATCCCAGAGATACACAGAATTTAACTGTTTGTTGCCGTAGTTTGAGGTTGATGTTGCGTAGTTTGTGTGGTGGACAAACTCATCTCATTTTCAAACCAAAGCATGTAAAGGTTAACCTTACATTTTAATAGTTTTTACTGTACTGTACTTACAATGAAAATTGATTTTAAGTGGACATGAATAAATAAAGGCCCAAGAAGTTAAACAATAATAACAATGGATGCAACCATACTACAAGCTTTCTCCAGGATGGGACGTTGGGTCTGATTCTCTCACAGGAGAGCTTAAAAATGGCTTTTGTACAAGATATCCAGTTAAAGGAAAAACTTCATGAACCGACTAAATCTGGCTTCACCACCAAATGTTATTTGAACCGCACCACAATGGGGCTTTTTGTCAGAACCAAAGGGGTCGTCTGAAACATAACTAATGTGGTTTAGATGATTAAGTACCCATGTCAAAAACCATATGTGGCTAAACTTCAATGAAATAATGACCAAAAGAAAAAAATAACACTCAAAGACTCAAAGAAGCTTCCAGTAGCTCAGTTCCTCCAAACCACTGTCTCATTGTTTGTGTGAGTATTGAACTACATGAGGTTAGATTACAAAGTGCCTTTGGACGTCTTCACATTCTGCCTCTAATGGGATTAAATAAAGACCTTCCCCATCATCATTATCGTCATGTTACTGTGTTTAAACTTTTATAAATGATGTTTTTAGACCTTTTTGCACTTTCATTGACATACATATTATGATTACAGCACATATATAGTGCTGTAACCCTACAATGCTATTTCTGTTATTCATCTGCAGCAAACCAGCAACAAAATCACTCACCGAGGCAGGTGCGGCCATCCACGTGAAGCCGGGAGCCCGGGTGACATTCGCAATAGTAGGAGCCCCTGGTGTTAATGCATCTGTGTTGGCAACCTCCATTGTGGACCTGGCATTCATCAATATCTGCATGGAAGGAGGGATACAAGTGAAATACTGAAGCGGGACAAAAGACAGAAATGAGTGCAATTTAAATAAATCTTCTCATTATGGGAGAAAACGAATGGTTACCAGACTAAAACCAGATGAGATGCCAAGCTGAGAGAGGAAGTTAATACGGGTTTTAGGGTAAAGATGTACCCCAGGAGGCGAGGACGAGGTGATGGATGAGAAGGAAAAGTATTTTACAAGCGTGTTGCAGCTCAAATAAAACAAATCCCACCATGTGGTAACAACTACCGCACATTTAGAACCAAATTGAAATTCCTGCGCTTCTTGTCAAAGCCCCTCAGGTGGAAAAACATATGGAAAGTTAAAGTGGAGGATGCAAAACATACACATTCCTCTCAGCCAAGCATGTGGATGGTAAGCAAACAAAAGAAGGCGGAAGCAGCGGTGAGAGAAACACGATCACTCACAGTGTGACCAGATTTCTAATGAAACAAACCACATTCTTAAACACTTCTTATTTTAGGAGTCACAGGCAAATAAATTGTTTGGTGTGTTTCACAGCAGACCCCCCTGTGAGTCCTGAATTATGAGGTCTGTTTGGGGTTCTGCTGGACGCTAAGTCAACCCCCAGGCTGGTGACAAGTCACCCTTTTGCTTTAATATTACTAGAATCATCACAGTGGAGTTACTGGAAAGGTTGTCGACTGCAACAAGTGATGTGACACATTAAGAAGGTGAGTGTGAATGTTTTTTGGCTGCCGGATGATGCCTGTAAAAACAGCCAACAAATCATTAAATACTATTATTCAGCGCCAAGTTAAATGTCTGGTTGAGAAATGCATTGTTCCGAACAGTCCTGGCCTCAGGCGGCCATCCAGCAAGGAACTATTTCAAGAATTCACTGGAATTCCTTTGGAAAGAGTTTTCTGAAAGTTTCCCTAAACTAGCTGATTATTTTAATTTACTGAACGTAAATATTAGTTTAATTTCATTTATTTCACATAACTGACTGCCTCGTTTCACAGACCACACATCTGGTCTTCAAGAGACATTGTAAACAGTTAAATGTAAATAAAATCTAGAAATAACTAATCAACATTCATCATGGTGCAAACTCTCCGTCACATTAAAAATAGACACTTTCATTCTCTAGGTGAAAAGAAAAATGTGGACATTGATGCATAAATGCAAACGCCTCTATATATGGCTTTGCTTTGCATTGACTCCCACAGTTGTTAGATGTGCCAAATAGGGTAATTTGCAAAGTTTAAAATGGCCTTTGATGTCAACATAAGCAGAATATATGCACAAACCCTTTGATGGACTGGGAAGCTGTTTAAGTTGCAACTTCTTTCATGGGAAATGTAAATGGGGCAAGAACTATGCATTGGGTGGATGGAAGAATAAAAATTAGATAATAGACTGAAAACGAGATGATGGATGAGGATTAATTATTCTTCAAGTGCACTTAAACTAAAAGAAGGATCTGAATATAAACTCATGTATACAGTGACACAATTATGGTCCTGCTGCATCATTAATTTTTAAGTTAAAATGCCAGACTTATGTCTGACTGGGATTAGTAGAGGATGGATGAATGGATGGATGAACGGCGGACGGGTGGATAACAAATTTGGCGAGATTTAGGACACAGTAGTACTTGGTTAGAGGAAAAGATGATGGTTTTGGGTTAAACAGACTGTTTATTTTAGCTCATCTGGTGAATTCAAGTTCAAAATTCACTCTGTGTTGTGTTTTGGTTCTCACGTACTCCTAAGGGATATCTGTAAATGCTAAACGCTTCAGTATGTTCCCCATTTACAACTACTGTGGGTTTATCAGAGCTTTTTCTTTCTTTCTTTCTTTCATTTCTTTTTTTTTTATTTTTTACCAAAAACAGCTGGCTGTTGCGTCTGAAAACGAATAATGCGGGCCAAAAAAACAAAACAGCTGTAGCTAAAAGCTGACAGAACTACAGCTTTTAATAGACCTGAGGGGATGTGCTGAGCTGGGTTATGAATCTCTGAGATTGTGTGAGCCAGTAAACCATTTCACAATAGACGTGCACAAAGTCTTTTAGTACAATATGTAAAAATATTGATCATGGCAGCTGAGATAGTACATTTTGTGGTCTGTGAAAAGAGTAAGTACGGATATCAATCTCTAAATCAAAATTTGGTCTCCATGTGCTCGTGTCACACTGTGTGGGATACAGGCAGTGTGGCACCCTCACAATCCAAATCTGAGCTTCACGCAAACACTGTATTCAAGTTTCCACAGTATAGACTCGTGACACATAAATCAGAACCCAAAGTCTGTCACCTGACGTTATAGCACACGATGGTGGAAAGCTGTGTTGTAAATTATGAAATCTCAGTGGTTATTATGATAACAAAAAAGGATAATAAAAAGAAGCATATGATTAGAATAAGGACATAAATGAATGATATGAGCATAAAGGGACTAAGATATTCATGCTTAATGGTTCTTATGAAAACCAGCCCAAGAAGCTGAATTATAGCAATATCCTTCAGCTGAACTTATCCACTCTCCGTAATATCCCGCAACATCCTCTGTTATAGTGCCCGGAGCTGAAAAATGGTTCTCAAGTTTCGTTTTCTTGCTCTCTGCTGCCCACTTTAGCTTCATTTTACTCAGAAAAGCTGGCAGAGCCCCTACTTTCATTTTTCCGTCCATGCTGCATGTCGTCCTCTGGTTTGGTTTTGCATGAAACGGGACCAACACTGTGGAACTCCTGTTCCTGTGCCGACTGCAGCACACAGGCAGCGGATCAACTCCAGCCTGCTTTCCACATCCAGAACATAATCCTCCTCGATCTCCAGCCAAAGCCTCAACAGCACTTGGCTTTTAAACAGGGTGTATTAATTCTCTGCCTGTAGCTACCTACAGCACGGTGTTGTCTTCAAGGAAAATTACTTAGGATCCATTTAGGATAGATGATTTTTTTTTTTTAATTTGGACATTAGAACAAATATTTTTGAACAGTCTTGACTCACCACCAAGAATTACATAAGGGACCATAGGGATTATCCCTCACTGCAATAGTCAATGAAGCTCATTTTTTCATGTGCTGATAAAAGTGAAGCATTTATCAGAGAGAAAAATTAGCTGAACGCTGCCAGACAGAGCAGACACATTATCAGTCAGATGGATTAACTCCTCCTGCTACTGTAAACTCCCTACATGTCCATTTAGCCCTCTGTAAAAAGAAATGTGCTTAAAGATTTAAAAGAGAAATGCAAATTGTTGAATTTTCTGTAATATGATACAAAACGTTCATATTGTAAAATAACACAAAGGTGTGCAATTTAAATATCGGCGCTGCTAAATAAGTAACCTTCGCATTTCTTTAAAATTTTATTCCAAAATCAGCATTAGAGCTGCTGCCACTGCTTCATTTGTATTTTGGCTCAGAAATGATCACTTACCTGCAGCCAGGTAGCCAAAGTTGTAGCCACGGTATCCATGGTAACAGTGTGGCCTATAGCAAATCCTTCTATAGTGACTGTATGGATAGTTTGCAGCAGAAGTCAAAGACACCACTGCTACAATGACCACCAAAATAAAAATCCAGCTTCCTGGTGACAAAGCCATGGCTTAGGTTTAATAAATCAAAAACTATTTAAAACAAAAGGGGAAAAAAAGATTTTAGAAATGCCCAAAGATCTGTTGCAAAAGATCTACTGTCAACATTTTTGTTAAGGCTAATAAGTTTGTTTGTTGGCTGGCAATGGACGACCATGCTCCAGTAAAGACTGGTCTGAAATAACATGGTAAGTACTTCTTTTTCACTCTGTCTCCTGAATTTTCTTTCCCCCTCCCTCCATCTCCCTCTCTCTACTTCACCCTCCCAAACCTCGATGTCCATCACACCATAGATCCTCCTCTCCCTCCTTTTTCTCTTTCCCACTCTTTCCCACTTGTCCCCACATTTCACTATAAGGAGCACATCCAGTACTACATTAACTACATAGATAGATTTAGAAAAAAAAATCTGTATTTCACAAGCCAGGAGTGATTGATTTCTTTGCCTCATATTGCTCACTCAGCCACTGTGTTTTTACATTTCTTCAAAGAATATTGTGTGTGTAAAAAGGATTTATGAGCGCTCATAAGTCAGGTGTTGGAGAAGGAATGTGAATCGTCTAGAGGATGTGCTGACTAATATATTTTTCTTTTGATACTGACATGTATCAAAAAAGTCTGTCACCAAAGGAACGTCAAATTTGACGAGTGCCAGAAGTCAAATTCGGTATTTTCAATCCAAACATCTGAGAAAGGAATGCATCTCACTGGCTATTCAATAGCAGATCCATTGTGTTCTCTCTCATCTGATGCCAACACATACAAACACCGCAGCACGACCCCAACAGTGCTGTAAAGAAAAAGTGCAAAATCATCCTTATGATCAGAATCCCATCACCCATTGGAAGAGAAATGATACGAAGAGGCTTCTTTTATGACTTTTATAACTCCTCTTTTTAATAATTTATCCTTAAAGTCTTTGTGCAAGCATCTAAGAAGTTTGCAACATTGTACATTTATGCTAAACAAATATTAGAATCACTGGGACAATGAAGCCAGCCAGAAAAGAAAATAAGCCTGATTAAGTAAGGAGTATGCATAATAAGCCCAAAGCCTGTGAAAACAACTCACCAGAGTAAAAAGGAAATATGGATCGAGTACCAGCAAAGAGAAACTTGGCAACACCAAGGTGTTTTCCTTTAAAAATCATCTTTACAGTAAGCGCTCTGTTCTCTGGGTTAGCGTGGACATCTAGTACCTGCTGATTTTAGTTTGGGATTATTCTGGCGTGTGCTAAGTATTACTCTTCCAGTTTGTAATGGTCCGAGCTAAAAAGTTAATTTGACATGACGGCTAACGTGTTGACACTACGGCTCAACACTCAACATGACAACTGTTACTGTTGGCTCTCTCAGCACTGTTTGTGTCAGTCCTGCAGAGTCCTAACAAATAAATAAAAAGAAATTTGAGCATTTTGCTAACTGTTTAAAACGAGGTTCCCCAATGCACTAACGGGCTGGTTTACAATCCTACCCAGAGTGATTTATTCTTGAGGGCCATAGACTGTAAATAACAGATGGACATTGATACTCTGATGCCATCCACTGCTTCGAACTTTGCATTTTGGCAGTTACCATCTTCTTCTGTTAAAAAACAGACGTCATGAGTGGGTGTTGGATTTGCTGGAGAAAGAAATAATCCTGCATGTTTATATCTGGGTTATGAATCATACCCTGGTTTATTATCTATTTTTGTCTACTATAATTTATTAAATGATATCCTAGTATATTAAATGAGACTTGTGACTCGCCTCCTTTAGGCCATTAGAAAGAATAGAGCCTTAAGGCAAGTCTGTTCCTACCAACAAGTTATGTCTCTCTTTCATATACAGTGCATGTGAAAAGCTAACTGAATTGATTTGTCTCTCATCTGGACTCCTGCGCCTCTGCAGCCCTCTGAGCTTCGGGCTGTCATCGAAATGAAAAGCAGATCACTTTCCACAGACAGTGCGAGACACACACAACTCTAGCTTCAATATCTAAAGCATCGAACATTGAAAGCTTCTAGCCAGTTTCTTTTACCTCTGTTAATACTCCTGTCAGTTACAGACAATTAGGGCATTAATGCTGAGGGTAGCTGTTTTTCTCCAGTACACACCGGTGGCAAAGACAGACAGCTATGAAAGCCAGCTGTGACAACGTTCACATCAGCTCTCCTAATAACCGTGACCTGGATCAGATCTCTCTCTGGTTCCTCCTGCAGCCGTAGCACCGAGCACTCCAGCGTCTCTCCTCTGGGCTTGGCTGGTACACACAGGATTCATTATTCTGATTAAAGCCCTTGCAGAGATTTCCTAACCAGAAACATCAAACTATCATGAAGTAAAAACAAATCTCATGGGAAAATATCAGTTTTGATGAAATACAGGGCAGAGATACTGGGCTTCATGATAGATAGCTACAGTTTTCTATTTAACAGACACTGAGTCATGAAGAGCAGATGTCAAGATAATTTTATTATCTATGATGTGCAATGTAAAAATAGCTGGTACTGTGGTTCACTCAAATTGACACATTGTTTTGGTATGAGGTGACATTTCCAAGTAGTATTAAACTAATAAATGGCAACGAATGTTCCCTTTACAAGGGATCATTTGTAATGTCAGAGTAACTCGTGCTTTTAGGCGTTATCTACACAGAGACAACTACAAGTTAAAAAAGAAAAAAACAGCTTCACAGCTGATTATTTTGAGAATATTTGTATCAGAAAACCAACCATATGACAATCAGAACCTCAATGTTTCCATCATAAATAATCTCATTTTTTATTTTCATATTTTTCATAATGTTTGTTTATGAGATGAAGTGTTACTGAGAGCACAGCTCTTTTCTGAACCCGATTCTTTTAGAAGTTTCCTCCTCCCCATCGTTGCCAACTTCTTGCTAATAGTGCCTTGAGGCAACTGTTGTTGTGATTTGCCGCTATAAAAATAAATAACTTCCAGGGTTAAAAAGCTTGCTCAAGGGCATCCCGTTGGAAGAAGTTCACTACTTCTTCTATCCTCCTGCCTGGAGCTAAAACCACCAACCTTTAGGTCACAAGACCAATTGTAGCCCATACAGACATTAAAGGGAAAGTCTTTGTCACCTACCCCAGGTAACTTTGCAATAGTATCCTTCACTGTCATTTAGTTCAATCAGTTGCCTTGACATTTAACTTCAAACCATTTAACTTGCCCACTTTGGGCCACCAGCAGTCATTTCTCTTGCCTGATGTCCCTGAATGTAACTGACTTCTTGTGGCCTCTGGTCATTCCCTTACTCTCCAGACCCACAGAGGCCATCATATAACTGTTTTAAGAGACTGAATCTGTTAAGGGGCATCCACACATTGTTACATATCACTTTGTTGCTGACACTTGGATACTAGTGTACTTTTCAGGCTACAGTTGCCTAGGTAACCTTCATCATTTCCTGTGTGGATGCCCTGTAATTATGATAATTTATGTGCCATTAATGCACTTAAAATGTGTCAAATTCCCAGAGCGCCATTTTGAAATTAAACACCACACTGACCTTGACATGTTTTTCCATCTTCGTTCAGTTTCTGTCCAGGAGGACACCTGCAGTAGAAACTTCCAATGGTGTTACAGCAGAGAGCTTCACAGCCTCCATTGGTCTCCTCACATTCATTCACATCTGACAGGGGAAAAATACGACAAAGCACCGATGAAATGTTTATTCCTCGCTTTTAATCTCCTTATTATTATTTACATGTGAACTAAAGTGAAACCTCTGAGAAAGAAGAACAAAGGATAGATCATGCTAAATGAAAAGGATGTACTGAAATAGTGTCTAAGATAAAACAGGGTTATGCTTCTTTGAGCATGAGAGACTCTCACTTCCTTTTCATGTTGTTCTATTGTGTTTTAAATGTCGTGCGCGAATAAACTTGGACGTGTCAAAAGTACTGAAGGGCCTGGAACTACAAGAAAATCGCTGTGGTAAACTCGGTGCCCTTTTTCCATCCTTCAGTTTGTTTCTTGGTACCAACTTGAAGGAAAATAGGGAAAAAAAGAAGAAAAAAAGAAAAGAAAAGGTAGAATATATCCAGAAGAGAATCAAACTATAAACAGCGATTAATTAAGCGGAACAAATGGAAATATGAGGCAGTAACATGTTGCCCTCATTCACTCTTACCTGCAAACCTACTTCAACATGAACCAGAGTAAGGATTTGTCCTGTTCATGCAAAACATCCTGAACACTTCCACATAAGCTCACTGCTTTCCATTTCATTCCCAATCGTTAAACGTGCTGCCAAATCTGTCATCAACGACACAAGATAAAATCTTTCCCTGCAGTTCCCAAACTACCCATAATGACCAGGGTCAGATACAGGCGCTGACAGTCCAGCGTATCATAACTGAAGCAGCAGAGATTCCACATAATGAGGAGATGTTAAAATTGAGAATAAACAGATAAATGTGTAACAGATTATTCAGTTTACACCACAGTTTAAGGACACGGATGCGGATTCACTGCATTACTATTAAATTTAGTTCATATGGAACATTGTCAGCAGAGATCATGCTCGGAGCAAAGTTTTATACCTGATGACACTGGGTGTTTTACTTGCCATGCCAGCAGAAGGAATCTTGGACTGAAAACTGAAGACTATGGAAAAAATTAAGGGGGAACATTCACTTGGAAGTTGGCACCTTGTAAACTTTCTCCACGTTCATAAAAAGAGGAGAGTTACTGTACAGACTGACGACTACGAATGCAGAGAAAATTGCTTTATTAGAGCTTTTTTCCCCTTTACTAGCAAATCTTGCTCACGTCGCAGTGCCAGCGTCTAACCAGCTAATTATACCATTTCCCTCTCGGTTTACAACATCTGGAAATGTTCGGACTGAAAACAGCGAACTCTCTGTTGGCAGTGAGATGTCACCTTTAACATTAATACAATTTTATTACACAGTGAAACGTAATTTATAATCAGTTTATTACACCGATCCTTCTTTGAAGCAGTACAGCTAGAGACCTAATTTGTGATCCTTACCAATTTTTATATGGGACCTACATCACAAGAGCTTAAATTAATGGGTCTGGGTCCTGGGGTAAGAGAGAGTGCCCACCTTTTGCTACAGTTCATTTAGCCTGTAATATATGGACCGTGGAAAACAGCAGTCTCGATGCAGAAAAACAACCAGGCAACTTGACCTGAAGTCAAGGTCAGAACTGAGCACTGACGACCCCTCTCCATCCCCAGGCCACACACCTGTGGCAGCTTGAGCAGGGGTTTGAGCGGGGTCACTGTCACGCTCATCATTCTCCCTAGTCTTTCTGCCCAATAAGAGAGCAGGAATGTGGAACTTCAATGGGTCAGGAAGAAAATACACAAAGCAGCAGTGGAATACTGAATGTCTCCCCTGGCTCAGTAACATACCACATAGTCCTTATTTCTCCATCAGGATGGCAGTTTTAATGAGCGAGACTTTGGATGGGCTGCACACAGAAATGGAGCTTTAATTACATTTTAGGTATATAAATATTAAACACTGTATATATTTTCCTTTTGCAATGGAGAGTATTTGAAAACACAGTAGATAAAACAAACTCCAAAATCTCTATGATAGCGTTCATACTAAACCAGGGGTCCCCAACCCCAGTCCACGAGGGCCGGTGTCCCTGCAGGTTTTAGATCTCACCCTGGGTCAACACACCTGAATCACATGATTAGTTCATTACCAGGCCTCTGGAGAACTGAAGACATGTTGAGAAGGTAATTTATCCATTTAAATCAGCTGTGATGGATCAAGGACACATCTAAAACCTGCAGGGACACCAGCCCTCGTGGACTGGGATTGGGGACCCCTGTACTAAACTAAACTTAATCCAAAACTGCCACGTAAACCAGCCACAAAAGTTATCTCAGATTTTTAAACCTAATGACTACTGAGCTGAATATGGTGGCTGAAACAGAGGTTACAAACCTACTTTAACCTAGATGGGGGGTTGGTGATATATTTTTCCATTGCACTTTAACCCATCTATCAAACCGTCACCAGACTGAACCTCCAGCAGAGGTACCAGACACTGAAACAAGAGCTTTAAAGTAGGGAAGCGTTTAAAGATCAACGCCATCCCGTGAACATCAGATCACAGAGGTTTCTTCTGCGCCTCTGTGGTGGGGATGAGTGTGTGTGTTTTTTCCAAAATGAGATCAGATGCCTGGAACATAGCGGTGTGTCTGCAGCCCAACTTCTTCCCTCAGTCAAAGGGCAGCGCTCAGGGTTGAACCCATGTGGTCTCTCATGAGACGATTTCACCATATGGTAGATACCTAACTGTGTCAGTTATGCAGCACACACTTCTCTTAGAGATAAACCAATTATACGTCAATTTTAACATCACTGAATTTACACCAGAAATGATATGATAAAATAAAAATCATTGAGTTGATGGTAAAATCTCATCTTTGGATGTATTCAAGGAGTTAGATGAGACAATCACTTAGCTCAGTGTTGCACAACAAAAGATAACAGCAGCGTATGTCAATCATATCTTGTTCTTGGTTTAAAAAATATATGCCTTTAATTATTTTATCCATAAAATGTTAAAAATGCCAATCACAATATGCTAAAGTGATGAGTTGAATATATAAAAAAAGGAAAAGGCACTGAGCTGCACAGACGCATCTAATATGCTTGATTTTTATTTCCTTTTCATCAAATTTGGTAGAATTACACTGAGAATTTTTACCACCAAGTTCTCCCCTCTTGCTGGTAGGGCATAGGCAAAGCACCTCATGCCTAAGTCACCCAGAGGACATCCTACTCAGTTGCCTGAGTCACCTAAACTAGATCTTTCAATATGGAGAAGTGACGGCTCTGAGCCCCTCACAAAAGACCAACCTCCTCATCCTGCCTCAAACAGAGAGTCCAGACACATGTCTGCCATTTTGACCAAAGTACAAATACTTGTTTTGCCAGAGGTTTTTCAAATGTCACTCAGTATTTCACCCAATCCTCTTGTCCAAGGCTTTTCTTACAGTTGTGGAGCTGTTACTGAGTAAAATTTGAGATATTCATTGGTGGAAACTGAAACAACGTACATCCTGAAAACAAAATACATCTAATTTACTACGGCTTACTTTCATATTAGCCCGGCAGCAGAGTCACTGTGTTTAGTTTTATTTAGCCCTCTAACAAAGACGTGCTGATCCAACTGCATGCTAATTTTGGAGGCTGTAGTTAGTGGTTCGGTATTTTATTGCAGTGTACTGAGAGCTTCCTGATGTTTATAGAAGAAGTGGGGCCACATTCCCCAAAACCAAGACCATCTCCTCTAACACCATGAAATAAAAAGCTCATAAATTATTACATTACCATTAAGGAGACGAGAGAAGAGACACTATTTTATCAAATACTTATTTTTAACTTATTTACTTCATCATGGACTAACTACACTGACTACAAGACACCCCGAGCATAGGAATGACTAATAGCATCATTAAAATTAATTTCAAGCAAACCCTGGAAATGGTTCTTACCTTCTAACCTCTTCAAGTATAAATAAAGGTGGAGTTTCTTCTCATTGTTCTCTGAAGTCAACACAGTCATTGCTACATCGCCATGAAAGACAAACTGAGCTGTTATGTCTTCTTGAATTCTAATAAAACACATCTTTGGAAATGTATGAAAACTATGTATTTCCTCACAGTGGACACTCTGTGCTAAAGCAACCTGTAAAGAATAAGAAAATAATGAAAGTTCCTCTAAAACTTTTTTTAATGCCTCTTCAGAAGGACATATCTCTTCTATGAAAGTTCAGCTGCAGCAGATCTTCGAGTTTACATTTTTGCGCTGTATTGTGTGACTTCCTCAGATAAAGATGACCACTGCTCCCAGTAGGTTGAGGCTCATGTCTTGCTGGGCTAGCTGTGCCAAAGAAAACCACCAGGCCTATGATATTATCTTGAGGGGGTCACGGGCTGGAAAAATTGCAGCATTCACTGAAGATCGGGGGGGGGGGGGGGACACTGTGGATATCACTAAGCTTTTTCCTTTTAGGGCCCTGATCTAAAACCCTGCTGGTGTAGAAATGTGCTTTGCTAGTGTTCATTCTTCGCTGTATTCCCTACAGTCCTCACAGCTGCTTTCATTTACCAGGTGCCGCAAAGATGGGATTGGCTCGAGGTTGCATGAGATGCATTTGAGTCAGAAGTATCACTGAGACTGAGCTGCAAGGTGAATCACAGTTTACAACTGAGAAACTCACTGCCTATGAACTCACTGCCCACTTCACACTCTTCAAAATCATCCTCTCCTTTGACCTCCAGTTTAACTAATCGATAAAATGTTTATTGTAAAAAGGCTCATTCGGAAAGGCAGGAGCACAAACCTGAACTGGTGAAATGGGCTCAACAAAGCTCACAAAAATATCATCAAAGTTCGCATTTTATAAACACAGTAATTCCTTGGAATGCCAAGTTTAATCTCAAGAAGCAGGCAGTGTCATTCTGATGTTTAGTCCTTCGGTTCAGGTCTAAATAAATCAGTTAATAGATTTATAAAAGTCTGATATTTCATGCATATTTATAAATATTGCTGAGAAACTCTTCAGATGAGTCCTGCTGCCCAGATTTAATACAAAGCACGTTTAATATAAAAAATATCAGATGTAAAAAATAAAGAAACTCCACATACTTATGTGTCTTTCTTTCCTTCACCTCTGCAAGTCATCAGCTCAAGTTCAATACCGCCCCCTACTGGTAGCCTTCTGCTACATCAGTAGCATCCAGGTGTGAAGCCATTTCTTAAGCTGACACGCTGCGATCCAGCTCTGCTCCTATTCATCCTGTAACTAAAACACAGCTGCTACAATTCACAGTCCAAGAAAACCGCACGCATCAAAGTGCCTGTTCTGATAAAACATCTTTCACTTTGGCGTGCCACACTGGCTTTTACCAGAAAAAAAGTGCATGCCCTATTAAACATTTTATAATTTCCACCCTTAGTCATATTTAATGCATTCTTAGTGCCAGTTTGAGGCACGGGTTTCTTCCCAAAGCCCTGTAATTGTGGCCAACGTGCTGCTGAGATTTTGTTAAGTGGCACTGGCAATAGGACGTGGTGTGGCTTTCCTTAATCCAGAGAAGTAAAAAAAAACACCCTTTAATGAAAACCACACAACGACCTCTATGATGTGTATTTACTTCTATTGACAAACCGCTAACGTTTCCATGAAGTCATTTACAATCTGAATCAGGTCTTGAGTAGAAAGTTTTATCATGGAGGAAAGTGTAGTTAAAACCTTTTAAAGTACTTCTAAAATCTAAAAAGAAAAAAAACATCCTCGTAACCAGGCAAGAACTAAAGTCAAAGTTTGCTTCAAGATGAATCATTCAACTTGTGGAGTGAACAGACTCTGTCCACTTTCTCTGGGCCCAAGCACAAAAAGCCTCTGAAAGTCATGAATAAATGCACCTCCAACACTGACCCTCCAGAGCACGACAGCACTTGGTTCCCAGTCAGTTCGCTATGGACACCGAGGAAAGAAAAGTTGCTAACTACTGTAAAAAAGAAGTATAAATGTTTATTGGTTGAAATAATTCTTGGTACCAGCTTAAAAAGAAATGACTTTTGTTGTCTTTACTTCTTTAAACAGCTCATAAAGTCAACAGTGGTGTTTTTCTCATGTTCTCTTGTGAAAACAGATGATCAGAATGTAAATTCACTGCTTATCTGTCGACTCCAACAGTTGTGTTTTGTTGTTGTTCAGTTTCTGTCCAAAGGCATGTGTTGACAAGAGGAAGAGACAAGCAGCAGATAGCTACACTGACAGAATCACTGAGAGGCTGTCTGACTCTCAGGTCAAAAAACGAATCAAATGACTGTAGTCTGCAGCACTCTGTGTGCAGCTTATCACAGCATATGACTGCTGAGACCTGTTTCCTTTTCTTTTTTTAAATTCTTGCACATTTGACCACAAGAGAATTCTAAGCGATATCAAATAGACTAAATCCAGTGTTTACGTTTGTTTAGTGAACATTCTGCACTACTGAGTCCTAAACTCCTCTAATCCCTCTTTTGATGATCCATTTCACTGCACTGATAGGCAAGCTTTTAAATGTTTGTGCAAAGGTTTGAGTGAAGTGTTCCTAGTGTGTATTTATGTGTCAAGGGATGACTGAACTGCTTTGTTCCCAGACATAAACAGCTGAAGTGACATTAGTAAAAATCCCAAAATCATGCAATAGCCAGTCACCCCAAACTGAAGTGTTGCAACCTGATTTAGACAACCCCAATCTTCTTCCATAGTGCTGTTTCGACTAATGATCCGATGGAAGCTAACAGAGCGGAAAGCTCTGAGAGATGTCTGTCCGTTCAAAATAAAGATGTTAATTAAAGGTTTCTGGCATCTGTCACTCAGTCTTACTTTCAGTAAAAGTTACAGATAAAAGCAGAAGACTGCAGCTGCATGAAGCCACGCATGTCTCTGGATAACATTTTATGATGTACACAGCTGAACAAGAGGACTTTGAGGGATTGCCGTCTGACCCTTATGCACGTGCTCTCTCACCGCTCTACCTGTTAGGACCTGTCTTCTCAAGCTTTGACCCAGGAGTTTAGAGCGCCTGGGAAAGCACACTGAGGTCTGCAGGAATCCAAAAATTACTTGTTGTGGTTTCCAGCCTGTCTCCGTCTTGGCTGCACACACTACAAAGGTATGCACAGGGCATGAGTGCAGGGAAAGTCGCCCAGAGCCAAGTGCTTTCAGGGCAAAAGATGGCAGGTACGTGACAGGCTACCATGGTCAAGAGAAGGAATAAACACTGAAAACATTGACGTTTGGATCGATTGATGCACAGCTGTGACATTCTGCATAGGACATCTTGGTTGATTAATATGTGAGTCGACCAGCAAGCTGAGTAATGCTAATCTGAAACGACATATATGTTAAAGAACATGAATGAACAGCTCAAAACCTTTGTCATTAAGATCAGTGATTCATAGGCCTTTTTTGGTGTTGCGATTGTTTAAAATTGAAATGAAAATTGAAATAGATGTTAACATAAACAGGATGCATCATAGGGTCTGTTGGCTGTTTTAAAAAAAAGGTCAGCTTCTGAGTCAGCTCGCTCTGATCAGCTCTGAGGGCGACTCAGCTGTACGACCAGTCCACACATTAAAATTATGACAAATGCTAATAAACTAAACAGAGAACTGGATAAATCTTTCTCCATCGCACTTGCACCACCCTCTCACATATATTTTATAGCGTCTTTTCTTGTTTTGTGATTCCTATCGCTTTTTAAAGCTTCAACTTAGATAAAGAAAATCAAACTACAGTCTGATTTTTTTTTAAATACAGCCTTTGTATATGAAAGGGCCTTTTCTTCACATTTAACATGTGCTTTTCACACCTCAAGTAACATCAGCATGAATGGCAGCGCAGTGAAAGATAACACTGTTGGGTGAATGCTTGCTGAAGCTAAATGGCTTCCATATGAACACACAGCAGTGGAAATAATGTCACAGATGGAGGAAAAAACAGAGATTTGGTTCAAAATGTTGAATAAACAAGGAGCTGATAAGAAAAACAAAGGCCAAAAAAAGCAAAATGAGAAGAAGATATGAGAGTTCATCTGAATTAATAGGTAGCCCAGATCAGGAGAATCGGGGCACCGCTGGCAGATGAAAGGATCAGTCCACACTGATTACGCCTTTAACTCTGTTTTGCAAACTCTTGTCACTTCTGATTTACACAAACTAGATGCAGTCGGCCCCTGAGAGACCAGGAGCGACCTTTTATCAGGAATGCTGTAAAGACTCTAATGAGATGGGGTGGGAGCCCAGAATCTCGGACAATTATGGGAGATTAGGGTACCGTGCAGGATGCAATGGCAGGTAGGTAGGCAAAGATGTGCCCCTCCTCCTGACTGCACTCCCTCTCATTAGACATGTCTTTCAGGACTTCACAGGAACAGCGCTGTTCTCTCTCAGGGCTGAACGTAAATTTTTGGTTTTCAGTGTGGAACAGAAGACAGGACGTCCTCTTGTGTGAAAGAGAGACCAAACAACTGCTCTAACAGAAAAAAGAGCCGCCCTCTACTTTCAATATCATTGTTTTAATTTGCTTTGAGTCAGCTGCACTGTGTCTTTCTTATGTTGTTGTTTTGGTTTTATTTTTTATTTTTTCATTCCTGTTTCAACACACAGTCTGGTTGTCATAAGTGGTTCTTAAAATGGCAAAAATGTTCCGGTAAACGAAGTCCAGGCTAATCACAAAAATGCATCATGTGTGTCTGTGAGGGCAAAAAATGTTTGAGAAAGTTTTCTTCTTGAATTTTATAAATTCTCTATTGTTTACATCAATATTTATTACTGGATTTCTTTACCCAGTACTGTTGCCACCTGTGAGAAACCACTTGTGTTCATCTTTGCTATGCCTTTAAGTTATATCTAAAAAGAAAAAGCCAAACATTTGCTGGTTTTATTTTCTTAAACGTGCCAATATGTTTTTCTCATATATGTATAATTTAACCTTCAATAAAATTTGGTTTTGACTGTTAGGAAGACACAAAAAAATGGATGAAGGTTAAGAAACATGGCGACCATGCAGACCAAAGACTTAGCCATTATTTAACTTTAGCTACAGCTTCTAGAATAGATGCTTCTTAGACAGAAGAGACAACTGAGTTTGAGCTTGTGAGAGAAAGAGAAAAAGGTTAGAGAGGGGAAATGAGATGGATGTAAAGAGATAAAAGAACAAAGAGGTGAAAAATGTGTGAGAAAAATAAAAGCTTCTGCTGCTGTTTTCCTGAGCCTGTACTGCACAGCATCCCTCATTTGAGCCCATCTAGATTTCTCGCTATGTTGGTTGCTAACAAAGCTACAAGAACAAGATTAAACCTTCAAATGCTAAAAAACGTAAAACATGCCAGTGACTCTTATTGGTACATTTAAACTCCACTTTAGAGAGAAAGTGTTTCGTAATTTTTTTTAAAAAGAAGCAATAATAGCAAGATTATGCAACCACCTGACCTTGTTCAGTGTTTTTAAATCAGATCTGATTAACTTGTTTTAACCTTACGTTTGTGTTTTTGAGAAAAGAATGAAAGACATCACAACTCTCTCCAAGCAAAGTGAAAAAACAGACTTCAGCTTGTTCGGTCCTTTCAGCTGCAGCCTGTTAAACCCATCACAGAACAAAAGGGAAACCCTGCGAATGATTTAAACTGTCAGAGATTCCCTAGACTTTTACAATGCCATTGTCAGCTGTTTGACTTTTACAGCTTTCTTTTTTTTGTCCAACTAAAAAATGCTCTAAAACTAAAACGGTAAGATTATAAGCAGATAAAACAAATGTTATGAGTCCCTATATGAGATAACTCAAGGCTTTTGACCTCGTTTTGGAAGATGGACACACCAATCATAAGTGACAAACTGCTGCAGCTGGTCATCTCGCTACTTTATCTTCTGGTGGATTTACAGTCTTTCACGGTCGCACTGACCAAAATGAGGGATAATCGTATGAGTTATGGGCCATTGTTAAAGGGTTCCAACCGATCCATTCGTTCCCAGTTGTGATGCAGTTTGAGAGCAAGGGAACAAAAAATTAAGGTGCAATATTCCAGGAATCCCTTCTGTGATAAATTTGCCAAAAGCGAAAGAGGATTTTGCGCTAGTCATAACAATATTGTACTCAGTATTAAAGCATAACAAATTGTCAAAATGGCAGTACTACACCAAACAGTCTTTAGAGCTTTACTGTGAAATCTTACATTTTTCCTAAACTACCATGAACACTCTCTTCCTTTTCCTCCTGAACCATTTACCAGCTCACTGCACATCAAAAACATCTCCTGGGCCTTAGTTAAAGAAAGCCCAATCTATATTACGGCTAGTCAAACAATGGGATTATGTACTAAGTCGGTGTTTCGAGCATTTAAGCTATCTTATATCCAGACCATGGTGCACACATGACTTTCATTTTGGAGCACTTTGTCGCTTAAGCACTTAGCTAGCTCAGCATGGAGGTTTTGCAAATATTTTTCTTGATCCCAAGTAAAAACCATTCAATCATACCCACCATTCAGGGATTTATTTTTACAATGGGAAAGGTCTGAAGGCCTGCATACCGACAGCAGTGATCTCGTTACATTCCACAGTGCTCCTAAACACGAAGGGAAAAGATCAACTCTATGCAGAGACTTGTAGCACAAGAAAAAGACCAGTCAGCAAACGGTGACAAACAGTTACCCAACATTTTCAGGCATGGTGAGATACCGTGCAGCACTTCTGCTGTGAGTCCAGCTCAAGTTTAAAAGGGCACAAACTGCATCAACATGCTGGCTCGACCTTGGCTCTCTCTGCTCCCTCGCAGTCTCCAGCATAGAAGGACACCATAAAAGTCAGTGGTGTCACATAAATCAGATTGTTTAAAGACACAGTTACACTAATGATACTCTTCAACTTTGCACAGCAATGCCTTGCTGCATTCAAATGTAAAAACAAAACAAAACACGTGGTCAGTGACTAAAGCCCAGAAGCAATTATAGACCTTCAACCAAACAGCCACTAATGTGGTTACTCACATCTGGGAGCCCTGAATAACAATCATTTAATCTCACTAAAGAGAAATACATCTTGGGTTTTTGAGAAAGAGATGCACTTTTATCAAAATTCAACAGACATGAACCAGGAATAGAATTCCTGTAGAAAAACGACATTTTTGTGCAGCAAGGGGAGGAGAACAAAACAGACAACTGGACTGTTGCCTATCTGGTTACAGTCTTTAAGGAAAGACCAGTAACAAAGTAGAATGGCTATGAGAAGAGGAACAATAGTACTGCAAAAAGAGCTAAATTTAAAATCTAAAGCTTGATGATGACAACAGATAAACTGTAGCTTATACTTTACATGAAAACCAGATTCATGAATCCCTCTGAAGAGCTTCAGCTTCACACAAGGATGTCAAACTCATTTTACATCGTGGACCACATTCAGCCCACTTTGATCTTAAGTGGGCCAGCCCAGTGAAACTCATTTAGTCTTAATATGAGGAAAATAATTACAATTTCAACAGTACATTTAATTTTTTCTATATGATAAATGTGTAAAATTACAGAAAAGGCTATGATAGCCCAACGCATAGACATATTTTCAGTAGATCTTTCTATAGTAGGTAGTGAAAAACAGGAACTTTTCTGTTATCTAATTGTTTATCTATTACTTTACTTTGTTTAGTATGAATGGAAATTGGCGAGGTCTTTATCAATAGGAAAAGCAGTGAAACTTTCCAAACTACACTTAAATGTTCAAAATCTATGAACTCCTTCCCATTTTCCACAGGCTCTCAGTGGGCCAGACTGGAAGTTTTGCTGAGCCTGTTCTGGCCCCCGGGCCTTATGTTTTACACTTCTGACTTAACAAAAAGACAGTGAGAGATGGTCAGAAGCAGCAAGAAAGACATGAGCAGATAAACTGTATGGAGACCATATAACTTGTTAAAGAAAAGCCTGTATGTGATATGGTCTGAAGGTTTCTTCCTTCTATGATTTAAAGTTTCCACTCACGATCACATCCCTCTGAACTGCCAAGGTACCATGACTTATACTTTAAAAATGAAAAATATGACATTTTGGTTACCTTGTTATTTTTCTATTGTTCTTTCTTTAAATGCCAGAAGACACTTAAGACATTTTCTGCTTATAGCCCCTTGACCAGATGGCTTTAGTTCAAGTCTGTGTACATCACCAGCTGTGTGGAATTCAACAAGTGACCTTTAACAAGACTATAAATTCCAACAATAGCTCCAGGGTTGCTGCTCCGACCTTGAAACATGCGACCAAAAAACTTCACAAAGCCAGAACAAGATTAAAGGAACAGTAAAGGTAAGAAGACCTCTGCATTAAAACAAATGAGGATTTGACCCATTTGGTTTCCTCTCTGAAGTAAATGTCCTGCATTTAATGCAATACTGAGGGAAAATTACAAAAACATTATCAGAAAAATTCAACTTTTAGTACATAAAAAGTACTGAGCATCAAATACAGATGCAGATATACAGCACAGCGTTATAGTAGGTAGATAATCCTAACAATGTATTTACTGCCAAAACATATAATAAAGTAAAAAAAGCTTCATGTTTTGATATTTAATTTGACTGTGTAAAGTATTAAAATTGTACTCGATTACAGTAGAGTTGTTACTTTTCACCCCAGTTTATTATACAATCATGACCCATGTGATATGACATCACAAAATATCTCAGTGAAAGATTCAGAAAACTTATGAAAAGCATACTCAGTGGAAAAATAATCAATTATGTCAGATAAGCTGATTAGAGTGAGCTTCTCAGTGTGTCCCCGTTGTATTTCAGCACCAGCCACTAGACTGTGGAGGACGCGTCATGCACCGAAAGTCCCCACAGAAATAGCTGACCTCATTATTTAGAGCTTTAATCAACTGTATAAGCCACACTAAAACCTAGGCGAGCTCTCTGACTGAAACAGACTCTGTTAGCAGTATTAGGCTGTATGTATTACTTTTTACAAAATCTCCTTGTTCTAACTGATCCCTTTGCTGTTCTATTAAAAGGAGAAAATAATTGTTATTTAACTTTACCCCGCTCTGAATGGATTACTCGAAGAAACTTGGAATGATTGACTGAAAGCATTTGGATTGACTGAAAGCTTAACATGGCAGTGGCTGAGAAAAGCATGCCTTAGAGCCTTAGAGAACAATGTTAACGATGATAGCTATCAGTACAGTACAGTTCTTCTTGAGTGATGTCTAGAACAAGCTGGTGCTTCTGGCATCGCAGTGACCACAAACTGAGGCAAGATATGAGCTTATGGCTCAGAACAAGGCCCTCCGAGGGCCGACGCAACAGCTGCCTGTGAGAAAATACACACAGTCACAGCAAGACTTCAGACACAAAACCCTGAGGCTTTCATTATTATATCTGGAGACTTTAACCATGCCACACTGGACTCTACTCTGGCTGCTTTTCACCAGTTTGTGAATTGTCCCACAAGGAGCAACAGGACAATTGACCTACTGTATGCTAATGTGAGAGATGCATACAGAGCCACCCCCCTCCCCCCACTAGGGAAGTCAGACCACAACCTGGTTTACCTACAGCCACAATACACACCCCTCGTCCAAAGGCAGCCGGTCACAACGCGCTCCATCCGGAGATGGACCCCAGAAAAGGAGGATGCTCTGAGGGACTGTTATGACACCACAGACTGGGATGTGCTCCTGAGCCCACATGATGAGGACATAGAGGGGGCGACACACTGTCTTACAGACTACCTCAACTTTTGTGTGGACACGGTCGCCCCTGCTAAGACGGTACAGTGTTATCCTAATAACAAACCGTGGGTAACACAGGAAGTCAAAGCTGTCCTCAACATGAAGAAGAAGGCTTTCAGGAGCAAAGTGAAGGAGGAGATGAAGGCAGCACAGCGGGAGGTGAAACGCTGCCTGAGGGAAGCAAAGGACACCTACAGGAGGAAGGTGGAGCAGAAGTTGGAGAGGAACAATATGAGGGAGGTCTGGAATGGTGTGAAAACCATCACAGGCCACAACACCAAGAAAAGCACAGTGGGGGGGACTGTGGAGAAGGCAAACGAACTCAACAACTTCTTCAACAGGTTTGACCAGCCCACAACCCCCCCACCCTCACCTTCTCTACAGAGTCCAATCCCCACTCTCCTACCTCCCTCGCTTCCCCCCCTTCCTGACACCATGACACCCCCCTCCTCCAATCCCTCTCTCAGCAGCAAGACATCTCCCCCCCTCCCCTCCTCCCAAACATCTCCCAGTGTCACAGTGGATCAGGTCAGGAGACAACTGAGGAAGCTTCGCCCCAGAAAGGCAGCAGGCCCAGACAAGGTGTGTCCTAGGATGCTAAAGGCGTGTGCTGCTGAACTTGGGGAGCCGCTACAACGAGTCTTCAACCTCAGTCTGCGACTGGGGAGAGTGCCCGCCCTATGGAAGACATCCTGCATCGTCCCGGTCCCCAAAAAGAACCGGCCCAATGAGCTGAATGACTTCCGACCGGTGGCACTGACGTCACATCTTATGAAGACTCTAGAGCGGCTCTTCCTCAACCTCCTCCGACCACAGGTACAACATGCCCAGGACCCACTACAGTTTGCATACAAGGCGGGTGTCGGAGTGGAGGATGCCATCCTGTACCTCCTACACAGAGCCCACTCACACCTGGATGGGGGAAAAGGCACGGTCAGGATCCTGTTTCTTGACTTTTCCAGTGCCTTTAATACCATCTGGCCCTGTATGCTTCAAGAAAAACTGAACAGGATGGAGGTGGACCCCTGCCTGGTGGCTTGGATCTCCGACTACCTCACCGACAGACCACAGTACGTCAGGCTGAAGGACATCACGTCTGACACTGTGGTCAGCAGCACAGGAGCACCACAGGGAACTGTGCTGTCCCCTCTTCTCTTCACCCTGTACACCTCTGACTTCTGCTACAACTCTGAATTATGCCACATTCAGAAGTTTGCAGACGACACAGCCATCATGGGGTGTATCTGGGATGATCAGGAAGAGGAGTACAGAAGTCTGGTGAGGAACTTTGTCGCATGGAGTCACACAAACCACCTGCAACTCAACACCTCAAAGACTAAGGAACTGGTTGTGGACTTCGGGAGGTCTAGAGCAGGTCCACTGCCGGTTCAGATAGAGGGGGAGGAGGTGGAGGTGGTCAACAAGTACAAGTATCTCGGGCTGTGGGTGGACAATAAACTGGACTGGTCATGCAACACAGAGCACCTGTATAAAAAAGCCCAAAGCCGACTGTACTTCCTCAGGAGGCTGAGGTCTTTTAACATCTGCAGGAATCTCCTGAGGATGTTTTACCAGTCGGTGGTTGCTGGAGTACTTTTCTATGCTGTGGTGTGCTGGGGGAGCAGCACAGCAAAGAAGGACTCATCCAGGCTGGAGAAACTGATCAGGAGGGCTAGCTCTGTGGTCGGCATGAAGCTGGACACTCTGGTGACAGTGGCAGAGAAAAGGACATTAAAGAAACTGATGGACATTATGGACAATGCTGGGCATCCTCTGCGCACGGCCATTAACAACCAGAAGAGTCTGTTCAGTGACAGGTTGCTTCTCCCAAAGACAAGAACTAACAGACTTAAAAACTCCTTCGTCCCACACGCCACCAGACTGTTTAACTCCTCTCTGGAGGGGAGAGGGAGGGGAAACAGGAGGACAAAGGAGGGGGGAACAACTAAGCTGTAGTGCCTCTGCACCTCACTGTGCAATACCTTTTGTGCAATACTTTTGTAAATAGTCAACGGTGCAATAGACTCAATACTTGAAATGTGCAATTCACTTGTATTTTTATTTTTTATTCCTATTTATTCTATTTATCCCCTTTGTATATTTTATTTATATTGTCTCTGTATGTGTGTGTGTGTGTGTGTGTGTGTGTATATATATATATATATATATATATATAATATTCTGTAACTCTGTAACTTCTGTCGGTGCTGTGCTTTTTTTGGAAATCGAATTTCCCAGAGGAACCCACCCGAGGGATTAATAAAGTTCTATCTAATCTAATCTAATCTAATCTAATCTAATCTAAATGAAACTCATACTGTAACACAGAAAGAGCTATTTCAGCTCTTCTTTGGACTCAGCAAAGAAGTCTACCGCACACGGCATTATGCACATTGTGGGAATTGAGCAAACACCATCAAATCTGGAAAACCTTTTACTTCGCTTTCAACGGTTTTACTTTAATATCACAGACTCCTCATATTTGTGTCAAATAACTCTAAAACAAGTTGTCACATGAGCCATTGGTTCAGTGATAACTGCATCGCCTTTCACCAGATGGATCTGATACAAAAAGCATTTTTACAAGACATTTAAAGCTTCTTCAACATAGTAAAGTTTCATGTTACAAAGAGTGTTTGTCAGCCTCTCTGTCTATCTGTCTGTTTCTAGCTGAGTCAGATGTCAGCTGGTATGAAGACATCTGCCTTGCCAGGGGTCTGAAAGCCTTGGACGCCGCTGATCCCAGAGGATACCACTTGCCTACTGATGACAGGTGGGATATAAAGTACATCAGGGACCAAGTGACTAAATCCCTTTGGATATAGACAAGATGAGTAGAAGAGCTGGGTTTCTTTTTTGTTTTTTTGTTTTTTTAAACGGACCTTAGCTCATACAAAAAAGAAGGTACGCTATAAGTTTCCGCTTCACTGCTGAAATGCTCCAACATTTTCATACATGTTATTGACATGAAATGAAAGTGATACCATGCTTTCATAAGGTGTTATAGGTGGACACATTCCAAATCTTTTGGATCACTTTACCCTGTTGGACGGTTGGCTGCTGGGGAACATAATGATGTCCTAATATCAGATACAGATAGCAACCTTCGGAGGCCTAAGATGTACGCGTGTGCCAATTTGGTTGATGTCTTGTGGACAAAGACAGAGATTTATATTATAGGTAGTTTTTATTTGCATTATAGACCTCATTCTGCTTTAATTGGGAACTGTGTTGTATTGAGGAGTAAATAAACAGTCTAAGTAAACAGAAGATTTACTCATAAATTAGCCGAATGATGTGGCTGTAAGCAGTGTAAATACAGCCTTATAAATCAGCTGCTTCATCAGAACTGCTGTCAAATTTTGATTGGTTCTCAGAAATATTTAACGCAAACAAACAAACCACAAAATTACAGGACATCGATTTGCAAGCGAATATCACTGGTCTCCATCAGTCATGCCAAATTATGCAACTATTAAATATAACACTGTATCCACTGTGTTTTGTAAGTGGAGGCTGACCCTTTCAAAAATGTGATTTACTATCTATCAAAGGACTAGGAAGGCCTCTAGGCACCAGTTCCTGCTTAACCACATAGTTGAGGCACAAACACAAAAAAATAGTAATTATTGTCTTACACACAACCAGGACACAATGCTGTCCTAAAAACAAAATAGATGACGGCTACAGACAACTATTGAGAGCAGAGGACTAATTGGCCCCTTTGAAGACATAAACACAATCCAATTGCTATACACAAACACGGACAAACCACATCAGAAGCTCTCCAAGGGGGAATCACCACGTGCAGCTGCAGAGGAATGCTGTTGAGAGCTGTCCGAAATGATGAGTGAATCTTTGAGTGAAGTGTGGCTACACACATTCATCCTTGGCCACATCCTCCACTGTGGCTTCATGGTTGTTGTTTTTTTCTTTTCTTTTCTTTTCTTACATCTTAACAGAGAGCAAACAGGGGCTGACAGCTGTGAGAAGCGTGTGGACCGCAGCAATAAGTGCGTTATAATGGCAACTTGTGTGAGGAGCACGCTCAAATCTTTACAAGGGTTATTCATCCAGAGCTCAAGAACGTGACAACGACGAAAGGCTATGTGTTTGACCACCGCAGGAATGCTCGGAAGGACTGATCAATATATCAGAGCAGTCACTCAGTGAACAGAGTCATTCATTAAAGCGATCCTATTAATGAGCCACCAGTCTCCAATGATCCACCTTGTACTCTTAAGTTATTGTCTTTGGCCTTTGGACTTTTTGACCTGACCCGTATTTGGTACATGTAGTACCACCAATAGCGCCTGTGTCCACCTCCCACCAACTTAAGCATTGCCCCTGGACAGGAGGAATCAACTGACAGCCTCACACCCTTCATCCAGCAGCTCATTTAGGGCCAATCACAGAGAAATATAGCTGCCTGAGTGCTTACAGGCTAATAATCTCTAAATAGCTACCCACCAGCAAATGCCCCCTAGGTATCCACTGATGACAGTTATCATTCACAATGAAAAACAACAGTGGCGAGTCAGAGTGTTTGGAAATGGAAAGAAACAGGCTGGATCGAAAACAGGATGGGCCTTAAAAGTGACTTTTAGGTTATGTGGAGAGTTTATTGGTCCAAACAAAACATCCAACATTATTACTATGACTGTGTGTCTGTGTGTGCCTGTGTGTAAAAGCCACAACAATCATTTCTATTTAGCATTTTACGTCGTACATGAATGAGTGTGTTTGGGGAACAATGACAGGGATAAAATATGTCTGTCTTCAAAAAAAGAAACTGAAGGTAATCTCTGAAGGTTTCTTCCCCTCTTTATGCACCTTGTTAGAAGGTGAAGGACTGCCAGAGCCCCCATATTGGAAACATAAGAGAATACTCGAGTGTCAGATTAATGTTTTTTAAATCCCATATTTATGTTTTATTTCATAACTTAAAATGAGTAGATAAATCAGTATTAAAATGTAGCAACAGGAGGGGTGAGACTGTGCGTGTTGTATATTTTCAAAAGCCAACTAGTGCAGTGAACAGAGGTGTTTTTACTTGATTGCATTTTTTGTTCTGATCACTTACTGATCCACTAAGGACTTATTTAGACATCAGCTGTGTTTTTCATGATTAAGTCTTGCTGATTGCCACCATCATTCCCACAACTTCATACTATTTGTTATAGTGAGGAGCAAAACCTGTGCATTGCACCATGCTGTGCGCACTCACCCTCATTTCAACACTCCATATCTGTGATTTATCATTGTGTGTTACTAAAAAACACGCTACTGCTCTGTTCAGAATGACTGATGAGCTTCTACTACGGAGACAAAAGAGGGCGAGCATCCTATCATTCATAAACATAACATAAAAGAAGCCAAATACATGTCATTCAGATACATTATTACATCCACAGAGAATGCAGAGCTATAAAACAGAGTCAGCTGGTTTCTAGTTGTTTATGCTGAGACGATCATGCCTCTGAATATGTTTATATGCTCCATTTTAGGCAAACCTATACTTTTTTTTTTGCATGAACACTGATGAACATCATCCTAAGCAGATGGTTTCAATATTCTTAAAGCCCTCCTCTTTAAGGCACCGAGTGGTCCTAAGCTTTGCTGGACAGGATCTCAGTGGGCATGTGTATTTACGGATCCCTTTGTCTTAATGGTTAATCTCTCATTCAAGTATGAAGTAATCAGAAGTGAGACAGGTCAGCTTAGCTGCCACCGAAACCTTTGATTCCTCAATGGCTAATCATGAGCCACAGCCAAGAAGGCTGTAAAACTACACGTTCCACCAGTGAAGTCTTGAGAAAATCACGTGTTGATTAAGAAGTGGGTAAGTTTGAGATGAAGGTGAAGGATTCTGGATCCTGTCCAGAGTGCGTAAAAGCAGATTAGACCTAACAAAAGCGTGATGTTTACTCGGCCTCTGCAGTTAGAACTTGTGCAACAAAGTCTGTAACATTTGGGAGGGTCTGAATCGAGGGCGACACGGACAATTCTAACAAAAACTTGACACCGAAAAGGAATTTCCTGCCGTGTGGTGTTATCCGAAAAACAACAGAATCTTCCACTGTGTTACTTCAATAGCTCAAATTTAACAATGGAGATGCTGATAAAATACTTAGGTTTCTGGTAAGTAAGCCAAGTGCTGATGTGAGGAGATTCCCTATTCACTCTACAGAAAGGCTATCACTTCAACAGAGTTCAGGGGGAGGCCTGGCAGTCTGACTGAAGTGGATCAGAAATGTAGGCTCCAGAAAACAGTCAGGGGTTGCTGTTTTTTTAATTAAATAGTGACCTACTAATCAATTTCAATCTGTCTGTAAGGTGTTTTCTTGATTCCTGCTATTACTGTAGTTACTTTTCAACCCCCAACCTCCGTCCAATGAGAGCTGAGAATGGGTTCTTTAACTCTACATGTTGCTTTATTACTAAACTCTGAAAACATGTAACAAATGTAAGAAACACAACAACAAAGAATGGGCAATAAAACAAGCATAAAAGAAAGAGAAGAAAAGAGAAGAATCTGAATATGAAACGCTACAAGGATGTCTGTACTCACCGTACTGACAGCTGGGGCCGCTGAACCCTGCGGGACAATCACAGAGCTGGGTGGATCCTTCCCGACACTGGCCCCCGTTGAAGCAAACACCGTAGCTACACACCGCTGTATGTGGAAAGACAAGAGGAAAGAATAAATAGATGAGAGAAGCAGAGACACCTGGCTGTTGTCAGGACACGTCAGCATCTGCGATTTCTTAAACTGACCTCTTTCTATCAAAAACGTATCACCAGCCTATTAACGTCTGACTAAAGAGGAACCTGAATTCTCCTCCATTCACACTAACAAATGTAAGTGGAATCTGCCCCTTGGCTTTGAGAAGACAAACAAGGTTTTTTCACCAAGAAATTTCTAAACAGTAGTTTCCGTGACTTTTAACTATGATTGATCACAACAGCTTGTATGACTTTCACGGGAAACTGCCCTCTTCCTCATGCAGTCAGAGAACATCACCTGGAAATGTCATCGATCGCAGAGCTGAACTTTTGTTTATTGTCGTAAACTGTGACTGTACAGATGTGTCGTGGTGAGTTACGATTGAAATTCACAGAGGCACAGGTCAGGCTCATCCATCTCTTTGACAAGCGACCCCGAGTCCTTAAATCCCCGTGAGTCAAACTGTTAAGATGAGAAATTTAAGGAATCCCAGAACTTATAAACAGTGGGAGCCACTAGGTAGCTTTGAGCATGTGAATTCACCTCAAAGGTAAACGATCACATTCCATAAACTCTCACAACACTCACATTAATCATGACAGCCCTCCAGCTCGAACTGTGCCTGTACTCATGTAGTACATGGGTGCTGCAGTGTACCTGTCTACATGTATGCTCATGTGTGTGGAGAGTAATATCTATGTGAAGCCACACACAGCTGTTTAAGCCAGACCTGCACTGTCCTGAGCAGAATACAGTACTTAGTGATGACAGGTTCAAAGGACTTATGCCTATCATTGCAGTTCCTGCAGCATGTGGACACTGGGAGTCAACAAAACACAGTCGAGCCAGCTAATCATCCAAGGAATCCAAATGGAAATCCTTCATAAGATGATTGCAAAGAGGTCAGCCAGTTTAACTTAGCATCTTGTGCCACGTGTGCATTTTTGTCTGTTTAATCCAACCAGAAACAGCATATCCAATCATCATCAGGCTGGTGGTTCCGATGCCCTTTATTAGCCATATACGGTCATAGTGAGGGTCTCAGCATGCCCGGTACAGCTTAAACAGAAACATCAGTATGATTTCCAAAAAAATAAAACTGACAACTCACATTTTAGTTGTGTTATGCACTGTACTTTCATACTGTGTTTTACATTTCAACTAAAAAATGTAACAGTCAGAACACCAAAAGATTCGCTCTTTTGTTTTCTGTTTAACAGACAGCCAGGCAGAAATATCAAAATGAAGATGTGAGGTTGTACTAAAAAACAGGATTTGGGTGATGGTGAGGTAACTTTGGATTTAATCTCGGTCCTTTAGTGTCATGGCATTGGTTCACTTCTTACTGTTTGAGCAACAAGCAGTAAGAAGTGCTACACACTTAACCTGTTCTTAAGTAAGTTAGTGAGATAACAGACACGTATCAGTATCTCCTACTCACGAATCAAATGGCATCACCAGTTGTAGAAGATCTCAAGGAGTTTGGCAGCCAGAAGGCGAGATGTCTCTTAGGAATGCAAGACTGTTCCCGGCCTGTCTGAATACTTTGGCTTTCTCTGAGATCTACATTCTCAGTGAAGTGCTTATCTTTGATTAAAGCAGAGACTGACCTAATAACATTTGCAAGAAAGCCAACTTACCGGTTTCAATTACCCTTTTATTTTTGTTCTTTACTTACTTGATTCTCTGAAACTGTGTTGAGCATTTTCCAGAATTTCAAAATATTATTGGACTAAATTACTCACTCATTCTTTTAAAGAAAATAATCATTAAATGCTTAATCAATCATTTAGAACGCCAGTAGTTGCACCCTTACTCAATAACATTCATAACATTTACTAACTTTCAACAGATGTACGATAAAAAGACAGAAGATCAGCTTAGGCAAGGGAGAGATGCCTCGGGGTGTGAAAATATAAGATGGCTTATGTGTATCTGCAATCAGGCTTTAGCTGCACTTTGGGGAGTAACATAACTTTTCCAGACAAAGGCGATGGATGTCAAGAAGCAGTTTCTCCAATAAACACAGATGAGCCGGAACAATTTCATGTATGTCTCTCAGCAGATTCAGATGGCTCTGTCAGCCTAAACATCCGCTTGTCATCTGGCTCCGTTTGCAGACACCTGCTTAAAAGTTGGATCATCCAGATCACTTGCACCACACATCCCATACATATACACCAGAAACACATCAATGACTTTTTCTTGCTTATATCACAAAATGCACCAGCACTCTAAATGCATCTATGTTGTGCACATCATCTTATAATTCAACAGTATCTCCTAAAGCTGAACATACCTTCATCTGTACCTCTGTTATTATATAATATGCAGGAACTCTGATGTGGTGAAATTAACAGGTGACAGACAAGCAGTAACATTTTTTGGACACTGATATTAGCACCAGCTGTGAGAGATCAAATTATTTTGATATCCCACATTCCTCATTACAGTTGGGAGGGGAAAGTGTTAAATGTACAAAATCACCAAGCACAAATGAAAAGGTCAGGTCTCTCAGAGAGACTTCAGACTAAGCGACGACAAGGAGACTGTACATTCCCTCTTCAGAGGTTGCTGGCAGCTAACCAGGGCATTTATGGGCAGCCCAATTCCTAAACCCCTTACGGTGCTTAATCTTCCCTGAAATAATTCCTTAATGTGGCATGCAGCGTGTCTCTTCTAGCCCAATCTCATCTTTTTTCCTGTGAAAGCCTCCACTCTTTTACACAGACACCTTACAAAAAAGGAGAGACAGAAAGAGCGGGAGGTCAGCGACTCGCACGGAGGAGCTGAAAACCAACAAGCAGGTGTTGCCCTTACAGCTCCTGAGTGAATCAAGACCGAGGCCCCCCTATGTTTGTTTAGACTCTGTCGATCTGTTTGACCCCAAGAGCGCAACCCAGTTGGAAACTGGAGTCAGGGTGATTCATGGACACAAAGGCCTGTGCATAAGCCTGAGTTTGGGGCCATAAATGGTACAATATTCTGAGGCTGCAAATCCCATTTTGCTATTCAGTGAGATGTGTCATTTCAAGGAGCTCTTGTGAAAAACAGGGCTATGCCAGATATTCTCTAACAGGTTTCTTTGAAAAACTTTAAATATCATTTATTATTATTATTACTACTACATTGTAAGTACTGTGTTTAAATTTAGTCAAGGAAGAGAAGTCAGAAGGCAATCTGTGCAGCATCATGCAATTCTGCTCTCTCTTGCTTTGTTTGGGAGCACCATCCCACTTTTTCTCGTAAGACACAATAGTGAGCAAGAATAGAATCAGCCACTGTCACACACTAAATGTATTTCTGTTGACTGAGGGTTGTTTTTTGTCCACAGAAACTCTTTGGTATTGAGATGGCAGAATTCAAGGTGCAGATCAAGTGTATGTGGAACTCAGAAACAGGCGAGTTTGAGAACTTCGCTGGTGAGGAAGAGTCTATGCAGGATGAGGAAGATGATAACGATGATGAAGATGATGCAGAATGAAACTTCTGCAAGGCGGGAGAATTTTTAAGAAAATTCCTGCTTTCAAAAGCAGACGGACATTTCATTTAGCTTTCATCCTGACAGCCAGTGCTGCAGTCTGTAGTCTCTCTGGTCTTTTTATACCTACAAAACATGAACTTCTGTCCTTCATCTTGAATTTTAGTTTTGGACAATGTGGACTGTATTCAGAGGATTAAATCGTTTGTGATGTCATTGTTCTCCAAGTTCCCTCAGCACAGTGAGGGACTGATATTGTGTGGAAGTCCCTTTCCTTTCAAACACCAATGTAAATCACTGTTCATGTTAAACCAACACTCATGAATAATATACACGTTTTGTTGATGTGACAAATTTGATCCAGATTCTTCAGAAAGTTATTTTTCCACAAAAGAGTATTAATGGGGTTTTCTTTTTGTATAGACATGACAATGAAGTGCTCTTTGATTAAAAATGGAAAAGGTGTACTGATCTATTCCAAGGACAGAAAATGTACACTTCAGGGGAGAATTCAAAAAACCTAATTAAGTGTAATTAGGGAAAAAAAATTCTGTAAAATTAAATGACCAAGAAGGTTCTCATCTGAAGTAGTCTGGACAGTCGTGGGCTATGAGATTCCGACACTGCTATGGCAAGGGTTTCATGAGATTATAGCTCGTAGTAAGGTTATGAGCAGCTGTAGCTATTTAATATAAATACTCAAAACAGGAATTGCACAGCTGGAGTCTGTTAATTTATTAAGAGATGTATATGTGGAGGATTTGTTACAATTTAAAAATAGGAACAAAATCTTGGTCATTACAGAATATGTAGTTTACGTGCAGCATCTCCTATTCACTTGGTATTTTGTGGTATTTTCTTTCTAAAAGAATCCATTTCAAATATTACAAACCTGCAGACAATAAGAAAAACACTCGTGTTTTGTTCTACCTCCAGTAGGGGCATTTCCACTGCACTAAAACATAATTACAGTTATTAAAAACTAGTTAAAATCTTTCAGTGGAAAAACAAAGGCTGTGTAACTACTGACTCTTGGGATAGTTTTCAGAAAATAAGAGACTTCATTTCAGGCTTACTGGTACATCACAGTGTTTCAGTGGTAACTCATAGTTCTTCATTTTCAGGTTTCCAATAGTAGCAATTTGAAATGAAATTATTATTATTTTAACCGTATGGCTAATCTTTACCTGGTGAATACATAAATTACCATGAGCATAACATTTTTTGTCACTGCAACTGTCCATGTGGGTACCTTAAGCTGAGAGTGATGATGCATCCAGCGCATAGCAGCAGAAGTCAGTGAGGGTTTCTCTGACCCGTACGCTGTTTCCAAAGTATCTTCCACAGAGCAGGAGCACAATCACGGTTATGGTTAACAAAAACAACATAAAACAATTTGTTGGTACAGATCTTCACCTGTCTCTGTATGCTGCAGCCCAGCTGTTACCAAAGAATCGTCCTGCAGGCTGGGAGCCATCTTTATCTTCATAGTGATACTTCCCTGTCAGAAGGCCACCTGGCAGAGGACTAATGTCAGAACTCAGTACAGTATGTACTTAATGCTGTCACTCACCCAGGGCACATTTTAGCTCACAGGTAACATTAACAAGGCAAAAAAAAAAAAACGAAACAACAAAAACCACTAACTAAAGCAACTACATACCTTCATCTGTGCCTTTGTTATTATATGTGCAGGAACGCTGATGTGGTGAAATTAACAGGTGACAGACAAACAGTAACATTTTTTGGACACTAATATTAGCACCAGCTGTGAGAGATCAAATCATTTTGATATCCCACATTCCTTACAGTTGGGGAAAAAGTGTTTCTTACTTTCACTTTGCACTCTGCAGCACATGTGAGTTGTGTGATAATAACGTGTGTCACTAAGACTAAACAGGAAATATTGCATATACATACAGAGCACCGTAGATCTGCATTCTTCCCCATACTAATTTGAATAGTTAGCTATACTATGAGCTTATTGCAGTTTTACTTATTGCTGATGATTTCCACTGAAAAACAATGTTATGGAATATAACACATTTTTTACAGCCTGACTATTAAATACTGTACCAATTCTAACCTCATAGCAAGACTTAACTATATGCAACTTAACCAACAAAATGATTTTAAGGAATGATGTCTTTGGTGAAGTCAGTCTTCCAACACCGGCCACATGTTACTGATTAGATCAAAAGGAATGTTGGGGTAACCAAAGGCAGCGTTTCAATGAACCAAAGAATCTGAACTACACTGTGGTTTTGTTGTGTATTACAACAAGTAATGTCTCCCTTAATTTTGGTCTATTTCTCTGCATGTGTGCGGGTCTGTGACTGTTCGTGTTCAGATAACCAAAAAGTAGTTCCACCGACCAACAAAAAAGACCACCCATGGGTAGACAGAAGACCATTTTGACTTTTTCTGGCCACTGAGTTTTTTTCACTTGTTGATACTTTGGCCAGTGTGGCCACAAAAGAGGCCAGTTCCTATTCAGCAGTTAACGAGGACGACAAACTGGAGAAGCCATTGTCCCTGCTCCTCAGCCCCTTTCACAAAGCCTGCTTGTTGCCGTCAATCAACATAGCTGCTCGTTTCCACTGCTGGATAACCCTGTCCATCCTCAACCCTCGTGTAGCTACTTGTGGAGCAGTTTAATTTACTGACTGAGTGGCTCTCCAAACACGTAAGTAGAGGAAGTCACCATCGCTGAGTTAAGAGGGCTTCAGTTCACAGTAGAACCAAATACTCATTTGGAAAACTGGAGCCTTTTCAGAACATACAGACGTCAGCCAGGCACAATAATCTGTACCTTTATTATTAAACATTGCAGATCAAACAGCACGTTCTGCCTCCACAAGCCACCTGTCTGACTTTTGGTAGAGAACAGCCATGAAATGCATTAAGAAAAAAATAGACAGGGGGCTCTAAGATCTCAGAGAGAGGGGCATAAAGTGAAAAGAGTGGCTTTAAAAAAGGTTTAGTCTTTCAGTTTGACTCTCTCCTGTGAGCATTCTTTGTGCCATAATAGTTGAAAACACCAGACCTTGGAGAGACTTGGAAAGCAAAAATGCCAAATCTCAGGTATTTGCAAACTGCACAAGAACTATGAATCAATGCTATTATGTGAATGGAAAATACATAAACCCATCATAATTAGATGATAATAGCCTGAAACTAAAAGATATGGAAAACAAGAGGGAGGGAGTCAAACTGGAAGAACAAAACGTAAAAGCAATCAAACGTTTTCTGTGCTGTGGTATACTCGTTCTCCAAATATGTAATTATGTTAAGTGAAGAATGCTGGAGCGCAGAACAGCTGAGACCATGGGCTGCAAAACTGTGCAGGGGATGGATAGAAATGGGACACAATAAACACAGGTGAATTTTAATGAAAAGCCAAGAGGGGGACTCGACTTACACACAGAACCAGACCCTTAACTGTCTGACAATAAAGTGAGGTCAGTAGCATAATTACCTTACAACGACTGACTGGTTGATTTTTATTGGGGAACACACACAGAGAAAAGACAGACAACAAAGGACATTTTTTTTAAAAACCCTCAAAAGCAGCAGGCAGTAAATCACTATCTGAACTCAAAGCATTCCCATCTTCCACTCATTTGGGGTTTTCAGAGGATTTGCTAAAGCTGTACATTTCGCAAAGCAGATTTTCCCTTTTGGATGTCGGAGGTGCTGTTGAAAACAGACACACAGATTGCATTGTGCTGACTGAGGTACAGTACAGATAGCACATAGCAAAGTGTGCAGGAGTGGGAGGATTGTGGCCTGAGCTTCCTTTTATCCCAGTTCAATGGCTCAGAGAATAGGGTGATTAGTTTGTCCCATCTCAAAGTGCTGCCTCGTCTTTGGTTACCGAGATAAAAGCCCTCCCTCATGTTGAAGAGACCGACCATTGTCACGCGAAACAGAGAAACAACCCCCTCCCTGTCTAACTTAAGTGAGGGGAGACACTTTGCAGTCATGAGGAATGTCTCTTTAAGACATTTCGTTTGGATTGTTTTAAAACAAACCAGGCTCATTTAGGAGCGACTGTGCAATGCCTCCTAATATAATTTAATAATGCAACATTCTCCCTGGAAACAAAGAGGCTCTTTGAAAAGGACATAGAGACCATAATAAGGCACTGATGAAAGGAACATCCAGGATATCTTCTCCAACTCCCAGTCCCATTCACTTCCCATCAGACGACTATCCCACAGAGTAATCTGCCTGTGCTGTGGGTGTAAGGGGCTGGGCATTAAGAACGTGGTTCAGTTCCAGGTGGGGAAGGATGACAGGAAAGTGGGAACTTTCTTGTCAGTCTACCTGACGGGGACTAACTGTTTACAGGAAGGCTTTACCAAGGGTCTCTGTGTGGTATGCAGGCTATGCGATCTGGATCACTGGCTGTAAAATCCCATCAAAGGAGACTGCTTGGTCCCAGTGGTGTGAAGCTAAGCTTAACCAGGAGGAGATGAGCTGTTGGCAGTCTCAATATGACCAGAGGAACTACTTTTCCATACATGGATTTGGTGGTGGGAACATTCATTTGTTTTCTTTGTTCTTCTTGTGCAAATCAGAAGGTGGTCTCTCTAATCTTCGGGAGGCCTTAAATGCGACAGGTCGCAGGTGCTTTTGACCTGCACTACCATGTCACACATCTAATTGAGAAAAGAGGTGATGTCTACAACAACAGCTCTGTGGATGTGAGCCAAGAATTAAATGTAGGGTCACAGCTCGACCAGGTGGAGCTTAACTAGGCTGTAGTAAATATCCAGCTGAGAAAGAGTGGACAGCCAGACAGGCTATCTATCATAAACTAAAGTAGCACTGTAGAGCCATGTCCTCATTGAGACTATAAATGTCTTTTGCCGAGTGCAACCACTACAATGGAAGTCCCAGTATCCACATTTGAACCTAGCTGGAGTACTGCAGTGACACAAGTCCATGACACTGACCGATAACATCTGCTCAAAAGTGGGTGGGCAAAGAACCTCTAGACCTTTTTGACCTTTCCTTGAACCCTTTTGATTGAGAAGTCTGGGCGAGTGGTTAGGCGATGTTTAAAGCTCCCTTCTTCCTGCTTAGTCAGAAAAGAGATATTGTCTCTTCTACCTGCCTGTCTGCAGACGCTGTTTCACACAAGAAGGTCAAAGTCAATGGAAAGAAAAAAACAAACCTCATAAAGGATAGAAAAACTGATGGCACTTACGATAAAGACAGCCCGCCTCTCCGTTTAGTTGGGACCATCCAGGGCAACACTTGCACACAGTCTGGTAATCCTGTTTGTACACTTGTCTGTATGCAGTGTAGTAGGCTGTCCTGTTAACACGACAAACTTCATGTTAAAAAACGTTCAATCACATTCAGTCTGAATTGCAGCCACGAGCGATACTAAAACTAACATGTCATTACACAACAGCAGAGCGCTGCTTTGTGCGTGTACAAACGAACAGGAGTATCTCGCCAAATATTTATGAGGGTAATCTTTAATTTTTTTCGCGTGGCACACTGATCAAACAGCTCAGGGCCTTTGAAGTATCATGTCTTATAATGTTCAGCACAAATCCGCTTCAAGGCGCTGTTTTAAAGTGTGAGAACGGCAGACTGTACTTCAGAGAACAGTGCCTCTCCCTTTACTTTGGGACCCTTGTCATTGCTCCACAGTTATTATGCATTGTGAAAACGTTTTGTTTACAGTGGGTAATTGTGGGCTTAGCGGCCTTTAAAGCAGCCTTTGAATTTGTAACCCAGCAGCTAATGTGGGGAAAGCAAGCGTGAGCAACACAGCAGAAGACTCCCAGAGAAGGACGAAAATGTTAGGATTGGGTCTCTCTTTTAAAGGAATGTTTGCTGCCAAGACGTCCGTATGTTAAATAGCTGCTGATGTGGGGCTACACCTTGCACTTAACTCTATAACAGGTTGAAAAGCTGTGATTACAGAACAGGGGTGAGAGAGATGAAGAGGGAAGTGGAAGGTGGATCTCATGTTTGGAAATGGAGTTTAAACGAAGAATCCTGGCCTCTCCGATAAATTCTTTCGGTTGCATGAGTCACAGAGACTACTTCAAAACAAGTAATTAATGCTTTGCTCTAGCCAGAGCTTAATCAGCAAAGCACTACATCCCCTGCAGGTGAGGTCAGGAGTGCTCACAGAAGAGGAGAATCAGAGGCTTTGAGTACAGAAAGGGGGGAGCAGACAGATGAGAAATAACAAGTCTTACTTACCTTCTCTCATAGCCCATGCACCACGACTGCCCCACACAGCCTTGCTTCCAAACTTTAACCATGCGTGTGAAGGCCTGCACACATGGCTGCCTTTGGGCGACCAGCGTCACCTCCTTCTCCGCACACACATTGGGCCTGGAAAAAAAAAGATTGGTAAAAAAATACTTAACATGACAAGATGTTGAGCAGTGTTTTCACAGATGTACAGACGACAGCAGAGCAATTTATGAGCACTTAAAGAGATGTTGCAGCAAAGACAGGCGGGAAAAAGAAAAAAACTTGCTTGAGGCGTTTTCTAGTTGTCAACAATGCAAGTCCTGTGAGGGCATTACCTGTGCTAAGGTGTGTGATGACCAGTTATTGGTATTTCTAAAGACTTAAGGGGAATTCCTCGTGCATCACCTTTCAGGATGATGAGCTACAAAGTAAACCTGCTCTGACTTAAACTCGATATTCAGTGGAACTGTTAAAGTGTTTACGCAGCAGCATCGCTCCAAGACAGAAAGAAAGAACACAAAACAGATCTCAGCACAGGTAAAATAAGCCTTGAAACACTTAACTTAAGTTTAAGTTAACTGCACCATTCACTGCACCTCACAGGCCTTCTTAAAATAAAGTCCAAAACGATCTTTGATACGTTTACTTTTTCCATAACTCTCCAAGGATAGAAAGAAAGCCTCAGCACATGGAGATCAGCGGGAATCCTAAGACAACATCCAGCTGCTCATCTCATAAATAACAGTGATCACTATCACCTTCGGCTGTACACATAATTTAATGTGAAAGACCTTATTGTTAGTGGCAGGGAGCAGCACAGAAACCACTGTCACACAATTATTATTATTTTAGGGTTTAAAATAGCAGTTATACTTCACTGGCTCATCACTGTGAAAGAAACAGTCATGGACAGAGTTAGGAATGCTTTGCATGCCACACAGAGCCACATGGAGTCAGTGCATTCATATAAAATACACTGGCAGCATTCCTGCAAACCACTAAAGACCGTGATGAAAGTGCACGGCAGCAAAATTTATTGGATTGATAAAGCACCGATACATGATGAGCCAAATAATCAGTAGTGGCTGACACTGTTAACGGATTGGTCTGTGTGCAAATTAGGGCTTCCACGATTTGTCGACTAGTCACGATTACGTCGACTATCAAAATCGTCGACGACTGATTTAATAGTCGACGCGTCGTTTGAAGCTTTGTAAGATCACAAAAGACGCAGGAATAAGTGGCAGGATTTAAGAGTGTAATAACGGACTGAAACAGAAGATGGCAGCATTGCATGTACAAGGATGTCAGCTACCGCTAAACCCCGAAGAAGAAGAAGAAGAAGAAGAAGAAGAAGAAGGAGCAGCTGTGTCCCAGAATTCATAGCGCGGCCCAGCGCAGTTTCCAACAATGGCGGCAGCTAGTTAGTTTTAATGTTACTCTTATTATTCTTTCTGGGTCACAAAATAAACGTTTAACATATTTTCAGGCGAGAATGTAGCTGTGTAAACCTCAAATATCTGCTCAGTTTATCAGGACACCACATATTTTCAAAAGCGCTCCGACGTTTTCGGAGACATCTGTTACCCACTAGCTCGTTAGCGAGCCGGGGGCTAGGCTCACTAGCGCCGTGAGAACACCGGACTCCCCGCAAATCGTTTTCAAACCCACCACCGTCTTTCGATATATGAGTCACTTAGATAACTTAAAATGTTATTGTTTGGCTTTTTTTTTGTATTTTATTTGTTCCTGAGTAAATCAGTTTGTCTGAGATTAAAGTTATAGTTTTTACACAGCTGAATAAACGTCAAGCAGACAACTGATTATCAGAAGTGTGAGATGCTCCAGAATATACTCCAGTGTCCTGTTATATTTTAGATAGCAAGGAGTTTATTAAACTTCACCAAAACAATCTGCAAATTTCATTAAAATTTAATAAACTATCATCTTGTCTTTATTTTTAGTTAGCACAGACCTTAAACACTTAAAGCTGTAAGCTAATGATAGTTATATAAGAGCAGATGCTGCTGGTGCAATAAGCTGTAGTTTTATGTCCAATGGATGATGATCTGATTAGTCGACTAATCGCAACAATAATCCGTGACTAGTCGACTATCAAAATAATCGTTTGTGGCAGCCCTAGTGCAAATTAGCTTATATTTACAGAACAGTAGGTGATATTTATCTATTGCTTCACACTGAGTGTGCACTGAATAAATGTCAGTGATAAATAGCTAAAAGAAATAGCCTGATATTTCTTTATGATATAGTTTCATTTCCCTGGATCACTAGTGGGAGTAATAAATAACATAACATACAAATAACATTGTGCTGCACTTTATAATAATGTTACACTGTTGACCATTATTTAAGTATTAATAAGGTGTTAGCAATTTTTTTAATTTATCATTCATATAGCATTGCTCCCCTTAGTATGCTATTTATAAACATAGACATATTTTTATAACAATGACTATGATTATCACTAGCAGTGATTTAGTAGCAGCGATAGCTGTACATGGTGTTATAGTAACAGATGGATAAACATATCTGTATTTATAAATAGTATACTAAAGAGGAGTAATGATATATAAATGATGAATTAAGCATTGGCTAATACCATACTAACCTTACTAATGCTTAATAGTTTAACATTATTAGAAAATGCTACCAAATATTGTTATTGTGCCAGAATTTCACAATTTCATCACTTTAAATAATAATAATGATGATAATAATAAAAAGAAGAAGAACTTCCTAAGCCTCTGCTTTCTACCTCTGGTTGAGTCACAGATTTATGGATGTGCAGGTGAACCGGCAGTTATGTCGAAGTTCAAAGGAAATGTGAGTCTGTAAAAAAGTACCTGCAGCTGGATACAGTGAGCGCCACCCTAAATGCATACCTGTGATTAAATAAATATATAAGGATGTGACAAAACTTTACTTACATAAAAGGCTGGAGGTTATTGGCAAAGCCGTAACGGAATGCGTGCGCCTCTATAATAAATACGATGACAAGGGAAAAAATAACACTGTCCATTTTCCTCTGTTTAGGTCACTCTACAGTTTCAAAACTGTAAAGTCATTCATGAGTGTATCCCATCACTACCCAGGACTTAAAAAAAGAGAAAAAAATCTAAAACAAAAAAAAACTCCCAACGTGTCAACTTGAAGAAACCTAACATGCGCTTAAAAGATCTTCCTCGTGAAAATGCCCAACACAGTCCAAAACTGACACAGCCATCCCACGCGTGTAGCGTCTCCGTCGCAGCCGCTATCCGACTCAGAAAATTCCTGCGCACCTACAACAGGTCGCTGCAGATGTTGGACTGACGCGCAAAAGAAAAAAAAAACCTCGTGTAGGCAGAGCGCATTCTGCCTCCCTCTATTGACTTGGTAATGATGGCAGGGATTTGGGCTGGGTATGAGGGGGCTCACAGGGAGCCATCTATTATTCAAAGCGTCAGCAGCCCCTGCAAGACACCCTGCAGCCACCGGCACAGTGCGATCATAGTAAGAGCTTTTCTCTCTCATGACTGACAACTTTCAAACTTTCTCTGGACAGTGTCACCATGTCTCCACGGGACTTGTGATGTGTGCGTTAATGTGTTATGATGATAGGTGGTTAAATGCCTTAAAGACAAAATGATCACATTACCCACGTGCACAGAAAATGGTTTTATTATACGTATAATATTTGCAGATTGAGCGAGCAGGAGCGCATTTGCACGACATAAGATGCGCGTTCATTACAGCCACGGACGTGCCTGAAAACGAAGTCACATAGCCTACCATCACGAGTAGAGGATGTTGAAGGTTGTTGAGGTAAGGGAAGCAGCTAGCGGTCACACTGCAGGGCAAACAGCTGATGGGGCGGTCAAAGGGTCAGCAGCCAGGCCTGCTGCTTTCTAAACAAAGCTTTTATAGCATGTATGTGTTCATGACCCGAAAAAGTCCGGGGTCAGAGATGGTACGTGCAGCCTCTGGGGCTACAAGCTATATAAAAACATGCTGTTTGAATTAGGCAGAGCTCATCTATGAAGTCTGTCAAAACTGGGACGGGTTCTCATTCTTCCTTTCCAACAACCAAAACAAATCTAATATTAAATGACTCTGCTTATGTTTATTTCAGGGACGTAACTTGTCCAGGATATATCTGTTGTTGACCGTGAAGAAAACGCCGATATCTAAAATAAACAAATTGCGCAGATGCAAAGATTTGATTTAAATGTTGTTTTTCCATTAAAAGTCACAGAGAACAGAATAGACCCTGGTCCTGAGATCCTTATAGGCACGAAAGCCAGACAAATATTTGTCTGGTGATATGACTTGTTACTAAAATACTGAAGACGGCAACTAATGCGATCTGGAGACACTGTGCACGTCTTGCATATCCTAATGTGCGTTTATCTAATTACACCACAGCAAGTGGTGTTTCAGTAATTGCAGTTTCTTTTGAGACTGGGGAAATAGTCTGGGTAAATTTGAGTATGTCAGAGTCCTAGGCCAAGATGTGGGTTAAGCCAGTCCTGAAGTGGCACATTTGGAAAACAAATATATATATGAAGATGCACCGAAAAACCAAAAACTACACTCATTATATCTCATTTTATCTGACTGTTTATATCAGCTTATCTGATTGACACAAAAGAATGGACGGTAATTTGCTGACACCTTGTGGTCTAAGTTAAAACTTACACAGTATGACAAGTCCTGTTAATATTAACCAAAAAACAACAACAGGAAGTAGTTAGAAAAGGCGAACTTTGCACTGCCTGAACTACAGCCAAGAAAAGCGGCCTAATAAAAGCTGTACTAATTGATCATCTGAACAGCACTCTCCGCTTTAAACGGTTTAAGGAACTTTACGACGCTCCCTTAACATACGACCTTTGCCCTCTGTCGCCTGATCGCAGTGCTATAGTAGCATGCTCTGGGTAATAACACGACCTCTGTGCACACTCCGACAAAGTAAGGCTATCAAAGACGTGCTTGTACATTTGCCGAAGTGTGTGGCTCGCAGAAACATGTCGTCTCCGGCTAAAAAGCCGGTGTCCTTACTGGGAACTATGGGCTTCGGGGGGCGAGCAGACGCCGAGCAGAGCCTGGAAATGGTGAAGGCTTTCCTGGACAGAGGACACAACCAGGTGGACACAGCCTTCATGTACGTCGATGGGAAGTCAGAGACCATCATTGGAGGCATGAATCTCCCCAAAACAGGTATTTTATAAGCACACAGTAATGCTGCATGTTCCTAGCGTGCTAACAACAACCGGGTAACCAACCAGCGTGCCTGTTGGTTTCCCCACCTTGAATTGTGGGTAACCAAGTTTGTTTATAAAGCATACAACAAACATCGACCAGGGTGCTGCACAACATCAAACATATGTTGTGCAACATATTGTGCAACATTAAAACACGTTTTTAAAAAGTGTTTTTTTAAAACCACTTCTGATTGTCTCAAAACTAAAATGAAGGTTTTGGAGCTGCTTAGTCAAGGTCCATAGCCTTGACTTGTATATCAAATTGAAATACTTTGGTGTGACCTCATTCTTGGTCTCGTTAAAGTTTTGTTTTTGTGTGTGTGTTTTGGTTTTGTTTGTTTTTTTTTAAATGAAGGCCATACAGCTTTGATGTCACTGAAACATTCTAGCAATAATGAATCCAAAGTTTAAGTGCTGCAATAAGAGCCTGGCTAGCTTTCAGTGTCAGTCTGTCTCAGACACTGAAGGAGCAGTGCTGTGTTAACCTGACTACTTCTCACTCATTCACAGTAAGCATAGCTACCAAGGCCAATCCCTGGGATGGAAAGACGCTGAAGCCAGAGAGCGTGCGCTCCCAGCTGGAAACCTCCCTTCAGAGGTTGCGGACAGACTGTGTGGACCTTTTCTACCTCCATGCCCCTGACCACCAAAACCCTATCGAGGATACTCTCAGAGCCTGCAATGACCTCCACAAAGAGGTTAGCAGACCAGGGAATATATAAATATATAGCTAAATAACTTGCTTTAACATAACACACAGGAAAAAAATAACTTTATTGTCCATCTGTAGTCCTGAGATGTTTTAATACTAAATGGAAAGTATCAACTCCCCAGGGAAAATTCAAGGAGCTCGGCCTTTCAAACTATGTATCCTGGGAAGTGGCTGAAATAGTATGCATCTGCAGGCACAACAACTGGATAGTTCCCACTGTTTATCAGGTAATATATCCTGTTCTAAGGATATTTAACTTTTATCTAAATTCAGTAGCCTCATCCTATAATAATCAGACTACTGATTACAGGAGGGCCATACTGGCCATCTTGTGTTGAATGAGAGTAAACTTTCACACTTCTTCATCTCTGTGGTTTTTGTTCAGCAAATCACTGAAGATTTAATCTTTCATTAGGTGTTGTAGACTGAACATTTATATGTCTGCTATACTGTTACTTGTTTTTCACCTGTTTCTAATTCAGATTCTTCCAATCTTTCACAGGGAATGTACAATGCCACAACAAGACAGGTGGAAACAGAGTTGCTGCCATGTCTGAGATACTATGGAATGCGATTCTATGCATACAATCCTCTGGCAGGTAGTCTTTCATGGTACACCTTGCAGTTCCATTTTAAAAAGTTTTATTCAAAAGAAAGCACTTGTGATTGTGAAAAAGATGTCACTTAATGTGGAGGGATAAAAGCTATCCTCGAGTTATCCCAAAATGAATATATTATATTAAAATATGTTCCATACATGCATTCATGTCCCCCTGGAGATGGATTTTATTCACTTTGGTGATCCCTTTTTGCTAGCACACAATAACCTGATGCTGAATAGTTAGTAGTTGCTTTAGTTAGTGGTTTTTGGGGGGGGGGGGGGGGGGTTTGCCTTGTTAATGTTACCTGTGAGCTAAAATGTGCCCTGGGTGAGTGACAGCATTAAGTACATACTGTACTGAGTTCTGACATTAGTCCTCTGCCAGGTGGCCTTCTGACAGGGAAGTATCACTATGAAGATAAAGATGGCTCCCAGCCTGCAGGACGATTCTTTGGTAACAGCTGGGCTGCAGCATACAGAGACAGGTGAACATCAGCTGACTGCTGTTGAAATATGTACCAACAAATTGTTTTATGTTGTTGAATGAGATTTTTGTTAACCATAACCGTGATTGTGCTCCTGCTCTGTGGAAGATACTGGAAGAAAAGTCATTTCCAGGCCATAGAGGTGGTTCTGCAGGCTTTGGAAACAGCGTACGGGTCAGAGAAACCCTCGCTGATTTCTGCTGCTATGCGCTGGATATATCATCACTCTCAGCTTAAGGTACCCACATGGACAGCTGCAGTGACAAAAAATGTTATGCTCATGGTAATTTATGTATTCACTGAGTAAAAAGATTAGCCCTACCCTTAGTAATAAACAGAACATTTCAAATTGCTAGTATTGAAAACCTGAAAATTAAGAACTGTGAGTTACCACTGAAACACTGTGCTTTGTGGTGTACCAGTAAGCCGGAAATGAAGCCTTTGATTTTTTTCAGTGCTATCCCAACAGTCAGTAGTTACACAGCCTTTGAGGTTTTTCACTGAAAGATTTTAAGATCTATTTTTTATTTCCTTTAATTATGTTAAGTGCAGTGAAAATGCCCCCAAACTTTCACCATATGCAAAACCAGAGGTAGAACAAAGCACAGCAATGTTTTTCATGTTGTCTACAGGTTTGTAATATATGAAAGGGATTCTTTTAGAAAAGAAGTACCCCAAAAGTGATTAAATTAACATGTATTGTCAAAACAATGCCAAATTCTCTACTCGCCCAGATTTTCTTCTTCTTCTTCCTTTTTTTTTTTTTTTTTTAAATAAATGTAACAAATCCTCCACAAATACAAATCTCAAGACATCTACAGACGTCCAGCTGTGTAATTCCTGTTTTGAGTAATTTTCTCCAACTCATGTCTCCAGGGTGATCTTGGAGATGGAGTCATTATTGGCATGTCGAGCATGGAGCAGCTTCAGCAAAACATGGCCGCTGCGGAAGAGGGTCCTCTGGATGAGAGAGTGGTCGACGCCTTCAAAGAAGCCTGGAATCTCGTAGCCCACGAGTGTCCAAACTACTTCCGATGAGAACCTTCTTGATCATCACTTTATATGTAATTTTGCAGAAAAATGTTTCTCCTAATTACACCTAATTAGGGTTTTTGAATTCTCCCCTGAAATGTACATTTTTCCTTCTTTGTATTTTTATCAAAGAACACATCATTGTTAATGTAAAATAAATTAATAGTGTTTCATGGAAAAATAACTTCTTCAAGAATTTGCATTAAATTTTGTCAAATCAAAAAACATTTTCCCATACATGTGTATTATTCATCAGTGCTGGTTTAGCATGAACAGTGATGTAGGTGTTTGAAAAGAAAGGGATAAAAAGACCAGAGAGACTACAGACTGCAGCGCTGGCTGTTACGATAAAATGGCCAAAATTTAATGTCTGGCAAAAGTTTTTAAATCGTCCTGAACTGCAAAAGTTTCATTCTACATTGTCATCCCCGTCTATATCACCATCTTCCACATCCTGCATAGGTTCTTGTATTTTTCTTCTAGTTATTATTCCCACTATTGAGCCAGGGAAACAAAACTATATTTGAAAGAAATTAGTAGCCTATTTTAAAGCATTTTAGCTCTTTATCACCCAATATTTGAACATTTAGTCAGTGCAAAATCAATGTGAAGCAACAGGTGAATATCACCCACTGCAGATAGACCAATATCAGTCAACAGTATCAGTCACTACTAATTATTTGGCTCATCAGATATTGGTATTTCATTAGTTCAGATCATTTAGCTGCTGTGCACTCTCATCATGGTCTTTGGTGGTCTTTGATTGTTTGTGCTCTCTGTGTAATTTTAATGAATATATTGGTGCCATGTGGCTCTGTGTGACATGAAATGCATTCCTAACTATATCAGCAACTGTTTCTTTCACAGTGATCAGCCAGTGAAGTACAACAGCTGTTTAAAATAATACATATGTGGGAAACTGGGATTATGTGACAGTGGTTTCTAATATCCATCCCTTGCACAGTATTGCAGCCCATTGTCTCAGCTGTTCTGTGCTATACAAATATACAGCACAGAACAGCAAACGTTTGGTTGCCTTTACATATTGTTCCAGTTTGACTCCATCCTTCTTGTTTCCGATATCTTTTAGTTTCAGGCTAATATCATCTAATTACGATGGGTTTATGTTTTCCATTCACAATACTCAGGCATGTGGAGTGTAGAGGCAGAATGTGAGGTTTGATCTTCAACCTGAGTGACTTTTGTATGTTCTGAAAATGTTTTCCAGTTTTCCAAAGGAGTTTTTGCTTCCACTGCAAACTGAAGCCCTCTTACCTCAGTGATGGTGACTTCCTCTACTTACATGTTTGGAGAGCCACTCAGTCAATAAATCATAAAAAGTCTAAATGGTCTTACGTCTATCCATGGGAGGTCTTTGGTAGTTGCCTTGACCAATACAAATCTACTACTATTACTTATATGCACTTTGTGTGCATATCTGAACACGAACAGTCACAGCCCGCACACATGCAGAGAAATAGACCAAAATTAAGGGAGACATTACTTGTTGTAATACACAACAAAACCACAGTGTAGTTCAGATTCTTTGGTTCATTGAAACGCTGCCTTTGGTTACCCCAACATTCCTTTTGATCTAATCAGTAACATGTGGCCGGTGTTGGAAGACTGACTTCACCAAAGACATCATTCCTTAAAATCATTTTGTTGGTTAAGTTGCATATAGTTAAGTCTTGCTATGAGGTTAGAATTGGTACAGTATTTAATAGTCAGGCTGTAAAAAAATGTGTTATATTCCATAACATTGTTTTTCAGTGGAAATCATCAGCAATAAGTAAAACTGCAATAAGCTCATAGTATAGCTAACTATTCAAATTAGTATGGGGAAGAATGCAGATCTACGGTGCTCTGTATGTATATGCAATATTTCCTGTTTAGTCTTAGTGACACACGTTATTATCACACAACTCACATGTGCTGCAGAGTGCAAAGTGAAAGTAAGAAACACTTTTTCCCCAACTGTAAGGAATGTGGGATATCAAAATGATTTGATCTCTCACAGCTGGTGCTAATATTAGTGTCCAAAAAATGTTACTGTTTGTCTGTCACCTGTTAATTTCACCACATCAGCGTTCCTGCACATATAATAACAAAGGCACAGATGAAGGTATGTAGTTGCTTTAGTTAGTGGTTTTTGTTGTTTCGTTTTTTTTTTTTGCCTTGTTAATGTTACCTGTGAGCTAAAATGTGCCCTGGGTGAGTGACAGCATTAAGTACATACTGTACTGAGTTCTGACATTAGTCCTCTGCCAGGTGGCCTTCTGACAGGGAAGTATCACTATGAAGATAAAGATGGCTCCCAGCCTGCAGGACGATTCTTTGGTAACAGCTGGGCTGCAGCATACAGAGACAGGTGAAGATCTGTACCAACAAATTGTTTTATGTTGTTTTTGTTAACCATAACCGTGATTGTGCTCCTGCTCTGTGGAAGATACTTTGGAAACAGCGTACGGGTCAGAGAAACCCTCACTGACTTCTGCTGCTATGCGCTGGATGCATCATCACTCTCAGCTTAAGGTACCCACATGGACAGTTGCAGTGACAAAAAATGTTATGCTCATGGTAATTTATGTATTCACCAGGTAAAGATTAGCCATACGGTTAAAATAATAATAATTTCATTTCAAATTGCTACTATTGGAAACCTGAAAATGAAGAACTATGAGTTACCACTGAAACACTGTGATGTACCAGTAAGCCTGAAATGAAGTCTCTTATTTTCTGAAAACTATCCCAAGAGTCAGTAGTTACACAGCCTTTGTTTTTCCACTGAAAGACTTTAACTAGTTTTTAATAACTGTAATTATGTTTTAGTGCAGTGGAAATGCCCCTACTGGAGGTAGAACAAAACACGAGTGTTTTTCTTATTGTCTGCAGGTTTGTAATATTTGAAATGGATTCTTTTAGAAAGAAAATACCACAAAATACCAAGTGAATAGGAGATGCTGCACGTAAACTACATATTCTGTAATGACCAAGATTTTGTTCCTATTTTTAAATTGTAACAAATCCTCCACATATACATCTCTTAATAAATTAACAGACTCCAGCTGTGCAATTCCTGTTTTGAGTATTTATATTAAATAGCTACAGCTGCTCATAACCTTACTACGAGCTATAATCTCATGAAACCCTTGCCATAGCAGTGTCGGAATCTCATAGCCCACGACTGTCCAGACTACTTCAGATGAGAACCTTCTTGGTCATTTAATTTTACAGAATTTTTTTTCCCTAATTACACTTAATTAGGTTTTTTGAATTCTCCCCTGAAGTGTACATTTTCTGTCCTTGGAATAGATCAGTACACCTTTTCCATTTTTAATCAAAGAGCACTTCATTGTCATGTCTATACAAAAAGAAAACCCCATTAATACTCTTTTGTGGAAAAATAACTTTCTGAAGAATCTGGATTAAATTTGTCACATCAACAAAACGTGTATATTATTCATGAGTGTTGGTTTAACATGAACAGTGATTTACATTGGTGTTTGAAAGGAAAGGGACTTCCACACAATATCAGTCCCTCACTGTGCTGAGGGAACTTGGAGAACAATGACATCACAAACGATTTAATCCTCTGAATACAGTCCACATTGTCCAAAACTAAAATTCAAGATGAAGGACAGAAGTTCATGTTTTGTAGGTATAAAAAGACCAGAGAGACTACAGACTGCAGCACTGGCTGTCAGGATGAAAGCTAAATGAAATGTCCGTCTGCTTTTGAAAGCAGGAATTTTCTTAAAAATTCTCCCGCCTTGCAGAAGTTTCATTCTGCATCATCTTCATCATCGTTATCATCTTCCTCATCCTGCATAGACTCTTCCTCACCAGCGAAGTTCTCAAACTCGCCTGTTTCTGAGTTCCACATACACTTGATCTGCACCTTGAATTCTGCCATCTCAATACCAAAGAGTTTCTGTGGACAAAAAACAACCCTCAGTCAACAGAAATACATTTAGTGTGTGACAGTCAACATTTTTAATCAAGTAAAAAACAAGAACTCACCAGAATACGAGCCTGCTCTGGAGTGAGCGTGTCCCCCTCTTTACAAACTTCATAGTCCTTCAGCAGTGTTACCACTCCTGTAGCACAAGATAAAAGAAGTTGGCTTTATATTTAAAAGCAGTGAATTCACACATTTCGTGAACACACTAATACCGACTCGGACCTGATTTGAAGCAGAAGCCTGATATTGCTTACATAGACTGTATATACTGTAGCTACAATACATCTCCCACTTATAGTGAAGCCTCAACCTGCTGTTGCCATCTTTCAGTATTGAAATAAGATGTGAGGGGTGGAACTAACAAACAAAAGACTGACACAGCACCGTCACACGATGGCCACTTGTCAGTCACAGGTTTGGTCTGCCCTGTTCTGTCTCATCGTCCTTTTTCACCTTACATGCATCTTATTCACAAGCTGAACATCATTTGACAGAGGCTATAAACTCACCTATACTACGGAAAAACGATTTGGGGCTTATTAAGCCAACTTCAAGTTTTTATATTACAAAGGTTGTTCACGTCTTACTACGGTATATCGCCATGGTAACATCAGCCCTAACCTGCTTTGTAGCAGATCATGTTTAAGATAAGAGATCAACACACAAAACCAGTGACCAATCATTTCTCCAGAATATAGCACAGATGCAAATATCAAGTCTGTCCTTCCATGAAGGTCCAAAGAAATTCCTCGGAGCAACTTTATTCATCCATTTTTTCTCTCCTGCTTTCTACTAACAATTTTATACGGGCAAGTAATTTGACATTTTCTACAATTGTTAATACAGCAATATCCTAAACCTTGAACTTATTGACTTCAGAAAAATGAGTCCACTTACTAGTTTGAAGTACGATTTTGTTTTATGCACACATACAGCCTGTTTCAAACCACTGGGGTTGCAGCTAAACCACTGGGGAAAACTACTTACACTTAGGCAACACTTTAATTTAACTGTAATTACAGTCAGAGCTTGCCATGTTTAATGACAGGGCAGTTTTACTGATAGGTCTTTGCCACGTTTCCCCTCCTGGGAAAATAAATAGATTTTACTTCGCACTTTTACAATCTTGCTAACCACACCACTTAACGCACAGATATATTCCTCGAGAGCTTTTGAACCTTTTTTGATCTAACATATTTTACTTTTTTTATTTGTAAAGTATGCCAGTCTGCTGTAACAATACCTGTCCATGTTTGTGAGTGACCATATGCTGCAAACATTGCCTTTTTTGGGGATTGATGGTGGAAACTCTGGGCTGACTTTACTGAGCTGATAATCACCTTCGTGCGACTTCTGAGCATAATTACCAATGTTAGGGCAAGTAACAGCTCTGTAGTACAGGGAAGCATTTACTTGGACTTCTGTACAGTCTTTTTTTTTTTTAACCAGATGCCACATGCTGATCATTATAAAGAACGTCAGTTTAAGCCACTTCCACATTGATTACACTTTTCAGTCCTGGAAGCTACAACCATCTTTTATATACAGATTGTGATTTGTCAAGTCACAGACCTCCATTAATTAATACCAATTTTAAAAAGTTAAAATCCATTGAGCCACGGTGTTGTAGTGGGTGACGAGAACAGTCCTTTAATCTCACCTTTCTTTAGAGCAGTAGGAAGCCCTAATTGCCTCAACTGGGGTTCCATTGAGTGAGTAAACTGTTCAAGGGGTCCCTCATCCAGCGTCACATCCATCTGAGCCTGGTTTCCTGCGCGAGCATAATCCACCTCTTTGAAATGACTGAAATATCTGTGGGTAAAGAACATCGCTTAGTGATTCAATGAAGACATTGGAGGATCACAGCAACAAAGATGAATTTAGCAAAGCCTTACTCTTGTACTTCCTCCTTTGTTTTATTTGTGAATAGTACACCCACTTCTCCACGCAGATGCTTGCCGACCTGAACATTATCAAAAGGAATAAACATATTGAGTGGCGGCAGTAAACCACAGCAGTAACTTTTCAAGTTTGTCTGAGATCTTGCTTACCTTGTGCAAATTATCTTTGTATTCATCTGTATCTCTTTTCCCCAGAGCAATAATCATGACTTTATTTTTGCCGAAGAAGAATCTGTGGAACAGAGATGAGATCATTTACGCTGTTGAATAAATATAGGCTCTTTCCAAATACTTGTTTAACATTTTTGAGAACTTTGGTTCATATCAACATGCTGCAAGATAGGATTCATAAAAAAAACAAAACACAAATCATAATGATGCTGACTTTTTAAAAAATGATTGATATTTAAGCTGATTGCTGACCAATAACAATCAATAGACAAGATGTTTAACTATGAGATAATATGGTTACTTTTCTTCTAGAAAAATCCACACTATTGTACCCATTCAGTAATGTTCCTTATCCCATAGTCAACGTGTATATTAATTGTACTATTTTACCAAAAACTTTAATTTCCATACTTAAAAAGGAGTTATAAGCAAGAAACCCCCAAAATAGTATCTCTTCTACACACAAAAGACGAACCTATAGAAAACTCTGTTTCATGCCTTTAATTCAATTTCTCCTCCTCTTCTCTTTGATGTAATTTTACCTCCACTTGACTGTAACTGCAGAAGTGCATCCTACTTACTGGCTCTGTTAAAATAATCAAGCCTACTAACAGGCAACTTAAGATGAGGGGGAAAATGTAGTCGTTAGAGACTGTAACTGATGCCTCATACTATACGACAGTGGAAAACTGACACCTAAAGAAGAACACATGCAATCTAGAGGAAATTGGCCACAAAATCTGAATTTTTTAAAGTTTCTATGACCTTGCCATATACCTGCTCGCACTACTGCACTCAAATAAAATTAAGACAAGGAAAAACCTAAAGCAATATTTTGCAAATTTCATGGTAAATGGACTCCTTCTTGAGCATTCAAAGTGCTTTATACAACATATATAATTCAAATAAACGTTCATACATGCACTGTTTTCTGTCTCTAAGTGTTTTCTATCTAACATTAACACATTCTTTGTCATATTTTTCATGTCAAATGCTTTTAGTTGGTCATAGGTCTACATATTAGACAGTCTACTTTAGCGCCCAGACTGTTCTACTTATTAGTCATGCTGTTGTAATATATGCATTAGCATTTTCTTGCTGAAACATGGATGGATGGGAGTATGTTTAAACCTTTATATACCTCTGAGTACTTTCCAAACATGTAGACACTGATCCAGGTTTTTACCCAAGTTCTGATAACAAGTTCTTTAGTCTGGAAAACAGGGCGTCCATATTTTGCTGCTATCAAATTCAAACTAAGCTAGATTTTTACCTTTTTTCAGTTCAAAAAATTTGATACGTTTTCTAAGTTCTATTGTGGATATGGGTTTAGGTGATTTACACGTCATATCTATATTTTACACAGCATCCCAATATCTTACAAATTGGGGTTGTCCATGTAATAATTTCTTCCTCGAAGGGCTCCAACATAAGTAGAGGTGGCAATGCCACCGAGAAAACCAAGTGCAACCCGATCCTTGATACACACACACGTACAGTGGGGCAAAAAAGTATTTAGTCAGCCACCGATTGTGCAAGTTCCCCCACTTAAAATGATGACAGAGGTCAGTAATTTGCACCAGAGGTACACTTCAACTGTGAGAGACAGAATGTGAAAAAAAAATCCATGAATCCACATGGTAGGATTTGTAAAGAATTTATTCGTAAATCAGGGTGGAAAATAAGTATTTGGTCAATAACAAAAATACAACTCAATACTTTGTAACATAACCTTTGTTGGCAATAACAGAGGTCAAACGTTTACTATAGGTCTTTACCAGGTTTGCACACACAGTAGCTGGTATTTTGGCCCATTCCTCCATGCAGATCTTCTCGAGAGCAGTGATGTTTTGGGGCTGTCGCCGAGTAACACGGACTTTCAACTCCCACCACAGATTTTCTATGGGGTTGAGGTCTGGAGACTGGCTAGGCCACTCCAGGACTTTCAAATGCTTCTTACGGAGCCACTCCTTTGTTGCCCGGGCGGTGTGTTTTGGATCATAGTCATGTTGGAAGACCCAGCCTCGTTTCATCTTCAAAGTTCTCACTGATGGAAGGAGGTTTTGGCTCAAAATCTCACGATACATGGCCCCATTCATTCTGTCCTTAACACGGATCAGTCGTCCTGTCCCCTTGGCAGAAAAACAGCCCCATAGCATGATGTTTCCACCCCCATGCTTCACAGTAGGTATGGTGTTCTTGGGATGCAACTCAGTATTCTTCTTCCTCCAAACACGACGAGTTGAGTTTATACCAAAAAGTTCTACTTTGGTTTCATCTGACCACATGACATTCTCCCAATCCTCTGCTGTATCATCCATGTGCTCTCTGGCAAACTTCAGACGGGCCTGGACATGCACTGGCTTCAGCAGCGGAACACGTCTGGCACTGCGGGATTTGATTCCCTGCCGTTGTAGTGTGTTACTGATGGTGACCTTTGTTACTTTGGTCCCAGCTCTCTGCAGGTCATTCACCAGGTCCCCCCGTGTGGTTCTGGGATCTTTGCTCACCGTTCTCATGATCATTTTGACCCCACGGGATGAGATCTTGCGTGGAGCCCCAGATCGAGGGAGATTATCAGTGGTCTTGTATGTCTTCCATTTTCTGATGATTGCTCCCACAGTTGATTTTTTCACACCAAGCTGCTTGCCTATTGTAGATTCACTCTTCCCAGTCTGGTGCAGGTCTACAATACTTTTCCTGGTGTCCTTCGAAAGCTCTTTGGTCTTGGCCATGGCGGAGTTTGGAGTCTGACTGTTTGAGGCTGTGGACAGGTGTCTTTTATACAGATGATGGGTTCAAACAGGTGCCATTCATACAGGTAACGAGTGGGGGACAGAAAAGCTTCTTACAGAAGACGTTACAGGTCTGTGAGAGCCAGAGATTTTCCTTGTTTGAGGTGACCAAATACTTATTTGCCACCGTAATTTACGAATAAATTCTTTACAAATCCTACCATGTGGATTCATGGATTTTTTTTTCACATTCTGTCTCTCACAGTTGAAGTGTACCTCTGGTGCAAATTACTGACCTCTGTCATCATTTTAAGTGGGGGAACTTGCACAATCGGTGGCTGACTAAATACTTTTTTGCCCCACTGTACCTTAGTGCAGTACTAGGACTGAGCCTTGAAATCAGAACCCTAAGATGTCATTACCTGAAGTGAAAAGGGAAAGACCATCTCTGAATCGAGGAGGGGGCCTAGGGGTATATCTTTCGCCATCGTACAATGCTGTGATTGCAGCCATTCCCCAACTCTCTGTGAATGGTACTCATGGCTATTGATCAGTGGGCTTTGATCAGTAGTTGTTGATCAATGGTCATGAGAATTTGCATAATCATGATGAAGGAACTGACCTCCCACCCCATTGTTCCTTCAGTGGGCTGGTTTCGGTCATTATGCAAATGTACTGTTTATAAGACTGGGGAAACCGGCAGTCAGCTGAGACTGAAGAAGTCACTTGGATGAGTGACGAAACGTTTCTCCCACTGAAAACGCTACGTCCAGATGAACAGAATCAACTTTTGGAGATGTCATTATTACCTGCTGTGTTTCCACGCTGTCCGGATGTCTTTCAGCTTGTTATTCCTCATATTAGCCACCGAGAATATGAACAGGTTTCTGTAGGTGTCCACACATTCCCGCAACTAAAGAATAGAAATGAGGTTTAGGTACTTCAGGTGTTTTGGAACAGACCTAGCCTAGCTGAACTTAACACGTACAAGATGGTGACTGCAGCACTGAAAATACTCACCTCCTGAATTAGCTTCTGTTTTGACTCCAGCCCCTTCTTGGCTGTTTTCGTTAAAGAAACTGAGGAGAAAAATGCGAAAACTCACGATGAACAAATGTCAGCCAGCAGTTTGCGTATACACGTGCATGTATCAATGAGCAGCCAGGAGTACAACCATGCTGAGGCAGTTAAGCTAACGCTAGCTTTAGTTAGCTCACTTTTGGTAGCTTTCACTAGTGAAAAAGAAGTTTTACAAATACAACATCACTTAAAACACTTCACCGACGCCCATATGCTTTTACACTTGAAAAAGATGTACTGTGCTTTACTCACTCTTCTTATCTCTCTTTGATTTCGGCATGATTCCTCCTCACGATGCCACAGCAGCAGACACACACACACGTGAAGTGGAAGGACCCCAAGTGTTTCTGTTTAGCATGGCTGACCGTGTACTGCCTGACATAAAAAAAAGCGTTACATATGTATTAATAACAATAAATGCTTGACTTCTATAATTTTGTCACCTTAAGATATTGTGATTTGCTGCTATATAAATAACACTGAATTGAAATAAATTACACAGTAAGATTAAATGATATGGGCAGCACGGTGGTAAGCACTGTTGCTTTACAGCAAGAAGGTCCTGAGTTCAATCCCACCATCAGTGTGTCTGTACGTTTGCATGTCCTCCCCGTGTTTGCCTGGGTTCTCTCCGGGTAGTCCGGATTCCTCCCGCAATCCAGACATGCAGCTAGCGGGTATAGGTTAATTGGAAACGATAAATTGCCTTTAGGTGCGAATGGTTGTCTGTGTCCGTGTGTTAGCCCAGCGACAGACTGGTGACCTGTCCAGGGTGTACCCAGACACCAGCCCCCCCCCCCCCCCACCACCTACCCGCGACCCTGAAAAGGATAAACTGAAGAGGATGGATGGATTAAATCAGGGGTGTCAAACTCAAAAACACAGTGGGCCAAAATTCAAAACTGGAACAAAGTCGCAGGCTAACGTTGATATTTATTGAAATATATTTATTCCTCCAGATATAAGAATGAATCTTTTCTTATGGACTCAAACACATTTTGCTAAAAAACTGAATATGGAACAAGCAAAGCTTAATACTAAACAGTATATATATTTGCTGTATAATACCAGTAGACCAGCTCTGATAGTAATTTGGCCCGCGGGCCAGAGTTTGACACCTTGTAACAGCCTATGGATTAAATAATACATTTCGCATCAAACTAGGCACAGTGATGGTGCTTGATAACATGTTATACACGCACTGGAGGAGCCAGGGATCGAGCCACCCTCAATCATATGTGAACCCAGGGAGGAAAAGGTCCCTTTGAACAGGAAGAAACCTGCAGGAGAACCAACCAAGGAGAGGCAACCATCTGCCACTATACCGGTTAGGGGTTAGTAGATGAAGACAGATCAGAAACATGCAGTGAAAGAGAGCCAGAAATTAATAATAACTAAATACAGAGAGCTGTATAAACGCATAGTAAATGAAAAACGTGACTGAAGAAGAAAATTCAGTGCATCATCTGAATCCCCAGCAGCCTAGACCTATTGCAGCAACTTCATCTATCATCGATTTTGTTATGTGCTATTGAATAACTTTTGGAATAAATAATGTATATAATGGAATACATGAATTAAATAAATTACTAAAGATCTAACACCAGTGTTCATAGCAGTTTATAAGCAAGACATTCGTCTCCTCTAGAAATACATGAAATTTGGCAGCACAACTTATTTAAGATAAGTTATTTAAAATGGCTTACTTTGTAGCAAAAATAATAAGCCAATAGAAGGAAAATTAATGAGGAATCTGGTCTGTTTGCATCACTTATTTCTGAACTAAAATGTCTTTGGACTTGGATGAAGATGCAAAGTTAATTCTAAGATAATAAGGACAATGGACGGAATAATCCGCTAGGTGGCGCATGAGCAAAACAACTTCATAAGTGTAGTAGCCGAATGTGACAAATGTATAAAATGGTCAAAGGTGCATACTTGCTTGAGCCACTTGCTCTTATAACCGTGTCTGTCTTTGGGGTTTTTTTGCAAAAGATTTCCACTTGTTCAAGTTTGGGCCTTTATGAGTTGTTTGGGCACGAGGGGCATTTTGTCAGCTTCGGAAATGATGTAATCATAGATTTATCCACTGTGATATCACCCTTTCACATAATGATCCTGATAATCCTACAGACTATAGGTGTATACTGTATGACATAATAATAAAGAGGTAACATCAAAAAGGCATAAGACATGTTAGGACAAGACAAGAAGAAAGGAAATCAAAACGAAAGCAAATAAACGTAAAAAAACATACAATGTTCGAATGATTCCTTCATAAGGACATAATAGCCCTCTCTTATTTCTCTTCTTTGCACCGATGCTGTAAATGCAGGTCCTGTGTGTGTGTTTTTATACAATATTATACAATTATTATTATTCAAATACAATATTTTGGAAATATACTGCAGGCCTATGGAATTTGAAAAAACAACAACAAATCAGACTGTGACTTCGCTAAAACTCAAACATATCACATACAGAGTAATACAGTAATACAGTGCAGACAGAAACTGCCACATTGTGCGTCCCTATAAAAAATATACACGTTTATTATTGTGGTAAAGGTTTCATATTGATACTTGTTTAAATAAAAGAAACAATTCATTATTCTAATAAACGCACAAAAACGCCAGGCCTGACTTTAAAGCGCATAAGAAAAGAAATTAGGTTATAGTTCACTTTATCCTATTAATTAGACTTAAGCCTTCCTCAGCCCGTCGATCCCTTTCGTCAGTGTGTGTGTGTGTGAGAGAGACAGGGGTAGGGAGGTGGGAGGGGCTCCTAGAGGTGATAGTGCCTAGTTTAGCACTTTGCAACATGATCCGCGGAGAGGCCGGGCTTTGCGGCGCTGCATCCTGCCACACCGCGCCACATGGAGACCGGATAGAGCCGCGGTAAACTGGGCATGATAAAGAAAGAAGGTGGACCATTTTCCTCCTCTGTCGGCTGGCTATATGTACTCGCACAGCATCAGCAGCTCCTGACAAAGCAAAGGCAGACGGAGACATGAGGGTGACGGGAAGTGCTGCTGCTGCTGCTGGAGATTCTTGCGGTCTGCGTCAAACCTCTCGGTCCTTCAGAAGATGATGCTCGCTGTGTCTCTTAAGGGACTTTTCTGGTTCGTTGTGTGAACCCACGCCACGCTGAAGGGGGTCTTTGTTAATATCTCGGGTTTAAACGTCCAGTAGCAGCAGCGGGGATAGTGATGGTCAACCCTTCTCCAGTTGCTCAATCACTGAATCACTGTCTGCATCTGCATTGTAAAGAGAAACTCACCCCGAGGGAGTGAGGGATTTTCAAGCAATATGCAGCGATAAAGAAACCACAAGTGTTGCTGTTTTATTTAAACCAGACAGAGCCATAGGTGGATGAACGGAGTTTTGTTATTTACCAACATGAGCTCGCTGTTTTTCTCCGATACTCCGTCCGGTCCGGTCTGCAGCGCTCCCACCGGGTCGGGCGCGGTGACCAGCGCCCTGCGAAACGACCTGGGCTCCAACATCCACGTGCTGAAAACCCTCAACCTGCGTTTCCGCTGCTTCCTCGCCAAAGTGCACGAGTTAGAGAGGAGAAACAAACTGCTGGAAAGCCAGCTGCAGCAAGCTCTGCAGAGACCGCAGTACCGCCACCTTTACACCCGTGAAGTCGCCGTGCAGACGGACGGTCCCGAGTCGAGACTGCCGGGCACCATCTGGAGTTTCACCCACGTCAGGAGGCAAGGGGAGCGCTTTGAGACCCTGCAAGGGCCCGGGGTGACATGGACGCATCCGGACGGAGTTGGTGTCCAAATTGACACAATTACCCCAGAACTGAGGGCTCTGTATAACGTGCTGGCCAAAGTCAAGCGGGAGAGGGACGAGTACAGGAAAAAGTGAGTAAAGTAAACACTATTAATGTGAAAGTTGTGTGCGGGTATTTTATATGCTCAAATAATCTCACGCTAGGATATGTCCAGTTGTAGTTTGCAGGGGAGCAGCAAGAAATTTAAGGCCTTGAGTGAATGGTGAAGCCCCCACCACCAAAATGTATTTCTTGATAAAAAGCTGCTAATAGGGAAGCTGTTCCCTTAAGCTCTTTCCTTTGCATTTACATAGATGCACAGACACAAAGATACTGAAAAGTTTAAAAGACATGTCATATCGTAACGGACAGACACACAATACCTGCAATTATTCCATATTATACTCTAGATTGTAATCAGTTACACAAAAGGTCTGACTCATTCAATGAGTCAAGTTGATAGCGGTTTATAAAGGGGAAACATGTTTTCCTTTACAGTAAATCTGGGAATATAATTGCTATTGAATACACTTCTCACATGTTAAATAGTTCACTTTTGAGCAAAACTGTTTCTCAGTATTTGGGAAGTTAGGCAGGAACTCAGGCAGTTTTCAAGTAGTCTTTAAAGTTTCCACAAGACAAACCACACATTTGTCTCTTTATAAACTTCTACATTTACTTTGGATTGAAGTTAGCCGAACACGAGGACTGATCTGTCTGTCAAGGGGGAAAAAAGTTTATTAAGAGACATGATTGGTAATTTTGGCTCATGTTGTCACTTCTAACTTATTATTGTGGCTTTTCTTCTCCCTTGTGGACGTGGTTAGACAATATATCCAGATGCTCATCTGACAGGTATAGAGGAGCGTGATGACAGCTATCACAGTGACAGAGTGTCACTTGAGCTAGTACATCCCATGAAGTATTCAGAGCCGAGTGGCTGTTTGGCACTTTAGTTAACCAAACACGTTTTTCCATGAATTTAACTGATCCCGTTTTTTTCCCATTTCTGCGGAAATTCCTTTGCACGGCTCAGTTTTCAGCAATTGTTCTCTTTTTAGTCATACTAATTGTGTCCGCCTGTGGACTCACTGTAGGATCCCCAGCTGACTGTGAGTGTGTGACTGCTGGCCGTCTTGGCCGGCTACTGGAGGGGTGTGGGGATTGCCAAGCAACCGCCTGCTTCTGTTTGGCGTCATGATTCAAGCAGAGAGGCATTTTTACAGGCCTCTGTCTGGTCGGTGAGGTCGTCTATGACGAACGCTTACTTCCGTGTGAGCACACTGACTCAGTGACACAGAATGTGTGTGTTCTCCCACTCCTCTGGGAAACTGGATATCCTGTCCAGTCATTCCTGTAACACCAGCATATCCTTTTTTGTGCATTTCTGCTGTGGACGATAAAGTGCAGTGACTGGGAGAGTGGCCAGATTTAAAATTCCTGCAGCTGAAATCCAAGATCTGGATCTTTTTTTGGCAAAAATGACTTTACATGTTTGCTTTTAAAATGTATATTAAATCACAAGAGTTGTGGAATTTCTTTTACACCTGGATAAGTGACAAACAAAGTGCATTCCAAGCATGTTTTTATGGGCCAATAATCATTGTTATCGATTTGCCTGCCTCTCTCTTTCCCTCCTTGCTCTGAGCTTGATAATTGCATCATCGCTGAGTTCACTGCCCTGCTTTTCTTTCTGTCTCCCAGTCTAAATCCTCTTTACTACTGTCACGTTTCAGCATTCAATCCCTGAGCCCCATCCTGCCATGCCTTTTCTGTTCTGTGTTCTTTGTGTTCAGCCATTCCTTCGCTCCACCCTTCTGCAGGCTCTCCACCCCTTCGTCCCTCTCTGTGTGGTACAGACTGCTTTGTAAGGCGTCTTCATTCCCCATGGAGGCCACCACAGTGCTCTCCCACATTCAGGGTGATTTATTAAAGTTTTAGCAGTGTGGACACGCACAAAAAGATGGATCGGCAGTTGTCTTGTTTCTGATTTGGCCGCTTGCATTCCAACATGGTTACCATGAGCTGTTCAGATGTTTACTTCTGACATTTTACAGTGAAGCTCTTTCTGACCAAGAGGTAAAACAATGCACTCTGAACTAATTTCATGAGAGGTTATGTTGCAGAGGCTGCTTGAATACATAGAAGGGAGATTAATGCTAAACACCAGATTAACAGAAATAGAAAAAAACCCTGGTCAGAATTCCAAGAAACATCAAAATGAAACTTAAGTAACAAATTTTAACAATCTGTCTAATCTTTGAACTTAAATTTCACCTTAAATTTGAACTTAAGTAATTATAAATTTGCAAAAATATTCACAGGTTAACAGCTACAATATAAACAACCATAAACCTGCTTGCAGATGTTGTAACTCTATTGTTTTATAGACTATACTATATAATGTTTAAAAAAATCCTTTTTCATCATCTGTTATGTATGTGAGCAGTGCTAATGGAGACCATTAAAGCATCTAAGACACAGAAAAAGAATGTTTTTCTCAAAGAAAATATATGAAATACAACAAAAGAGGTAGAGATAACCACTTTGTTAGGTACATCTGTTTGTCTTCTAAATGCAAATAGCTAATCAGCCATTCACAGGGTAACAGCGCAATGAATTTGGGCTTGTAGACATGGTCAAGATGGCCTGCTGAACTTCAAACCATCATCAAAGCATCAGAATGGGGAAGAAAGGTTTAAGTGAGTTTGAATGTGATGTGGTTTTGGTGCCAAACGAGCTGGTCTGAGTATTTCAGAAACTGCTCATCTACTACTTTAAAGCAGTGAGCGGCTCTAGGTGAAAGCTCTTGTTAATGTCAGAGGAGAATGACCAGATCACTTCTGGCTGATAGGAGAGCAACAGTAACTGAAGTAACCACTCATTATAAACAAAGTATGCAGAGGTACATTTCTGAATGCACAACAACCTGTTTAGCAGCAGTAGAGGCTACGTTTCGCATGGACTCACCAAAATTTGACAATAGAAGACTGGAAAAACATTGCCTGGTCTGATGAGTTACAATTTCAGAGGTAGGGTCAGAATTTGATGTAAACAACCTAAAAACAAGGATCCATCCTGCCTTCCATCAGTGGTTTAGGCTTGTGGTGGTCATACAGTGTGGTTGATATTCTATGGTACCCTTAGCACCAAGTGAGTATCGTTTTTTTTTATCATTGTATCATCTGCTGATGGATGCTTCCAGCAGAATAATGCGTCATGTCACAAAGCTCAGATCATCTCAAACTGGCATCCTTAACATGACAAAAAGTTCAATGTGCTCAAATCATCAGACATCAGTCCAGTAGAGCACGTTTGGGATGTGCAGCTGACAAATCTGCAGCGACTGTGTGATACTAACATGTCAATATGGACCAGAATCTCTGAGGGATGTTTCTAGCAACCGTTTGAATCTATGTCATGAAGAATTAAGTCAGCTCTGAAGACAAAAGAGTTTCAACTCACTTCTAGCTGGGTGTACCGAAGGTGGTCGATGAGTGTATAGTTAGTGCAGTTCAGCAACCAAAAGTGTGAGTTCATTAAGGAATGATTTACATTTAAGAAAGATCTGCTGCAGGTGCAGACTGAGACAGAGAAGAAGAAATCGAGTTGTTGTGCGATGCACTATCACAAATAAAATGTTCAAAATTCATTGTTCCAAAAATCTCAACTGGCCTCAATCCTGTATCCAAATCAGTTTCTCTCCATTGTTCAAAATCCTATTTGTATAGAGAACAGCATGTTCTTTCAAAGCTAATCTGTATTTGTGCATCTGGAAAAGCTCTTAACTTCGTGTGGATTTTATCCAAAGTCTTACCTAACCTATCAGATTCTTTCTTTTAATTCATTGCTGTCATGTGAAAAAGTCTCCCTGCTCAAACACACACAGTCCCACTGTCTGTCTCCCGCACACTAGCATACTGCACCTATTGTCAAAGAAGAAGCGCTACAAATCAGACAACCAACTTAAATGAGTATCCACGTAATGCCACAATGTCGGGACTGTGGGGTTACATTTCTGTCACAGCCGTGCAAAGGAAGATGGGTAAGGTCATTGCCAGCACACCCAGTTCACACTGTTTTTATTCCTCCTTCTTCATTATGCTTTTATCACTTGGGGGTGTCAGTGTGACTCTCCCAGTAATTGCCGTCATTATGTGATAATGTTTGAAAGGCCATGAGAAGCGTTGCTGAAGCCGATGAGCATATCTGACAACCGGCAACACACGCTAAGAACAGATAGTGTTTCCAGTTCACTGTGACAGTTGTCTTGTCTTCATAGGCGGTGGCAATTTGCTTAAAGTTTTGCATTTTATATTTTTTGCACAGAGATACCCCAGATGGCTTTAGCCATTATGCAGATTGCCGCACAGGAGGACAGGCAGGGAGTGAAAGACGGCAGTTATTCTTGGAAATAACGTGCTGATACATTTTCAAATAGGTGCATAAAAATATAAGATAAAAGAGAAGTACATAAATGATACTGTAGACGGCATGCATTTATGTTAAGTAGAGCTGATGAAAACAAATTCTGAGAGCTGTATAATTTGCATTATTATAACCAACTTTTCCAGTGTAGTTCCCACTGCAGCGTTAAAGGACATGTCAGTGAGAGGCTGAGCTCCAGTTGAGATATGAGATCGGCGGTTCCCAGTCGTTGTGGTGGCCACTCCTAATTGGTTGTTTATTTCATCAGTGATCTGAGGCCAAACAACTGTCCTGCTGGATCACAGTGTGGAGACAGGAGGAGGCAGAACAGTCACTGGGCCTCCAGGGTATGTTCTTCCGGCATGAATAATTCACGTTGCTGAATTTAGCCGTGCGTGGATCAATGCGATGAGAATTCAGTAAAGACACTTTTCCCGAGCCTTTGATCTCGGTTCCTGTGCGTCAAAGAGGTGAACATCGAAGCTGAGCCTCTCCTTTGAAAATCAGTAAACTACTTTAACAAATTACAGGGAGAGGTAAACTGCAATTCCAAAGTCAGCGCCTGCATTGCGTTTCAAATATCATATTTCCTGATGAAGAGCAAAGCGCTGTGCTGATGAGCTCCTGAGCCTTTGTGTGTGTCTGTGGTGCTGACCTGCCCTGCTTATAATCCAGGCCGTCTATTCAGGAGAGGGATTTTCTCTAAGCCGTCACCTAGCACCAAGGCTTCAACATCCAGCCAGCCCTGCGCCACATCCTGGCAATCAGCCGCTGCACTGAACTGGGGCCTCTGAAAGTGGAAGGCACCCTGCTGCTGAGATACAGAGCAAGAGAAAGAGAGATCAGTTCTCTCAGGCTACTGAGCTCCAGAGTAGAGTCTGTACTGTTTGTCTATGCTCCTTCTTAGTTCACAACATGTTTTTTTTTATCTTTCAAGGCAAATTGCTGACTTTAGAATCGTAGGTCGTATCCATTCTGTTGGGTCTAAAAGCTTTACAAACCTGGATTATACTCAGTGGAAATATGTAAAGGAAAAGAGCTGCTGATACTGCTTATTTGTCTTTGCTGTACACCTCAACTTTTATCCAAAAGTACATTAATGATCAATGATTCCCAAAATCACAGATAAGTTGGGAAGGAAGAGAAGAGGGACCTTCTTCTCAACACCACAGAGAGTCTGTGAAGGCAACAGATCCCCAGATGAATGCAGCTTGTGACGAGGTATTTTAGGTATGAGATTGTTTGGCTGTAAAAGATTATGAGCCAGAAAGGTCAAGTAGCCACTACACAGGAGTACCAAAAGTTTATCAGTCTGAACACCCTGAGGATGCCTTACTTTCTACTGTGTGAGTAATGTTTTTTAATGGAAGCACTGGCCTATTTGATAAAATCATGAATAATTTTGGATTTTGGACTGCAAATAAGTAATTTGCTACTGGTAACTTGTTACATTTGACAGATTTATGTAGATACATAATATTGCTATGTAGTTTAAGTCAGTGTTTTTCGTCTATTCATGAGATTTGTTCACAATAATTGACTGAAACTGTCACTTACTGTGAAAATGCTATAGCAACGGCGTTGCAAAAAAGGAAACCTAGTTTATAGTGTTTCCCCATCTCCCTTCACAAGCCTTTCTTCTCTCAGTGTCTGGAGCTGCTGCTGTGCTATGCAGCTGTGGTTGATTATTCATGGGTATCGATACAGCTGAGAGCAGTGGCGCATTGCCATATTTAAAAGTGCAGGAATGCACCTGTCGGTGGTAAGCAGCTATGGCAAATATAGACTGAACTGACTGTGCAGAAGGGTTTTTTTGTAGGTTGGAAAGCCTTGCGACAGTTGCAGGGAAAGCAGGAGACAGATTAAGTTATTAATCAACAGACCTAATCTTTATATAGACCTAATAATGTGCCTTTGGCTTTCGGTTCAGATCTGCTCAGTTTGCAATGCTTTTGCAGCTAAAGCTCCTAATATGCTGGCACAGCGTGCTGACTTAATAATGTCTGTATTTCTAAAGCTTGTTATTCGAGAGGAAGTGCTGGTTTACCACGTAAAAGACGGATCACACTGATGTTCACACTGTCATACCATGATCAGATATGGGTCGCATAGGGTCAAAAAAGTCAGATTTGATACGCTTTCGCATGCAGTGCGAACGTAGCCAAAGTGCTTTGACATTCTGTGGCAACGTTTTCATTATCAGCAAAAGAAAGTAAATGTTTGTTTAAACTAATGATTTTAACACCAATTTTTAGTCATGACCTGTTAAAAAAAACACGCAGAAAATTGAATCTCTAAATACATCCGTTTCAGCTGATAATATTGTAACTTTTTATTCAAGCATTCATTTGTTGTTGATTTCTCTGTTGCTAAGACCATCAAGGGTTATTAAAAATATAAATCAGAGATGTGTTTTGACACTGCAGCATTTATTTTTTATTTTTTTATTTTTTTAAATTAAAGCTGCTATTAACAGGTATTTTCATGTCTCCCCAACTTCCCTCACATGAGTAGGAGGAATGAGGCTGAAGCTGTAGCTCTGGCAGTAGATATTTCAGTAGTACAGTGCAATACTTAATAAGCAAGTTACCCCTGACTTTAATTTAGCATCAGCTCTCATATGAAAGTCAGCTGGCTCTTATATTTGGCACTGAAATCTCATGCTCTCCTTGTTATGTAAATGTTTCATTGATATAATTTCCCCTTTATAATTGGAGGAGATAAGGTACTCGGTCTGTCACCCTAACTTTGCAAAGATCGAGGAACCCTTTGTGGGTTGAGGCAGTGCCTAACAATTTCATTTCTGTAGATTTTGAGCAGGGTTGGTTAGTAACGAATTAACCATAGTCAGGACTGCATATTCAGATTACAACAAAATAACTGAAATCTACTTGGCAAACATTTGAAATTTGTAAAAATGTGAAGAAAGTGAATGAAAACAATAGCTACATGGAGTTAAAGTTACAGTCTCAGGAATTATTTACTTACTTTTCAAATCATTTTAAAATTTAAAATATAAAAATTGAATTTATGAAACTTGAAAACACACACTCACTCAGAGAACCCTTAATGAACTTTTTTTTTTAACCGTTTTTATTGTAAAGCTCTTTGGTTTTTAATGCACAATATAAATAAATTTTATTTCCTTACTTACTTTATTATTGCGATGTAAGTCCACTTTATTTCGAATGAGATGTAGAAATCTAAATTTTGCTGTCAACCTCACCATATTTAACTTTTAAATAATCCAAAACAGTTCTAATCAACGTATTAAGCAGTGTTTTATCAAACCATAGCTGTAATTTGCTTCTGGTGACTGACCACTTGTAGAGAGACACTGAATACATTATTCTTGCTTTGGCTCCCCACAGCTAACAGACTCTTTGTGTCTCTGTTTACTTATTTTCAATTCCTGGTTTTTGTTCTTTGTTTCCTTTGTTGGACTTTCCATTGAAGTAGCAGTGGGTATTCCTTTCTCAGGTTATTTTGGTACACAAGTACATTATGCTATTGCTATTTTAAACTAGGTCATACACCTAGCCTTTGATTTTTTTGTACTTTGACTATACTCCATCAGCCATGAAAGGCTGATGGAGTATAGTCATCACCCCGCTGTGCGGGCGAGCGGCATGGACACCTACGTTTGTGAATGCGATAGCTCAAGAAGAAAGCGACGTAGGAGCTTTAAATTGATACCATAGGTATATCTACAAAAAAATCTTAGAAGAATTTGAATCTCATTGATCTCGACCTCAAGGTCAGAGGCCAAGTGTTCAAGTGAATGTTCTTTTATTTCTTATGTCTTTGTGTTTCTTCATGGAAACACTTTATATAATACATGAAAACCATAGTTTATTAGTGATTGATCTTTTCATTTTTTTTTCTTGAATAAGTCATGCTGGTTTATGTCATTCAGAAGTTGTGATTATATTTGACACATCAGTGCAGCAACCCAAGTAAAAAGGTAGCCAGTTTACAGGGATAGAAAAATGAAGAAAATCAGCAAATTACTTTTAACATTGAAGTGTGTTTCTAATAAAATACCAGGGCAGCTGTAATTCAGGAGGTAGAGCGGCTAGAGCACACATTGAGATGTTAAACTGTAACATAGGTGCTACATGCTGTCAGTGTTGTATGCTTTTAAAGTTCCTTTAATGAAAGTGGTGTATCATTTACATCCATTATAAACTGCATCAGTGCATTATGAAACAGTGTCATGAACTGTAGGCCGTTAGATTCAGATTGTTGCAACTGATTTAATTGAAATATGACAGTGATCGTGAAACAGGTGTATGTACACAGACGTACAATACGATGTTTGTCTCATAGTTCTATTATGTGTCACATAATTTCACTGTACACACCCTGGCCAGTGAGGATTTGTGCCAGAAGTGAATATCTTGATCTTCTTTATTTCTTTGATGGGATGTCACTCCCTGTGTACTCCACCCAAACATGGCCCAGACTTGTAAGCTGTTGATTGTGGTCTTATGCACTTGCAGTGATTCTAACAAATCCACATCATTTGCACAGCAGAACCCCCCCCCCCCCCCCCCCCCCCTTCCCAAAGTTATAAAACTGTTAGGACATGGATTTAATGAGATGTTTTTACCAGTTAAGTCTTTACAGTTCTTGTGCAACGAAACATCTTTGTGTCTGTTAAGTCAATAGACAGGAGCCCAGAGCTATTATGAGAGCACTATAATAGGGCAAGAATAAATCAGTGGGAACATAACAACTTAACAGTAGAGTAGTGTTCTTTGTAGGATGTGGGGTGGGGTCAGTTTGCAGTGTGGATTATGGAGACTGCAGGGGAAACTGATTTTCTGTCACAATGCTTTGTCGCTCCCTCTCCTGCATACTGCACAAATATGATACGCAGGCAGATGAATCCTTGTATTCTTTCCTCTTTTGAGTTCTGAGAAGAAAAACATTAATGCGGCCAATGAATTGCATAAGAACAATTAAGAAAAAAATAATCGACTTCACTGTAAAAATTTCACTTTCAGGTTCATGTCAGTAATTATGAAACTGTTACTCATGGAAACTCTTCGGTCTTTCCGCCAGACATTTAACTGCCAACTATTGTAAGCATAAACAAACTATTAAGTTGGGGTGTTTTCACAGTGGCAACACCTTTGCAAGTCCATGCAGTTCATAAAATCACTGCCTTCATAAACACCTCGCTTTTACAGCAGTTATTCATTTTTTCAGGGTGAACTTGGGTCAAAGAGTTGGAATCTGCTGATAATTACCTGTGAACGCCCATTATATTGGTTGTTCTCCTGTAGTATGCCTCAGGGCAAGGAAAAGGGGCCCTTGACTGGCTTTGAGAGTTAAGCAATTAGATAATACATGTGCTTAGTGCAAACAAGTCAAGTTTACACCTTGGAAAAGCCAGTGCAGCAAGGCTTGGGCACAGGTCAGACATGTTACAACACTTGCTCCCAATTATCTTTCAGTCCATTAATGTGAAGGGAGGACAAGTGGAGTTGCACCAAGCCTTCTATTCAAATAGATGCTTTGATCAGTGGAAATTACTTTAAGTATCCAAGAAAAACAAAACCCAGGAACATGAGCTATGCACAAGCTACATGGTGCCCTGTTGTGGTGCAACAAGTTCATCTTGAAAAAGCTGGTCCACCGAGTAAAGACATGCAGCAGCTATATGAGCCGTGAAACTGCCCTGACGTAAACAAAGCTTATAGAAGCTTTAACCATGCTTGCTTATGACGATGCTCACTGCTTTTGTAGGAATTTAAACTAAGACTCAGATGTCTGGTTTTAGGCAGAACATCCATCAAACTCGCTAATTATATTTTCCAGTACCTAACCTCTAATCCTAAATGTTATTTGTTTTCCCAGTCCTTTTCCAAAGAAGTACTACATCTCTGGACTAGTCTCGGTGTAATAAAAAAATGCTTTATTAAACGTCTGCAAGTACAGAACTGCAGCGTGTTAATGCCTAAACATATTTCAGCATCAGTTAATTAAATAGTGGATGAAATGTTACGTGTGTTATGTGTGAATTTCTTTACCAGTTAATGTAAATTAATGTTAAAATGTTGCTGTAGTGATATTTCAATATAGTGTAAATATACTGTGACCAAAAAAAAAGTACTAAAATTGAAATGAAAATTTTTTTTTAATAAAAAAATGTCAACGCATTCAAGATAATAAAATAAAATAAGAGAAGATAAAAAGACAAGTGTTGAAATGTTAGATGCCACATGCACTGTGGTTACCAGATAACAGACGTGTGTGCGTAGACACCATGTGATGATGTGTAACTGTGCAAAGTAAATAACTGGTTTGGATTTCCCCATCCAAGCACATGTGTGTATTAGATAATGCCATGAATAATCTTAGCTAATAAACTAATAATAATAAATACATACGAATTTGGTGAATAATTTGATTATAAAAAGTTCTCAATACAAATTCTTTGATTCGATGTTTCGTTTGATGCACGCGATGTAAAGAACAATGTAAACGTGAGCGTTTCACCCACATTTGCGACTAAAAACAGACCTGCAATAAAAAAAGTATTTAGGAGCAGCGTGCGAATAAAATCTGCAGTAAGTCTCCAGAAGTTGTATGAAAATATGCAGATGAACCAGTGTCATAGCAGACTGGTTAAATCATACAGACTGGCCGTCCTATTTTCCATGGAGGTGATACCAGCAGCAAACAGGGGTGAATCTAAAGGGGGCCATCGGGTGTACTAGACCAGCGGTTCCCAACCTTTTTTGCGCCACGGACCGGTTTATGCCCGGCCTTTAAGGTGTCGCGGATAAATACAACAAAATAAAACTAGTACCGGTACCGAAAAAAAAAACATTTATTCATAACACGTGAAAAGACCCAGGAAAACCGAGTTAACGATAAAAATGATAACAAAATAGCGCTGAAAACCGATAAAAACCCTGAAAACCATACATTTCACACCTGAGCCTCAACTCTCGCGGCCCGGTACCAAACGACTCACGGACCAGTACCGGTCCGAGGCCCGGGGGTTGGGGACCGCTGCACTAGACCATATTAACTTCAAGGCTCTTGTAACATTTTTCAGATTGAAAGTGAAATACTATAAAATATTGCATTAATTCAACTGCATAAATGTTTCAAAAATATAGAAATAAAAGCTTTTTTATACAAGCCAATAAAATGTACATGGGCCATTAAACTCTGAGCCACGGACCTGAGGGTTAGTAGGTGGAACACTGAATTATTATTTATATTAATTATTAACATCTAGACCATCATGTCATCTGTTTTCAGCAGCACAAATACGTGCCTCCTGTTTATGTCAGAAAGCTTTTCAAGAAGACAGAGTAAAGGTACATTTATGCCTTAGTCTATTTTAGATTTTTAGATTTTGAAAGAACGGTGTTTTTGTTCTCTTTTGAATATTTATTATTGCTTATTAACAAGACAAAGGTATTTCTTATCCTGTTACACAAATAATCAATGGAATAATTGATGGATTACTTGATTACTAAAATAATCAGTAGCTGCAGCTAGGGCTGCTCAATTAATCGAATTTTAATCACGATTACGATCTGGGCTTTCAACGATCATTAAAAATGACTGAGCCGATTATTAGCCCCTCCCTCGTTTATCCGCGACACCTTAAAGGCCGGTCCGTGAAAATATTGTCGGGCATAAACCGGTCCGTGGTGCAAAAAAGGTTGGAGACCGCTGATTAAGAGGACCCGAGGGAAGCTCGGAAAGCTAAGCAGAAGTTATTTGGAGAGTGACTGCCGTTGGTTGAAAAGAGAGTTTAAAAAAAAACAAAACTTCAGTGGTGTTGCACACTATTTTATATTATTTTTTAAAGTCATTGTTAACCCTTTAAAGCCGTCAGAGCAGCACGCTCCGTTTTGTGTAACTATTTTTAAATCCCTGTAGAACCTGGACCATGTAAGCTAGCAATAATTTGTTTTGCATATGAAACCGGAGGAGTTGTACTTACATCTCATACCATCAGCTTGTCCTCGGTCACGGTTTCCTTCCACATAAAGCTTTGCAAAAATTGCATAAAAAGCGCTTGCAGGAACAAAAACATAATATTCCAGAAACACCCTTCCTGATCCGATCAGCTGTTCGTAACACTTCCCACAGTGAAACAGGCGTCAGCGCGAACTATCACATGTCCGCCATTTCCTGGCCGAAACCGGAAGTGACGTCATTTTCGCGGAAATGTAGTTTTTTTTACTTGTAGGCCTTAAAGGCCTATACTGGTCATGTTTGACTTTTCTGAATAGTTTCTGGGATGCTTAGAACTCGAATTGCACTGCTGGAAATAGTTTATTTTGATGCACCTGCTGTTTTCTTTGAAAATTTGCATCATAGGATTGTTTTTTTGTTTTTCCTGCAGTATATAAAAATTGGTGTATCTCCAAAATAAAACTATGAACACACTCAAAATAAGTTTCCTGTTGTTGTAAACTATTTTTTGCAACTTTTTTGTATTTAAAGTTTTGAGGGATAAACCTCTTAAATTTCTCCAAGTAGAAATATATGTAAACAAAACAAAAATGATTTTCAATTTTTTTTTGTAGTTTATTGCACTTTTTTGCAATTAATGTAGTTACTATGGACTTAATTCATACATATTATTAAAATATGGGCTATAACAGTTGTATAGCAACTTGAAATGCTCCCATAAATGGCACTACAACATGTAAAAAAATAATATAAGCTCTGGCGGACTTGGTTCTATAGTAGGTCTTAAAGGGTTAAATAAATATCGTCAAATAATCGAGATCTCAATTTCAGTGAAAATAATCGTGATTATCATTTTTGCCATAATCGAGCAGCCCTAGCTGCAGCCCTAATTTGGTGTGATCATTCAGACCTCTCACTCTCTCCAAAGTACATTTAAGACCAATTTGGCATAAAGGTTGTTTCTATTTATTTTTTAGGTGGATTTCGGCTTCATCATTGTCTTTTGTCTGTTTTTGTATTCCCAGACAGACCGGAAGATATTTAACTTAAAATAAACAACTGTACTAAAAGAAAATGGAGTGTTAAAATTATCATTGCCAGACGATTAACATAATTTGAAGTTGAATAAACTCAGAGAAATGTGCTTATCTCAGTGAGAGGTACTATATGTCCAAAAACTTCGTAGTGCTCACAAAAATAGCGTAAGAATCATCTAAATCATCTAAACCAAGCAGAAGAAACCCACTGCTCCCACGCCCCTGCTCAAGGAACATGACAAATACCCCAAGACAGATCTCCAAACACGTAACCTTTCAATCCAGCAATCCCACACCAAAACCCATGGGACCAAAAATATCTGCTACCAGTGTCCCTGCATCAGACCCTACATGATCAGACACCACAAGACACCATCTGATGTCTTTTGGATTCATGAGGGGTACCTACCCAAATCATTTGAATCGTTCATCCATTCATCCATGTGCTTTTGTAGCTGATTATTATTAAATATGTGTTGTAGGATTTTATTTGTCAGTTAGTTTTTAATAAACCAGCGTTTACATTTGGTACATAGATTTGTGGTCCTCAGGGTTTTAAAATGTTCAGCTAATTTAATAACTACAGCATAATGGCAGTCCTCTCAGGCTCATCTTATAGCTTGCATTGAGTACTAATTAAAAATCTTAGCATGGAAACACTGTATGTTATACCAGCTCAGCATGCTAGCGTCAGTATTGTTAGCATCATCGTCAGGTTAGCAGGCATTGTTTTTGAGCACAGAGCACTGCTTAAGACAACATCATGGATGTAGAGTCTTCGTCCTCTGTCAGGGCTGTAACTGTGATTCACTTTAATAAATTAAATAGTCCCTGCAAGGACAACAAGTGGAAAACTAGAACTTTTACATTTTTTTTTAAATCTTACCTATAAAAAAATATAAACATATTCAAGGAGGAGGAGAAGATAATCCATCACAACATGTAATTAAAAAAAATCAGTGACAAAAAAAGTGAAAACAACAAAACCCCTCTTATGAAAAAAAGATTCTGAGAAATCAAAAGAACTGAAACATGCTGTGTTTCCTGTAAAACATAAGCATGTTCATCTGTGGTCACTTAGCAACACTGGTGGCTCCTGCTGGTTTCTGTGCCCTGTCTGGGTTAGGAGGGCTATATTTAAGACACAGAAACAGAAAAATCACCAGTCAGTGAGCAACGGGCCTCTCTGTGCACAGCTTACATGACAGTAGAAGACAAATAAGCGTGTGTGTGTGTTATTGACATGTACTGAGGTCAGAGAGGAAGGTGGTTAATTGGAACACAGAAATGAAACGCGCCTCAACCTTGCAGTGGTGTCTTGTCGTCAGTGGGCCTCTGAGCTGCTTTACGTGCTGGCCCTGATCCATTTCATGCAACTGCTTCATTTGCACCCCACATATGTCTCTCAGTGGAGTCTGGGGAAGCTATAGATTACAGAGTATCACCAAACTTAGTCGATGATCCCAGTGACAGAGTAACGAAGATCACATTGTTCTCTCTATTTTGCATAACTGCGATATAGTCATGTCTTCCCAGGAAGCTGATCCTGTCAGGGCAATTTTCGGGGGGGGGGGGGAGTAATGTAGAGACACTAGCCTGCTGATTCAATGTTAATGAAAATGGCGAATGGTTGTGTCATCTAGAAGACATCGCATAGACACCTCTAGCTGTCCACCGGAGGAATCACAAGTACTCAGGACGTTTAGACATGATTTATCAAAGCTGTCAGCGGCCTCATTTCATACAAGCAGCTCAACTAAATGGCTAAGTGTTTGTCCTGCACGTAGTCCCATGTATTGATCCCTCACTCTGTTATCATGCAGGGCTTCCTGCTTTTCTCTCTCCGCTCGCGTGAGAATTTATTGTCACTGTGCCATTAAAATCTCTTAATAGAGTTTCGCCTAAGGTTCCCCTTTGCGGAGTTAGTTGAGAAAGCAGACACTGATTTGTGCCCTTATACATTTAAACTTTATTAATAAAGAAGGAATGTGATTTATAGTTTTCACAATTCAATTACTTAATTGTTTTAGATAATATTGTGCTAAACATACAGGAATTCAGTCAGACCAACATATCTTTTTGTAAATCACTGGCACATTTCTATGTGTTGCATCTTTGAGAAACACATTTTTACTAATTTCGAAGTCTCCCTCTTATATATACCAGTTTTCAAGTGATATATAGACCTAACATAGAAGAAAGATTATGAAACAAAAGAGCAAGCCGCTTTTGACTTCAGAAAAATATTCTGAATAGCAGGATTTTAATCTGCTCTAATATGTAGAATTGGTGCTTGAGTCTGTAATTTGTTGCCTGGTTTCTTAAAGCTTCCACACACAAACACTTTCCAGTATATCACATACTTGAAACAGGGTGTTGGCTGAACTAAAACTTTATTTGCGATGAACGACGGAGGCTTTGTGGTATGATATGCAACCACACCTCAAAGTTTTCCCTATGCTCTCTTTGGTGTTTACTGCATATTCCATGCTCTCTTTAATAGTTACCGCCTGTTGCATAAGTGTTTAGGACCTTTCTGATGAACATTTAATCATTAAGATAATAATCTTTGGATAGTCACCTCCAATTATTTTCACTCTGACAGTTTCACCAGTAAATCACTACGAGTGGCATAAAACTATCACCTTGAGCACTATTGTTACAAAGAATCAGGTGCGGATCAAGACTTGGATGGGTGCATGCTCCGTGTCCTCGGGCGCTGTAGTGGGAAAACACTGAGGCAATTTGCGTGCAAATGTAACTCCCAGACACACCACACAAGGCAGGGAGGGTTATTTGGCAAGCTGTTGTTCAACAGACAAACATATGAGAAATGTCTGTTTGATGTGATACACTTCAGGTTCCTCTTTCAGTACCACACTGCAGTATTCTCTTAAATCACTGATTTACATGAATCACGAAGAATCAAGCAACTTTTTAAAAATGTTCTACTCCAGTGCAAAAAGCATGTAGTGCTGATTTATATTACTCTATGTTATTAGATTAGATAGAATGAAATCTTCCATCCATCCATTCATTCTCTTCTACTGATCCTTTGCAGGGTTGCGGGGGAGCTGGAGGCTATGCCAGCTACCATAGGACGAGAGGCAGGGTACACCCAGGACTGGTCACCAGTCTGTCACAGGGCTAACATATAGAGACAAACAACCATTCACACTCAGATTCCCACCCACATTCACCCATATGGGCATTCACCCCACTGCACATCTTTGGACTGAATGAAATCTTACTTAACATAATTAAACTCTTGACACTGATGCCAAAGCACCAGTGTAGAGTGCTTTTAATGGCTAAGCGAAGTGAAACTTGCATGCAGAAAATATTTTCTACTCTCACATTATAGATATAGATAGATATAGATCTATCTATCTATCTATCTATCTATCTATCTATTAGGGGTGCAACGATACTCGTATCGATATTGAACCGTTCGATACAGTGCTTTCGGTTCGGTACGCATATGTATCGAACAATACAAAATTTGTAATTTATTTTATCAACTTTCCTTCTGACGATGCTGTCTGTGTTGAGCGCTCAGTGAATCTGCGTTTGACTACTCCGCCTAGGCTGCACTGTCGAGTGCAGATCCACTGAGCCAACACAGACAGCATTAGGGCTGCTCAATTAATCGAATTTTAATCACAATTACGATCTGGGCTTTCAACGATCATTAAAAATGACTGAGCCGATTATTAGCCCCTCCCTAATTTATCCGCGACACCTTAAAGGCCGGTCCGTGAAAATATTGTCGGGCATAAACCGGTCCGTGGCGCAAAAAAGGTTGGAGACCGCTGATTAAGAGGACCCGAGGGAAGCTCGGAAAGCTAAGCAGAAGTTATTTGGAGAGTGACTGCCGTTGGTTGAAAAGAGAATTTAAAAAAAAAAAACTTCAGTGGTGTTGCACACCATTTTATATTATTTTTTTAAAGTCATTGTTAACCCTTTAAAGCCGGTCAGGGCAGCACGCTCCGTTTTGCGTAACTATTTTTAAATCCCTGTAGAACCTGAACCGTGTAAGCTAGCGCAATAATTTGTTTTGCATATGAAACCGGAGGAGTTGTACTTACATCTGATGCCATCAGCTTGTCCTCGGTCTCGTTCCACATATAGCTTTGCAAAAATTGCATAAAAAGCGCTTGCAGGAACAAAAACATAATATTCCAGAAACACGCTTTGCCGTTCCTATCAGCTGTTCGTAACACTTCCCACAGTGAAATGATGCACATGCTGTTTTCTTTGCAAATTTGCATCATAGGATTGTTTTTTGTTTTTCCTGCAGTATATAAAAATTGCTGTATCTCCAAAATAAAACTATGAAGACACTCAATATAAATTTCCTGTTGTTGTAAACTATTTTTTGCAACTTTATTGTATTTAAAGTTTTGAGGGATAAGCCTCTTAAATTTCTCCAAGTCGAAATATATGTAAACAAAACAAAAGCGATTTTCAATTTTTTTTGTAGTTTATTGCACTTTTTTGCAATTTATGTAATTACTATGGACTTAATGCATACATATTATTAAAATATAACAGTTGTATTGATGTATAGCAACTTGAAATGCTCCCACAAATGGCACTACAGCATGTAAAAAAAATAATATAAGCTCTGGTGGACTTGGTTCTATAGTAGGTCTTAAAGGGTTAAATAAATATCGTCAAATAATCGTGATCTCAATTTCAGTGAAAATAATCGTGATTATCATTTTTGCCATAATCGAGCAGCCCTAGACAGCATCATCAGAAGGAAGAGCACAGGGCAAGCTAGCGAGACAGAAGTTAAGCTCTCCTTGCAAAATGGCAAATTGAACCTCCCCCACCCTCATTCAGATCTGGCGTTTGGAATTATTTTGGTTTTCATGTGACGTATGACCCTGAAGGTAAGCAAGTCATGGACTAAAGTAAAACAGTATGTTGGATGTGCCACGCAATGGTCAATTACATGGGTGGGAACTAGTGTGTTAGCGCAGTTAGCTCGTTAACGTGTTGGCCGTCTAGCCTCACGCACGGGGCGATCAGGGGTAGCTCGTTAACGGAGATTTGCCGTGTTGTGGCGTTAACGTCATTTCAACGAGATTAACGCTGACAGCACTAGTGGGAACACAACGAATATGACTGCACATTTACGCCAACATCATCCTAGTGCAAAGACAAGTGGAAGCAGACAAAAACAACAAGCATGCTACAAACTTTATCCGAGTCATTTAGACAGCCGTTAGCACATGATTCTCCTTATGGGGACCTGATATGTTTAATATTGTGGCGAGCTCAGAGAAGGTGGAGACGGAGGTGTCGTTTGGTCTTGCTTCCCGTGAGCTAGCCAGGGAACACAGCCGTTTATTGACATCTGCAGAAGAACACTGCCGCTAGCTAACTGCTCAGCGCGACAACCGCACAGCAACAACAACAACACACAGGGCGCCCTCTGACCCCGGAAGTACACACCGTCGCAGCGAGAGGGCGTCACCCGTCACTATGGCAACATAAACAAAACATAACTGTACAAACAGAATCCCGAACAGCCCTGACCCGCTACATAGCCCCCACCTAAGGCGTCAGTCGTCCCCAACGACCCCATTACCCCACACAAAGTCCTGCAAATGTCCAAGTGCCTTCTTTTGGCGCACCGGCCGGTCACGACCAGCGGGAGAAAAGTCACTCGGGTCAGAACATGGGGTGCTACCATCATCCCACTTCTGACACCAATGTGGCAAGCTCAGACAAGGAGGAGACGGAGGTGTCGTTTGGTCTTGCTTCCCGTGAGCTAGCCAAGCAGCACAGCCGTTTATTGACATCTGCAGAAGAACACTGCCGCTAGCTAACTGCTCAGCGCGGCAACCGCATAGCAACAACAACAACCCACAGGGCGCCCTCTGACCCCGGAAGGACACACCCGTCACTATGGCAACATAAACAAAACATAACTGTACAAACAGAACCCCGAACAGCCCTGACCTGCTAAAATATGCTACTGAGAATATAGCCCAGAAGAAGCGTATAGTATAGCTTTTATTTTGGAAAGAGCCATTTCTCTGTAATAAACTCTCTTTTCCAAAGATGAGTGATTCCTCAATCAGATACATGGCTTGCAAAATCGCTAGCCCGACATCCCGGGGCTAGCGATTTTTCCAGTCGGGCTACCAAAATCTATCTCTGCCCTGCCCGTCGGGCTATTGTAGGAAGGAAAAATATATGTCAATGCTTTTGCATTCTTTCGGAAATGTAGCTGGGTAATTATGTCATTGGCATCGATGAGCCACTGTCAATATGTGACATATTGAAATCGCGTTTGAATTTGCGCTTGTTTTTTTGCTTTCACTTTGCAATCGTGCGAACTGTGTATAGAGAGCGACAGCACTGATTGGTGAGTGATGATAATTTGCGCACCAATTCCTCTGACATCGTCTTATCAATCGTTAGCTTACTATGCAAACATGACAAGTGAAATCTCCCGCAGCAAGCTTAAACATGTGAGAGGTTGATCGCGCAGAGAATCGCTGACCGTTATGTGTGTGTGTGTGTAAAAGCAGCAGGATATATATATTTTAGTTCTGCTGAGCCAAATAAGACAGGTCAGGGTGAAGAAGTGACAGCCAAAGAAAAGCTTACCACAAAACGGAAAAGTTATGACAAATCAGACTATAAGGCAAAAAGAAAGTGCAGCTTTATGGTTTCATGGACAAAAGAATTTCTGTGGCTGCAATATGACGAGCTATATAACCGGGGCTGCGTATCGTTGCACCCCTACTAACTAACTATCATCCATCTATCTATCTATCTATCTATCTATCTATCTATCTATCTATCTATCTACCTACCTACCTACCTACCTACCTACCTACCTATATAGATATATATCCAAAGAATGGTCCTAAAATCAGAATAATACTGGCAAATCTCAGATGTCAGAATATGACAGAAATGAAATCTCTTTGATATATTGCTAAAATTCAAGCTGACGTTCTCAGCAGAATAAACACATCTGTAACAGCATACCTTTTAATTTATTAGGCGGTGATTCAGAGCCTGTGTCTGGCAGTAAACAGATGTGCATGAGCTGACACAGACTCTAATCCTCCTGCTGTCTTTGTCCTTGTAAGGAGACTCCCGGTGTTCATCTTGATTAAGTCATGCCAAAGGAACATGAAAAGCAGAGCCACGGCTATGGCAGACGGGTCAGATGAAGTAACTTTGCTGGAATGTCAGCTTTGTTTGGGTTAGCCATTTTTATCTAGAAGCTTACAATGATGGTGTCTGAGGTCGGTGAGGTGTACTTTTATGGACCGGTGATTTGTAATGGCTCCAAATAATGTGGAAGCAACTTTGATAGGTGATATATAGCTTTGAAAAATGTATTTCCTTGATTTACTCCTATAAATCAAGGGAATCCTATATTCCCATGATTTCACCAACAGTCTGAATGAAAAGGTTCTAGTGTGCATTCAGGAAGTGACAACACAAGTAAGACAGCGCGTAATGCAGGTGCTGTTGTGTCTGCAGAGGATGTGATGCAGTTGTGAACCTCACTGACCTTAGCCAGAGTTCTGCTGCAGACGGGCAGAGTGTTGTGGACACAGTAAACACCACTGCCAGCATTTTTTAGAACAACAAGGCTTCAATCACGAAGCATGCTGGCACGCCCTGCCAGGGAATACTTCTCTCTAATTAGACAGTGTACGTTCACTGGATCCTGAATGGAAACAAGGCCTATTTTGTTGGAAAAGTGAATCTCTAGTGACGCATGTTCTGACTTTTGGCTGTGGTGTGCTTCTCCATTGTGAAGGCTATAGATGATCTAACCCACAATGAAGCAGTGTTCATCCCATGTCAGCTTTCTCTCTTACAGTAAACATGTATGGTTAGGCATGTGCTGCTTACACCGCTCTTCCCACTGGCTTATTCGGTCTCTCGCACAACCTCACAGAAATCCCCTCCTGTTTTTATCCTCCTCTGTGGCCCACAGTGTCTCATACTGTGCAGCTACTTCATATTCCTGAATGAGTGTCTTGTTCATTCTGAGTGGCTTTTGGAAAGCATCTGTGACTCAGCATATCTGCTGTCTCTCATCCTGGGGCACAAGAACAGTGGGTATTAGTAGGACGCTGAACTGACCGACGCAGTAGCCTGAGCCTCCTGTGCTTTGTGTGCAATAGCTTCATACTGCAAATTGAGCAGGCTCCTGATTTTGTTTATACAGAGCTGCCATGGTGCGGAAGAGTTATATGACGAGAGAGACAGAGGAAGGGAGGAAAGACCTGCATTGCTAATCATAGCTTTCAGCTAACAGGGGGGGTCTGGTGGTTTATTTTTAGCAGCACTGGTGGTGTGACTCTATAGATGGCAGTGGCAGTTGGTGTGATGGTAGAGTCACCATTTGTAGGTTTATTGGCACTGAATGCTGCAAAGTCATTAATAGCAGACAGGTGGAAAATAATTTGACCATGAGGTTGTTATTGAGCAAAATGTTCTTTTATGTCTGCTAAACATCATATTTTTTTCTCCTAAGCACAAGCGTGACTTATCGGCCTAGATTGTTTGGTGTGAATTCAGCCCAGCTTATCTTTAATACATTTTGGAATTTCAGTAAGTGTTGATAAGTGTCTTCAAATGTATAATGACCAAACATTAGAAACATTAAAACACATTTCTGACTTCACAAACTTGGGATTGACTTGGGACAGGACTGAAGCATGGTGGCATGTCAGTCATGTTTCAAAGACTATTCACGAGCAGTGTTTGTAGAAGGATGGGACTCAGTTCTTCCTTATTGTCTTCATTGAAGCAGCGTGGTTGTAAAGACACTGTTTAAAGAAGAAGGAGACAAAAGATCGAAAAATGGGGTGGTGGGATGGTGTGTGGGTTGTGGGTGTGGTCCCAGTCTGTCAAGGACGTTTTGTAATCAGAGATGGGAGTATTAACTCCACAAAAGTACCATTACACTGTCTGCTGGGCCCCTGGGGACAGGCCGACGGTAACTGACCCACCTCTGTGCTCTGTGTTGCAGATGGGAGGAGGAACTGTCCAAACGAGAGCAGCTGGAGTCAACGGTGACATCCCTGCAGCAGGTTGGGAAACACTAAGAACACACAAACAATAACATATATTCTACTAACATACTGATGCACAGCTATTTGATGGCTTGGTAAGGACAATTTAGTACATGCAGACGGGAATATATAAAATAATCTGGAAAATGGCATGTGCATGCATGCATTTGCATTTGCAAAACTGCTATACAACATATCCATAAACATACAGTGTTGTGCTGTGTGAGCACAGCTGGACTAGAAGCAGCTATAACCAGGAGGATGCTTGATTGGTTGTCAGATTAGAAAAACCTGATTACAAACCCATCAAGAAGAGCCTGCTGGCCTTGATATAGATACGAACGTCAAATATCACCAACAGTCCACCATTATGTTTCTGCTCAGAGGAGTTGAAAGGAATACATGTAGAGGTAAAATCAATTTAAAGTGTCACACCTTGAGGCTCTATTGACACTGCAACACACACAGTCCCAGCTACTGTTAGTGTCTCAACCAGCTGGCATCCATTGCTTTTTTCGGCTTTTGCGCAAATCGATCTGGGACAGCATCCGTGTATGTCTTAGATTCTGGGTCAGCAAAATCCCAGATAGAGAGGTGGAGTGGTATCCCCCTAGGGGCTTTAACCTTTTAGAGCACACAGGCTGATGTCGCTGTATGCATAAGAGGTGGGGATTTCTGCAAAGGCAGTAAATTCTGTGCAAAAGCACCATTTATATTCAGGGCCCAGAGCCAGAGGGCTGTATGCTACACAGAAACAAAAGCTGGTACTCCTCTGGTGGTGAATTAAACCAAGGCGGGCTTAACTGTTAGCCTTTCAGTTCTACTTGCTAAATAGTCATCTTTGTGGGTTTGTGAGATTTTAAGAAAATACTATACGAGTAGTGAACGTAATGTTCAAAAACAGGTATAACTACCAGTGCAGAGTTTAAATGGATGGGTTGACATTTTGGAAAATACTGTTATTTATTTGTTTGCTGAGAGATAGATGAAAAATAAAAATTATCCTACTCCCACACTGTGTGCTTCTTGTGCTCTACCTGAAAATATACAGTGAGGATGAGACTGGGAAATAGTAGTACAGCACATAAAGGCCCGAATAAAATAACAACTTTGTGGTGCTTGTAGGTACAGTAAATTCATGGATTCTTTTTGAGCCAGTAAGCTGGCTGTAGGCAGGAGAATGGTGTCAGTCCCTTTATCTGAGTAAATAAGGTTCTTAAATTGTTAGTCAGTTTATCTAGTTTCCTGTCCTTATACACTGTGGTCAATATCCTAAAATGCAAATAGCCTCAAGTGAAAGCAAATGTTTGATCATGCAAATATAAACCTCCTGGTCTTGCTTTCTTCTCTGTGACATCCTTTTCAGAGCGCCCAGGAGGCAGGAGAGGTTCAGGATGATCTTAATGAGAAAGTGGACAGACTGAAGGCTGAACTTGTGGTCTTCAAGAGTCTCATGAGTGACGTAAGTGTTCGTTTAGCACCAGGGTGAAGTCATTATCAGTTTTCCTTTCACTGTGTTGGCTCCCAAACTTAAATAAATCAGGTTAGTGTTCAAGAGTTGACAACATTGACAGTTACTTCCCTGCATGACCCCTCCTGTAGTATACAGGTATAAAATTTATATATATATCTGTGATATATAAAATACTATAAATCATCCAAGACAATATTCCTGAAATAGCTCAGACAGCAGCTGTAGATCCAGAGCACTTCCTGTTCTGTGCAGCACTGTATTGTTCCCTGGCAAGTCTGCTCAGACTGATATACAGTTCACTTGTGATAAACTGCAGGGGGGCACGTCACAGCTCGCAATTGCTTGGGGATAAATATATGCACATGCTGTTTTTGTTTTGTAAAATACTGTTGTTTAGCCTGCTTCTGTTTCATGGATTTTCAATTCTTTGTCTCTTTTTGTGTGCTTTACATTACTCCCTGTTATTTGCATTAAGAGAAGGGTAAGTGATGCAGAAGTAGAGGATGTTTTAGGAGGCATAGATTAGTTAAAGCCTTACAATGGTTAGACAGTCTGTATTTGTGCCTCTGGATATAATTGCTCAGAAAAAAATATCCATATTTCCATGCTCCATGTCTGCCTCTGCATACTTATCAGACCAGAATTTGCATATTTTTTATTAGATAATAAATAGGCCAAAGTATAGTTTTTGAACTGCACATAGATGAATGCACTAACATTATTTTGCAAGTGCTTGTTGAGATGAATAATTCAGATAAAAATGACAGTGTTATGTTGGTGTGGGTAGAGTCGGCATGGAAATGTGGGACGCAATTTAACACCAGCTGATAATCACGACGGTATGAACGTCATCTAAAGAGCCGCTCTCTGTCCTCATACAGCAAATGTCTGACCTGGACTCCAAGATTCAGGAGAAAGCCAGGAGGGTGGACATGGACATCTGCAGGCGGATTGACATCACGGCCAAACTGTGCGATGTGGCTCAGCAACGCAACTCAGAGGACATGTCAAAAATGTTCAACGTTAGTCCCGCAAGGTCGCTTCCTGAGAAGGCAAGTGTCCATCTGCCCCGGATTCATTTGCTCTCTCCCAGTTTCTTAGATGAGCCGATAGTAAATGCAGGAAGAAGCTAAATTGTATTGTGAAGGAGAAATTCGGCACTGATGAGATGAAATCTGCCAGGTGCTCGCTGTGTGGTGACTGTTACTTTCCTTCTCAGCTGATCATGTACTGAATGACACCCCCCGCCCTAAATGGGCATCAGTCCATAGCTGCATGTTCGCAAATATGCCCTCATGCAAACACGTAAAAATAGACATGGAGAAGACTTATGTACAGAATGCACGCGCACACACACAGACACACATAAACAAAAGATGAAATGCTGACCTGCCAACTTTTCGCTGCACACAAGGTTATCACATTGCGCCGACATTGCTGGCTGAAGCCCAAGAATAAATCCTCCGTGAACCAAGCTGGTGACTTCTCATGTACCACATGTTATATACGATCCTACCTTTAATGAAATTTGTCAATTTACAATTTTTATATGCCAATAAATATTGATCTGTAGATGAGTTTATGAAGCCTGCTGTCAGCGTAAAACATTTATGCATGTTTGTAAAATGCATGCGAACAAGAGATACATGCACATGTGCAGAAAAACACAGTCTGTTCTGTAGTTTTTTTTTTTTTATAAAATATGAATTTCTACGTTATTTTATTAGCTGTATATTAACTTTAAGCATACATGTCTTGCACTGCGTCTTTCTGGCTTCTGATGAGTGCAGGCTCATGACTGAAAATGAGGCCTTTTGCTCAGTATTTGACAGACTTCTGCGTGCTCTAAATTGCCATTATTATGCTTAATGAGATATATTAGGTTCTCTGTAGATGCAAACGGTCTTTGTGTTTTTCAGGGTGCCATGGCCTGCTGCAAGAGAAAAGAACGCAAAGCCGTGTCCGATGAGGAGAATTCAGAGATGGATGCCGAGCCAAGTACTTCAGAGGAGGAGGTCCCCGGGTCTCTCAACATCACGGATGAAATGAAACGCATGCTTAACCAGCTGTAAGCGACACTTTTCATGGATACATGCACCAAAAGTAAAACTGGTATTTTGTTTTGAATCAAATTAAATGAGCTCTGCACCTTCAGCATGCCAGTATAGTTTCTGGCATGTTCCTTCATCTCCCTCTGGTGTTCACAGTTTTGCAGCTAACAGTCAGTGTGCTCCTTCAGCAGAACACAACAGATATAAATATATGGCCATTTATTTACCACCAACACTTAGAATATTTAAGAAACATTACAGTTTCTGCCTCTTTCCTTTGCTACTTCTGTGTTCCTTCTACTTCCCTTTTTTGGCTACCCTAAGAGCACTTCTTTTGTTTCCAATGACCTTTGCTGAATATGTTGGCTTTTATGCTTTCCTCCATCTTTCTCTTTCTTTTCCTTTCCATTCTCTGACCTTGTCCTACACAGACATTGTTCAGATAACTCCTTTGTTGCCAGGCGTGAGACGTTCGAAATCGACGACGACTGCGACAGTCTGACGTGGGAGGAAAACGAGGAGACTCTCTTGCTGTGGGAAGACTTCGCGAACTACAACATGCCATACACCCTCGCGGCGCCGACGAGCACCTGCCCCCGTGAGGGCACCAGCGAAGCTGCGGATCCAGTGAGTCCTGTGTGCATTTAGATGATTTGACTGCATGGGGTTTTTAAAGTCATGCAATTCACAGTATAGATCATTGCTGTGGCTGCTGTATAAGACATTTACTCATGCATGATGAATGAGGTTTCCGTCTGTGCTCTCTAAGGACTCCCAGGATGGAAGCCTTGGCAGCCTCATTGACGAAACAGAGTCACTATTTAAGACCAGAGAGCAGGAGTACCAGGAGACCATCGGCCAGATCGAGGTAGGCGGACCTACCAGCGACCACACAACACATGCTCATTCAACCACTAAAACATTTTTTCTCCTCAGGAATGAAAGGAAAAAACTGTAATTTGGCATCTTAATCAAAAAATAATAATGAGGTTTTTTTTCTTATCCTTGTTTTTCTAAAAGAATAAATTGGAAAATTCAAGGATTAAGAAAAATTTATAATAATTTAGCATTAAAATGGCATTTCATTTCAAGAACTTGTACATCCTAACCAGTAACCATTAATAGATTAACCATTACAGAAACATTCAAATATATTTTATTAATAAGCAATACTGTTAATTTAGGGCAGCTGTTGCATGAACCTTACACTGGGTGGTGATCTAAATTTATATCCCAGAAAGAGACAGCGTGACTCAAAGGAGCCTTATTTTGTATGTTAGACCAAATGGTAGCAGGCAACAATCAAGAGAGATACAAAATAAGTCAAATGTGGCTAAATTTCTCTTAAATTACCTTTAAATGAGACACTGAAAGGTTACAAATACATAAAAAATGTCTAAAATGTGATAAAAAACTGCAACACACCACATCTGCACAATCAGGGTTCCCAGAGAATGAATCAGCCCAGTTCTGATTCATTCTTGGAATAAGGCTGATTCATGCCTTATCAGGCATAAATGTCATGCCTGATAAGTAAAGTGCAAAGATTCCTTTGGCTTTGATTTATTTAGCTACCAGACAATTATAAACTTATGCTCTTGCATGTTATGACTGATTGAGACCAAATGAGGTGAAGACATATAAACTTTGCTAAGTTTTTGATTTGATTAATTTTATTATTTCAAGTCATTCTTCTTTGGAATTGGACCTGCCTTAGAACGAACTGCAGTAGCTGTTTCTTATTGCCCCCATCAACAGTAGAAAATGTGACATTTTTAATTGTATTTCCAGAGAGTTCAGCTTTGTTTTTACAGTCATTAGCAAGGTTTAGCATCTTAACATGCTAATCCAAGGTGATGATTCAAGAGGTTTCTACCCACCTATAAACATTTAGTTTGGCCTCGTCCTTACTCTACTTCTTTCTTCTCTGTGTTGAATCTTGTTTTTTATGCTTTCAGATGGAACTGGCCACAGCAAAGAGTGACATGAACAGACATCTGCATGAGTACATGGAGATGTGCAGCATGAAGAGAGGCCTTGACGTTCAGATGGAGACCTGTCGACGGATGATTAAAGGCGGAAGGAACTCTCCCTCTGTCAGCTCTGTGGCCAGCAGCGACTCAGGGAACACAGACGAGATCCAGGATGAGATTTCGGACAAGGACGCAGAAGCTGAAGTCGCCGTTAGTTGATGACTGCATTGCTGGGCTTTGTCCCATCTCCACTTGTCTCCCCGCCCCTGGTTATCACAGGATTTAAAGGCCCGGCTAGAAAGGCGGACCAATCTAAATCTGGGCCCGTTTGACCTAGTAATTAAAGTTCTCTCGGTCGTCCTCACTGGTGCAGACCCAGAACTGGTGCTTTTATACTATTTCTGTTGTTTAGAAAGTGGTGGTGGTGGGGGGAACGTCTTTGCTTGGCAAAGAGATAATGAGTGCGTAAAGAAACCATGCTGTGCTCTCTTCCTCACTGCTGCCTCGCTGGATCCTCGTCCAGAGCTTTAAATCATTTTTGGGATAAGAAGAAGAAATATTTTAAATGGGCCGAGAAGTTTTTTTCTACCCTATTACGATCCTTTATTTCTAAAGGAATTGACAACAGTACATATTGTGCTCCTTGTTTAGTCGAGAACGAATACATTATTCACCAAAAATATATCCACCTTTTACATTTTTGAATATTTATTTTAGATTCCAAAATGTTGGGTCTTCTTAATTTGAACATTTTATATTATTATTTGAGCCCAGCTGGGCTACTTGCAATCCAAATTAAACTGGGGTTTTGGGGAATTTAAGTGTCTTCTGCTGGGGAGACAAAAAGAAGTGGAGACAAATTGTGTTGGGTTTTCTGTTGGTTTCTGAGGGAACTCTGCAGGGTTTGCCAAAGCTGACAGAGGAAAGGAGCACAGCCTTTTGATGCATCAGTGCACTATTCAAGTTCTATGCAATTTAGCTGGCCTTATTGTTTGGACTGGCTTTCACCCTTCCTTGTTTTTCTTAAGACCACTAGCCTTTTAAATAAAGCAGGTGTTTTTCTATATATCAGTTTAAGAACTTGTGTTTATGTATAAAAATAATCTTAGTATCAGACGTTTGTTGTTGTTTATTTTTTTCCTCAACATCAGTAGTAAAACAAACTGGAACAGCATCTTGTGACACCTTCATTCATGGCAATAAGCACTGTAAGCATTTGTTAGATGTTATGCTGCTGAAGCTGTTCAGATTTACTTTGTTTAGGAGACGTTGTTTCTGTCCTGCGCACTTTGTGCACATTAAGGCGGGTCATTTAAAATTGGATCACATCCAGAAGTTCTATTAAAAGTTATCGAGTAAAATGAATCATCAGTGTAATCAAAGCCGAACAAGTTAAAACCAAAGGTCACGTCATAAAAGCGCTTCGCTTTCACATACGTCTAACACGTATACATTCAGTTCATTCATGTGCTTTAGTAGGAAGAAGTTTTTGTTGTTACATGTGATTTCGGTTATACTCCTGATTGTAGACTATTTCATGCTGTCCTGTAGTCAGGTTGCACATCCTGCTTTGTCTCTCCTGTATTGGGGCTAGAAACATCAGACCTTGCATAGAGGGCTGTAGGCATGTGATCGTAAACCCCAGAGGCCTTTTCTGTGTTTGTTTTATTTTGTAGTTGTCTTTCTGCAACAGATTAAGATGTCTCGCACTCACAAGCTGACTGACGCATGGGGACAGAAGTGATCTTTTTATCACCTCTTTGTATGATAGTGTATGTACGGTTTGCTAGATCAAAGATCAAGTGCTACTTCTATTTTGAAGTTTTACAGAAACAGAACGTTAAAATACTGGCCTTTTGTTGTTTTAGCATGCTTGTGGGGGTAAAAGGAGCTCTGGGTCTTTTTTAAATAACATTATATTTTGAATTTTAAAAAGCTGCAATGCAGACAATGCGCAATGTTTTTAATCAAGACAGTGTCTCTGTAAAATGTATTCGCGGCAGAAAGAAAGTGTCTTTTTCACCGTTTTTAATCGTTCTGGGTTAACTGCAAAGTTATGTTGCCATATTCAGCTGTTTTTAAACTAGTTCCATATGTTTTCGGGTCATTTATTTACCACAACACAACACCCATACTAAAACAAATTGACTATATCAGACAAGAGTGGGGAGCAGCCTTGCTCACAGAGAAAACATCATACTCTTATTGCTGATAAATAAAACCAGCCTGATAAGCATCAAGGAGCCATTGTTTTACTGGGACTGTACACAGAGCATCATTTTGACATGCAGGAAGAGCAAGTCCATAACAACAAATGACAGTGTTTCACCCCACTGTCGCCATCACACTAACCAGCCAACCAAAGCAAGCGTGTACAGTAACATGTCAAAGACATATATCAAGCTCTGAGTACTACTAACTCGGGAAAGTTGCGCAGCCTTAGTGTTTGTACCACAGATCAGTGTCAGTTTTCCACAGTTTGAAAAATAGTCAGCCATTCTTGCAAACCATTATTATCACCTTCCCGTCACTTTGAAGCAGGTTGTAGTTCAATCGGTTGAAACTGCTGTAGCAACTCTCTTTGTTGAATGTAGCTTGAGCAAAAACAAAAAACATGTAGCTGTTATTTAAAAAAAAACAACCCAGGGATACATGGTGTGCTGTTTGCTTATTGGAGACCTTGTTATGTTTTGGTGTACTTAACAGGTTTTTAAGCTGACCGACTCACAGTATGTGGTCTAGATGTATGTAAATTAGGTCCTGGTGGATGTGAATGTTTCATACTAATAAAGGGGTTTTATACGAGCGGTTTTTATCTGCGGGACTATGTGGTTGTATTAATTGTCCTGTCAAGTTTTACACTACATACCTGTGTTTGCTGTTAATATCATTATTAACCTCATAGACATGGCAGAGTGATAAAGAGCAGCCGTACTATGGTAGAATCTGCAGAGCTGTAGTGGTTACTGTTACTGGTCTTTGTGTTTCATTTGCTTCAAAGGTTGCATCCTGTTGTTTCAATTTTAAGTAGCTGATTTTATTTACTTCAGTTTTTTTATTGTTTGGATTTGTACATTCTTTATTATTATTATTATTATTATTATTGTTTGCTTAAACTATTGAAACAATGTATTCATGCGGGTGGAGGGCTGATTCAGTTTCAAAATTATGAATGTACTCAATTGATATTGGGATAAAATGGAATAAAAGGTGTATTGGATACAAATAGAGGCTATTTTGACTTTTTGAATATATATATATATATATATATATATATATATATATATATATATATATACACAATATTTTGGAAGTTGCTTTTGTGTCTGTTGGTGTACTAGGATATTTTGGAAAGACTGCTTTTTACAATGAAATCTGTGCCACCAAAAACAGTTTTTGAACACACTGATTCATCATAAGAAGATTTCAAAAAAGTATGTTACTACTGGTTGAAGCATCTTTTAATTAAAGTGTAGAGGATCTTTTGGCAGTTTAACATGTAACATGGACTAAAAATCATAATCAAGCAGAGAAGCCAAGTTTTAAGAAACATTTACATAATTAAGGTGTCCTTTCACGTAACGAGTCCTATTAGGGTTATTTTGTCACACCCTTAAAGGACACTTCATTAGGAACACCTTGCTCATACTGCATTGGGCCTCATTTTGCCTTCAGATTTACCTAAATTCATAAAGTTGCCGCTGATTTGTCAGCTGGACAATCAACCTGTCAACTTAAAGTAGTCTACCCATTCTTTTTCGGACCATTCTCTATGAAATCCAGAAACTTTATGTAGATGATCAGTTTCTCAAGTACTCACAGAAGCCTGTCGAAAACAACAACTGTGTCACAGTGGCCTACAAGCGTATACTGTTAGAATGGTGGGTGCTTATTTTAAACATGGGATAAGTTATAAATAATGAGGTCGAAATATGTTTAAAAAAAAGCATTCAGGCTGCTCTGAACTCTCAGTTTTTTTCTATTCTTGGAGTTGGGGTCAGAGACATCCTCATGATATACTGTGATCTGTACTAACACAGCTCTGGTTGTGATAACTGAAGCCTCACGCAGCGGCTGTTCAAATGTTGCATTTGGAGTAAAAGAATAAAAGTATGGAGCTGCAAATGAGCAAAGCAGGTCATCGTGAAATTACTTTATTCAAACTAGTCACAGAGAACATCATATCACCAATACCAGATTAAACTGCAGTTCTTTTATTCTGAGCAATATGATCTGCTGCTAAAGTTAAAAAAAACAAACCATACATTTAAAAATGGCACTCGTGTGTTCTTGGGTGGTGTTTAAATATTTATTATACAGTTTAATGGAAGTAAACATAGTAAAAGTAACATTAAAAACACAAAAGATGTGTTTTTAATAAACGCATCTTATTTAAACAGATTTTCTTTCTAAAATGCTTCAAAATTGTGTTTTTAAAGAGAAATAAAAGTCACGGCAAATCTTTTATGCAACTTCTGAATAAAAGTTTACATTTAGTCGAGTAGGAGCTGTACTGAACAACCAGTTTACACGAGTTTGTCTGTTGCGGGTGACAACCGAGAAACAGAAGTGAGAATTTAAGCTCAATTGGTATCAACTAACCAGTTCAGTCTTTGCACAGTGTAAGTGCAGATAGTAATAGATGACATTATGTCTTATATCTATCTTTTGTCATCCCTCCACCTCGAGAAACACGATTCTCTTGGCCACCATCTCCTCGCCGTATTTCTCCTGCAGCCGTTGGATGCTGATAGGCTCAGCCGAGAGCAAAAGTCTGTCGTCACAGCGATTCCAAAACGGTCCCGAAATGGAGGGGGGATTCAAGAGCAGGTCTTTTGCAGCAGAAAAGTCTCCGCTGGTCTTAAGTAAAGCTTTGGTCACACTAATTAAGTCCTACAAAAAAAACAGCAAAGGATAAAAATGACTTAACACAGAGAAAGCTGCAAGTTCCACAGTTAACCCCTTTATATCTGAATAAGCAAAATAAAGGTTGAAAGAATATAATGGAGAAGAAAAACAACACCTCACCTTATCTGTCTGGTTCATGAGGTCTCTGATTCGCAGCTTGTCCTCCTCTAACAGGTCCTGAGTCAGAGAAAGTGCAGCATCTTTGTTCACTGTTGGCTGTGGTTCTGAAGGAGCTGCTGGACGGTCACCGCTGACAGACTGAGAGTCGTCTTCCTGAGGTTCACTGTCGAATATGAACAGGTGGGCCTTGGAGGTTGTACCGACAGCCTCGGACACTACAGGCTCAGCAGCTGGAGGCAGGCAGCTTTTCTCAGCTGCACAGTTGTTACTAGTGGCCTGGGCCTGTTCCACATTACTCAGAGGGGTCTCAGTGGGTCCAGGTTTAGTGCAGGACTGTTTGGAAGCGGGATCTGGAGTTGTGTCTGCAGGCGGAGGATGAAGGGAGGTCGATGTAGCTGCTGTTTGTGCAGGGTTTTGGAGATCTGGAGCTTCGAGATCATCAGACTATGAGATACAAATGTAACTGTGTTAAAGAACATATATAACACAGAAAAGTATTATAAAACACTGAAAAACAATGATGAAATACTTGGATTACATCATGTACAAAGTCGAGCTACATGTAAAGCAAGAAACAACACAGTGTAGCAGATGTTGGGAGTACAGTTAAATGAAAACAGGAACTTTCATGTGTGTAAAAGAAGCAGCAGAAGCTTTTGTGGTCAATAACCAGCAAAGAATCTAGAAATTCTCTTCTATGGCTTCATGCTTTAAATCAGAACTATCATGTGGGGCCTGTGGTTCTCTGACATCCCACTATTTATAGAAAAGTATTTTACTACAATTACAATCTGTTAAAATTTTCAAATGGAATGCTTCTATTGTCACAACTCCTATGCAATTTCAATTTAATTTGATTAATAGTAAAGACCCTACAATAATATATAGGATCAGAGGATACAATCAGAGGATCCCCTATTTTCAAGCATTTTGGCAACTGTGGGAAGGAAAAACTCCCTTTTTACAGCAAGGAAACTGGCAGCATGAGGCTCAGGGAGGAGCAGCCATCTGCTGCGACTGATTGGTGATGAGTGGAGGGAGACAGGACAAAAGACCTGCTGTTTGTTTAAAAAAAAAATGAACAAAGCTAGAAAAAACATTAATACTGAATGTTACATTTTTAGGTCGCAGGTCCATGAAGGCCAACAGGAGACACCAGCACTCCCAGTCAAACTGGGAATCAAGAGTGGGAACTGTTGCATGCTGAGGCACTGAGTGGTGATTTTACAAAGTGTATCAAAACCAGCATCCTACCTCACTGTCATCTTCAAACTCCTTCGTTGCCAATTCAAGAATCCCCAACTTTCTCTTCTCTTTCTTCTTTTCTCCTTTCTGAGGCACTGGATTGGTTTCATCTGAAAACCACAAAAAGTATAAAAAGTGTAAAAAGAAGGGATGTCAAAAGAATGAAAACGGCTCTTTGTTTTCATGACATACCTGCTTGTATTGTTTTAGATATGGCTGCGGGTGTACTCTGCTCCTCGTCACTCTCTGCCGCTGCTCTCGGAGTTTTTCCTCTGGCTTTCTTGGGAGCCGGCTGGTCTGTGGTCGTATCTTGTTGAAGAGCAGACTTAGTTTTTTTCAGGGGCTGGGGAGATGATGTGGTTCGCACTGCTTGGGTTGATGATGACCTCAGTTTTTTGCCATACGGTTCAAGCTCAAGCTGCCTGCGAGTTGTTCGACGCAACGGTTGTTCCAGCACCGGGGAGGCCTTCTGCTTCTCGTTTGTCTTTTCTGATGAGGAACATTTGGGCGTGGGCTTAGGCTGAGCTGGTGTGGAGTCATCCCCTGACAAACTTTGTTTTTGTGGGGAGACAGGCTGAGGTTCACCTGTTTCTGCGTCTGTGGTCTCTGCTGTTAGCAGTTGGGTCTCTGCCTGTAGGTCCGCACAAGGCGCTGCAGTTTGAAAGGCCTGAGATACTTCAGCTTCTAGAGTTTCTGATTGTTTGCTTTCAGTTTGTTGTTTATCTGTTTTCTGACTCACATGTTGCTCTTGGTCTACATTTTCTGGTGTGCTTCCTGTTTGTACTAACTGGACATCCATCTGTGGAGACACCCATTTCAGGTTATGTCTTTACAGCAACTATAACCTCATACAGCACCCTTACAGCATACAAGCAGTGAGTTCCCACCTGTGTTAGGTCTGTTTCTGAAACATCTTCTTCACATGAAGATTTCTGAGCATCTGTCTCTTGATGCTCTTCCACCTAGAGGCAGACAGAGGAAATGAAAAGCTTCAGCATTAAAGTCTATTAAAAAAGTGACTGCCAGCAGCCTGAATTTGGTTGTCTGATTTTATTTAACCCACTGCTGCCACCCAGTGGCAACTCTTCACCCTACACCTGGTAAAAATGTTCCAGATTTTTATTAAAGCTTCAAGAAGTTTAGGAGGTAGCTTGTGACCTATTTTACTACACGTGACAGATTTTTTTCCCCTTTTCTTCTTCTTTTTTTTTTACAATAAAGGTGTTTTAGTAAAATGAACAACAGGATTCTAATGTAAACGCAGGTAAGACGGTTTAAGTATGCTGCTGAAACCAGCAGTAGACACACTGTAAAGTTCACAAATGGGATGTGTTCGAGGAGTAGAATTTGCATTTTATGTTAATCGAAGTGGATAAAAAACAATCAATAATATCTCATATAGAACAATAAATATAACAACATATTCCAGCGGTCCCCAACCCCCGGGCCACAGACTGGTTTAGGCTCATGTGTGAAATTTATGGTTTTCAGGGTTTTTATCATTATTCTTTATTGTTTTTATCGTTAACTCAGTTTCCCTGGGTCTTCTCCCGTGTGTTATGAATAAATCTTCTTTTTGTTTTTTTGGTACCAGGTTTATTTTGTTGTATTTATCCGCGACACCTTAAAGGCTGGTCTGTGAAAATATCGTCCGACATAAACCAGTCCGTGACGCAAAAAAGGTTGGGGACTGCTGATACAGTGTATACTATAATATACAATATTCAAACCACAAACATGCTACAGAAGATTTCCCTCATTTTGGAACGAGCTGCTCAGTTTGTCGGGGCTGACCTTTCTCCTGTTCACAGACGCCCAGCTCAGTCTCACCTTTACTCATATTCATGTTTCTGACTGCATCCACATGGTGCTGTGTAAGACTTTAAACAATCATCCAAAGGATTAAAAATTTAGAATTTTCTTATCTGGTACATCTCCTCCTGCTGTACAGTCGTAATGTAGATTCTAATATCATTTTGCCTGTCAGTCGTGTAATGTTAGTGGATGCTGTTGTCACTGCTGTGATGTAAATATGTTGATATTTTGGATAAAAATAACAAACTTTGTTCAAATGGAACAACACTGGTTTAAAAACGGTTTCCTTACTTTTACTTAGCGTCTCTACGTGGGTTCTTTTACTCATAAAGCTACTTTCTGCTGCGTCCTTTTTCACAAGGATTGCCACAGTTGGTAGCGCTGCATGTTTTCACTGGCTGCCTTTCCTGATACAACTCCAAAGGGATTTGTGTCTCCTCCCAGGATCAAACTGGGACTCTTTCACATGTTAGGTTTTTAAATCTCTAAATGGTCTGCCACCTGTTTGTCTGATTTGTTGAAGCCCCATGTCCCCGTTCGTTCGCTTCAGTCAGCTGAGCAGCTGTTGCTTTCAGTCCCTAAGTCCCGGCTGAAACTTAGAGGAGACCGAGCGTTCTCTATTGCGGCTCTGATGCTTTGGAATAATCTTCCTCTCTATATTAGCTACATCAGTGCCAGTTTTTAAGTCCAGATTAAAAACCTATTTTTATTCCCTGGCTTTTAACTCTGTGGGCAACTGACATTTTTATTCATTTTATTGCTATGTTTGGTTTTTCCTATTGTATTACTATATTTATATTTGTATTGTACAGCACTTTGGTCTACCAGGTGTGTTTTTAAAGTGCTATATAAAACGATGATGATTAGGCAAACGTGTAAGCCATCACAGTATGGAGCCACTTTGTCTTTCTGTCTCTGTCACTTACTAAATACTGTTTTAATTTTATGATGTCGTGGAAATAGTCTGTGTATTTAAAGTCAAACTTTACTTTGAAAATTCTAACTAAAAAAACAAAGCAACAGTGGAAACAGACTAACATATGACAAAAAACACAACTAAAAATAACAAAATCGTAACGACAACATCCAGATAGTTAATCACCTCTGTCTTTTCTTCTGCTGTCTTACTGTCTTCTGGCTTTTCCGCCTCCACGGCGGCTGTCTGTTTCTTAGCCAGTTGTGCTTTGTAGCGGTGTTTCATCGACTGCCAGGTGTGTGCGGTCACATGCTGTTTCTCCATCTCTTGCCAAAGCCGGTTTCCCCCAGTCTCCGTCTTGTGCTTGCTGACATAATTTAAAATGGCAGCATCTTCTTCAGTAGTGTAGGCACTTCTGCCTAGTTATAAAAGATTGTAGACATAATGTAGAAAACGGAAGCAGATTAAACTATTCACCAGATTTACACACATTTCTAATTGTAACTTGTAAACAATTCAAGTAATAAAAAAAAATGTAATCTGTAAAGTGCAGACGTGTTAGAACACAATCCTTCAGACATGGAAAGTCTGGGGTTTAGTCGTACCTCCTGTGGCTTGAGGCGAACTGTTTTTGCTGTTGTTGAGTCTAGCAGAATGTCTTTGGACCTTTTCAGGATTTAGCCTGTAGTCCTCTAAATTCAACTGTTCATTCTTCTCAACACAGTCATAAATATACTGGGTGGACACGTACCTGAAAAGTAAACAAGGGATATAAGTAGATAATAAGACTTCCAGGTATGCTCCAGTGCTGCTGTTGTGTGTGTGGGATTCATAAGATATGAATCATAAATGGGTTGAATAAATTTATCACCACCACCAAACTAAACTGAAGAAGCATTTTCTTTTTTATCTTCTTCTTATTGACAGAAAAGAAAAATCACATTTCTTTAAATGTAAACACCTGCCGATATTAACATGAATTCTCAGTTCAGCACGTACCAGTGTGCAGTGGATTCAGGAATGACACTTCTGTCCTCAGGATCAGTCAGCAGTATTGCTCCTGGTTGCTGGACGTTGCACAACATTCCTCCTCCAGCTGAAACGAGCGGCTGGAGTTTGCGTTTGATGGGACCAGGTCGCAAGAAGAAATTCATCGGTTCACCCTCCACAGTCATGAAGAGAACTGGAGAGAAGGCAGGCTGGGCCACAACTTGTCTTTTGGATGGCATCTCACCTGCTGGAAGAGATTCAATAACAGCCAGTACTATAAATGAGCTACATGGATGTGATGAGTGTGAAATTCTGGACAAACAGCAACTTACATTTTCTGTATATTTTAGTTTTCGGGTTTTTTTTGTTGCTGTTGTTATTAATTTCCTCTTTTGCCAGGAGGAAAAAAAGTCAGATTATTATAAAATGATTTGTTAATTTTTTAGACTTGTCAAGTCTTCCATGTCTTTATCACACACAACAAATAGAGTTCATGGCCAAAGGTAAATATCTTATTTAAAATTGGTCAATACTGGCAGTATATCGATGCATCACTATTCTGTTAACAGTTACACAATTTGTGATCATTTATTTTGTCAACTAGGCAACTTTTATTGTCAACACATATAAATCATCTACCTAATGAATGTCAAAATTTTTAAAAATGTTTTATTCTTACAGCAATGACTCAGTTTCAGGACTATCTCATGCAATCATGTCTTTTACTAGATACCGAAAAAAACCAAAAAAGTAGTTAAGTGTGTTTCACAAAGAGAGGAGCTTGACACTGCAAGTTCAAATTAAGTGTTAAGTTCAGATATCGTGGGTCACACTGGACTTAATTTAAAAGTCAAGCCGAAAAGTTAATATCAATCGTTATATCTAATTTCTAAAGTCTTACATTAATTGGGCCATTTGTGGCTCTCATTGCAACCAAGATGTTTCTATTTTTTTAATTCTATTTATTTATTTGTATTTAATTTTTTGAGCTAAAATTAAAAAATAACTATGCTTGTTTTATATACAAAGGTTTCGTGTGTACAATATTTGCCCACTTTCTCTTTCGTTATTAAAAGGCTGCCCACCATAGCCTTTTGAGGTGGTGGTAATTATCACTACTAAAAGCCTCTTTTCCATCCAGCTATCTTCCTTCAATTTCAAATTCTTGAAAGAGTACGGTAGTTGTCATCAACTGTTTATTTGAAGGGTTGCAGTCAAGATTCAGAAAATCTTAACAGTACAGAAACGGCACTAGTGAAGGTTGTGAATGATCTTCTTATGGCTTATGTCAGTGGATTCATCTCTGTGCTTGTTCTGCTAGACCTCAGTGCAGCATTCGACACTGCTGATCACAATATTTTACTACAAAATGTAGGTATGAAAAAACTGCACTGCAGAAATTTAAATCATATCTATCTGATAGATGGACAGTTAGTGAGGATCATTACTGTTTACATTATACATCCCTTAGGTAACATTATTAGAAAAGACTTTCTTACATGACTACTTAAATTTATTTTAATGCATTATTGTAATGGTAGATGATACCCTGCTTTAATTATTCATGAAACCACATTATACAAATCTACTAGAAAAAAAGTACAGGCATGTCTTAAAGACACCAAGGCCTGGTTTCAATCCAGATCACTACAACAGTTGCAGGTAACCACTAATTTCCTGCTTTTAAATTCAGACAAAACTGAGCTTTATTGTACTCTTCCCTAAAAATCTTAGGAACATGGTGTCCAACCAGATACTTACTCTGGGTGGCACTATTTTAGCCTCCAGTAACACCGAGAGGAACCTGGGCATCATTTTTGATTAGAATATGCCCTTTAATGCATGCAGTAAACAAATATGTAGGACTGCTTTTTTTCATCTGTGCATTAGCTCTAAAATTAGAAACATCATGTCACTGAGTGATGCTGAAAAGATATTTCATACATTTATTACTTCTTGCCTGGTCTATTGTAATTCATTAATATCTGGTTGATCTAAAAGGTTTACTTAAGGTTCCTAGAGATGGACAAACTGTAAGTAAAATTAATACTGAAATAGCCCTTAGCAGGACGTGCTCTGTGTGTGTCCTGCCGTCTCTCCAGCCTTTGTGCCACCTTTCTGTGCAGCAGATTCTCCTCAGTAATTAAGCTAGAGTACTTAAAGTCCGACTTGTACACTTATGTGTGTATTTACTACACTTCAGATCAGTAGAGCGGTATGGTGTGTTTTTGCATTATTTAACCATTTTAACTTACTCTATTTGGACCAACTTTCAGGTTTTGTTATGATCATTGTTTTTGGAAGGTGTCAGCAACTTGTCCATGTCACCTTTCAGTTTAATTATTGAAAAAACAACAACAACGATTTTATTGCCTCATTCTTTCCTTTTTTGTCACTTACCCCAAATCCCCTGGACATTTAGGCGGGCGTAACGCTAACTATAACAAAGGAGTGGTGTACCCATCATAATGTAAGGCACATCTCCAACAGTAGATGGTGGCAAATCAGATCTAATATACGTTAATTTTAAGACTTCATACTACATTACTTTACTTATCTATTGTCTGTTATGAGTTGTATACTTGTATATTTTATGTAATCTGCCTACGGATTTAAATGAACTGTTTTGCTTATTTGTATAATTTCCAACATCCATTGTTCGTGCTGAATTTTCTTTCTAAGCTATTTAAAGGTTTACGGTGTTCAAGCTTGGTTGAAGCAACTTTAAAATGATTATTTTGTGAGATGGTTGTTTGTTTTATTGATTTAAGTGGGTTCTTGGTATAGTAAATATACATCAACATTATTTTTGCGTTTATGTTTATATTTTTTGTTGTAGTTTACAATATAAAACGGTCACTTAAATTCACTGTGAGGTCGTTGTGGCTGATTTTCTTATAAGGGAATATTATATAAAAGAAAATCAACCGGAAACTATGCAAAGCTGGACAGATTCATCCAGTGTGAAAATATGAGGCACAGAAAACGCTACGTGTACCGCTCAGACACGTTTTTCAGGCTCACATGAACAGCAGGGAGGAGGTGTGTAACATCGCTAGCCCGTCAAATGGCAAACTGTAAAAAAAGCAGTCGCCTAAATAAATGTCATCTTAGATTAGAAACAATGTTTTAAACTTACCGTGCACTTTGCCTTCTTCCTAGCTAGTCTTTCCCGCCCCAGAAAAACAACAAAGCTCACTTCCGGGTCTTTTTCTTCCTTGTTGAATTGTTAGAGGTTAGAGGCTCCGTATCGCCCCCACTGGTCGCATCCATATTATGCGATAAAGGAAAAGTATGTAAAGAAGTAAAAGTAAGTAAAGATCTTGTGAAAATCCTCATTTATAAGTAAGGAAAGGAAAATATACATGTTGTTGTGAAATAATACTTAAAATATCATAATGATACTGAAAATTATACTCATATAATTATAGTGGCAAAAGTAGAAGGTCAAGAATAAAAAGTAAACAACAACAATAATAATAGCTTTATTTGTACAACACTTTTCAAAATATGGAGTTACAAAGCCAGACTCAACAACATTAAAGCTAAGTATACACATTACACCATACAGACTAATAATCAACCCCAGGATCACACATTCATTCCAACACTTCCATACAGGCAAATACATATAAACTATGGCCTAAAATAAATGGGAATGAGTAAATGAGGCTGTTCCAAGGTTTAGGGTTACAACCTCAAAAGTGTGATTGCCTCTGGTTTAAAGTAAGACAGTGGGAACTTGATGATATTGTCTGAAAAGCCAGCTGCAGTCATATGGTCTCACTGGCTTTCAGTGTTGGGACTAACGCGTTATTAAGTAACGCGTTACAGTAACTACGTTATTATTGTGGTAACGAGCACGGTAACTAGTTATTATGCCAAAACCAGGAACGCGTTACTCGTTACTGGGATTTAGATAGGCTCGTTATTCGTTACTTGTGTGGTGGCTATCGCGGAGCTTCCACAGATTCAATAATATTAGCAAGTGGTGGAAGCCAGCAAGTGGATGAAGAAAAAGGGAGGCAGGAGGAGAGACCCGAAGCGGCCGCTGGTCCGAGAGTGTCAGGTGAACTGAACTTCAGGTAAGAAGTTATAACCTGCAGTCCATCTGGGTCAGATATGAACCAAGTTTAGGTGGAGTTTATTTTAGTTATGCTGACTTTTTCGTACTGCGTGCTAGCTAGCATGACGGAGTTTCTATACAGCTGGGTGGGTGCTATGATACTGATGTTGAACTTTATTTTGTTCATAAGGTTAATTATTAGAGTTGCCAACCGTCCCGTAAAAAACGGAATCGTCTCGTATTCAGAGAAAATATTAAGCGTTTCGTATTGAGGTGAAAAGGAACAGTTTGTCCCGGACTTCAGCTACAATGAAAAAGACACAAAGCTGGAGTTATTCTGTGTTTACGCCGCACAGCTGCCTCTTCTTCTCTCATCCTCTCACCCTCCCTCTCCTGTTTCTACTTCAATCATGAAACTGATCAATGATCAGCTGATCGGCTTTTCTCTCTTGTTTGTTTATCGCCCACTTTGCGCCAGAAAGAGGAAACCAGCGGATGTCGCGGTAAACAACAGCAGCACTTTTAAGCTTGATCAGCTGTTGTTAGAATTTATTTAATATTAATTTCTAGTATCAGCTGATGTTTGCTGGAGCCACAGCTGTAAACCTGCTGGTTATGATATTGGTTTGGTTATGTGATGAGAGGGAAACATGAAGATGAAACCAGGAGATGTCCTTACTGAATCATCAGAGCTGAACAGGTGATGGAGAAACAGGTTTACCTTTTAGTTAACATGAATGAGTTGAAGGGAAGTTATGAACTGTTTCTGAGAGACTAATAACACCAGGATCCTTTTCTAAGCAGCTGACAGCTGGTAACTGTGCAGGGGCGGGTCTAGCAAAGTGTTGCCAGGGGTCCATGTAGGGCATTAAAAGGGAAAGGGGGGGCACAAAGAAATACTTTCTTATTCTCATTTAAAATGTCTCACTTTTAAAAAAAATAATTATCTGAGTCTTGCAACAAACAATTGATAGATTGATACATATATACCATCAGAACAGTGTACATCACTGTCACAACAGTGTTTATTTTCATTCAAAGGCTTTATGATTTTTCCTATAATGGTGGGCCGGTCTCTAGTCAAAATGCCCAGGACGATTTTTTTGTCCCAGTCCAGCCCTGTATGCAGCTCATCTTCAGTCTGGTGTTACCTACATCTTCCTATTCAGAAGGCAGAATTTCCGAGTTCTGAGTACAAGCACCACGACTGCAGTTTTCGTGTTTGATGTAAAAAGCAGGCTAGGATAGAATCAGGTGTGGGATTTCTCTTGTGGAAATGTGCACATTATTTTTTCCTTTCTATTGGTAGGTGGCACAGTGCACTTGTGGCAAGTAAGCAAGCTAGAAGACCGGCAATCTTGCTGGGTATCCAGTTACGGAAGCAACACATTAACAAGAGAATTCTGAGTAAAACCAAAGTTACTTTCCCTAGTAACTAGTTACTCTGAAAGTAACGAGTAACTTGAAGTAATTGAGTTACTTTTGATAGAAGTAACTAGTAATGTAACTAAGTTACTAATTTAAAGTAACTTACCCAACACTGCTGGCTTTACAGTCCATGTAGTGCTTCATATGTTTATAACAGAATTTTGATTCTGAATTTCACTGGGAGACAGTGAAGTAAAGCAAGAATAGGTGTGATTTGTTAGCTTCTATTTGTATTGTGCTGCTGCATTCTGGAGATGGGCTATGGAGGGTTCAGAGATCTACAGTATTTAACTGCATTTTTTCAGTAAATGTGTGGACTTTACAAATGAAAAAGAATGGTTTATCTGCCATTAGCTTTTCAGTAGAACTGCCATGGCTTTGAGTTACTGTCATATGAAATAGAAAGTTTTCACAAAAAGTGCAGCCCATGATTCAGCAGCTTGTACAACCACCTTTAGCAGCAATAACTTGACTAGTAATTTTCCGTTTCACTTTATTTGGCTCTCACATTATTGTGGAGGAATTCTGGCCCACGCTTCATAGAAATAGTTTGCAAACTGAGGTTTGCAAACTATTTCAAACCGGCTGAGGTCTGGACTTTAGCTGACCTATTGCAACACATTGATCATTTTCGCTTTCAGCTGTTTTGTTGCAGATTCACTGCTGTGCTTGAGATCACAGTTTTATTGCGCAACCCAGTTTTATCTAAGTTTCATCTGTTGGACAGATGGCCTCAGATTTAACTCTAGAATGTGAGTTAAAACAAGCCCAAAACAAGATTTGTGCTTGTTTTGTGGCTGCAAAACAAGCCCAAATCTTCACCACTCCACCACTTTGCCTCACAGTTGGTTTGAGGTGTCTGTGCTGATATGCTGATTTAGGATTTCTCAAAATGTGGTGTTGTGCATTAAAAAATCGCCGCTCTGGTCTCATCTGTCAGCGAGGTTGCAAGGTTGGTTGTTTTACCACTTTAATATCCACACAGTTACATAACTAACTAACTAACTAACTAACTAACTAACTAACTAACTAACTAACTAACTATAAATATGAAAATATAAGGTTTACATTTGTTTTATATATGTTTATTTCTCCAAACTTAAGCTCAACAATGAGCAAAAGTTAAAAACTGAATCGTCCTTTCAGTTTGTGAAAATATTTAGTCAAACCAGGGTTGGGACCACAGAGACCTAAACTGATGATGATCATATGTTTACAGCAGAGAAATTTCATCACTGTAAAACTCATAAACCCTGTCAGCTGAGTGGGAGATTTTTGACCAGTCAATTGACCCCCTTGAGGCAGCTCTTGACAAGTAAAATATAAATCTCCTGCACCGGTTTCACCACCTTATTCCAAAACTGCACAAAGCAATAAAATTATTAAACTAAACCTGACGTATAAAAAACTCTTCTTAGTGCTATTGTGGGAACACAAGTAACGCTTGTTTTCTGCTAAAGCTAAAGATGTGTCATGTTTGATTTCAGGCACGAGGTTTTTTTGCTGTGTAGTCTGGAAAAGTTCACCACAAGTTGAACCACAGAAGTTTAACACATCCTTCAATTTTTGCAAGTCATGCAACTTAATAAACTTCCCATATTGCCTCATATATATATATATTTGTCAACAATTTTTCCAGTTTTTATTGAAAATTATGCCGTCTAGTGTCTCATTGCACTCTGAAATGAAAGCATAGTACAAATAAGCAATTAACTTAAAAAAGAAATCATGGACTCAATTTATAGACCAAAATGTATTCTAAAGTTTTGACTCATCTAAGTAGCCACCTTTGGCAGATGTAACAGCTGAAGAGCTTCTTTCTGCAGTAGAAATCAAATATTCTTCAGAAAGTTCTTCCCATATCTGTTACAGAAGGTCTCATAAATGTGCAGCACGTGTCGGTTGCTTTGCTTTCACTCTTCTGTCCAGTTCATCCTAAACCAGCTCGATGGCGTTTAAGTTTAAGTGCTGGCCGCTCCCTGTTTTCAAGCTTCCCATCTTGTTCTTTTTTCCTGAGGTAGTTCTGGCATAGCTTGGACTCGTGTTTTAGGTCATTATGTTGCCACGGGATGAACCCCTGACTGCTAGACGCATACCAGAGGGTATTGCATGGCACTGAAGAATGCTGTTTGGTTCAGGGTGCCTCTCACTCTCTATAAGTCACCGACCCTGGATCCAGCAAACCAGCCCCAGACCATCACACTTCCTCCCTCATGTTTGACAGTTGATGCCACACAATGTCCCTTCGCCTACTTGATGGTGTACAAGGATCCTGTGTGATGAACCGAAGATTTCAAATTTCGATTCATTAGTCCATAATATCTTCTTCCAGTCTTCAGTTGGATGGCACTGTTTCATGACGTCTTAGCAATGGCCTTTTTGCTGCAACTCGTCCTGTCAAAGCTGCAGCTTGAAGTCTTCTGTTCACAGTTGAACCTGAGACTTGCTTACTACAACCACTATTAAGCTGTGCTTGAAGCTGTTGTCCTGTGAGGCACCTATCATGCAAGCTGTTAACTCTCAGAAACTTGTCCTCTGATTCATTTGTGGCTTTTGGGTCTGGCAGACCTCTTCCTGTCAGAGTTTGCCCCAGTTTTCCGAGTGCCCTTTGATGGTAAAGGAAACTGTACTCACTGACATCTTGACTTTCTTTGCAATTTCTCTGTAGGAAAGAACTACATTTTTAAGTGTTATGATGGTCTGTCTCTCTTTCGTTGTTAATTGCTTTTTTCTCGCCATTTTTGTAGCACACCACTTTCTGCAGTACAATACTGTTTAACTGATGCTCACTGGGGTATGGTACCACAGTGTGTCCCAACACTGCCTTTATGCAGACAGAGGGGGTTGTAAGTAATCCAGAAAAGTTGGAACATCTATAGGAATTACTAGTACCAGCTCTCAAGGCTCCCCCTTTGTGAGTGTGGACGCTTCATCTCTTTGCTCTTTAAATGCTTTGCTTCTTTTATTGATTTTTATTGATTTTTATGCTGATTTTTTCCCTTTTTTCCATATGAGCTTACCTGCGATAGCTTCTGGACACTTATAGATCATTAGGACTAAAGTGTTCTTAACAGAAACAGCAACATTTTTATAGTTACCTTATCCTCAGCGCTCCGTGTGTCTGTGGCCTAGACACAGCTGAAGCCTGATTACAGCGTCTGGGCACCGAGCAGCCTCAATAGCCTGGAAAGGTGCTAACCGCTAGGCTAACTAGCAACAAGATGCCTTCCCTCTCCACAGATGACTACCACAGCCTCCTGCAGAAGATTGCAGTACTGGAGACAAAAATTCATCGCTTAGAAGTAAACGTGGAGGTAAATGGACTGTGTGGAAATGAAACAACCTTGCCTTTGATTCAAAACAATGGCGATGAGCAAGCTAGTACACAGCTAAGGAGCACAGATAACATGACCAAGAAAGTAGACTTTGTGCACTATTATAAATCCTCAAGCGATAATCCCCCCTTGGACTGTCTTGGTGCAAAACCAAGACATAAATCATGTCTCCTGGAAGGGGGAGGATGTATCACAGGCAGGGCACAGCGAGCTGAAATCTCTGAAACCGACTGGCCTTCACTTCCTACGAGACAGAGAAGCTCTTCTACCCCTGTATACGAGAGGAAACAGGACTGGACAACCGTGAATAGGAAGGTTAACAACAAACCTTCAAAACAACTGAATGTGAAACTGCAGAACAGATTTGCTCCACTATCAAAGGACCCTGGATCTATATCGGACAACCATCCATCTAAAAGTAGCGAAGTAAGGCCCGAAAATCTTTTGAAAAGTAAAAGGCCACAGGGAAAGCTAAAGGCTAGGCCTGAAACTCTGATTGTGGGTGACTCTGCCGTAAAGGATGTACAAAGGATGTGCGGTAAAAACACTAAAGTCCTCTGCTTTCCTAACGATATGGTCAACAACCTGAAGGAGAGAATTCTTCAAATTGCAGATGAATATCCAACTGTGACAAACATTGTTCTGCATACAGGGTCAAACGATGTGTCCAAACAACAGTTGGAGGTTCTGAAACAGGACTTTACTGGATTACTAAATACTGTAAACTCTCTGAATGCAGCTGTATTCATCAGTGGACCTGATTACTGTGTCTGATGTGGGCCTGTCTGATCATTACTGTGTTTTCTTTGAAAGTAAAATCTCAGCCCACACAAATATATCAACAGCAGTGATCACAAAATGGTGTATAACTGAAGACAGTAGTGAGATCTTTAACCAGGTCTTCCCATTAACACCTGACCTGCCCAGAGGTTCAGTCAATGAGCTCGTCAATAGCTTCAATGCAAAAATGTTAAATGTAATGGATACAATTGCTCCCATTAAGGTGAAGGTTATCTCTGGAAGGAAAAAGTCTCCATGGAGAAACTCCACACTGGTGAAAAATGAAAAAAGAGAGTTTAGGAAAGCTGAGCGCAGATGGAGAAAAACAAACCTCCAGGTTCATTATGACATCTATAAAGAGAAACTTCACATTTATAATTTACAACTGAGGAGTGCAAGAAGGTCCTACTTCTCTGACATCAGTTGACAGGCTAACAAACCCTCCTGTGCCAGTGGCAGCTGAACTTCATTCAACCATGGCCTGCAATGACTTTGCCAAATTCTTCACAGAAAAAATCCAAAAGATTAGAGAAGCAATTGGTACATCAACAGCAGATCCAGAATATGTACTGTGTCCACCGAAAAACTGCTTAAACACCATCAAACAGTTTCACCCTATTAACAGCAAAGACCTCCTCCTTGAATTGCTACCTTATCGTGGTGGAGGGGTTTGTGTGTCCCAGGGATCCCAGGGGCTATGTTGTCTGGGGGCTTTTGCCCTCTGGTAGGGTCTCCCATGGCAAATTGGTCCTGGGTGAGGGACCAGACAAAGAGCAATTCAGAAGACCCTTATGAAAAGAATATCGAGGGAACAGTTTACCCTGCCCAGGATAGGGTTACCGGGCAGTTCGGAGTACCCAGCCTTCTTAGAGTCCCTGGGGGGGGGGGGGGGGGGGGGGGTGGGTGCTGGAAGGTGCTCCACCTGGGGACTCTGTTGTCCTGCTGGGAGACTTCAATGCTCACGTGGGTAACGACAGCGAGACCTGGAGGGGTGTGATTGGGAGGAACGGCCTCCCTGATCTGAACCTGAGTGGTGCTTTGTTATTGGACTTCTGTGCTAATCACAGTTTGGCCATAACGAGCACCCTGTTCAAACATAAGAGTGTCCATAAGTGCACGTGGCACCAGGACGCTCTAGGCCGTAGGTCGATGATCGATTTTGTAATCGTATCACCAGACCTGCGACCATATGTTCTGGACACTCGGGTAAAGAGAGGGGCTGAGCTGTCAACTGATCACCATCTGGTGGTGAGTTGGATCAGCTGGCGGGGGAGGACGCTGGACAGACCTGGTGCACCTAAACGCGTAGTGGGGGTGTGCTGGGAACGTCTAGCAGAGGCCCCAGTCCGCGAGATCTTCAACGCACACCTCCGGCAGAGCTTCAACAGCATTCCGAGGGAGACTGGGGACATTGAGTCCGAATGGACCATGTTCAGCGTCTCCATTGCCGAAGCTGCTGCATTGAGCTGCGGCCGCAAGGTGGTTGGTGCCTGCCGTGGTGGTAATCCCCGAACCAAATGGTGGACACCAGAGGTGAAGGGAGCCACCAGGCTGAAGAAGGAGTCCTATCGGGCTTGGTTAGCCTGTGGGACTCCGGAGGCAGCCGACAGGTATCGACAGGCCAAGTGGAATGCGGCTCAGGCAGTGGCTGAAGCAAAAACTCGGGTGTGGGAGGAGTTCGGAGAGGCCATGGAAAAAGACTTTCGGACTGCCTCGAAGAGATTCTGGCAAACCGTCAGGCGTCTCAGGAGGGGAAAGCGGTGCTCTACCTGCACTGTGTATAGTGCTGGTGGAGCGCTGCTGACGTCGACTGAGAAAATTGTCAGGCGGTGGAAGGAATACTTCGAGGATCTCCTTAATCCCACTGACACGTCTTCTGAGGAGGAAGCAGAGTCTGGGGATGAGGGGAATGACCCGCCAATTTCCGGGGGCGAGGTCACTGAGGCAGTTAAACAACTCCTTGGTGGCAGAGCCCCTGGTGTTGATGAGGTCTGCCCCGAGTTCCTGAAGGCTCTGGACGTTGTAGGGCTGTCCTGGTTGACACGCCTCTGCAATGTTGCGTGGAGATCAGGGGCAGTACCTGTGGACTGGCAGACCGGGGTGGTGGTCCCCATCTTTAAGAAGGGGGACCGGAGAGTGTGTTCCAACTACAGGGGGATCACACTCCTCAGCCTCCCTGGGAAAGTCTATGCCAGGGTGCTGGAAAGGAGAGTTCGTCCGTTAGTCGAACCTCGGATACAGGAGGAACAATGCGGTTTTCGTCCTGGTCACGGAACACTGGACCAGCTCTTTATCCTCTCGAGGATACTTGAGGGTGCATGGGAGTTTGCCCAACCAGTCTACATGTATTTTGTGGACTTGGAGAAGGCATTTGACCGTGTCCCTCGGGGTGTCCTGTGGGAGGTGTTGCGGGAGTATGGGGTGTCTGGCCCATTGCTACGGGCCATTCGATCCCTATACAACCGTTGCAAGAGCTTGGTTTGCATTGCCGGCAATAAGTCGGACTCGTTCCCGGTGGGTGATGGGCTCTGCCAGGGCTGCCCTTTGTCTCCGGTTCTGTTCATAATTTTTATGGACAGGATTTCTAGGCGCAGCCAAGTGGCGGAGGGCTTTCGCTTTGGTGGCCTCAGAATCTCATCTCTGATTTTTGCGGATGATGTGGTTCTGTTGGCTTCATCGAGTGAGGGCCTCCAGCTCGCACTGGAACGGTTCGCAGCTGAGTGTGAAGCAGCGGGAATGAGGATCAGCACCTCCAAATCTGAGGCCATGGTTCTCAGCCGGAAAAGGGTGGAGTGCCCACTCCGGGTCGGGGATGAGTTCCTGCCCCAAGTGGAGGAGTTCAAGTATCTCGGGGTCTTGTTCGCGAGTGATGGGAGAAGGGAGGCGGAGATCGACAGACGGATTGGGGCTGCAGCTGCACTAATGCAGACGCTGCACCGGTCCGTCGTGGTGAGGAGGGGAAGAGGGAGCTGAGTGTAAAAGCGAAGCTCCCAATTTACCGGTCGATCTACGTCCCTACCCTCACCTATGGCCACGAGCTGTGGGTAGTGACCGAAAGAACAAGATCGCGGATACAAGCGGCAGAAATGAGCTTCCTCCGAAGGGTGGCTGGCCTCTCCCTTAGAGATAGGGTGAGAAGTTCGGCCATCCGGGAGGGGCTCAGAGTAGAGCAGCTGCTCCTCCACATTGAAAGGAGCCAGCTGAGGTGGTTCGGGCATCTGACAAGGATGCCCCCTGGGCGCCTCCTGGGTGAGGTGTTCCAGGCAAGTCCCACCGGGAGGAGGCCCCGGGGCAGACCCAGGACACGCTGGAGAGATTATATCTCTCGGCTGGCCTGGGAACGCCTTGGTATTCCCCCGGATAAGCTGGAGGATGGTGGCTGGGGAGAGGGAGGTCTGGGCCTCTTTGCTTAGGCTATTGCCCCCGCGACCCGGCCTCGGATAAAGTGGATGAAGATGGATGGATGGATGGACCTGGAGGACATCTTAGGTCAACTGAACTCCTCCTCCTGCTGTTTAGATGTCCTGCCAACAAGTTTTTTCAAAAAGGTCTCAAAGACTTTAGAGTCAGACCTGTTACAGATCGTCAACTTTTCTTTAATATCAGGTGTGTTTACAGAATCACTAAAAACGGCAGTAATAAAACCTATACTGAAAAAGGACAATCTTGACAAGACACAAATGAACAACTACAGGCCGATCTCAAATCTCCCATTTTTAAGTAAGATCATTGAAAAAGCAGTTTCTCAACAGCTCAGTTACTTCTTAAAACAGAATAACTGCTATGATGCCTTCCAGTCAGGTTTTAGACAGAACCACAGCACTGAAACCGCTCTGACCAAAGTGTTTAATGACATATGTCTGAACACAGACAGTGGAAAAATGTCAGTCTTAGTTTTACTGGATCTCAGTGCAGCATTTGACACAGTTGACCACAACATATTACTCAAACGACTGGAGAACTGGGCAGGTCTTTCAGGAACTGTACTAAACTGGTTCAAAACATACTAAGAAAACAGGAAATACTTTGTATCAATAGGTAACTTCACATCTGAGCAGACAAGTATCACATGTGGAGTTCCCCAAGGTTCCATCTTGGGACCCCCTCTGTTTAACATTTACATGCTCCCACTGGCACAGATTATAAAGAACAACAAAATAAACTACCACAGCTATGCAGATGACACACAAATTATATATCACAATGTCACCAGGAGCCCGAGGCCCTGTACAGGCTCTTGGTAAATGCATTGAGGAAATTAATGACTGGTTGTGCCACAATTTTCTCCAGCTAAACAAAAACAAAACTGAAGTAATAGTCTTTGGCGCCAAAGAAAAACGATTACAGGTCACCAGAGAACTTCAATCTATACATCTAAAAACCACAAACCAGGCGAGAAATTTGGGTGTAGTGATGGATGCAGACCTAAACTTAGAAAAACACATTAAGACAATAACAAAATCAGCTTACTATCACCTCAAGAATATATCAAGGATAAAAGATCTGATGTCTCAACAGGACCTGGAAAAACTAGTCCATGCATTCATCTTTAGTAGGCTTGACTACTGTAACAGCATCTTTACAGGTCTACCTAAAAAATCAGTCAGACAACTACAGCTCATTCAGAACTCTGCTGCTCGAGTCCTCACTAAGACCAAAAAAGTGGACCACATCAGTCCAGCTCTGAGGTCTTTACACTGGCTGCCTGTCCGTCAGAGGATAGACTTTAAAGTTCTAATGCTGGTCTATAAAGCTCTGAATGGTTTAGGACCAAAATACATCAGTGACCTCCTGACCCAGTATGAACCTTCCAGATCCCTCAGGTCATGTGGATCCGGTCTTTTATCAGTTCCCAGAGTCAGAACCAGACACGGAGAAGCTGCATTCAGCTTTTATGCTCCTTATATCTGGAACAAACTCCCAGAAAGCCTCAGATCAGCTGAAACACTCAGTTTATTTAAATCCAGGTTGAAGACTCACCTGTTCTCAGCTGCATTTGAATAAAGCACCAAATCCACACTTTTAAGCTTAAATTTCAAAACTAACATTTTAACTACTGATTTTATCTATTGTTCTGATTTTATCTGTTTTGATTTTATATACTGTTTTGTTTTGTTTGTTTGTTAATTAGTTAGTTAGTTTGTTTGCTTGTTTTAATCAATTTTAAATCATGCTTTTTATTTGTTTTTGTTTCTAATGTCTCTGTAAAGCACTTTGAATCACCTTGTTGTTGAATTGTGCTATACAAATAAACTTGCCTTGCCTTGATCAACCCCCATTGCTGCAGAATAGCTTTAAATTGTTAACCCATTTTGTGTTCCTGCAAAAGGCCTTTTTGTATAATTCTGAAATGTACATTATTTTTCAGTTTTGGGTAACCATACCTTTTTTTTTAACCTCTGGTAGTTAACCACTTACCTTTGTACCACTTAAAGCTAATCATTGGACTTGAATGACTTGAATTCCAATAAATACCTGCAAAAATTTGGGTGTTCTCAAACTTTTGACCAGTATTGTTGGCCATAGTAGTTGATGTCTTTAAAGTTAACCCAATAACCTTTTTCTTAAATGTTAAAAAGAGCAATTTCTTCTTAGATTTCTAAATGAACATCAAGAACAAATGATTCAAACTGAGCGAATGTAAATAGAAATATTTGGTGGCATCTATTACTCGGGATAAAAAATGGATTATTTGTTCATATAAGAGTTCTGTGAATTATGATGTTACTCCCTTACTTTGTACTAATCTTATGTGACTGTGGTATGTGTCCCGCGCTAATCCAAATGAGTAAGAAAGCCCAAAACCTAATCAGCATGTCCTTGAAATGTTTCATCAGACTCATTATTATGTTAGCCTTTGTGAAATAAAACATTCAGCTTTAACTCCGCTTCTTTTACCCCCTAACTTAAGCCAGGGGGCCATGGGAAGGAATTGGGCTTGCCTGTTTACTGTAGCACCTCACTGACCTTGCCTCCCTCACAGTCCTGACAACTACATTATTGTTACTGGCCACTATTGTTCCTCCCCCCTCTTCAGCTCAAACAGCTAAAACAATACAACAGCCTCTGAGATTTCTGCAACTCCTCCAGGTTTAATGCATGTTTGCAGAAATCTGTAATCATTAGTAAGATATGAAGGTGTTCACCCCTTGCAGCTGAATGTGCTCTTTCTCTGACCTGAACTGCTGAGCTGAAATAATCAACTCATTCCTGAGTCATTGTCATAAACTGAAAGGTTGGTTCGCTGTGTTGACATCAGAGAAATTTTTCCTTCAGAATCAGCAGCTGTAGAGAGGACGTGTGGCCAGTTCACCACAGCGTGACAGTCTGGTTTGGTTTAGCACTTTATGAGGAAAATTACCCTGTTGTAGCAGTCAACAGAGGGCGATAACACGCTACGTTTATGGAACACCAGGGCTCTCAGTCATGAAAAAAAACCCCATTATTTCCAGCAGTCAGGAACACTTGTTTAGGGAATAATTGTTTGGAAACATGTTTTTTGAACAGAACAAATGTTCATCAGCACAATGCACCTTTTATTAACCACTATTTATGCTGCGTTAACTTCTTCTAGGATTGTGTAGGTGTCTCAAAATGAAGACAGGTTGAGATTTGAGTGTCTGTGTCGTTCTGCCTTTTCATTGGGAGGTTGAGATTCTACTTGTGGATATACAGCTTGTGCAAAAAGAGAAAAATGGACTTGGTCACTCTGAACCTCTGGAAAAGCTTAGTTGTATTAAAGCCACATTGAGTAACTACTGGAAATAACCACATAACCACAGAAAGCTACAAATGGGGGAAATCTTAAACTCTGGCCTTTCTCACAGCACATCTAATCTTCCACCTGGAATCCTTGATTCGGAAAAGATGCACCATCAACTACAGAAGGATAACTCATATCACTGACTGGCTCTCTCTAAAGAAATTGTATCCATTCGTCTCAGATTTTAACCTTGGAAAGCACACGATACTAATATACTAGTACATGAGTAAAAGATATTGTGAGAAGAAGGATTTTTAAAAACTCTGACATGAAAGACAGAAACGCATCAAACTGTGCACAGACTACAAGGCAGCTGCCAGTAAGAGCCGAATTTACAAGAAAACCGCACGATACTTTGATGATAGGTCTGGGGGAGAAGGAGGAGGGGGTAGGTGGGTTTAAAAAGAGACAGAACACACAATAAACAAAGTGAAAATTGGACTCCATTATTAACAGTATGTTTTTTTCTTTTCTTTAAAAATTCATTGGAGCAATGTGATCATTACCGTAAAATCTGTATATAGTACTCATTAAGTTCAGCTTTGTTTGTCCACTTGTACCATAAAAACTTGCAACTAGAGCATCATCTTAATTATTTTGTTGCAAACAGAGGAAATAAATGCATTAACATCTGAATGGAAAATATAAAGATAATTCCTGAAGGCAGTAAATGCTGGAAACTGGGGAAGAGCCTTAACACATGATATCTCACTGGTTAAAAACCCCCCAAAAACAATAAAACAGTGTAGAGTAGGTGGGAGGGTTTTGTCCCCCGTTTCCTGTCCTTTAGCCAGTGGTTCTCAAACTGTGGAGTTGGCCGTGCTGAGAGGGGGGATTACCAAGAGGAAAAATATGGAGTGAAAATAAACTGAATGAAGATTCTTTTTTTAGTCCACAACAATAAAAGACAATAGCTGGTGCTGTTGTTACTGAACTTTTTTTCAGCTTTTGAGAGCTTACTTGCCTGAAAAAGACTGACCCACCACCACTGTAACCTAAGACCTTAAATCTATTATAAATATCTTTCTAATAATATTTAAAAATGTTTTATTTGTTTAAACATGTGCTTGTCTGCGCATGGCAAACTGAAGAAATCCTGAGACATTAATACGAGTCCTTTCACTTGAGGAACTCGGGAATGTCAGGTATGTTCATTACCTGTACCTTTGTCAGTCACATGAGAGCTTAAATCAGGTTGCACTGCAATAATTTTACGTTAGCAAATGGTGCTGAACGGTGAGTGAATCACTTGGAAAAAATCTACCTGACAAAGATAAAGTCAGGTGAAGGATGTGATGAAAGCTTTGGCAATTAAACTACAAATCACACCACTGGCCGACATTTAGAATCACAAGACATTTCCACATTGTTTTTATTTGTAAATTTCCATCATACCATTTCCATGCTGGGGTGTGTCACATGAGTGTGATATAATATGGCACCACTTTAGTCATTTAAGAAACATATAGTTTCATCTCTGGGACCTGTAAAAACTGATGTGCTACAGAAAGTCACAAACGCACAAACACAATAAGATTAAAGCGCTTTCAAGAAGATGTGAACCTGAAGAAATCACGTATAACAGTCCATAAAACATTCTGATCCTTGCAGTAACTGACAAAGCAAACATCACAATTTATTAGGGCATTACCACATCAGTTTTTGTTATAAAATACAGGTCTGCTTTCTAGCTTTCTAGTTTTGTAATCAAACAAAGTCATCCATCCATCCATTAGGTTTAATGGATGCTCCAATAATAACATATAAAAGCTTCCTTGTGCACTGTGCTCTTGTTTAAATTGCTTGGCATCAGTTCATATGACAGCAGATGTATTGTGTTATAAGTGTTAAACAAGAAAATTGATGATGAAATATTGGCATAAAGCAGATTCAGGGAACTGTATTAGCCTGTGTTTTATTGCATTTTTACAATGGCTGTAATTGTTTTACAATAGAAACAGGAACTGTTGCTCCATAAAAGGCTCCAATCCATATAATTTCTTCAACTGAATGATTAAAATGTTTGCTTCACATGAACACGAAGGGCCTTAATTCCTTTGGTGTTTTCTGTGTAAACAACAGACTTAATAAAACACCGTCTTGAGAGCTCTGTTTGCCTTACAGTGGCAGGTGTATCACTTCAGAAACAGGGCTTGTTCAGAGGATGCACACATGTCAGGTATCACACACTGGTGGGAGTAGAATTCCTCTCTGACACTAAAAACAAAAGAGAATAATGAAAAATGAAGCTGCCGTATCTTAAGGAGCTCAAACGAAAACAAAACTTCCCCGTGTAAATCATGAATGCTATCTTTGGACTTGGCTCTGTGTGGACAGAGAAGGGCAGAAATATACTTTCTGAAAATTATTTGGCCGATCAGCTCGGGAATCTTGGCAGGATTCAGTCAGCAGAGACCGGACTGCAACAAAGTGAGGATATGCTGACTCGACATAAAGAACAGATTTAATTATCATCATCATCAGCCATCCGAGAGGACCATCCGGCCCCAAGCCAGAAACCCCCACAATCATCTGCCAATTCAAAGGCTTATTTTTAGGGGCCAAACGTCCCCTTTATTCAGCTATTTTCTCACGTCCTCCAGGCTTTGCTCTCAGCACTTGTGCCTGGCTTTCCCCTTTTACAACTCACAGGCATTCAGCCTGATCAGAGCTTGTAGTTGTCATGAGAAAAAGAAAGGAAATATTTGGATAACCTACTTAAAAATGTACAAATACTCCGTATAAGTGCCTTATGTGTATAAGGTTATTAGAGATTAGGCTGCGGAGAAAGAGGTTTTCAGCTTTTCTGTATAAAACTGGGTGGTTTGAGATGAAAAAAATACTTAATAATCATATTTTTCATGGTATTATCTACGTGAAGTAACTAAGTAACTAAAAGTTAATAATTAAACTAATACAATTTTAATATGGTGTCAAACTAAATTACTCAAATTCAGGTCAAGTGCCTCAACTCTGCACTTGAGTTGTTGAGTAATTGGACTCTGTTCCATTGTCTGAATTCCCACACCCATAATGCAACACTGTCACTCTGAGGCAAGTGAAAACCTATTTGACCCTCACACCCTCATATTTCTAAACGTAATAGTTTTCCATGATTTGACATGATAAGAAGCTGAAGCAAGTTTAATGTCATGTTTTTAAGAAGGAAGATCATTTAATCATTTAAAACAATTTAAACTTATGTTTGTGGTGTAACTAATGGTTTAAAGTGACGACAGTGAGTACAATTTGTACTGTGATTTGTATCAATTATATAGTACTTCATATATTTCAGTACTTCACAGCTTTATTGAGCTTTAACTTTTCAGGTAATTGCATTGGTTTCTTGGACTTAAAGAAACCAACACTCTCTCTAGTTTCAGTCTTGTTGCTACGATTGTATCATTCAGTAAGAGTAAGCAGCTGTTTTAGCGAAAACCTTCTTACCAAAGTGATATACATCTTTTTCTTTAGTACACATATGATTCAGCTATGGTGTCTTTTCAGAATCGCATCACATTTTCGGCTTGAGAACCAACCAATCAATCGCTGGTTTATTTCTTGCCATATTGTTTGAGTCCATGGTTTTGACATTACATTTTTTTTCTTAGGTAAAAATGCATGCATCTTTCTCAGTGGATAATGCTACACTGAACCCACTGAATTGACCCAATGGCCAGAAACAAAGCTTAAGTTGTACTTAAATTCACCAGCTGAAGACAATAAAAGAATAATACTGATATAAAGGAGAACTTTGATTTTGTCTAGCTACCTAATGTATTTCTATACCATTGGTAAAAACATACATAGATATAGGTTGAGGTCAAAAGTTTACATACAGTCATTATGGGCATGAATGTCATGTAATTTCAGGCTTTCGCAGTGAGAGTACTGACAGGGGCTAGAAAGAGAAAGTGCATGTTTCCCATATAAAAAAAAGTATATTCTTTTCGTTGCTCCCTGTTAATTCCAGAAGTAAATTTAAAATCCTTCTCCTCACCAGTGTTGGTCAAGTTACTTGAAAAAAGTAATCAGTAACTAATTACTGATTACTTCCCCCCAAAAGTAATCCCGTTACTTTACTGATTACTTATTTTCAAAAGTAATTAATTACTTAGTTACTTAGTTACTTAGTTACTTTTTAAAAACACGATTTACAACCTGAAGAGGTGATAAAGCAATAGATCTTTCAGCCCAATTTTACTTTTTCTACATAATCCATCATACAAAATGTAATCAAATGGAAAAGTCTCTTTTTTTTAAACTTGTTTTATCAGTTTTAATCTTTTAACTTTATGCATCAAGCAAAAATGTAATTATATGCAACATTCTCTGACTTGAATAAATTAGTTTAACATTTAAACCTATTTTCTACATATTCCAGCACATAAAATAAAATACTTTTTGTGTTTACACTCACTCTTTCAAATAGATGCAAGTAAAACACAGCAGAACATAAATAAAGTCAAAGACTCAGTGGTCCTGTTGCTCTATTTTCACCTGTAAAGCAGGAGTGGGGTAGGTGGAGGTTTACCCTGGTGCAGGTGTGCCGCGGTCAGTTGAAGAATCCGTGAGTTTCTGTGAGTTTCCCATTACGTCGAGAGGTTCTGGTGCGAATGGACCGGAGCCTCCTTGACCTGCTCCCCTCAGGCAGGAGGCTCCGGTCCATTCGCACCAGAACCTCTCGCCATAAGAACAGTTTCTTCCCCTCTGCTGTTGGACACATGAACAATAACCATATGACTGTTCCCGCTACTAACACATGACCCTACGCTGTGTTCACTGCATCATTCCATGATTGGCACTGATCACCACCTGCACTCATGTATATATCTTTCAACGTAGCACTCTTAATTCTTATTCTCATGTATATATCTCATGTATAGCTCATGCACATATCTTTCTACGTAGCACTTTTAATTCTTATCCCTACTTTTATTTTTTCATGTCTATTTAAGTGCTATTTATGACACTATGTTTGCACTGAAGCACCGCAGCAATTTCCTAATGTTGTAAACCTGCTCAACATTTGGCAATAAACCCCTTTCTGATTCTGATTCTGACGTCGTTGCGCACTCGGTGCTTGCTTGGAAGTTTAGGGGTTTTTTTTCGCTGTAAAAAGAAGTTTTCTTCCCATGCACGATGGACTCTAATGTTTTTGTCACTTTTTATGGAATCAAACTCAAAGTAAGGTCAGTACTTCCACGCTTTAAACGCTGCACGCTCATACTCTCTCCCACAATCGATATGCGATCCATTGTTGATCTGCACACAGCTGTTGTCACTAACTGCGCACTCGCTTACGTCACTGTCATGAGACATTCTCGCAAAAAATCACGGTTATAGTAACGCAGTAACGCAGCGTTCCTACGGGAAAGTAACGGTAATCTAATTACCGTTTTTGCAATAGTAATCCCTTACTTTACTCGTTACTTGAAAAAGTAATCAGATTACAGTAACGCGTTACAAGTAACGCGTTACTGCCCATCTCTGCTCCTCACACACAAGGTCTTGGATAATCTCAAAGACCTTATAGTGCGGTATCTCCCCAATAGAGCACTTTGCTTTCAGACTGCAGGCTTACTCGTTGTTCCTAGAGCTTTTAAAAGTAGAATGGGTGGCAGAGCCTTCAGTTTTCAGGCCGCTCTTCTGTGGAACCAACTCCCAGTTTGAATTTAGGAGACAAGCACTCCCTCTGCTTTTAAGATTAGCCTTAAAACTTTCCTTTACAGTATGATAAAGCTTATAGTCAGGGCTGGGCCAGGTGACCGTAATCCTCCCTTTATTATGCTGGAATAAGTCTAGGCTGCTGGGGCCTTCCCATGATGCACTGTGTTTTGTCTTCACCACACTTTTTAACTCTCTATGTCTTTAATCACCATTTTGCATTTAATCATTAGTTACTCAATCATCTCTGGCTCTCTTCCACAATGTGTTTTTGTCCTGTCTTCTTCCCCTCAACTGCAGTTGGTCACAGCAGATGGCCCGGCCCCTCCGTGAGCCTGATTCTGCCAGAGGTTCCTTCCTGTTAAAAGGGATCTTTTCTTTCCTACTGTCACTGTGTTTGGTCATAGTGGGTCATCTGATTGTTGAGGTTTTTTTTGGTGTTTTGTATTATTGTAGGGTCTTCACTTTACAATATAAATTTGGCGCCATATAAATACAATGAATTATACTTAATTGAAGCTTAGGGTTAGCCTGGTTTATCTATTTCAAAACCAGTTTTTATGTGCGTTTGGGATCATTGTCTTGTTTAGTTATTGACTGGCTATGAAGCTGAAGAATTTGGAGGTTTTCTCGCTTCTTTATTATTTCATCCACTTGCAATGTACCAGTATTAGTGGCTGCAAAACAGCCCCCAAGCATGATACTACCACCACCATGCTTGACAGCTGGTACAGTGTTCTTAAATTTAAAAATCTCACTTTTGCTCACTTCACCTTTTGTGGCCAAAAAGGTCAATCAGCATAACCCTTTTCTCCAGAAGCCACTTTGCTTTTTCAGCTGCAAATTTTGGGCGAGCCTGAAGGTGTTGATTTGGAGCCAAGGCATCTTTCAAGGCCGATGCAATGGGAATGTAAAACTTGCTTCACTGTTGACGTAGACACCGGTGTTTCAGAATTTCCTGTTCATGGCAGGTTTGAGCCTTGGTGGTACTGGTTTGTTCTTCAACACCCTGACCAATTTCCTTTAACTTGAGGGGGATAGTTTAGGTCTTCTTCAAGGTCTGTGCAAAGTCGTGACACATCAAAATAACTTGTACTTGTGTACAATAGTTTGAATTGATTATCTTGGAATCTGCAGTTGTTTAGAAATGGCTCCAAGACACCTTCCCAACCTGTGTAAATCTAAAGTTTTCCCTCTTTGCTCTTTACTGAGTTCATTGGACTTTTTTTTTATTATTCTAATTATTAATCAGTCCATCAAGTTCTGTCAAACAAATCCTTTTTCTGCCAAAACAAAATAATTTGTCTGTGGTCTGGCATAATGAGAATTTAACAGGTCTAAGCCTTGTCAAGTCAAAACACATTGTTGAGTTTTCAGCATCACATTAAAAGATTTAAGCAAGTGTATGCATATATTTGAGCCAAAATTAATTCAAACTTGTGCACCCAATTCTTATTTTTGTAAGGTCAAAGGTCAAAGATGCATGTTGTACCATCAAAAAGGACAGTTCAGAGAAATTATTAAAAGCCACAAATTACCATGGCTTTTATGCTCATGATGAGTGTATGTAAACTTCTGACCACAACTGTATATTTTATAGTTTAAGGGTGTGACACATTAATAATTTAGGGTTATTTCCTGCCCACAATGACAAGACTGCGCTTGAGGGTAGTCAGAAAGAGAAAGAGCAGAGGCCACTGGTTTCCAGGAAACAGCTCATCAGCTGGATTATAAAGTTCCTATATACAAAAATACTACACGTATAACTAGTTATTACAGTACAAATAGCCCGTTTCTGTGTATGTGTAGGCATGTTAAGGAAGTAAAAAAGAAGAAAAATCATGGTTTTATTTCTCATAAAGAGGCAGGGTGTAGATGATGATCATAAGCATGTCTGATTCACTGACAAAAGTAGTTGTTTAACTGTTAAAGGCTGATAAATAAAGACTGAAGTTCATTAATTACATAAGAAAAATACCATATTTGTACACGGAGACAGATAACATTTTTATGTCTCAGTTTAACTTTTCAGTAGCATATGTTGTTTATTTTACCTGTTTAGTTTAAGAACTTATAATATATTAACCAATGTTAACAGTGTTAACTTTGTAGGGACTGACCCCTAAGAGTGTTTTTTTGTCACCGAGATTAACCCCTTGCATGTGACCATGTGATCACACACTCTGTGAGCTGTTGTTTGGCAAAGAGCCAGCCAGTCAGAGAGCTTTGTGAAGTTGCGCCAGGCATCGAGTTGACCTGATGTCCGAGTGGGTTAATAATTGATGTCCTGAGTTTGACCTTGTTGTCGCACGCGATCCCATCTCAATCCTATTTTTCCAAGAATTTCTATAAGTTTCCCCCTGACACACACACACACACACCTTTTTTGTTTTGTTCTTGTCTGTCAAAACAAAGAGACAAAATGTAATGCCACCTAAAAAAAAGCAAAGAAAAAAAAACAGAACCAAAAAAACCAGAACTCTAAAAAAGTAAAACCACTTCCCTGCTTGCTGTTCATATTTGTATCCACAGACTTTGGTCTTCCGGCACAGTGCAACATAGTTCATGTGTTGCAATCTTTCCAACAGGGCGTGTGTGTGTTTGGTAATAGACACCGAGGAGCAGCTGATGTAATGACTGTAAAACAGATTTCCAAGAGTCTGAATGACTGGAATGCCTTTAGGAAGTATAGTATTTAAAAATGGTTTTTGGTGAAACATGTGTGAGCAAGCTTCCACAGCTTTTAAAGAAAAGACAGGCTTCAAGTAAAAAGTTAAAAAATATTTTATTTACATCTTCTTTATTCTGTTTTCCCCACAAACATATCAGTCCACTCTTTTTGTCTGCACAAACAACATTTGATGGATCAGATATAGTAGATTTGGTCCACACATACAAAATCATTTCTTAGCAAAAATTATAACTCAAACCAGTATTTTAGAATCTGAAATAAAACCAAGGCCAAAAAATCAATTGTATCTGACAATTAAAAAAAAGTCATACCATACATGTAATATGTATAATATATATAATGTTTTTAAAATGACATTAACTTCACAAAAAACAAAACAAAAAACAGCTAAAGATAAACTCTTGAAGGCACAATATGGCACATACACTTTTATTTTTCAGCAAACAGCAAACATCATCATGGCAATTTGCATTTGGTCAGCTCAACAGTTTCTCACAGTTTCTGCAGGCGTCTAAAATATGTTAAAGGCAATAATCTGATTTCTGTTTTTGGTTAAAGCTGATTAAAAAGAGATAGCACCTTCACCCTGATGCCAAGACAGAAAAGGACTGTCTGAGCATTGCTTTAGCGTGTGTGTAAGCATTCATGTATTTGTGCGTCTTCACAGAGGTATTGAAGCACGTACACACTGCTGCTGGTGCTGCTTATGATGGCTGCAATTGACCGTGTAGATAAGCTGCACACGAACAACACATACTGTATTGTATGAGACATGGTGTCATATATTCACAGTGATACATTTCTCCTTGAGGCACTTGAAGCTGGCTGTGTTGATCATTCACAATTTTACCCTCGAGCTCGCCAGTAAGAAAATCCCCTCACTTTCAGTTTGTCCCAGACGCTACTTTTGGTGCAATAGGTGGTAGTTTCATATTTAAGTTGGCACCCTGCTCAGCAGAGGGTTCAGGCTCAGCAGAGGCTAAAATGACTGTGCACCACAAGTTATTCACATGCAGACTGTCTAGACAAGATCTAATACTCAGATTCTGCATTTCTTTCCCTGAATTCTGTTTTCCTCGTCTTCCTCATCTCTTTCTCAATTTCAGTTAGTCAGTCTGTCTGGCTACATGACTTTATAACCAAAACACATACACAGAGCACAAAGTGCTTAATCTCAACTCATAATTTTAAAAGCAATCTCTTTTCATTCTCTTTTATGGTATTGTGCAAAAGTCTTCAGTCACTCTCATTTCTCCATATTTTACTTTGAAGGAGCCAGAGTTTCCTGTAATTTGGTCAAGTGGTCTTGAGCAATTGTTCTCCAGGTTTTCTGAATTTCTTTAGTTTTAGTTCAAGTTTTTCTGTAGACATTGACTGCTTTGTCACTCATTTGTAGTCCAGTCATTATACCTGGTTCTTTTCAGAGGAATGTTTTTGTTTTGTTTGTTCAACACTTACTATTGAGGATTAAAAAAAAACAACAAACTGTAAGGATAAGCAATTGTCTACTTTACAGACAAGTTAGCAAACAACCAAGAAAATGTGTCTTTAGTCACTTTGCTACCAGCAGCCCGTTGCAAAAGTGCATACTTTATTTAGTTGAATGTATAAAAATGCTAAAGGTAAGTTTGACAGTCTGACAGGCATAAAATAAAATTCAGCACCAAAGTGATTCCAAGAGTGCTGTTAGCTGAAAGCTTGGCATATCTCAGCAAACTGTGCAGTATGTCTTTAAAAACTTTGAAGAAACAGAACAAGTGCAGGACAAAGGAAGAAGTGGCAGGCCTAAAAAACAGCAGATGAAATGTATGTTAAGAAATAGGAAAAGACCAGCAAAGACCTGACACAAGACCTGAGAGATGCATCTGCACCTTCAGCTGATCCATCTACTGTTCAGTGAAGCCTCATCAGAAATGGCCATCATTGAAAAAGACTTTCTTAAGAAAGGGGAACAAGGAGAAAGTTACACAAAAAACGGACTGAAATCCAGGCAACCAGTCTAATGGAGTGATGAATCCAAACTTAAACTTTTTGGTTCAAATCATTGTCCTTGTCAGTTTGTAGATCAAGACAGAGGCACAACAGTGAATCTTTAAAACCACCTGTAAAACACGTCAGAGGCTCTGTCATGGTTTGGGGCGACATTTCAGCCAATGGTGTTGGAGGAGATGTTGTCAAAACTGAATTTTGAGCGCAGAGAATTACGCTCAGATTTTGATCTACCATACAAAGGCATCTAGAAAGTGTTTGATTGGCAATGGTTTAATTTTACAGCATGACAATGATCCCAAACACACTGCCAATGTAGTAAAAGCATACCTGGATAGAAAAACACATGATTGAACATCACCACATTATCATGGACTATTCTCCCCCAGAGCCCTGATCTTAACATCACTGTAGCAGTGTGGGATCATGTTGACAGAGAATGGAACAAAAGGCAGCCAGCATCCAAAGAAGAGCTTTGAATGCCCTTCAAGAAGCCTGGAGAGCTATTCCAGAGAACTACTTAAAGTACACACTCTGTTTTTTATTTATATAACATGTTCCCATGTGTGTTTTTAGATGTTTCAATAAAACTGCTAACCTACTTCTTAAATCAAGGGTGACTCAAGACTTTTGCACAGCACTGTATTTTTCTTTACCCCTTTCTGTACGTGTCCTCTTCTCCTGTTGAATTCTAATACAAGTCCTTCATGATCTCCTGCAGCAACGGGTGCAAACACATGTCTATCTCTGTCTTTTTAAGCAGCTGGATGAGATGGACGTGATCGGTGACTATCTGACGCAGGTCTGTCATCTTCTGGAGCAGCTTGGCAAACAGCTGCAGAGAGTCTGGATGGTTTAGCTTCAGCTGCAACTCCAGTGAATGAAGCACCGTCTCCTGAAGCTGCTCGATGGGCTTCACATTCAGCAGGCCTGGCCGGTCTGGACACATTACAGAGATAAGGAGGATAAATGAGAGACTGACCGCAATATATCCAAAATCCATTAAAACAGGTAGATGAAAATTTAAATTGGCATAAGAAGAGAAATAAAACCGATAGAAAATGACCTAAAGTTTAAAACTTACGTTGGATGGAGAGGTGCAAATAACTAAACATTATCCACATTCACTGGCAGAAAACATCTCAGTTTAAGTTAAGAATACTTATCTCGATTTCAAGAGATAATATTTGTCATTTAGGTTAATATTTAAATAAAACGTTTAATTTTAATCATCATGCTATCCAAGGTCAGGTTTTTATCAAGCAGCACTATAATAATCACCAATACTAGACTAAGCAGTTAGAATCTGTTGACATAAGAGGGTGAGGCTCAAGTGTTCACAAGCTGGTTTGATTTGTTAACATTTTAGATTTTAAACCCTTAGGTCCCTGCTTGCTTTACTGTGATATTACTAGAACAAAAATGTTTGTTAAAAGATGTCAAAGTTGTATAAAAACGACTCGACTGAGTGATTGTTAGTTGCTCATGTGGTTGCCAGTGAAACCTCACCTTTTTTTTCTCTTTAAGATACAGTGAGTCAAAATGTTGTCATCAACATGCAACTTGCTGTTTGTAAATCTCCCTGCACGTGATGCAGTTGCCGTTTACTGCCGTTCTGCTAGACTCCCTTCCCAAAAACATCCAATACATCTATGAGTGGGCCGAGGCTGGCGGGAGATAGTGTGTTAAACACAGAGAACTGATAACTTGGATTTACTTGGAGCAGCTAACTATGTTAACTATGTTACTTTATATACACATGGATGTAAATTAAATTCACGTTGTCTGGCAGAAGCACAGCGATAACATGAAATAACCTTGGAATCATGATTTTTTTTTTAAATATTTAAAATAAAAAAGTATTTTTGTTTCATTTTTGCCAAATATTGAGCTGAGAATGGGGTCGCCAGTGTTGTATTTGTTTAATATATATCGGCAAGGAAACAGGAAGCGGTTAGCTTAGCTCTGTACAGAAACAGAAAGGCGTAAAAATGAGATTGCACAAGTGGTTTTATTGGTAGGTGATCATGGTATTCTTACTGTGCTAAGCAGCTGACACAGTAGTGCATTAGTAGATGCTACATAGAACTTTGCAGACCCACGTATGCATGTTGTAGCTACCAACAAGGGGGCAATGTCACGCATATGTGGCGCACGCTTAGTAAGGCTTGTAAGGCTTAGTAAGCGTCTGATTGGCACAACTATTACTTGTGCCAATCAGACGCTCTGACATGAACATTTACGACCAGTTTGGACTCACCAGTTAACCTAGCATGCATGTTTTTGGGCTATGGGAGGAAACTTGTACAGGGAACCCTCCACACAGAGAGGCCCAGGGTGACCAAGAGGTTCAAATGACTACCTTCTTCCCGTGAGGCAACAGTTAGAACCACTGCGCTGCACCACCCAATGTGACCAAGATTTGTAGTGGAGTCAACCATGTGTTAAAAACACTGAACTGTGCACTGCAGCTACTCTCGGTGCTGGCTGATCTTTGATGGGTTTTCTGCATGTGTTAAAGACAATTTTTCTACATACACTTAACGTATTGCTACATGCTGTTGTGCTTTTTTTTCCCTTTTTTCTTTTTTTTCGGGGGGTTGCACACATGCAATAGCTTCCACTGATTACATTTTCACAATCCCTCTCACTGTGTAGCCAGCCATGATTACCTCAATAAGGAACACTGCCAGAACAGCTATTTCTCCCTGCTTCCAGCTGTTACGCAAAGCAAGGTTAAGCTGTGTGCAGCATCACTTTAATAGACAGATATTAACCGATAATGGTGTCAGTCCTGTTAACTCAAAGTCTAAACTCAGACTACAGACGTTTTAAAATCCAAGCCAATTTTGAAATTGTTTCATCGTGCACATACAGAAAACAATTATTAGAAATATTAGGCCAGAGGGAGCAATGTGAGTGATCTCATGTGGTTGCATTTCCAGACTAAAATGGAGACTGTGGTGCAATCGCTTGCTGTAATGTTAGCAATAGCTTGCAATGATAATAAAATCTGGATGACAAATTACTTGGGTCGATGTGGTCAGCAAGGGTTATTTATTCTTGAACGAGAACCCGAGGCGAGATTTTAACTGTCAATAAAATCTGTCGACACCATTAGCCGCCCCCAGGCTAATCTTATGTATGCAATCATGCTCTTGCCATATATGGAAAAACGGTTCATTCAACACATCAGTGCAACAGATGCCATGTTAATCATGTCTGTATACCTGCAGACGCTTTCTTTTATGAGTATATCAGCACCAATAAAGTGCTGATATACTCATAATCAAATCTGAACTCTAAACGTCCAACAGTGGACGCAATGAATCTGTGAGTGTTTTAGGAGGTTTAAGAGAAGTGCTCCAAACCATTCACATATCCAGATTCCTCCTCCGAAGGTCAGGAGAGGTGAACTGGGGGCAGATAGTAAAACAAACAATAATAAAAACACTCACCCCCACTGAGAATGATAACAGCCAGAAACAGGGCCATGTCGCTGTCGTCCAGCTCCAGCGTGTTAAACTTGACGGAGAATTCAAACTTTGGTTCCATCATTTGACAGAAAGGTTTCCTGAGACTCTTGAGGAACTCCCGCGTCATAAAAATCTGTCCATAGGAGATGAGGGTCCCATCTTTGTTCATCAGAGGCGACATCATGATGATCAAAACCTCAATCACACCATACTTCAGCAAAGTAACCTGAAAATAAAGAACACAATGACTGTATCAAAATCTGGCAAGATCTTTAGTTTAGTAGAAATGATAGTCGGGTCGTAACTTCATTTTCATTCAAAATCTAGAACTGCAAGCAGCAATGAGCTTCGCTAACCATTATGTCGACTTATTTACGTTGATCATTTTCTGAATTGAAATTGTCCAAAACTGTTTATTTTAAAGTTGTTTTAGAACAGAAAAAATCTTCCACAACAATCAGGACCGAACGGATGAACCACTGATGAATCTCACCTGATCATTTAGATCCAAATCGACAAATCCAGGGATACTTTTGGCAAACTCTGTCACTTCTCTCACTGCTTCTGCTGAACGAGACTGACAGCTCTGGAAGAAACGCAGCTCCACAGTGTCTGCTTCTCCCTGTCCACCGAAGACTGCCATTCTCATAACCTCACTCTCTGACAGTGGGTGCGTTTCCGTGTAGCCTGATATGTGAGAGAAGGTACTTAATTTAGTTGGAGGAGTACAAGAAAAACAGAGAAGCTAACTATATAAGAAGCTAAAAATAACAAAGAGTTAACAGATAATTGCTGAATTTTGTGTCTTTCTAGATCTCTCGATCCTCATCCATCTCCATTTTTCTGCAAGACTTTTAGAAAATAACAATACAATTATCGACCGATGAAGAGAATATGACAGAAGATACAGTGGTACCATTGAGAATAGGTAACATAATTTATCAGCACCAGTAAAACTGGACTTGAAAAATGTAAAAACTGCACTTTTCTCCCCAGAAAAACTAATGCAATGAATTGGGGTTAATATGTGTGCTTTAATAATTATCTTGATTATGTGAAAAAAAAACAAACATTGACAACACTGGGTGAAACTGGTAAATGAAGAAGTTTGAATAGTTGGGATTTTCATTTTAAGGAGCTTGTCTGAGTTTCAGCCTTTGTTTTGTATATTTTGAATTGCTATTACTATTAATTCCAATGTAAAAAAAATTTTTAATGTGGAATAATAGGAACAATATCTTCTGCATTGCTGTAGCTAATTGCATTCCTAAAACTAAACAGAACAATAACAGACAAACAACATGTTTTGGACATTGCAACAAAAGGTGTTCTTTAACAGAGTAATTTGATACTACCCACCTCCGTGTACAGGTGGAAGAGCGGAGGTCTGGTGCTGCTGCTGCTGGTGCTCTGGGACTGGTATCTGCTTACAATTAATGAACTGCTCTCCTTCCATTAGAGACTTCAAGTCGTGGATGACAAAAGGCTACAGGTAGAGTGCAAGGAAAATTTTGGGAGAAGGCAGAAGAAAAGGAAAAAAGAAAAGAAAAAGAGAAAAAATTAAGTTGATTATAGGTCTTCTGAGGACATTTAGTCTCATCTGTATGATGAGGCAAATAAAGAAAGTCTCAGCTGCAGGCCGACACAGAAAAAAAACATCATTTCCAGGTATCTGAGCAAACTTACGCTTACTTTAGTAAAACTAACATGCACTGGCCTGAAACATGAATGCTGCTATTCACACACATAAATCATTATTGTAGTGGGAATAGAGGGAATTAAAGCAGGAAATTCTCTAGAAGTTGTGAAATGAACAACCCATTTCCTGCGTGAGTGAATGAAACTGAGTGGGGGGAGTGAAATGTCTTTATGTGCTCACTGTGCAGGAATCTGTTTGTTAGTTTTGTCTTTACACAGCAATTGTATGTATGTTGTTCAGCGCAAGCACAACGAGCGCCTCCATTTTCTTATAAGTGCCAGCTTTCATAAAATTTCTTTCAACACACTCAGGATTTCTGCTATAAACATATAGGCTAAACAAATATAGTCTATATAAAAATACCTTTAATCTATTTGTGCGACTGTAATGCTACGTTTTAGCATTTGCCACTAGCAACATTATTAAATGTGCAAAAAGAAAAAAACACTATACTGGGTAGCTTTGTTGGAAGCTAAATTGAACTTGTGTGAACATTATGTATAACAAAGAAATCAAACCTCCATTTTATCTGAAGCACTCATACAACAAGGTAAAATAATAGGTATCTTGCACAGAGACATTGTAGCTCCGATTCCAAAATAATTGAGCAAAACAATGATGGTTTTCCAAGGTTAAGGAAAAAAATCGCTTCCTTTATCGCACATGGTGTGTCTGGAGTTCCGGTGCAGTTAAACACTGATTACACATCAACTCATATCAAGGTTCTGCTTGTTAAAAAATGTAAATATTCTACGAAAGTTAAAATCATTGACTCCCAATTTGTTTTAGGAGGATTGCTTTGGTTTAGTAAATAACCAAGCAGTCCCTCAAACAAAAAGATGATTTGGTGCTATTTGGCTGCAATCACCACGATGAACAGTCATAACAAGCAGACGAAAGAGATGCGGCGCAACCTTGAGCTGAGAGTTATCCGAGAACACGAGTAAAAAACCAAAAACTAAGAATCTCCTTCTACATTTTAAGAATATAATACGCTCAAAGTTTTTAATCCACTTTTTTATTCTGTGAGGGAAAAAAATCAAAGAAGATGAAGTGATCAGGTTTCACAGAAAAGCCTACAAAAACATACACATTCACAAATACTGGAAATATCTTCATGCTGATAGTTTTTAAGCATGTTTTTCATATTCTCAATAATTAACCGTCATTTGTCTGGAAACAGACAATTGAATTTTTGACCTCCAGTGACTCATCTCACATCTTGTGACACGATCCTGTGTTTTTATCGGTTAAAACAAACTGTCCAGTGTGCACCATGGGCGTATTAGTCAAACAGCATCAGTACCAAGAAAAAGTAGAATTTGCTTTTTAATTTTTTCCGCTCCACTCCTTAAAGCCCAGCAAAACCAGTATGATGACATGGCTATGCATCAATGTCAACTTAAAATTACATTGGATTCTTGCAGATATGTTGGTCTCTGCTGATTGGTTGGAGAGACTAAAATCAAATCCCCAACTGAAACTACTTACAGTTGGAACAATGAATGATAATGCAAACACAGCGTAACAGGCTGACGGTACTATCTGATATCAAACCAACTCCATAATCTTCAGATCACATATGTATGTCTGATTAAAGAAATGTAGTTGCCACACTCAATGTAATATTACTAGTACTACTATATGAATAATACACAGACAAAGCAACTTCACATATAGGAATAGCGGCATCATAAGGAGAAAAAAGGGAGAAAGCTGATGAATTAAAAGCAAAAATAAAATAATGCAAAGTGGATAAAAATATTCACTTGAGATCTATTTTATGTTCTGCTTGCATGCTGTTTGATTAGGTCTCTTTGGAAAACTCTAAACTCTAAATAGCTTCTTCCATTCAACTTTTCTAAATTTCCAAATGTCTTTATGAAATCATTTGATGTTTTAAGCAGGACTGTCGAAGCCATGGCTGTAAAAGAAAAGACTGCTAAAAGCAACACCACCCTGTTCTGTAGTTTGACCATTGTAACCTGAGATATTTTCTAACAGCCAAGACATGTTGAAACCAGTCCATCCACTTTTTGAGTTAACACAGCAGCAACAGCCTAAATCGCGTCATCTGAGTCAAAACTGAGCGTGCTCACAGGAATTTATGCTGACAAATGTTAAAAGACGTGCTGAGTAAAAGGTTTAAAATACTTAGAGTTTAAATCATATTAATGGTGTAGTATTAATAACAATTCTAACTAAATTTAAAGCAGTAAGGCTTTTTCTATGTCCTACTTCTGAATTTTGGTAAAATACTGCATGAAGTTATGGATTTTTCACCCTGGCCTGTTCAGTATGATCTTGACTCTGTTTAATGTCATCCTTGCTTGTGATAGTTTCCAGAATGGGAGATATAAAAAATATATATAGGTCAAATTTGTGCTGTAGATGTCGTTCTTAGTGGAGAAAAAGCAAACAGGAAAGAGAAACTGGCTCAGTAGCTCTCATCAGCGAGTTGAGAACGTTCAGTATATGTAGATGGTTGATATATCCCTGGAATGCAAAGACAAGTGAAACCACATGCACACCTGCAAATATCTTATCAGTTCAAATGCTGGTCTAATATTAAGCAGCAGTGCTCATATACAGTTTTTTTCTGATCTATTTTCTGCCCTGAGAATGCCAATGTTGAGCGCTATCTGTCTGCTGATTTTGTACGCATCCGAATCAAAGCAAATGAGAATTTAGAGAGTGCTGCTTACCACGTTGTCTCCGGTCTTCCCAGAGAGGATGGCCCTGGCCTTGGCCTTGGTGAGAGGGAAGTATTTCAGATAGGCCTCGTACAAATGCCGGGCCAGAGCCCTCAGATCTGCTGCCTCCGGGTGCATGTGCTCCATGTCAGATGAGAACTCGGCTAGCAGTTTTTCCTTCTCTGCCTGAGGCATTCGGCCAAAACGAATAGCTGGGAAAGGAAACAGAAGAACACTCTGGTGAACCATGAAAAACAGACATAATCACATGTGCACAGCAAATACGCAAAACCTGAAGCCTGAGTCAATTTATTGGAGTCACGCGACCTCAAAAGTCCCAGTTTGAATTAATACCATTTTGACTGACATTTCGACCTCAAACCACGTGTTACCATGTGCTACTTCACTTCTACAAAACACAAGTTAGGCTGAAAAGTTGAATAATGAATTCAAAGAACATGGGGAACCCTAAAAAATATTTCTAAACTACATTTTTCCTTTAGTAAACTAGCTTTAACAGAAGTAAAACACTATTTATTTGTGTATCAGATTGTAACATCAAGTACAATATGCTCATTCATGTGTAGCCATGTACACATGAATGAATCCCAGCCTTTTCCCGCTCAAAAAGGTCATTTTTGGAAGTGACTACATGTGATGGATTAGCATACACAAAAATAAATCTGTCTTGTGATTGAAATCCATTCCCTGTTATTTCAGACCAGTTGATAAACAATATTCTACGTAAGTAAATGAAAAATTTTAAAAATTGACTTTATTAAAAGCTGGTAATTTTTTATACTTATATTGAAGTCACTGGAGTACAATATCTGCTTAAGTAAAGGCTTTAAATACCTTTTTCATCACCCCATTTACCTTCTGTTAGAATGTTTAATTTCTTTATCACATCTTTAATATTTGATCAATGAGCAATGAATCAAATTGAACAGCTAATGTCAACAGAATTACCCATCTAGAGCAAACACACAAGATTTTACGGCACACTGAAGCACTACAAACCCCAGTGAACAAAGAATGAAATGTAAATGTGGGACATTTCATTTGAGACAGGGGACGTGTTTCTTTTACCTGATATGCAACAACGCCAATGTTAGGTAACTACTCTTTAAACCGTTGCGATGTCACAATATTTCAAGCTTGGAGTTTAAGTAATGGAAAACTTGTCCGAGTTGCTCTAATAACTCAAAGATTTCTGAATGTTAAAAAGTCACATGAGTCATATGACTCATGGCTTCTTCAATGAAAGGGAAAATCCAGTGGCATCAAAAGATGACAAATGATTCTGCTGTGATTTTTGAGGTGTGTCTTATGAGGCAATTAGAACATTTTGTTGACTCTGATATTGTGTACGGACCGATGTTTTCACAGCTCACCGAAAGATGAGTCGTTTGTTGAATAGGTATTTATTTTAGGATTCAGCTGAGATAAATATATTCTCTTGTAAATGAAGTATTGAGTCTCAGTGGGACTACCTGTATAAAAAAAGGTTAAATAAAATAAAATATAATAAAAACAGACCTGAAATGTAACAGCTTTCATTGCATTAATGTAATTTTCACAGAATGCAAAATTATTTACCTCCTGATAAAATTATGTGTATTTTATGCCCCTTAACTAAATATATTGATTATATTTCATTTGATCAAAAATATACCTGTATAAAATTATCTTATATTACTAGAGTTGCATTGCACTTTTCAAATTTTATAGTCAGCCTCTATTTTATGCTGAATGTGACAAAATGTTTTACAAGCTGACAATTTCTCTGAATACTACGTGTCAGTTTTAGACTTTGTAACTTTGTAAAGCAGTAAGGTCTGATATCTGTCAATGAATATAAAATGCAACCCATGTTTTGTAAAATTAGAAACAAAATAAAAACAACACATAAAAAAAAGACAAAAACCCTGCAAGATGTGACTTGTGAACCCCCACAGAAATAAATGGTCCACTGGCGGCTGAAAGCAGGAGGTAACGGCACATCTATCTACCAGCATTCAAGTGAATGCTTCCCTTGCCCTGCTGCGTGTACATGAAAGCAGCACTGTGGTTGTAACATGGCTGATGTGGATGTCTTTTTTTTTTTCTTCTAAGAAATCTGACACCAAGGTGTGACCATTCTTTTTCTGTTAGTGGAAGTCATTATTCCTTATTTCCATTTCATTCCCAGCTCTGAATTTACTGCAGTGTGTACGTGATTATGTAATGCTGACTGCACACCCTAAGCAAATGCATACAAACTAAAGTGGCTCTACCACCGGGCACCGCGCCCACGGCAGTGACACAGCAAACTGGAGAAATCAGTTCAACGCAAGTCAATCATTGATTAAACAAAAACCCACACAACTCCAGCTATACCTATTACACCAGAGTGATATCAGAAAAGGTGGAGGTAGAGAGAAAGACGCAGAGATAAGCAACAGCAAAGTAGAAAAAAACATATATCTATTGATAGCAGATGCTCATAATGTTGTTGAATTTAAGTCACTTCTAAGATTAAAATGTGACAACGAGTCCAGCCGACTTTTGCCATGATGATTGACAAAACCTTTCGTGCTAACCGGCACCAGCAATAAGGTCATTAGTTAGATAAAGGAGACATGGTTTAAAAAAAAAAGCTTGAATTAAGAACCTTTTGGTCATGAAACTGTGAGATTGTAATGTATAATTACTCTGACACCAAACTCTTAGAGATAAGATCACATCTGCGTTAATGTGATGTTGTTTTCAATAAACTACAGTTACAAGCTGCCAAGTAGGAAAAGCTTGTTTCCTCAGCCTCTGAATCCAGCACACAGATGCCACGCACCTATGCCAGTGTTTTCAGTGATGAATTGAATTACTGAACCATTGTCAAATTTGTGCAGCATCTTCCTCGGGGTCATGCTGTAACGCTTTGACTAGAGGTGGTATGTAAACCTAGTAGGTGATAAACCTGTTGTAGAAGTTTGGATATAAAATCTGTCCCCACCTCTCTATGCCTACCTAGAAAAAAAACACAGCAGATAATTTGGCTTTTACTCATCACAGGGGCAAAGCTTTAGGACAGTGGGCAGCACAGTTACAAATGACTAACATGTAACAGTTACCAGACTAATATATATGAGTTACCAGGTGAGCTTCTTTCAAGGGATGACTTAAACCTGTTCCTGTTCTTACAATCGGTGTATTTATGATGGGCAATGGCTGAACTGGGGAACTTATTTGGTGGAGGTAAGCTGCTATGTCTGACAGACTGGACAAACCCCAAGATGGCCTGCCCAAGGTAGCAAATAATCAAGCTATGGCCTCAGTCTTGGTAAAATATGCCATTTCTCACTATTTAGGTTGCATCTGCCCACATATGCAGTCTATGGTCAGGATTGCCTCCTGCTCTAGCCCACTGGCTAAGTAAGCTGTGGCACCTCCACCATCATCTACCACTTCATTAAAATCATTCTTTTTCCCCCCCACCTTTTAATATTCACCTCACTCTTCAGAGTCAAGACTCCTGACACCAAAGAGGCATCAGGCTGTAATAAAATTTATTCATCAACTTTTTAATATTTACTATTAGAGCAGAACTAACAAAACCACTAAATGCAGCTAGTTTCCTTTTTATCTGGAATGGCTTAAGTTTGTAACAAAACCAAATGAAGAACTATCCAACTATCCAAAGCAGTCTGTTTACATATGCTTTAAATGACTACACATATAAGAAATGACTAAACTCCCCCGGTATGTTACTTTGGTTTGTCCCTGGGCCTCGTAAGCAGGTGACTGAGTTGCTTTTTCTTACATCCTGTTAAAGAAACACTGAGTACTGTTAACATATATATGTATATATATATATAGACACACTCTTTTAATGCACTATACAACAGAATTTAAGTTGTGAACAGTTCTGATTAAGGCTTTCTTTTCAACTCTGGTAGATGGCCATCTCCTCTGTGTTCATTCACCTTCCAGTCCAACTGCCCCTTAAAAAAAGTGCCACTTAAAAAATACTTAAGTGATTCCAGTATCAATCATTCAGAAGGTTTTGAGCTCCTGGTCTCCATTACAGTGTCATACTGTTTTTAACACGCTGCAATTACAAGCTGTCAAGTAGGGGGAAAAAAAGACTTCTGGATGCAGCACAACGATACCGTGCAAGCATGCCAGTGTTTTCAGTGGTTTGTCTAATTAAGTCTTAAGTGCAGCCCCCATTAATTTACCTGAGAAGCAGGATTATTCGGAGCTCTTCAAAGATCACCTTGTTTGCTTTGAAAGGGGGAATTCTGCTTGTTTCTAGAGCAATATGGCCAAATACAAAAATGGTAAGCTTCAGCAAGTGCAAGGCCAATGACAGGGCAGCAACAACATCAGTGTTTGATAAAAGTTGTATAATTTACCATCATGTGAAAATCTGGAACAGTCTGAGTTTACAATTGAAACAATGCAAAAATATTCATAGATTTAAATTTCTCTACAAACAGTTGGTCTGGTCACAGTATACTCAATGATGGGTTTTAGTGTGCTCTGTAATGTCTGTCCTCTTACCATTGCTGGTATGGATTCCAAAATAAAAAATAAAAAATAAAGTGTGCGTATGTATGTACATATATGTACTTGTGTGTGTAGATATATATGTATGTATATGTATGTGTGTCTGTTACTTGTAGTTATTACTGCCTGTTACCTGTGGTAATGCAATTTATAATTTATATATTCTGTATTCAGTTATGAAGGCTCTAATTGTTGGTTGCGAGCTGCCGCTTAGATGCTTGTATCTGCCCGGGGCTGTTGATGGGTCTGTATGCAATGATGGGCGTAGCTGCGGGAAGTTTATTGTTTTTTTTTGTTGATGAGTGAGTATAGGGGTGGGATTTAATAAGTTTTCTTCGTCCCACTCCTTTTTCAGGCAAGTTTTGTTTTTTGTTTTGTGTATTTTATGTTCAATATAGGTATTTGTTGTGCCTGAAAATGAATAAATAAATGAAATGAAATGAATGAAATGAATGCTTTTGTTATTTCCTGTTCTGTCAACTTCTTGCCCACTTGACCACAGAGTTCAGTGTAGCCACACTTCCACTAATGTATGAGAGAATTTCCTGTCGCTGTCATTGCTTCTTTTTTTTTTTAAACCAGTGGTTGTGCAACAGGCAAACCTACCTCATCAGAGTGCTCAAATCTGTGTTTGCAATCGACAGGAAAGCTATTATTTTGGTGGTGTTACAGCCACCAAAATAATGGCTAATGCATGCTCACTATTTATTATAAATTACATAACCCACACACTTTTTTCAGTGCAAATGGGGAAGCGATCTTTGTGGGAAGCAGGGCTTTCTGACTTGTCATGATTTGCAGAGTTATTTTAATTTTACGACCTCACCGAAGTGAGTATGCTACAAGTGCGCCGAGGAGGGAAAGAGCCATAACGTGTCCAACCCTAACAGGTGCAACAAATATAACAGGAGAATCAGGAAGACATCAATCAAACATAGCCAGAGTATACTTATTTACTCACGAGGTTCATAATGAAACACAGCTGAGGAGGTGGAGTCAGGTGTGCTTGTTGATGCTCCTGACTGGACAACAAAAGCTAACAAAACAAAACTATTCTAAAGCGACGGATGAAAGAAGAGATTTTTTTTCTTTTGAAGTAGACGGTTTCTCTGCATATTGTACTTCTGTGGAGTAGTTTGCAAATGGTGAGGTCATCTAAGAGCTGTTTACTTGTATCTCAGTAAAAAGCTCTACGTACAAATGTCTGGTACATGAAAGGCAAACATATGTGTGTTTTAATTTTTTTCTAAATTGTACATGCAGTTTTTAAAAACTTAAAAACTCTTTTAAAAAAGACCCACTCACGTGGCTGATGTACAAACTTAGTGCACACAATCAGCCAAATGCTTGTGCGAATAAAACCGAAGCTGGCAACTTTTCACACATTCAAACAGCAGCAACGCTGACAGAATTGCTATAACACATTTTTGATGCTATGCAGTGAAAACAGTCAGGCTGTGAGTAGCATGCCTCTGATAGGTGTGCTACTCACACCTATCATATCTGTCACTATCAGGCCTTTGTTGAATAAAGCACAAAGGCAGGTCAAAATTTAGAACTTTTGATAGGCGTTATAGTTAGCTATACACCAGAATCTCATCTTTGAATTTCTACTGTGATATGAATCAGCTGGGGGGTGGCGGGTACACACTGCGCGAATGATGGGAACTAAAACATGAACCAAGATTTGCAACAATGGCCAAAGACCACAGATGAAAGAATTGGCAACATCTAAGACAGTGATATAGATTTCTGCACACATTACTATGACACCTCAAAGGCTAAATTGGAAGCAGTGTGGTCAACACGCATCTGCGGCTCTCAAAGGGCATAAGTACTCAGTCCGAGAAGAGGCGCTTCCTGAACCTCAATTTCAAAGAAGAATCAGTCTTTTTACCTACATCTGCTTATTTATAGACATATAAATAGGGGGTTTCATTCCTGTCTGAGGGATGGATGTGAAAATGAAAAAAAGATTGAATGCACAGAAGCTTCAACTTTTTTTTTAGTTCATATTTGAGTTTAATGAAAAATACGACCCAGGTGTGCTCTGACTGTGTGCAGACTGTCATGAAAATGTGTGTATGAATGCCACCGGCTTACCGTTGTGTGACATCCCGACGTTGAGGCACTTCTGGAAGCGACAGTATTGGCATTTGTTACGCGACTTCTTGTGAATTCGACAGTGAAGATCACAGTGATCGTACACCAGCTTTAACCTGATGGTGCGTCTGAAGAAACCCTGTGAAAAAGAGGAATACGATTAGTACACACGTAGTGACTTCAGTCCTTATGGTTGCTCTGCCTACTCTTTTTCAAATAAGCCCTATTCTAATGCATATTTTTATCCCTTCATCAAAAAGGATTGAGGGGCATAAAAAAGTTTTAACATTTCATTTAATAATTCAAATTCTGAATCAAGTTAATTGCTGGAAAAGTAGCTCAACGCAGTGTCTACTGACTGAGAAATACTGATAAGACACCTGGCTCTTTCTAATCTGTATGGAAGCCAATCATTGGGCCAACAAGTCTATTCAAAAGTTAACTGTGCAAATTTACACATTATGTCTTCAACCTTAGGACCAAAGAAGCTTATCTCACCTATTAATGTGTAGCCATGGTCAGACTTATAGTATACATTCCTACACCCTGAGCAGTGTAAAAGGAGAAAAAATCCTATGGGCTGCAAATTTCTGAAAGGCGAATTTTCAGTGAGAATAAAAACTGACATCAGGACTTTGTGCGAAGGCTTTTCAAATAAGCATCTACATTCCTACGATCCACAGATGTTTCTTTTTTAATCGTAGGTTATTTATAGAAGAAGGAAGTTAAAAGGGGTCAAGACTCCACCTCAATAAAGAATGTTTTCTGTTTTAAAACAATTAAGTGTTTGCCTGCTTGGCTGACCCCCCTCTTCTTGTGAGTCTCCCCTGAGACATCAGCAGAACAATAACTACTCTCCCTCACCTTCATTCAGCCCCTGACGGAACAGAGTGACAGCTTATGGCGGCAGAAAAACAGAGACCCTTGTTCCGCAACAGTGTCAAAGAGCTTCTGTTTTAACACTGTGGTGGAGTTCAAGGTGACTGTCAGTGGTCGTGTTCTTTTTGATTGTTTTTACAATGCAAGCTGCCAAAAAATATACTGTCAGCATTATGTCATTCAGTACGAGTCCAAATTTTATAAGAAAAGCTGATCGTTTGAATAAATCATGCGTAGCTTGCGGCTCTGTTCATTCTTCTAGGGTGGTAGGGTTTAAGCCAACCAAAAACAAATCCACGGTTACGATCCACTGGAAGGACGTTTGTGAGGCAGGCAAACAAAGTGAGTCCACGAATTAGTGAAAACTCTTATTTTGAAAAAAGGCCCCCTTCTTTGATCAGCCCTTTTTCTTACACAGTATTTCATACTGAATGAATATGGCATGACTATTTTCTTGTGTTCATAAGGACACATTCACCCTTTGAATTTAGTCATTTGGATTATAAATCCATCAATAACTGTCATGAAACAGATATGCGGGTCTGTAAGTTTACTTTCACGGTCTGTATTCACATGAAGCTGTTCACTCCTTGGAAGCTTCGTAGCTTCACCTTGACGAGCGATGAGGGCACCGAGGCCACTGAGTGGTATCAGTGGCCTTGTAACAGTAAGCACTGTACTGTGTACTGTGTGTGTAAGAATAGAGACGAACATGTCTATAGAAAATAGACTCTGCTACCCGTGGAGGCAAAACCTCACTAAGACTAAATTTGGCTTGGTAGCTTGTGTTTACTACATGTGATGTCAGCCTGAAATGAAGTTAATCGTAATGAACAAGGAATAAGTCACCTATTAAAATGGAAAACTATTAAACCAGCATAAATGAGCCACACAACCAGTGTGGCGCGGGCTGTAGTGTGGGCTGTTTTATAATTACACTCTTTAACAAAGATAAATAAATGATATTAGGCAGAAAACAGCACAAAATTTTTATTTCCTACAAAACTACAAAATATTTCAGCTGGACTTTTCCTAGTAAGTAAGCAATATATAGTAGGCCTCTTGTATTGCACTTTGAATCATACTAGTTGAATCATACTACTCAGTAACAAGCTGCTGCATTTCAGTTTCTTTTTTCTGTGAAAGCGCCAGAGTGAAGGTTTCTTTTCAAATTAGTTTGATTTCAGACGTGCAAACGCTTCTTGGATCTAAACCAAAAGATGCACAGACAGGTCTGCCGATTCTGAAAAATCCATCTCATATGTGTTTGGAGAAAAATGTTCATGTTTCTGTAATGTGTCAATATTTCAAAGAAAATGGAAATATTTCTGAAACTTCACCCACACTCTATTAGTTATTTATACTCTATACAGACAGACAAACAGACAGAGAGTTTAAATGGGTGGCTGTCTGAAGAAGCACACGCCTATCTTGAGCCCTCGCTGAGTGGAAAATGTATGGGGCTTGTGGTTAGAGTGGCAGACATCAAAAAGATGAAAAAAAAAGCACATTTCTCTCCATGCATTATAGAATTATTTATTCCACCAACAAGTTTCACCGACGGGTGACACACAGTGACAGAAAAAGAGTGGCAGAGAGAGAAAAGAGCTGCAGTAGAAATTGTTACACCCATTACCATTTCCTGACACGACTTGAAAGTAGTATGACTGCTGATTTATAATCATCTGAGCATTACTTGTTAAGAAAAAGACTTAACGCACTCTCTACTGATATGAATCATGATTTAACACATGAATCATTTCTGTGATGATTGAAAACCATTTAAAAAAATCCTCTCTAAAACTGAGCAAAGACGGAGCGCTGCTTAAAATGTATCGACTGATCCACAAATTGACTTAAACATGAATCGTATCAACCGCTGTGTGCAGTTTAGTAAAATTGTAACCAATGACAAACCTCAGTGAAGATTGTTCTAAGAACACGTTGTATATTTAGAGGTTTTAAACCGTTACCTGGACATAACAAAAAACAGGAATTTAACGAAGAGATTACGAGACGATCTGAAATGTTTCTACGCTCATCGGCATTTTCATCTTCCCTTGTGAGATCGTTCAGCCTTACCTTGCAGCCCTCACAGGCGTGGACGCCATAGTGAAACCCTGACGCTTTGTCCCCACACACGCGGCACTCGATGTTTAGCGCTGCCGCCGACGTATCGTCTGGGAGCTTGGATAGCACGGGAATATCTGAGTACTGTGGAGGTGACTCGGGCTCCAGCTTGATGGAATCTGATCAAGAAACACCATCACGCAGAAAGGAAGACAGACAGAAAGCACACAAAATTCAAACTTCACCTCTTACATCCATTTAAAAGTTCAGCACTCGGTTGCTTAAACCTTGCTTCTATAAATCTGCATCCTGTTACCCATAACTGCCTTTAATAGTTACTCTGATGCATGCAGCACATCTCTTAATCTCAGTCTACATCTCATTCAGGTCACCGCTTGCTTTGTTACACCTAAAGTATATTTTACATTTATATCATTCGTCTCTGGTCAATGTGCTTACTGAACATGTCTGGTTGTGTCCTGTAGCTGTGCATGTTTGTGTAGTCCATGTTGGTCAGGTGTTCTTCACTCTGCGGTGGACTTAGGTCATAGGCCACGCCAGCGGAAGGGATGGAGGATACAAGCGGGGGAGACAGGGAGGAAGGGATGGAGGAGGAGGAAATGGAGGCGTAGTCAAACGTGGACAAATGTTTCATTTCGAGCGAGTGGGAGCTGTCCTCCAGCTCTGGCAGATCTGCTGTGTTCAGACTGAAGCCAACAGGCCAGGCCAGGAGCTGCTGGGTGTCCACCATGTCTACTGTAAGAGAGAGAAAAGGCAAGTATGCGAGTTAATTCAAAAATCAGTTGCCAGCTAAATTTAACTTAACATAATTAGAAAAACAATAACCACTGAGAATAAAAGGAAGCAGAAAACTGTATATGAAAATAAAAGCACACGCAGACAAGTCCACATGCACTGTTGTACAGTTGTTAATAATTAAAAAGGACCTCTCAGAAAAATTCTAAACATTTGGGCGTGCGCACACACTCCATTAAAAACACTACAAGGAGTACCCGTCGTGCTTTACTTCATTCCTGCAGTGTGTCTGTTATCTAGTAAACAGGGAACACTGATTGTGTCACAGGCAGTACAAAATGAACTCTGGCATTGAGGAACGTCTCTTCTGCTCAAAACACTGCCTTCCTCTGTTGCTGTTTGGGTGCTTGCTGTGCGATTGCCCAACCACAGGACACACAAAGCAGGCCAAGGATGCAGGCCTTTAGCTTCGGCAACTTCTCTGGTCTTAAGGACTGGGTTGGTGGTAAAAACTGAACAGTATCTTTTTCAACTTCTAGGAATTTTACTTTTCCTTTGCTGAAGATTTTATCTTGTGCAAATCTATTAAAGGAAACAGTTGGTGTTTACCACTATTTTTCTAATTGATAACTAATTCATTGGAATGTTTTGTCTGTCTCTGCATACTTTGAGACTGCACTTTTTCTGCATCTTCAGAAAAAGGTCAGAGAATTAAATTATTTTTTAAAAGGAGCAACAGCAAAAAAAAAAAAAACAACTTAAAAAAGGTGCATTTATTGTTTTCTCTTTGTTGCACTTGCCAAAGTACAGCAGCCAGGACCATGATTTCGCATTTTGATGGGTTTCTAATCATTGCTAACAGTTACATGGAAAAAAAAAGCTTTGGCTACAATGACAAATGGGTATGATCCACGTCTTTGTTGGTTCTTAATGTTTTTTCATGGGATTTGTTGACACTGAGAAAACATTTTCCTAAGCAAAGTGTGCAATCTCTTGATTTCTACTGAAAGGCTCCCTCTGGGTATTCAGCTTGTTGTTAGTATAAATAAATTAAAGTTCTTGTGTCATTTCAGTTTCTAATGCAGATGGTCAAAGATTGGAAGGAAAAAAGAAAAGCCCAGATGATCAAAGTCCGCTAGTCCGAGGTTACTGCAGTCCACATGAAAGCAAACCACATACAAGCCTTTATAAGCCTGGCTACCTTTGCACAAGGCCCTGATGTAATGTACAAGTTGTAGAATATGTTGTTTTTAGGATGTAGGCTATTTAAATGGCCTTCCCAGACAGTGGCTCTTTAAAATGAGTCACTCATATGGGTTGAAGTTTGTCCCCCTGGCAATTATTAAACCTGTAAAAAAAACCCAAACATCGCTGTATATCAAAATTATATAGAACATTACTTTCTCAGAATGGCCTACCTGTAAATCTAAACCTTTGCCACCGATTTAATGACATGCAAATTCATCCCTGGCTCTGCGCTGCAGCAATCTTATCACTGCAAAACAATGTCAAACTGCTCAACAGCAACCGACAGCAGGTCAAAATGCTGCCATAACGCATCTTTTAAGATGAAACTGTTTCTGAAGAACAATTAGCGTCCACTCTAAATCGCAGTATGAGAATGATAATGTATTAGAAAAGCAGTATTAATGGAAAAAATTTGACTTTTGCAGACTGTTGCAAACAGGTTACAGGTTACATGGGGTTTTTTTTTTTACGCTCAAAACTGCGGTTTCTTGAATGTGTGTTTTTTGAAGTTTTCATTGGTAAAGTTCCAAGTAAGCTCACAAATAAAGACAGGAAGTCATTCTCTGAAAACCACACCCGCTGGAGGGGAAACTAATTGGCACCGCAATAAGCCACTGAGGTCCACATTTCTATGCTCGCATTGTGGAAACGTTCAGCTAGCTAAGGATAGTACAATTCACTTGAGTGCATTTATGCAACGCTTTTCTAGTACTAGAGACCACTCTTTGTCCAGTAGTAGAATTAAATATATTTATTTGAAAAAACAAAAACAAACTATATACACATATACACACACCATATATATATATATATATATATATATATATATATATATATATATATATATATATATATATATATATATATATATATATATATATATCCATCAGCAGCCTAAGCAGAGAAGCCCAGACCTCCCTCTCTCCGACCACCTCCTCCAGCTTATCCGGGGCCTCCTCCCAGTGGGACATGCCCGGAACACCAACCCCAGGAGGCGCCCAGGAGGCATCCTTGTCAGATGCCCGAACCACCTCAGCTGGCTCCTTTCGATGTGGAGCAGCAGCTGCTCTACTCTGAGCCCCTCCCGGATGGCTGAACTTCTCACCCTATCTCTAAGGGAGAGGCCAGCCACCCTTCGGAGGAAGCTCATTTCTGCCGCTTGTATCCGTGATCTCGTTCTTTCGGTCACTACCCACAGCTCGTGGCCATAGGTGAGGGTAGGGACGTAGATCGACCGGTAAATTGAGAGCTTCGCTTTTACACTCAGCTCCCTCTTCACCACGACGGACCGGTGCAGCGTCTGCATTACTGCAGCTGCAGCACCAATCCGTCTGTCGATCTCCGGCTCCCTTCTCCCATCACTCGCGAACAAGACCCCGAGATACTTGAACTCCTCCGCTTGGGGCAGGAACTCATCCCCGACCCGGAGTGGGCACTCCACCCTTTTCCGGCTGAGAACCATGGCCTCAGAAAAGCAGAGATGACATTCTGAGGCCACCGAAGTGAAAGCCCTCCGCCACTTGGCTGCGCCTAGAAATCCTGTCCATAAAAATTATGAACAGAATCTGTGACAAAGGGCAGTCTTGGCGGAGCCCATCACCCACCGGGAACGAGTCCGACTTATTGCCGGCAATGCGAACCAAGCTCTTGCAACGGTTGTATAGGGATCGAATGGCCCATAGCAACGGGCCAGACACCCCATACTCCCGCAGCACCTCCCACAGGACACCCCGAGGGACACGGTCGAATGCCTTCTCCAAGTCCACAAAACACATGTAGACTGGTTGGGCAAACTCCCATGCACCCTCAAGTATCCTGGAGAGGATAAAGAGCTGGTCCAGTGTTCCGCGACCAGGACGAAAACCGCATTGTTCCTCCTGTATCCGAGGTTCGACTAACGGACGAACTCTCCTTTCCAGCACCCTTGCATAGACTTTCCCAGGGAGGCTGATATATTTATCAAAATCAGACATTAAAGGTTGATTGGCGGAGGTTTATTTTGAGATCTGGTGGCAGCTTCTGTAGTTCAGCTCATCAACCTTTACCCTCTATTGATTATATACCAAGTGCCCACAGTGGGGGTTTTTTTTGGTTCTTTCAGTTTAAATAAAGGTCAGAATTTCAGCACAAAAGTCTTACGAGTTTAGAAAACAGCAACAGTTTAAAGGCCTGCAATGCAGGAACCTACAGGATCTTGAATGGACTCCTGATTCTGGTTCAGGGTCGTCACTAGAGCGTATTAACTGGAGGGTAACCAACTATGACATTTGGCTCAAGTCACTTAGTCACTTTGGTGTTGCCTATAAATACATCAATAAATAAATAAAGAAATGCACTTGTACTCACACAGGCTACGCCCAGAGGTTGTAAACTAACAAGCACAGCGATACCCATTTAAAAGAGACCATTACTAAACCTAAACCGGCCCACCCTTACAGGTAACACAACAAATTTAGGCATAAACAAGCTACTTTAAACTACACCCTCGCAGAGAAATTTAGCCACATTTAAAAAAGGTGCAAAAATATCCAAAATGTAATAGACTACAGAGGCAAACCAGGAGAATGACAGAATAGATTTTTTTTCTAGGCAAAGAATTGGACCAGTGAACTCACCAAAGGTTAAGATGACTGTGAGCGCAGAATATTTTTACCACATTTTCATTTCTTTTGTAATTTTCCAGTGGGGTCATGCTTTAAAACTACTTTCACAAGCCGATGAGTGATCTGTTTCAAGTTTTAAAGAGAAATTAGGAGTACTTCCTAAAGTCTGACCTGCACATGCTCTGCTGTCGTGCTAACCAGAAGGTTATCTGGTTATCTATCAGCACAATTCAGCATAATGTCGACACTGCTCTGGCTTTATGGTAAAATATGCAACTGTACAGCAAAACTAAGGAGGTTTATGTAAAAAACAAGTAACAACATGGAAGGAGCAGAAATGCTTTAACCAATAAATGGCATCATAGCACTATTACTACACACTTGTACACACTGGGGGCAGATTGCATGCCATAAAAGCACTGCAGCAATTTCCTAATGTTGTAAACCCGCTCAACATTTGGCAATAAAACCCTTTCTGATTCTGATTCATAAAAGAGAGCGACCCCAAATATATACTGGCAGATTTAAATCAGATATGTACTGCACTTTTTAATGTTATTTATTTCCAATTTTACTTTTATGGTAGAAATGACTATATGTGAATATTTAGCTCATATCCACTGCTACACTAGTGGGTATCTACTTTCTTCATGTTGCTGTGTTATTGTCAAATTATCTTACGTGCTAATACTCACTGGATTAAAGTAACACTTGACTCAATGCACAGTGGGGTCCATAGTCTAACAGTCTGTTAGATTTCTTTATTTTTGCTAGTTTATGATGGGAAGATAAAGGTCTTTCTAAACATCAGCAATGAAAACTGGATATATTTCCTGTGCTTGTGACAGGACTGTGCTGAAATTCTGACCTTGATTTAAACCGAAGAGACTGAAAAAACACAGAGGACAGCAGGCAATTTATAAATAATCAATAGAGGAAAAAGTTCAGTGACCTTCCAAACAACCTTTCACAATCACCACCAAATCTCAAAATAAACCTCCCTCCGCTCATCAACCTTTACTGCCTAATTTGGAAAAAAATAAGTGTAACAAAAGAATACAACAAATGATGCAACAGGACAAAGCCAAAATAGCAATACTCAGGTGGCACAGTAGCACCAGCTATAAAAATGGCTTGAAATGGCTCCAAATTACTTGGCACAACATCCCTGTGGAACAAACATCCTCCTCATCCTCCTCAACTGCATATTGTTTCCTCTCTACTTGTTTGGAATGTGGTGGCGAAAATCAATAGGGGGTCCACTTAAAATTCACATCAACTGTGACATTGTTTCACAGCGAGTGAGAGAAGGCATCTGCGTGTCCACATGCTGTAACTTCCACTGCCCTGGAAGCTGGTGACTATTAATAAACAGAGAAACCTGGATATTTTTCCATATGCTGGCCGGCTGCCAGCTGATCTCAAGCTAAAATAGCACCGGAGCAACTTGCGCTCTCGTTGGCATGAAGTCATCAGGACACAGAAAATTAGCAGGAGAGTGAGTTCTGACAAAAGGCAAGAGAGATAAAGTAGGAAGGGTGAAAGAGAGCGAGTTCCCAGACCACCAAAAGAAATCAAGCTGGACCCCTGAGACTTTGAAAAAACTCTTATCTTAGGAAATTCATGCTCTGTGCTCACCACCACATGGGAAGGAAAAAAAAGGGAAGGAGGCTGCAGAGTGGCAGTTAAACCAAGGTGCTTAAATTATGTTGCAATCAAAGGTAAAAAGTTTTTTCCCTATAGCTCCTCTTCTTGGAAACGCTACAGTGCAAAAGCAACCAAATTAACCTGATTTTATCAGACTGGTTTGTGGGAAAGCAACCTGTCAGAGTTTATATAAAGTGAGGGATGACTAGTGAGGGACACGCAGTATGTTTCAAAAGGTGTGTACATGTGAGCATGTGTGACAGTTGTTTCCTGCCAGTTCTCAAATTTCCACAAGTCAGAACTTGATTTCCACGTAAGAGTACAGTGTGTAGGAGTACTTTCTATTGGCTATTGCCTAACTCGCGACCTAATAACAAAGGCCCAACGGCAATCTGGCAGGCAGGTCTGGCAGGCTGCTGTACCTGAACAAGCCAGACAGTGTGTGTGGGAGCAAACACACAGTGAGACACATCAGCATTTTCTGCGAAATGAGCTCATACAAACAGGGACAAGAAGTGTCCACTTACTTTAGAGGAGAGAGAAGCTATTATTACATGAAACAGCAAGACCAAAATGTTAACTTTAAGAGTTGAGTGTCGTGTTGTTTTTTCGCAGCCTGGATGCAGCAACTTTGGAAAAAAGAGGGAAAAACAGGGGGTCAGACTGAGAGATGTGAAATCTTTCCTTCAGGGACCGAGTTGCAAAACAAATGTGATGCTTTTTAATGTTCATATTTCTTCACAGTGCCAATAATTTGGTCCAAAACAGAATGAAGAAAATGCAAGAGATCAGATTACTTCACAGAAAGCATTTAAAGCCCTGTCTATAGCTTTGAGCGCTGTTTTGACAATCAAGGGAACAAGCCTCTTACTTACCTTTTAAAGCACTACTAGCAAAGCGTAACAAAAACACTTAAAGATGCAAAATGTGCAGAAGAAGAAAAAACCCCTACAGTCAGAAAAGATCCAGCATCATAATTCTTCTTTTTGAGTGTTTAACAGCACTCCAGCAAGAGTGCTATTCAACATAAGTCAGGCAAGAGTAAAGAGCGGTTAAGAACATGAGAGACGTTAACACAGAAATCAGCCTCATATATTTAGTAAAGGGAGAACCTGCCCTGCTACATTCAAGGGAGTAACACTCTTATCTTTGCTGTTTGAATAAAAACTATTCAACTTGTCTGAAGGCGAGGGCTGAACCACGCATATCAAACCAGGCAATCTCTCATTCAACACATGTGGCTGGAAATATATTCTGTTTCCACATGAAAGCTGAAAAAAAATTCTTGCAAAAAAAAAAAAGCAACAAGTTTTTTTTCATATATCACAGCTAAGTGAAGAAAAATAGATAAATATAGACGTGCACTACAAAGAAGAGCTGCATAGTTACTAAACAAACCTTAGTCTAACAGTCTAACAGTTTTCTAGCCGTTGCTTTTATGAGATCCTGACGATAAAGTGACATGTTGCAGAGTATTTCCCCTGTAGAAGAGAGCGTTCTTTTCCTCTTTTCTTTCTTTCTTTCTTTCTTGCACAGTAAGCTGTTTATTTTACCAGCTTTTCTGTGCACATGAATGCGTTGAAGTGCGACAGAGAGAGAAAGAAAGAGAGTTAGTGCAGAGAGTTCTGTGACTTCCTGACCTCTTCATGTAAAACAGTATGTGGTTCGCTGTCAGTGACTAAAACAAAGATATGCCCGCCTGCACGTCTGCACAGTCCCCACAAATTCTTTGAAAAGATTAGTGCGCTTTAGTTTTGCCTCGATAGTCCTGCATAAGGAAGCTGTGGGACACTGGAAAAAGCATGCATTGTAAAAAATATTGTGGTTTATTTGACTAAGCAATCTAGTTTACAATATGAGATGGTAGGAGATGTACTTAAAAAACCCCAGCAAAGTTTAAAAGGCCGAATGCAGTTCAAATGCAAAAAAAGAAGAAAAAAATACCCAGAAAGAAAAAAATCATCATCATACGCATTAAAAAAAATTCTGGTGGTGTGAAGCCACAGTGGACAGAATTACCTGAAAAGGGCCTCCCCCTCTGCACCTGAACGATCAAACAGGAGAGTGATGGAAAACCATGTGCACCCAAGGTGTCAGGCAGAGGTTTGGACTGCCCTGTCAGTAGAATCGAGAGTCTCCTCTTGTCTGAAAACCCACATACTTGGTTGGTACTGAATTTACTCACCAGAAATCTTCAAAGTTTGACACAGTGGGAGGTTAGAAACCACAAGTTTTGTCTGGTTGGCACAGCTCTGAGTAAAACAGCATCCAGACAACCTTTCTCTGATTTCAATTTGATTTTTGTCTCTCTCTCTTTTTTTTGTTTCAACTTCAAAAGCTAGGAAAATTGAGCACTGATAACACTAAGTCAACCTGAGGTCAGATCAGGAGAGAGGCAAAATTAACATAAGTACGAATAAATCAAAGAAAATGCACCTCCCTCTTTAAAAGAGACAAAAACAAAACAAAACCGAGGCTGTTCTCTAATCCTAAAATGTCCTGCTAATCATAATTTTAATTTGTTCTATTGAAAGGAGTCTTGCATTAGCAGCAGAAATACATCCCCACACACACATTTTTAAAAAAAAAATCTGAATTGGTGCTCTTACTACACACACAGTGATGCTACCAAATATCGCAATAATCTTGCTTAGACACCAAAACATGTCCATAAAGTGATAAACAGTCTGTCAAGGCAAATCAAATAAAACTGGCTGACCTCTAGTATCGCACTGATCAGTGCTGCTGTCTGCTCGCACATAACTGACTGGATGCCACGATTACATGTACGATTTAACTGCAGCTTCCTGATCATGATTGGTCTTTGTACTTGTTGGTTTATTAAGGCTATCCAAAGCAGCTAATGTTCAGACAAGATAATGAACCGAATGACAGCAACACACACGCGCGCGCACGGGGTACAGCACGGTCCACTCACCCTGCTTCTCCTGTTTTGGTTCAGAGTCTTCAGTGTCCGCTAAATGACCAAGAAGTGACAGTGGCAGTGACAGGAGCAGAGACTACTGTGAGTGAGCGTGTGTGTGTGTGTGTGTGTGTGGTCATGTTTTTCCTCAGGAAGTGATGACCAATAGAAAGGGAACTACACACACATTTTCTCCTTCTGACAGAGTCTGGGCTCAGCAAAAGTTCAGACAGCAAACTATCATGTGGTCTGTGTGTGTGTCTGTGTGTGTGGTTTTATTGTCAGTTTTATATGTGTCATTCATTTTTATATATTTTTATGTGCGCATGTCGCTGCTGTATTAAATAGACAGTGCATATTTGTGTATGTGTGGCCATGTGCTTCAAGTTGTTTTCTTGTATACAGTTTTTCTTCTAGTTTCATGTGTCTAAGTGTGTGTATGTGTGTGTGTGTGTGTGTGAGGTGGTAGACATCAGATGCAGATGATTTCCTGTTGCTACACACTGACAGGCAAGCTCATCATGCCTCTTTGGTTGCACTTCTCTCCCTCCGCTCAGTCACTCAGTGTCGATGTGACCATGGTGACGCACTCGCTCCTCATGCAATTTCTAACCCAAGAACATTAACATGAAAATAATAGTTCCCTGATTTGATTTCTTACAAGAAAAGCACCGCTGTTTAACCTCATGAGCTGGGGTCAGATGCTCACTATCTCTTTTGTGGTTGAGATTTAATCTAAACAGATTTCAACAATGTAGCAAACTCCTCAATACAACAGATGTCCTGTATAGTTCAGTCTCTGTATGCACAAATACATGGCACTGATAGATTATTCCAGCTCTTTACAGCACACTGTTTTTCTTGTGTGACTCCAAGTTGGTTTATAGACAGATTCTGTTTGATTTCAGTTTATCTGTTGTCTGTTTCAATTATATATTAAAGAAAGAACTGAAATTTTCATCTCTCATTATGAGAAATTCGACCAAATTCACGTTCCAAAGCCAAGTAATAGAGAAGTGGTTTCTTCTTTCAGCTTCCATCTGCAATTGTACATCATGTGACTCCACAAGAATGCACAAATCGCAACTTAACCTAGAAAAATTATGTCCAAAAAGGCATTTAGCATATCAAAAAAGAGACAAGTGATTGACATACTAAAAAAAATCCAGAGACAGAGTCTCTGTTTGCATATTAACATCAAACAGTCATTGACAGCCTGTCATTTTGGCCCTAAGGGTCAAGTCTGGAGAGGTAGGAGGAGAGTGGTTTAGTTTGAAACTTTCACAGTGAGTGTGCGCAGAGGAAACAACCGGTCCTTCCAACAATATAGTGAATGACCCAAATATTTTCTAAGAACTAAAGTCTTCAGTTCTTATAAAGATTAAAAAACAAAATAAAGCAAAAATACTTTAAAAAAATGTAGAAATGGTTAGATAAGAGTGAATTTTACAAACACTGGGCAGATTTAAAATGCAGCATTTGTGCTTGTAAATATCATTTTTCATGTGAAATAACTTATTTTTTGAGGCCATTCACGTCTTAATCTAACAACTCATACACTACAAGGTGGCTGCCCACACATTCGCCGATATACCACCGGGATTAACAATTCGAACGAGACAGAGAACTGTAGTTTTGACGGTACAAACCTCAGGTACAACTTGAAACTGTCTCTGAGAAACCTCAGGTGTGTGGGGGGAAATTGTCGAAAATGACTCACTGACCATATCATACAACTGTTTTTCCATTTATCAAGAGACTAGGTTTTGTGTCTTTGTACATCATGGTATACGTGTTTCTGTATATATCATACGTGCTGATACTCATATAAGTTGGTTTAACCAATATTAAACAGAGATTTCTTTGTATATATGAAATCAATCATTAGAAAATGATGCTATTCATTGTGAATTTAATGTGAGACTTGTCTTTGTAGCCAAGGTGTTGAGATGTACTAGCTTAAAATAGTTTATGATTCGGCTTGCATTATAGCAAATGCCAGGGTGCAACGATGGCACTGATTTGACCTAAAACCCCCCCCCCCAAGAACTGCAGTAGGAAATTATCTTCTTTACCTACACATTAGAACACAATGTGGCAGATTTGTCAGAACAACTGTCCCGCTGGGGCACAATATGCAAATTACCTACTTCATATCTGCATATGCGAAAGTGAAAGTGGCATAATACTTAATTTCTGTGTTCATTCTGAGTGTTTACACTGAAAAATGCATAATTAATGCATAATTGTTCTTACGTTCTTGCTGCCAGCTCTCTAAACATTTTGGAGCTGCATTATGTAACTAGCACAAATGTGGCATTAGCTCAGTGAGGGCGGGGTAGTACATGCTTGAACACTAGCTATAAACTATGAACACATGTGCGAAAACCACACATGAGAATGACTGGTCAATACGTGGATTAGTGTCATAGCTGGTTACGACATGAACCTAAATGACCAGTTTGGTATTTCAGAGGATGTGATTTTTGACTGAGATGATCAAACAAGAGCTAGAACTTGCAGACAGTTAGCTTAAGTTAGCATGAAAACAGGAAATGGAGAAGCATCAAGGATGTCTATGTCTAAAAATAAAAACACCTACCAGTACCGCTAAAGCTTACTAAATGAAATGTGTCACTACTTGGAGAAATGTAAATCATAAGCTGTAACAACAATAAATAGACTGTTTTACCAAAAATGTTAAACTACTCTTTTAATTCTTAGCTGCAGACTGATAAGATTAGGTGAAAAAATTATTTATTCCAGTGAGATAATACAGCGGTCCCTCGTTAATCGCGGGAGTTACTTTCTAAAAATAACCTGCAATAGGCAAAATCCACAAAGTCAGCTTTATTTTTTTACAATTATTATAGATGTTTTTAGGTTGTAAAACCCCTCACTACACACTTTATACACTTTTCTCAGACAGGCATGAACATTTTTACATCTTTCTCTCTTGTTTAAACACTCTCAAAGTTCAAACCTTCGTAGAAAAATAACTCCAGTATTATAGAATGAAACCAACTTCAGAGACACTGCTAGTGATCGATGATTTATGTAAATTTGACAAGCTGAATGCATTCTGTACTGGACAGGAGACACGGGACAGAGGAGCTTGATTGACAATGGTCTACAGCCGATCGGGACGCAGAACACAATGCGCTCTATCAAAAAAAAAAAAAAAAAAGCATGCAAAATTGCACTAAAAAAAATCCACAAAACGGCGAGGCCGCGAAAGGTGAACTGCGATATTGCAAGGGACCACTGTACTAGTTTACTTCTTTCTCCCCATTTTTAATCAGTTTGGTTTTTAACGATAATATATCTCACTTGTGCAACAGCAGTCATACAACATCGCCCTGCCAACACCAGATGCATTTGGTTTTGCTCATAGTATCCCTTCCGCTGATCAGTCATCATATCAGCTATCCTTAAAATATTATTCTATTTATTATCCACTCAACAATCATAATGAGTAACCACATTTTGCTTGGCCTGGGTCCCAGTAAAAATATATTTATTTTTATATACCAAATATTTTTGCTCATATGACTCTATAACGTTGAAAAGGTCGCTGTCATTCTGTGCAATGGCTTGGCAGAATCACCCATGCACACACATCTGTACACACAGCGATGTTCAAAATATGTTTTCATTGTGTCAAATGACAGTGCGGCTCCTATAGCACTGGACGCTCTTGATCGTATTAAACATAGTGAGATGTGCAAGGACGCATACACAATATGCTGCGTTTGTTTGTTGCTTATATGTTGCAAGACAAATAAGAAATGGGAAACGATGTACAAAGGGATCAGCAGATGTTTCGAAACCTTAGTCCTGGCTGACTGCTCTTCCTAGACATCGCCTTGGTTGAAAAAAATTGTTGCAAAAGTTGTGCGATGTCTGCAGTGTTTCCTTTCCATGTGCTCAAGATCTTTCTAAAACATCTCCTGGATGCCCTTCTCGGATTTTCTTGCAAGGGTAAGTGTGCATGCAAGAACTGTTTTACATTTGACTTTTGACAGTTAGAGTACAACGAAACAAACAAACAAACAAAATTCTCGCTTGCTGAAAGAGCGAGAACTGTTTGAGTGAGAAGAGGGCAACCTAAACTCAAGAACTCTGTCTCTGAAGACCATATTCTATCTTACTGATCTACTCAACGTATTAAATAAAGCACACTACTGAGTTATATTGCTGGCATTTGGAGGCAGAGAGCTAAACACAGATGCATACGTTCATCATACAACATATAAGACAGAAGAATTTACATGTCAGAAATACATTTTTGCAAGCTCATTTTTTAAGGGGTGGGGGGCAATCTGGTAATACTAGTTTTTTATGAGCAGGAAATGTTTTGGATTTCATAATCAAATAAGCTGTCAATCAGATACTGTTGTATTATAAAAATGAAACAAAGGAACATTCATTTGCCTTCTTTATCACAATACATATCAAGCCACTGGTGGCGACACAGTGGTGCAGTGGTTAGCACCGACATGCCACAGCAAGAAGGTTCTTGGTTCTAATCTCCTGGGTGGCTTAGGCCTTACTGTCTGTAGTCTGCATGTCCTCCCTGTCCCTGCATGGATTTCCCCTCAAGATACAGCTCTTCTCTCTGTGTGAGCCCTCCAGCAGACTAGCAACCTGTCCAGAGTATATGTCTGTGAAGGTTCTCAGTCATCCAGGTCATCGTAGTCAAAGGAGCTTGTAAAGAAAAGCGTCTGGACTTCTTTAAGTTGCTTCTTAAAGAAGAAGCTTCAGAACTGAACTGAAGAACTGAAGAAGCTTCTCGGATGAGAGGTGAAAGGTCTTCAAGCAACTTAAAGAAGTCCAGACGCTTTTCTTTACAAGCTCCTTTGACTATCCAGAGTATACCCTCCCACTATTAGCTGCCACAGGCTCTGTGACACCAAGTTGGATGGATGACTGATATTTATGTAAATGGACACAAAATCAACATCTGTCCATGTATGCATCTCCAGGTCAGCTTTCTTGAGATAACAACGTTTCATCTGCTGTGTTTGCTGGTTAGAAGGCTATACATAAGCACATGGGAAAAGCCAAACAAAGAGCGATAGAGCACCTGCCTTGTTTTTTTTTAGCTGTAATGCTTTTTATGTATGCATCTGCTTCCATACATGCTTCTGTTTTTAGAATCATGAGTTTTCACAATAATTTGAGGACATGAACTCTCACCCAGTTCCTTTAAATAGCTATGAGTTAATGGTTGATGAGTCCCTTGAGCCTCAAGATCTTCCTCAGTGGTTAAGGGGAAGGAGTGGTTGCATGTTGTCATGGTCACAAACACACAGATTTTTACACATCCACTCATAAATACTACCTGTGTGAGCAATGGTGTCACATGTACAAGACATGTATGTAAGGACATGTGTGCACAGCATAAATGGAGCACGGCCCGGGGCACTCCTTTCCTTTATGAGAAGAGAACAAAGTCAGACTTTATCTATCTTTGTTGCACAGTCCAGACACATGTTTCAGACATCTAGCACTGAAAACATGAAACAGGTTAAAAAAAACAAAAAAAAAACAAAAGGATGGAGCAAGAATAAAAACAATGAGGATAATATGACAAACAAGGACAGTGAGATCACTGCTTCATGCTGTGACACATGTGCCTATATGGTGATCACGTACGTTAATCATCACTCTATATGCTTATGATCCCAGCTGTGAAAGTCATGTGAGAATACGCACAAGCAATGATTTATTGCTAAACTTGTGTGTTGATAAACACAGGGAGTGAGAAGGAGGGTGATATGGTAGGAAAGGGGAGAGGTGCAATGTGGGAAGGGTCATGCCCTGTTCCTCGAAGCGGAGAGGAAAAGACGGGAGTGTGCTCCCATCAGCTGCACTTAACTGGACAATAACAAAGCGACACATGACGTGAATCTCATTCAAAAGACGCACTGTAAATATGAGTGCCAGGAAAGGTGCATGCAGAAAGAAACATCACAAAATTTCTGTGAGGGGTAAAGGGCGTATAAGAAGAAGGTCAGAGTTGGCTCAGGAGGCGTGTGCTCTCTACCACACGCTGGACTGGTGGCGAAGATAAATGTATACTCATGAACGGGAGTGTAAGACTGGATGAAACACTGTCCAGTCCTTGGCATGCTGTTATGTTTTTGGCAGCTTAATGTTTTAATGCTACTTGAAAGCATTTCACCATGAACGCTAAGCAGCCAAACACATGTAAGTGCAAATAACAAGTGGACATTTACATTCAAACATTGAATATCTAAAAATCACTGACATAAAGCTTCAGACTTGAGTCAACTGTAAAAAATAATGGTTGTTTATCATTTTTCTAAAAACAGTTTAAACTATTAGCCAGATCTGGCAGTGATGACTTCACTGGTAACTTGTGCCTGGTGTACCCCTCCTCTGTCCCTGTGAAAGCTGAGATAGACTCCAGTTTGATGAGACCTTACCCAACACTAAAGATATTCACAGAGATTAATGACAAAATTGGTTGATAAGCATGACAAATAAATTCAGATGGAAACTTTTTCACCCCTTCTTGGAGAGGTGAAAAAAAAAATTCCATAAAGACGCAAGCTACTGGCAGTTGTTGTTCCTGTTTTATTTATTTATTTTTAGGTTATTTGGCATTCGGTTATGATTAGCCAATTTTAAATTGAGGAGGTGGATTGCAGAAATCAGCCAGATCATTCAGAGAAGAATCTGAACTGGATATGGCATTAAGCAATGCCATATCCAGTAAACCCAAGAAGCACCCGATGCACATCAAGTATGAGTCAGTTTTCAAGTTCCCAATAGAGACCAGATTTTGACCTGATGAGATGCTTTTTGCTCCCACATCTTTTTAAAAGGGAAATTAGGACAGAGGTTACTAGATATCCCTACAGTCTGTTGAATAATTTCTGTGTTAAAGTGCATTGGCAAGAAAATCCTTCTTGCGTGTGTATGGCAGTATATGTGTGTAACTGTGCGACTGGACGTGTGTGTTTTGTGTCTTTGGGACTGATTGTGCCAGACTCCCATGAGGCCTCAGAAGCTCCAGGTTCAGTTTGTTCCAGTTGTTTTCAAGTCATTAATTTAACTTTTTTTTGTCTGACAGGATGCAGAGGTAAATCTGAGGATGGGTCCTTTCCCTGGGTAGTTCCAGGTCATCAGCTATAAGAAAGCTAAATTAGGAAGGAGAATCCTGATGGGGTATATCTACATGCAAACGATACTCTTGTAACACAGTATAATTTATTACTCTACTAAAGTCCGTATCGATTTGCTGTGTTCATAATTTCTGCAAGTTGTTTTAACATTTTCATAGTAATGTTCTTATCTTACGGTTTACAATGCAGTCGCTGGCTAAGGCTCTAACTGCTGTAAAATGTTCATGTATTTTGCGTGAATTATTAGAATTAATAATGAGAACTTACACAGTGGACCATATTATGAATCTGGATTGACTGGAAACCAAATCCCCCTCCAACCTCAGCCTCATGTTGCATTTTTTTTCTCCGACAATGACTATTTTTGGCTCAAGATGCAGGATTAGTGTCTCAACAATGTTGGCTAAATGCAATGTAAGTCTGAGATATGTACTGACTGTTCTGGCTCAGTAGGTTAGAACATGGTGTTAGTAATGTCAGAGTTTCACGCAGGTCATCTGTTGTCTTGTACTCACCACTAAAACACCTAGAAGGGCTAGTCAACAGATTACCAGGTTAATGTCCACAACTATTTTTGCACCATAATGGGAAGAGCTCCTAATGTTACAGCACCAGTTTTTTTCTTCAATAATACCCTTTTTGTTGGACTGGTAAAGGAGGATTCTGTCATGGTCCTGGGTCTTGGACACAGTTTTTGAGTTTGTTATCATCTTGTTTTTCATTCTTTGGAATTTAAGAGATCTTTTAGTTTTAGTTCTGTATTAGTTAGTCTTGAGTTTTGTATTCTCAAGTTCATCTGAGTTTGTTTTTTTCAAGTTGAAAAACTTGTTTTATTATGTTACTCGTCTTTCATGCCTACTCTGTTCCTGGTCTCATCTCTGTCTCTGTGTTCTATCTGGTTTCCCTGTCCTTTCATGTTAATTCATCTGTGGACGAGTTCCTGTGTCAAGTCTCAGTCTCAGTTTGTGTTGTTTCCTGTTTTATTTTGATAGTCTCCTTACTGATGTAGAGTTTAGTTTTGCTTACCCTGTCTCATCAGTCAGATTCTTTTCAGCTGTGTTTCCCCGTGTGTCTTCTCTGCTTTAGCTTCTCCCTGTGTATATCTTGTATTCGTCCCCCTTGGTGTGTGCGTTTCCATAACCCTATCAGTCCATCCATTTATCCCCCACTCTGTACAGTAATTCCAGGCAAGGAAATCCAAAAAATCTGAATCAACTTTTTGGGGTGAACATTCAAAGTATCATGCAGCCAACAGATTAGCTAAACAGTGTCATTTGAAACCAATAAACAGATTAAATATGAACATACCATTAATAATGCATTACTCCATCCAAGTATAGACAGTCTAAAAGATGGCTGTAGCTTTTGGGGTCTGAAAAGTGAAGCCAATGCGTACATGCCTTTAACTTGCACTCAACGATGGCCATCGGGGGGAAACTTGTAATTGAAGCCTATGGGGAAACAACTGGAAGCATTTAGCTTACAGACTCAAGAATTCATTTTATTTAATATAAATATTAAATAAAAAAATCATTGAAAATAAAATTGACCGTGCTGTATTTCAGAAATGAGGAATATATGTGGAACGCTCATTGTCTAATGACCGCCATTAGAGAAAAGGCATGCAGTTTCACAGTCAGAACCAGCTCTCATTGCATCCGGTTTCAAAATACCAAGATGGCAGCAGTGAAAATGCTTATCTCGAAGCCTCAAATAGGGACTTCAAAAATAAACACGTGACGTCACGGCAGTTCCATCCAGTATGAGTTTGATCAAAGCTGAACCAGGAAGTTTCTCCAAACTTTAGGAAGTCCGGGTAAAATTGTACTTGGGTATCTTTTCGCTAAAAATTACTTTTGTTAAAAGGCTCTACGAATATTGCAACGCAATAGTTTACTGGTTGGCTACCTCCATGATGTATGTCAGAAAAAAACCACTGTGTTCCAGACATACCGTCTCTTCATTTTCAAGCATGTGAAAGTTGATAACAGATTAACAGATGATTGAGCAGGGGTAATCTTAACGATCAATAAATCGTTTCTCAATATTCAGGGTAAAATGAATTTTTTCAGAGAACTCAAAATTAATAACAATCAGTAGATTAATCCATTACAATAACAATAGTAAACAATAGTAAAGATATATGACAGTAAAGGTTGGATAGGTCGACAGATCTCTAATAAAATTAGGGCCTTTATTAGGGCTTTAATACGAGCCCCAGGAAAACGTGATTTCTCATGTTCACAGTCTAAAATTGAGACAGCAATTTTAAGCGGGCATCAGAAGAGAAATACCTGAAAGGCATCATGTTTACACTTGGCAACTAAAACATGTTCCCTTCCCACACAAACACAGATGTATTTAGGACAGCATGTAAAGAAATGAGAAACACGAGTCACTTCTCAGGTAGCAGGTGTTGTTGTGATTTAGGAATCATTGTGAGAGTGATAATGCGAACAGGTGCTGTGGTTGCAAAACATTTATTTTGCCGAAGGTTCTGTCGACTCAATTTGCATTGTTTAAAAAACCCACATCTAACACATTCGGCATGCTAAACGTCAGACTCAATCTTCTGATTCAGTCTAAGAAATGGTGAAATGTTAACCAGAGGGAAGTTTTGACATTTCCCAAATATACAGTTGATGTTGATCAGCTCTAAATATACAATAATGTAAAAATATGACCCCGCAAAAATGGGCTAAAAATCAAGTAACTCATAATGCTTATCAATACAAATAAAATCAGTATAGAAATCAACAAAGGCACAAATTTTACAGCAAAGAGGAGGGGACACTGGTTTGAAGAAAGGGAGACCAGACATATAAGTTTAACTAGTAAAGCAGAATTTTTCATTCGTAAATAACCTGCTTGTAGAGCAGGGCGATATGGCCAAAAATATTTATCACGATATATATTTGAAAATTTGCGATAACGATATAACCCACGATATAATTGATGCGAAACAAAATACAACTCCACAACATTACTAGCACAAAAAGACAACCTTCCATTTATTTTCACTTAAACAAGAAGCTGGTTTTTATGTACATTAAAGCTTTATAAAAATGTAACAGTGCAAATGCAAATTCCTTGCTGAAAGTTTAACCAAAAGGCATTTCCAGTAGAAATGGGCTGACATATCCTGAGCATAACCATGTATAATATCCACTGAAGTTAAAAAGAGGTGCTTTGCAACATTAAACTGCAGTGTGCAGTACGTATTTTTCGGACCATAAGGTGCACGGGATTATAAGGCACATTAAGCGAAACAAAGCAGTCAGATAAATCAAACTTTATTAAACTCATTCTTCTTGCTTCCTCCACTTCTGTACCATTGATTCATTAATGTTGAATTCTCTGGCAGCTGCTCTATTCCCATGTTGTTGCAGTATATTAATGACTAACCTCGTATTGTGGATGGATTATCTCAGTTGTTCTCCTGACTGAAGTTTGGTCCGTTTACAGCATCCTGCCATGCGATTGCATTTGTCTCTAACCATGAAGAACCTTCACGTTAACTTTTATAAGTGGAAAAGTGTTAGTGTTCGTCCTCCAGCTTCACTGTTTATGTTATGCTAACATAGCTGTGTCGCTAGCGATCACGTAGCACATCATTATATACCAGCTAGCCCAACTTCAGTAACCCTACAAACGTCACTGCTGTTTAGTTTCCTCTCTTCATTTATGTTGGAAGTGATAGCAGAGCTGTACGTTTGAATTTTTTCATAAATCTCTCTTTACTCATATTCTATTGCGATATTTCATTTTCCTATCGTTGCCTAACATTATACCGGTATTACCGTGAACGGTATAATATGGCCCAGCCCTACCTGCTTGTGCCCCATATTTCGGTTGTCAGTAGAATTCTGCAGCCGAAATGTTGCTTTAAACTTACAGTAAATGGTGAAATGATTGGCCTTGAAGTTAATAATTACACCCAATTGAAAAAACAAATACATGACCTTAAGGCTAAACTGCGTCAAATACGCATGTCATCAGATAAAAGGAAATCAAACACGCACTTTTGAAAAACACAGTCAGAATAAGTTAATCTGATATATAGTAAACAAACCAAAGTGTTGGTGGTGTAGAAACAAAAGTGGTTAATTATCTGTGGGCTGTATAGGAACGTGGCATTCTCTTTTATCTGGATTTTATGCAGACACAAATGCGCACACTGTCTTCCTTCCTTTCATGCAGTGATTATGCTTGGCTCTTAGCGAGGTTTTGTAACATTTTAAAACCGCTGGATAGTGGAGCGGCAACTCTCTCATCATAGATTTCAAATTAACACAGATTTTCAAGAACTAAGGCAATTCTCTGTGCGGAGGTGTTTTTAAGAGGCTGAACTTTGTCTCTGTGGCTTTGTGCAGAAGTATATCATCTACGTAAGTCAAACAAGACTTTCAGCACGTGTGATGGACAACAAAAACATAGCATGGTATCTTGAGGCACTCCTTTCATTTATGGCAACTAAGCAAAGTCCAAATCTATCACAGTCATTCTCTCACACGCACCAACACACACACACACACACACACACACACACACACACACACACACACACACACACACACACGCCTCACTTCAGCAGTTATATAACCCGACAGGCAATAATGCACTGATTGATGATGTATCAACACACTCAATTGGTTAGTGTCAGATTTTAAGCAGCCTATGCAGCGATTACAGGCTAATTTCACCAAAGATATGAGATATTTCTCTAACTGATTAAAGTTCCCGGAGATTTTAGACACAAATATTTGAATCTGTTTGCGTATCAGACACAGCGAAACAAAAGATTCAAAAAGCTAACAAAAAGTCTTTGTCAAACAGAGTATTACCAAACTTACATGACAGCAACGCAAATGACTTCAACAAAATGTTGTAAACCCAGTAAAACGATATTACAGCATGAATCTAGGAGTTAATCAGAAAAAAATAATCTTTTTATAACTTGTCATATTTTAAGTTCTCTTATTTTAAAATAGCCGTATTACATCAAGGGTCACGTTGCATGGACGTTTAATCTGTGAGCTCATTCTGCTAAATGTCTAATAATTCACAGGATCAGTTTGAGTACGAATGCTGCTGTTACTTGAGATCACCTTTAAAAATGTACTACTGCTACTTTTAAATAAAATAACTCCTCTTTTTTTGTCGACACTGTTTCTCTGACTTTCTGACTTAATGGTTAAAAATATATTGCTGCTGATTTTACACTATCTTTATCTTTGCTGAATATTATGATAAAACATGACTGCTTCAGCTCATTTACTACCACTGACATGTACTTACTCACTTGGGGAGCTGTTTTTACACTTGCCTTAGATTGATTCCCAGTCTTTGGTTTTTGAGGGTCAACGTACCGTGACAATAAAGCTGCTGTGATTTTAAATATAACATATAATAGTCTCAGAGGAAAGTAAACAGACCAAACACATGAAATGTCTTGTGTATGTAAATAGCAAACTAAGTTTTCAACCAAAAGTTGTGATTTGCAAGATATAATGGATAAAATGGTGATTGTTGCTGTTCTAAAATGTCTCTGAACATTTTTCCAGCAACTCCACGGTGTTATGAGACGACTGACATGAAGATCATACAAAGCGATGAGGAAAACAGTTGAACTTATTGTGACACTCTTACGCTTTACAAGGGGCTCTTACAAGCTTTCTCACCGTGTGTCATTACTGAGTCTTAAAAGAATACCATAAAGACATCACCTATCACACAGCCGTGCAGCAAGCCTCAAAGAGAAACGAGTGTTTAACTCTGAGCTCCAGTCAACAATATTGCTGAGTCACCACCATTATTTTCCTGTCAATTCCAAGAACACAAAACTGCCTGAAGCGTGTGTGACATATCCACAAATTCCACGTATGACACAAAAAGTATAGACTTCACAGAAGTACACATCCAAGAATGTATTGTATAGGCCCTGTAAAAAGCCTACTTTACTCAGATAAATGCTTATGGAGGTATTCAACAAAGTTTTTCAGCACAACATACACAGAAACAAACAAAGCATTCCTCGCACTCACCAGAGAGGCTGTGGTCAGTTTGATGGGTAAAATCTCTGCCTGGTGTTTGCATGTCAAGCTCACACTCACACTATGGCCTTCAGGCACACTATGGCCCAACACCTGACTTTGTGTCAGTTGTCAGTCCTGTGGCCGCCCCCCGCCCCCCCGTCATTGCCACCCCCAAACTGTGTGCCACAGCCATCCTGTCACACTGTAGGCTACCTGTGCGTGTCGACCTTAACATTTACATCGGGGACAATACGCACAAATAAAACCTGATTTAGACACAGCTGGATAAATCAACAAGTGTTCAGCTGGGATCTACCTGTTTAAACTACTTTTTAATCAAATCACCCTTTTTTGGCTCACGTGCACGAATATTTAATATCAGATTAGACTGCAACAGTGTAATATTAACCCAGTCTTCATTAATTTAAATAACTTTCTCCCCCCTACGGGTGCTTTCCCGTATTTTCTCACCCAGCCCAGCAACCGCAACACTCAGCGCGGCAGACTCTGTGCCGACCGGAAGGTGACTGACCTGATCGGTGTGTTGAGGCGCAGAGGAGACAGCGCACACTCTCTGTTTCTGAAGCTGGATGGTTTGTCTTTTATTTTCGGTGGTGTTAAATTTCTTTCAAAACTCGAAAAAAACCCCCAAACAAACAACGGAAAAAAAACCCAAACAAACCGTGGCGTCCGCAACGTGCGCACGGGAGCGCGGCGTCAAAGAGGTCCGGTGTGTTTGCTGTGCGGTTTTCTGCTCAAACAGCAGCAGCAGCAGCTGTGGTCGTGTCTGCCTGCCTCTCTCGCTCTCTCTCCTCCCTCTCAACACAACCGATCGGGATCTTGAGGACACAGGCAGAGGCATCAAATTACCCATTATAGTGGATTTTCTCAGTTGTTTGCCCCATATGGGAGAAACAGGTAATGTAAAATTCAGACCTAAAAGTGTTGTTTCTTAGGTGTTTAGCCATGTGGAACAAATAACTTAAAGGAATAGTTCCACCTTTTCAGCAAAGCACATATTCACTTTCTTGCCTAACTTACAGGTAGCTAAGATAGTTTGATATAATTTTGACTATAGGAAAGAGCTCAGTGGGTTACCTTAGACCAAAGACTGCTAAAAGAAAAGAAAAAAAAATCACATTTTGGTATGGTTAAAAACTAATGAAATACACTTACCACTTGTGAGAAGCTCCTCTAACTAAGATGCACCAATAGTAAACTGCATTCGTATATCGTTTACCTGCTATGTGTCACGCTAGTTTTTTTTTCCGGGAACTGTGTATGGAACAAGTGAGTTTCTTTAAAGTATTGTTCCCCTCCAAGAACTAGTTCGGCTTTTTGATACTGGTTTTGCAGATTAAGCAAGTAAGGCTACATTTTATTTGGTAAGGTTTTTTTTTTAAAGTTTTAAAAAAATAATAAAATTTATTTTTATTTTTAGTAAGACAACCAGTTGAACATGGCAAGAAAAATTCATTTCAGGTTAATGTAATTTATATATCGTGATTCACTAAAATCGTTATAAAAAATACTCCATTACTCAATTACACGTACTTAAACTTTGACAGTTTCCATTATGGAGGCACACACTGAGAAGTCATAGCTTGGATTAACTCTCTTGTTTGATATTTTTGGATCACTAATACTGATGCATTCACGTGTAAGCACGGGTTTGTTGATGTAGTTTCTTAAGGTGGGGCTCGTTTTAGTTCCAGTACTGGTCGGTAGCTTAATCGAAAACAGTGCAACGTGTTTTCTAAGCTGACGTCTTGTATACATCAAATCTGAAAGCTAACTTGTAACTACTTCATTAGTAGCAGCTGTACTAAACTGTTAACCATCTAATTTAAATTTCGATATTAAGTTCATCCCCCAATAATAGTGAATTGTTCCTTTGATACTCAGTCACTTGACAGTAAGTGGTTGCTTGTTTTGTTGCTGTCTGTCGGGCTCCCCCCCTCTTAGTCACTTAGTTTACCAGTGATGACTATCGAGCTGATTACAGTCATATTTCTGACATCACAGTCTTTGGTCTCAGAAGACGGGACTGAATTCAACTGCTGAAAGACAACAGGGTGATCATTTGACTGTGCAATTAAGTCATCTAGTTCACTAGGAAATCCTGCGAGTGTCGTTTAGCAGATAACATCCTGTCGACCCTCTCATGTGTTTACTGAAGCTGAAATTGTACTCTGCTGCATCACTTAGTTCATGAAACGCCATCCGGACAGTCAGCTAGCCTGCTGAAACTCAGCTTAGTGCAAAAACAGGTGCACAATGAATAGTAAGTTTGCCTGCGTGCTGCATCTTTTTAGACTTTGTTGTAGATTTAAGGATCTTCGACTAACCTCAACACACAGCTCGCTCTGTAACGGTAAACTAGACACAGAATCTAAGGGCTACTTTTAATTTTTTTACTCTGCTGACTGAAAGCAGATGTGGTTCATATTTTTTAACATCCTTATCTTGAAATCACATTTTGTTATATCTGACTACATATCGGATGTTGAACTGCTGTAAATACCCTACTTACCACAGACTGAAGGAGCTATTCTTAAGATTACGAATGAAACATCTCAGCACTCATGGTGCAGGTGGGTGTTTAGACTGAAATGTGCCATTGCATGAGTAGAGCTGGCTAAACAAAACCCATGAACAAACCCACATATTAGATTTTTTTTTGAACATTTACCAGTGCTGAAATGTACAGCAGCCCAACAGGTACAAAGAGGTCTGTAGAAAACACACAAAGCAATAAAGCTGCCCCCCCCCCCCTTTTTTTTTTTGGTCAAAGTGTCATTTGACCAGAGTCTGACCTGTTGGGGCTGCTCGCTTTGAGGTGGCTATGTGTGACGTTGAAACAGCATGCACAGAACTGCATGTCCTGGTTTGCATTCATGGTTTTTCAGGAAGTAATTTTAGCAAACTGTAATCTTTGGTTTGCAATAGAGACCTCTGTTATTAGCCGTCGTCGTGTTACTGTGATTGCAACAAATAAATATGAATCTATAGCATGTGCTGGAATTCTTAGAAGGTCTTTCAATAAACATGTAACAAGTCCAAAAATTGTAGTGGGATTTGTGTCAAAACCAAACTAAAGCAAATGTGTGAACAGATACCTGATGGTGTTACTTCTCAAACTTCAAGGTAGAATCTCTGTGAGGTGACTTTTCAACCTGCTTTTGAAGCAATTCAACGCAACCGATGTTAAGCCCTGCCACTCACTGCTCAACACTGCAATCAATTCTAAAAAAAACAAAACAAAAAACTCTTTCAAATGCAGGTAAATGCAGCTGTTAATTTTGCTACCCTGTGAGTGCAACAGTAAGCTTCAGTTTAGCTGCCTTTGATCTATTATAACTCAGTATGGTGGACTGAGACAGCTGCTACACTTTGGTTATTTACACACACACGCGCGCACACACACACTTACACATATTCTCTCACTCTGTCTCACATGCATAACATCCTCCCCATGCAGAATTTCTTTCTTTTTTTGCAGCGATAAAAAAAAAATGACACCCCTGAGAGTTTGGCTGTTACAAACAAAGCAAAGCAATAATTTCTGATTGTTTATAGAGTCGAATCCCAGCAGACTGGAGCTCTGGTATCTGAAAATGTTCATCATCAAAGTACTTGTGTATCTTAACAGGGCTCTCCTACGCTGTCGTGATTATTATAAAGTGGAAAAGACTTGTCATTTTTCAGGCTTAGGAGGGGTGCAAGCTGCTCAAAAATCAACGCAGCTTTTAGTGAGGAAATTGAAACCCTCACAGTTAACGTTATGACAGAAGAAATCGGCCAAACTGGCTTGATTTGTCCCTCCATGCTCGTATGTATGGGATGACAAATGAACTAAATGTTTAGATTATAACATTTAATCTCCCATCTCTCCCTCCAGCAGGTTGGGATGAGCACCAAGACAAACAGGATTTGGCTAGTATAGGCTTGCTTGGTGAGTTAGCCGCCCACATAAATGTCCCTTTGAGCAACGTGATGGAGACGTTCCCACAGATCTCTGTTGACTGGTTGCCCCATGGACCAAGAGCCAAAAGCAAAGTGTGTTTCCTCTGTCTTCACTGTGCATACTGTATACATGTTATCAGCGCTGGCAGACTTTGTTGAAGAACTGGTTCTGTTTTTAATTTTAAAAAGAGCAATCTTAATAAATCGTTTATTCTTGACATTACCTTGAAACCCTTTGCGATGTAGATGAAGCATCTGTTTATGTCAGATTTTTTTATGCTGCATACAGTAAACACACTGTCTGCATCTTTACACAACAGAGAGGAAAAAAAAAAGTTCAGTTTCACGCAAAAGTATTGTGGTTTATGTTAAAGGCTAAAGTGGCACATGTAAAAAGGGCCCTTCCGCCACTCGCCTTCTTAAAGCGTGACAAAAGCGTGACATTAAAGGCAGGATATGAAAGAAGAACAGGATGAGGAAAATATGACAAAGAACTTTTTTTTTAAAAGTGTCATTAATATGTGTTTTTACACACGTCTGTATGTATAAGTAATGTTTTTAGAGAAATATTTAGAGATGTTTTAGAGATATTTATATGTAAGGTATTTTTAAAGAGTGTAATAAATAATTATAAAATGCTAATCTTGAGAAATGGCAAGTACACAATTGACAGCACTTCCACATATACACAGTGCCATCTGCTGCCTCACATGAGAAAATTCAACCCAGTGCCTCTTAAATAAAACACCACGAGACATCAATAATTCACACTTCGCTCGCTTAAATTTATGTGATGGTGCTGGCAAATGATCATTTTTCTACTTTTAAGTGTTCCTAAAATGTAAATATTGTGCTGCCTGTGTAAGATATAATGCTCTACAATGTTTTGATATACAGTAAGCCTTCTGGCATTGCTAGATTTGTTAGGGAGACTCTGTTGTGGATGTCTTAGTATTTTTCATCTAAAGGAAAATAAATATATATGCTGAGAGCAAAATGACATACCAACAAATTAAACAATGTATCTCAGTAAAGGTTTTGAGTGTGAATATTTCTAAGAGTGTGATGAATGAATGTGGGACCCTGTGCCACGTGTGCTTTTTAAAAAAAAAAATTTATCTGGTAAATTAGGGTGTAGTTCTTCACACTGGGGCAAATCTGTTGAGTTCACAATTCAACAGATGCTTTTAACAGTCATGTGTCTTAAAGCTTAAAGTCCTTTTAATCACTTTAATCAAAGCTTTGTCTTGTGATATGTGGTATGTCTCAAATTTCCTGCTAGACAAGCCATGCCAGTGCATACAGCTCTTCAGACTCTTCAGACGTCCATGTGACACAATCACATGGACGTCGGTGACACCTAAGTCAAAATCTTGTCTTAGCAGTTGCATATTTTGTTTTTAACTTACTCACAGCGGTTTCAATGTTGCAGTATTTTAGGATTGGTGACATGGTAATGGAGACAGCTGATGAGCTGTGGCAATCCTTAAAGGGAGGAAGCGAAAGAAGAAGAAACTTACTTTTTTTCAGGTTTGTAGTTTGAAATCAGAAGAAGCAGTGGCTGTGGCGAACTTGGTTTTAGTCTGCTCAACAGCAGCTTTTTAATTAGACTTTCCCTGACTGGTGAATATCCACATCTATCCCAGGCCATATATGCTTACACAGATGCACCACACTTCTTTATGAGTGTGAAATAGATGTGCCCATGTGAAGAAAACACTCAAAGAAAAGACACAGCCACTGGCATGACTCTCAGTGAATCAGTGGGATGATGGAACCACATCTTTATTAACTTTTATCTGTACAGAAAAAAAAACCAGTCACCAGATCATGCAAAGCAGGATTGCATTACAAATAAAAACACAATATAAAACAAACATTTTATACTTTACCATAAATATGGAACCTCAAAAATAAATAAATATATTACAAAAAAATAAATAAACTTCTGACAAATACAATATGTCAAAGTTTACTTGCAACATAGTCATGGAAATGGATAAGCCGACAGGTTGATATGCAGGTCGTAGGATTTGTTTTTACGCGTACGTTCTTGAAATGCAACAACTGAACCAAAAATGACCGGTGAAGGTAGAGGGTTCAATCCAGGCTGCGTAAAATTCATTGCACCTATACATACAAGGCTAAGGACGAAACACCAACAGTTGTGATAGTACTCAGATCAGATGCTGACTGCACGTAAAGAGCAACCTGGAGAGTCACCATGGAAAGAAATCTTAAAGGGAATGTAAGAGTAAGGTATTCAACACATACACAGATCCCGTATGTATGATAATATAATAGGGTGACAGCACTCAACAGTCATGTCGAGGTGTTATTGCACTACTGTCTCAATGTCTTTTCATGAGAATAATCAACAAAGTACAATACTGTTGATAGATCTACACAGAGGTGAAACAAGAAATCACCAGTCACAACTACAGACATGAGTTACCACGTGAAATGCATTCATTTACTCGCCAGCCGTGCTCCTCCTAAACAGCAGCGGCACGCTGATTCCAATGCTCAAAGCTTCATAGTGAATGAATGCATTTTAATATGCAATTGACCCAGGTCTGCACAGCTAACACACATAGCTGTGAATTGAAAACATGTTCACAATAAGGCTACAACATCTAGAGAGAGAGAGAGAGAGAGAGGCAACGGAGGGCAAAGTCTAACACTGATAGAGCTCTCACTTGCTCCAAAAAGTCACACACTTGGAGGAGCCATGCACAACAAGTGAACACAAATGAACATACAGATATCCCCCCCTCCCCCCTAAAACACACGCACACATAAATGAACTTCAAGGCTTATAGACAAAAAGGGGCAGCAATGACGAGCCCAGTAGTCGGTAGCCAAGGACCAGAGAGACACAACGGCTGGATTTACACAGACAGGAACAAATCTTTTAAAGAAGTATCTCTTTTTTTTCTTCTTCCCTTTTTACTGACTTGCTGACCAACAACGATTCACTGGAAACCATCAAATGTAGGAGAAACCAAATGTCATATCTGAACATTAACATTTGTATAAATCCAGCTACTGAATGAAAGAGTTATGTCACTGACTGCAAAGCTAATCAAAAAGTGCTGCTGATTTCTTTTTTTATTATTATTGGCTTCTCTCCCATTATAGTTGTGTTTATACTGCATTTATATACTGTATATAAACTTATGTACATTCCATCTGTAGTCTTTAATATTATACTTTCATTATACCTTAGACTCTGTTCCTTTGTGTGCGCTGGGAAAAAATAATTTTTTATTCTATTCTTTCTACTATATCATAATATATTCTATATCAATGACTTAACTCCTTCAGACCTATTAGTCTGGGTTCATTCACGGAACATCCTACCCAGCAGGCCTCACTGTTACTCACACAGGAAAGCTAAAAGTGGTGCAGAAGAGGGACCGGGACAGAGGGAATACAGTACAGTTAACACACAAACTTTAATCTCAGACTGGTTCACATTTAATGTCAATCAAGTCATCACTGGCCAATGGTAAATGGAGGGTGTGTCTAGTCAGAGAAAAGGCTGGCGAAAGACTTTCGAAGGTTACGAATGGTCTCGGCCTTTGCCTCCTCCTGGCCTTCGCCTCCGGAGCTTGAGACCCCGCGGAAGAAAGAAGAGTCGCTGAAGGCGTTGAAGGCATTGGTCAGGGACTGGGATTTACTGGGAAGAGAATGGAGAAAAGGAGGGGGAAATCGAGAAAAGACAGATAAAGGAGAATTTGTATTCAAATGAATGAATGAATGTCTTTAAATAAGCGTGTTGATAATTCAGCTCTTACTTCAGAAGAGGGTGAGTCTTTTGCTGCGATTGTTCTTCCACTGTTGCCTCGGCCTCAGCCGGTGCTGCGGCTGCTTCAGCTGGGACTGGCTCAGGGTTCGGGGAAGCAGCAGCTGGCTTAACTTGAACTGGAGCCTTAGCTGGAGACTGGATGTTATGTTGGACCTGACTGGCTTTGGCTGGGGACGGAACCTGTGCTGGGGCAGAGACCGAGGCTGTATCTGAAGACTGAGCTGGTGCTTGGGCAGTGGGCTGGGGTGTGGGCGAAGCTTTCGGAGGAGGTGCGGTTTGTGGCTTAGGCTGGAGCTGTGGTTTGGAATTTCTGCGCATAGGAGGAATGGGTTTTGCAGGTGGTGTGGGTTTGGGGGGAAGATCTTTTGGTTTGCCAGGTGCTGGGGATGGGGAGCCTTGAGGCTGGGGCTTGGGCTGCTCTGTGGTTGGAGGAGAGGCTGGGGGAGAAGCCTGAGCTGCAGCTGAGGCTGCAGCGGGGCCAGAAACTGCGGCTGCTGTTTTGGTTGGTGGAGAGCCTGGAGCTGCAGCTGCCGGTACTTTTGCAGGGGATGATGGTGAAGCTTTGGCTGGGGCTGAAGTGGAAGCAGAATCTGGGGTTGGCTTTGTGACAGACGGGGCTCTCATCATTGGTGGAGGCCTCGGTACTGGTGGTTTTGTGACTGAGGCAGCTTTCTGCACTGGGCTTGGTTTCTGAGCCTGAACTGGTTTCTGAGCTGGACCTGGACCAGGTCTCTGAGCCTGGCTGGGCTTTGGTACTGGTTCAGATGCTCTCTTAGCTGATTCTGATGATGTGTCCACACTCTGCGCTTTCACTGGTGCACCTAAAAGATGAAATATAGTTATATGAACTTGTACTTCCACTGCTATACAACACCCAAATGCAAAAAGGGGGTTAATAATAGAACATACAAGCATCAGTATTTAAACTCTAGAGACTGTTAGTGCAGCGTTAGACAACCAGGCATTTGTAACACTCACCAAAAACCAAAGCAGAACATGACATAGAAAATGAGCTTGAATCTAAACATGCCCATTCACAAAATGATTCCAGACATTCATAGAAATCCTATCTAACTAATCTATCAAGAATAGACTGGGGCAAAGCAGGCTCTGAATGTTTTGGCTGTAATGACCAGCAGGGGGAGGCAGAACAGCAGTTAAAAGAAGGTGCGGTGATTCGCCTATCATGCCAAGTGTTATGCACAGTAAGTCACGTGACCAGCACTAGTGCGCTAATTAAAACAGGCAGTGGCAGGAAAGAATCAGACTGACGGTGAGGAGAAAGACAGTAAACAACAAAAGGTCAGGAGCTAACGGAGAAATACCGGTTTAGAACAAGTGATCCAAACACAAGCAGCAACGTGGCGGGACATGCAACACAAAAGAACCAAGTGATTACACAAGCTGAGATAGAAGCGGCAGGGCAGGGATGAGTTTCCAGCAGTTCAGAATTCATTTTCTCCAAAACAGAATTACTGAATGTAAATTACATTATAAAGCCTCTTTGAACACAGCTTGAAAAATGTAAACAGAATCCTGTTTATGGACTTATGAATTTATATATATTTTTTCTCATTACAAAAACTTCATGAAAATTCATCCCATGTGTTCTCAGAGAGTCACTGCTGTCAAGCAGCTAATTGGCCACGAGTCTTACGTTTGATCAGATTGTCATAAAGCATCCCAATGGTTGCTTGGGACTCACGACGCATAAAAACCAAAGAAAATACAATTTGTACAAACATAATTCATAAAGGGAGACACAATAACAATTTGCTTGGCTACAAACCCAGAATTAGGGAACATTGTGTTTAGAGATTGGCTTAATATTTTGTTGACCGCTATTATAATTGATTTTCGCCACATCAGTCAAGCAAGTACAGAAAGTGGCAAACGATTTTAGCTATATTATTAAAAATATTATTTAATCTCTTTATTTAGAAAAGGTTTAAAAATCAAAATCTTCATCAAATCTATAGCCAGATGTTCAAATATTAGCAATTCAATGGTCTGGATCCAAGCAAATGAGGAATGATCATGCAGACAAAGAAAAGTATGCTAATTTTTTTAAAACTTAATTTAATCAGGTGTTGTAATTGTGAGAGAAAAAAAACATCATATTTTGCACTTTATGAAGCCAGATTGCCTGTTTCAAGTATTATAACACAAAACAGTTGAGGCTTATTTACAACCAAACACAAACTCTAATCAGCTACTCACAAAAAAAGTCAAGATCTTGTTGCTCAGCCAGAAGGAAATCAATTTATTTAGCATAAAAATGCAATTTAAAGATTATAAAAATGATTTAAGCAGAAACCACAGAAACCCAATTGAGCTGGCCAAAATTTAACAAGCAGAGTGATGGTAATCTCTGTAAGTTATTTTTCTTTTCACTAAAGAACACATAAAAATAAAACATTAATCCACCAATAAGTGCACATGTTTTCACAGTGTTAAATTAGTATCACATATGGCATTGTTATTAATGCATAATTCATATATAGTGAAGTCCGATTTGCACATCTTAACACTCAATAGGCACATATTTATCTCTATCAATTCACATAAGACACAAAAAGCTATTTCTACAACATCTTAACCACCACATGGAGTACAGGCATTTGCCACACCCATGCAAAAAATGAGAAACCACAATGAACAAACATGCAAACCCAAATTCACACAAAGACAAACACAACAACTCCAACATTAATGGCTTTGTTAATGTAACACTTTGGGTAGCGTTTTACCACTGCGTTTAGTAGGCACACTTAGTTTTAAAACATCAGCCCTGAGCACAAACACCACCACACACACTCTCTCTCTCACACACACACACACACACACACACATGTTTGAAAACTTACATTACATCTGCAATTAAACTTAACATGCTGGCTAAGTGCATTTTAATATACATTTGCTTGTTAATTCAAGTGAATGCCACAAGTTAAAAACAGACAACACTGGCTTGTTAATATAAATGAATGCCGCAAGTTAAAAAGAGGCAAGGCATAGCTTTGACAGATAGAAGAGGCTTCTTGCTGTTCTTGGACCCAGACTAGTGCACCAATCATTTCTGTCAACACCGAAGTGAAGCCATGATGTCAATATACTAGTTTGAGGCAGTAATGAAGGAAACTGTTGAGTTCAAGGAACAAGGATCAGTATGCTTACAAAATACAAGCTGCTTCTACTCTTCTGCACTCCTTCATTTTCTTGCCAAGAGTTAGATGAGAAGATGAATATGCCTCTTGTACCTATACGGTAAACATGAAGCTACACTCAGTAGGTAATTAGGTAGGCTAAAAACAAAGCCTGGAAACAGGGGAAACAGCCAGCATGGCTCTTTCCAAAGAAACCATAGCAGATCAAAGTTTCCCATTTTGACAAGATGTGTGTCATAATTTTGATGAATACAAAACCTGTGAAAGCCACAGAGCAACACATGACGTCAAAGTGCAAATCAGTGAGTTCTAAAGGTGTTTATTGGTGGATCGGGTTGCCAGGTAAGCTGTTTTTCCCAGTTTCCATGCCCAGGCAAAGCTAATGGTAGCTGCATATCTACAGTACAGAGAAGACATTACTGTTGGTCTTCTTGTCTAATTCTTGGCAGAAAAAAACAAACAGGTCTATTAACAGATCGCTGGTAAACTGGATGATCGGGCATCTATGTGTTAAAGTATCAAGTCCCAATACAACGATGTGAAAGCACTGAATACTTATTTCCCACCTGTTTACTTTCTGATGGCAGTACTTTGTTTGATAAGGAAGATGTTCAAGTTAACAGCTAGTGGATACTTCATCTCAGAAAGTGATGTTAGCAAGGGGACTGTTCAATGATGAATTTAGTTAGTGTTTTCTAGACATGCTACAGCAGCAGCCCTTTTACATTGGTGAATAGTGTTCAGAAACCTTGAGGTTGAGGACGTTGGCTTGAAGTCCTGTTAGGATCAGCCAGTCCTTCCTTAGGGGCAGCAGTCTAGTAGACAGAGAGGAGACAAGGGATCAATGAAAAAAAAGAGTTGGCAAGGCAATAAAAAACGAGAAAGGGAAATTAAATTATATACAATTAAATTTCACAACAACAGTGGCCTCAAAACAAAACAGCAAGCTTTTTCATTATTTGTCACATTCAGTATCATAAAGAGTACAAGTTGCAGTGAAAACTTTTGTGTCCGTGCTGCAGCCGCACCATTCCAGGGCTTTGTGGTTTTTAGCATGAAGGGTCTAGCCAGGACCCTTCATGCGTGGGACTCGAACTTGCAACTCCCACTCCAAAGGTGAGTCGTGCTACCACTACACTACCTAGCTCCAGTATATACAGCAATAGTACAGCTGCAAGACGCTTTATATTGTAAGATAAAGACCCTAAAATAATACAGAGAAAACCCCAACAATCAGACGACCCCCTATAAGCAAGCACCTGGCAAAGCTGGGAAGGAAAAACTCCCTTTTAACAGGAAGAAACCTCCGTCAGAACCAGGCTCAGTGAGGGGCAACTATCTACCCCAAATGGTTGGGGATAAAGGAAAACGAAGGTAAGGATGCACTAGTGAGTTGTGAAGGACTACAGTAGGTGCTTCCTGTGCACCTTGGAAACACTTGCTACTTTTAGATCACATTGTGGATTTCCTGATTCCGCCATATTTATGATTGCTATGCTTTCAATGTTTGCTCTCTAAGATATAAACATCAGCCATCTCTGTAAAGCTGATCCAGTTTTAATGTTAAAATATTATCGTTGGTAATGAAAATGAATTCTCTAGCTCAAACCCAGAGACCAAATAGCAACCTTTATAGGAGTCCATCAGTTGGGAGCATAACCAGAAGCATCTATGTACTTTTCTAAAGAGGCTTACAGTATCTTTAAACCTGAAGTTATTCATCAGGATCCTTTGTAGATGCACAATTTTAAGTGGTCAGGACATGATTTCCACAGGGAGATTTTAAAACAGCAGCCACACTGGAAGAGGTCTAGCGGTGCAAATTTTTTTGTATTTGTAGAACAAATGCTACACAATGCAACATATTAAAGGCTTCACCTGTTGGGGCTGCACAGTAGCTGGCTTTTGGCTTTGAGGGGAGCGCGTTGGTGAGCGGGAAACGCTAGATGACCTGGAGGCCAGTGCTTGGTTCATCTTAGCCAGCACCACCTCTGAAATGAGCTGGCGGTCCTCTGCCTGGTGATCGCCAATCAGCTGCATAGATGAACCCACAACCTGGATAACAGGAGACAACAATGTGAGAGATGAGAAGATGTACGAACTATGACTGGCTAACAAAGTCAGGACATTGAAGAAAAAAGGAGGTTAAACAGCACAGCGGTCTGAACAGAGTATCTAGGTGATTCTGTTATATTTCTCCAATTGCAGGGAAAGTGTAGTTTGAAATCATAAAAAAAGACAACATAAAAAAATAAAACAGAAACAAAACACACCCACACCATTACAGGATTTTGTCTTTTAATGAGCAAAAACTGCCCTCAGTTTTACATCATTATAAAAAGTGACTCATGGGAACTGTGGAGGTATGTTTTTGTTATTTGTTTCCTATTTTTTCAGTTTCAGTATGAAATCTGCTTTCAGTTTAAATAGTACACAGTTTTATGACTGTCAAGTTTTTTCCAAAGCTTAAATGGGATGGATGACAAGCCTTTTGTGTCATGTCGGCTCCAGGATAATTTCCCTGTGCTCTCTCTGATGCATGGTCTCTTTTTTATCATTTTTAGTCATACAGTTATTTCCACAAACACATCTTGTCTGAATCATCACTACATAATCCTGTTATTTTAAAACTGTCACCATATCTCCCCCTCCATCTGTCTAATCTGTTTATCACAAACACACTCTTAGCTGTTAGACTACTTCAGCTTTTGCTCTACTCTTTCTATAAGTTGATTAGCTGCCGTCTAGAAACATCGAGTTGGTTTGTCTGTTCTGGCTTCTTTATTGACTTTCACAAAGCAGGCTGTGTTTTACCATATCTGAAGTGTGCTTACCATATTGTTCCATCTTTTCGTGGCCAGTTATCACAATTTTGATAAGAACTGACCCATAAATGAGCAAGCTGCAATGACCTACATAATTAAGATGCTCTGTACTTACTGCTAAAATTATTCCACGGAGAAGCAGCTCTTTCTAGAGCACTTTAGTTTCTGCCCTACAAACCCAAGCTTGTCAAGCTGCTGGTCACTAAACATTTCATCTTTGGCCTTGTACTCCTGAATTCTACCTTTTTTTCAACAGCTTGGTAGTAGTGTTGCTGCGATAGTCTGAGTCCCTCCAATTATTTGCAGCTCATACTTTTTCTTTTTGTGTCAGTTCTCTGCCTTTGGGTTCAAACATACTCCCATCAGTTTCTGAAGCTTAACCTGCCACACTGAAGTGCCCTAACTACCCAACTTTAAGAGAACCAATACAGCCAGAAAACCAATTTTCAAAGCTCCTCATACTTTATTGTAACCTCTTTCTATGTCAGCTTCTCTTGATCATGGCTCTATCTCAGCCTGAACATTGAGAATCTGGTGCAGTCATCCTGCCAGACGCCTCCAATCTGTCCAATCTGGACTAAATCTAAGCTCTTATACTTTATAGCCTTTAAAAACTTTAAAAAGAGTGTTAATGGTTTTGGTTTATGTAAATGTTTTCTACATAAAAGGTAGCATTAAGCAGAAGAAATTTATACTTCTACTTTGCTGTCATCACGACTAAAGGCTGCAAAACATAAAAACCAGTTTGCGATAAAAAAAAAAATACTGGAAAGGCAGAGGTGAAAGAGAAATAGAGAGATAGTAAAGTTTTGAAACACAAAGACAGAGCAATCTGGTGTAAAAGATGAACATAAAGTGACCCAAATTGTGTAATGTATGCACGTCAGAGTGTCACCAGACATCAGCTATTAAACCCTTAATGTGCATTCAGGTTACCTGAATCAGTTTATTCCCAGCCAGACAATCTCTGCTCCCAGCAGTGTAAATTGGGCCAGACATGCTAAATTTAATATGCTTATGCAACACAGCTACCACAGGCTGATGTCAACGTGGTGAAAGTTTCCAAACAAAACACAAGAGTCAATAAATACAGTGATGCAGGAAAAAGTCTAAAAACCTTTTGAGTTCTTTAGTTTTACTCCTCCCTTCCCTTCCTTTCCTTCTCACCTCTGTAATGTAGTCGTTTCCATCCTTGCCACATATGGCTTTGACAGCACAGATATCCAGTCCTCCAAAGATCTCTGAGCAGGTATCGACCCACAGTTTAAACCTGTCACAAAGAAAAGCGTGACAAATTAGTCCTATTAACAGCTGTCAAAGGCGACTATAGGTGACAATGTGCAACAAGATTAGGTAGTTAACTTGTTTTCTTTGCTGTATCAAAACGAGGTGGGAGATGATGGTGAACCTTTCCTGCCTTATTGTTAATGAAAAGTCTTGCACACTAATTAAGCAGTGGTATTGATTTATCACTTCAGCACAGCGTGTAGCAGAAATGTTGTTTGGGCTTAGATCCCAACGGCAAACCCGTTCTTGAGCCCCTTTAGCTCCAGGCTGTAACCTATGAAGGTGCTGTTTTTTTCCTTGCTTTACTCCTTCCAGTCAATCTAGGGTCAAAACAGACGGATCAATACTCACCTGAAGGATAATGTACTCTAATCCAGTGTTCTAGCCCTGGTAGCTTGCATAAAACTGAGCTAAAAGTTGTTTGACAACTGCAACTCTATAAATAATATTTGAATAATAATGTTTGTTCCAGGGCTGCTGTACACAGATAACGGTGCTGAAAGTGCACTAGATACTGTTTACAGTTTGACTTACTATACCTGTGCTCTCAATACTGTGCTGAAATGCATGCTTCACCCATGAGCAGATGATGTGAAAACAGTTGTGGTACAAAATGTCAACGGCTTTCAGCTGAATTAATCTGAGTACACTGACTAACTGTGGTAAAACACAAGAGAGATGTGTGTGACATCAGGGCAGCCTGAGCATCACTAATGTGGAAGCGGTGCTCACTTGTCAGTCATGGCTACTTGTTCCAACATGGCAGATCCAGTGTTGCTTTTCCAATTACCAGAGATAGATGTTCGCCTGGAAAAGGAGAGGAAATTGTGCATTAAATTATTATGTAAAAGCCTCATTACAGAGTCAGCCCTTCAGTATAGATATTATAAATGCAGGCAATAAAAGACAGAGAGAAGTAAGCATCCTTGCAGCAGGAGGTTTGTGGCTTCAGCTACTAACTGCAGTCAGGCAGAGAGCAGAGCTGTAGGTTCTCTGTCTGAATGGCAGTTTCATAACCATATGCTAGCATATGCTCTTTGTTTTTTTCTAAACTAAAGGCACATGAGACATGGAGATGTGGTATGGTAAACTTCAAGATTTATATTTCTGTCTGCTGGTACATGAGCGCGCACGCACAATATATCATCCCTAAATCCAAATGACGCACAAGGACAGCACACTTACATGTAGGCTTTGTAGTCCGTGCCAATTTTCTGGACCCTGATGTCGTACTTGGCGTCTACGAATGGCTCTGTAGTACAGTAAGTCTGAGTGATGGCCACCACACTTGCAATGTCCTGGAAGTCGCTCACATTGTCCACCTTAACCTACAGTGGAGTAAAACATATAAATACTTAATTTATTTATTCAAATAAAGAAAGACTCTCAAAATGCACCCAGTCTTACAATTTGTCACGCAAATGCCACCAATGTACATTTCACCCCCTGCTGGTAAATAGAAAAAGTGCAGGTTAAAGCGCTTCTCCATTGGCTTTACTTTTAAGACCGGAAGGACAGTGATGGTACGTGTGGGTAGAACATTTTCAAGGATGAGTGGTTGTTGAGCTCCTGTAACTCGGTTGTAATACACAAATAATACCTTCTTGTGTCACAATAAATTATATTTAATGAATAAGGGTAACCCAGCACAGAGTGGCACTACATGGATCACAATGTCAGGAGAGTCAGGTCAGGACAGTGCTTTAAGTTGCCGTTTCTCAAATGTAGAACACAAGCTTGTTTAAAAACAAATGCATCATCACTACTGGACATACTCATGAAGTTGACTGGCTGTGTTCAAAGCCGATTGACAATGCAGTTGCTGCAAACTGTCTGGACAATGTTTGACTTGCTTGATTCTAACATTGGTTCAACTGGCCATCAAACATTGGTTAACAGTGTTAAATCGATCAATCAATCTAATGTCCAATCTGACCGGTTAAGAAGTTTGCTTTCTCACATAAAGCTTCTCCATTTAATGTGCAGTGCATGTGTGAAAATGGCTTATTGAACTGAGCAGTTCAGGGGAATGATGTGTGGTGGATCGATCAGGAGCGGTAGAAACGCTCCACTCTGATTTCAGCCAGAAAATATTAACACAGTTGTCAATCAATAACAGCACAATGTTTGGACAAAATGTAAAAGGGAAGAGAGAATAAAAATGATGAACTGATAGGAGGAAAGGGATAAAGAAAGACATCTAAGATGGAAGCAGAGGATGGGAGAAGGCTATTAAGTGCACGCGTATGCCAGCAAAAGCACTAACAAGTATAATAAATGTGATTCTAGATGTAGTGGTGCTTTATGGTTACCATTTAACCATCTAAGCTAACTACTATAATAGCCACATGATTTGTCCTCCATTCACAGAGCCAAAACTATTTCCTGGCTGTAATAGTCGATCCCCACATATCTTTGAATGGCAGCTACAGTTTAAGTAAAGCAGGTGTGGTTAAATGGTTAATCTAACTGTATATATGTCAGTTGGTAAATAAATAAACCAATTACCTTTCCCATTCCAGAGTGAGCATGTCCAATCTTCACCACCACTGGGAAGCTTGGTGTTGTAATCTGCAAATAAACAGTATAACTGATGGATAAATAATGATGAAGAAGCATAATGACAACTTATGTTAGTTATAATAACAAACTGGAAAATCCTGCAGTGAAAAATAAGAGGCCCCTTTAGCAGTGGTCGTTATTAGTAAGGCAGTAAAACTGCTGCAATAAACAAAAACTCAAATCAAAGTCAGTAAAATTCATCCTCAAATAATGCCAATAAACATCTTATGAAAGTCACATGAACACTGTGCAAAAATAACAAAGAAATGTGTCTTTATTTCAGCAAAATCCTAACATGTGATGCTCATGGTGGTGCTAGAGGACAAGTCAGGGAACCACCAAAATCAGCGGGACTCATCCTCCGGGAATCGTGTATGTACACAGATCCACTGCAGCTCTGTAAACAAAATCCAAAAACCAAACCTAATCTCCCAAGTGGATGTGATTACATGAAACATGAAACTATGACTAAGTGAATGAGACCTATGCCAGCCTATGGGAGGAGAGTGAGGACATCAAAAGAGGGCAGAAGAAGAGCCAAAGGATGGTAGTTTTTCTTCTTGCGTTAGAGGAGGCTGTCCCTAAATTGTTGAGCACATAAGAGGCTCCCTGTGTGCGACCCTCTCAGCATTCAAGACCAGAGTGTGAGGGGATCCAACTATTGTAAGTTCCTCTGCGTATTGTCTACAGAGAGGGAGAGAGGAGAAGAGAAAAGAGAGCAGTGGCAGCAGCAGCAACAGTAGCAGCAGCCTTCCCTTCCCTTCACTGCAGCTTGAATTCATAGGTTTACTTTAAACTTATGAAAACATTTCTATCCACAGCTGCCTTTCGGCTCAGCAGAGCTCATCTTACCACTTCGACCCCACCGTCTTATCTATCACCCTGCCCTCTTGCTGACTGCCCACCCGACTTTCTTCCAGGGGAACTTAACAGGATCACAAGAGGTTGCCGAGCTTTCATCAAGTGGTGGAGCGGTCAGAGGTAGCCAGAGTCATCATGGCCGTGTCCCAGGAGCGGAGTGTGTGTCTGGGGCTTTGGGTGCTCATTTTGCTTGGTGCAGGCTTGGAGGAAGTTGTGGAGGGATGCAGCTGCCACCCAGCACACCCACAACAGCTCTTTTGCAGTGCTGAGATTGGTAAGTTATTGAAATTTAGAATAACCAAGGTTATATGTGTGAAAATAGGTGCATGCTTTATTTATTTATTTTAATCTGGACAATGTCCTTACATATTGACAAACCAATTAATTATTTGGATTACTGATCAGATTAATTACATGCTTTTAGGGGGAAAAAATCAATCCACAGTGCAAAATTAGTTTTACAAGAACTAATCAATAGAGGTTCATGGCTAAGCTACTGTGGCCTTTTTGATTATTATGATTATTATTCATAGAAAACGTGAGTTATCTGAACATAATTTCATGGTTGATATTTATAGCAGTATTTCAATAAGTTGATTTGGATGCAGTTTTTCTCTTAACATGAACTTTTCCTTGTGTGCTATCTGTTTTAAGAAATTAGCGCCTTCCTTTTGTCACTCACGTAAAAACAACCCCTAAAAAAAAAAAAAAAGTCCTGGCCTACTTTCTGTCCGTCCGTCTGTCTGTGTGCCTGTCTCTCTGCCCGACGCCCCCGTCATCCAGTTCTTTCTTGTCTAAGCACAAGCCAAAACCAACACTCTGCTCTGACTTTGAGTACTTGGCTCCAGAGTGTGGAAAGCTGGAGTATGTGCTTTGGTCAAAGGTTACACTCCAGCAGAGGAGAGAGGGAGACAGAGAGAGAGAAGAGGAAATTGCTTTTATTTTAGTCATGTTTTCTAGTTGGTCTGCAAATCCCTTTAGGTTTAAAGGGTCAACTTCTCTACAGTGCTTTTAAAACAAAGGCCGGGTTAAATGAAAGGCAATACCTGTATTCAAAATCTCCAGGTGAACAGCCAATTTAGATCTTGGTTATCTCAATGCAAGGTTTTTAGGACAGCATTTTACATGTGACACATGCCATTGATGGCTGAGATTACATTTCTGCAAGTATGAATATTTGGCTCTTTGAGCTTTCTTCAAAGCCTGAAACTATAAAGGAAAACTAGTAGAGGACCTGAACTAACCAGAATAACATCTCAAGCTGGAATGTTCTGGTTTTCAGCTGCATGGTGCTGTGCCCTGTTTTTTAATCATTGGTTATAGAGAGCAGGTTTCTTACTGCTAAGTTGTCACACATTTATTTGCTTGTCCAGGTATGCTTATTCAATAAGCCACAGAATGTAAACAGAAGATGGACATCAGCCACTGATTAGCGAAGTCACACTGAGACACCTTGAACCGAGCATTATTGCTGTTGCTATCTTTATATTTTGAACCTGGACTTGTTGAGCATGTTGCAGATCTGACAGAGCAACTGAAGGACACCAATTACTCACATAGTGGAGACTTGTCAGACATAATGTAGGCCTTTTATTAAAAAAAACAAAAACAAAATACTCCTGTTGTAGTCGATTAGACATGAAACTATCCAGCAAAACCTTTGAAAAATAGTTCTAAGATGAAAACTGTGACAAAACCTCACCATCTGCAGGGTGTTTAGATTGGACTCTGTAGAAAGGGGCAGTTTGTAGACAAGAATATTTTTACCTTATCCTTTTACTGATTACAACAAAACTGAAACGAACAAAAATCTACTGAGAAAAAAGTACACAGTTTTAAATAAATATACAATTCAGTGAAAGATAATTTGGTTGCTTTGGGGTTTTTTTGGTTGTTTTTTTTTTTTTGCATTGTTTTGTCATTTAAATGTTTTAGATAATCAAATTTTAATACACACAAAGATAACCCAAATAATGACAAAATCTAGTTTTTACATGGTGATTTTGTTTATTGTGGGGAAAATTGCTATCCAAGCTATTAAAGTCTGGACTTAAATCAGATTGAGATGCGTTGGCATGACCTTTAACAGTGACGGCTGAATTAAATTAGTTCTGCAAGGAAGAGTGGGCCAAAATATTTCCACAGTGATGTGAAAGATTGCCATCATTGTCAGTTATCACAAACACTTTGATGGCACAATCTTGCTATTAAGTTTAGGGGGGCAATTACTTTTTTCACACAGAGCCAGGTAGAATAGCTTTCCCCCCTTGAAATGATCATTTAAAAACTGTATTTTGTATTTACTTGGGTTCACTTTGTCTATTATTAAGACAATGATCTGATCCATTTAAGTGTGACAATTTAAAAAAAAGGGAAAAAAAATCAGGAAAGGTAAAAGTACTTTTTCCCAGCACTGCACCTCGTGAGGGGAGCTTAGCTTTGATCTGGACACTTATTTGACAAAAACATTGGGGCAGAGGTCAAAGGTCATTTTTCCATTGGCTTCTATATAAAAACAAGTTACTTTTGGCTGCTTATTCACAAGGGGTCACCGCAGTGTCACGTGGTTTTCTTTTTTTTTTTTTTTTTTAAGGCTGATGCCCTTTTTGACTCTGTACCAAAGGGATTTTTGTCTCCTCCAGGATCAAACCAGGAATTTTTCACTTAACTACACTGTGGAGCCACCCAGGCAAAACTCCAACTGTCTCCCCCTGCTGGTAGTTACATCGATTTTTAACATACAGTGAATAATCTAACCATGGGTCAGAACAGAAACAAAACAAAATTGATCAATACAAATTCTAGATTTAGAGCGGTGAAAAAAGGCTAAATGGCATATGTCCCCAAAGAGATCGTCCGCACCTTGGTACCATAGCACCATAGCTATATTTTAAAGTCATGTAATATTTAGTGGCATTGACAATAGGTGTATAATGTAAACAGTAAGTAAAAATAAATGATAAAAATGAGCCCAGATGAAACTCCAACTCAGCACACACTTATTGCGTGAACTCTTACAAAGGTTGTATCACATGAAAAACCTTTTACATAAGTTGTGCATAAATTCAGAAGAATTACTAAAGATAATTGAAAATTCTTTTGAACTGTGGCAAGTTTTTAGTTCCAAAAGTATGTGCCTGTCTCTTAATGGATATGGATACTGGGCCTTTTTCAGATAGGATATAATTTTCTGGACCGATGCATAACAAAAAAGGAGACTCAAAATCGAAATAAAAAAACGTGTTTCACTTGGTGGCACCTGAGGCCATCCTTGGTTGCTTTCTAAGAGTAGGCTGGTGGTGTCCTTTAGCTGACCTGACAGTGCTGTCAGAGTCGATGAGCTCTTTGAATAAAGCTCAACATCTGAGTAATATCCCATCTGGACAAACCTTGGACGGTTCCCTGGCCATGTTTGTGTATTTGACATTGTGTGCATGCGAGTGTCTGTTTGTTGGACAGAGGCCAAGCCATGCCAACTCAGCCTACTCCATCTCTCTCGCTCTCTCTCTTTCCCCAGTCTCTCCCCACTTCATTTCCATGTCTATAGGCTTGGTCTAATGGTCTGCATACTAACAATATCAGTGTGAAAGCCCACTGACAGTCCAGCTTTGTGAGCATGACAAGGGTGCCGATTCATCTTGGAGGGGGAAGTTACTTACTACAGATAGGTTCTCATGGTACAAGTTTGCAATATTTCTCTTTGGTTATGAAACTGTGGGGCAGATGCACAGCTACTTTCACTCAGCAGGCGTGCCTGTCCTTATTCCCGTTCATAACACAGCTGCAGTAACTGAAATTAGCTGGTAACCCAGCGTGTACACTTCAAAGACGGGGTGGGGGTGTGGGGGTAAACATTTCAGATAATCTAGGCCAAGACAACTGTTTTGGAAGGTTTTGCAATTCACTTATTATTATAGACAATTTCTTAAGTATATCTCATGGAATGCACTTTCCAAAAAATGTTATGGCTTCTTGCAAATCCAATAGAATTTTTCTTTTCCTTACCCAACCAATAGTTCCTCAATTAAAGATCAAAATCACCAACCTGGCTGGTTAGCTATAGATTCTATTTTGGCACTGACACACGACCAAAGCCAAGACTGCAAATTCTTTGATCTTTCCACAGAACATATCTATTCCGTGGTATACTGCTGACCATTAATACGGCACACAGAGTGACAGCTAATTTTCCAAAGTACTTTGTCTATCTTGAGACATGTTTCTTTGTGTGTGTGTGTGTGTGTGTGTGTGTGTGTGTGTGTGTGTGTGTGTGTGTGTACCACCATGCACACACTTTACATCACAATAGAGCAGGACTGAGAAATCCTTGAAAGATTCTTATGAAAATAAATTCATGCAAGAATATATACATATATACACCGGCTCCTGTGCGGTAACCAGAATTTAAAAAAAATCCTTAATCTATAATGATTTAGCTTCACATACCTAAGCTAAATTATTAACTAAATACATAAAATATTAACTAAATAATACTGTAATCTTGCATACAGATATTTGAGCTGAAATACAAAAATATCAGCTTCAAAATGTATTTTAGTATCAAAAGTAACAGGTCTCCTAATACCCTGTGAGCTCGGTTATAATGTATCCTTTCAGAATGTTAAACACATCAAACTTTTTACATTAACCTTTCGTACAACCTATTATTTTACTAGTGCCACATTCAATGTACTAACTTGATATTATGAAAAAAAAGAACAACTTTGATCAAATATAATAGATAGAAAGTGAAAAGATTCAGTAGTAGCTGTAGATGTAGTCGTCTACAGCTCAAGCTTTGACAGTGCCTACTTAAACAAATACAGCTAATTAATCAAACCAAACTCTGCTGACATTTTTTGAGGTTGCAGCTGCATGTGTGTATACACAGTAGGTGGGTTAATGGGCAGGTGTGTCTTTGTAGGGGTCAGACTGTAAGGTAAGGTACTACAGAGAACGTGGTCACTGTAAAGTTTTGGATAATGCCAAGATGATCAAGTTATCAACTACAGCAGCTATTCCCAAGAAAACTACTGCATGGCTGCAAGTCTAATGCTTTCAAATGTATTACCACACCGAATCTGAGCCTCCGGTTATGAATTATGCAGTGTAACAATGAAGAATATCAAATAGCATAGAGGCATCTACAGTCATGCTCCCTGACATTTTCTATAAGGTAATGTATGAAGGTTCCTTGATCAGCTCTTTTGCTGCAAGCAGTGTAACGATTAAAGCGTTATACGAATTCGCACATATTTGTCTGCCTGCCCATCTTTCCACTTGTGTGTTTGATGAACAAAAAAAAAGTCTTTATTTCTCCTGAGCCAATTTCACAGAACATGCTGAGCTCCTCCTCCTCTTACCAGCACACAAAACCGTGGCACAGTTATGTGTCGAGCGAAAAGAAAAAACAAGCGAGGACGTTTGCTTAGCTGTGTGCGAGAGTGAGGTTCACACTTTCACTCCCTCTCCCTAACACTGTTACTTTTCTCTCTCTTTCATGATTTCACAAAGGTTACTCAATTCACTTCTGGCTCCTTTCCCCCCTCTCTTTCACCATTGCACTACAAGGGACTGTACTCCTGCTTTTACAGAGAATAGATGTGGGAGATGAATTTACAGGGAATTCATTAAAGGATATTTTATATTATATCCTCATTATATAGGATATTATCCATCATGCAGAATATCTTCACAGAGAAAAAGCACAAATGCTTTTAGGACAAGAAATACCCAGTGTATTTGGTCAATATTATTCTGTCTGATAAAACAACACAACTCTTTACATACTGGTGTAGTGGGTACGCCTTTATCACTCATACATTCAGGGCAAGATTGTTATAGTTAATGAAAACTAAACTAAAAACTAAAACGAGAAGTGAAAAATAACAATTTAGTTACCGAAAATAAAATAAAAATACAGAGGAAATATCCTTAGTTTTATCATGTTAGTTTGGTAAAGATTTTTTATTACAAGTTGCTTGATGAGGCATTGATGGACATGTTTATCGAGACTTTGCATGTGTATAAAACTGTGACCCAACTGCTTTCAAAAAGAAGTGTTTTTACTGTAATACCTGCACTGATTTTCCCTCTGATATGGCTATATATACAGCATTTAGCCACACAAGCTACATAGTTCGGCTTATGAAAGGCTTATTCGTGACCAGGGTTAAAATTCACCCTTTTGAAATGTTACAACGCCAAACTTGTTACAGCAAATTAAGTGGATTTTAGTGCTATTACAGAGCACATTTACCTTCAAACATGAAGGGAATTCCAAACAAAAAGTCCATCATACTGCGCTGCATGTTGAAAAAAACCCATTACAATGTGTTGAGGGTGAGAATTAGCTCATATAGACGCCTCATTCTGCTGGAGATTCATTAGTCACTGACAGGCCAGTTTTTAATGTAATGTGAAATGCAACCATAACATATTACAAACTTTAACACTGTGTTACTAATGTAAGCAGTAATCTAGTAATCTGAACGTGGTAGCACTTGTCGATTATGGTAAAAGAAAAGAAACACTCCATGCATGTTTTTAACTCACTTTCTTATAAGTAGCTGTCACATACATTTTTCTGTGATGCCACTGCTTTTCACTTTTCATTAAATTGAACCTCAGATGTATAATAATAAAGTCAGTTCTCTTTGATTGATTGCCTTACCAGTATGTTATCAGTCTGAAAAAGAAACATCTAACAGTGAAATTAATTTGTCAGTCATCATTACAGCCCTTGCCTATGTCTAAAAATGTAGATTCAATGTGCTTGGTGGAAGAGAAAAATAGCTCAGTATACATAAAGCCTCTAATATTCGGGTCAGGTTGCTTAAAGTAATCAGTGTTAATAATGTTTTGATTATGATTAATATTCTCAGAGGTTGTAACATTAAAATGTGCTGTGTGTGTATGCACAGTGAAGTATATACTCATACTGCACATACAGTATGTGCTAGTGGAGAGGACTTGGTAGTTAATGGGAGTGATCAAGCAGAGAGCTACTTGTTATTCCATGTGGGTTTTGATTTCCCTCCCAGAGGAGAGGAGGACACATCCTGTATCACTACTGAGAGGACATGCATCCATCTATCTATCTATCTATCTATCTATCTATCTATCTATCTATCTATCTATCTATCTATCTATCTATCTATCTATCTATCTATCTATCTATCTATCTATCTATCTATCTATCTATCTATCTATCTGCACAGGTTTTTCATTGTTTCTTGTATGCAAACAATGTTCTTATCTTATCTTGGATTTACTTGCAGGATCCTAATCCTTGTTTTTTTCTGTGTTTCCCAAACAGTGATAAGAGCCAAGATATCTGGAGAGAAGATTGTGTCGCCTAGCAACAGCTCCTCACCTTACATGAAGATGATCCAATACGAAATAAAAATGATCAAGGTGAGAGCCCTGGTCATGCACACATATCCATTCCCCCCCCCCCTCCCTTTTTAAACTGTGTGGTTTATGTGGAGCTACATATAGCCTGCCCCCTATAAAGTAAAATGTATCATGCATGTTAAATGTCTCAATGGCACACACATAACAGTATAACATCCACCGTTTGATTTCCCACCTTTGTTTGACATCAAACTCCCCTCTGTCTTTAAGTGCTTCCTGTCCCTGTGTTAACTGTCAAATAAAGGCAAAATGTCCAAATATTTTTAGAGCAATGAGAAAAAAAATCAAGCTGAAATGTTCCAAATGTCTATCTCCACATGACCTCATGGTGTTAATAATGACTACTGAACAGGATTAACATTTGCTCTTCATAAAAATGTCTGCTCATTATAAATATGCAACACTTTCATTTGCACATTTGGATTTTAAGCACTAGGATGTTCTCTGCTGCTGTAATTTGGAAACCTAGAGTTCTTTTATTATTCCTCCTGCACGACACTGTTGCTGCACATACTGTACTGCATTAAATTTACATTATGCCAAGCCCATTCTTAAAAAGTACAAAACGTTTCTGCTCTTTTCCTCTCATCTGTATCTAGATGTTCAAAGGTTTTGACAAGGCTAAGGATATCCAGTATGTGTACACTCCAGTTTTCTCATCGCTGTGTGGAGTCAAGCTGGACTCCAACAATAAGGCAGGGTATCTGCTCTCAGGTACAGTATGCAATGAAACTTTTTTATATTGTGCTTTGAAAGAAAAAACAAGTTGGTACATTGGTGCTGTGACCAGTAAAGAGAGAAATTTTCCTAAATGGCTTTTCTTTTGGGAGTGAAACTATTCATTTTCACTGAGACTGATTCCTGTCTGCCGGGGACAGCGCTAAACAAATTCATTAGACCACCACCCAGTGTAAGGTTTATTCCACAAGGTGAGACAATCATCAACCAAAACACTAGGTTAAAGCTGTATACCAATGAAGCTCTTAAAAATTTGGTTTATCATTAGGAGTATTAAGATTCTTATGGAGGCCTTTGGACACAGCAATAGTTATTTAATCTATTCTACTGAATGCAAGGCTAAATGCTGATGTCACCAAACAGGGAGCATGTGGAGTGATGGGAGGATTTCTATTGGCCAGTGTGATCTGGTAGAGTCTTGGGACAACTTATCAGTGTCGCAAAAGAAGAATCTCAACTATAGATACCAGATGGGCTGTGAATGCAGAGTGAGTAAGGACTGTCAATTCTCTATGCATACATATTTATCATTCTCACACTCATCTGTCTGTGTCAGAGACGTCTTCATGAGCTTAGACTAAAGAAACAGTGTAACAGCTGTTACAGCAGAAAGGCCACTCTTCTCATCTGTTCCTGCTGCTTTGCCTCTTTTCAGTCTCTCTATATTCAAAAAAAAATTGTTTGTTTTTATTTTGTCTAAAATGTGTGAACATTGTTTTCTCTTCCAACCTTTGCATAACTGTAATCCATAATACACGGGAGACCTACTTCACTAATAAATGATGAGATGAGAGATGAGATGACGAATCGATTATTCTTCTCTTCTTCTTAGATCAACACCTGTTACACAGTGCCGTGTGCATCTACAGGAGAAAACGAGTGCTTGTGGACTGACTGGCTGCTGGATAACAGCCTAAACGGCGAGCAGGCTCGGCAGTACGCTTGCATCCGCCGCTCTGACACAAGCTGTAGCTGGTACCGGGGTGGGCCTCCATCTGAGAAAGACTTCTTTGACATGACTGACCCTTGACCTGTAATTCTGAGATTCATTTTACTCAATATGTTTCCCAATATGCCTCATGAAAAAAACAAAAAACGAAAAAACAAAACCCTGCTTTGGCTTATGTAGATCAGATCTGGGGTTGAAAACAGCAACTGATTTCATTAAAAAAAATTTGGGCGAATATTAAATCTGAGGGAGCATAATGTAACCGTGAGCTTTGAGTGGTTGTTACAGTAAATCTTGGAAAATCTGTCCAAACTGCAGCACTCCAGTGAATCATCTTCTTTCTCTCACGCCAGATTAGACTCATCATTTGATCTAGACCGTTTTTTTACCTGAAGGCAAATGAATAAAATTATACAAGGCCTTACATTTGTTTATGCATGAAGTATGAAGCATAAAGGTGTTCATTTGCTGCAAAAATAAGACAAAGTTATATCAGGAAACAAAAATGGTAAATAAATAATAGAAGGAAGCTGTCGCAACCTTTTCTGAACCAATTCCAGACCCACTGCAGCAGCTTTCCTTTCCCCTCTTTTTCCTTCACACCTCCTGGGAGTGAATATCTTTAAATAGTATCTGCTAACTGTCAATACAAATGAAAGTACACAGTATATACAAATCTGTGTGGAAGGTTTAGGCACTAAAAAACTGAAAGTCTCTTTCAAAAGTCTACAATAAAAAATTATTTTTATTTTTACATTTTTATGAATTGATCCATATCTGGTGTGGGCAATGTTTCCGCATGTAAATCCAAGGCAAAGGGTGCCTGTATGTTAGTGTACTTTTCAGTGGTAACCTCAGTACAGTTCTAAGCGTTTCTGAGTATTTTTCCAATGTTCTGCTGGATTTAGCCTGTCTCCATTGCTTTTGTCACTTAATGTAAACCCATTCAGACTCCATGATTCAGACTCCAAGGCTCTATGGGGACCATACCATCTGTTGCAGGACTCTTTGTTCTTCTAACGATTGTTCTTTGAGATGCTTCTTTATTTTGTTTCATGCTGCATACTGAATTTGGGCCCCATAAAAATGGCATTGTGTAATGCATAATAAATCAAAGTGCCTAAAACCTTTTCATAGTACGGTATACAGGCCGCAAAGCACCACTGACATTCTCGAATTAATTATATTTTTACTAAATCTGATGCAGGAATTATATATACACTACGAGTCTCGTTCACCTTAATCACAGTTTTTCCCCCTCAAATTTATGAGACTGTAAATATTGTATTTTGTGACAATTAACATTTTAAATGCTAACAATATTTGTTCTTATAGCATATAGATTCTTCTCTTGTGTTTTTGTGTGTTTAGTTTCATTGGTTGTACTATTTCCTGTGCCAAAAAATCTAATCCAGCGCTTTAACAACTGCACTGCCGTCTGTAGAAGCCAAGCCTGCCCCCCTCTGCATAGAGGAAATGATTTAACAAGACAAGGCTCAATTCACCTAAAACAAAAGTAAAAAAGTAAGAGGAAGTGGATTCATCTCAAAATTGACAAAACCAGCAAAAAAGAGAAATAGCTGACAACCTTGAATGAACAATAATTAACAGTTAAAATTACTCAATATAATAACTCAGTAAGAAGTGTGAGTTGACCCCTGTCTTGTTCATGACTAAAGTCATACAGATTAAAATGCATTGTGAACATCAACATCAAGAATGTCTCGACATCGTATTATGGTCACATTTAACAATAACTACTTACATTTAACCTGCACTACGCAGTCATTTGTACATTGGATTCTGTCAATTTGAACATAGTAAAATGATAGTAATGCATCCTAACTGTATGGCTTTAGTGAAGCATTAAGCAGTTTCATGTCTGTTTTATACTGTAAGACCTGTTCGGGTTTGTATTTATGTGTTTCTGTCCGAATAGAGTCTTTTTTATTTCCATGTACCAAAAAAGATTGTATATAAAATGTCTCAGATGACCTGTGTGTCATGTGCTTTTTTTTTTTTTTTTTAGAAATTCTCCTCAGCTACCAAACATCAAAGAAAATAAACCTTGCAGGACTTCAGCAAGAGCTCAGATAGATTAATCGTGACTTTTACTTAATGACACTTTTTAAAAAAGTCAATGTGTCTTAAATCCTACCTCTATATTATACCACATGAATGCTTTACTAAATCTGGTAAGTAAAATGCAAGAGGGAAATAGGCACCATCTCCTTTCTTATACGTATAATAAAAACCCATGGATTTTCACTGTACTGTACAACAGTTTTTAGCCCATCTTTGTTTAAAAAACAAAAATACTTACCTTTCTCATATTTTTATTATGTTCTCATAAGCTCAGATGCATATATACAGCAAGGATTTGTGCAATGGTGTTGTAGTGTTTCTGCTAAAAATACGTCAAAACTGAAAAAAACTTGACAGGCATCCCGAAACTTAATTGATGCGCTACACTGTTTTGTCCTTTCAGAGACTGTCGCTCGCTGAAACAGGCAATTACTGTAAATTAGTAAATACAATATATTATATAATAATCTGCACATCACATTGCCACATGCCAGCTCCAGATCGCAGTGAGGTGTGAGTGTTCTTCAAATTGAAACACAACACAGTTTACAGTGTGCAGTAAGCAGAAAATAGCATTACCATGTCTCTGTAGTTGGGGTAGAAGGTCTGATCAATGAGCGGGAACTTATCTGAACCCAACCTCTTCTGATTGTTGATCAGCTGGGAAAACTAGAAGATAAGAAAAAAAGAGAGAAGCAGCAATATGGTGCATACGTAAGAAATATATGCAGATTAATCATATAGTAATAATGTTATAATGTTTGCACTCTGTTAGGTGTTTATTCTACATGAGTCTCCTAACTGACAACTTAAAAAAAATCGTACAATTATGATGTAGAGTGATTAAAATACTCTTTAGATAATTACAGCTGTAAATTTGTGTTGTTGAAATTGCTTACAGCCCAAGGTTTGTCACAGAGGTTGTAGATGGAGTCCAGAGAGTTGACTGAGGGAATGCCAGCATACTGAAGACCAATGATTAAGTTCCTAAAATCCTCGTTTTGGGCCATGCTGAAGGCATGCTGGCGCACCAACACAAAGTCAGGCCTGAATGACCTGGAATGCAAAAATAAAGGCAGGTGAATAAAGAATAAATGGATACGTTTGGTTTCTTGGCGTTCTGTGCTTATATTCACGAGTTCTTGTGTGATCAAAGCCACAGAAAAGCGACATGAGGGTGTTGCTGTTTTTATTAAAATAAAACTGGAGGGCATAAGGTGCACTTTTGGATGGAAAATGACAAAGATTATGAAAAAGTAAGTAAACTCGCACAGCTACAAAACAAATAAGCTTAGGTTTATCCATGAACAAAAAATGAAGCGCAAAAATACAAATACAAACTTAGATCTCTCCTCAAAGAGTAGATTCTCATCTTTGAAGCACTCTTATGAGAGAATCTTTCTTTGAATAATACATGAAGATAAAATAAGTCTCATGTACTTAATTGAAATTAAATGTATCACATTATGTGTACAGTAAAATGACACAGCCCACTGATAAGCATTACCAGCAACTCAAAACATCACAGTTATCTTCTGTGTCCACACGGAGAGTGAGAAAGGTTTGTTTTGCTTTGTGTGGAGTCTCTACTTGGATGTTTCAAACAGTCAGTTTGGATGAAAACTTGTGGTCGAAATGACCTTTCATGTTTGAATACATTACCTAAAGCATGAGCAGATTATAAAAGGGCGCAGAAGATAGTTAACTAAACACATACCCATTAAATTACTGTATATAAAAGTTTCTCTCAGAAAGGATCTTAGAATTAGTTTAAACACTATAATTAGTCGTTTAATAATAATTCGAGTCTTGTTTTGAGCATTTAATCAATCAACAAAAAAAAATCTGCTTTTACTTCTTTGCCACTGCTAAACAGAGATTAACACGGACACAATTGTATCGATACCTGTGCAATTGTTAGTTCTGCTTAGAGTTCTGATTCTTTATTGATTGTCTGATTGATTTCTGTGTGGAAAAAATGCAAACTGCTTTCTACTGCAGAAACAGAATAGGAAAAAAAGGTCTCCATTTAAAAGCTACACTGCAATAAACCTGACATCTTTGTTTTGCTGTCAGAAAAAAAAGTCCCAGCATTGATAAAGGGAAACATTACGTTTGAAACATTAAACACTATATTTGCCAATAAAAACATATTCAAAAGTAACCAATCAACAATGTAGTAACTCTAAATTATGACATATTTCTCTTATATTCCTCCCCTTCATAAAATTTTGGACAACCCAAATACTTTGCTACTTAAATTAGCTGCTAGAAAACAGTGCGTTTTACTACTTGTATGTCTCACCTTGCTTTTTCTTGGTATAACATTGAAACCTCAAGTTATTTTACTGCCCCAAGCCGGAGATAAAACTGGGGTGGGCAAGAAGCTGTTTGAGCCTTGCACACATTCTGTCCTGCTGGGAAATCCCATCATGGCAGGTGAAAATGAAGGTGGTGAAAATACTACTGTCAGAGAGGTGGCTGTGCACAGTTAACATTGATGAGGACTGCAGTGCAGTAAAATCTAACTACTGAGAGGTAATGAGGGATTGTTATGCACAAGTGAAAAGAAATAAATGCTAAATTGCAGAGAGTAATATATTCCCAGTGGGGCTTTTATTGATTTAAAGTCTTTTTTGTTGATTTTCTGTAATATTCTACATTTGAAACTGTGTAGGTCTCCATACAAAAACACCCACAGCACTGAAGCTCAGAGAAGCAATTTATGACCAGAGGGTTAAGGTCAGAAACAATATTCAGTGCAGTTCAACTCACTGAACGGCTGACGCTGACAGGACATGACTCCTGTTATTTTTTCTTTTGTCCCTGCATGCACGTATGACAGCGAGGGAATGTGAGGAAAAGCAGAGAGAGAGGTGTGAGAAAGAATACAGTGAAGAAAGAGATGTAGAGAGGAGTGAAAGAAGACAGACAGAGAGTGAAAACTCTGCCGCAGTGTGACCACCACCAGCTCTTCATGCACTGAGAATACTAATCAGACACTCCAACAAACTAAAAGACTCTGGTGGAGAGGACAGAGCAATTAATGTGACTGTAGCCTCTTCATTACTGGCAGTAAGGCTCATCAGTACTACCCTCATTCGATGTTGCCAAGAAAGCCACAGCCATCCAAACAACCTTTCAGTATGAAATGAAACAAAAGCGATGGTTGTCACATGTATAAACGATGTATTCACATAGATGCAACATGCACAATTTGAAAACGAATCTGCAGACGTTAGGCATACTCTGGCCATGCATGCACTGGGTTTTTGGAGCAAGCCAATCCCACTCAGGTAAAGTGGAGATGAGACAGAGCTTACATTTCTTATTATCTTTTTATTTTTTCTGTCTACAAACCCACCCGCTAGTAATTTATGCATAAATTCCAACTCACATACATCCTTGTAGTGTACTGCTTTGTATTGAGTCAGTCACTTTTACCACTATCCCTAATATTAGTACTGTTCGTATATCTTTATTTATAGATTGTTTTGTCACTGCCAGGATCATTGACCCAAGCCCTTTCAGGTTATCCTTAGTTTCTTTTGTTTGAGATTCCATAAGTGAACCACACCAACCCAAAGTTCATTTTCTGTGCTTTAGAAACTTCTTCCAGGATATTGTCTTGGCAGTTTGTCCAATAATTAAATAGAAGAGCAATTTTGTAAATGACGAAATTAAGGCGTGTGCCCATTTATTTGTGGCTAAATATGGGAGTGGAAATGAGGCTTAAACGACTGAGAACAATGACTGAGATTTATAAAAGAGGGCCTTTTAAATATAGCACTTTTTAGCCTTTGAGCACATTTATTTGTGACTCTAAATATAAATTATTTTAACTCAAAAAGATGATTATTTAGAAATAAATAGTAATTTCTTCAATAAAGCAGACAAAAGTAAGACAAAACACTTCTGGAAGAACCTTCACAGACATAAGACAAAACACAAAACTAAAACATTTTTAATGGCCTCTTGAAGACTTCTCATCAAATAGCATGATTCCTTTAGCGGAGCCTTTTCCTGTTTAGCCTGAAATCCTATGTGTGTGGCTAAGCATATGGATGCTCTCCATGTACGCACCACAACAATTAGCAAAAGAGATTCAGTTTTTCCTGGATAAGCAGACCCAAAATGGTTCAGATCACAAACAATCAATGAGTAAATGCAACACTGTTGCATTTACTGAAATTGCTGTTATAGACTTTGCCACGTTAGCTGTTTTTCGGGGAGTTTCACATACTGATGCTATGAATACTGACTATGGCCAACGTGCATTAACATACATTAAAAACTAAGCAATTAAATCCAAATTTTGGTTTGTGTGTCTGAGTATGTGGAGGCTAGCTATGCATACATGCACTGAAGAGCTTGCCAAATGCTCTGTGAGTACTGCTAAAATACCACCCAAATGCAAAAAGTGCAACGTGTTTCAACGTAAATAATGAGAAAACAAAACTTTTTGTTATTGCTTCATTTTTCATACATAACAATTAAAAACAAAACAAAACAAAAAACAAACCAGAAATTGTTCAGTAAAGACAGTATAGATGTAGATTGTGCAGTGGTAAAATCTAGACATAAAAGATCTTCAGGGATCGAGGTTACTTAGCAACGCAGTATCTGAGCAGTTAGGAACTCCCCGCTTTGACTTGAAATCAATGAACACGCTGTAATTACAGAATCAATTGTAGGTGCATTCAGGTCGAAAAACTGTGCATCACACGGGCAGACAGCAAGACACACTGAGGTTTATGTTGGAAACTCGTTCATCGCCTCCACACAAAGAATAAGACTTCCGTAGACATGACACAGCTGGGACAGACGAGTGTGAATCATTCTGCCCGCAGTAATTTAAAGTCTGTCTTACTCCACATGATCTTCAGCATTTGGCCCTGGTCATTGTGTGAGCATGTGCAGGCCAGCCCATCATAAAACTAATGCTACACCCTTCATTTCCTGTTGGTTTTTTGCTTGTTTTACACCAATAGGAGCTACCGTCTTGCTTAATAAGTCCCAGTCTTCAGCCAGGATACTGGTGTCTCTGTCAGTGTGGTTTGTGGTGTGTGAGCATGTCTACAGTATAGGCAAATCTACTGTACCGCCCTGCGGGTGATGGTTGTGGTCAAACGCCTCTGCTCTTTTTCCACTGATCAGAGCTTTCAGTAAACAATGTTCATTCTTTCCAAATGCACTCTGAAGCTTTTCTGTCTTACAGAAACGACGCTAACTGATGCATAAATGTGGTAAATCAGGGCTAAAACTGTAAGTTTGCTCTTGCCCTTTCACAAGGATTCAAAGTGGTGGTAATTTTCCAAGGACTTAATTGTGTTAAGTGGCTGTAATTTAAGAGGAGAATCATTTGTGTCACGTGGAGCGTTGTGCCTTGTGCTCCTTTGTGTGCCCTTGCAACAGCAGTAAAACTACAAAGTTTGGTGATTTTGTGAAGATGGTGTAGGTTTGGCTTCATGGCATTACTGTAGGAAAAGTTAGTTAATGGTTACAGCTGCATTGTGTTTGCCATCAAAAGCTCTTGTTGCTTACTGGTGCACTTCATGTGCGTTTACTATTTTCTGAGAGAACCAAAGTGAAATTATCTCACAAAGATCTCACAAATGTCATTTACACTGTTTATGAATTTGTGTTGTTTCTGATGAACACCATACCGCACAATGGCCTTCTACTGTCTCTCTTTATGTTTTGTTTCACTTTCAGTAACATCAGGAAAAGATGAATGACACCGAAAGCTAAAGCGCTGCTGACAGGTGTCTTGCTGGTAAGTTACAGAGTGGGTAGAAGTCAAGTTGGGGTTTTTTCGTATGCACTGTCGTCATTTACACTGTTTGTGAATTTGTGTTGTTTCTCTTTCCAGTTTGGGATTATTCCTGTTCAATTTTACTCATTAGGATAATGATGTTTTAACAATTACTCTATGTGTGTGACAATGTCTGTGTACGTGTGATGCTGACCTGACAACTTTGGTCCCGCCCCTGATGACCTGCATGTCCACATTACAGGTCCCGTTTGAATGTGAGACGAGGTTGATCTCTGAGAACTCAGCCTACGTGGCGAAGGAGAAAAGAAGATAATTTAATCAGTTATGCAATGTTGATACAATCTGATGCTTATGATTGGTTATTTGTGCTTTTAATAAATGACATTGTTTCATTGTTGAAGGTTTTTGTGCAGGAAATTCAGTCCAATGTGCTATTTCTCTCTCTCATAAAGCTACTTTCACAGCATGCACATTATTCATTATTAATCATTTGAATGAATGAGTCATGGGGCAATCAAAACAAACAATTAAACGACACTTTTCAACCTCACAGACTTTTCCTGCTGTTATTTACTTACGCAGTCACGCTGTGTTATGCAGCGTAAATAAACCGTGTGCTTGTGCAGCAAAACAATGTACATGGCTGCTCTTTGGTGTGGTCGAAAAAACAGCGAAGATCTGTCTGTGACTCATAGCTGCCGACTTCTGTCTCCACTGGTGTCTATTTCACATCTGTGGTGAGGCTTGAGGTTGTAATTTAACTGTCAACATCTATTAGGTGTGAAACTGTTTGGTGTGAAACCCCAGAGAATAGTCATCTCAAATGCAGTAACCGAGCACTGCAAAAGGATTTTCTGGTTAGTTGGCTGAACCAATATGAAACCACTGCGACAGTCAAATCCTACATCTGAAACAACGTGAGCAAAAATAACTGTACAGCCTAATACACAGGTCCTGTATAATTTTACTGTATTTTTTTTGTTTTACAAGTCTAGCCAACTGTTCATGCGTGGACACTCACTTTACTGGACAAAGGAGAAGACAGATGAGGACAATAAAATTTTATGATGTTTAAAAAACAAAGTAAATCAATGTAAAGCCAGACGTATACAAAAAAGTTGATTATTTTTCCATTTTTCCGCACCAAAACACCTCAAAAAAGTATTACTGTACGTGAAGGTTACGTAAGAAAATGTGGCCAAATCAAACAGCTTCGTTTACAAGGCCATCAGCAACATTAGATTTCAACATTAAAGAGACGTCATGTCTTGACAGCAGCTGTATGTGTTAATATTAAGGTTTAGTTTGCTATGAGGTGACACTATGAGAATCCTGGGGGTAAATTTTAACACCATCAACCTCATATGTTGTTTGACGATGCTATCACTATGGTGTGAAGCAGGTAACATTTACCAGGTTCACACAATCTTGTGTTTAGCCTGTTAGCATTCTAAAATGTTTATCAGCATAATATGACCTAGTGTCTTAAAATACTACTGATGTTTACAGTAATATTTCTAGTTTTCCAAGAGATTTAAGCTAAACTAAAGAGAAAACTTAAATTCCTCTCAGATCATTACAGCTGCGAAAAGCATCTTCTGTTGTTATTATTAATGATACTCAATAGAATATCAGTTCACTTTGATGACTGGCATCTCTTTTCTGTAGCATCACATATTTATTAAATCCAGCATGATACCTGCTCCACTTTGATGTCATATTCCCCAAGGACCTTCTTTCCTCGAAACACTTTGCCCCTGCAAAAGAAGAGAAGTGTTTTAGTTTGCTATTGCACACACCAAACCTCTCAGTTGTCTATGCTGCCCTCTACTGGACAATATAGCTGCTGTGGCACAAATGGGAGACAGAAAATGGAGGCCTTTGTTTGTGCACTTCTAATGGCCAAACTTTCTCATATTTGCATGATGAAGCATATTTTAATGAGCCTTTGTGAACATATTACAAAAGATACAGTAGATAAGAAGGCCGTGCTGAAACTGCAGTTGGTCTCATCACACATGGTGGTGACGTTAAGTTTTGATCCAAGCTGTAAAACATTTTGCAGTTTGAATGATAAATGCTTCCAATAAGTGTGTTGTTCGATGTTTACGTACTAATATCTCGGCCGCCAATCGCTCAAGAGTGACGTAGAAATAGATTGCAAGTAAACACAAACAGGGAGACAGATGGAGAGCAGGCAGGAAAAGACAGACAGGCACAGAGAATGAGAAGAGCAATAGAGGCACACAGACCGTCAGCCAAAACACAAGCAGGATGTTTTTATTATACACAGGCATCACAAATGGATCGCAGAGTGTTTACTGCACATCCATCATCAAACCGTACACTGACTCTTAAAAAAAAAAAAGCAATAACCAAGAACATGAATCAAAAACAGCAGACATGTTTTGGAAGTCGCATCTGATAGCTTTTCTTTATGAGTCTTCACCAAATTTATTATGAAATACTTTGTGAGATGTCTTTTCAGGAAACTCCAGGAGACGAGATGCGTCTAAAAAGATGGAGAAGTGAGTTCTCCAAACACATTTGGATCCCGGGTAAAGCGACTCCCTCTCTAATCTCACTCCTAATTGAACCTCCTTCAATTATTCATTCAAACAGCCATCCTCGGCAAATATTATGCCAGCTCATGTACCACAATTTATCATGACATCAGATTGCACACACACACATGGTTCCTCTCTGTGCTGTCAATTAAAAATATTTGCAGGGTTTTTTTCCACATAACCTCACAGGGACCTCGTGTAATGCGGCACGCAGGCATCTGGCTCGTTAGTGTGGTTCATTAGGATTAGACCATCTGTGAGAGAAACACTTTGAGGATATGATGCCTTAACTTCTGACAATCAATAACCACACCAACAAAATTGGTGACCTTATAACTGCAGCAATATATCTTTATTAGCCCTACTAGAAAGTGATCGTTTTAGTGTGTGTGTGTGTGTGTGTGTGTGTGTGTGTGTGTGTGTGTCTCAGCACAGGCAGCTGATTAAACACACTGCACTGGTGACACCCATGAATTCACCACTGAAGCCTTTACTGCATCGTGAAAAATGACCACCCCATGCCACGCATCATACTTATGAATGAAAAATGTCATCACCTCCCACAGCATTGACTCAACAAGTTACACCACAGTGCCTCCAAACAGAGTATTGAGAGTCAAACATAGCTGGTGCCTCTGCTGCTGAATGGGTTTAGGAGCAAATGAGGGTTCAGTATGTGTTCAGTATCTGGTGCATGAAGCAAACAATACACAGAGATATGCAATACCAGGGCAACACACTAATGGACAATTATAGAGCTCTACTGAAAGACAGCTGATGGAGCCTCTTTGTTTAATTCCATTAAAAAGAATAATGCTGCTGTCACATAGCAAAATGCAGGACATGCACATAAATATCCTCAACTGAGCTGTAAGTGAATTTCTGGGAATGAACTTTTACTGGATAGGAACAAAGATGACCTGTACATTCAATGTGTGTGTGATGACAAAATGTTGTTGTATCAGATGTCCACAAAGCTGTATTACTGCGATTTATTCTCAGTAAAAATTGACCACTGACACTGTCACACTTCAGTAGCAAAAGTAAATGCAAACAGGCGACTTTTTACATATCCAGCACACAAGCAGCGACCTTAGCCTGCATCTAGTTATGTGTTCGTGCAACTCGATATATCCTGTATTCACTTGGGCTTTTTGCCACTACTTAAAGGAAATGTCTAATTATTTAGCAGCTAAATCCTCCACAGTGTAATTCAATGGGTAAACTATGTTATAACTACATCTGTACTACATCTTTGCTGCTTGCTATGGCTGAAAATTAGTTTTGCAGGCTAGTAAATATATCTATAACATAGCTTTAAATATTGCACAGTGCAAATGCTTAGCTGGAACATACAGTTCAATGGTTTGCATTATCTGAAGCTAAAACTACTTGGTTCTCAAATAATGCAACAATCATGCATGTTACACAGCTTAGAGTAGCTTAAAACCACGTTGAAAAGAGGTAAGGTTTTTGCCTTACCTAGTGGAAAAAAGGCAGTTTCACTTGCAAGTCAAAGTAAACCACTGTAGGTCAGTAGGAGGAAGTTACCCTTTACACACGACCCAGTTTCCAGCAAACCCAGAATAGTATACAATAAGATAGAAGGTATAAAGGTAGAAACAATGCTTTGCCAGCACAGACTTACAGTGGCTTGCAAAAGTATTCGGCCCCCTTGAACTTTTCCACATTTTGTCACATTACAGCCACAAACATGAATCAATTTTATTCGAATTCCACGTGAAAGACCAATACAAAGTGGTGTACACGTGAGAAGTGGAACGAAAATCATACATGATTCCAAACATTTTTTACAAATAAATAACTGAAAAGTGGGGTGTGTGTAATTATTCAAGAAGTATGGAACAACTGTAAACCTAGCAAGACAAGGCCGTCCATACTTCTTTCATTTCTGAATGATCACTTGAACAGTGCTCCGTGGGATGTTCAAGGCTTGGGAAATCTTTTTGTAGCCTAAGCCTGCTTTAAATTTCTCAATAACTTTATCCCTGACCTGTCTGGTGTCTAAATCCAATCGAGAATCTTTGGCAAGATCTGAAAACTGCTGTTCACAAACGCTGTCCATCTAATCTGACTGAGCTGGAGCTGTTTTGCAAAGAAGAATGGGCAAGAATTTCAGTCTCTAGATGTGCAAAGCTGGTAGAGACAAACCCTAAAAGACTGGCAGCTGTAATTGCAGCAAAAGGTGGTTCTACAAAGTATTCAGGGGGGCTAAATAATAATAATAATAATAATAATAATAATAATAATAATAATAATAATAATAATAATAATAATAATAAATTTTATTTATGAGCATCTTTCAAGTCACCCAAGGTCACTTTACAATAGGATAAAACACTTAGTAAAACAATGGCAGAATAAGAACAATAAAACAAAAGCACAAGATAAAATTAACAAACAGTGGATTCACAGTGAATATGCAGATTTGAACAGATGAGTTTTGAGTTGGGATTTAAACTGGGGGAGAGAACCAATGTTTCTTATTTCTGGGGGCAGAGAGTTCCACTCCACAGCCTGGGAGCAGAGCAGCTGAAAGCTCTGCTTCCCATGGTGGTGAGGCGGAAGGAAGGTACAGCAAGCTGGATAGAAGAAGAAGATCGAAGTGAACGGGCAGAACAGGTAGTGGTTAACAGGTCAGAAAGGTAAGGAGGAGCCAGGTTATGAATGGCCTTGAAGGTGAGCAGAAGAAGTTTGAAAATTATCCGGAATTTCACAGGGAGCCAGTGAAGTTCCTGAAGAACAGGGGTGATGTGCTGGTAGGAGGGGGTTCTGGTGATAATGCGAGCAGCAGAGTTCTGAACCAGTTGGAGCTTATGGAGGGATTTTTGGGGGAGACCATGCAGAAGAGAATTGCAGTAGTCAATACAGGTAGCAAGACTATGGACAAAAATGGACGTAGACTGGGTGGAAAGAGAAGGAAGCAATCTGTTAATGTTACGTAGATGGAAGTAGGCAGAACGGGTGAGCTTATTGATGTGAGATTTATAGGAAAGTGAACTGTCTAGGATGACACCAAGGCTCTTAACCTGAGGAGAAGGGAAAACTGTGGAGTTATCGATGGTGAGTGAGAAATGGTTTGCCTTCATAAGGTTGGATTTGGTGCCAATAAGGAGGCTCTCAGTTTTATCCTCACTGAGCTTTAGAAAATTAGAGGTAAACCAGGATTTTGACTCGGATAGACATTCTGACAGGGAGGAAGGTGGGAGGGAGGAATCAGGTTTGCAAGAGAGATATAACTGGGTGTCATCAGCAAAACAGTGAAACTGAAGATCAAATTTGTGGAAAATGGTACCTAGAGGGAGGATGTATATTATGAAGAGAAGAGGGCCTAAAACTGAGCCTTGAGGTACACCAGAGGTGACAAGGAATAGACGAGAGCGGAATGATCTTAGTTGAATAAAATGGGAACGGTCGAGGAGATATGATTGAAACCAGGCGAGGGGTGTGTCAGAGATGCCAAGAGAAGAAAGTCTGCTTAGAAGTACAAAGTGAGAGATGATGTCGAAGGCTGAACTCAGATCTAAAAGGAAGAGAATGGTGAGAAGACCAGAGTCAGCTCCGATTAGAAGATCGTTAGTGACTTTAAGTAAAGCAGTTTCTGTACTGTGACATGAGCGAAAACCAGATTGAAATCTCTCGTAGATGTTATTATTAACCAGGTGTAACTGAAGTTGAGCTGCAACCACTTTTTCGAGTATCTTAGAAATGAGGGGTAAATTGGAAATCGGACGGAGGTTGTTAAAGTTGTTAGGATCTAAAGAAGGTTTTTTCAGTATAGGAGTGACTAGAGCAGTCTTGAATAAGGAGGGAACGATACCGGTGGTGAGAGAAAAGTGAATGATAGCAGAGATGAGTGGGAGTAAAGAAGAGAGGCAGGATTTCACAAGCCCTGTGGGCATGGGGCCAAGATGACATGTGGCAGGCTTTGATTTACATATGAACTCGGAAATATCGGATAAATCAGGAAGATGAAAAGTGGAAAACGGCTCAAAAAGGAGAAAGGGTTCTGGAGAGGGCGCAGACACAACATTTGATCTGAGTTGCTGGTGGATGTTATTGATTTTCGTAGTCCAGAACACCATCAAGGAGTTGCAGGTTTCAGAGGAATAGAAGTGTGGTGGTAAAGTGTTGGGGGGTTGAATTAGTTTGTTGAGAACTGAAAACAGAGTCCTTGCATTACCCTCATAAGAACCGATAATACCAGAGTAGAAGCTTTGTTTTGCCTTGCTGATGGAGTCTTTATACTGAAGTACGTGGTATTTATAGATTTCTGAATCAACAGTTAAACCAGATTTCTTATATTTACGCTCTAGCTGCCGAGCTTTGGCCTTCAGAGCTCGGAGGTCAGGGGTAAACCAGGGAACAGAGCGAGCGAAGGAAACAGAGTGGGCTTTTACAGGAGCCAGAGGATCAAGGACAGTGCGTAGACAATTATTATAAATTAACAACAAATCATCAGGAGTAGAATAGAAGTCTGGAATCTGAACATTGTCCAAACTGGTAGTGAGAATGTCCATATCAATGTTCTTGATGTTGCGGAACGAGATGAGACGGGTTGGCTTGGTAGAAGAGCAGCAGAGAGTGCGGTTAAATGAAAGGAGGAAGTGGTCAGTTATGGGGATTTCAGTAGCAGAAAGATTTGAGGGAGTAAGACCAGAACAGCAGACCAAGTCCAGGGTGTGTCCTTTAAAGTGAGTGGGATTCAGAGCCTTCGAGACAGGAGGAAAAGTCTCTGGTGAGCGCAAGGTCATTGTTGTCCATGTGAATGTTGAAATCTCCCACCAAGATCACATTTGGGGAGAGAGATGAAAGATGGGTTAGTAGATTAGCAAAGTCACTGAGGAAGACAGGGTTAGGTTTGGGGCTATACAGTAGCTATGATGGTGGGAATGGGTCCAGTCAGCTCACATGCAAGGACCTCTAGAGAACTAAAGGTATCAACATTAACTGGCAGGACTTTCAAGTGCTGGCGAAAAAAGATCGCGAGACCACCCCCACGACCTGAGCAGCGGGGTTTAGAAAAGTAAACAAACCCCAGAGGAGTAGATTCATTTAGCTGAGAAAAGTCATCAGGTTGTTGCCAGGTTTCAGTTAAGCAGAAATAGTCAAACTTACAGTCAGATAGGAGGTCTTGGATGAGAGGTCCCTTACTTGTCAATGAACGAATGTTTAGAAGACCGAAGTTGAGTGGAGTATTTTCTTTTTTGCTAATCGCGGTGGGTGCCCTGGGCAGGTGGGCTAGAGATCGATGGTTGACAGCCCGATCAGGGTTCCTGCGAGGGTGGCGAGCAGCAGACCAGAATAATTTAGTTCCATTGGAGTTATTGAAAATCCTGAGGGACCCGCGATGGATGTATCTCCGGCGAGGCTGGAAAGTGATGCCCGGGTGGTAGCGGAGCTCCGCCAGCGACAGGAGCGATAGCTGCCCGCGAAGGCACAGGAGCTCAGCGGCACCCCACTTTTCAGTTATTTATTTGTAAAAATGTTTGGAATCATGCATGATTTTCGTTCCACTTCTCACATGTACACCACTTTGTATTGGTCTTTCACGTGGAATTCCAATAAAATTGATTCATGTTTGTGGCTGTAATGCGACAAAATGTGGAAAAGTTCAAGGGGGCCGAATACTTTTGCAAGCCACTGTATGCACCCTCAGGCAAAGACTGTTATACTGAAAGCTTTCTCTCTGTTACATCCATTCAAGCCTCTGTTTCCTTCAGCATAATGAGCACTCTCAGGGGGCAGATAATGTGACTAGTTCTTTTAGGCTAAAGGATGCCATACATCCCAAGGCTGCCAAAAACAAATCATCTCTGACAGGTTATTCCTAAGTTTTCATGTATTTATTACATAGCATCCACTAATGTCTTAAAAAATAAACATATAGTTGAGCAGAGTTTAATAGTGTTGCCCAGAGACACACACCCACTGCTGCTTTGTTATTCTAGAGAAAACCAAAAAGTGTGTTCAATCCATCAGCAGTGACGGACTACACGGCATTAAAGTGCACTGCAGCAGAGATCAACATTATGAGGAAATATGTACAGAGCAATTCCCCAAAAGTCTATTAGCTTGTGTTAAAGCAACAATTCAATGTAAATGAAATTTTACATTGAACTCCAACATCAAACTGTGTAAACAACATTTGTTGTTAATATCGATCTCTCTCTCTCTCTCTAAATATATATATATATATATATATATATATATATATATATATATATATATATATATATATATATATATATATATATATATATATATAGATAGATAGATAGATAGATAGATAGATAGATAGATAGATAGATAGATAGATATAGATAGATAGATATAGATATAGATATAGATATATAGATATATAGATATAGATATATATATAGATCGATATATATATATATAGATATATATATATATATATAGATAGATATATATATATAGATAGATATATATAGATAGATATGCATTAAGACTGTGGTAGACATTATCAAAATGAGCCTAACAGACAAAAATAGAAGACCAAATTACAAAAAAATGGGTTGTTTTGTAAAATGTAAATAAAAACAGAATGCATTGATTTGCAGATTTGCAGATCTCATAAACCCATATTTTAGTCACAATGTATTAAATGTTTATGGAAAAACATGAGCTCATTTTCAATTTTATGGCAGCAACATGTCTCATGGGGGAAGCAAAAGGCTTTAAAGGTAAGTGGCACTGAAAAGAAACAGTTGGAGGAACATTTAGGAACTAATTAGGTTAATTGGTAGCAGGTCAGTGACATGATTGGATATAAAAAGAGTTGTGGCAAGGCAAACGCAGGCTGTATGTGTGTCATGCTGGGGTCTGTAAACACATGCAAGCGTTACAAAGAACTTCTTAGAATGGCAGTTTCTCAGTAGTAAAGATGGGCTGTCACGTTTGGAGAATGAAGATGTTTGGACCCAGATGCAAGGACGAAAGAAAACAGCATTCCAATAACATACAGCTGTTTATTTAGGCTGATTAAATTCCAGGAGAAACAAAAACTGTATAAGGCACACAGATTAAACAGTACAACATGACAAAGAACAGAAGCAAAGTGAGGGTCTGAAGACACAAGAACCAATTGGAAAATTGGAAACATAAGGTAACCAGACACAGCTAAAACTGATCAAGAATGACAAGACAAAGGATGTAAACCCAGGAACAAGCCACAGAAGAAAACAGCTACCAAAATACAACAGGGGAATATCGAACAGCGAGATGGAGACTTAAAAAGACACGGGGGAAGAAAAATGAGGCAGCATATAATTGAAACCCAAGAAATGAGTTTACAGCTCAGAAACTAGATTGCAAAATGTGGCTCAAACTAAGGTGAGATTCAGATACTGAAGCTTTTTACTGCTACATAAAAAGCTCAAAGCACCATAAATGCAAGAATCCAAATGTGACTAGAAATAAAGCAAAACTAACAACGAAAGCCATCAACATTATCGTCATCATTAGACGCTTATGATCTCAGGCAGCACTGCGTTAAAAACCTTCGTGGTTCCATCATGGAAATCATAGCATGGGTTCATGAACACTTGCAGAAATTTGTGAACACAGTTCACTGTGTCATCCATAAATGCGGAGATTGAGGCAAAAGGAAACTATTCTTTGGTCATACAAAATGAAATGTGAAATTATGTTTGGAAACATATGCTGCCTGCTCCAGTCTAAAGAACAGAGAGACCATGCTGCTTGTTATCAGTACTCAGTTCAAAAGCCTACATCTGTTCCAGCATGCATCAGAGCCTATAGAATTAGCAGCTTGCACATCTGGAAAGGCACCATCATGCCTTTTTCAGGGAAGACCTTTTATATTATAGCACGAAAATGCTAAACTGTTTACTACATCTATCACAACAGCAGGGCTTCGCAGAAGACTCCAGGTGGCCTCACCAATTGAAAACATTTGAAGAATACAATGTCCCAAAATTGCTGAGCAGCTAAAATCCTACGTCGGGCAGAAATGGGACAACATTCCTCTCCCAAAGGTCCAGCAGCTGGTTTCCTCAGTTCCCAGACATTTACTGCGGTTAAAAATTGAATGGATGCGACACATTTGGCACATTTTGTTAGTTTAAACATTTGATATGTTTTCTATATCACAGATAAAATATGAATTTATGAGATCTGCAAATCATTGCATTCTGTTCTTATTTACATTTTACACAGCATCTCCAAATTTGGGGAATTGTCTTTGTAAAAGTAAATGTAAGCTTCAACTCATGAACATCGGCCAAATGCACCTGAAGTAAGTTTCTAATGGATTGAGTTGATAAGAGTTAGGGATAAAAGAAATGTCTGCATGGTTACATAATAGTCAAATGGCTTCAATTTAGTAAAAAGAGAAGCGATACACAGTAGCAATTACTAATGGTTCTGTGTTAAGTGGATGTGTTACTGAAATTGTGAATTTCTGGAACAGATGCAGATATTGCTATGATGTTTTTAACTGTAGAAATTACTCTGTGGGAACCTCATATTCAGCTCAGCACACCATTTGTCACATTTGTCTGTAAAGTTTAGCAATGCAGTCCATTATAAAATGTTACTATCTCAAATGACATAGATGGTTTAGATGCATATTTTGTGAACTACAGCAACAGCAGGCCAAATTATCGAGGACTTCTTACTGGTCTAAATGTAACGGTTGAGCTCATTTTTCTACGATCATTTAATATGATTCCACTTTTGCTATTGATTGGTGGAGTCCATGAGTCTGCGGCAGCCTGTGGAAATTAAGCCTTTCAAATCAATGCATAGTAATGGCAGAGAGACAGCAATAAGGAGAGGAAAAGATGACAAAGACAGATGAGAGCAAAAGGCAAAGAAATGAGTGCCAGCAGTATTGCAGATGGGGATACAACGAGTAGATTTAAAATAAAGATAACATGTAATAGCTCTAGCATCACGCTCTGCATAATTCTGCTAAAAAGTCAGATAGTAGTAGATTTTTCAGTTCTTAAAGTTTTTACTCTGCTCCTAGGCTCCTAGGCACAGAAGAGAGAAACTTCACATCAAAAGCCACACACTTCACGTCTGGCTGCTAAACGGTCATGAAATAGACAGGACCATTTCAACAAATATCTACCCTGAAAGATGTATACATGGCCTAAAGTCCTGTATTATATAATGAAATTTACTTGGCAAGTATACTGTCAATAATCGTGGTATAATGACTGTATCTGCTGCCTATTATATCCTATTACACATACATATATAAACATTATGATAGAAAGTGTTCCTTGGCACTCTATTTCTCCACTCTTTTCTCTCCTATTTTAGCTGTTGTTTACCTTTCAGAGGCATTTTTCCACCTCTCACTCAGTAGTTTTGATAATTGATTCAGTGTGTAGGTGTATCCAAAAGATGCAAGAAAACAAAAGAGTTGTGCACAAGTGATCATGCAAGGTACTTTGTGTTAATTGTGGAAATGTTATATTGCTGACATATTTGCCTACCAGTAGAGAAGACAGAGAAAAATGTAAGTTGTCAAGTTATGCAAACACTTTGAAAAGAACAAAGCTGTGATTTTAATAAATGAAAGCTGATCTACTGTAGTTTCATATGATCAAGAATGCTTTAATTTTTACAACATGACTGCTGTCCCTTCTTTTGTTGTGGCAATCTGAGCCAGTATTCGCCTTTGCCTCTACTGGATCTACACTTGAGATTGTGGAAATCAAGATTCTGGCTGCTGGGGTAGAAGGGCATTATAAGTGTCTGCTCAAGTGTAGTGAGAGACAGCTGGTGCAAACAGACAATGTAGGTGCATGAAAATGAAACACAGGGATCGGTGAACTTTGCAGGCTGTACATCAAGAATTCATTTCCAGTCTCTATGCAAACTTTCGGAAGTTATTGTGTCATATGGTGGAAAGATGAATAAATAGCATCATCTGAAATCACTGGCTAAGGTGTTTATGTTGGACTACCAAGGAAAGGTGTGAGAAAACAGAAATCCTTAACAGGATATAAGTGGAGTATGTATTTATACACTCTTGTTCAAAAAGGGATACCTGCTATTTTGTCATGTTAAACTGTAGATTTCATACAGTGGTGTTTACGACTCCTATTACAGAGCAATGCAAACTGGCTCTAACCACAATATAATGAAACCCTGGTGTATAACTGAGCATGAGGACAGTTCCTCTGAGCCAAAAAGACTGTCTTCAAAAAGACACCGCACAGGTCCTCACAGGCAGCTTCATTAAACACCAGTGAACGATAGACTGTGCTCACTATTGATGGGGAGCATTAATTATTGTTGGATGAAATAAAATCCTCAAAGGTACACTATATTTCACGTTAAAAAAAAAAACAGTCTGCTTTCCTTTAAATGCACTAAAATTCAAAACAATATATGACAAACATTGAATGAATACAGACATACAGTTTAGTGAAAAATACTTAATGGAACTCTATGAAGTACTGGGAAAACTGGGAAAAAGTACACGTCTACTTCTTCCATATGAATTAAGAGAGTAAATCACCTGATCATCAGCAAGTGTGACCACACCTATAAAAGCAGAAGTTGTGGTTGTTTGCTGGTCTGGAGCACTCAGGCGTGTGTGTTAACACAGAAAGAAGAGAAAAGAGAAAGCCTTCTCTAAAAACCTAACATGGCAACATGGCTTCGGCCTTCAAAGTTTTGGAACAATTTTCTTTCGACAGATGAGACCAAAGTGGAGATGTGTGCCCATGATACACTGCACCGTGTTTGGTGTAAACCAAACACAGCACAGTAGTGGAGGGATGATGATTTGGGATTGTTTCACAGCCACAGAACCTGAGCATCTTGCAGACATTGAGTCGACAATGACCTCCTCTGTGTATTCTAGAGTTAAATGTAAGGATGTGACAGATAAAGCTTAGTAGAAACTGAGTGATGATACAGGACAAAGATCTTAAGCACAGCAACAATTCTACAAAAAAATAAGTGAAAAAGAAAAGGAGCAAAATTTTGTGATGGCCTAATCATAGTCCAGACCTTAACCTGACTTAAATGCAGTCCCAAGACTTTAAGAGAGCTGTGCATAAACGAATATCCACAAACTCCAGTGAACTGAAGCAACATTGTAAAGTGTGATATTAGAGTCTGATCAAGTCATACAAAAAAGAATTACTTCAAGTTGTTGCTGCTAAAAGTGGCTCTGCAGGGTACAGAATCATGAAATGAACTTGGTTATACAAAAGAGTTCTTAGAGACCTGTGAAAACCTTTTTTTTTACATTACTGTATATGATATTAGGATTTATTTTTCATTTTTTACAAGTATACTTGTCTATTTGATCTTTAATTTTTCTTTGACACTGCTCACACTGATTTATTATAATCCATCAATTTAGTTTCCAAGCTTTGTCTGACCATGTTGTGACAAGCAGCTTTCTGATGACTCATGCTAGTTGAGAAGGCCACAGTAAATCACTAAGAAACTCACAGACACTGACAGATCAAGGCATGAATAGGCAAACATAATTTACTCTCCTGCCTTTCTCTCACTAAGCAGGGTATCAGTCTTTTTTACTGACACTCCGTGCTCTTGCTCAATGTTAAAATTGGTCAGGAGAGCCAGACTTTTGATAGGCTGTGCTGATGGAACAGACACAGCATAGAAACCTTTGAATCAGTGGTATTGACTTGTACATTCTTGCCTTGAGGTGTAGATGTCGCTTGAATTATTTAGCCGCAGACAAGGGGGGCTGTAACTCCTCCTGCTATCATCCTCCTTCAGTGAGCCCTACAGGAAAACAGGTATCCCAGAGACTGAAGCTCATTTGTGTGTCTAGAAACCACTGCATGTTGTGGAAAGCAGGTCATATGATAAATTATGGCTCCTTTGATTTCAATTAAATACAGAATATTGAAAGTATTAGAATTTACAGGAAAATGGTTTAAATATGTTTGCTGTTCAGGTTTTAATTTAAAATGGAGAAATAAATTTTAGATACATTTTTCTTTTGAAGTTTTTTGGGACGGCAGTGAAATAACTGTCAGTGAGTGATAACTGTTTCGCTGCTGATGGAAGCAACAACATGACGAATGTAGAGGCACACGTGAGCTTTCTGTTTGTTCCAACTCTGTGCATTAGAAATAGCTACCATTAACAGCAAATATACAACCAAAGCCAGAGTAATCAAATAGCTTCTTAGGAGTGGATTGCCTGGGCTAGCTGACCCTTAATCTGATTGCGTAGCAGCCCACTTCAAGACCAGGCTGAAGGAGACTCCACGACACTGCATGGAGAGGGCCGATGTGACGTTGATTTCTGTACATAAATTTGATAAAATATATAAGTTTGACTTGACTTGTCCAATTACTTCTGAAGTCCCAAACATTGTATAAACTAAAAATACACTTTATTCAGTTCTAATGCAAACCAACACAAAATAAATCTTATATTTCTTTTTAAAATTGTATGCACTTAAGCACAGAACATGAAAAAATACATATAACCAAATATTTATGGTCCGCTCCACGCTTGTACATTTCCTTCAGCAGTGTGATAAATGGGGCTGGAGATGTGTTTATGTCCATGCAGCAGAAGAGGACTTATCTGTGTGGTTTTGCCTGCGTGGTTGCATTACATTACTGTGACCAACACAGACCTGTGGGGCAGACTGCCCTCTCGTGTAGATGCCGAAGCATGCTTCTAAGTTTGCATGTATGACAGCACCCAAATACAGCACAGTGTGTGTCCTGATGAAAAAGGACTCATCTAGGGAGCATTTTGAAACTAACAGCCTTAGATGATTGTTTTCTTGAGGTTTCGCTTAACCCCACATGCAGATGATTTGTCGTTGGGCTGTGTGTGCCGAGTGTGGCTTTGGTTTTGTGTCTAAGTGTGTGATTATTATGGTTGGTATCCTTGTAAAGAAGGAGGGAGTGACAGCAATTTGTTTTATGTCATTCCTTTAATTTGACGAGTTTGTTTTTATTTTGTTTTGCAGCTTTCTTTGTTTTTCTCTCATAACTTCTCTTGTTTCTTGCCAACCCTCTACCAGCTTACAGTTATTCATCGGGTCTCCTGTGAGGTTTTCTTCACTCAAGTTTTGTAAAGAACAAATCTGCCATTGTTTATATTGTCAACAACTGTATTTCTTCGGGACTATTTTCAGCTACAGATTAACACATATTCAGTGTTTATTTCTTTCATATCAAGTGTTATGAAAGAAATATCAAGTATTTTGTCTAGTGTGAAATTATATCGTCAGTTATATCGTTATCACAAATTTTCAAATGTATATCATGATAGATATTTTTGGTCATATCGCCCAGCTCTAGCAGGCAGTAACCAAAGCAGAGCTACTAACAGCAGACAGGAACAGAGACACAGAGAGGGAAACAGAGGATGCACTTAGAGGGCGTAAGGGCAAAGATGAGGGAAAAAACTACAAAACCAAACACAACATTAAAACCAAAACAATAACAAAACCCCCAAAGCATTACAGCCATAGTGTGACCAATACAGCCAGTCGGGTCTGTTTCCGCTCACATTGAATGCTGTGGTATTTGTACTTCACTAATTAGTGGGATGACAAAGCCAGACAATTATCACAAATATGTGGCAAGACTGCTTCTCCGGGTAGAAGCACACTAACCTCCTCATTACTGCAAATTGGTGGCTGAGTCAGAAAAGCCTCTATGGCTGTGGTAAAACTCTGACTGTTTGAGACTGTTGTATTTATGTTTTCCAATGGACACCAGAGTAAAACTAAACAAAAATAAAAACATATTTAACTTAATAAGTTGTTAGTAAAGCAAAGTTGAATAGGGCAACAGCTAATTGTAGATGAATATATTTCCAGCAATACCAAAGTCAAAAACTCCCAGTTACACACCCGAAGAGTGGCACACATTGCTCTAATTGCCCTGATTTATTCTAGAATGCTTTCTAAAGTCTCTCTCTATACTGCACTGTTCCAAAAAATAGTAATGTCAAATGATTTTACAGATGTGTACTGTTTTTCTAGAATATCATTACATTTACATAAGTAGACTGTGATCTGACACGTCAAATGTAAAATAACGTAACGTCACTGTAAATGTAATAAAACACAATTTACTTGTTTGTTAAATATATTTTGTTGTACATATGCATATTTAGATCGTAAAAATACATCCAGAAATGTCTCCCATCATGCCTTGGGACATGTGCTGCTGTTCAGATGTTCTTGTTTTATTGTTTATGGTTACGTTACTTTTAACTGTTATCTTGAATGTTGTGTTTACGCCGTGGTGCAGCGTCACTGACAGTTGTTGTTTTGTAGAGAGAGTGCTGTACCATGAGTGACTTCTGTTGTGCTGTTGTTGAACCTTGAGGCACATTGTAGCACCACAAGTGTTTTATTAAGGAGCTCCCCTACCAGCTTGGGGTTAAATAACAAGCTCAATCTTTCTCTGTGCGCTTCTTTGTTAAGATTTCTCTGCATGCCATAATGTAAAACATTGCACAGACACGCTGTGCTAATTATATATTTTTGAAAAAGAAATGTAGAGGTAGGAGTTGCAATAAATATAAATAACATGACGCAAAGCATCGGCCAATGAATGTGAACTAACAACAAGGTCGCGGGTATGGCTGCGATCGTAGGAAAAACCCTAATATGAAGGTATTTTACTGTGCATTTTACAGTAATGTTCTGTTCTTCTAGAATATCATTAAAGTTACGTAAATAGACTTTGACTTCACATTTTAAATGTAAATTAACGTTAAATCACTGTAATGTAATACAACATAATTGTCATGATTATTAAATGTATCTGTCTGTAGCTACATATGCATATTTATATTGTTAAAATACATTCACAAATGTATCATGATTTCACAAATATCTGTCCGTTATTTGAAAGATTGAACTGTTGAATTCAAATGTAATGCTATGGAAAAGTATATAACATGATCCCTATAAGTATTGTTATCGTTGTTTGTTAGGGCGTTCGTGGCTCAAGAGTTGGCAGTTCGCCTTGTGATCAGAAGATTGCCGGTTCGCGCCCCGGCTCGGACACTCTCCGTTGTTGTGTCCGTGGTCAAGACTCTTCACCTACCGCCTACTAGTGATGGCCAAAGGGGCTGATGGTGCAATATGGCAGCCTCGCCTCTGTCCCAGGGCATGCAATCAATTATTACTTAAACCAACTGTTAACTGTATATTTCTGTACATTTACGTATTATGATTCATATTTCCACATTCAGTGACCTTGTTTATAGGTAATTTCATTGTTTGATCGCGTAAAAATGTTCCTAATTTGATGTCTAAAAGCACTTGGAAAAGGCAGAATCCCATGTCAAATTAGCGCAACAAACTCTATTTTCATTACTGAAAATAACCGTATTTTTATGGGACAGTTCTGTTATTTTACGGTCGTATTTTTGGCGCCCCAGCTGCCGGAATATTACCGTTTTTTTAAGATGTTTTTTATTCCTATTTATAGATGGTTTCATTGTTTAATCACATTAACATGTTCCTGATTTAATGTTTAGCGGCACTTGAAAAAGGCGAGATCCCATGTCAAATTAGCGCAACTAATTGTATTTTCATTACTGGAAATAACCATATTTTTATGGGACAGTTATTTTCTGTTCTTTCACGGTCGTATTTTGGCGCCCCAGCTGCCGGAATATTACCGTTGTTTTAGGATGGTTTTTTTTAACAGTGTGTGTCTTGGCAGGAAAAGGAGCTGAAATGGTCAAACAGTAGCTAAGACAGCAGGCAATTAATTCCGCATTTAAGTGATCTGTCTGTGCACGGATTATCTGCACACACTCCTTGAAATGGGTTGTGGGTTGCCAGGTTGTTCTGACAGATGGGTTGAAATTGTATTCAGTGCATGGACTGTGTGTGTGTGTGGACTGTCTTTTAATAGACAACTTGAAAACTTGGGTACCATTATGATGGTACTAATGCATCCAGATTATTCAAAATGAAGTTTGTACCACATGCTAACATTAGCATCATAATAAATGTGATAAAAGATGCACTCAACTTTCTGGGGTGGTTTATCTGCAAATGTTTTCTGTCATGCAATTAATCCTCTTGGTTGGGCTTTCTATATATTATCATTTCTGTTTAATTTTTTAAATCCCACTGTTGCATATAGCCAAAATGTGTTCACCCATTAAGGAGCACTTCATCAGTGAGTGCTGTTATTTTTGTTTTTGTTTTTTAGTATGTGTGTAACATCCTGAAATAGTTCTAGCATTGGATTACCAGGATTTTAGCAAATATGTTAATTTCAGCGAGAGCCAATGCCAACACAACAGAATAAAACAGTCCTGACTTAAATAAAACGCCATCAACTTAGTAACTTAGTCAACAGAAAGCTTACAAACCGACACCTCAACCCCTCATCAACCAAGAACAGGGGCCCGTTCTTCGTACCTCGCTAAGTAGGTTAGCCGGATTCGATTGTTGACGATTTCGCGTGATCCTGGATCAGTCGGTTCCCCGAAGCTCATCCGGGACTTGCTGTCATAGCAACAGAGCCGTAAGCGTAAACCTGCTCGGGAGCAGGTTTACTTTATGTAAACAGGATTAGATCGCGGCCACGCAGGTATGTCCGCTTCATTTATACGAAAGCAACAGCGATATTTTTCCACTGTTTCACCATAAATAAATATTATCAATGTAACTAAAGATAATGCAGCACTTGATCCTTTTATTGATGTCACACAGATACATACAGGTCATTTCCTAAAAAAGGGAAATGAACTATTAACATTCTATTACATGTATGTGATTATTACAGATGTAATTCATATTTCAGAGTAGTAATTGTAAATTACTTCGTGTAATCAAGATGAGAGACCACGGCTATAAAAGCGAAGGTGGATTTGGGAAGCCTGTCGCAGCCATGTCCTGTCCGTATACGCGACCAACCCATTGCGGAAGGTGCAAGATTGATAAGGAGAGTCCTCAGAATTCAGCGTATATTGCGGGATAGACAGGATCCTTTAGCTCAGCGCGACAGTGTGCTCATTGAGAGATATCGATATTCCCGTGAGGGTATTATTTACTTAACCAACTTGTTGACGAGGGGGTGCAGGACCACCACCTGTCTTTTTTTCCTCTGCCCTTTTCTTGGTTGCTGTTATGAACAAACTAACAGAGTATTACAGGCCAGTATTACCTTGCCAAGAGACGCAAAGCAATCTAAGAGATAAATATTACCATTCTGTAGAATACTCCTGTATTCCACTTTTACTTGTTCCCATGTTCTTGTGGGTCCTGTTGTGGCTCTAATGTGAAAGGGGATATAATATAACATATTATAATATAATATAATGCCATATGATATTGGACAATATAGTGTCATATGATAGATCTACCCTACCGCCTACTGGTGTTGGCCAGAGGGGCCGATGGCGCGATATGGCAGCCTGGCTACAACCGTAGCTGCCTCCACCAGTGTGTGAATGTGGGAGTGAATGAATAGTGGTATCGTAAAGCGCTTTGGGTGCCTTGGAAAGCGCTATATAAATCCAATCCATTATTATTATTATTATTAAATTACCTACGAGTTTGATTTGTCAGCAACTTTCTGCCAGCCCTCTCTCCTTGCTTTTGCAGCCTTTGCAGTGTTCTCTTGCGTTTTAATTAAACTCTGAAACTCCTGAAATCCCTCACTCATGAGTTCTTGCTCTGCTGCCGGAAAATACCGAGCACGCCCCTTCGACATTTTCGCCGACCAATCAGCGGGTTGCCGATCAATGTTTCTACTATCGATGCGTAGCCCCTTTTACGACACCCAGTGATGTCACATTCCTGCGTCCAGCTGTAGTAATCGTCAACAGCAGGTGTGTTCGGGGAACCGGATTAGCGAGCTCACGGTTAGCGCGATGATTTGATCTTGGATGTGTCATTTGATCTTGGATGTAGTAAGCGACGTACGAAGAACGGGCCCCAGGGCCCTATTTCAGGAAGCCGGTTTAGAAAACTTAGAGTGAAAAACGATACTCAGGGTTGAGTAACCCCGAACTGTCCAACTCGGAATATTCGGTTTCAGAAAGGCTGATAACAATTAGTTCAATCAACGCGGAGTTGCTTTAACCCCAAGTGAAGCGCGCGCACGAGGATACATAAAGCCCTGATAAGCGGAGCACAGAGTAAGCGAGTCACCATGGAGACGGAGGGAAAGAAGGCGCGGTCAATGTATTTTACAGCGCTTGAGGCCGAAATTCTGATGGCAGCATATGCCGATAACATGCAAATTTTGCAGAAAAAAAGGTAACACAGCCTCAGCTGCAAAAGAAAGGGAGCATGCATGGCAAAACAAAGCCGACAGAGTCAATGCGTGAGTGTTAATATAAACATTGATCTAGGGATTTCCACCCATTTAACACGTTATTTTATCATATGTTATTTTATTTGTTATTTTATACATTTTATGTTGTGATGTGATGTGAGCGCAGGTGCAACCCAACAGGCCCCAAACGTTCCTGGCAGCAAGTAAAAATGAAATATAAAAATATAGTCCAAACAGGTAAGGTGTAATTGTATTATGAGCCATAGTGCTTGGTCTGTTTGTCCGATGTAAATCAATTGCAGTTAGAGGCTACATTAATTTTCTTTCTGTAAGCACTTATTGAAATTATCTGAGCACATTACAAGTACATATTTGCTTACTCTGTATGCTCAAATGTGACCCGTTATAGCCAACAGAAAAAAAGCGGAGGCCCGAAAAACAGGTGGGGGTCCTCCACCACCACCACTCACAGAGGCTGAGCAGTTGGCCCTCAGCCAAAACAGTGGGCGCCCTGTGGCTGAAGGCATCTCTGCGGGGACATCCTCTGAGTCAATAACCCCGCAAGACACAAGTGCCTACATAGGGGGTAACTTCAAAATAATACATGATGTGCATACATCCTTTCTTCACAGTCACCTTTGCAGTGCTGCTCATTCATTTGATAAACTCTTCACCATAATGAATTTGTTTGTAGTGAAGTTATTTTCCTACTGATTTTGCCTTCCCTCAGTCTTGGTTGTCTTTGAGAGCATAATGACAATGAAGTGTAAGCTGAGTGCTATATGTTTGTTAATTGCCATTTGGTCCCTTGTAAGTTATAAGTGACCTGCATAAACCTCATATTCTATCAGTTGATGGTGATGGTGTACTGCATCTGGTGCAGCCTCCTGTTGAGCCAGACCAACATGCAGTTGTGAGTAATACTCCACAGATTATATGAGTTTACAGTAGAACAGCAATGTTGTTTATTTCTTTACTGCAGGAAAATAATGAAGAAACATTGACAGCTGTTACAGAGGAGGAAGCAACAGAGACACTTTATGAGGTTTACATCTTTTAATACTTTGTGTACAGGAAATACAGGCGACCAATAAAGCCAGTTGAACAGAAAATCTGTTTATTCGTCTTTCAACATGTTGAGGTGATGGGTCAAAAGAAATGATTGTGACATATGGTGTCTCTGACTGCGCTTCCATCTTGTATGTCCGTGGGAGGGTCAGGATGTTCATGGTTTGGATCACTGCTGATGTTTGGTTCAGAAGGACAGTGTTCTCCTCTAATTGTGGCAATGTTGTGAAGAATCACACATGCCACAATAATGTCACATGCCCTTTCTGGGGTGACCCTGAGTCTTTGCAGGCACTGGAACCGGGCCTTAAGCATTCCGATAGTCATTTCGATTCTGGCTCTTGTCCTGCAATTAGCCAGATTATATCGCTGCTGTGGGCCCGGGTCAGGGTAAGGGGTAAGCAAATAGGGTAAACATGGATACCCCCTATCACCAAGCAAGTAGCCAGTGAACTCTCCTAAGACAGAAGGATACACTTCAGTTCAAATGTCCCTGTAGCAATTGGTCTTTATATATTTTAAAGTATTTTCAACTCACCATGTCCAAATTTTGTGCTCAGTGTACATTCACGGAATATTTGTGAGTCATGGACAGAGCCTGGCCGCTTGGCTTCCACATTTGTGATAATGTTGGCAGCATCACATATGATCTTCACAGTGCAGAGAACACAAATTAGCATCCATTACTATAATGAAATAATTTGTTAGTTTGAAATGCTACAGGGAACTATGTACCTGTACATTAATGCTGTGGAAAGACTTCCTGTTCACATAGTCTCCTTCATTTACTGAAGGAGCAATGATTGGAATGTGAGTGCCATCTGTACAGCCAATCACGCCTGGGAACCGTGAAAATAAATGTAAAATTTATGTAGTAGTTCAAGTATCACCACATCATAAATTAAGTTTTGGTCATCCTGATACCTGCAATTTTGTGGAATCCCTCTTTGATAAATCTTGTGGGTCTATGACCGGGGAACACCACAAACGGGTACAGGAGACGTTTCAGTGCAACTGTAACATTCCTGACTGCCCGACAGACGGTAGCCTTGGAAACGTGCTCAGCGTCACCAATATTGTACAGAAAGCTCCCGTTTGCAAAGAAACGGAGTGCGGTACAAAGAATATGTAATGGACTGAGCGCATGTCCGCGATGTGTCACATGCGCAATATATGGCCTGAGGATGTTATCCAAATAACTTATTGATTGTGCTGAGAAACGGTAACGTTCGCACAGGAAATCATCAGGTAATGATAAAATGTCCAAACGCGCTCTGATCACTCTCTCCCGGCGGAGAGCTCTGCGGAGTATTTGGGCTTCAAGATCTACTGGCTCTTCAAGGAAGGGACACGCCATGTCTGACACTTCCTACTGTCAGGTTTCCGACAAAGAGGCGGGGACAGTCAGGGTTAGTTGTAGTAAACCTGCTAGGGGGCAGGTTAGCTTCACGGAGTGTGTCGTCATAGTGACTCACTCAGGCTTCAGCTGAACTCGCTTTGTGAAACCGAAAAACCAGAGTTTTCGTTAACTCAGGGTATACTTACTCAGACTTTGCACTAAACCGGCTTCCTGAAATAGGGCCCAGGACAAAACAGTGAATAACACAGAAAATTACAGCTCTCCCCTAAAAACATCCCCTGGCCACTGTAATAGAGAGACACAAAGGCTAATTCTATCAGATCTTAGACGCCATAAAGAAACCTAAGAAAACAAGAAAGCAGCCACCGCCGCCAACAACAACAACAACATCAACCCTGAAGTGTATAGCTTTGGTCAACTTATATAGGCCCTGGAGATTATCCATTGGCTTCAGGTCTCAGACTTTAGCCAATGACATGAAAAGCAGGATGATCAGGAGCCAGTATTAGGGAAGTAGGAAAGTAGGGTAGAATCTAAAGGTTTAGGACCAGGAAGCAACATAGTAAACATTAACCTCCTGTATACTCTTTGTGTTCTTTTAAGTGAATGTAACAACTTGCTAAACATCAGCACATTGTTCTGTGGTCACGAAGAGTCTAATTACCAATTTAAGAGGAGCCTTTGTGAGTCTGCAGTGCTATTTTGAGCTAAATGCTAAGATTAGCATGTGAACCTTGTCACAAGGACAATGCCTTGATATTTAGCAGGTACAGATGCACTCACTGACTACTCCATTAGATACACCAGTGTAATCAGCAAATCACATGGCAGCAACTCCATTATGTCATGGTGACATTCTCCAGACAACTTGCTGAAGTTCAAACAGAGCATCAGAATGGGGGAAAAAGTGATCTAAGAGACTCCAAACATTGTATGTTTATTGTTAACAGATGGGCTGATCCCAGTATTTCAGAACAGAACATTACAGTAACTACCAATGACACTTAATACAACCGATGTATGTAGAAGAGCATTTCTAAATGCAAAAACCCCTGAAACCTTGAAGCAGATGGGCTAGAGCAGCAGAAGACCATACTGGTTGCCACTCTTGTAAGCTAAGAACAAGAAACTGAGGCTAGGATTGGACAGTAGAAAATTGGAAAAATGCCACCTGATATTATGAGTATCAGTCTCTACTGCAACAATCAGATGGCAGGGTCAGGATTTGGTGTGTACAACTCAAGTTGATGTAACATGGAGATGTTTTCTTCACACATTTTGGCCCCTTTTACCGTTGTTTTAACACCGCAATCTGAGTATAATTCCTGACAACAGTGTAGCTATCTTCTGATGAATGCTTCCAGCAGGATAATGGACCATGTCAAGGTTCAAATAATCTCAAACTGGTTTCTTGAACATGACATTGAATTCACTGTACTCAAACGACCTCCACACTCCACCATCTTTGGGATGTGTTGGAACAGGAAACTCCAATCATAGATGTACAGCCGACAGATCTGCAGCAACTGTGTGATTCTCTCATCACACCATGGACCAAAATCTCTGAGAAACTTTTCCAGCACCTTGTTGAATCTGTGCCATGGAGCATTAAGGCAGTTCTGAAAGAAAAAAGGATGTCCAACCCGGTACAAGCACAAAGTAACAAAGTGTGATGTTAGTGCATCTATGTTATCTTCAGCATTTTAGTTTCTTCTGTAAGTTTGATAAATCAGTGAATAAACAAATCATTTTGACTCTAGCAGGTGGAGTTTTAGAACAACGAACACACACAGCAGGTTAAATGCAGGTGCCACAACCTTTAGCACTTCATCACCTCTGTGGGGAAGGTTTTCAAATTCATGTGAAAAATTTAACATTTACTTCCCTGGGTGTTGACATTTCTGCCTTTCAGGGCTCAATTTCTGCCTAACACTTACACTGGCTGAGATCTGTTTCTTCTTAATTTGACATTTCTGTTTAATTTCTGCTCCAGCTAGTCAGATTTCTCCATTTAATTGTAAGATTACTTCCTGTTACAGCTTGCTGTGACTGTGTTCTGGGTATGTGCTGGGATGAGAACACAGGGGAAAAAATGATTTGACAAGCGTGTTCATTTAGGCTAAGAGCTCAAGAGGAAGCTAAAAATTCACGGTTTATACTTAAATTGAACTTAAAATCTGCCTGTCTTCCATTTTTCCCCTTTTCTCCTCCATGTGCCCGGCCAGGATATACACCATCCACACCTTACTTAAGATTATGAGAATGTTTTCTCAGTTTCAAAGATTGGGTTTTCCACTCCTGTTCAATGCTTTATTTACTGAGTGAAGGCTTAAATTTAGGGATTAGGCAGACACCCACTGATTCATTTCACAGCGTGGTGAAGCTCAGGTGAGTATTCTTCCCGGTTTAATGTTGGGTTGAGACAGAGTGCCTGTCTGATCACATAAATCATCAGAGATGATGCAGCGGCAGCTCGGCACAAATGACACTTTTTATGCCCTTCATCCAGATCTCTGTTTCTGACCTGCTGTGCCGACACACCTGTGAGCACACATGATGTGAAAGGCGCACACATATGCTCAGATACAAATAGAGAAAAAAGTCATGAGGGCTATTTCAAGGCTGGCTGACGTTTTAATATCAGGTTCATATCTGCTGTAGGCTCTTTGTGGTGAATTTCCTTGTTACTTAAGTAAGAACGGGTTTCAGTCTTGGCACAGGATTCATATTTAATGTTGTTTCTGAAGGTTATGATATGGACAAGTTGACTCTCCCTTCAGACACTGTAGGAGGAGCATTGGCTATGTCTTCATATGTGTAGAGACAAAGAGTTCGCAGTGTTTGCGGCACCATTCAAGAGAAAATGTATTTCTGTTCAGTTGCTAAATTGCTAAATTATCTTTGACTGCATTTAGTTTTTATAATCTTGCTGTGGTAATTCTTACTGGTCATCAAAAATGTATGTGACTACTAATGTAAACTAAAGACTTCTTACTCCTGCAAATTCAAACTGAAAGCATCAGATGATAAAATACAACAGGTTTTTATTGCTAAGCAGCCATGAGAAATGCAAGGTACCAACAGGGACTGTTGTAAGCTGAGCTGAACTCAGTTTTGCTTAGTTGTATCTCTTTGTAAGTTTCTCATGTGGCCCTGTGGGAAAATGAACTGCCTAACCCTGCTGGAGCATCAAAAATAAGACATTTGCAACATATTTTGACTGGAGCAAGAAGGTCGGGCCCTACAGGCACCATGAAATAAAGCACAGGTCATTTTCATCTCTTTTTACCTAGATTTTGGGGAAAGACAGGTTTTGTATTAAAATAGAGGAACCTCATTGTCATTACTGCTCTGATAAGCAAGTGGTCAAGTTTATAGGATAGTGGAATGGAAACCATAGGCTGTTTTCAGCCTTTGATGATGACTAGGCCATCACTTATCACCTCAGCAAATTCATATCACTTAACTGGATGCCTCAACTGCAGCATTAAGCATTAAATAGCAGGTGTCTGTGCACTCATAGAGCTTAGTAACCAATCTCGTTAGCATTAGCCGATAACTTAGCACTTTATATTCCAGCTGCTATGTCTATTTTTTTAAATATTATAAGAATGTAGTATATATGATGAGCTCCTCTTTCCTCTGGGAGGACAATCTCATAGATTTGCAAAATGGACATCTGAGAAATGACTATGTTCAACTGTTCTATCAATCTAACTACAGAATAATGACAGAAAATTGTCATGGTAGATTATACAACAACCGCCAAGTGGGGTGAAGCACCCACACCCCCTTACTCTCACATATATATCGACACTTATAATTTAATACAGCATACACCTACAAAAAGCTCCCCACACACTGTGTCACTGCCACAATGTTCCTGTTTGAAAAGCCATCGTCACTTCACTTATTGTTCTGTTTTGTCGAGGGCTATGGTGAGCAGCTTCATGTGTGTGTACATGTGGTTTTTTTTGTTGTTTTTTTTCACCACCCACATTGTCGTGACAATGCTTGGAGCATGGAGTTTAAATTTAGAGAGAGACAGAGAGACACACACACACAGAGAAAGAGGACATTGCCAATTCACCTGCTGGCACTGAACAGGAAGAGTGACAAACAAAAAGTTCCAGGTTATCAAAGCCAGCACACTGGACATTTAGTAAATGATGCAGCAAATACTACGTCACCTGTTAGAGGGGAAATATGGCAATAATGTGTGCCAGAAAAAATGTTGTGTTCAACCAGTTAAAGATGTGTCATCAAGGCTATACTTCATGCAGATCTGCTCATTATTTCAAAGTGTTGACTTGTGTTGATTAGCGTTATTAGCGTTATGCTCAATCTCACTCCTCACAGCAACTTTGCACAACATGACAAATCCACCTGCCTGCCCAGCAAAAAAAGAAAAACAAGAAAAAAGACAGACATAACAGAATTAGTCTTGTTAAGTAGCTTAACTAGCTCATTAAAGTAGTTAAGCATTTGGCAGCTAAATCGATACTTCCTTCTGGAGCTGGTGGACAGGTAAACAGGGATAAAAGATGATTATTCTACTCATATTCATTGCATTCATCCCCCAAAACAAGACTCCAAATAAAGCCGTTTTGTTTTATGTCTTGCGAGTGTTTGCTAGGAGCCAAACAAACAAAACAATTACAGAAATTTTAATTCTCTCCTTTATGAATGAGTGCGAACTGCTGCTCGGCAGAATTATGGATGTTCTGGTTGCTATGCTTCTGAAATGTTGAGGAAAAAAGTACTTTTGCGGCACAAATTTTGTAATTTTTGCTAAATGTGAATAGAGTGACATAATGGTGGTGCAATATGGTGCAATCTAAAAATTGGCTGGAGGAAGATGATTACGCTATCAGCAGGGGGAACTGGAGCGGCTATTAGCGATGCCTGATGACATCTCTTTAAACGCAGCATACCCTACCCCCGTGGACTGATTGGGGAGGCGGGGTGGCTTTCTTTCAGAGAAATTTGTTAGAGGCGTAGAGTTTTATAGGACTCATACTTCCAAGGACAAATGATGATCCCCTTTAAAGCATAAAATTCCCTATCATTAGTTTTATCTAGGAACTGTCAAGAAAGATAGCAGGTGCAGTAAATCTTTCAGTAGATGTAGATGAAAACTACAAAATAAAGATATATTTATTGTATAAATCATGGATGGAAAGGTGGGGAAACAGGTAGGGAGGGAATATCATCCAGTCCTGAAGGCGATCCTCTCACAGGGAGTATTTGAAATATTTAACAGTTTGTGTTTGCACAACAGATAAGTTGATTTTTGCATTCTTCACACTCCACCAGACTGACCTTCTGGCTTTTGAGCACATACATAGATGCCAGGTAAAGTGATGGCAGGGCAGAGGTCCTGATGTCATCTAATTCTATGCTACAGAAACGAACCAGTGCGATGTATGGCTTTTCGGGACCTGATCAAGTAAGGAGAGGTTGACTAGTTTGTTTAAGCTTTTCCAATGAAAATATAATGTCACAAAAAAAGAAAATAAGACAAACTGTCTTGACTTAAACTCAACTTTGAATTAGTCAGTATTCACACCTCTGCATGCTAACTAAACCCACTAAAATAGCAGAGTTTGTTTTTATGACAAAAAGTGGTTTAAATGGGTGTTTAAAATCCCATAATCACGTTTCACTTCAAAATGAGTATCAAAACAGCCGCACAGCTTGGTCAACACTGAGCTGACTCATTGCACCTGGAACTTCACACAACTGCATTTGTGTGCAGCTACACAAAAACATTAACCAAATGTAAATGGACACCATTCATTAATTTGCACTGCCAGCTTTGCATCTTATTTCACTTTTTGTTGTCCAGAAGCATTTAAAAACAAGCAATCAAGCAAAAATGGTTTTGCTGCTCAGTCAAACAATATACTGTTAAGTAAAAGATACTAATATACACCAGGACCACTGATACTGGTACTAAAAGAAAATATGGTGATTAAAGCCTGGGTAATTTAATGCACTGCTGCACAAAAGAGGTACCAATCCTACAGGGGTATTGGCAGTTTTCCAGCCCTTTAACTGGCCTGTTCATTTTCTAGTCAATTTCCCCTTTGTGTTTTCTAGGTATAACACTGAAACCTGTAGAAATGTAAACCATTCCCATGTCAGCAGACCCACCAGAGGGGTCTTCAAATTACTGCTTATTGAGACAGTTAAATATAAACAGCTTCAAAGGCTGAATGTCTTGTAAACAAGTTTTCAGGGCAAGCAAGGTTTGCACAAAATGTGAAATCAAAATGAGGTAACTGAAAAATGTTATTAAAAAAGTGTTTGTTGTGCACTGCACAACCCTGAGGTGCTTTGACGATTCCTCTGTAAGCAAAAGGCTCAACATAACGCTTTGTCTCATATTACTGGTCAGTGAATCTTGTCGTCCCACGTGTTTTTATGTTTCTGTAAGTTACTTTGGTGAGTTGAATCTCAAGTTTTTTGCAGCTAAAGAATTTAAATCTTCACATTAAAAAGCAAAACCAGAGAAAAACACAAGTTAGAATATGTCCTTTCAGAACTTTCAACCCCTGAAAGGGCAGCCATTCCTTTAGAACCTTGGTGGGAGTTCTGCTCCCTGCTTCTCCAGGGTAATTTGAATAAAACATTTAGCAGAGACAGGGAAGAAATGACTTTCATACTGTGCCGTTAAAGACTGGTGTGCCATAAAGAAAAGCAACAGCTGCAGTACTCTTGATTCTAGGATTCTGCCTTCTTTAGCGACGTGATATTCATAATAATTTTAGTGCAATGCCCTTATTTAAGCCATACTGGCTTCAGAGTACTTCCAATGGGAGGAACCCGGGTTGCTTCTATACCGCTGAGCACTGGACAGGACTGAAAATACACCCTTGGGTGTTGTGCTTACTTATTTTGCTATCCTAAAAGTTTTCCCCACAATCTAAGTTTGCTGGAGCTCAGATAGCGTCTGTTTTAGTTAATGTGCCAGCTGTCTGTAGAAAGCAATTTGCATGGCTAAGCAGTCTGTCCTCTACGTGCCACAGCTAAGTGAACTGCCTGATTAGTATTTAGTATTTAGTATTTATTTATTTATTGTCATTGTCAAGAACAATGAAATTGCGTTTGGGGCTTCCATACAACCCCAAAAAAAGAAGAAAATAATAAATACCCCTTAAAACCCAAGTGTACATATTTAACCCAGTGTGACTCCAATGCAATAAGACAATCCTTAGCAATAATGTTCGTAGAAATTCAGACAAAGACCTGAGAAACATGACAAAATACAACAATGCAACCCATTCAATATTATTGTACTGTGAGATATGATATCAGATATGATAGTTATCTATTTAAGAAAGAGGGGGGGGGGGGGGGGGGCAGGAGGGGGAAGAGAATAAAGATATGATGCACCAATGCAGACCAGTTCATTGCTATTAAGAAGTTGGATATGGTTATTGTCCGTGAGAGGGGGGCAGAGAGTTCAGGAGCCTCACAGCCTGTGGATACAGGCTGTTGGCCAGTCTGGATGTTCTGGCCTGTATAGACCTGTACCTTCTCCCTGAGGGCAGCAGATGGAAAAGGTGGCGCGCAGGGTGATGTTGGTCCCGCAGGATACTGTGCATCCTTGAGGCTACAGATACATTTCAGGATGGCAAGGCAATGAAGGTGAAACGCTGCAGTGAAAAGACTTTGCCTCTACCTGAAACGAGTCTTCCCTGAGTTTGATTTCTATTTTTGTATTTCTAATGCAAACTTTAAAAAACATACTGCAGGCATAAAGTAGATAAACTGATTACGTTGTATATATATACTGCTCTTTGGTCTTTTGTAATTTACTGTTGATATTAATATATTTTTTCTACTGATCCATGACTAAGCCTGCAATGAAGTATACTGCTGGTTCTAGCTTAACTCCTCCATTTTCTTGGGGTTATGATGACTCAGTTGGCAAATAAGCCAAAGGGGTCATTATGACCCTATGACAGAAAAAGTAATATCTCTCCTTTTGTGGCATTTAGATTTTTCTTAATATTATAAAATGTTGTAACTCAAAGACATGTGCAGCAGCTGACTGTAGTAACATTGTGTAGCCCCTTTTTAACTCTCAGGCTGTACAGCAGAGAGTGTAAGTGGAAGCCAAAGATGACAAGAGGCATACGAGAAGGCATTAGCAGTGAAAGGGAAGAATGAGAAAGAGGATGAAAAGAAACTGAGAAAGGGCCTGTTTCTAGTGGATTAATTAGCTGAACTGGTGAAAGGTGGAAGTAACAAGCATTGGGGTTAATAGAGATTAGGCTGACAGAGGAAGTTACCATTTATCATCACAAGTTAATTGAAATACTACACACTCATGGACACAGATGCAAAGAGGCACGAGCATTATGACGCTGCTTATATTCAGATGGCATTTGTTTCTATTCAGACTTCAAGGACTTCAGGATTCTTCAGTGATAAAACCAAATTTAGGCTAAAACACAACATAGTCTAAGTTAATCAGCCTCTCCAGCTTGTTTGCAGCAAAAACATAGAATGCTTTTATCAAAAATGAAGCCGTTTTTGTGTTTACAAGGCTCGAAGACAAATGATTTATCCATTTCTGCAGTTTTCCTTATTTTATTCGATCTGGCAGTGCTTCTGGGTGGGAAGACTGAAGGAGTAAACCCTGCCAGTTTATAAGGTGCCTGTTCAGAGTGGTGTGGGAGTGTAATGATCCGACTACAGGACTGAGGGAGGTTGTGGTTGGAGGCTACAAGTCATATACAACTACATAACTTACTACAGCTTTGTGTCATACTATATTTGCTAAGCCACTTTTTAGTGAGTCAATAAAACACAGAGATAGACTACTAGAGCCAAGCAGAAGACAGGAATACCACCCTCATAGTCATATCACTTAAGCAACACATCTAGTTACTGAAGATGCTCTAAAATCTGTAGATCACAAATAGATCAGTGGACATGAAACCATGGTTTTACTTGTGTGGTTGAAGTCACAAATAGCTGCCGTTACAAAAGGAATTGGTTCCCACGTTCTTGTTTATAGATGACTGTCACTGCACACTGGCTCTGTGTAATTCAAATTATATTCAGGTAAAACAGTGTAGACCAGGTTGTTCCGATCCATTGTGCAAAGACACACAAGACTCTCTTAAATTAATTAACAATGTATAGTGATAGACAGGCAGCATGTCAGTTTGTCATCATTTAAACTAAGGCTCAGAGCCATAGACTTCCAAGGGCTATTCTGCTCTGGATACTGTGCAAGCATACAGTCATTTAATGTGGTTTTCCTCTGTCACTGCTCTGCATAATAACTTGTCACACAATGGAAATATCAAGGACCTCTGCTTCTTTTTGCCTCAGTGCAACTCATTAGTTATAAAGTACCCAGGATTGTAGTGTGTGTGTCTGTGAGTGTGTGTCAAAGACATATGTAGAAAAAGTCATTATCATATTGCTTGTGTCTCTCCTTCCTTCTCCTGGATTTTTAAAAAAAACACATTTAAAACAAAGACATTATTTCTATGTCCAGATTCTAGGCTTGAGCTATAATCAGTCAAGTTTGGGACATGGAATCAGACAGAGTGCACGTACACAGCGATAAAAAAGATTTTTATAAATTCTAAACAACCAAAGTGAAGCTGAATTTAAGCTACTGATATACTGACATGATAGGATCACACAGCAGAATCGTTGGCTGTACCTCCATGATGTAAATCTTCCCTTCCGCCGCATCCCAAAGGTGATCTGTTGAATTATGATCTGGTCATTTGAATACAGTGGATTCACTGTCATCTTAAAGTGAAATTACACTTTGTGACATGTGCATTATTCTATTATCCAATCCCAATCATCATAGATGGGCACACTGTAATCATAAAGGGGTGGACATGGTCAGGAACAACACTCAAATACGTGGTGCTGTTTAAATGATTCTCACTTGATCCCCAACCACGTTATACCACCACCACCACCACTGCCCTGAACTGTTCATGTGAGGCAGGATGAATCCATACTTTCATGTTGTTTAAACCAAATTTTGACCGTACCATTTGAATGTAATGTTGTTTTCCAATCTTTTACTGTCCAGCTTTGGTGAGCCTATATGAATTCTAGTCTTATTTTCTTAGTGGACAAGTGTGGCACCTGGTGTGGTCTTCTTCTTCACCCATCTGCTTCAAGTTTCAATCTGTGCCCCATTCAAATTCATTTCAAGCACCTTTTTTTTTATCCCTCATTCTGATGCTCAGTTTAAACTTCAGCAGGTCATCTTGACCATTTCTAGAGGTCTAAATGTATTGAGTTGTTGCCATGTGTGATTGTCTAATTACATATGATCCTTAATGAGCAGCTAAAGAGGTGTACCTAACAAAGTGGGCAGAGTACCTTTCAAGCTCCATGTATTGTGAATATAAATGAAAAAACAAAACAAAACATGAAAACAGTTCAAGCATAAATCTGAGATGGTGCTCAGAGACCTGTTGTTCCAAGGTGGCAGCATAGCAAACGCTTTTTATTACCCGATCATTCACTTTAAACTTTAACTTTAGAAAGGTTAAAATTCACACTGGCAGACCTGGGGGATCTGAATGGCCTTGCAAGGCAAGATTGGTCAGAAGATTGATTATAATCTCCAGACCAGGCAAGGCCTGGTTTGAAATGAATACTAAAAGAGTTTAGCAGGCAGAGCCATGAGGCCAAGACTGATGTGAAAACCATGACTCAGCTCTAATTGTTAGAATATTGTTATGCTAAAGGCCCCAGAAGGATCAAAGATGCAATTGTTTGATAGGTAATAGGGTTAACTGTCTTAGATCATACAGTAACCACGTACTAACATTTACAGGGTATTAGTTTATGGATTCAGTTTTCTTAATAGAACAAAAAGAAAAAAAAGAAAAAAAGAAATAAACAAAAAGTAGAAAACCAATAAAAATAAATAAAAATAAATACTGAGGATCCAGACTACTATCCAGTGTTTTCCAACGACTCTCAGTGCACAGCTCATGTATTCTCATTACTAAAGACTCTCCAGTCACGCTGTGTTAAATGAACTTCAGTTATTCAGATATCTGGGCTCACCTATGCACAAATAACAGCAGACTCAAGGGAATACAGCTGCAACATTTGAACCATACAATATTTTGCTCTCTGATTTTACAGATTCATTTGGAGCTCGGTATCTGAATCTGAAGTTGTCCCACACGAGCCTTATCTTACCACTTAAATCAACATCTCTTCACACCTCAATTTCCATTTCCTTCACCGTCCATCCCGCTCTCTTGTCCTCCTGTCGGTTCTCCTGTTTCGTGTGTCTGTTTCTGTTTGTGCTGAGCTCGTTTAGCCACGACATGGCTGAGTGTAGCAGCCCTAGGGGCAGTCATGTGCCATGGCGCTCACTCGGACGTCGCAGAAACGTGTTGCAGAGATTTCCATTCAGAGACAAACTGTTTCTGTAAACCTCACCCACACGTACATATGATTATTCTTTTTTGTTGCCTTTCCATCATCTTTCTTCCTTCATCTCCTTGTATGTCTGTCTTTCTGTCACAGTTTTCTTTTTTAACGCCTCAGTCCTCTACTCTGATCCTTTGGGAAATAAAAGCATGCACTGGCAATTATTTTGTCCTCCATTCACTTCCAATCATGCTCTACACTCCTGTGTTAACAACACCTAGTGACATCACAGGCTGAGGGTCAAGCCTGATTCTCCTCAGTTCATTCTAGATCTGCCACATTCATCTCTCTTTCCTAAAAGCAGAAATACAATCGTTCTCTTTCCATATTTACCAGCTAGAAGACTAGAAAACACATCAAAATGCTAAATAATCTGTGTTCTCTGTGATTTAGAAGCCAGTGGCCCCAGCAAGTAATTTTCTCCTTCTCGTTTTCTCATCCTAGCATCTGTTTCCTTGGAGCTCACTTATGGAAAATCATCATGTCATAACAAAACCGTGAATTATATTTCTCACACGCTGAAGCAAATTAATTGCACTTTCATTTCTAAAAATACAGATTTGTCAAAAATCACACTTCTGTGTGTTATTACTGAAAATACATGAACATTTGGGGGAAACTGACTCTAGACACCTGCGATGGTTTCATGTCTTTGTTATTTTCCCCCACTAACCGAGGACTGTTCCTGATTTAACATTAATGCTTTACATGGATAAAACAGGGGGAATTATACAAAAACAAGAGTAAAAGGTAGATATGTAGATTTTAACAAGAGACTAAGAAATAAGACTTTAAAGCTCAAAGTTGTTAGAATACAAATATATACTGTGTATATTTATTGGACATTGTTCTGTTCAAATCTTCATTATGTACAATTCTGTGAAAAAGATTTTCCATAGGATTCTGTGCAGTACACCCTTACTGAATTTGCAGTAGGACATGACATGCTGGTCTTTAGAATTCAGGCAACCAGGTAAAGACATTTAGGTAAACACAATACCGAAGCATCGCAGCAAATTCACCCCAAGGTCAAACCAGTCAATGCTCAGAGAAACTACAAAAAAACTCAAGGGCGACATCTCAGACTGTAGCTATTGTGCGTGTCTAATGTTAAAGTTCATGACAGTGCAATTAGAAAAACATGTCCTGTTTAAAAGAGTTACCAGAAGAAAGCCTCTTCATTTGTGTCGTTCTACATACTATCGAGATGATAATATCTTTAAACCAGGAAGAAAGAAATTTATAGCATGCTTTGGGATAATGTGAATTTTTACAAATTAATGGAAGAATGAAAATAATAATCATGCAATCGTTTACTTAACATGACAATTTTGGCCCCTTGAGGTGCCGAGGTAGAATAGCTAATAGTGTAACAGGTTGCAGAGGAGCCTCCAGTATCCTTTGCTGAACTAACACTAATAAACCACAGTTATGTAAAGTGTCTCAGTGGAGCCAAGCAGGATTAATTTTCCATGGCCTTTGCTACTTGTAGCTCTTTTACTTGTCGTGGCAGTCGTCAGTGATTTAAGTCTAATTTGTGGAAGGTGTGTTTATTTGATTGAGCTAATGTTTCCTAGAGTGCCTCATTTTCATGCCAAATTTACCATGTTGAAAAGCGCACTTCAAAAAGGCAGAGTCACACTGAGATATTATTATTGTTGTTGCTGTTGTTATAATAATAATAACAACAGTAATATTCTCACTGTAATGATCGTATTCTGCAATACGGGTGAAACTGACTACCGGTATTTAAAAAATCTAGGGTATCAGGTTTATCAACATTTTTATAGCTTTTGGGAATTGTTTTTATAACATTCAAATCCTTACAAATTATATGCATTAAGAGAGCTGATGTCAAAAGAAACGGCGACATTACACATGCGTTCTTTACATTACATATATGTTTTGTGATTTGGTTTAAATCGATTGGCTGCAGGGATGGATCTTTTATCAGAGAACACAATCCTTACCCTCTGGGCTGCCTCGTGTCTTTTTATATTACAGCTCTTTGTCACAAAAAGATGAATGAGGATAGTAAGCACATAGCCACACATGATGGACGATTAAAAAAAGATCACAGTAGATAGGTTTGTTAGAGAACCAGAAGAGAGAGTTGATATAAGACACGGTATCCACGTTTTGTTTACTGGCCAAAAATGTGTTGAGTGAAATGTGGATGAGGCGGGTTATTGATCTGACCCTAAGGGACCACCTGCTACCAGTCTGATCTATGATAAACTGCTCCCTGTTGCACTACAGGGTTAAAGCCAGCATCCACAGCAGCTGCACCACCTGTGAGAAACAAGCTGAAACTAGATGATGGGTCTGATCAAGCCTCATCACTCCTGGCTTAAGACTTGGTGTTTTGCCAGTTGGAAGTTGATGTTTTAAGGATTCCTGTGGCTTTAGAGGGAGTGAGCTGCTATTTCACTAGAGCTTCTTTTCTGTCCTATACTCCTGTCACATCTAACACTAAGGCAAACAAATGTATACACAGCACAGCATATACTGCAGCTCCACACTGGCAGCAGCAAAACCTCAATGTGGGTGTTTGAGACGAGCTCAGGAGGGAGGATATTTTCTGGTCACGACTCAAAAGCCAGCACGGTCTTCACATGCAGAAACACATGCGCAAATACACACAGAGACACACACAGACGCACATGCTTAGCTCAGTGTTGATGTATTCCTGCCATAATTCCTGGAGCTATTTTAGAAAAGTGCTCGCTTAGAGGAGTCATGTGACTTCCCCTGTGTGTGCATGTGTGAAATCCAAGTGTGTGAATGGCTACAGTAGGGAAGGAAGGCATGACACGACAGCACGCGCCGTCAGTCGCTCTATTTCCACTCACACAAAGCCACACCTAGCGCGCGTGCATAAAAGACACACATGCTTATCTGCAGAGAACAGAAAACAGCCTGCACAATTAGTTTTCCATTAAATAAAAAAAAACGTTGACACGTCAATTTTTCTTTCCTAATCTCTTTAGCGTAGCTTCAATTATTCCTTCAGGAGATTGTTTAGATGTAATGACATCTGCTTCTAGCTGTCGCATACAGTGGTTCAATTACTAACAACGGATTTATAAGGGTAACTATAAAGAATGAATATCTGTCAGCTGCAGGGAGACATGGCCTCAACTGTCAATTACAAAAATTGCAAATAACAAATTGTCTCAGGGAGAGACACTGGAGGGTAAAAAAACGATAAACACTTGATTACATAAAGCAATACAATTTTTGATATTGCCTTTTAACCCTTACGTATTGTTTATATTTCAGGCCTTCACAGTATATTCTAGTTCTCTTTCAGTATTTACATGTAAATGACCACACTTCCAGAAAAGATAAAGCTTGAAAAGGGTAAAGATTCAAAATTCTTATGATTTTTTTCAATATAAGGGGAAAAACTATTTACAGAAGGAATTTGGATTACTGTTTTTAAACTCCATCAACTCAATTTTTTTTTCTTTTTAAAAGCTAAACTCAGATGTAGGATGTTGTTAGGGTACCTGGGTCATTGACCCGTTGTTTTGTGTTTTCGGTTCTTTGATTCTTGTTTATTTCATTATGTTCTCTTTATTTAGTACTTCTAGTTTTGGTTGTCTTAATATTTGGTCCTGTTCATGTTTGGTTTTGGCTGTGTCATGTTGTGTGGGTCTTGCCCCTGTGTGTTTCCTCCCCAGCATTTCCTGCCTTGTCTTCATGTTTATCTAGTTGCCTGTTTTTCCCAGTCATGTCTCTGTGTGTCTGTCTGCGTCTCTGCATGCGTGTTCCCTTTACTTCCTGTTTTACTTTGGTAGTCTCCTGTCTGTTTGTGTTCTTCTCATCTCTCACTGTGTTTTCTGCATGCCCAACCACCTGGTCTATTCTGTATTCCCAGTTTAGCTAGTGTTGGTTTTCCTAGTGTTCAGCAATAAAGCTTTTTTTGAGTTTACTTTTCGCCTCCTGGAGTCTGCATTTCGGGTGCTCCATTTCCTGCCGGCCGCACACAGTACATGACAGATGCAGATTCTTTTGTTTTCAGTTGGTGTCAGTGAGAACGAGGATGAGGGTTTCCTCCACTGAGAGGGTTTTCATACTTCAGACAACTACGGTTTTCATCCCTTCATTCAAATAAGGTGCTTTCTATGTTTTGCCTACAGCTCCTCCTTTCAACCTTCATATGCCTGTGAACAATATAAACCAAAGCAAGAGCAAGACCACAAGGCCACCAAGAAAGACGAGCATCACAAAAAGACTTTGAGGATGAAAACTACAGTGAATGTTAAAGTGCATAGTGCCTACCAGTAACAGGAGAGAGGACATACATTCAGGGGAAAAATGAGCAGAAAAAATAAACAAAAAGTCCAGACTGATAGAAAAATCCAAAGGTGTCAATAAGACAAGTGGGAATACTTGGGAATTGGTGGGAAAACAAAGATAAGGAATTAAGGCACAGGCGATGCACAGAAAATAATATAAATAAAATCAAAAACAACAAATACAAAATGGGACCGAGACACAGAGAACTTAGAATTGGCCCTTTGGGTCACTTCCAACAGAAACCCCTAACCAATCTTCAAAATTCAGAAAACAGTTGTTTTGGATCGGTGACGTTTGCATACTTCATAAAGATATAATTAGTCGAATAACTTTGCATTGCAGTGTAGTTGATAAATGATGTATCTTGCCAGTTTTCATTTGTGCTTCTGTGTTTTAACGGGATCTTACCGTGTGCATTTTGTTTGTGTGCATTTAAAAAACAAATACAAACTGAGAACAGTCGGCAGTCTCTCACTTGGCCTTTGCAGTTTCTACTGTCTCCATATTGACAGTTTGGCACTTACACCTACTACGGAGCACCGCATCATGGCAGAGCTATGTGATGTGTATGTATATGAGGATCAGGGAGCCAGGGATAAAGACAGAAAATATCAAAGGCATATTTGGTGTGTGTGTGTGTGTGTGGTTAAGGCCCAAAGAGTAAGCACATATTGAGAAAGTGACATTTTAATTTCTTCAAAGGGTTGAAATAGTTTGTAAATAAATGATTTTGGTGAAGCAGTGGTCATGTGAGGAAATAAACTGCAGCGTTTGTGAGTCAACTTAGTTGTTTTTTTTACTGTGCAAATTTGCCCAACTGCAGACCATTTTGACAGTGCTTACCTTTGATTGTGCTGAAGTCATCAGTGTGTGTTTATGTGTTATATTTTAAAGTAAAGAGTATCACAAAAATATAAAAAAAAAAAAAAACCCTTCACTGAATTAGGGGCAAAAGCAGGAAAAACTATAATTTAAAATAATAATGATAATTATTTATCTATCATTTCAAAACAAATGACACAAACAAATGTGTCAACTTTATCGCATTTATTGTTACATATTTTTTAAACATGTTTTTTTTTCTGATTTCTGATCAGAAAATCACAGAATTTGTGTTTCTTTTCCCATTTATTTTAAATGAGTTTTTTTTTTTTTTTTTTTTATCTCAGTTTCAGTTACTGGACATCATTCCTTCAGTTCTTGGTAATGTCTGTGTTAAATCAAATTATCCTGAAAAAATAAATCCATTATCATTCCATAAGTCGTCTTCCTGAAAAAAACCCCTCATTTGAATCTCACAGACCACCTGCTGTTGTCTTGGAGGAGCATTTATCTTTGTGCATATTTTGTTCAGACATGTTAAATGGGTAGTTTAAGTCCCTGATTATCCAAAACAGTAGAATTTGCAGCGAGACATGTCGTTTAAAGTCAAGAACAGAAGTACACACACACGTCTCTCTGTGCGTCCTGCCAAAATGCACCACTGCACCTCACACCATATGGCCAGCCGTGCTCTTTAAGACCTTGGAGAATTTTTGCTTGATACTACGCTGCAGCTGTCAAAAAAACCCAATCAGCACCTCATTGAATTTACAGTCACAGCTGCATTCAACTGTGTCCACTCTCCAGTGCCCTGAACATGAATTTAGGCTTTTACATCAGAAGATGCAACATTTTGGCTGAACAAATTAGTAGATGGATGCGGGTGCAGCTGCTGTACTGTATACCAGCACACAAGATGTGTAGGGTCTGCACTTTCCCTGTTATTATGTGGTGATTCTATTGATAGCGTGCAGACACTGCTGCAGCAAGCAATAACAGACCACTAAAGAATCAAAGTCAGAGCTCATCTCATCATCTAAATCGTTCACCAAGTCTCATTAATATAACAAAATATCTGTAAAACCTCACCTTTCAAATATTTTGAATTTTAACATTTCATCCTAGGTTTGACAGATATAAATCTCCATTACAAGACTCAGTCTGCAGAGACTTTTAATGATGACACTGGATTTACTGATTTTTATACTATTATAACTCCATCCACCCATCCATCTAATCCATCCATCAAGTCCTTTAACTGCTTATCCATTTCAGGCTTGCAGGGAATATGGAGCATGTCTCACCTGACTTTAGGTGAAAGGCAGTGTGCACCATGGACAGATTAAAGTCCTGTTTGTGGCACATTAGTATATGAAAGGGGGCAAACTCCTCAACATGGGTGGTTTCAAATATTTTTCATTTAAATTTTGAATGTCTGAAAATTACGGAGCCCCGCAGGGGACATGGGAGAAAAAAAAATTAAGACGGACTTTTGCGAGATCTCGCAAAACTAACTTGGGATCTCGCAAAAGTTTTGCGAGATCTCGCAAAACTAACTCGGGATCTCGCAAAAGTTTTAGCCGCATTTTTCCCGTTAGCTCGAAGCTAACGGGAGGTCGAGACCTACTACAGCCGGGAGGAACACTGCTTTCCCGGCACATCGTGCCTCGACCTCCCGGCTTCGAGCCGGCGTCCGAAGAATGCGGCTAAAAGTTTTGCGAGATCTCGCAAAAGTTTTGCGAGATCCCGGGTTTGTTTTGCGAGATCTCACAAAAGTCCGTCTTAATTTTTTTTCTCCCATGTCCCCTGCGGGGCTCCATAGAAAATGGGGTGCCATGTATAAAATGACCACATTTCATGAACAGCTGTATTGCAGACTGCATTTGATCAATTAATTTCAAATCCACCGTGGTGGATTGAAAATCTTTGTCCATAAAATGACTCCCTACTCAAAGATAAAGTGTGTTCGCAATAGCAACTTAATGTTTTTAAAAAAAATTAGGATCTCCTTTTCCCCTTGGGTCCTATTTTAATGAGGGATATGTGAACACTGTAAATTAAATGTGTTTGTATGTGTCAACTAATCTAAGCTGCCATTTTGGCAAGCTCTCTTTATCTACAAGAGATATTATATCTCAGGGGATTGAAAAATACATATTAGCCACATTAAATCGGTTGTTCTGTAATTCCTTTGTTTGCTGTACAACAAAGTCTTACTCAGCAACTTATACGCAGGCAAAACCAAAAGCCTGTAGTGAGCTGAGCACCCAGAGGCTCAGAGTGGCTTTAGGCCTATCTGATGCTTTGATGGATTGGAGCCTCTCATTATATGGTTTCAGGACAGCGAGTGAAAGCAATAAAAGGAAGGAGTAATAGACACTAAGAGAAAGTTAGCAGGGGGAGAAAATCCAAGAGCCCATTTTGATACATTTCCAATACTTCATCAGTATCTGATAGCTATAGCTGGAACATGGGGATTGTCATTTTCTCCCCAATCTTCGCTTGCTTTCATTACTGTCTGTGCTTTCCATTCATCTTTCTCTGTCATGACCGCTGTTATGTTGATTTCTCTTTTTTCTCCACTTCTTTTACTTCCACTGTCTGTCAGATATTCTGACTCCCTATTGACTCCAAAACTAACAGGGCTTCACATGAACCCCATTTTAATGCAGGAAACAAAGGCAGGCTGAACGTAGCTGAGCAGAGCATAGACCACAGGGAATTCACAGAATTAATTTAGAAAGCCCTGAGCCTTTGTTTGATCACATTCAGACTTACTGTACAGTATATGATACTTTGGTAGGACTTTCTTTCCTAGAATCTATACAGAGCTTTCAGCCCTTCTAGGAATCACTCAAGGGGGGGGAAGGGGTCCTTGATTCTGGCTGGGTGAGGCTTATTGTGCAGTGCTTATTGTTAAACACATTCTGTATCTTATCAGAACAATTAGAGTATCCTAAACTGCATAAATTGGTAAACACAGATCATTAGATTTCATGTAGGAGCATCACTTTTTTGTGTGTTTGGTACAAATAAAATTCCTGAGATGTGCAGGCCAATCGTATATGACTAATATTTTTAAAAAGAACAAATAGACTTGATGTTATAATCTCATATTTTAATCTTGATTAATTGTGAGCTTAACCATATGAATTAAACAAGCACTATATTTTGTAAAGGCAAAGCCAAAAGTTATGTATTTTGAATGCACAGTGTTAGTCTAAATTAGACGTCACAGGGCTGACTATGATGCCAAAGCAACCCAACATAAAATACATGACAGAGACAATTATTAAAATAAATGGAAAATAATTATCCTGCTCACCAGATTCTCTTCCTGTCAGGGGCTGGGTCTGTGACCCAGCGTTTTCAGTTTCTTTTGAGTTCTTATGTTATATTTTGAGATAATGTTGATTTATAGGATTATTATTTGTTTGCCTTGAGTTTAGTTTAGGATGTTTCACCCAGGTGGTCTGTGTTAGTCTCATGTATTTGTTGTCTGTGTGTTTCATTTTGTCAAGCCTGTGTTGTCATGTCTACGTCTCTCCATGTTTCCTCTTTTATTTTGAAAGTCTTGTGTACTTTGTTCAGTGTGTTTAGTTTTTTCACTCTTCTCCTGTGATGTCGTTATGTTCATTTGTGTGAGCTGTTTCCCCATGTGTTCCCACTTCCCCTGTTCACCTCCTGTGTGTATTTAAGTCCTCTGTCTTCCTTTGTCTAGTTCCTCGTTCTTCATGATTCAGCTCAGGTCATATTCATTTCTCATGTTCTTGTTTCTTCATAGTTTTCCACATGTTCCTGGTCTGAATCATGTTCATGTCAGTTATCACAGCTTCGTCATAGTTATCATTGTTTAGTGTAGGTTTTAGTTTAGTTTACGCCTTGTATCCATGTTCAACTAGTCTATAATAAACAGCTCGCTTTTTGTTTAAAACTACAGTTCGTCTCTCTAGTGTCTGCTTTGCAGCTGTGACACTTCCTCCTGATAATCTTCTTCACTATACTATACTGTGATACCATCGTATTTACTAAGGCTACGTTCACACTGCAGGTCTTAATGCTCAATTCCGATTTTTTGATCAAATCCGATTTTTTTGTCTGCTTGTTCACACTACAAATAAAATGCGACAGCAAATGCACTCGCTCAAAGCGGCCCGCATGCACAAAAGAAGATGTCACACACAACGCGCTCTGTTTAGACCCAGAGCAAACAATATTGTTTGACTGATGGCCCTTAATGTAAAGACTTCGGACTTTATGTTTCCCAATTTTTGCTTTAAGTTATTTTGTTATTTACATAATAATGTAGATAACCTAATAATGATCCTTATTGCTGTTTTAGAGGAGTGGTTGCAGATTTCTGTCAGAATCTGCAGATTATACAGTACAAATAAAATGTTCATTGTTGTCTTCCCAACAGTTTCACTAACATCTACACTGGATGGCCAGGCAGCGTTCGCGATGTCTTCTCAGGCACTGATAATTGGCGTCTGTCTTGTGTCAGTGACGTAAAAGACGGATTTAATGCGACATGACCGTTCAAACAGCAGTCGCTTTCTAAAACATCGGATATGTATCAGATTCAGTACCACATATGAAAGTGACCCAGATCAGATTTGAAAATATCGGATTCGTGCCTTTCACACTGTCACACCATGATCGTATATGGGTCGCATAGGGTCAAAAAAATCGGATTTGATGCGCTTTCGCCTGCAGTGTGAACGTAGCCTAAATGGTAAAATGGTAAATGGCCTGTATTTGGATAGCGCTTTTACTAGTCCCACCTAGGGACCCCAAAGCGCTTTACACACCCAGTCATCCACCCATTCACACACACATTCACACACTGGTGGAGGCAAGCTACAGTTGTAGCCACAGCTGTACTCCCAACTCTTGAGCCACGGTCGCCCTAAGAGGGTATATTTCTGTACAACAGCTTCTATGGCTCTCGGTTCCCTGTTAACTTTCTTCGGGTCTTCATATAGGGTACTTTCCACTATCACTCTCTGTCAAATCCGCAATGGCAAACTGACTGCTGGGAGCACTGGTACAAATGTTGTTTTTGACCAGCTGTGAATATGAACACTAATATTATAAAGAAAAACGAGGAAAATTTCAGTTCACCAAAGTCTCAGAACATCTACATATTACATCTACATCAGACATGACTTTCATGCTTGCTTATAGATTGTTCTCAGCAGATCATCCAAAGCACACAGTAGAACATCCCAAAGACGCACACTGATGCATGCATTCAGGCCGTTTCTCTCTCTCTACCTGTTCCTCTGCATTTCACTTTAGACAAGACACTTGGTGTAATAACTGATTAGGAAAGGTACAGAGAGAATGTTAAATAGTTTTACATGCACTGAAGCTACTGATTTAATTATAGATAGAAAAAAAAGTTTGGGGTGATGGACTCCCTTCATCTACATTATGATGGTTTGGTCCACTGCCTCCTCTAAATGCAAACAAAGGATGTGTGACCAGACTGTATTTTATTAGTTCCATTATTTTACTGCTAAATCTTGTGCTTCATTGTGTCCACTAAATTGTTAGAGGTCAATTATTTTAATCACACAGAGAAATTTGAATAACACAAAAGGCTAACCTAAGGGGCAAGGGATGGAGACAAATTTGAGACAAACCTGAATTGTTTTAGTCTTCTTCACCTGCTTGACAGTGTAATATCACCTATAGGCTATAATATGCTCTTCTTATATCACCAAGACTGTCAAGTCCACTTTTTTCCGCCATCATAATAGAAAGACTTGTTTAGCATCTTTCTTCAAGTCAAAGCATTGCAGTTTCACATGTGTGAGTAGATGTCTTTGAATGTAGATGAATCTATCTTCAAATACACAAGCAAGCCTAACAGAAATAAAAGTAGGAGAGTTTTAAGATTAAAAAAAGAAAAACATTTCCGTGCGATACCGTTTGATTTGACTTCTGTGAGCACAGACTGACAAGAACTCCTGTATTAATACATGCACAGAGTGGGAAGTGGTAGGACATTTAAAAAATCAAACTGTTATATTTCTCTGCTAATCCTCTGAGAACAGTCAAGAACTGATTTGGATTCGGGGGGAAATAAGTTGCACCATTAACACTTATAATAGGTGGCAACTTTACACCAGTGACCACAACAGTTCAGCACATATTTTTGTGCCGACCCCCACTATCCAAAACTTTCTAATTAGCATGTTTCCACAGCAACTAGGACAGCAGAAGTACACCAACTGTGTCTTTGTGTTTGTTTGAGCCGAGATAAATCATTGATGTAAAGTCACCATCGCATCTTTTGTTTTGTGGGGGTGGAAAAAAACTATCTAGTAGTTGCTATACTGAAAACACAGTCCCTTATGACCTGTGGTCAGTTAGGATTCATTAACATGCCAAATAATAGCATCAAATATTGTGTTTCTTCACTTGGATCAAAATCTACCAAACAATAGGAGAACAAAAACAGCATTTCTGTGACGTCAGTGAGTTAGTGACAAGCCCAATCCTGGGAAAATTAGACAAAACAATGGCATTAATCAGACCATGCCGCCATGTCTTTAAGCCTGGGAAGAGTTATTAAGCAATCATGCATCTTATAATGCAAATCCAGTTATGTAGAAAAAATGATTAAAGCATCAATATTTAAATGGTGCATTACATTGTATCTTGTGTGACAATGGATATGTCAGCTGTAACTGTAAAATCACTCAGGGGGAAATATTCTTCTGGGAAACCTGGGGTCCTGGTATTCATAGGGATGAGAACATAAAGCACCTACCTGAACACTGTTGCAGACAAATCTGCTTCATACTGTCGTAATCATGATACCCATTTAACTGTATACAGTTAGGTTGTTATATATCTGGACACTGACCCAAGTTTTTTTGTTGTTTTTTTACCTGTTTACTGAAACGTATTCCAATTACAGTTATGGACAGGGACATAATGTGTAGACTCTCAGCTTTAATTTGAGGATATCCATATTCAAACTGGATGAAGGGTTTAGTAGTTTCAGCCCCTTAACATGTGCCGCCCTCTTTTTAAAGGAACTAAAAGTAATTGGACAATTGAATCAGAGGCTATTTCATGGGCAGGTGTGGGCATTTCCATTGTCATGTCATGATAAATTAAGCTGATAAAAGTCCTGGAATTGATCTGAGGTGATTTCTGAGAAGATTTTGCTGTGAAAAGACAACATGCGGTCAAAAGAGCTCTGCATGCAGGTAAAACAAGCCACCCTGAAGCTGCAAAAACAGAAGAAAAAAAAACATTTGAGAGATTCGTACAATAGGAGTGGCCATATCTACAGTTTGGTACATCATAAGAGAAAAAATGCAAAGATGAACTCAACAATCCAAAAAGACCCGAACATCCACAGAAGAAAACAGCGGTGGATGATCATTTCTACGGTGAAGAGAAACCCCTTCACAACAGACAACCAAGGTAACAGCACTCTCCAGGAGGTAGGTGTATCACTATCCAAGTCTACCAAAAAGAGAAGACTGCATGAAAGTGAAGACAGAGGGATCACTGCAAGGTGCAAATCACTCATAAGTCTCAAGAACAGAAAGGCTAGATCAGACTTTGCTAAAAAAACAAAAACAAAAAAACATCTAAAAAAGCCAGCACAGTTCTTGAACAACATGGACAGATGAAATGAACATCAACCGCTACCAGAATGATGGCAAGAAAAAAGTATGGAGAAGGTGTGGAACAGCTCATGATCCAAAACATACCAGGTATTAAAAAGAAAGAAACACAGAATCTGGTGAATTCTAGACTCCACACTATCATTGCCAGTAAAGTAAAAATGAGTAAATGAAAAAACAAACAAACAAAAAAACATTCATTTCTAACACTTGGTTTTTCAACCAAGTGTTAGAAATGAACACCCTAACCCCTGAAACTAAGGGATTGTTTTAAAAATGCTTTAGTTCCCCCCTTTTTACCCACTGAATCAAAGCTAAAAGTCTGCATCCCACCTGCATCTGTTTCATTTAAAAATTATTGTGGTAACTTACAGAATCAAAATTAGAAGGAAGTTGTCTCTGTCCAAATATATATGGATCTAACAGTATGTCTGTTCACACTTACCTACATGAAACGGACTGTTGTAAAGAGATGGACAGAACAGAAGCTTGTTCCACTTTGATATCAAAAAGGAAACTGAATGCTGTCTGCTATAGCAAATTCTAAAGTTAGAATTTTGCTGCTGGAAAATATCACCACCTTTTGACAAGACACGAAACTCTCTGCAACTTCAGGTCTGTTACACAGAACACCAGTGCAGCTTCGCCTCTGTCAGTGCGCCCCAGGTCGGCTGTGGCTACAATGTAGCTTGCCATCACCAGTGTGTGATTGTGTGTGTGAATGGGTGGATGACTGGATGTGTAAAGCGCTTTGGGGTCCTTAGGGACTAGTAAAGTGCTATACAAATGCAGGCCATTTACCATTTATTGTTAAAACTTGTTCTGAATGCATTGCTTGGTTGTAATTAGACTCAAAAAAATTGCTAAATATTTGTGGTGACATATTAGCTCCCTTTCCTCTGCTGGTGATATTATCACAGCAAGTGCTAACACTGTTCTCTGACTATCTTTCTCTCAGAAACACACACACACACGCTTAATTGTAACTGTAAAAAAAAAAAGTCCCCAAAACACAGCAACACACACACATACACACATTTACTCTGAAGAAACTGTCATGTCAGACTATGACTGCTGAAGTGTTATTGTGAGTTATTATGAATAGAGTCTGTTCTAATTAAAAAATAATATAATATAATTTTTTTTTTTAAAAAGTGTGAATTCAGGATGTGAACTGTAAGTCATTGAGCCTGTTACTTTCTGCAGAGCTGCAGTGACATTTCCAATTGGCTTTAATGTTACATAATCCCAGCACAGCCCCCTGCCTGTATTGAAGAATAGAGCAGGGAGAAATCTTTCATTTTTGGCAACTGAAGGAAAACAGGCACACACAAAAAAAAGATAAATTGCATATATTTTGCATAATGAGTTGCTTTATTAAACAAAGAGCAATCAAGAGAAATGTCTTCATTCTTACCTCATGGGGATAATTTGAGAAAACAATCCCAGCATGAACAGGGAGCTTGAGTCTTCAGTTGTTACGAGTTATTTGTTGATATGTAATGATCCATACCACCTGAAATAAACTTCTGATAGCATGGAGAACATTTTCTTTCTCTTCGTGTTGAGAAACTGTAGAAAACCCAGAAGAAACCAAACAATAATGCTTCAAAAAATCAGCCTCACAAACAGCGTCTGCTGCACTTCTCCACAGAAAGCTGGTCATTTCACAGCAGGTGCAATCCATCCATTAATAAAAATAGAATCCAGCGTGATGCTGCTTCATTCATTCAAACAACCGGTAATTATTACAAGCGAGTTTGAGTAAAGCTTTAGAAGTAAATTAGTTTTCCAAATATGGGAGGCTTCCACTGGAGCAACATCTGTGCTCTCTAGTTTCAATCAGCAGCGGGATTCAGCACTACGGCAGCGGCTCAACAGCTACCTTTATACCACAGACTGCTACTATACACTCAAAGTATAATCTTATCATGTGGCCAAAGAGCTTAAAATGGAGGCCACAGCAATATACTTTTTATATGTGTCTTCTGGTTGAATCGTAAGTACAAAAATGAATAATAAAATACATGATTCATTAACAGAAGTTGGAATATTCACGCCTTTGTAAGTAAAACATGTCAGGAGAACAACAAATATCCCAAATATCTTAAAATTTGGTCATGTGTGCCACTAATAATGAGCAGAGGCTAAACAATATGGTTTGGAATGCAATGATTTTACGCAAGGCCTCTTAAATAATCCACCCATCCATTATCTATACATGCTTAGGTGGTCGCAGAGCAGAGCTGGAGCTCAGCAAACATTAAGCAGGAGGGCCCTGGGGAGGTTACCTGTAAATAACATAACCAAACAACCACTTGCACTCACTTGCACTCACATCTTCACCTACAGTAAATGAGAAATACAGAGTCCCTCATCAAGCCAATCTTGTCACTGAAAAAAAAAAATCTATCTTCAGCAACACTGAGGACGTTCAGCATGTAGAAACTATTTTTGTGGCACTTTGGCCCCTGAAGCAGGAGCATACTCTTTAGAATCACCCTTGGCTGAACTCCATGGTTTCCTTCTGACCCCTGCACATATGAATGAGATGAAAATACTTTACTGATGCAATAACTTGACATCCTTTCTTGAACATTTATGAGTTATTTGTTCTCCCAATAAAACTGTGTCTGTATATCACTTTCCTTAACCCCTCTCCATAACATATGTTTGTCGATTAGAGTTTCCATGAATTAACTCATTTCTCACTTACATTTTTGCACTGTTCCTTCCTGACAGGGCGTTAAATTGTGCATTTCCTTCAAATTCAACTGTTTAAAGTGTGCAAATGTTAAAGTGAGATGGAGGGAGACGAGGAACGAACACGAGGAGGAGAAAATGAGATGTCAGATAAGAACTTTTCAACTTGGACTGTCTTAATTGTTCCATTTAATTGTGCAGCTCAAGCAGAACATATAAATGTAAAGGCTAATTGTTTGTTTGATATCAACCCCTCCTTAGAACCACACAGTTTCAAGATTGTTGAGGAGGATTACCTGTTGTCATAGCAACAGTGGGCTATTTCACCAGATGTTGCGATGCCGATTGGTCTCCTTTACGACCCTCCAAGGTATCTGCATGCTTCATAGTAACAGCTTTATCTCTACTGCAGAGGAGAAGCTCTCGACACAAATGCAATCAGCAACGCTAACGACAAAAATCAATACAACTCAGGTCTTTGTGTTTTTGTATAGCAGTTCTCCCTGTATTGTGTTTCATTTGCAAACACAAGATAGTAAAGGTCATTCTGTTGGTCAATCAGTGCAGTGCATCATCCACAGCTATAAGAAAACTCAAAAGGCCATGAGCCAAAGTGCCTCAGTAACTCCACTTTAAGTTAATAAAGCAGAAATGTCATAAAATGACCCAAAGCTACAAAACTCCACTTTGCTTGAGTCAGCTAAAAGTAAACAGTCAAAGTAAATCCATTACAATGGAGTAAAAATAGAGCCTTCTGTAGGAGATACTTCAATGTATCTGAAAGCCAGATATGACACTCTTCTTGATGATGTCGCTCCTTTAAACAGGACCATTATCTGTTTGATAATGCTGGCGCGTCACAGCGCTGACACCAAAGGACACCTTGTTTCTATCTCAGTGCCGCCAGCAGCTTCTGATGAAACAGCAGTGTTTAACTCTCTGGAATGAGAAGCAGTAAAATCCAGCAGCCAAAAGAAAACGATTTCCTCTCTGCTTTATATAACACCACTGAATCCCAAAGATACACAAGGACATAATAAGTAGCGTACTTTGAGTATGGGTGTCATTTTATGCACAGGTGTTTGCCAAGTTAAAACAAATCCTTCACAAGTGTGTCACACAACTTTTTGTCTCCGGTCAACGTCTTCGTTTCTTGTCATAATAAGGGATCAGCTGGCCTTTGCTTTGGCATCATTCACTTAGCCAATCATTCAGGCTACTGCTGTCTGTGGCTTTTAGCTGAATTCAATTTTTGGAATAAAGCCCCTCAAGCTGTTTGGCTCTTTTAGTTTAACAGTTTGTTGAGGTGTAAATTTATGGAGATAGCACAGGCAGCGAGTGCTGTCCTTATCTAACTGTCTTTGCAGAAATGTCCATCAAAGTTCAGAGTGTGAAAAAGCTGGCAAAGACATGAAAAAGCAAAAAGGAACATGCATGTTAACTAACACAGAGACGGGACATTTGGCCTCCTGTGACATTCAAATTAGCAAAAGGGAAAACTGCTTTCTCCTCATTCATGACATGGATTTAGTGGGTGATCTGTGATATTTAATCCCAAATGGCCTTAGAGATGAAAGCTCTTCTTAAAGCCAGTTAATAGTCATCTGCTGTTGACACAGCCAGTGCTTCAAATCTGCATTCACAAGTAGCCGGGTCTCATTGGAGCAGGCACACGATTTCTGTTCGCTTACACATTCTTCACTGAGACAATATGCTATATGTATTCTAATTATTATCTACTGCACAATAAAAACTGTACAAGTTTATTACATTTACTGCAGCAAATGTGTGTTGATCTAAGATGTTCAACATCTGTGATGTACATAAACAAACACAAGAAATCAAAGCGTATGTCTAAACATCTAAATCTTCCAAAATGACTGAAATTGTCAGGATTTGTGTCGTGGATGAGAGAAGGAGGACCCAAACGCTGGACTCACAGGTAGATAGGTGAAGGTTGGTGTTTATTGTCGATGGAGTGAACAAACAGAACAGAGGTAGGAAATGGCTGGCTGGCTGGACGACTGACTGAATGACTGAAGGACTGACTGAAAGACTGAATGGCTGGCAGATTGAACGCAGGCGAAAACGACAACATAACATCACATGTACTTCAATGACACGACAACGATCGGATTGAACTGAGGACTTAAATACACGCTGGGTGATGAATGATTAGAAACCGGTGAGTACGCAGCTGAACGTAGTCTGACTAATGATACATAGAAATAACTGGAACACAATACGCAGGCGGTATGCTGGCACAGAAAACATAGATGTGAAAATAAACTGAACATGACAAAATGGAAAACACTGGGTCAACGACCCAGGAACCCTGACAGAAATAAGCTGCTTCCTCTACTCACTCCATCTCCATCAGGCAGGATAACACCTTTATCTCCCACTATATAATAACATGTAGGTTTTCTGTAGGTTAGATGCAAATATTAATTGGTAATGATGAAGACTGTGGTTTAATAAGAAAAACTAGATCAGGGATCACATTGTGGCCACTAGTCATTGTAAACAAGCTTTTCTGTATCAAGCATTTAAGCAAAAATCTGGTAGTTTGTCACTGCCATTTAACGACACACTAGCTTTAATCGCATAATACTTCAACACTATACCCAGGTTGTTTTAACTTGTAAAGTGACCACTTCCTATTTAAAAAAGGTATGTTACCATTTTACCCTGGAGCTCTTTCTGCCTCCTCCGTGGCACTCAAAAGGCCACCAGTCTAGTATGACAACAGCTAAGACAAGACGAGCAGGGTCAATTCCAGAAGCACCCTGTAAAGTCAACATGACATTGCCACTGGCTGTAATAAGGTCAGTTCTTAGCCTGTCTGCTTGGAAATACGACCTGCAGCCGGGAGCCATAATGCCACATATAATTCCTAATCAGTGCCACAAAGTCAAATCACAACTATCCAAAGAACACAGGCACTCTTTTGCGCTTTATTGTGAATTTTACTGTTTTGGAAGTGGGTGTAATGTGAAAAGGCGTACTTGGGCTGCAAAGGAAGTGTTGTCTTCAACAAGTTTCAACAATAAATGACTTTAATTCCAACCCACTCTTCTTGTGTAAACTCAATCGACAGCAGCAAGAAGGAACATATCATCAAAACGTGCTACATTTCTTTAGGAAAACACTTTTTTCATCATGTTTAATTAGATGGAAAAAAAATAGAAAGAGAATTCAGGTGCTTGTTAGTGTGTCTGCATGTGTATGTGATGCTGATGGATATATACAAGGCTCCACCTCCCCACCTGCTCTCTCTGTGTACTTCTGTCTCCACTAGCAGCAGTGCATTAGTGCAAGTGCCCAGACATGCACATACACTGCAGTTAATGCTAAAAACCAGGTCAACGCTACCACAGCAAAACATAGGAAAAATATAAATCAGCTGTTTAAAAAAAACACACACTTTATGCAACAAAGAAACAAGTAATTGTGATGTTTCATAGTCCCACTGGCGGCCCACTGTTGTGTTGATCCACCACTTTGACCCTAAATGAATATCTCGTTAATGAAAATGGATTGCTACAGAATATAAGAAACATGTCCCCAAAGATAGGAAACTTTGGTGTATTTTTAAAATTGTTCAGTGTATTTCTGCAAGGCCAAATACCATTCCTATGCATGCCTTTGTAAATATGTTAACTTGCACGGGCTGGTGCTGTAGGGCTTTATTATTTATGGAGTTTTAAGCTATAGGATTAAAAAGAAGACCCATCTTCGTTCTCTAACTTTGTTTTTCTTGCTCTTAAATTGCTCCTGCAGGTTAGAGGAAGACACATTGGTGTTCCAACAATAAATAATCTGTTTAAGTTTAAAGGTATAAGACAAATTAATGTTGCAACTACTTGTGTAGCAATGGCCAACAATGTTGGATGATTTATAGAAACAGCATACTAAGAAAAGAATTGCTTTTTCCAAAGTGCTCAGATTCCTCATGGAACACCTAAACTCAATCCCTCCTCCGCTGCTTTGCGGCTTTGATGTCTAACTGCATGATACAACAAACGAGTAGGGCTGTGATCTCGGGATTGTCTATTTGATTGGTTTGCTAGTTTAAAAGTAATGGTATTCCCAACACCCAAATTTGAGTGTTAACACATCAGAAATGGCATATTTAGAAATGTCTGGACTAATAATAGTTCTAACATTAGTGTCTATCTGTTGCAGCAGGCCTACATGACCAATCAGCTGGTAAAGCGTAGGCTTCACCATCAAAACTGATGGTGAACGTGATTTTTCTTTTAAAAACGTACCTTCTTTTAGCGTTTTGAGCAATTAGCTCGAAGCAGATTTTTATTTTTAGTGTTGCTGTGATCTAGTTTTTGCATTTCCCAGTCACAATAACTGCTTATTCACCTCTTGCTTTCAGTGAAGCAAGTTCAAATGTCATAGCTATTCTTTGAAACACCAACCAGCTACAGCTCAAACTACATCTGCAGGGCAATCAGCATGCAGCCATTCACCATCAACCTGCAGTCAGACCAACAAAAACCATCCACCATGAGTCATTTCAAAAAGTCAACAATCCAAACTAATCTCCTGTGATGGGCACTTATGCAATATAGGTTGTGAATACACTCACTGGCACTCTGGCAGAAACTGCAGAGAACGTATTCAGTAGATAAATGGAGAGATGGAAAAAAGGAGGAAGAAGAGGGAGTGAGAGACATAGACAGATACAGAGAGCAAAGGAAGGAGAGCAGATGTGGCCTTTGGGCTGAAACTGCTGAATCACCACGTCTCCTCTCATTACTTTATCGCATCGTGAACCTGGAGCACTTTCTCTGGAGCAAACACAGAGTGCCTGTTGTGATAAAAGGCAGAGAACGACAGCAAAGAGGGAAGACACAGAGGAAAAACCCACAAAAGAAGAGCAGACAAACAGGAAAGAGCGCAAACATCCAGAGGAAGTGATAAAAGGGAGATCCCCAAATATCCTCCCTCCCCCTTTGTTTATCCTCCCCTCGGTGCTGATATCACCTTGAGAGGCCCTGGAGGACACTGTCTCTTTCGTCATCCATCTCACAGGCTTAGGTCTGTTACATAAAGACTAGAAGAGTCTACTCGAACACAGAGCCAGATCCAGATTTGCCTGAAAATACACTCACTCTTTCACATTGCAGATTTAGTACTGGACTCCCATTGTGGCTTCTTTTTGAGGCACTGTCAGAGAAACCGATCATTATAGCACAGTCAATATATGAGAACGTGGAGGAAGATGCACAGACAGTCATGATACCCATGGCTGCTTATACACGAGTCAGTCAGCAGTTAAAAGGGCATGCAAATTCTATTTGGAGCTGTAAACCATTTGTATATGCATGTCTGGGATCGATTAGTTTGCAGGGCGAGCCAAATGAATATTTAATCCTAATCTTCAGGTTCTGGTGCGAATGGACCGGAGCCTCCTGCCTGAGGGGAGCAGGTCAAACAGACTGTGTCCAGGGTGAGAAGGGTCAGCTGAGATCCGAGCTGCACGCCGCAATGTCCTGGAGGTGTACAGGTCCTGCAGAGATGGGAGTCTGCAGCCAATCACCTTCTCAGCAGAGCGCACAACACGCTGCAGTCTCTGTTTGTCCCTGATAGTGGCTCCAGCGTACCACGCGGTGATGGAGGAGGTGAGGATGGACTCGATGATTGCGGTGTAGAACTGCATCATCGTCCGTGTTGGCAGGTTGAATTTCTTCAGCTGCCTCAGGAAGTACATCCTCTGCTGGGCTTTCTTGATGACGGAGGTGATGGTGGGCTCCCACTTCAGGTCCTGGGTGATGGTGGTACCCAGGAAGCGGAATGAGTCCACAGAGGTGATGGGGGTGTCAGTCAGGATGATGGGGGGGAGTGGGGCTGTGTGCTTCCTGAAGTCCACAATAATCTCCACTGTCTTCTGGGCATTCAGCACCAGGTTGTTGTGGCTGCACCAGGACACCAGACGTTCAACCTCCCTCCTGTAGGCAGACTCATCCCCGTCCGAGATGAGCCCAATAACGGTGGTGTCATCTGCAAACTTGATTAGCTTGACAGACTGGTGGGTGGAGGTGCAGCAGTTGGTGTACAGGGAGAAGAGCAGAGGAGAAAGAACACAGCCCTGAGGGGAGCCGGTGCTGATGGTCCGGGAGTCCGAGACATTCTTTCCCAGCCTCACATGCTGCTTCCTGTCCGTCAGGAAGTCAGTGATCCACCGGCAGATGGGATCAGGCACATTCATCTGGGAAAGCTTGCCTCGGAGATGGTCTGGAAGGATTGTGTTGAAGGCAGAGCTGAAGTCCACAAACAGGATCCTGGCGTAGGTTCCTGGGGAGTCCAGATGCTGCAGGATGAAGTGTAGGGCCATGTTGATGGCGTCGTCTACAGACCTGTTGGCTCTGTATGCAAACTGCAGGGGGTCCAGGAGGGGGGCCGTGAGGGTCTTGAGGTAGGAGAGAACTAGGCGCTCAAAAGACTTCATGACCACAGATGTCAGAGCCACGGGCCTGTAGTCATTTAGTCCAGTGATCCTAGGTTTCTTGGGGACAGGGATTATGGTGGAGGACTTGAAGCAGGCAGGCACATGACATGCCTGCAGTGAGGAGTTGAAAATGCCAGAAAACACTGGGGCCAGCTCGTTTGCACAGTGTCTGAGAGTGGCAGGAGACACGCCGTCTGGGCCGGGAGCTTTCTGAGCATTCAGACTCTTAAACTGCTTCCTCACATCTGCTTCATGAATATGAAGAAGGTGTGGTGGGAGGAGGTGGTGTGAAATCCTCTTTTGTGTGGGGTGAGGAGGGGGGTGTTGTAGGTGAACAGTTTGAAGGTGGTGATGGCTCTATGGAGGGGGGAGAGGTGGGGGAATGAGTGTCCAAAGTGCCTCTATTGTTGGGGCCGTTGGAGGTGTGAAGGCTGCCTGATGGCTCATCAAAACGGCAGTAAAAGTCGTTGAGGGTGTTGGCTAAGAGCAAGTCATCAGTGGAGTGGGGGGTTTTAGGCTTGTAGTTTGTGATATTCCTAAAACCTTTCCACACAGAGGCCGAGTCATTCTCTGAGATCTGCTGCTGCATCTTCTCAGAGTGCTGATGTTAAGCAATGTCCACTTCTTTAGTGAACCTGTACTTGGCCTCTCTGTAGCAGTCCCTGTCTCCGCTTCTGAATAGGGACAAAAATAGCTATTGTATTTTAGCTGTCTCTTCCCTATGAAATCCAACTTTGTTTGTTTTGGCTTGAAAGTTTTAGAGCTATTTCTATTTAAATACGGGTTTGTTTTGGGCATGAGAGGCCTAGGACCTGAGGGTTTAAGAACTCTTTAAAGGGTCATAAAATACCTCAAGCCTGAACATGATTAAGAATATCCACTCGCGTACTTACTGATGCTCCAAGTCTGGTTTTGTAAGCAGCTTTTTTTAGAGCTTCTAAAATTCTTAAAATATCTGTATATACATCTCTCTCTCTCTCTCTCTCTCTCTCTCTCTCTCTCTCTCTCTCTCTCTCTCTCTCTATCTATCTCTCTGTGTGTGTGATCACACACAGAGAGAGATAGATATATCTATATATATCTATATATATCTATATATCTATATATATATATATATATATATATATATATATATATATATATATATATATATATATATATAATAAAAAATAAACAGCTGCTTTGCCATGGAAATCCATGCTGTGAAGCTTCTGGCATGCAGTATTTATGCTGATGTTAACTCCAGAGGGTTTTTGGAAACTCTACAGTTATCGAGTCAGCAGCATGTTGGTGATTATGCAGTCTCGGCACTCAACAACCCTGCTCTGTAATTTTATGTGATCTGACACATAAAGTGTCAGCCATTTGAGGACCCTAAATTGGATAAGAGAGATGTAGAAAAGAAGAAAGAAAGGAGGGATGGATGGTATGTTTAGCATCCCTAGAGATACCTGCTGGCTATGTATTTCTCCATACTTCTACGTACATACTCAAATGTATCTACTGTATGTATTGATGTATTCTATTTATCCACATGTGTAAACATACTTTACTCTAAAGATAAAGAGTAAAGTGGTAAAAAAAAAAAAGTTAGTACGAAGTTGTAAAAACTTAAAGAAAATTAAATGTATGGAAGGTTTTATTTAAAATAAGAAGAAAATCTAATAATAAAGGAGATCATAAATTCAGATTCTTGATACAAAAATGCCCTGATTATTGGCACATACAGAAAGAAAAAACTGTTTCCTCTCATGCATGAGTGATGACTGGCCTTCAGGTTCATTTTAGAGGCAGTAGTTTCAGTTTTTACTTTCTGTTTCTCAGTTTATATCACTAAGAGCCTCAAGCCCGCTCTTTCTTGATGGATAATCAATAATGTCTAGCAGAATGCCTCTTTAGTCCTCATGCCTAAAGGAAAGCTCAGTCTACCCATCGCTCCCAATGAATAAACATTAATATTTAATCTGTGTTCTTCTGAAAGAAAGATTGTGTACAAACAAAATGAAAAGGCCATTGAAATTATGCCAGTGAAATTGCCAATTCATTCCATTATATTGTGTTTGCTGTGAATCATATTTACTTTCTTGGCATCGCCAAAGATGCCTGTGACCTGCGACTAATTTTGTATTACACGATATAAAATCTTTCTTGTGTGAGCCGAGGCAACGACAGTGTCCAATTGCATACTGTAAACCTGCATTTAGAGTTGAGTAACCATAAACCACAAAAGAGTTTTTGCAAATCCAGAGTACATTATTCATAGCTGGAACCAAAATAGCTATAAATGATTATCAAACTGGAGCTTAAATTCCAGCAACAGCACTCGCTCACGCATTCAAACATATGCTAAAACCAGATTTCTTATTACCACGCACAGTCTGATATGATCGATAACAATTCGAGACCACTATAAAAAGAGACATTCTGTTTGGTCTTTGTAAATTTGTAAAAAGGATGGATTATACGAACTAGAGCCACATATTCAAATGTCTTTTATGAATTAAGGCAGTGTCTCACATTCAGATTGCCACATCATGGATGGCAGCCGTCCAATCATAAGCCACCAAAACAGTCCCAGTATGAACTACAGCATTACCATAACATAGAGTCACATTCAGTCGGCACAGAATAGTGGAACCTCAATTTTCATGCCTGATTCCACACATTTGTACCCTGAAGAGATAATCCTGCACTGACTGTGTTGAGAACTATTTATTGTCTTTAATTCACACTTACCAAATCATAAGATAGATAGCAGTCAAAATGCTTTACAGTTCCACTTTAAACAGAATTGGATTCATGCCACTCCTCTCACCTAACAACAAAAAACTCAGGCCATAAATAAGTCTAAATTTCTCGAAATAAGTACTTTTTGGCCTTTATTTTGGCAGGACAGTTGAAATGAAGGTCGCGAGAGAACAGGGGGAAGCACACAGTAAAAGGCCCGAGGCTGCTTTTGGGACCTTAACTGGCCATTGTCTAAACGCCACAGTCTACCTGAATATCGTTGCTGACCATGTCCATCCCTTTATGACCACAGTGTACCCATCTTCTGATGTCTGCTTTCAGCAGGACAACGTGCCATTTCACAGAGCTGAAATCATTTCAAACTGGTTTCCTGAACGTGAGAATGAGTTTACAGTACTCAAATGGCCTTTACGCCAACGGATGTCAGTCAAAAAAAGCACCTTTGAGATGTGGTAAAACACAAGATTGGCTCATGGATGGGGAGCCAACAAACATGCTGCACTTACATGATGCCATCATGCCGATATGGATCAACATCTCTGACAAATGTTTCCAGGACCTTGTTGATCTTATGCCATGAACAATTAAGGCAATGCTGAAGGCAAAAGGCAAAGTGCACCTAACAAAGTGCCCGATGAGTCCAGCGAATGAGGGAGTCCACTTTCATCCAGTGTAAATGTACTGAAAATGTGTCTTCCAAATGACCCACTGACTCACTTGACCCACTAAAAATCACAGTCCACTTATTTCCTTGTTTTGGAGCTTTCAACCATATCAATCTAGCATCATATTCACTTTTATCTGTGCTACTAAGCAGTAATTGCTAAATGGCAACACTGCAGGACATCCAATAAATAGAAAAGGTCACAAGTGTCTCAGGAGGCTGCCATTTTTCAATGAAAGGTTGACAAGATTAAACTACACTTAGATAACGACAGTGCTGAACAGCTGTAAAATCCAACATCAACATCCACTTAAGAAAACATTTATAGCTTAAAGGTGCGCAGAGACAGAAAGCAGCAAGTAGACTAGCAACAATACGTAGCCTACGGCTTCCATTTCACTTGCAGAAGACTGTGTTTTATTCAGGGCTACACGCTGTTTTATGACAGTGTAAGATGTATGACTTCATTGCATAAGGATTATCTCCTGTTAACCAACCTGTACTGTCAAGGGATGGCAAGTCATACTCAGACCTCTGTAACACACACACACTAAGACAGCCTCACAGGAACTGAGACAGGTAACACTGCTGGCTGGTGAGACGTTTGAATCCAAACCCAAGAGAAAATCTGACGTGTCTGTTTGGATTAACAGGCCTGTTTCTATTTTGGGAGCAGCTTCAGCAAGGAAGCAAAGTTCATTTTAAAGCTAGATACAAACTACAGGGAAAAAAGGTAGAAGGATTCATTTGAGTGTGTGTAGCAACTTTACTGGAATTTGTAAAGCATTTATTTATATTGATCAGTGCCAGTCAGTATAAAGCCAATACACCCACACTTAACTTGGCTATTTTGTTTTATTTCTTTCTTTCTTTTTTACAGTAAATCATGTTCTTTCTGGCTGATGATGAAGCAAATATTTTTATTTCACCAAACTGAAGAGCCTTCCAAAAGCTCAGACACAGTGTGCCTGTCTCTAACAGGTCACTAAAATTTCAAGTTTCGTTTCAGCAAACGCACTCAGCTCTACTGCTGATAGCTTCAGCTTCCCCATCAAGCATTTGGAAAACCCTCTGCCAATCAGCCCAGTGAACACTTACCACTCATGCTGTGGCTCATCAATGACCAACAGAATCTTGAACTTCTTGGAGAGGGATGGAGAGGGAGCCGACTGCTCCACAAAGCCAGCAGCAGATGCGGCTGTCTGTTTGACCACATTGGTGATGGAGCTGAAGGAGCTGAAGAAGCCAGAGGAACCACTGGTGGAGGACTGGGCCTGTTGAGGCTGCTGAGCCTGCTGGCTAGGGCGCCGCTCCTGAGCTGCAGGAGAGCTGGCCGGCACCTGGGTCGGTCCTGGAGCTTTGGTTGGGGACGGGGCAGGAGCCGGCGCTGCACCCTGCTGGGAAGGGGAGGAGGCAGTGGGGGGAGGAGGAGCAGGTGGGTCAGGCCTCTGGAGGTCTGTCATGTAGCCATTGGGAAGGTTGGACATGAAGCTGCTGTCAGAGAGACGGCGTCTGAGGAAGTTCATGACTGCGATCGAAAGGTGGGTCCCTCAGTCGGTCAGTTAGTTTCTCCTCTGATTTTAGGTCTGAACGGGGTGAAAGCAGAGGCAGGCTTGATCAGCGGTCGGATGAGTGACAGAAAGCAAGTCAGTCCAAATGATCGAGGGATGCGTGTCCGAGAGCTGCCTCTGCGGAAGGAAAGGATGGATGAAGCGATGGATACAGCTCTGGTCCAGTCTTCAAGAGACAGCTCTCCAAAGTGCAGCTAAGCCAGCGAAACAGCACGCGTGTATGTGGTGTTCTTCCTGCTGAGCCTCACGCCTCCTCACAAATGTGCGTGTGTGACGTGTGAAAGTGTGTGTCTGAGAGAGAGAGAGAGAGAAGGAGATAGAGGTGTGGTGTCGCCCCCTTTGGTGAGGTGCTGGTGCTCTCCCCCCTCCACTCTGCCTTCCTGCCTGCTGTGCTGCTGCGAGCTGAATGTACTCAAGAGATGCTGCTTTCTCCGCTTATCTCACCCTTTCACTCGCTCATGCTCTACGTGCCCTTTTCCTCTCCCTCACTCACTCTCTCACTCGCTGTGCTCGCTGGCTGCCCCCCCTCCCCCGCCCTCCTCCTCTCTCCTGTCATCATCCTCCTACATCACAGATTACGTTCATGTGTCGTGCTGCAGCCTTGTAACGCTGTGTGCCGTGTGCAATCAGCGGAAGGGGTTTCCTGCAAGCGTGCATAAGGTGGAGTTCACAGATGGAAACGCCATCCATCCTTCTCCGCAAGCCCCACCTTCTTCCCCCACCATCCATCCATCTTTCAGCCGCTTGTGCAGCATGTCTTCCCTGAATCTTTTCCCCCCACCATCTAACGTCAGCTCGCTGATGCATTGCTACAGCAGATAAATTCTAATAGAAAAAACATAACCTCCTCTAGGATGGTATCCTTGCCAGTGCACTACCACTAAAAGCATGCGGCATAACAAATGGCAGGGATGATTTGAAATACAGTGGAGAAGTAGCTCATTGTCTTTCTGCCTTGTGCTTCCATGTTGTCCTTGTCTCTCTCTGTTTTATATGTGTCCCCGTTCCAGTTACAATGGTAAATATGATTTTTGTTTTTTTAGCCAGATCTTTTTTTATGGATCAAAAGTGAAAGGAGGATGTCACGTACATACTGTAAAGCCCCTTAAGGTGAGTTTATGATTTGTGCACAATAAAACTGACCTGAGATGTAGAGAACAAGAGGACAGGAAAAGAAAGGCAAACCAGAGAAGGGCAGAAATGCATCTATATCTTTTAGACTTTATTAACAGATTTTTATATTATTCTTTAATGGTGGTATTGGCTAAACATATCTGCTCTTGGTAGCGATATAGGTATGACATTTAGGTTCACCTTACTTTGATCTTTGTAACAGGATGTGCGATGATATCAGTAAGATTTTCCCAATTTTACTTAACTTGAGGGCAATTCAGCATCAGCATGTTATGCAGCCACTTGAAAGGGTACATTTCTGTGCTGACTACATCTGTTTATACAGCAAATCAGCAGCACATCTCAATTTTTGTTTACAGCATCGATAAAGGGTGTAAACAAATAGATACCACATTCACAAACTCGTACACACAAACAACTGAGTCATACGCTTCTTGTTACTAAACGACTATCTCCAGCCTATGTCTAGCTTCATTGTATATTCACTATTCCAGGCCATGAGAAGAGCACGATTGCTGAAAGCCATCGGCAGCAGGAGCGGAGTGCAATATTTGCTACTCTAAGCTTTGCTCCCAAAAAAAGAAAAAAAGAAGGAAAAAAACAGTCCAAAGACGACAGGACAAAGAGGGAGAAAGACGATTATTCATGCGGGAAGAAAATCCCACACATGTCTGAGCCACATTAGCGAGAAGAAAAATGCAGACCTACAGTACACCGCTTTCATCTCATCTTCAGTGGGAAAATATTTCTTAAAGGATGGAAAGCAGTCTTACCAATTTAGCCCACTACCATTTATCATGTCCAACCTCTCATTATATGTCAGCAATTGAGATTTCTGGAAGCTTTTGTTTTCAACGATAGACTCTCAAGTGATGGAAATGTATTTTCAAACTGAGAGGCTGTTTTTCAACGGCTGTCTAAGCTCCTCAAATGGATACATATTTTTTTCAGGCGAGTAGTGACTGCTGTTTAGATTAGTGCACGTTGTACAACCAATTTCCGTCAGCCACCAGCACCCGTCTTTTACTATCCCCTTATGTTCGGTTGGAGAGAAATACCTCAAGGGTACACTGAAATTTATGTGATGTTCACCGTTCCTGAAAAAGTGCTGATGACAGAAAAAGGTGACCCTGCTTTCAGTTACATAAAGAAAAGAAGAAAAAAAGAAAGAAATGATCAAGGGCAGATTTGACAAGTAACCCAGTGTAGTATGTTGGGGGTATAAAAGACTTAATGGATCTCTGTTCGGCTTCTTTGCATAACATGCAGGATTCACATTTGTAGCAAGTCACGATGAGTCAGGTCTAGTGAGGGAGGCTTTGTTTAGCGAACCAGAAGAGAGCCAGAGTGAGTCACAGAGCTGCAGTGTGAACTGTAGCGACATCCTAAGCTCGTGCTGGCCTACATGTTTCATGACACTTACACACATCACATAACACGTTTCCAGAGAGCCGTTATATAATAAATATGGGGAAAAACTATGCAGGTAACAAAGTCAAAGAAAAGCTCTGCGGTAATTCGTGGAGCTAAAGGTTTCTTGAATTATTACTTTTCTTTAGCACTTAAAAAGAATATTCTGGTATTTGTAGAATAGATTTGTTGCAATCATCATCTTCAACAAACACTTTTAGGGCTTTATTTCAGCAGGGCAGGAGAGATAAACAGGAAATGAGGGGAAGAGAACATGAGAATGACATGCAGCAAAGCCAAAGGTCCTGACAGCTGAGAGGCGAAACAGTGATGCCCACGTGATATGCAGCCTAACCTCTCAGCCATTAGGGCATCTTTTTTTTAAAAAAATAAGATGTGCTCTATTTACCAAAGAATTTCTCAATCACCCCAGAGCTGACTTGAGTAAGTATTGTTGAGTATAGTATTGCTACAGCTGGAAGGAGACAGTATGATTTGTTCGGCGCTCCTGAAAAACAGTAAGGATGAGCAGACTTAGCAAACCCACTACGCCTGCAGCATTTCTCATCTGTCAAAACAGACACAAGGCTATATACATTACAAGCACTGGCACATGTGCGCACACATCCTCACACGTACACACTGCCGTCTACACAAAACACAGATCCAGAGGAGCACATTGAGCCCTTCTGTGTACGTCACTGTTTCTTGAAAAACATGGCTGTAAAACATCAGGAGAAAAAAAGTGATCCTTCTCCATCTCCATTGGACAACAACAAACAATACAGGGTGGTATTTCTAGCGGAGTGAATGATATTAAAGGTTTTTGTAAATTTGTATATTATCCATGTCAGTGTGTCTGGTTTGCACAAGCATGACTATAAACTGCTTTGCAGATTTGCTGCAGATTTCTGAGTGTGTGTGTGTGTGGGTGATAAAACCTCTTGTGGTTAAATTTAGATAATGCATGAACAATTTGGAATATTTCAGTTCTTTGTGCAGTGATCATGACATGGTATAAATCACTGTACAACTTTAAAAAGCCTTCCATATAATTGCAAACGTTGATATTATAATTAATTGCCCAACTCAATTTTAACTCAACCAGTGTTCTTTTCTGTTGATTCATGCCTTTTAAAATAAATGAGATGCTAATACTGAGGAATAAAACCTTCTAAACTGAAGTTTTTCTTGCAGGGAGTAAATGCAGATGCACTGGCAACTTAATTAAAACACAGGGGGCACAACCCAGGAAGCTATGGTTATTATCTGGCTATGCATTTATAAAGTTACAGACTATTTCTGCTTCTACACAAGGTCCTACAATAGCAGACTGTCACAAAGGTCACCTCATCTCTGCATCTCGTGCATTAGAAGTGAGTGTGTTTCAATGCACTTGAAATGGTTGAAAAACTGGGAAAAAAGCAAATATTAAAAGGGTATTCTAGCCTTGATTCTCCTTCAGGGAATACTGTGGATTTATCCAAGCTATTATAAAAAAAAATCTCTCTGAATGAACTTTAACAGCACTGTGTGGATGGATGGAGCTTCGAGATTAAAACACCCACACACAACTCAGATATCTACTGCAAATCCCCCAAAACACCATTTAACCAGGCTTGTGAGCTACACACACAGAGGCACACGCACACACACAGACACAAAGGATCAAAAATTACTCTTCAGGGCATGCAGCAGTGCTACAGAGATTAATTCTAATGTCAAGCAGTTGTACTGTATGTTTTATACGTTATAAAATGAAGAATTCAAACTTGTCATGGCAACAAGTAGAAGAGATGTTGGCTCAGTAAGCAATAACGATAACAATAAATAATGCAGAGCTATACACAGTGATATATAACCCCCTGTATTTGAAATTTCGAGTGGCAAATTTATTTATCTACAATTACACAGTTATGCAAATACACAATATTTATTTTTGCGTGCTTAGCTATGGTTGCACTTCCCCTATTAATACTCCATGTGCAACACAGCGGGGTATAGCGAGTGACCTTACAACTTTGCCCTTGGGAAACTAAGACTCAGACTTTAGTAAATGGTGGAGAAGAGGTTGGGCTGCAGTAAAGCTTTTATGCCAGCAGTGCAACAGCAGGAGAGGCAAAGAAAGATTTAACAGAGGAGTGATGGTTAAAATACAAACCATATTGCAAAGAACGCCTAGGATCTTTTCACCACGTCACGATGGCGAAGAGCAGATTTGTCCTGTAGCACAGCTGTAGCTGGGGTCCATTTCCTCTCTGTTGCTGGGGTGGGAGCAGCGCCTCTCACCATGGGGTCCCGAGAGTCTGTGCGTGACATCTCCAGCCTCACTTTTGCACATTTAAACTCCTCTACCAGGCTAGGGATAGGCAATGACAGTATCCCGTCACTGTAGAGTCCAACACTGCTGAGGCATTTCGGAAGTCTAAGCCACTTCCTTACGTAGGTTTTGGAGTGAATTGATAGAAGAAAATAAATTCTAGAAAACTAAACAGAAGAAAGTTGAAGAGAAATAACAATTTAATATATACCAGTGAGACACTCCGGGGCCTGATCAACCCTGGCAGGGCTTTGCTTGGATGAGGGTGTCTAGTGATAATGGCCAAAACACCCAATGAATCCAAGGTCCACTACTGATGATGTGTCTTTAAAAATGTTGAATACTTTAAATATTATACTCTAGATCAGATTTCTAATCCCTGAACCTAACCAAGGAAGTTAAAAAGAAACTGAGAAATAAAATTGGTATAATTTGTGATAAAAAGCCGAAACACCCCTGTGAAGTTAAGGCACACAACTGTGTCCCACTGGTAAAGCTTCTGGGCTGCCTTTCTTCATAGTAGCCATCCCTCAAGATTTTCTCCATTGGAAGCAATGCATTATCGGGGACTGTAACATCTAGTCCTTTATTGAATCATTCATATCACAAGTGTGGATTATAAATGAACCTCTAACATTTGGGAAACACTTCTCACAGGACTTTGTGCATAGACCTCTGTAAATATGAAAAACAACCATTACTGACATGACTACACATAGGCTAGCCAGCTAGCAGTGTAGCGGCAAACTTTAAAGTGACCACATTTAAGTTACCAGCTAATGTTAGCAAGCTTGACTGTCAAGCTGCATCCATAAACTGTATGTAAAGACACTATAATCACTTTTTCTCAAATTCATACTTTTTAAAATAAATGAGAGTGCAAATACTGAGGGAATGAAAAACCTTCTAAATGGAGGTTTTCCTTGCAGGGTGTAATTTCAGATGCATTGGCAAGTTAATTAAAACAAAGGGGGCACAACCCAGGAAAGCTATGATTATTATCTGCCAGCAGTAGGAAGTGGATTCTATACATGATCCACATAATCACTTTTTTTTTTTAAATAATTGAACTGTTTTGCAAACTGGTATGTTTTTACCTCAAATGTGGGTTCAAGGTTCACTTTCACTTGGTTCTGAGTGAGATATTGGCCCAATCCATGCTTGGTGACAGTGCAACCCCTTTATGGGCTAAGATAAAATCAGAAGCCTCTGTATCGCTCTTCTTCTGCAGGTCTCGGGCAGTTATATGTGTGTTTGTGTGTGCCTGGTTAACGTTGCATTTTCTTTTGATGTTCCACCAGGCATGGGAAGCAATTGTAATCTCCATGGCAACAGTCCTGCGAGCGCTGAAAAAGATCCTCCTGGTTAGTCATTTGTTGGACATGTTTGTGTTTGTGCAGACACGTAGTTTAGCTAGTGTATTAACTGCCTCACAGCCAATCTGCATGATCTGTACTTCTATGATTCAGACTGACAGAAATTTGAAAAACCAAAAAGTTTGCAACAGTTAACAGCAAGATGAACTGTCGTCTGAGTCTTTGCCTAGGCTAATCTTTCAAAGCTGTGGCGTCTGAATAAAGGCTGCCACTTAATCTGCTGCAGAAGTTTCACTGGGAACTTTCACAGTAATTTATAGGACACCACCAAGACCACTTAGTAGGGAAATCAATGTGCAACCACCACAAATATTGATTTGGTTTAATTAGTTCTTAATTAGGTATTTTACAATCAAAAAGACAGATATTTCTTGCTTTAATTCCAGTCACTGCACTTATTTTCAGGCAATCTCCAGAAATACTGTGAAAACACATGAAAGGACTCTCTCTGCAGTGTGGCATCTGAAACTAGTTTACTGTTTTTTTAAAAGATACGATTTTACTTTATTAGGCCAAAAGCTGGAAACCTCCATTCACAGTTTCCCCTAAGAACCAAATAGTGATTATCTGTAACTGAGTGTTTCATGTCCCTGAACTCGATTTTTCATCTCACCCCGTCATACACACCGATTTGTACCCAGGTACACAAAATCAATGTTTTACAGTCACAACCAAGTTTCATGTCAAGGATTTGCAGGAATTAAAAGGAATAATTAAAAAACTGGGATTTATAAAGGTTTTCGTTTGCCTCTACTGTACACACGAATTATACTGCCTACTAAAAAATATTACATACAAATTTGTCTTGACCGATGTCAGAGTTAATGCCCATGAGAGACTGAGACTGGGCTGAAAGAACGTGACTGACTACACAAACCTTTCAGCATCAACTGTTTATTACTAAAAATGAATAAAAGGTTGGAAGAATCTTTTTCCTTTTTCTTTAATTTAATGCAGAGTAAATACTAAAACATGCACAGCATTTTGGGGCCTCTATAGATGACACAGGATGTAAAGTACTCTCATTTAGGTGTGTGTACATTTTAATTACAAAGTCCACGCATCCATCCATTTTTTGCACTTATCCAGATTCGGGGTCAGAGTGGGGTCAGTGCTCGGTTAACCCTGGACACTTTGGCTGTTTGTCAAAAGGCACACACATAGAGAAAGATAACCATTCCCACCTACAGCCAATTAAAGACCAATTAACCAAAACAAGGGTGTTTTTGGACTGCGCAATGAAGCTGAAATACCTGAAGGGAACCCACATAACTGCAGGGGAAACATGCACACTCCCCAAAGAACCTCAACTACCAGATTTGAACCCAGGACCTTCCTCCTGTGAGGCAGCACGTGCTGTACAGCTGTTACACAGTGAGGAGCTATTATTATATGTTTTAATACTGTGGTCTTTGTATCTTTACAATAATCTTGTGTTACAACTTTTCCATATTACAGGCCAGTGCTGTTTAAAATAAAGCAACAAGCAAGCTTACACTAAAACCTATGAAAACTGCTTACAAGCCAGAATATGTAAGGGACATCCATGACCATGCTGGTCGGTCAGTGGGGTAATTTATACTTGGCCAAGCAGACTTGGTTAAGCAAATGTGGTTTGTAATAAAGTAACTAGCTCTGTTTGTTAGATTTAACAGGTTAACTTTACTTGGTTAAATTAAATAGAGCAGCTAAAAATATGCATGATTTCCCTATATGCACTTGTACTCTTTAATAAGGCTAACCAATATCCAGATTTGCTCCCAACACTGACAGTCATAATCCCTACAGCCTAAAGTTACCAAGCAATGCTGGTTATACTGCTGTTGTACAGGACTACTACTTACAGGAATACTATAGTACTCCAGATTCAGACCAAGAGGAATACAATTTTCACCTCCCAGTGGATAAGGCAATGTTTACAGGTAATTTGAACAGTTAATAATATATTTTGTTCTGAAATTTAAATAGCTGAAAAATGAAACACAAAAGCATATCTCGATCTGTCTGCCTCTGTAATCTCCCTGTACTGACCTTTTTCCAACTCTCCTTCATGTGCTCCTGTCTTGACTTAAAACATTTTCATATTTAGGTGATTCTGTTAATTGCTAGTAAATGCCAATATTTTGATTTCAGATATGGAATAAAGAAACAGTTCAGAACGTACACATCAGGAGTGTTAAAGTGAGGGTGGTGAGGCGACGTAATGATGGCCGTGCGAAGATAAGTTACCGCAGTCTTATCTCAGTCTCATTCAAGCAAACAATAGAGCGCTGGGATGACAAGCTTTTAAGGTGTCATTTGAATGTTGGGCATCGATAACTATCCAGTGTGTTGTCGGCATAAACCAAGCAGATTATAGATGCTTGGAGTGCAGCGAGCCCTTTCTAAAGAGGACTCGTAAAAAAATCACTGCAGCTTCCCGAGAAGTGGAATCTAGGAACAAAAGCACACGCATATAAATTTAGAAATAATAGATGATTACTGGTTCTTTCAAACTGTTTTGGAAATCTGAATGTTAACTGTTGGTATTTTCTTGGATAGTGTGTGTGTATGCGTGGATTCTTACATTAGACATCGTATTATCTTTATGAGAAACATAATAAAAAATGTCTGCCTGCTTCATTTTCCAATTTGTACCAGATATTTTAGGGCCTTCTCTTAAAAAAAGAGTGCCATTGGAATTCAGGCAACCACTTCGAAGTCTGTCCATTCAGTGGACTGGTATCATTCAATGCGGATGGTCATTTGCTGAATGGACTAATCCTGCTGCTTTTCCTCACAAAGTAATACTAACACAGTTTTAGAAGTTGACATCTGTGTCCAGAATAATTCAGATTAACTGCCGTTAATAAGGATTGTTTAGCTGTGGAAATAGAAAAAAGAATATATTTTATGAATCTTATTTAAATGCAATAATATAATTACAAGGTCATGCAAAAGCATTAAGTAGAATCACTACAGGTCAATAGAAAGCATATACTGCATGTATAGCATTAATATTTAAAAAATAATAATGCAGTAAAATAAAATAAACCCTTTTTTACTCCTTCTAGTGCTTCACTGCTGATTTAACAAGGTGCTTTAATACACTGAGAGAGCTTGTTAGTCAGGATTCACTAATCTTATCAATATTCATTTGGCTGAAAAGATGACTCACAGCAATCACCAAAAAAGATAATATTTGTCCAACTCGTGACACTCCCATAATGAGCTGCAGACACATTGATGTGTCATGTAGCTACATTCAATATTAATTCAGTCAGATAGATGTGAGCATCGGGCCCATACGACTAGCAGCTAATCCAGTGGGTAAGACTGATGGTAGCCACAGCAGTCTTCTGTCTTTTACCACCACCGCTGTATTTGACGTGATTCTCACACTGAAAAACTCGCAGCCCTTTAGCATTATGAGAATTTTCAGGCTGGTAAGTGAAGCCTTTCTTGATGTAGATTTAATTCAATATTTGCTTTTAATTGCTTTTATTGAATTTGTTCTCTGGAGTCACAACACTGTGGTGCACAATCTGAGAGTCTAGGAGCTGATTGGAACAAACCTCATCATCTTGTCAGTATAGTTACATTATCTTCTTGTTTTTTTGGTTTTTTTTAACAAGATGTGACATTCAATATGAAATTTAAATGCCACACAAAGATCAACCAATTCCATTCTTTCCCTGAAGAGCTTTCATGAGGGTTCAAGTTAGCACTTCACAGATGTATTTAAAAAACAAACAAAAAAACCCTAACAAATCAAATTGACTTCAAATTAAATAAAAAATCCATTACACAGAAAAGAAAACAAGGATGTTCAAAGGTAAATGGATTTAGGCTCCAGCTCATGCAGTCTATTACAGTTTTTGCCCGTTGCCTGAACACATTTTGCAAAACTTTGCTCATTGTGCCAAAACCCTAAACACAAGTAAACATGACACAACACTGGGAAATATACCATTCACATCTGCACCAAATTGAAACTCTACTCTCAAAACCTAAACTCTGCTATCAAAACCTAACATTCCTTTGTCAAAATGTAACTCTGTTGACAAAATGACACATACTTGCATCATATGCAAACACTTACAGAGCAGGAGGAACACACTAGTCTACTTTATATAAAGCACTGCAGTCTTTGATTTCCATTGTTCATTCAGAAGGCATATTTTCAGGAGACACATTTGCAAACAACCAAAAAAGCAAATAGACCTACTCAATATTGTACATTGCAGTACCATGAATTCAGATAAAGCAAAAAAAACCAAAACAAAAAAAACCCCATAATACAGTAATAGAAAAAACACTATACTGTAAACAAAAAATCATGACAATTGTGCATACGTGGGCTCATGGATCCCGCCGTCTGTTGGGGTCTGGCCACAGGACCTCATCAACATCGCAAGCAATGTCTTCTCCCGCTAGGCACCGGGGAAAATATCCTCTTCCATGTCAAAACCATCCATGGATTGCTGTCACCTGAATGTCGCCGCAGGCCTGTTCCATTGCCTGCAGAAGAGGCATGCAGGCATGTAGTTGGCGGTCATATACACGCCATCTCCAAGCCGAAAAAAATTCCTCTATAGGGTTTAAAAATGGTGAGTAAGGGGGCAAGCATACCACTTCAAGTTGACTTTGGTTGGAGAACCAGGCCTGGACCAGAGCAGCCCGATGGAAACTGACATTATCCCATATCACCACAAACCTGGGCTGATCTGGTCTGTTCTGTACAACTATATCATGGAGAGCATCTAGAAATGTGAGTATGTGTTGGCTATTGTATGGACCTAGTATTGCATGATGGTGCAGAAGCCCTCGAAGGCATATGGCGGCACATAATGTGATGTTTCCCCCGCGCTGCCCTGGGACGTGCACAATTGCCCTTTGGCCAATTACATTACGACCCCGTCGTCTTGTTTTGCTCAGGTCGAATCCAGCTTCATCAATGAAAATGTATTCATGAGGCTGTGCAGCTCCATCCATGGTCAAGATTCTCTGAAAAAAAGGGGAACATATCACTGTACTACAGTGCTACACATACAGCACCCTCACCCCATCACACAGGTACCTGTGTAGCTCTCAGAATGGATCCATGTGGTACTGATATGGTACATATTCAGCTGCTACTGGACTTCACCAATACTCTATTGTAAATGTAAGGGACAGTTACACGTACCCGTACATATTCAGCTCGAAGTCCTTTGACCCTGTCACTGTTCCTCTCGAATGGGACTCTGTAGAGCTGCTTCATGGTGATGCTGTGTTTACCCAAGATGCGTCTGATGGTGGTGATGCTCACATGGTCTATGTTGCTGAACACTCGCCTGTCTGCAAGTATTTTCCGTCGTAGCTGGTGGAGACGGATGGCATTGTCTGCCCTCACTAGGTCCACAACAGCAAGTTCCTGCCGTTGTGTGAACAGGCGTTGGCGTCCTCCCCCAGAAGGTCTTCGAGTCATTCTAGAGAAATACAACCACATATTGTCATCGGTTTGCTTATTTTTCTTACAGTACTTTACTGTATATACTGTATCATCCACTGTACAACACTGTACTTCAATATAAGTAATCATGGTATGTTTCACAGAAACTACCACTTTGGCTGCAAAAGGAGCATTAGCACCCTGCAATACCCTGTACACTTGATATGGTGATATACTGTAGAACAGTACTATAAAACCATCTGAGTAGAGTAGAAGGCAGTGAGATGAAGACAGACCTGTTTTCTAGTCGGAATTTTCTTATTACAGATGCCACTGTGAAGCGGCTTAGATGTGGGTGGACTCTCTGCCCAGCTTCCCTCATAGTCAGGCCGTGGTTGATGACATGGTCCACCAAAGTTGCTCTTATATCATCAGAAATATGGGTCCGTGCATGGCCTCTTTGACCTCCTCCTCCTCTTCCTCTTGCTCTCCCTCCATCCATGCTTGCAAAGTTCTTGAATTGGCTAAACTGAGGGCTTTTTGTGGTTGGCTAATTGGTGTTCAGTTTTGCAAGTAAGTGCCTTCAGGTGTATATTTGAGTGGTTGCAATTACCCGATGTGTTTTGTATTTTGGATACATGTGTTTTCCAAATGGCACCCTGAAATTTCATTTTTGAACGAAGTGTCTTATGTATGAAATAGAGTGTAGTATGCAGGACCATGTGTGTTGCATAAAGGAGTAAGTGTGTTGCATAATTGCAACCAGAGTGCAAAGCAGCACTTTTGTTTAAGGTATGGGTACATGTGTTTGAGGTATGGTAACAAAAGCTTCAAGTTGTGTTACTTTAGTCTAAGCATGGGTTTATAGTGTTCAAGCAACGAGCAAAAACTGTAACTGTTCTGTTACTGTCAATGATATAATGCTCATTTAATCTAGTTCAAGATGTTGTAATTTTATGGTCGTTTTTATGAATTTGTTTTATTACTATTATTCTAATAGGTATAGAGGTGATTATTTTACTATGACTTATATCAACTCTATAATAACTGAATGACTGCTCTAAAACAGGTGTAGCAAAAGCTTGACATTAGAACCTTCATGTTGTCTGTTTTCATTGCACCACAGTCCCATTGATCCAAGTGACACCAACAGACTGGCTAAACTGATCAGGAAGGGTGGCTCTGTGGCTGGCTGCAAGTTGCAAGCTTTTAAAAAAATAAAAAACAGTGTGACCTTATGCTGACTTCATTAAAAAAAATTATTTCATACTGCAAATTATGCAGCAGGTTTTATGCAGCAATTCATACACCTGAATAACTCAGTGTGTGCGTGGATGCATTTGCACATGCCGCTGTGTGTGTGTATGTGTTGCAATGTGTGTGCATCATATTGGATTTTGCTCATTATGTTAAAATTCAAAACAATCACTGGAAATTTCAATCTGCAGAATAAAAATAGTGAAGGTAAGTTCCAGATCTCTACAAAATTCAACAAAAACAGCATAGAAAGTCGGTATTTTCTTTTTTGTATACAGTTCTTATATTTAAAGAAACATTGACTTTCTAAATTGAGGTTTTAAAATGTTGAATTTTGAAAGATCTGTATTCAGAAACTTTCAGGCTATGTTGTCGATACCTCTCGAGGACTGAGAAACTGAAAAAGGGAGCTCTATCACTTCTCTTGCTTTATTTTTTTAAGCACAGAATACCCATATTCAGGCCTAATGGTGTACCAGCCTAGGGCAGAGCGCACACCACAGGACCTGACTGCAGAATTTCAGGCAGGGATGGCAAAGTTAATGAGAACGAAGCCTTACACCAGCACCAGTTAGAGGGGCTACAGCCTCAATTCAGTGGTAGAGCAGCCAGGTTCAGGACTGGAACATAATACTGTAGCGCACCAACCGTAGGGACAGCTTTGCTGGCAATCGTTTACCTGTTGTAGCTTTTTTACTGTCACAGAAATTCGGTCTGTGGGCTACTGTGCGGTTTTTACAAGCAGTTTGAAAAGTGGACGTAGCTGATGTGACATCACACAGGGGTTTCTGAAGACCAGTTTTGAAATCCTGAGACATCTGGAACTTTGTAGAGATCGGGAACTTTCCGCTGTCGCCATCTTAGTTGCAAAAAAATGAGGAAAATGGGTCTGACCTGTGCTCATGAGCATGTGGTTTCATACCACAGATCATCCTCCCAATTTAAAACATATGACCACTGATTACAAAATAAACTTATTTTTTTAGTTCAATATGACCCCAAAGTGAGTGTCTGAGCCCATGAACTCAGCAGGAAGATTTTTGCAGAGGTCGAGACAGAGCTTTTTTCCAATTGATTTCTACAGAGGGGCTTTTTGCAACCACAGTTAGCGCCATCTGCTGGCCTTACGATAGAATGCAGACTTAAGGCACTTTGGTTTACACCATGGTTGTTGGTCCTTGCTAGCCATAAAGAAGAGAAAAACTAATGTACAAGAGCTAGCTGAAGTGAAAGCGAGTGTTTAAAAACAATGAAAAATGCTCATTGGTGCTACAATCCCTGCTTATCCTGCTTTTTTGGAAGAACTGGGCACAAACATGTTTGATTTGGTTGCATACTGCTTTGCATAGGTTCTGCCGTTTACATCAGTATTTGCATAGCCTCCGCCTAGGATTTTGTGTAACGGTGCAGTATGAGGAAAAGAATTACTTAGAAATAAGGCACAAAATAACTTGTTCGTTGAGGCTCTGCTGTTTGTGGATTTAGGCAACTAAAAAACTTCACAAGCCAAAAGGCTGATTTTCTAACTCCTAGACAGTATAAAGGTAGTATAAAAGATCAACATCATCACTTTCAATATGAATTGATGTCTGCTACCTGTGATGTTATCTTAATACAGTGTATTTACTAATGTAAGCAACGATATTAGACATAAAAACACACAGAAACATCGGTAATCACTTTTTGGCAGTCTGTAATTCTATCAATAATAATAATAATAATATGATAATGATGATGATAATAAATGACATTCCTACCACTACAAAAGAGTTTGGCACAGTTATCTTATATTAACTGGGTAAAGTTTTGGACTACAAATGCGTTCTTACTAAGAAAGCGAAGGAAGTTTAATTGAGAATCATACACAGATATTATTCTAACTCTGTAAGTTTAAGGAAGACATATTTTTTTAACTCATGTTAACTTATGTGATATGTATCCATAGACATTTGTGCACCAGTTCTAGCCATGTCCTTGATTCAGTTATTCATAACAGAAACAACAAAAGAACTACTCCTAAACAATCTTTTAATTATTTTAGAGAAGTAACATACTGAGCCAAATTCATTCTAAAACTTCAGTTATAACTTTTGAAAAAGAAACTACGTATAAAAACTCGCCCTGGTTCAGTTTTTTTTAAAGCGACTCCACATAGGAAATTAGCATGACCTCATTCCCTCCTGCTAAACCTAATGTAAAACTGCCATCTACTGGCTAAATATAAAGCGGTTCAAACGTCTTCAAATTGTTTTCCAAGTAGTAAACTGTAGTAATACGTTGAAATATACAAGTATTTCTGTAAAAAATACAACGCACGTGTATTAAGGGTGATTAAAGGGAATTTAACGGCTCCCGTTGCTTACCTCCCATTACCAACCACATCTCCCGTCAGCCCCCGGTGCGGAGCGGCGTCTGTGACGCATATTTTCGTCGACTATGAAGTGCACAGCTGAGCTAAACTGACACCATGGACGTTTAACGATAAATTGGGTCATTTTAATCCTGTCCACTGGCCGTGATCGTGCTTAGTGCCACTGAGGCCTTCCGTCTGAAATGTCTCTCATACTTCACGGAGTCGAGTTTGTATTTTACGACTTATTTAATAGGTTTTCCCGCCGTTAACCAGCTCGTGTTATTGCAGGACAGGTGTCTCTGCTAGTTCAAAATGACTCTTCCAGCTCTGCACAACACCAGCGTGCTTTACAGACGGATACTGTCACAGTTTCCTCAGGACATCAGCTTAGCGTTTGCCTACGGATCGGGCGTTTTTAAACAGCATGGGACCAGCCAAGGTCAAATGGAGGTAAGACACATAGCTGTTTCTGAGTACTCGTGGCGTTAAATCTGCACTGTAAGTATTGTATACAAAATATTTTACACATTTTTAATCCGCAAGTTAACTGTACAACATTGTATTTGTGGCAGGGAGCCATCTACCCTGCTGTATTGCCTATAATATTACACACATCATTGAAAATGTGTATGTTGGGACATGGACTCAATATTTGTCCATGAATGAGGCTGTTTGTACATAACAGTCCTATCATTATGTAAACACAGATAATTCCTGAGGCATTAGACTGCAATACTTCAAACCATCATACAGTCTTTAAAAAAAAATGAAGGAATCAAATTGTTTTCAGTGATGTAAACACCATATTGTGTATTACATCACAACTTTTTGCACACGTGTAACTATGGATTGTTCTTATATTTCTGACATGCATTTACAATATGTATATGTTACCACGAAATCACACAATACACTGCGATACCTATGAAGTTGTTCCTTAACAGTTTGAAGTTGTGATGTAGTGAAATGCCTTCGATCCTCTGTTGTCCTCTGATACACGCAGAAAAACATGCTGGACTTTGTGTTTGCGGTGGACGACCCGGTGACGTGGCACACCATGAATCTGCTGCAGAATCGCAAACACTACTCCATCCTCAAGCTGCTGGGTCCCACGGTGATCAGCTCCATACAAAATGATCACGGAGCTTCGGTGTACTACAACACGCTGGTGCCTGTGGATGGAAGGGTAAATGACTACATTCTCATAAACCTAAACACATCTGTAGGTCTTTTTCTAGTTTTCTCTATGTGTGCACCATCAATGTGCCCTGCTCTAACTACAGACACAAAACTCCTCACATAACCTGTGAATTTGTCACAGGAGTGATGGTGTTTTGTGTTGCTTTGTAGGTTAGTTTATAGGATCACCTCTATACAAAATGCATGTCTGAATCAAAAATCATTCATTTGTTCATGGTGATGCAAGCATGTTCAGATGTACATTTACTTTAAGAGGTTTTTGTGGGTTTAATTTATTAACTGCATATTTCCTCCCCTGTTCTCAGATAATAAAATATGGGGTAATAAGTACAGACTCTCTGATTGACGACCTGATACACTGGAAGACCATGTATGTAGCTGGGCGCCTGCACAAACCGGTTGGTATCCAGATTGGACTGTTATTGAACCCTCAGACAAACTATGCTGATTATTTTACATTTATTAGAATAATTATTGTAATGTGTAATCTGAAATGGGATGCAAGGGTTTAGAACAATGTTTTTGTTGCATTCACGTTTAGTTCTTCTGATAACGTAGTGCATTGGTCTGCACTTGTGTTTAGGTGAGACTGCTGGTCCAGAGTGAGAGCCGAAAGCTCCGCGCTGCCCTGGTCGCCAACCTGAAGAGCGCTGTGACTGCTTCCTTCCTGATGCTCCCAGAGAGCTTCACTGAGGAAGACCTTTTCCTGCAGATAGCTGGTCTTTCTTATGCTGGTAAGCAGATTTATAAAACCGCAGAGAGCTTAAGAAGATTGCATACTTTCATAGTTACTTTCAAGTTGCAGATTTAGATCAGAATAAGACCATGTCTCTTTCTGATCTTTTTCTCCCATGTGCACACATTTACTGCTTACTTGTGTTATTCAGAGTCAACACAGGGATTAATATCCAAGGTGTAGTGCTCCAGCTTTTGTAGTTTAGAAAAACATACTGCTTGTTCAGAAGACTTCAGAATTATTCAACGTCATTTTAATTAAACTTTTTAATTTTCCTGATAATATGCAATGAAATGGCTTGAATTCAACACATGTTATCCTCATCATGAGGCTTTCAGTGTCTTAAAGCAAAGAGTGTGCGTACAATGACAGTGCTGTGTAACACTACAGGTTGTTATGGGAGATGATTATGAGTGTGCTCCTGACTTAGGCAAACTGAAGTGTTATTTTTTTTATTTTTTTTGTTTGCTCCTCTGAAGGGGATTTTAGGATGGTGATTGGAGAGGATAAGTCCAAGGTGGCCAATATCGTCAAAGACAACATTCAACACTTCAGGATTTTGTATAGCAACATCTTAAGAGATTGCCCTCAAGTGGTCTACAAACCTCACCAAGGAAAACTTGAGGTATGATACTGTAAACAGGCACCAGAAGAATACACACTTTCTTTCAGCATCTCTGATATTTGAGCAACGCAGCTCAGTTTGGACATTGGGTACTTTTACAGAGTGTCAGCTGAATAAACTGAAGTGCTGTACCTCAGAAATTATCCTTATTAAGCGTTGAAATGTAATACCATGAAACAACAGCTACCGATATATTTCCAGAAATATAACAAGATGGATAAATTCTTTAAAGTGCCTTTGGACCTTTTATAAACAGTGAAATTATCCAGCTGTCGTGCCTGTTTTGTGAAATGCACAAATAGATTTTCACACTAAAAGTCTACAGTAATTAATGGTATAGTGTGGTAACTGTGTGTCTACTCAATAAATGGCAAATTTCTTTGCAGTCAAATCTGTGTACTTTTTAAATGCTGCAACCACTCCCTGTTTTTCCAACGAAACACTGAATACCTGAGAAATGACTCTGAGCGATTACGAGAAGAAGAGGCAAGAAATGTGTATGTCTTTGTGTGTGTGATATCTTTTGCAGTCATCTGTTACAAGATGGGGATTTTTGCAATGTAAACACGAGCCCACTTATAAACAAAACAAAAAAAAGCATGACACATAGCAACATGCGAGGTGCCACCTTTGCTGCTTTTGTTGGCACGTTTTCAGTGAAGTTACAGTAATATTATGCAACCATTAGCATTAGCAGCTGCCTATGTGTGCACGTGTTGATGTGCAGATCAGATCCTAAAACCATTACCTATTCATCAAAGCTTAATACTTTTTAAAAGCCATATTTTGTATTAAAATAGTTGAGGTTAGTGAATTATATTGACCTATATATGTCATGTTGAGCTTCGCAGCTGTAAATAAATAGTCTGGAGCAATAGGACCAATTTTGTGAACACAAAATGCCTCTTAGGTTATGTCTGATAACGGCAGATCAGAGATGCATTGGCTGTTTGTTTGTTTTTTTTCTTTTTAACTTTTAAAAAATTTACCTGATTTACAGTTCTGCAGAGATCCCCAATGACTCTGATTTCTGAATAAACTTCTACAGAAGCATACTTTAAAAGATGACAAAAAAGTAAAAATGCACTTTCATTCCTAATAGTTACAATGTAAAGCACCTGTAGAGCTATTCTGCCAGCTATCACTGAAAGCTGATTGTGTTCATCTGGACTGCTCAGTGGGAGAAACATTTTGTTTCACCCAGGTGACTTCTTCAGTCAGGTTTTCACATCTTTATAAACGATATTTTCCATAAAGACTGAAACTAGCACCACTAACAAGCAGTGGGCCGTGAAGTCAGTTTAATGATCATTGGCCAACTATATGTATCTCTGTTCATTTATTTTTGTATGTTTTCCTGAAGGTTGACAAAAGCCCAGAAGGCCAATTTACTCAGCTGATGGCGTTACCTCGGACTCTCCAACAAAGGATCACAAAGCTGGTTGATCCTCCAGGGAAGAACCGGGATGTGGAAGAGATCCTGCTCCAGGTGGCTCAGGATCCTGACTGTGGAACAGTTGTGCAACAAGGTAGAGAAGAAAGATGACGAAGAAATGGGATCGGTTCTCTTTAGAGGAACGTTGGCATAAGCAGAGGCAGTGAGGGAGGAAGAAATGGGTCATGGAAACAGATATTAAGTGTGTTTTAATTACATGTTTGAGCTTGTTTTTATTGCTTCCCAGGTATCTCATCCATTGTGAAATCCTCCAGTATGACACAGAGTATCAAAGGCATTGTTACAGCTGGTAAGAAATCTTATATTATGTACTGTGTATTGTGTCTGTGTGTACGCCACAGCTAGATGAATGGTTTACCTGAAGATAGAGAGGGGGAACTGGTCAAACTGGTGCATTCTAAAGACAACCTGCCTAACAAGACCTCCAAAGCTCAGTATCCATCATATATTGTTTGATTATTCTACACACAATCTAGATTATAAAAAAATTATTGGGGTGATATAAGAGAACTATGTTATGCATGTTAATGGGTGGTCCGTGTGATCCTTTCCCTCCTCCAGGATTGTGGAAAACTGTATCCTACAGCTCCAAAAAACTGATGAAGATGTGGAAGGGCGGGAGGAGGAAGCCGTCGGTCTCTCAGATGTCTTGACCTTGTCGGTTTACCAGGAACTTGTTCGTCTTTGTTACTGTCAGTCTGACAATCTAATGCTGCCCGTCCTTTTTTAAACCCCATCTAGAACAATCACACCCTAACCTATGGTTGTATCACTTTGTAGTGTCTACGTATGCGACCTATGACCAGGTGTAAGGCCGTGTGTAAAAATTAAGAACCATCTGTGCTTGAGCCCTCATTAAATTTATATAATTCATGAATAAAGGGTGGCATTTTCTAAGTTGGACTGAGTAATGGTTGACATTTGCTGGTAGTACAGATTAGCCTTTCTGGATGATGGACTACAGTGACTGATGACATACTGAAAGGTCTGAATGGACTACTTTTAAAGGCCATGCAGTAAAATTGGCCCAAAATCAGTGTTAAGAACTTGAAACCTGTACCTCAAGTTTTGTGAAGGAATAAGTTTGGTTGCATGTGTGTCTTCTGAATCAATGTCAGTGTTGTGTTGAGTTTTCTTTGTGAACGGTGCTATCAACAGGTCAGGTGGATGGATCTGTGTGTCAAACACCCATATTTGTGTGGATATTTGTGACATAATGCTTTCCTGAGCCCTCTACCGTGTCCATAACCATCCCATCTGAGTGCCTAACACTTCAACTGTAAAACTAAGTCTTGAGCCTCAACCAGGCCTTTGAATGGATAAGAAGTGAGTATCGGCCAAAACGTCCTCACTCCACTAGTCTAAAACACAAGCTAGTCCTCACGAGGATGGCACACTTATTTCCCTACACATTTCACCAAAGATCTCTAATGTTCAACTCTTTAGTCTGTGTGTCTTTATTCACTGACTTTATTATTTGGTTTAGCTTGTATTGGAAACCTGAACCTTTTAATGGGAAGATGCACTGATTGGTTCCTTACAAACAGGCCTGTAGTGTAATTCAGCTGCAAGAAATTGTTTTAATAAAATTTCTAATATAACATCAATTGAGACTTTTTCTCCTGTGGCATGATTTTATTTAGCCATGTTTAGGAATGTTATTTCTGGCTTCTTGCATCCTATGACCTCGTTTTATTTAAACACTCCTTTTTAAAAAATTGCTGGTCTTTTAAATTGGATTAACTGGCTGAGTGTACCTCCAGTTGCGACCACAGTCCAGACAAGATTTTTCAGTTAATGGTGATTCTAAATTCTCGGTTTGTGTCGATATGTGAGAGAGTGAGTCCCTATCTGTTTGTGTTAGCCCCACGATGGACTAGTCCAGGGTATACCCTACCTCTTCCCCTAGGATGATTTAAGGATTAAGAAAAATGTTATTTGTTTCAATTGAATTTGCATTTTTGTAAGATAGATAAGCAAGACAGACACCGAACAAGCTCAAAATGAGTACATATTCCAGGATATAGGTATTTCCCCAAAATAACTGTCCATATAGTTTATGTTTAAATACAATATCTTTGAGCTTCAGTCATAATCATGGATATAAAATTAATCACAAAAGCTTTTCCTAACATATTTGCTTTAATTCTTCTTAAAATCCAAATTACAAAGAGAACTTCTTTAAACTAAAAAGCATAAAGGTCCTTTGTTCCATCACAGTATAGTACAATCATAAAAGAGCAACATCAGTTAGTCATACTGTTGTGTTTTAGTTGCACTTATCATGACTCATACTTCAGTAATCGCTACATATGAATCATCGAGACACTATTTGAACTTTTACTGCATTATTAATGACCTGCGCTTAAACACATTTTTGTTTGTTTTTGCAGTTCCACAAATCGACCAACACTGCTGTTAGTGTAGGAAAGTAAGTTTCTAGATTTATACAAGTACTGCAGTTAAACACAATTTTCCTGTGCAGTGTTATATTGCTACATTTTCAGAACCCTATGAGAGTAAATATTTTTGGCTTGAAGATTCTTACAAAAATGGTGTCTAAAAAAACAAAACTAACCATACTTCCTCTTTTGTTTGTTTTGTTTCTTTTCTTTTTGCATTGAGTGCAGGGTTTTATGGAGATATTCCATAGTTTTGTTCATTTCATACTCAGATTGTAGGGGCAAAGTTTTGGTGTAAACAGCATGAAAGCATGGATCCATCCTGCCCTATATCAAGGGTTCAGGCCAGTGGTGGTTGTGTCATGGTGCTGAGGATATTTTTTAGACACGCTTTAGGCCTCTTATTACCAACCACCCAAGCTCGCCAAGACCAAATCATCTCAAACTGGTTTCAGGAACATAACAATGAGTTCTGTACTCAAACGGCCCTTTTAGATCTAATCGTGCTCCTCCTGGTCACTCCCAGTGTAAACCCTAACATTTCCAACACTGCCTCCTGTCATTTGTTAATGCCACCGTCTCCAAAGCGTACATCATAGCACGTCCGAAAGCCAACTTGTAAACTTCTTAATAAAGCAGAGATGTCAAACACAAACCAACTTTGAGCTTAAGTAGGTCAAACCAGTGAAATTCCCCTTTCTGACAGGGTAAAGAAGGTTAACTACACATTTTATCCCTGTGATATCGTACTATAAGACAAAGAAAAAACAGGACGGGTTGCTGTAGCTTACTGCCCAGATTGCCCTGTAATTATAGAACAAAGCGCTGTGTTATTTCATAGAATATGCCCCTTTTATGTGCACCCATTGTGTAAAAAAAAAAAAAAAAAAAAACCCCAACAAAGAACCCCTGAAATTTCTAAAGTGCACAGTGAAAAAACAGGAACCTTTTCATCAATTCATTGTTTATCTATTACTTATATACTTTGGTGTAGTATGACCATGGAGAGGGTCTTTATCAGCAGAAAAAAGCTACTAAAGTACATGGAACATTTAAAAATACTTCCCTTCCTTCATATTTTCCAAAGCCATCCAGTGTACTCATGTACTCTTTGGTATTTTTTATAATGTGCTCTATGAATTAATTGAACAGTACATAGAATTTGTTCCCTCTCGACCAAAAAAAGGTGTCAGAAACACAGTTTTGACAGTTAAAATATCCCGTCTCATGTCAGTACGTCTAAATACTTGCCACACCCCATTCTCACTGGTTAACACTCGCACTGTGCGCGGGTGTAAACGTGCCCTTGAGTCACCTAATAACCGTTTCACAATCTCCGAGTCTCAGAGTAAGACCTAATAATGCTGCACACAGTGACAGCAGGGGCTACAAACCTCCAGAGGATGTGATGCAATGCGTCATTATCATAATATATGCTGATATCACTGCTCCCGTCCTTCGCCAATCAGCGCGCTTCACTTTCACCACCTGCTAGGAACTGAATTCCATCATTCCAGGCATTCCTACTCTCTCCCTCCCTTCCCCGCCTCCTCCTCCTCCTCTTCGTTTACAAGCAAGTTTGTCCCGACAGCTCTGCTACTATTGTCTGGCCTCGTACGGGACCGCTCAGTCGCGGCTTGAGTTTTTTTATTTTTTATTTTTCTGGCACTCTCTTTGGGACCATATGTTTTATTTCGGTTAATTTTTGTGTGGACGCTATCATTCTGGAAGATACCAAAGTGGCGCTTGAAGGAGGTATGTGCTGCCAAACATGAAGTTGTGTGTCACTGACATTGTTTCGTTTTTGTTTTTTCCCCCCAGTAGTGTGAGAGTGCAGTGTTTATCTAAGCTGCGAAGGACAAATATTGGACCCTTTTTTCCCTGTAATATTAAGCTTGTAAATGAAGCCTGTGTATTGGAGCGGTTAAAAATAGGGCTGAAATATTATCGGGCGCCTTCTTACACATTTCATTCACGATATGAAGCAGTGCTGGCGGGTTCCCAAACTTTATAATGCTTTCGGCCACACGCTTTTCCTTTAGAGATTTCACTTGTTTGCAGTGAGTGTGGAGGAAATGAGTGAAAGCTTATCAATATCAAGAGGCTATGCATTTCCTCTCCAGTGCCAGGCAGAGTTCAGTGCAGATCCTTTTGCTCTAATCCTTCCTGGATAGGGTTCATCTTAAGGGACCGCTGTTAAGGAAGCACTGAGTCAGACCGATATAAATACTCTCACCGGTGGGAATAAAAGTGGACGCACTTGCTACCATTATATTCGGCTTTTTTTTTTCAGCGCAGACCTGTCCCATCAAATGCTTGTCGAGTTTCCTTTACGCTCACCACCGTGTAGTAACGAGGTATCCCCGCGTAACCCTGCTGCGTTTGCGGTTTGATTTGAAGTCGTAGTACGGGCTACTTTTCAGTAGTAACGATGCTTGATACTCTGTTTTCCTTGAGTAACAAGGTATCCTAGGAATGCAGAAAGAGGGAAGAGAAATGCGCTGGAGCATTTTATAAATCCACAAATACCTTTCATAGCTCAGCTAGTCAACACTGTAGGAGAGAACTAAAAAAATAATCCTAAAAAAACAAACTAAGAAAACAAAACTCTGTGTCTGAATAAGAATATGACAACTCTAAAGTGAATAAAAAAGCTCTAAGTGGTAATAATGAAGTGTAATTACATCAGGAATGACAGATGGCTGGTTTATACATACTCCTGCTGATGATAAATGACAGTGTAGGAAGCATAATTATTTTATAGAACGACTACTGAACAAGACAGCAAAAAATGATATATATTGTAGGCCATGCTTTCTTCATGTTGATGAGTGAGGCTCGCAGACCACACAAGTGTTTGAAGGTACTTTCACAATCCATCTGGATTAAGGGCTTGCTGTCAGTGCAGCAAACTCTTAATCCCAAACTTGGCCCAAAAGTGAAAGGCTTATTGACAATCAGCTGGATCCAACAAAGACTCTTAAGGACCAGTCACACATGTGATCTCAAGTCTGATCAGTACAATGAAACAACATTCATATAATTTTGAATTTCAGTGAAAGCACCTGGCTTTTTTAATGATTATGATCTGGTATTACAGGGCCGATTTAAGTTCATGGGCCACATACAGTCCGGTTTGATCTCATGCGAGTTGGACCAGTAAATCCATTGTATCATAATGTTTTTGAAATTAATAATTAAATTTAGTAATTACATGTGCATCACAATTTAGAGTGAACCTTCACATATAGAGTTTCACGGAGCTTAAAAACCCAGAAAAACAGATTAGTATTTAATAATTTAAAGAACTCTTGGAGCTCTGGAAGTCTTTCCATGCATTTTCTCTGCTGTATAGCAATGCTGCCATCACCACACCAGGAGAAGCAGTGTGTTTTCCCAAAAAATTTAATTATTTTGCAGCTAATTTTATTGTTATTATATATATTTTTTTCTAAATCAATCCAGTTTGCCAAACTGAACCCTTTGGCAGCATGTTCTGGCCCACGAGTCATATATTTGACACCCATATGTTGATATAATTTTCACAGTCTAATGACATAAACGATAGAAGTATCAACAAAATAAAAGCTTGTAAAGTTAAAAACAGTCCACTTATAACCACGAAATAGACATAAACTAAACAAAGACATTTTAGCCATTTAAAGAGTGTTTGATTTGTTTAATGTTAATCACATTATTAATTGCACGCTTTACTTTGCCCCAAATTGCATTTAAAGTAGCCTTTTAAGAGAGTTTGTAAACCTTTCACTTCAGGGTTATGGTTATCTTTGAGGAGTTGCACATGAGCACTTGGTAGACCCTCAGCATTCATGCACCAAAGACACTCGTAGTCTAAGCACGCTTACTGGGAATATATCATTTATTGCAAAAGGGAAAGGTCCAGTGTATGTGGCTAAGATTCTCAACACACCTACTTAACCTATAAATAATAAATAAATAAAAAACATATTAATATTGAAGACAGTATATATTTGGTAAGAAATTTGCATTTTTATTTCTGTTTTGAGTAAAGGCTGGTTTGTTTCATTAGTGCTGAAAGGACACAACTATTAAACACTGGCTTGTAATGTTTGACTACAATGTCTTTGTTATTATATTTTATATTTATACCTAAATCAGGTGAGACTATTCTAGTATAAAGGCAAAGTCTTGGACAGGTGATTGTGCTAAAGGAACACTAAGCACAATCATCTTAGTGATGAGTAAAGAAGCAACATTTTGTAATATAATGAGGAAAAAACGAGAGAATCTTTTATATTTATATTCTGCATCAGTTAAAGCAGTCAGATTTCTTATTTTTACTTCTGTGCACCATGAGACTTTGAAACAGTTTTGGAGCTTTTAAGGAAATTAAATATTAACTCCTTTTTTTTGTTTGCTTAAACTGACAAATAGTGATCCCTAAAGAGTTTTGACACTTTGCCCTCCTCTCTGCCCTGCAGGCATCCAAGCATGGAGACGCCATTGGATGTTCTGTCGAGAGCAGCATCGTTTGTTCACGCGAATGAGGAAGAGAGTAAGTTTTATCAAGCTTCCATTTCTGCTTGTATTTATGAGCCTGCAGAAATCGAGTTCAGATGCATGCCGCTTTTTTGCTTCCTCTCCCTCTCTATTGACTGTTGTACCGTTGAAAGGTGCAGGCAAATGATTTGTATCATTACAGTCATGCTACATATAGATGAAGTGCAACTGTATTTACAGTCTAAACCCCCGGGCCACGTTTTCTTTCATAAGACAATAGGTGTCTTTGTGTTGTACAATTGTGCTTTCTGATTTGCAGGCAAATTAGACCAACGGCCTTCAACTGTCATCACTACTTCTTTTTAACCAGCACCTCGCTGTTAACCTGCTTTTACTGAAATCAGGGTGGGGTTTTATCTTTCCTGCTGCTGACTCTGTGTCTGTGTCACTCTCATTGATTTCTGTCCATTTTCTTCTCCAGTCATTCACTTCATCGCTGTCTTAATTTCTCTTACTTTTTTTGTTCCGGCCTCTTCTGTCATTTCCTTTCTCTTTCCCTAATCATGTCTGAGTGCTTCTGGCAGTGCAGAAAAAAATTCCTTCCGAGATTAACGAGAAATGGCCGGTCCTTCTCAGCAGGCCTCCCTGCAGCCAGCAGGCTCCAGAGCTGAGCGAAAACTACAAGGACACTTAACATTCAGTGGATACCACTGATAATTGACATGCACTGTTTAGAGGAGGCAGCTCAGTTTGTTATTTTTGATATTTTGCACAGAAACACAGTATGTTTGTTTATTTGACTTTTAATAATTGGTCTTTGGTAGAGTGGCATTGGAAATGTTTGTACTTTTGTTGAGAGAAAAATCTAGAAGCTCTGACTTTGTGATTTTTTGTGATTTATATCCATAAATACCATGATTTGAATTCTTAAAAGAAACAGGACATGCAGTGAATTCCACTGAGACAAGTGTTTCTTAGTATTATTATTTTATAGAGATTCAGTCTTCCTATTGTGTCTATTTCACTTTGATAAAACCTGCTAGAAGGTTATTTGAAGATCCCCATTTTGGAGCTGATTAAGTTGACGCACATATAAGCAAGTCATTATACAGTAAGATAATCAGAACAGCGTGTTCCTGTAATGTTCTGACTCAAATTAAGTGGAATATCTGCTTCCTTGTACTTCTCAGTAAAAGGCCTTGGGATCTCCCCACCCCTCTTCCTCTGCTCCCTCGCTCCCCTGCAGTGTTTTTGTTTTTTTCTCCTGCGCTGATGCCACTTTTTGTTGTCAGCTGTGTATGGCCTCTTTGTCCAAAGACAATGCACGCAACCTGTTTCCACAATAGTGCGGAGAAAACGGCTTGAATCGGAGAGCCAGCTGAGCTAACTGCTACACTAGTCAGCTAACGAGCGAGTCTGCCAAAACTAGCTTCAAGTTAGTTGAACAACCAGGCCAACAGGCAGTTAAGTCAACAACCTCTGTGGGCTCATTTGCATTTATGACGAGCCTTTGCAGAGACCGCGTAGCACTTGACACCAGAGCCTTGTCACAGATCAGGGAGAGGCTCAGGCCTGCCTTTTCAACAACTGATTTAATTCACGTTGAATGAGTGGGGCTCACTTAGGCCAGTGCTTTGGATCAGATCAGCTGTTCCAACCATACCCCTGCATACCCCTGCAGATAAGCCATCACTGTTTGAAATATTTCAGGGAACTATAGAAATGCCGTCTTGAAGGACATAAAATTACTGAACATGAATAATGTATTGACATTACTGCAGTAATGTTTAGAAATAGAATTGCTGGTTCAGGCCCAAATATTAAGGCTAATTGAATATGAAAGCTTATACTGTACAAGCTTAAAAAGAAACTCTACTTCCATTAGTTCTAACAACATGAGGCAACTCTTCAAGGAGAACCCATAGATTGTATAGAAGAGGTGATGCAGTCACTGTGATGTTGCTTAGTTTTGTGAAGACTTGATGTGCTTCTCTCATATGCTTATTACCTGTCAGTCACACTGTAAAGCATTCCTTTCTTTATCCTCCTTTTTGACTCTGATATACAAAGGCACTTCTGTATTGGTTTCACTTTTCAGACCAGGAAGTTTTTGTCGTTTATACAATTCAAACATTTTGTTTTCCTTTTTTTGTACTTGTGATGGGCTGATAGCAGTAACGGCTTTGTTCACGAGAATCTGCCGACAGTTAGAAAAGTATAGAAATATCATAGCCTTGGATCTACGTTTGTATGTCGCCTTGCAGGTTTATGAGTACAGTTAAAAGAAAAACTGGTTTTCCATAGAATGTGATCTGAGTCAAAGACAGTGCTCTTAAACTAATGCAACACAACAAGTTTCCTGATTACAGTACACTTATCATTAAACAAAACCAAACAAACATTTAAATGTTGCTGTTAGCTGCTACAGACCTGAAAGTCAGACTTCTGGGCTTCTCACAGAACTGGTTTAATTCTGCCGTATCGTTTGTGCTAAGCATTGAAGGCTCTCTCACGGTGAGAGATGCATTGCATCTCTGCAGGATTAATGTCCAAGGCTCTGGCTTGGTGCTTAGAACCTCTGCTGAGCTCCAGCTGCACAGCCACCCTGACATTCTGTAAGATACCTGGATCAATTTTGCAGTTCACTTTCTCTTTCACTTTCACTTACTTCATCTATAAGGCGATGTTTGCATGCTGGGACGAAGTGGCTCTTTGCACCATATTTTTTGTATGTTTCTCTAAGCAATTCTAAGCAAAAAACTTCGATGAGAAACTACAACTTTAACCACTATAGGGAAAAAGCCTGCTAAAAAAATTATATAAACGTATATAAATATACTTCAACCTACTCCAAATATGAAACAGCACAATGCTTGCATATACATACCTACAGTACACACACTCTTCAGCAGTACCGGTCTTTGTCAGGGAGCCACCTTCCGGTTTGAGGACAAACTGTCTGCATGCAACGCTAATGACAGGTTTTATGCTCCTGAAGCCGAATATATGGTAATTACACACATACTAAAAAAACAGTGAAGTAAACTGTGCCTTGTATTTAATGGTGAATGTGGGTAAATGCTTAATACTTGTCATCACCCTCCATAGCAATTTTGGTGTCTACTTGGAAGATCTCACGGTGTGCTCCACCCTTCCTGGAAGCAGACCTGTATTTGAAAATCAGTCTAGAATGCATTGCAAGCCCAGCTTCAAGGACAGATTAATTATTTTTGTTTGTAGCTTCGCGTTTTCTGCGTCTTATAAAATATGCATGCACATTTCCTGAATAATAAGTTACATAATATGTTTCATAAATTCGGTGAGCGCTCTCAGTGAGCAGGCCCAGATTGCGTGTTGGATCGTGGACGTCAGACTGAAGCCAGTCATTCCAAAGAGAGCCAGCTATTTAGGGCTCTATTGAAAAGATGGAATACGGACCTTTTGTTTTTGACAGGAACCACAACAAAGGAGGAGTTGGTGCCAAGAGAAGGTGGTTGTGGTCTCGTATGGTGCACTCAAATCCTACTTGTTTGTTTATAAAATAAACGTACACGCACGCACGTACACACACACACACACACACACACACTTTCAGAATACACCCTTTATTGTTAGTTTCCATGGTTTGTTGAAGCACTCATTCTTTTTCCAACTATTTCAACTGTCTTCCTCACTTATACGAAATTCTGACTGATTGTGATGAGTGGCATACAGTAGTTGCTTTCTCATATAACAGTAACAAAAATTGGATGGATGGAGAGACAGACGGATTGACAAACATTGTGTTTTCTGGTTCTGCCAGTTTTTATTTTATTTTCCAATCTGTATATTGAAAAAAGTCACTTCATCACTTTGCATTTAGTGCTTATTAGCAAAACTTAAATAAATTGTTCACAATAATCTCACTGTGACACGAGCTCTCATTTTCAAGATCGTCCTGTTTTAAATATCCATAAAAAACTGTTTAAACATAGTATAGTTATTACAATTCTGGATAATAATAACTGGAAAATTACAAGTAAAAATAAAATAAAAGACTGTAGCAATAACACAATAAGAGCAGGAACAGCCATCCAATAATGCTTTCTCCATCATCCTCAGAATCTGTTTAAAACGCTTCAGTCCAGTTAAGCTGCATTATAAGAAAATGCTTTTTTCCCAAGTTCTGTGCATACATTGTTGTAATAAACATTAAACAAATGTTAGCACACTCACATTTTCATTTACGACAGTGAACTCTACAAACATTTTCTTATAAATACTAGCAAAGTAGCGTTATCATTGTTAGCAGGTAAGCGAATTGGTATTAGCTGGTGTTAGCATTAGCTAGAAATGCTAATGTAGGAACAATGGTATTCGGTAATTATTAGTCTTATTTAAATATAAAGATAATATACCATTAAAAAAAATACAGAGCAGATTTATAAAAGGAGAATGAGGGGATTAACAACACCCGAAGGCTAAATTTATATTTTGTTGTTTTTATTTCAGTTCTTCAGCTCATTAAATGTTCATCAAGTGGATTTAATGAAACTGGCTTTGACACTGTGCTTGCAAACGACAGTAAACATCCTCAGTTTAGTCACACAGCTGATGTTTATTGAGGTGTACCGCAATGGTAGAGGCAAGTTTGGTTAATCTGAACTGGCACTTTTCTAAACTCTTAAAGGGTGGTGTAGAAGTTCTTCGAGCAAATGTATTGTCCGGACTAGTCGTAGCATGTCGATGATGATTTGTATGTACTTGGATCAACACTGAAAGGGAAATCGGAGACCTTGCATCACTGCTCTTTGTCTAAACCCATCCGGAGGGATTCTACGTGGGAGGTAATTTGATTGAGAATTCGTGCCCGTGGGTGGGATGGGTTTGGTTTTGTTTAGGGCTTCCTTAGGAAAGAGTAGGTTTGCCCTCAAACCTGTTTTGGTTTCTGACTTTTCTTCAGTTCAGCCCGTGTAACATGACACAGGTTTTAAGTGAACATGAAATGTAGATAATGAGTAGCACAGCTCCTTCTGTGTAGTGCATCAGGCTTGGTGGGGCATTTTGAAGGAAATGGCTTAGATCTTGATACACACGATCTTGTATGTATGGGTAACCCAGTGGCTCACAAGAAAAACAAGTGGGTCTTTGATTCAACATTGGGAGCCAATGATAACATTTTGCATGATTCACAAAAGGACTGCATACATGCAAAATAGACATTTGTTTAACTGATACCTTTCTGAGTTTCTGATTGTTTGGCAAACTCACACAGAGTAGAGAAATCCAGCAAGTCAGTGCTCTTGAAATGGTCTCATGTACCTCATATAAAGTTGAGACTTGTCATCAAACTAAACAAAAGTATTTAACTTTAAGGCAGAAGGTGACATTTTATTAACTTTTAAACAAAGCCTGCCTGCGAAGCTAAGCTAACTGCCCTCTACTTGTAGAATAAAATTATAATTTTTAAACAGACATTAATACTCAAAAGAAATGAAGGAACTTCTGGCCTCTGTAAAAATGCTAAGTGTTGACACTTTTCACACTTTTTTTTTTAATCTATCCATAACATTAGACTACGATACATTATATATAGCAGCTGGACCTATGACCATTAATAGCCCCATGGCACATCTCTATTATAACACATACAGTGGGGCAAAAAAGTATTTAGTCAGCCACCGATTGTGCAAGTTCCCCCACTTAAAATGATGACAGAGGTCAGTAATTTGCACCAGAGGTACACTTCAACTGTGAGAGACAGAATGTGAAAAAAAAATCCATGAATTCACATGGTAGGATTTGTAAAGAATTTATTCGTAAATTAGGGTGGAAAATAAGTATTTGGTCACCTCAAACAAGGAAAATCTCTGGCTCTCACAGACCTGTAACGTCTTCTGTAAGAAGCTTTTCTGTCCCCCACTCGTTACCTGTATGAATGGCACCTGTTTGAACTCATCATCTGTATAAAAGACACCTGTCCACAGCCTCAAACAGTCAGACTCCAAACTCCGCCATGGCCAAGACCAAAGAGCTTTCGAAGGACACCAGGAAAAGTATTGTAGACCTGCACCAGACTGGGAAGAGTGAATCTACAATAGGCAAGCAGCTTGGTGTGAAAAAATCAACTGTGGGAGCAATCATCAGAAAATGAAAGACATACAAGACCACTGATAATCTCCCTCGATCTGGGGCTCCACGCAAGATCTCATCCCGTGGGGTCAAAATGATCATGAGAACGGTGAGCAAAGATCCCAGAACCACACGGGGGGACCTGGTGAATGACCTGCAGAGAGCTGGGACCAAAGTAACAAAGGTCACCATCAGTAACACACTACAACGGCAGGGAATCAAATCCCGCAGTGCCAGACGTGTTCCACTGCTGAAGCCAGTGCATGTCCAGGCCCGTCTGAAGTTTGCCAGAGAGCACATGATACAGCAGAGGATTGGGAGAATGTCATGTGGTCAGATGAAACCAAAGTAGAACTTTTTGGTATAAACTCAACTCGTCGTGTTTGGAGGAAGAAGAATACGGAGTTGCATCCCAAGAACACCATACCTACTGTGAAGCATGGGGGTGGAAACATCATGCTATGGGGCTGTTTTTCTGCCAAGGGGACAGGACGACTGATCCGTGTTAAGGACAGAATGAATGGGGCCATGTATCGTGAGATTTTGAGCCAAAACCTCCTTCCATCAGTGAGAACTTTGAAGATGAAACGAGGCTGGGTCTTCCAACATGACAATGATCCAAAACACACCGCCCGGGCAACAAAGGAGTGGCTCCGTAAGAAGCATTTGAAAGTCCTGGAGTGGCCTAGCCAGTCTCCAGACCTCAACCCCATAGAAAATCTGTGGTGGGAGTTGAAAGTCCGTGTTGCTCGGCGACAGCCCCAAAACATCACTGCTCTTGAGAAGATCTGCATGGAGGAATGGGCCAAAATACCAGCTACTGTGTGTGCAAACCTGGTAAAGACCTATAGTAAACGTTTGACCTCTGTTATTGCCAACAAAGGTTATGTTACAAAGTATTGAGTTGTATTTTTGTTATTGACCAAATACTTATTTTCCACCCTGATTTACGAATAAATTCTTTACAAATCCTACCATGTGGATTCATGGATTTTTTTTTCACATTCTGTCTCTCACAGTTGAAGTGTACCTCTGGTGCAAATTACTGACCTCTGTCATCATTTTAGGTGGGGGAACTTGCACAATCGGTGGCTGACTAAATACTTTTTTGCCCCACTGTACATATAGATTCAGTCCATGTTTTTCACTGACAAACTCTGTCTTGTTTTTTAGACAGTGGTTAAATTTACAGTAAAAGCTACCAGCAAGAATCAGCCACAAGCAAAACAATGGAAGACAATGTGGAACATGATGGCAGACAGTGCAGTTATTTTTCATAATACCTTTTATGTGTGTCCTGTATTGTGTCTAGTTCAGTTGTTTTATTGGTCAGCTTTACTATCAGTCCTGTAGCCGGTATCTCTTATGTTTCATTATTTTACAGACTACGTATTACAAGAACTGTTAGGCCTGTCTGGGTCATCGCCCCTATCAGTTGTTCTATAGTTCAAAGAGTCTGCAGTAGAAAAGCCTTGTTTGTCAGAAAGGTCTTTATCAGCTGTAACGACCACAGCGATTTAAGGCAAAGTGATGTAAAAGTTTCTCTCATCCCATTTTATCTCATATTTTATTGGTACACTTTTTCCATAGTTCTTTCACATCTGTTTGTTATGGTCTTCTTTTTACCATAACAAAAGACATTTATGGTATGTAAAATATTACTGGACCAAAGGCTTTGCAGTGTGTTTGGCTGTTTCTGGGTAGGATGAGTCAAATGATAAAGAGTGACTGGAATTGCACTGGGATTATTTTTTATCATCCTCCAGTTTGATAGAGTTAACTGTTACTATAAGCCTGTTATACTATGATAAAAGCAAAGAGGGAAGCATTATTTGATTCTGATGGCCAATAAAAACAAGGCATAAAGTAATAATGGACTCTTAGGCATTATGAATGTTACTGCTCCAGTAGTAATATTACTACTACTTCTCAGACAAATGATGTGTAGCTCTCCATGTTAAGTCCATATTCACTGTCCAACTTAATTATTATTTAATTTAATTTATTTATTTATGTTGCCTGCAGCAATCAGGATTATTGTCTGAAGGCCAATAAAAATGCCCAACAGATTTTATTTTCCTAAGTGAATCATTACGGCTTTGCCAGGCTGGTCCACTTGACTGATCCTTATTATTTATTTATTTATTTATATTTTTACTTTTAAGTTATTACAATCTGAACACAAAAGACTGGGGGACAAGAGAAGTTAAAGAAAAGGAGAGGAAAAGAAAAACAGAGGGGGAGAGGGACAGAGAGAAAAGACTGAAAATCCGATGGATCACCTGCTGGAAAAAAAAGAAAACAAGCAAAAGAGAACAACACACCAAGGAAACCAGCAGTAATGGCGCAGAAGCCACAGGGGGCTGCAGTGACATGCCTGCAGGCTCTGCCGGCAGCCTGCTATGCCAGAGCGGGCCAAGCCCCTGGGCCCAGAGAGCCGAGATCTGAGGGCCCCACCAAGCAGCCGCTGGGAGTGAGCCAGTACACACTCGAGCGCCCAGCTCTGGACACTGAGAACCACCAATGCACTGACGGGTGAGGGCATCAGCGACTGGCATCAGTGTGGTGGGGGGAGACAGGCCCTCACACTCAGGGTGGCCTGAGATGTTCCCAGAGAGGTGGAGTCTAAGACCCAACCTGACATATAAACATAGACCATGTAGTATGCTAGTAAAAAATTAGCTGAAGTAACGAAAGTAAATAGTAAAACAAAAACAAAAACATAACCAGCTAGCAACAATTCCCAAGTGGCATGTTGCAGGATGAAGGAATATGCTCAATGTGGATGTAGGTGATTACTATTACGGAAGTCCATGTATAGCCATGAGATAATTAAACTGTGGATATGGTACAGTATATGTGTTCTGCTAATACATCCTGCAAACGTCTTTTTGCACTACCAGTGTAAAAAACTTTGCCCTAGCGCCACTATAGCCCAATAAAATAGTTAATATTAAACTCCTTTCGAGTGTGAAATCTTAGTCTCTTAGTCTATAATACACCTGAGCAATGATTGCAGTGGTTGCTCTTATTGGATTCTCTAGGTTTTGAGCCCAAAGTCAGTGTACTGTGTTTTGATACTGGTTCTACTATCTTTACAGTATAGCAAGGGGAGAAAAAACACATTTTATCTTATGATCTTTATAGAAAACAAAGGGACTTTACATACATCTGTATTTCAAAAAAAAAAACAACAGACAGAAAGAGTGCCAGAGAGTGCCCTGGAGTTCTTTGATGATTGACCTTCCTCAGAATCATACATTCGTACAATTTGAATGACCCTGAGGGTTTGTTCCCCTCCTGTTCCTGTGTACAGAATACTGCCATGGCTGATTTTCCCCAATGCAGCGTAACAAGCAGTAAATGAAAGATGACTTCATCTTTCTTTACCTCTACACTATACACTTCCTTTGACAGTTGTATTTACATAGGGCTTGACCAATGCACACTTACTCAGGTATTGCATCACCGCCGGTTCAGCAGACGGCTATTAAAGCGACAAGTTCTACAGGCTGCCATTGTTGCAGGGTCAAAAGTCAAGTGTCACAAGATCATGGTTCCAAGCCTTTTTCTTTCCTGTTACACACAGTTTTCCCTGTAACACACATATACAAAACCTCAGATTGTTTTGTATATGTGTGTTAAAAATGTCATTTGAGTTTCTTACGTTGACCAATTGCTTTTTTTATAGTTTCTATACAGATATTACACATAAGCAAGTACTTGTCTCTCAAATTCGATATGACATACACTGCAATGTGGTATATTTCACAGCAGACTCCTTTAGGCATGGAAATCAGGCTTTTTGCAATAATATTTTACGGCATCAACAGCATCAAGTATGAAATATGTATTGAGAAAATAGTACAAAGAATTATCATCTTTATTGATTAATTTAAATTATTAGAAAGTTAAGTAACTGCAGAAACACGCAGATCATCCAGCACACTCCTTACTTTTGGGTATCCACCAGGTTTCATGTAAAGCTCCTCTCTTCTTTCTTTACATGAAAGTTTTCTATAATGAGTGAAATAGTCAAGTCACGTTCAGAGAACTCAGCTGACAAGAGGCGGTGGTTGAATTTGGGTCCTAACATTGACATTTAAAATGTAAAAGAAACCGTGTCCTAGATTTGCTTTCAGTAAATGTCACACTTGCTGGTCTTATAGCAGCTCTGTGTCTCAGTGAGGGAACCTTCTCTCAGAGCTGTGCTGACCACACATATTTGACATTCCTCTCTTTTTGATAGCGCTCGCTATAGCTACTGAGAATGAAATAAAATAGGATTGCATTGCCTTTCACAAAAAAAGGTTGACTTTTCTAGTGCAGGAAAAGCATTTTGATGAGTCATTGTTACTTTTCATTTTTTTTTGTTACAAAGGTAGTTCATTTGACCTGTCCAAGCATACAAAAAGAAATGCGCACACATCTTATGCAAGGCAGCAGTTTTAAAGAATGCATTGCATTTATTTATTGCATTCTTTTGTGTTCACCTAGATGAATCATTGTCTAGGTTAGATTTCTCTATTTTCTGTACATTTTAACTTTCAAATGGGAATTTCAGGGTTACACTAAGAATATCAACTATTATATTGTGTTAATTGCCACTGCATCCAGCATAGCAAAGCAGGATACAAAACAAAGATTGAGAAAATGAGTGGCAGTGGCACAGACATTCCCCCGGGGTCGGTTTGCTACAAGCTAATTGTTAGCATGGCAAGAATGTTGTCATAGGTTCGAATGGCTGATGGGCGGAGTTATCCTTTTCCATTAATAGAAATAGAATCTGTTTGGTGTGATATATTTGAAGTGCTTAACCATTCTTTAATTAGCAACAAAAGAGACACTGACCACCCTCAACTTTTCTGTGTCAAAGTTGGATGCCATATTTGGAAACTTTTCTCTCTTTTTTTTTGGTGGTTATCAGCATTTTTTTTTGAGAGATTTGAATCTCAACTTGCTGTACATAAGATTGGAGATGTGTTTCCAACAGTAGCATAATATTAGTATCCAGCCTCGCATTGCCTGAAGCCAGCGTAGCCAATGCCAGCCAGTTTCTGTCAAGACGGTTTTCTTTATGCCGTAAACAAATATTGGCAGGCACGCTGCAGGGGAGGAGTAGATGAAAACACTTAGAGACAGAGGGAGAAAAAAGATCAGGCAGATAGAAGATGTGCAAATCAAGTTTAGCACTGACAGACAAAAACTCTAAAGATGAGCAAGAGATCACGTGGAGAGAATGAGTGAGGAAGCCTGCTCAAACTGCAAAAAGCCAAACAGGACAGATGGACTATACTGAAGAGAAGGTCACAGATGACTAGGATGTCTCAGCTGTGAGAGAACACTTTGCACAGGACATAGCAGGCTTATGTTGATTTTAAAGATCATATAACACTACTAAGAAACCACCATCATTGTTGATAATAGTTACACTGACTCAAGTACTGCAAAACACGCATTTGTAACAATATTAAGATAAAATTAGGGGAAAGTTATAAACCACAGTAAAATAATTTAGAAAAAGAAATGGAAACCAGACAGAATTAAAGCAATTTGACAATACACCACTATGAATGAGACCTAACCCAGCTAACAGGTAGAGGTGAGTTGAGGACTGTAGGAAGATGACCTGATCTGAAAGGTGAAACTGTCCAGAGTTTCAGAGCTGAAACTAAAACAGCTCAGTCTGCTTTTAGAGCAAATCTGGGAACTACTCGAAATTTCTCATGACCTAAGCGAGGCATATGGGACATAAAGTTTTAACAGATCTGATAGATACTCAAAGGCAAGCACTTAAATGTGAACAAAGGAATCTGGTTGCCATTAGGCAGCACCACCATGAAATGGTCTTTGTTCCTTAAATGAACCTTGGAGTAGCTCAAGCTTGAATCTTCAACCTTAATGGTGTACTGACTCTTATTCAGAGCTGTCAGTGTCCACGTGGCCCAGATTCCAAAAATATTTGTATATAATAATGTATTTGTTGCGATACTTTCCTCTACATATATTTAAACCTTTGTAACATGATAGAAGTTTGCTAAATGTCCTAAAATAATACATTCTGAATTATACAACTTAACCTCCTAAGACCCGAACTCTTCCACGACATGCATTTTTAATTTCTCTTTGATATTCGGGCATATTGGGGCCCGATGAATGTAAAAACAAAGAATTACCAGATTTTTTTTTACTTTATTTTTGTTTTTAAGAAAAATGAGAGCCACAAATGAGGATATTCATTTAAAATTTTGATAGAACAGTAGCAGTATAATGTCCTCGTAAGTGGATATCAGGCCTATGTAGAGCAAAATTTAGTATTTTGGTCTAAATAACCCAAAATGCGATGTCCACATATGTGGACGGCAGGTCCTAGGAGGTTAAGGTATTTTTGCCGTTAAGGTTTAGTAATTGGATATAATGCAAAAAGTAGGGCATATTGTACATAATGGTGATCTCCGTCATTTACCTCTTGTCTCCCATTAAGTTTGTTGTATCTATGATGTCAGTAGTATTATATTACAGAGTTAGTATGTAGGTTTTAATCGAGTTCGAGGTCGGTGTCTCTTATGTGATGACAGGCTAAAAAAACCCCCCAAAATAACAAAAACACAAACTCCAGTGATGTAATGGTTAAACAGTCCCACCAAAAGCGAGCTTGTGTTTAATATTAAACAAGGCCGTGCTTAATAATAAACAAAAGGTTTCAGCTTTTCACCCCACGCCAGACAAAGGCGGGAAATGACTGAACGGCTTCGCTTCCACACAGTCACCTGTTGTTGTCATTGTTTCAGTGCAGCAACCTGATATTTCCTCCTGTGGGAGTGTGTGCTCACAGAAACCATGTGTAAAGAAGCAGGGAGATTTAAATGTTTAAACTAAAGTTTTGGATTAATTCATAGTGACGTGGAGTTGGTTAAAATCTGTGTTGTGTCATGATGCAAAATATAAGAACATCAGCTGTTTGCAGACATTATAGCTGCGATCAAACCTTTTACAACTTCGAGGTATGTGGAAAAGAGATTGTTCAGTAACCAGCCTCATACAAGAGGCTCAGATGACACATTTCAGCAAGGAAAAACATCTTTGATGCATTATGTCACCGTGTAAACAAAGCCAGTAATGGTTTGGGGAAATTTCAGAGACGCTGTAAAGTCATCAAGGGTTTGACCTTTAGCCGCTGCCACTGTGACAGTTGTTCTTGCTCCACGCCTTAATGAGATTCTGTTTACACAAATGTTATTTTGTGTAAACAAAGAAAGTGATAAACCTCTATTCTTTTCTCACTTTTCAATAAGGCGTGAAGAGGATTCAGAATACGGAGAAGAAATAGGAAGCATGAGCAAATCAAGCGAGCCTTTGTTATAGTCTTTAAAATCAGCATCATCTTTTATGTTCTGTCAGTGTTTGTGTCGCAACATGAGAGTGTGTTGATGAAGCATTAACATGAATTACCACCTTGCCTGTGCAGCGTTGCTATTCCTGACACACCCACTCTCTGGAGAAGCCCAGACCTGATCAGAGACACGTAAACATTGGAGGAGATCAAAAAACTAGGTCTGATAGCACCTTGTCATGGCAGATTACATTAATGAATGGGTACAGAGGAAGCAAGGGGGGGGGGGGTGATGGCAGGAAAGCTGGAAAAGTTTGGCTTACTAATACTAATGGATCAACTTCTCCTGTTTAGGTTCTAAACTAAGCAAAATTATAACTAAGCATAATTCAAACCTGATCAGCAAAGTCTAAATAGGACAGGTGTTATTGTAAATGTAGTCTATGGTCCGTAGTAGGCAGAGGTAAAGATAAATAATCAGTAGCTGATGGGCCATACTGTGTTTCCTAGAGCTGGCACATATGAGTTGCGCAAAAGAAAGCAGGCTATGGAAACAGTGAGGAGAAAAGGTTTATTTCCTCCTTAGGCTAACTTGTGTGTAACAACTTGCCACTGCGGAAGAAAGAGGTGGATTTTCACCAGCTTGTTGTGTAACCATTAATCTGCTTATTATACTTATTCATCTTACAGCCTGCAAGGCCAGAACAAGGAATGTTGTGTTGGAGAATGTGTTTTTCTTTGTAAGCAAACTCTGTGTAATGCATTTGTGATAACTGCATGATTGGTATGCACGTTAAAGTAAATGTAGCCACCACAGGAATACTCATGCATTTTATTTTAGCTGCAATCAGACCGCATTATACTCAGAAAAAACAAACATGCCCCAAATGCTGTTGTTGATGATATTGCTGATGTTGTTAATTGTATTTTATTGGAATGCAAAATGTAAAAATTACAGTTTTCTTTTATTTGATGGCTTTCAGTATTTTTTACAAGAGTAAGTATAAATAGTATAACATAGTCTCAAAAGTTGGAATCATCCTTTATCCATTATTATGTTAAAAAAAAAAGTCAGGGTTCAGTTTATATAACTGAGGTCCACGATGTTACAATTTAGCTCTCTTTTACTTCTTTCACTTTGGGACTATAAACCTGTGTTCAGAAGGAAGAAACTTGACATCAAACCCTTGTAATTTTCTGGTGTACAGGGATGTGGGGCTAAGCTGTGGCTCACCAGTAAGCTTCTGTTCTTCATTATCATAGTTTTGTCAGAGTGAAAATAAGAAAGTTTCCTTAAATATGACAAATATTGATGCTAATTTTCACACTTATCTTCACAGTTTGCTTCAAATTGAAATTTTCACTCAATTATTGTTTTGCACTATTTCTAATATTGCACACATTCCACCAGCTAACCCTTATTGGACATGAAAGGAGGCTGTTTTCTAAATTCAGTAACCATTTTTAGTAGATTACTATGACAATTTCTCATGTAGTAGTTGCCATGTAATAGATGTTGTCTCGAGGTCTACTAGCTGTGGGGATTCCCAGATATTTCCTCCAATGCCATTATGAGTTTAACATGTTGGTATTTAGTTGTACGTCTCATTAAATATGGTATGTATAATCATGAAAGACCACCAGCATGGTTTGGACTTATCTAGTCAAATGCACACATCTATAAATGTTGATTGATATTTATTATTTGTTGGTCAATGGAAGCCTCTATTGGCCATAAGAGGGCACCAATCTGTTATTATCTGAGAGTTTCTGTACACAGATGGATAGCACCTGTCTCTCCTTATCTCTTCTGTTACAACAGCTCGGTGTATCCTGAAAAGTTGTGGCACTAAACAGACTTAAGCTTCACAAAATATTTGTGCAAGGTTCTCTGTCCGGAGAATAATGTGAAGCACTGAAAGGAGTTAGCCTGAAATCAACCTTTATGTGACTGAAACTGCAAACAATGGCCGTCCGAATAGACACGAACCGTGTTCCTCAGTTCTGAGTCACCACTGGAGGAGGAGGAGGCCAGGAGGAAGGAGAGGAAAGGCTTTTGTGTATCTGTGTCTGCACAACAAAGAAAGGAGAAGGCGTATAGACCAATGTGTTTGTGAAGCAGGATGAAGTGGGTGTGTGTTTACATGGATGCGTACTGCGTTTGTTGCATTTGTATATTTCTGCGAGACAGGAGGTAAAGTTTTTTTTCCTTTTACATTAGTTTGAGCAGTTTTAGATTTTGGGGGTCTTTTATTAAATGACAGAGATAGAGGTCTGTTTGTGCTTTATGAGAAATGTAGACTTTGCATGTAAAGTTAAATCCACACCATCAGATATTTCCCACAAAACAAATCCACTGTGCTCTTTTCCATTACCCTTCCTTGTTCTTATTTGGCCTGTTTGTATGTTGTTACGTAAGGTTACCAAGACCAGAAACAAAAACAAACATGCAACACTAATATATGGTCACATTGGCTAAATAAGTTTTCCTCCCTTTAATTTGGAATCTTTCACTTTTTTGCTTATTTTCTTTCCTCTTGCTGTCTTTCCATTATAAATATTTTATTTTGAGTGTAAAAGTGAATATCCACAGGTATTCTGCATGTATTTGTCACATGAAAAACTCCGACACTAAAGCACAGCCACACCTAGTGAGGTGTGTTGTCATATGCCCTGAGGAAATTGTTCTTTTCTCTTCTCAACAAGCTATGCAGTGTTTTGAGCTTCATGAGTCTATGTACTCTTTTCATTCCCCCTTGCCTGATCAGTGCAATCTATCTATCTATCTATCTATCTATCTATCTATCTATCTATCTATCTATCTATCTTAGCCCATGTCAAACGTCAAACACTAGGGGGCAGAAGAGGACCACTCGGGATGTTAGAGGCCCACCAGGCCCTTTTAAACCTTTTTTTTTTTTAAATCAACACACTAAAGTTTGCCTGTGTTTTTGTCCAAATAAACGCCGACAGACAATTTAGAAAATGCATATCCCTGCTCTTTATCCTCATGGCCTCTCCTGAATGAAAAACAATATATTCTGTGCTATAAAGTATGTTGTTGACAGATGAATAAAAACAATATTTTGGTAGGAAAGTATCTTGGCTGTAAACAAAACGCTTTATGAACAGCATCTCCAAAAACTGAAGCACAGTTTCTTTTTTATTTACCCTTTTATTCAAGTTTTTTTCTCCTAATTTCCTGACATCTTGCAGGTCTCCCTGTACTATTACAACACATAGAAACGTTTACAGTAAAGCACCGTCATCAGAGTAAGGCACTCTCCCTCAAATAAGGTTATATCGACCTAAAAATATTTTATGGCAACTGTAATCTTATGACCTCTGTATTCCTAGATGGAGTGTGCCTGGATTGCACGTCTGCATATTTAAAACCTTTTGCAAAAAAAAACAACAAAAAAACAACAACAAGCAAACAACAAACTACAGCACTTGGACTTAAAATATTTACTAACTGTAGTATTTATTTCCTAAAGACTTCATGTGGGATTGCTGCAGTTCTTTGGTATCTGTGTGTGTGTGTGTGTGTGTGTGTGTGTGTGTGTGTGTGTGTGTGTGTGTGTGTGTGTGTGTCTTTCTCTCTCTCTCCCTCCCGTCGTTCGCTTTCTCTCTGGATGTGTTTGGAGAGGCTGATCTTGTGCGTAAAATATCCCTGATATTTGAGGCGCTCCACGGATTTAGCGAGCATGCCCAGTGCGTCCCTCTCGGCAACAGTGGAAACCGCTGGTGAAGCATAGGAGTCATACCAAGCATAGCCTGCGTGTCAGTGCAGTCGACTTACAGCTGGCTGTGAGGAGAACTGACGCTACTCATATTTTTGTATTATTTTATTTCTTTGCGCTTTGTCACCGCTGCATACTTACCCGTATTTCAAAAAGTAAACTTACTGAGATCACTTTCCACACGGGTTAAATTTTGTTGAGTTTCCACAGAAGTAAAGTTGGAGGCTGGGCCTTTAGCTTTTTTACCGTCGCTTCAGAGGAGAAGGGAGAAAACAAGCTGGTCTTCTTTTTCCCCCCTTTGTTTTTAATTAAAGCCCGATAAATGCTACTAATGAAAATGGACCTGTTGAACTACCAGTACCTGGACAAGATGAACAACAACATTGGCATTCTCTGCTACGAAGGTAAACTAGCGGGTTTGGGCTGTTTGTGGGCGTACGGCTGTTTTTAAACTTCGGAGTGGCGTTACGCTGCGAGCTAACGTTAACGACGTAGCTGGTCGAAGTTTTCTCCTCAGTTTACGCTGCTTCGCTAGTTAGTCGTTTCTTCCCGCAAGCACGGTAGATAAAACGTGCCACTCTGTACACATGAGCATTGATTTAGCTTGTATACGATTTATGAATACAGACTTGAGTAGTGTTTTTCAGCATTTGTTTTTAACCCGATTGTAACGCATTTGACGTAAGCGCTCTTTCTATTTTGTCCTTTTCTGAATGGCTGGAAGTGCATTTATTCACTTGTCATATCATTGTTTTTATTATTGAATAAAAATCTAGAAAGAAAAGGCTGAATTAATTGTCTGTAAGTCGTGTGTCCATTTAATGGTCTCTCATAAGACTGACTCACAGTATTACTAGTTAGCGAGCTCTCTGGTGTTGTCCTATTATTCATGCCGTTTGCATTCAGATGAACGGATGTGTCCAAGATTTTCACATCTTGTTTTGTGGGATTGACCCCCTACAGCACGCTGTAAGCTGCAGCTGCTAATCTTTGTTTAATTTTACAAGTGCAGAGATTTCTTTCTGTGGGCTGCAAGTCATTTCATGGCATTAAGGTAACTTTTTCATTCAATATTATGTCTTTGTCATGAAATCAGAGAGTAGAAGATTCCAAATCTCTGCAAACTGCCTGACTTTGAAAACGCTCTTGTCTCCTGTCAGGCTTTGTAAGATTATCCTGTCTGTCCGGGGGCTATGTCCAAGTTTTCCCTTTGCCCTGTCGCTGGCCTCTGCTGCAGCAACTAGGGTCTAATCCAAGAGTGGAAAAAAAGCATGTCCTTGTTTAATTTCACCAGCAGGTCCTCAACTGTCAAGCTGAAGTCAGGTCAAAATGTTCAGTTTATGACATGAACATAAAGTAATATGTTTTATAGATAGAAAGTAAATCTTTGAGACTGGTAGATAACGTGGTGACTGATAATTAGTCCTTATCTTATTTTTTACTATTACAAAAGCAGCAGCAACACAAAGACAACGCATTTTCTTAATAAACTGGTTGGCAGGCTTTTCTTCTCCTGTTTTTAGTCACATTGCTTCTTTCCCCTGCTATTGTGCCTTTCAGCTTGCCTCATCATTTAACATATAATTAACTTGTAATGGAGCTCCTTTTAAATATGCTGTGACTGACACCCATTTTGCACATTTGCACAATGGCATATGATTAAAACAGATGTTAGTTTCTGTTTTGTTTGTTGGTGAACCTGTGCTACCAGCAGCAGAAGAAAAAATGTTTTTGTTTTTTTTTGCGGTTTGGCATGTGATTAAGGCTTCTGTTGTGTTTTTATCTGTTTCTAATGCTTCTGGGGAAAGGGGAAAAAAAGCCTTGGGTTGCTGTAATTCCTGTTTGGCTGTTGCTTGCATTTAGGCACATGACTCTTCAAACTGTTCTCAGAAGCTTGAGCTCACATGCCATTATTGAGAAATGTTGGTGCCATTTCTGCACAGTGCAGGTGTATTAGATAAGCCTGCCACTGGCCCGGGATTTTTGCTAGTCAGAATATGAGCGTTTGTGTCACCACGAAGCTTCACTCCTCACAGCTGTCATCTAACTCTAAATAAAATGACATAAGTAAAGATGGAGATAAAATCTTTGTAGTGGTATTTTTGTGCTTATATATCTGCTGGTTTGGATACAATTTGTGTCTGGAAGCATATCTCTGCACTATTAAGACAATCAGTTTGGTTTTCTTTGTGTTTGTTTGTTTGTTTGTGTGTGTGTGTGTGTGTGTGTGTGTGTGTGTGTGTGTGTGTGTGTGTGAGACACAGAGAGAGAGAGTGTATGGTTTTTAGCTGACTGAGCTAAAATCTGAGCTTCATGATAAGAAAACAAAGCTAAAAGGACACGCTTATCAGTGAAGAGGGGAAAAGGAAAGCCCCTCGTGTTCAAACTTGTTGAGCCAAGAAAGGGATAGAAGTGCTTTGTGATATTGTGGGTGTTCTGACTTGTTACTATATGCATGAGCCAAACTACACCATCATTTCCCAACAATCACGCTCCTACTTGTATACTGTCCTGTTGTGAAGCTATTACTGCTCCTGTATTATCACTGACATTTAACAACATTTAATGCAGATGGGACATTTGAATACCCTGCCTATAATGCAACTGAATAGCTGCTAAAAAAAAGTAATAATGGATGAACAGCTTGGATAGTCTGCACTAGTGTGACTTTCTAGGTAATCTCAGGTTGAACATTTTATTTGTTGTGCAGGTAGATATATTGTTTTTACAGACTGTGTAAGTGACAAAGTTTAGTGAATTCTCGCACAAACAAATCAAATCAGCTGTAGTGAATTAGAAAAAAGTTGACATCATTCAGGGTCTTGACTTGGCTCATGGAAAAACAGATTCTGACCTCAAGTTCATTCACCAGGGGTGATTAATGTGCTATGATGGTGACGTGAACCTACAGTGACATTAATCGTCTTCCTTTCTGTCTTTATGACTTAATTCATCTCAGTTGTGAGTTAAAGAAAAATGTGTGTTCACTCCTGGTTGGACAGATGAACATGTGAAATTTGGAAGTTTATGCCATGTCATAAATTGTATGCAACTGTGTGCTTCATAACAAATTCCATATAGTAGTCATTCAAATCTGAAGCCCACCAATACTGTAGTTTTGGGGCTGCCATATTGACAAAAACTACAGAGTGATGTCATTTCTAAACTTCCTCAGATATCTTTCTGCTTTATGTTTGTTTAGAAAAGAAGCCATAAGAGCATATACAGGAGAAAAACAGTAATGATTTATCTGTGATTGGCCAGAGCTGATTGACAGTGGGCCCACAGCATTGAAATTAGATTGGTTAAACAACGTATTGATTGCGACTGACATTGTTCAACACTTTCCTTCTATGCTCTCCAGCCATGTTCGATGTGCTGCATGTTCAAACTAAATGCATACTAAATACATACATGTGACATACTGGCTGAAGTGGGGATAGGACTTGCCAAAAGAAAAACCCCAAAACCTGATCTATCACCATACTTGCTCATTGGCTGTCGCTTTGCTGCCTGTGGTTGGTTGCTTGTGGACATTCTAGGCTAATGTTGCCTGGATAACTTGTTAATATATTTGCCCCCTTTGCCAATCAGCAATACCATTCACTCTAATTGCTAGTTGCTTCAATCAGTTGCCTTAAAGTTGACAAAACTTGGGACCCATTGCATCGTTGCTTGAAGTTGCTGAATGTCATCGACTTTCTATGATGTTCCTACTTCACTGAACACCCCTTTAGTTTTCAGAAACTTGAAGCTCAGTTGATATGAGTTTTAAACAGTTCCTTAAATGTTTATAAGTAGTCCTTCAACAAGCAGTGGTCACAGCTTTGGCAGCTTCCTGGGGCTGTCACCTAATTAATTGTAAAGAGATTTCAGGGCTCAGTGGTTCAAATGGCTCATTTGGATTTAGAGCAAAATATGGATTTTTGTAAACTGTAAAATGCAGTTGGTGGCAGATCTATGAATTAAAAACAAAGTTAAGCCAAAGCAATTATTTTTACCAACAAAAAAAATTAATTCATGATTGACATCATACAACATCATTTTTGTCTAACGTACACAGCAGGCAGCAAAGAAGTGACGCCATGGTGAAGCAACACAGACAAAGTGAAGGAATTATGTTGTAGAGTTAACATTAACCACCATTTACTGTGAAGGCAGTTACAACTTTGGTGGGTTAAAAAGCCAATAAGAGGGTCACTAGGTCCAGGTTGTTTCTCTAAGTTAGTTAATCTGATGAACTAGAGATAACTAGTTTTGTATTGCTGTTACTTGCAACTTAGACTCTTGACCACTGAAGCACAGCACAAAACATCATCTCATCTCTTTATTTTGACCAAAATATGGAGAATAGAATTCAGAGTTTTAATAAGCAGCAGTCTTTGTATTGATATAGTTGTCTAAAATCTCCCTAACACATCATAGCTGACCTTGAAGCAATCAGCATTTCTGATGCTCAGTAGTTTTGCTAAGAATTAAAACCATGTTGCCAAATAGGACACTGAATCTTTTTTTTAATGTGAGCCATGTAGGGATTTATTCCGATGTGTCATCAATGTGACATGCGACACCTGATTATGCTAAACCACCTACTTGCGCTGTGTTTTTCCCCCCCTCTCTTCTGTCTCTCTTTGTCTGTCTGTGTGCCTCCATTTTCATATCAGAGGTCAAACAAATCTAACATCGGGTTTAAAAGTTCAGGTCAGTCTCATACAGTCCAGGACTTTTGTGGAAGAGCTTTTTTTGTATTTCCTTTTTAGTATTTAAAGTGTAAAACCTCCATGGACTCGGATAATAAAGGCAGCCAGAGGGCCAAGTTCAATTTACTGAGAAATTCAGCTAAAAATAACTACATAGCTGTTTTGCAGAGAGAAGACATGCTAGGAACCATCTTTTTTTAAGTATCAGATAGGGGGGAAGGACAGAGCGAGGAAGGGGGAAAGAGACGGAAATGAGAGCGATGGAGAGGGAAGCTCGCCTCAGTTTGTAATCCAATCTCATCCTGATCCAAGCTGTTTGAAGTTCTATCAGGAGAAATAGGCTTTGATCATGTGGACCTAATGAACTCAAAGAGCAGAGAGGGGAAAAGACAGAGTGGAGTTTGGCTTCTGGGTTACGGCTCTATTCCCACTAATTGTCTGCTGGTTTAATGTAAATGAAATGTATTTAGTGAACAAATATTTAAACTAATGTACTATAAATAATCACTTCCTATATGTAGATACATTTCTTGTGTGTAAAAATATATAAAAACTTAATGTGTAAGTACTTCTGCTCTTGTTGTTTCTTTTTGCCTTTTGATTTGAGAATAAATTGCAGAAAATGATTTCATTGCATTGTCCTTCAAATTATCACCAATGCAGGTTAGTTTCAGAAGGAAAACTATGCAACCAGTTTCCAGTTTGTTGTATATCCCTAGTTTAAAAAAACACAAATGACTAATGCAGAATTAGTGTGTATTGAAACTGCATTAGGCTGTGAAATCATCTTCTATAACTCATAAGAAAAAGCGGACATAATAAAATTCTCAAAGGCTGCAGTCGTGTCAGATGGTTACACTTGAATGACAACCTAGTATATATTAGTGTGCAATAGCAGTTGTATTGTCGCGCAGGTCAACAGTGTTTGACCTCATACGGTCGAATGTCTTGCCGCTCGAAGATTCACTCTTTTGTTGAGCACTTTACTCGGTGATAAGCGAGTCCTGGATGCTGATTGGACAGTGTGGTGTCAGTCTCTCTTCCTTTATTGCCATCCCTCTCCCTGCCAAAAAAGATGATGTCACCCTTGTTACCATGGTACACAGTAGCACGAGAAGGAACATGCCAGAGAGAGAGGGTGAGGGGAGGAGCTGCAGCTGTGTTTCATAGGCCATGAAGCTTAACATACATGGAGGAATGGTGGAGGAACAAAGTCTTTTCATAGTCTTTAGGCTGTTTTTGCTGCCGCATTCTGAATGACTCAGTTTTAGTTTAAACTGGCTTTCAACCAGATTTTATGACCTTATTCATCTGAAGAAAAGAAGAATAAATATTTATAAGAATTCAGTTTAATGTCTAATGTCCTGCTACTTAGTACTTGTGTGTGTGTGTGTGTGTGTGTGTGTGTGTGTGTGTGTGTGTGTGTGTGTGTGTGTGTGTGTGTGTGTGTGTGTGTGTGTGTGTGTGTGTGTTTGGGTTTTTCTTTTGGTTCTACAAATGCAGGAAGAATATTTCTCCAAAATCTAATCAATACTGATTGGTTTGTTATACAAAATAATTTGAAATGAAGGATGAACTAACAGTTAGCAAGTGTTTGTAACTAATTCGTTTTTATGTGAGTTGGACTAGGAGTTTTAGTGTAGGCCTTTCAGTGTTGTTTGGGTAAAGTCAGACAGATACATGAGGCAGAAGCAGTGGAAAGTCCCCATGCTGAGACAGAGCCAGTGGTAGTTTTCCTGATTCTCTTGCTCTAAACTCCCACTCACTGACAACTCTGTAGGCCTTCTGTACGAGGGATAAGGCTGCAGAGGGAGAAATAGTTCCCCCCCCACACACAAACATATGCAGAATCCATCCGCAACTATTTCTTTCAAAACATTCCTCACCAGATACTCCTTCTTTTATGCCAGAGGTTTGTGCCTCTCTCAGCAAACTGTATAAGTCAACAAAACCCCAGACACAGCCTGTAACGTTGTCATGCGGTAGACACCTTGTTTTAAAGTGGCAATACAGCAGTCACCTTCTGCTTTTAAATGCTATAATTTAGGCTAATTACTATAATTGACATTTATTTTACAGTAATCTTAGTAAAGCTAACCACGTGAGGTGACCACAGCTGCACAACTGTCACTCTAGTCTCACTTTTGAAAATGACAAAAGTGCAGGCAGCAGTTCTTTTGCAAACTTTCTAAGACACATTCTCCTAATGTTGTATTGCGTTTCACTTGATGTTTTCGTCTTTCAGAGTTTGTGTAGCAGTGGAGCAATCTCAAACTCATTCAGACTTCTAAATGATCGTGTTTTGGAACACGGTGTCAGCAGCACTAATAACCCTCTGTCTTGTCTTTCTTTCCTCCCTTGATGTCTTTCCTCCTCAGGTGAGGCAGCTTTAAGAGGAGACCCCAGACTCCTGTCCCTGTCGTCTTCCTCCTCGTCTTCATCATCGTCCTCCTCATCTTCCTCCTCCAGCCACAGGACGGGTCCTCCTCCCATCAGCCCCACTAAGAGGAAGCTGAGTGGTGATCAGGGGGACAGCGACATGGATGAAAACGAGCACGTGGCAAAGATGAGTCGACTGTTTGCCGCGCAGCTGTGAGTACATATACACATGCAACTGAACAACACACACATTCTAATAAAAAGCTTTATAAACATCTGGAGTTATAATTTCCAGATGCTCACTTTTTTATGAGTATCTGGAAATGAAAATGAACTTGTAGTTTGCTATCAGTGCACATTTCTCTTTCCTGTCCATCTGTCTCTTTCATATACAAACAAACACTGTAGCCAGTGAATGGCCATGTACACTGAACTGTTTTTCATACATGTCCAGAATGCATATTTAGAACCCTTGGTGCCTTGAGCCTTTAAAAGAAGTCAGTTTTTCCTGTCAATGCACGTGTTTCTGCCATCCATGTGTGAAACGGTGCACAGTGGCGCTATCTTAGAAGTCCTAGTTTGGACTCCAGGGTGCTATGCCAGGTTTAGCTCGCTCAACAGTGTTACAAACTCCTTATAGCTGCAGATCTCTGGAAGCTTGGAAACAGGGACTGCACAACAGAACGATTACTCACGTCGTTCCCGCATTCCCAATACCAGAGATTCCAGAGTCCTGGTTGGTGGTGGTGAAGGACTGCTGGGGCCAGGGGCAGTCGAGTCAGAGTCAGACATGACTGAGTCAGTTATAGGACTCCAGCCATTGCTATTTATTGCAGATGGAGTCAAGGGGTGCTGGGTAGAGCTGTACAGTTTTGCGTGCAGTATGTCAGTATGTCCAGATGCTGGGGGTAGGGGTTGGGGGTGGGGAGCGGAGCAGAAGTCGAACATATTTTTATAACCACAGCGCTGTCTGCCAAATGACTAGACAAGGGCTGTGCTATGACTTTTGGCTATACTTGTATATAAAATGATCAGTTTGAGAAAAGGAAGAGGGGCAGCAAAATTATATTTTTGCTTCTCATATGAATTTAAATTTAACAGCAGAAAACTACATATTCTATAAAATTAGGAAATATCCAAAGAGTGAGATATTCAAGCCCATTTCTGCCTCATGCAAAAATACAATACAAGTAATATGTGGATTGTTTTTATTCTTCTTGAAGTTTTCAACTGACACAATGGGATGCAGTAGATGAATGACTGGATATACTGGAAACTGGAAGAAGAGAGAATGGGTACAAGCATTGTTATTATATAGCTAAACTTATATAGTCACACACTTACATGTAGTACATGGCTGGCCCAAACAGGAATATCCCACAAGTGTCTGAGAATAGATGACTTGGAAACCAACAGATTTTAAAGGCAACCCTACAAAATGTTCACGTGTAGATAGATTCTATGGTTGCCCACCACCTGATTTTCATCATCAGTTAGTTTTAGCACCCGGTAGTTGTGAATACAAGTTACCGGAAAAATAAAAAATTTGTACCTCGTTTAGCTTCGCACTGATGCACTTGCTTTTTCTTTTGTTATGACTCCAGAGCATCGCTTTCCTTTACAACTGTGGCCCTTTTACCCCTCCCTAAAAAGCTCAAAGTCATTTCTCGCCATGCTGTGGCAGGTTTAATTCACCTCGAGCCAAGATGAAGAAAAGAGCCCTAGGGCAACAAGAGAGGTAAAACCAGTTCAGCTGTTTGGAAACACTTTGCTTCAGGGAGTCCAACAAGGAAGAGCGAATATAACCTTCAACAAATGAGTTTGTATGTCTGAAAAGTCAGTGAGTAAATAATGTTGATTTTAGGATTACATTAAATAGTTATGATATAATCGAGGAACTGGCCAAATAGTTACAATCGAGTTAAACAAGTTAAAATCTCAAAAAACTTTCTGCAGAAGTATCTCAAATTACTGGCACTGTTTTCCAACACTCCACAGTGCAGGTAAATGGAAAAAATTACACACTGGTGTTTGTGTATTTACTGATATTTGTGAAGCAATAATTGTTTGCAGAACCTATAGCAGCATACAGATAATGTCGTTTTATTGTCATGATTATTTTTATTTATTTATTTATTTAGACTAGGTTGCATCTGACTTTTGAATTAAGCTGTTCTACTGAGGCCGTGGGTAAGGGTCTTTGTTCTTTAATCTTGTGACACATAACAAAGGATTAGCTTGTGAGATTTGACATTTGTGCAGAATCATCATTTTTCCTGTTATTCTGTGGCAGTTGTGTGGGCATTAGGGTTATAGTCTGCAGTAAATCCAACCACTGCTTGTGGTATTATTCTGTTGTCTCTGTTGTTTTTCACTCCACGTGGGACATTATATATGCACTGTGTGGTTAACTTTTGCATGCATCGATACGTAAGTGCTCCTACTTGTGTATCACAAGTTTCGTAAGTCGGTGTTGTGCAGCACAGTAGAACTTATTGTTATATCAGCTTTCAGTTGGTGTCACAGATCCTCGCCACAGCTCCTACGTGCAACCATGTTGTTTGACTAGAATAAGGTTCTGTAAAAATAAAACTGATGCAAATGTCTGTGATGTTTAGGGCTTTTTAGACTGCTCGTTTTACCATGATTATTTCCAAGGCGCAAGCCATAATCCCCGTATTTAATCTCCATTTTAATTATGACCTTGAAGTCATTTGACTCCTGCTGCTGCAGGTTAATCTCTACCTAACAAAAGTCAATTGCTACTTGACTTGCTGCAGCTTGAAGATGGATCCAGGGCCTTTCTAGTTCACAAAGATTTTTTTTTTTTTATCCTGGAAACCAAGTTCCCCTCGGGTCATCCCAAATGTGTCTTTTTTTAGTCATCTAATTTGAGGTTTCTCTGAGGGCATTCTTCCCCTGGTAACTGCTGTACGACTTGTTGAAACTTGTATCCAGCATCAGCCAGAAACACTTTCCTCCTAGGTGTAGCTCCCCTCCCTTTCCAAAGAACTTGGAGTGAAGTGGAAAATGATGGGATGTTGCTACAGAGAAAATTGAGCTAAAAATGCTCCTTAAACACCCTCCCCACATGAAAAACGACATAGGGCAGCCAGATTTTTAACATACATTCTGTTTTCCTTTCAGCTGTGCCATGTAAGGAGATTAATACTGTAATACAGTGCTTTTTCTACTCTTAATAAGTAAAGTACTTTTACACCGCATCCCTTATTCACCAATTCACCTTCACATTCATACAGCACTTTATTTTTTGCCCTTAATGGGTTTTTTTCAATAGAAAAATGAAACTCCACCCAAACCACACACAGAAGCAGTTCCCACGTCTTCTCTATCTGTTGGATTTTCCTGGCTGCTTCTGTCTGTCTGCTTTCTCTCTGTGTGCGTGTGTGTGCACTGATTGCTCAGCTCACTGTTGAGTGTCCCTGCCCATGCAGAAGCTTTTGTGTTCATTCTTTTTTCTGAAAAGTGTGGGTTTTTCTCTCTTTTTGCTCGTATTGCAGCTTTCCTCTGCTTTCCTCTGTGCTGACTTGTCGAGCTCCGTGTATTTGGCTTTCTTTTGTATTTAAGTTCAGTCATATTTTCTGTGAGCCTCAACACACACAGACACCTGACACCTCCGATTAGGGCGGGGCTATGAAGGGGGGATGCTCAAGTTTCCTCTGTTGGCCAATCACTACGAGCTAAAGTTAGGGGGAGGTGCACAGGCAGTGGTGAGAAAAAGTAAACTCTCTGAACCAGCTGAAGCTTTTATGTTTGTTTTTATGAACATGCATGATAAGTGAATGCATTTTGCTTTTGTCGGCTGCCTGTGTGTTTAAGAATGTGGCCGTAAGTATGTTTTTCTCAGCAGGCTTATTGTTTTAATAATATCTTCCTTTTTTTGTTGTTGTTGCTGTAAGTCCCAATGAAAACAGACTCTTGCAACACAGAAGGGTTTTTGGCATTCAAAATCCTGAATATTGAAGTCTTAATAGAAATAACTGCCAGTGCTTATATGTCGCCCTAGTCTACAATTATCCATCGGTTTGTGCAGGCATGCACATGTGCTGTTGTCTGTGTTGTTTACACATGCATGCATGCTCTCCTACCTGTGATCATCTGAGTGCTTGTGTGTGTGTGTTTCTGTGTGGGGTGAGGTCAGGCAACAGGGGCTACTTTTTCATTTTCTCTGAGTAGTAGGAGGAGCCTTGAACAAAGAAGCCTTATCCTGTCCACTGGAGCCTGCGGGCTGGAAGCTTGCTCCTGCCTGTGTGCCTGCCTGCCACTCTGTAGTTGTAGACTCGCCAGTATGAGAGTCCTTAACAGTTTCATTGCTCCTTGAGACTAAAAGCCACTGACATAGTTTTTGCATTGACTGTAGTTTGGCGAATTTAACTACAGGAAAGTTTATATTCAGCAGTCAAAATACATTAGACTCATTAGGTACTAGTTTGCTTTTTGTTGTTTTTTTGAAATACCATGAAAATCTGTTGGTTCTGTGAATGCGCCAATAAAACATGAGGACCTTGACTAATGCAAACTATGTCTGGTTAGTCACTGGTTGGAACAGATATTTGCTTTTCATGCACTTGATAATAGTTCTGAATTTCCATTTCTCTTCACTCTGTAGAATTTTAACCACCGATGAAAATCTGAAATGAAAGCCTGAAGATCTGCAGTTGCATTCATGCTACATTATGCTGAAACAGTATACAGTATTACAGTTTACTCCAAATGTACGGCTGTATCTATAGGCACTAAATGCAAAATCCAAGTAAATCACATTGCTGCACAGAATACTGTAGCTTACAGAAACCACAGCTGCTTTCTACTGGGAACTTCATCAGTAAGTTGTTCTCATGGAAGTTTCTCTAGAGGCTATATGGGGAGAAAATAAGAGTGGAAAGAGGGTGTGTGTGTGTGTGTGTGTGTGTGTGTGTGTGTGTGTGTGTGTGTGTGTGTGTGTGTGTGTGTGTGTGACTGAGTGAGTGTGGCTGGTGAAGTCATTGTTACCCTCTTGTTTTACATGAAACTATTTATGTAGCGAGCATGTGAGGAAAGGAGGGGAGATGTGGGTTTTTGTTTTTAGCTGTGTGTGTCTGTGTGTGTTCACATGTTGTTTTCTTTGCCTTCTTGTTGTGGTTGTTCCCATATCCGATCTGTCCCAGCTTTGATAACAAAGGATTTTCTTCAGTTCTCTGTCTCTGCAGTCAGTTAACTGTCAAAAATGTGCTGTTTCTATCAGTATTTCTGCATGATTGACAATCTGAAGGCTCCAGCACCAGCGTGTAGAGAGCAGTGAACAAGCTAGTCTTTGGTTTAGAATTGAAGTGTTATATATCATTTGTTTCAGCAGATATTTGATTAAAGGGCATTTCCTCTGGGCTTTGATCCTAAAGGATGCAGATATTTTTGCTAACTTCCGCTCACACCAGCTACTAAAGACTTCAAACAGCAGAGTAAACGGTGTTGAGATGTTTGTATACTATATATACATAGTCTGAATAAGCTCTGTGGCTCACAGTCTGTGAGTGTGTATGTGTATGTATATCTCTTTTTTGTGGTTTTGTGTAGAACTTGTAGAGCTTGGTTCTGGTTATAACCTGTGGTTAGCCCTTCATCCTCTTCCACTTCTTTTTTTTCTTTTTGTTGTCTTCCCTCTACACCCTGATTCTTCCCAGATGTTTCCTGTGTGTATCTCTCCCCCCCTCTCTCGTCTTGCTTTTTTTTAAAAATGCATTTATTAAAGAGTTGGATATGAACCTCTGCCCAACCAAAGATTTGTAGGGAGGTTTTCTCTAAAGACCTTGGAACACAATTGTGAGAAAAAGCCTCGAGCTTTTATAGCTTCTGTCTCGCTGCCTCATAGTCAAATATAGCAAATTCACCAAACTGGCAGTCTCATACAGGATTAACCCTGGCACACTTTGAAAAAGAACCCATATTTTTAAAGTTCTTGGTTCATATGTTTCTATTTGTTTTATGTAGTTTACTGTCGTGATTATTAGGGCATGTTAGCTCAAACAAACTTGCTTTTCTAGCCAGCATGAACTAATTACTTGTCCACCCCCCCCCCCCCCCCCCCCCCCCCCCCAGATCATTCAAACACATGATCGCAGTATGATCTTTAACTTGAGGTTGACTTGCGGGCCGGATGTCATGTGAGTGGTTACTTAAAAGGCTATGCTTAATGATAGATCTGAGTAGTGTAACATTGTTAAAGATATATGAATATATCATTTATGTATTGAGGGTTGGACTCTCTGGGTTTTAAATTAAGGGATCTTTCAGTAGGTGCCCACCACAGTGACTACCACTAATACCAGGCTGCATATAACCTAGCCTGCAGTAAAATACAGCCAGATAGATATTTTCTCTGTATTTCATTTCTCAAACAGATCATTTTGATGTCCTTTACATCATTCCTATTTACAAAGTAAATCAACTGAAAAAAGGGATCAGAGACGTTAGAAAAAGATATGACTGAATATTCTCACATATTCTGACTGAGCTCTACGTTTAAAAAGCTTTAGTTTGGTTTTTGTAGTTTGGCCAGTTTATCTAGGAAACGTCACTTTAGCAAACATTTTCTGCCAATTAAGAGGAATCCTGTCATCACACTGCTGGTGGTAAGAGCTCACTTGTTGTTTGTAAACTGCTTTCCTTCATGTTTATTTATACGTTATTGGATTTGGGCTTCCTTTACTCTCTGTTTCCAACCTCACCCCCTTCTTTTTAAAAAAATGCTGTTTGTCTCCCAGTGCCCACTGTAGGGGCCAAGTCTCTGTGTTATTTAGTAATCAAAGGCTGCCCCCCCTCTCTCTCTCCCACTTTTAGCTCCCATCTATCCCTCTTGTCCTGGCAGCCTGCTCTCTTTAGCTGTAGCCCTTTTTACCGCTCAGTGGCCATGTTTCATGTGTAGCCCTTGCCATCTACCCTGTCCGTCCTCTCCCTCCTTCCCCAGCTGTGACCTTAATGATAATTAAGAGGTGAGTAAGAGAGACAAAGGCACAGAGTGGGTTTTGAAAGCCTGATCTCTGGCATGAAATGTGGTCCAGGGTTTGGTGGGCAATCAGGCGAGGGGAAGGCGGGGGCGGCGGTGGATTCGACAGCTATTCCATTCATTGGTCAGATTTGTTGATCCCATTCACTGGCTCCTGCAATGGGCCCTCTTGAATGAGGATGTGGGCATGCCTGCTCTTTGGCAGTGATTAAAGTTTGGAACAACTTCCACAACCCAACTCAAGACCCAGCTGCTGGGAAGGGATGAGAGAGCTTTGTTATCTGCTTGGCTCTTAGCTAATCAAGAGATTGTTTATATTTGAAAATAATAGAGAAATTATGCAGGGGGACCTTTCTTTATATTGTCTGATTAAAAGTGGATGTTTCATGTAGTAATAATTTAAACAATTTATTCAGTTGAATAGGCTTTAGTTTTAATTATGACCTGATTTAAAGGGATCAGCTCCAGAATGTATGTTTTTCTTTGTACTGTTCAAAAAAAAAATGAAGATGAAATGGAGAATTGATGCCACTGTGAAAGAACAAAAAAAGCTTGTTGGTGAGCTGTCGGCCAGGGTTTATGCAAGCACTGCCAAGTCCTTTCCTTCTTTAACCCTCAGGAAGTTTGCTGCTGATTGTGAGAAAAAGGGGAGGAAAAAAAAGAGAGCGGGTCTCCGTGAATGTAAGCTCTCGGCACAAACGAAGGAAACTACTGACCTCACTCTTTCTTAAAGTCGAGGTCCCGACCATTCACATGCAACTCACCCTTCCCCACCTCTTCTCGGCTCTTCCTCTCCCCCTTTATGTATTCTGTGTAGATTGTTTATTTGTGGAGGACTGTGCCATGGACTCCAGATGCTTGACCCAACAGTCAGGTTGCTTAGTCACATGGATCTACAACTGCTTTCTTGAGCTTGTTTTGCAACTTAAAGGGCTCCTGCAGCCTTTTAACTTGTGTGGGTTAGGAAATGCCCCTGCATAGTATTCGGTGGAGAATGAGGAAGTTATATATATTAATCGATGTTCGCTTGAGTTCAGTATTATTTCTTGCAAATTTAATCAAGCCTGCATGGTTTGTGTGTAGCGTATTCTGTGTAGGAATGAGCAAGTCGATGTCTCTATCTGTGAATGGATTATGGAGTTGGGGAGAAAAGGAGAGACAGAGGCGAGTACAGTAAATCTTGCTCCCTGTAGCTGGGCCTCAGTTTGTAAGAGGGGAGTGAACCGCACACACGGACACACACCCACAAACACAAAAAAAAAAAAACACAGAGCAAATCTGATGTAGGGACCAAAACAATTACTAACTTGTTAAACTACAACTCAATGGTCTTTAGTCGCAGACACTTGTTTACATCAGACATATCACAATCATTATTGTCAGAGCTGGAAGAAAGCCTGTTTTCTTAAACTGTTGTTACTTTAATCCCTTATCCTTATCTGTTTTGCAGTGATTAAAATATGAGCTCACTGCTTGGTGATAACAGTGCTGCTAAATAATTCCCTTTCATATGGAAGGTGCATGGCTAACCTCCTTTTACCTCCATTAATCACTTCATTGTTGTAAGTGTGGACAGGGAATAAAACTCAAAGAAAGGATGTTTAGTGACTTTAATTGAATGTTGAGTGACATCAGCCTGCATCTATGCTCCGTTAGTAGTTTTCTTTTCTTTTTTTAAATTATGACTGCAGTAAGTGCAGCTTGCCGAAGAGATGAAGTTGATTTGCTTTGCTGGGGAAACCTCTCAAGAGCTTTGAACTTTGTGCCCATTTGTCCCTCCTGTGTCGAGATAAGTTTGGAGTCTATCCATGTTGGATAAAGTTAGGAGAGTGTTCCTTCCTCCATCTGAGGACAGTGTGTGAGCCTGTGTTGGCACCATATGGTCTTATCAAACCCCACCAGCAATCTGAGAGCTAAGGCTGTGTGTCCATGAGAGTGTGTATTTGTTAGACCAGTATTAATAGCTTTTGCCGTTCCTGCTGACACAGAGCACCATTTACAATTGTCCTTTTATAATCTTTATTTTTTTCCCCCCACGTCACATTCTCCCTGTCTTAGCTGAACTCCTTGTGATCTTTCTGTCTCTTTACTTCTTGGCTTTTTTTTTCTTTGCCCATTCCTTACATCGTTTGTCAACACTCTTTGCACGTCATGTTTACTTTTCATCTCATCCCAAACACCAAATATTGTGTTTTTGACAACCTTGGATCGTTATGTTTAAGCTCCAAATGTCTTCTCTTATCATTTTAATTATGATACTGGCTTCAGAGTCAATTTAGTGCTAGCAGACTCAGAATACACATGAATTAAATAACACTATCCAGTGTGCGGGATGAATAACGTGCGTTTGTTTTTTGGCTACTTGGCTGTTCCTCAGGAAACCTAATGGAGATTATCGCAGCTCTCCTGGCTCCAAGGACCGCAGCAGGAGCCCCATCGAACGTGTGGTGGTGCCGGGTGCTCTGGGAGTGCCGAGCAACCACATGTACAGCCACCCCCATCACCTCCACCTGGCCAGCTTAGCTACCATGGACCAGCCACTGGCACTTACCAAAAACAGCATGGTGGAGTCAGCACGCAGCAACACAGCAGCTATGGCTACAGTGCTGCACACAGTCAGCACTGTGGAACGCCAGCAGGTAACATACCCGTCCTGTCTTTGGCTCTAATGCGCACCACATTTTTCTTAAATTGTCGAGTGAAACCTCAACTCTGGTAGGTCCCCCACATGATGTGACTAATATGCTTTCATTAACCTGCCTCCTTGGTTGGTGGAAAGTACACATTTCCTATTTGGCTTGTTTGCAAACCATGTTTTAAAATCCTGGTGGTCACTGGATCATTCCTGCGGCCTCAAACTTAAAACGTCTTTTCATTTTCTCCATCTTTTCTGAAAAGTTGCTGTTCTGTTCATTTTGCATTTACTCTGCTTCTTTTAACACGCTTTAGCAAATTGCTGATCGGCAATCATAAGACTGAATTCGACATTTAACACAGACTCTTTGTGTTTCAGAATCGTCCCTCAGTGATCACATGCGCCCCAGCAAACAACCGCAACTGCAACCTGTCTCACTGTACAGTCTCCCACAACGGCTGCTCCAACTTCACCAATAACTACAGGAGAAGCAACAGTGAGTACACATTTGCAAATGCATTTGCAACAGCAATGCGCACCCCAGAGAGAAAACAGCTCATACTCTCCACGTTCAGATGTAAATGTATTGTAGTAATGCTAGGGTTCTTCTGTTTTTATAACGAAACCGTTGTTATGATAGCGTTTAAACATACTTAATTACAATCTTATCTGTTATCTCTGTACCCACAGAGTCACTCGAGGCCTTGGCCAATAAAACATTTGTTTTCTTTTTCCTTCATGTTTTCTGTGGGTTTTTATGATCCCAGTGAAATCTCTATGATCTCATTGAGGTTAACAGTGAAGTTTAAAATGCTGATTTAAAAAGAAAACCTGCAATAAAAAAGTAAACTCGCATGCACATTAAAACAAATTGCCTGCTGACCATTTCTTTGTATTTTAGTTTTTTTTGTTGTTTTTTTAACTAAAATTGTAACTAAAACCCTTTTTTTTTCTCTTCTTCTTGCATAAGCCAACACAGTGTGCGACCCTGTGATTGAGGAACATTTCCGTCGCAGCCTTGGGAAAAACTACAAGGAGCCCGAGCCCACCGCCACCAACTCGGTGTCCATCACGGGCTCAGTGGATGACCACTTTGCCAAGGCGCTCGGCGAAACCTGGCTGCAGATCAAAAACAAAGGGAGTCCCTCGTCATCTGGCAGCAGCCCAAACTCCTCCCCTGACAGTCGCATGGTCAATCACAACCACTCCCCTTCTGTCGTCTCCTGAAGGGGGTGGATAGACCCCAGTTTTCCCGATCCTTATCCTGGCTCTAACATCCATGCCCCCATCACTTTGGTCTGTCACCAGCATCCCAGAGGGAATGCTTGTCTGCTGGTCTGCTAAAAATATCTAAAACCCTCAAGCCCGCTCTCTCACTGTGCACTCATAGAGGATCAATCGAGCAATAACAACACAGTCATTTTTCCCATCTGTCCTCTGGTATGCTAATGCCAGACAATCAGTAATGAGTGATGAGGGTTTAGCCTGGAGCTTAGGTGGAGCATGAGCTTGCTCCTTCCAGTCATACATCATCCTGCATGTCAAGCTTGGAGCTGAGCAAGTGTCTGTAGTTATATGTAAATACGGAGAGAACGGAAAAGGAGGTGTTTTAATTGTTAATTTTTTTCTTTTCTTCTTTGTTGTTATTTTTCTTTAACGGTAGTTTTGTGTACTTGCTTCTGCGTTATGCGATGCCCGACGTTTCAAAGGAAAGATGAGCGAGAAACACTTTGGAGAAAATGAACATAAACCACCTGACTGTTCTACCAAAGAAACCTCAGACGCTGATGTTTATCCATGCCCACCTCGGAAACAAAACAACAAAAAGCCATCTTGCAATCACCTTCCTCTGTTTTTATCTCCTTTCATCCTCTCACCTGCCTCCCCCCCCCCCCTCACTTTTCCTCTCTCTCTTCTGTGTATGTGTTCTCGTGGTTTTGTTACTGTATGTGTATACTTTAGTGATCGACTCGGTCTGATTTGCACTACTGCCGTAGAGAGTAAAGGGTGGCATGTCATTTTGCGATCTGGCACTGAACACACTGGGACGGACGAGGCTGACTTTGAGACGATGGCATATTATTCCAACTTTTGTTGGAATAGCCATTTTTGCATCCCATTAACTCCTCTCTGAAATCTACCCGTGCACATTTCCACCCCAGCGCTGGTAGAAAAGTGTGAACAAGGTCATTATCCATTATTTATTGAAAGCATTTAGGAAAATGTAAACACGCCTTTATGGCGTTGGGCAGTAGACGCATGACTCACAGCAAGCTTTTGACTTTTGAAACTTCAGTAGTGAAGCTGTTAGCTGAAAACACACACATAGGTGAAAAACAGCCACCAGCACTTCACTAAGGAGTGGTTATATTGAGAGCTGCAAGTATTAATATAAATAAAGAGAAAAGTTATTGGAGGGACTTAAAAATTTACCATCCACCATTAGTCACCAAACCGCTACATCATATTGTGAGAACAAGGTTATAAGTAGGTTGAATTAAACACTAGAATTGCAGCTTGTAGATTTGGTCTAATGTGGCCATAAGATGTGTAAATATGAATGTTTGTATGTGGTTTATACAGATACCTAAAAAGCAAAAGACCCCTTGGTTTGATCCTGGTCCTCTGGTATCGGCTCTACGCACATCCAGATTCTTATTTAAGCAGCGCTGATTTGTATCGAACAATAAAAACTGTTGGCTTTCAGTTTAAGAGCACAGTCAGGTTAAAAATGAAAAAACCGTCAGCTCCTGTGATGTTCATGGCCATCACAACCGTAATGAGAGGAGATTAGGGTTGAAAACACTGACCGAGTGTGTTGAAGGCTGGGCTTTGCCGAACGACGTGCTTTGATGTGTTTCACGGGCTTAACTGCTGACAGTGATGAGGGGATAGATGACGCTGCACGTCACTTTGTGGTTGAAAGAAAAAAAGTCTGGTTTCTCGACCGGGGGAGAGAAGATTTTTCAGATCTCTTCAAACACACCTTTGTTTTTGTTGTTTTTTTTGGGGGGGGGGGAGGGGGGGGTTTGGTCTCTTTGATCGTGGGTGCAGTAATTATATTTGGCATACACCCTGCTGTCCTTCCCTCCCTCTCCTACACACTGTGGTTTGGTAGATTTCTACAAGGTTTTAAGGGTAAATTAATGCATGTTGTTTTGTTTTTTTTGTTTGTTTTTTAATAGCTGGTATCTATTAGTGTTTTTAGCATTTCAAACATAACTTTTATTAGCCTTTTCATTCAGACGTTAGTTGTTACTTCTTTCGTTGTCAGTAACAGACATAGACACTATACACTCACTGCTGGGTCAGTTGTACTCCATATTGTTATTGTTATTATTACAATTTTGTATTTTTTTGTTTTGTTGTTTTCCATTACTAGCAGTATGGTAACAAACATCTATAGTGGGACAGCCTCCGGACAGGCTCTGTTAAATGATGAGAGCAATGTTTCCTAAAATCATCTCAACCCAGCAGGCGATCAGCTCATCCCCGCAGCAGAGTGACGATCGTCTTGGGGTTTAGTTGGGTTTGGGATCCAAAGCTCATTAAGGTTTTCTTAAGATGTTGATCCATCAGTGGTACAGGATGCTACAAACGTCAGCTTGACTGAGCTGAGACACCACACAAACAGCAAAAAGTCAGCGGGGTCTTGTTTTCTCCAAAAGCATCTGAGCATCTAGCCTGTTCAGCTGCCATCTTAAAGTCACCTTGGCAGGCATTGGATGCTTTTGGGAAGCAGGGTTTGTTTACAAGAAGAGTTGGTTCGCGATGGCTCTCAAACATCTTGTTGACGCATAAAAGTGTCTTAAAGTTACGGCACTAAAAAGACGACATTACGGAAATAGCATTGGCAGACCTAGCAGAGAGACGCTAGAGAACAAAACACTTGGCTGATAATTAGTTATCTGAATTTATGGTGTGACGTTTCACCTCGCTCAACCTCCATCAGCTGACTTTTTGTGTTCCGACTTGGTGTCTAGACCTTTTTTATAAATATATATATAAATACATATTTCTCTCTTTCTTTTCTGAACTCAAACTAGAGTGCTGCAGTCTAAGGAAATGAATTTTACTCTGCAAAGCAACCTGCGCCAAGGTGGCATACATTCCTGCTGTAGGCAACTTTGTACAGGCCTCAATGCATTCGCTATCTTTATATCAACAGGCGAAGCTAATAAGTAGTGAGGGCTACTTGTCCCCATCCCCTCCCAACAACATCTCTCGTGTCTTTGCCCGAATTAAAAGGTGCCCCATTTGCCTTTTTTAAGAAATAAATTGGCCATAGTGAAGAATAAAAGATAAAGAGAGTAAAGGAAGAATTTAATTTTAATTTTTGAGGACATTTAGTGGTCTGATTTAGAGAACTTGGGGTCTTACTAGCAGTCAGTGAAAACATTACTCACCCTGCATTAAAACTACAGATTGACTTAAAGTCTCTGAGCTAAGGCAGATAGGTGGTGAGGTTTTGATTCGTTGGCTTTGTGTAATTTGTGTCAAGAATGGCAAGTACGTACATTAGAGTTCTGTACCGTGTTCGAAAGCGTCTACACATTCCAGTCTCAGCTATCAGACCCTAGAACTAGATGATGGAAGTTCTACAATGTTACCCGAGATTCACATTTAACTGGAGTTTTGTCATGTACTTGTGCTTTCTGTGACCAGTTTCGAGTGGATTGGGTTGGTGGTTTTTCGCAGGCAGAGTGTTGGGGCGGGAGGCTGAGCTTTCAGAAGCTGAGCTTTTGTAAGCGCGACCTGTGAGTCAGGACATGTTCACCTGCCACTCAGCGTTGCCTCTCCCCCCACCTCTCAGATTCAGTCAGCCTGTATGCAGTCAGTAACATCGGAACACGAGGGAAATGGACTCGGTGTCCAGAGGATTTTGTTTTTCTGTTATTCTTTATCGTTATCATTTCACTACCACCCTGTAGGTAGGCTCTCTTTATGCTTTGGCACACACTCCCTACGCACTGTAGGAAAATCACTTAATAAAAAAATACTTTTTTATAATAGGTAAACTATAAGACCATCATTACGCTGTGCGTAACGAATGTACAGAGAAAAAAAATCGTAGGTATTTTTTGAGGAACAATGAATTTGTTAATGATATGTAGCTATTTAATTGTTTTTTCCCTGTCCTTATATTGTAATCATTGCATTTTCTTTTTTTTGTGAAAAAGTTGATCTTTTTTGTTTATAGAGTTTGTCTTGTTAGAGTAAAGGTTCAAGTGCAGGAGCACAGAAAACGTGTGAAACCACAGTAAGCCACAGGTGTGTCGGTGACAATCGCTACTTCCATTGGTCCCCATGGTGTTCGATCATGTGACTTCAGAGACATTTGAACAAGACTTACCAGTAAGCCAAAACAAAGTTTGTTTTGCGGGCCTTTTGAGCAATTTGCATGTTTTGTGTTGTTGGAAGATTTTGCCTCTAGCCCATTCTGTCTTGCTTGCCATTTCCAAAAGAGTTCATTTTAAAAATATAAGCAAAGTCCCCATTAGTCACGGGCTAGCAGGCAGGTACAATTTCAAACAGCACGTAAGCAATAGCATTTTTTTTTCATGACTTTTTTCATCTATAGATGGGAAATGAGTGAAGTAAAACTATCAGTCAGCATTTGTTGAATTTGCTGTTGGAACTGATGGAACTGTAGATTTGCGCTGCGGATCATCTGCTTTGGTGCCAGTCAGCGAGGCGTAGATGATCTAAGAAGCAAATTAGTTCTGGGGATGTCACTCCTAAATATGTCACCACAGTTTCCATCTGTTGAAGTCGTTTTGCATTCTTAATCAAGTTAACATGAAAATCGAACAAATAAATCAAAGAGGAGTCGGTCTTTACTCGGACTGCACCACATTTTCCAGGTCTTTTTTTGAAGTGGAAGTAGCATGTACTTAATGGTAGTAATACTCTGAACTGTAATAAAATTTCTATCAAGATTTGTGGCTCTGTGTCTCCTACTTAAAAGGTTTTGGCAGGCCACCTTTTTTGTACGTTAAAGTAGCCTTGATGAACAATAAAGTGCTTTTAAACCACAGTCTGACTGTGTGGGTTTCTGTCTTGTAATTGTTTGGTGTGTTTGTGCTTGTGAAATGGTTACGAGAGCGGCAAACAGCTTTTTGGAAAGACTGAGCTAAAATAAAAAGGACATTGTTGCATAGCGACATAAACCTCACAGATGTTAATAGAGAAATAATGGATTTTATTCCAGTTTTTTTTTAATACAGAAGAGAAAAACAGCTCCGAGATTAATCAGAAAACAAACCAGATCCTTTCTCATGATTGAAACTCGAGTCAGTCTCAATCACTTTCATAAATATCCAAGCATTTGTTAAAATGTACATGTGAATACACTGAATACATCACTGCAGATGAGACTTCCAGGACAATGCAGAGGAAGAAATAAACACAAAAAACATAGTTACACAAACATGTACATGCATCAACACCAACAAACCAAGAGCAACAGTTTCCACAGTTCTAATTATATCTCAGTAACATCTGTATGCAAGTCCTCTCTGAGTGAAAGCTTCATAGCAACAAAGCTGGTTTAAGCATCACTTCTACTGTACGTGTCACAGCCTCTAATCAAAAGACCCCAAAAATGGATGAATCTGCAGAACTGTATTTTATTTCCAAAACTTATCCGAAGCTCTTTCTCAAACTGAATAAGTGAACAGATGTTGTAACTGCCTTGCCAAAGATCTCTCCAGTAAAATCATTAAATGTGTTGATGCAGAGACCTTGGGAGGGGATTGAAACTGTGGCACTTCAGAGAGGTTTCTTGGTGTTTTTAGACTCTTTAGTTCCAATATTTTTTTGCAGGTTTTGTTGTGTTTTTGTTCAGGGACTTAAAGTGTGTTTAGACAACAGCAGGTGACAGGAACAGGTACATTCTTTAGTAAGTTCAACAGTTTTACATATCAAAAGCAAAAAAAAAAATCAAAACTTGTTCAGGCTTTCAGTTATTGTTTTGTTGTCTTTTTCTTAATTGCTTATTAGATTACTTCCCAGCTCTGAAGATCTGGGCCATCTTGAATCCAAATGAGGACTATTAGGAATTTTAAAGCTTTTTAAAGCCTTTTTAAAGCATTTATTTATTTATTTGCTCATGTGCTTGGTGCTCATTACGTAAACAACCTTGTCTTTGTAAATACAGGATTTACTTTAGAAAAAAGAAAGTATGGATGGATGTGTTTAGTCCTTCTGAGTGCTTGCTCCGCCAGTTGTTCAGATGCTCTCATCGTCGCTCATGTCCCAAATCTGATGAGAAAGAGACAAAAAACAGGAAAAGAAAAAATCAGCAAAGGCAAAAAGAGACAAAATTAACACATCAGTTATGTTTGTGTTTCCAGAACAGTAAGTGAGCAAAGATATTTTAAAATGTCTCTTGCTGAAGTCCACTTGCTAGCGTGCATTGCCATTTGACCATATTGCAAAGCCTAGCTGCACAACCACCACTGATTGTTGACCAATCGTAATCATGGACACATTTAGAGTTTCTCACAAGAACAACAAGCTATGGTCCAAAACAAATATGAGGAATTGAAAACTAAGAAAAGCTGGAAAAACTGCCAACAATGTGAATGTTTATGCTTCTCATCACTTCAGTCATCTGTGTACCTGACAACAGCGAGTAGCCTACTTATGTCTATGAACGCATTCATTCAGCAAGACATTAACACAGGATGGGTAATTAATTTTCCCAAGCTAAGCTAAACTCGATTCTGCGTGATATCAATTTGATCTCTTTTTAAGACATTGGCGTGGCCCTCCACAACAGTCCTGCTTTTTCATGTACACTAAGCAGATTTATTTCCCCAATAATCTGTTTAAAATATAAATGGAGATAAATGGAGTACCAGGAATTACATGCCCCAAAATTATAGTGCAACTTACACGAAACACAATTATGTCAGAAATGTGATGCAACTCCCACATTTTCCGGAAGTGACGCAATAAAAGACACAAACACACATACACACACACACACACACACACACACACACAGCTGAGCAACTTCTTCTGCATGAATCTGTCAGTAAACAACAGCGGCCTTCACATGGCAGCAGAAGTCTTCACATTCTTCCTCTGTCAGACGTAATTCGCATACCTCTGACACTTTCTGGAATGTTACACACACAACCACAAATACACGCAATTCTGACACACACACACACACAGCGTCCTCTGAAAGCACGGCTTCGCGGCTTTCAGCGCTGAAACGTGAAATTCAGGGAAGAAGCAGAAATCCAACACGTTCAAATGGTTTTTAAGTGAAGCAGAGTCTCTTTGATTATCGCCTTGAACTCTATGAAGGTCATTCAGAACAAGGTCACACAAGAGCAGTTGCAATGAAATTTTATTTGGTTGGTTATTATTATTATTATTTTTTTTAATCATATATAAATTCAATAAATATGTTTTTTATTGTTTCATTTTATGCTTTTATTTTATTTTCGCTGTTGCATGATCAACTATGTTTAAATTAATGGTCAAATTTACATGAATAAAAATTAACAGCAATTATTACACCAACAGTGTAATAATTATTGCACCTGTCCTTTAAGTAGGATTTTCTATGTCAAAGAGAAGAGAGACTATACATACAGACATTATACAGAAGCCCACCCCACAGTAAGGGTGAATGCTCAGCACTGAGGGCCAATGGCTTTGCCACTTCTACTTAAAATATGTCATCAATAGTATACATAACAACTTAGCTACTTACACTATACATTTAGATTTGGCTGGTTTATGTGAAACAATCAATGTCATACACCAATTTACTGCAAGCGTAACCCTCCTGCACATTTTCCTCATTAAAACAGAGACTGACCTATTTTAGATTCTGACAAATGTCCAGAGATTGTGTTCTTAGATGATCCACCGAGGGGAAACATCTCTCACAGAAATGGATGCAAACAAATAAATCATTCCTGATGCCTTGTAGCTTAACAAAGGTGTTGGAGTTGTATCCAAGACAACATCATCCCGGTGTGAACATCAGCAGGTTTATTACTGTGTGAATGCAATGAAATATATTTTCTCGCGGTCAGAACATTCTTGTTTAAATTACGGTTGTTGGAATAGTTAACATTTAGGGAAATGCACTATTATTGTTGTTTTTTGTGTGGTGCCAAGTCCAACAATACTGTGTTACTCCACTGTAAACACAGATAGCTTAGCATCTGCAACTGGAGAAACAGACTGGCTCGGTCACTTGGGGAAAAAAGGCTCCGCTTTAAAACTGTGTTTAATGTGTGTCAAACAGAGACGCAAAAACATGCAGCTTGTGTGTTGTGGCTGATGTTTTTTGCTCTAACTATTGCTTGACCACCAACGGTTTAGCCTTCCACCTAGTAGCCTTTGTGCAATCAGCTTGTGCAACAGCACGTCTCTGTTTGGTACCAAACCTGGCAACGTCACCATTTCGGAGATTTTGACACAGCTAAAAGCGTCAGCTTCATGTCTGAATGAGCACTCGGGGGTCACTTTTTCTAAAAGTCACTGCAACAGTATTTTGAGTAACTTTCAGGAGAAGTCTGAACCGCATGTTCAAGTAACCCCCTCCACCCCTCCCCGAGAGGGACATCAAATCCTGATAGACAGAATCAGAACAGAGCAGACTGATCAAACCACGAGAGCGTCACCAACCAAAGACCAGGTCTAAAAGTGTTTTCACACTTTGCAAAGAAACAGTTTTCCCTCTCCTCCCTACAAGTTAAGCCAGGCTTAGCACAGCTTGTCTCCAGCTATTAGCAGCCCAGGATTAGTCCTTTTTTTTCACCTTACTACAGACAGAAAGATTAATAACTGTAGTTAGATTTACTTGTATGTAAATCCCCCCATTTTAAACATCTTAACTGCCAGAGGACACCAGCTTTACTTTAATAAAGAATTTATTGATACCTGAAGGAGAAAGTTCACATTTAAATCATGAGCAGTTATAAATATGGGCCACTGAGTTCTGTTTTGGCGATGCTATACTATAGTCTCTTTGAGCCAGATTCCTCCATTATTTTTCTTTCCTCCTCATCTGACTCTATTTAAACAAGAATATTTCAGTGATGCTTTTACTTTAGCTTTTCCTGACATACCTGCTTTGACAGGAAGTAGCGTAGGTAGTGCTACACACAGTAAGGACCGCAGGTGCTCCTGCGGCTAAAAATCATGTGTGCCAGCAGAAAAAGCTGCCCAACCTGTTCCATAGCAGCTCTGCCACTACTGAATATATGGTCTTTAAAAAAAAGACAGAGTGTAGCACCAGAGCAATGCTAAGTTTTCACAAAGCTTTTTTCCCCCCTCATAAACTAAGTGTGGAAAATCAAGGACAAATTTTTATGAAAGCTGGATTTTCTGCACTTCTGCTCCACTGCTGCTGGGTAGCAGCCATCAAAAGGACAGCAAGCAAAGAGCTCTTTGAAAGGGAGTGACACTGGAGCCCCTCTCTGGATGGCTGCCATGCCACACTGATGGCGAGTATGTGGGCCTGTGTGAAATCTTTCCCGCAAAATGGAAAGGGGGGTAGAGGTAGAAGAGTGAGGGAGATTTTGTGTGTGTGTGTGTGTGTGTGTGTGTGTGTGTGTGTGTGTGAGAGCCTTATGTAACACGAATAGCTCCAGCAAACTGAAGCCTACAACTTACTACACTCTTTCGAGCTCAGCTGAATACTTGGGATGTTTCTCAACCATTGGAAGCCACCTCTGTTGCTGCAACACATAAGCAGATTTCTGTAAAGCCAAGATCAAAATAAATCACTTCTCAGCTCTGTCCAATTAGGAAACTTATTGAAACCCAAACTCCTTCTTGCATCATTCACATGTACAATCACACCTGTTCAACTGCTTGTTAACGCAAATATCTACTCAGCCAATCACCCGGCAGCAACTCAATGCATTTAGGCATTCAGATGTGATCAAGGAGACCTGTCAAATTTCAAACTGAGCTTAAAACTGGGGGGAAGAAAGGTGATTTGAGTGACTTTGAACATGGCAAGGTTGTCTGAGTATTTCAGAAATGGCTGATCTAGTGGGATTTTCTCATGTGATCATCTCTTGAGTTTACAGAGAGAGAAAATACCCAGTGTGCTATATGGAACCCAATGAGAATCAACAGGAGAATCGATAAGGAATCAAGTCGATACGTGACAATGATAATGAAATCAGAATCGCTCTATTCTTATTAAATCCCATCCTTAGTAAAGACCCTACAACAGTACAGAGAAAACCCCGACAATCAAAGGACCTCCTTTGATCGAGCACTTCGTGAAAGTGGGACAGAAAAACTACCTTTTAATAGGAAGAAACCTCGAGCAGAACCAGGCTCAGGGAGGGGCAGCCACCAGCCTATTTTTATGTCTTGCTAGACTTGGTGCATGTTCAACTTTTATCACCATAAAAAGCTGCGTGAGAAGGTAAAACTTGACTCTTCTAACAGATGGAAGAAAGCAAGAAGCAGGATTCAGTTTTTCTTTTTTTATTTGAAGGACTACATTAATCCGAAAAATATCAACAATAAAACTAATGACTGCTTGCAGCTCTAGCTTTAATTATATTTGTCTTGGCTGTTTGACCTCTACTTCACACACACACCCTCAAAGGAATTGGCAACAACACAATCGATGAAACATCTTTACCTTTGAAGCCGCCTTATCGCTTCAAGACCTTGAGCCACTGCAGGTTTGAAAACAAAAGGATTGCAGGATGTTTCATAACATCCAACAGTAAGCTGCATGTAATCATTGTGCGAATGTGTTTGTAATCAGTTGGGCTCCGGCTGATATGACAACTCTAATCCAGGCTAGTTGTTGAGACAAGGCCGGGATCTGATCAGATAGTGAAGGCTTTAGCTGGAAGCTGAGGCTGGTAGAATCACAGCCAACTCTCTGCTGCTGATTGTTGCTGCTACCCTGCAAATGGAGCACAAGCCTCAGCATGAAGGGCAACGTTTATCTCGAAAACTAGTGCCCGAGCTACGGTGTTTACTGCCTGAAATCAGTTTATCAGGGAGAAACTTTTCAGATCACTGTCATTTCACTGACAAGGGTTGCTGCTCCTTAGGAGAGCCGATCCAAAATACTGAGCCAACTTACAGGAATAGTTCCTAAGTGCGGGTGGCCCCAGTGGGAATCCAGCCTCTAAAGTCATTCAACTAGCTAGTGCTACACAACCACTGATGGGCTTTGCTATTAAACACACATCTGTTTTACATATTAGGACTGACACCAAAGCACAAAGTGCAAAGTCGAGCTTTCATCATGGAGACTGGCTCCATCTGATATGTAATTAGAGGACCACACAGACTGATGTGGTTTATGGCTGCTGGATACAACACTGACTGTGCGCTGTTGGTTGAGGAAGAAGACGAGGGATATCCAGTTGGAAGAAAATTTTTGGTTCGTGTAGGTGATCTTGGATAGTTCATAAAAGTATTTACAAATAAATAAATCCAGACTTAGGATGAGTCCTAAGTCTGGATTTATGGTGTGCTCCTGAATAAGTCGGAAATTCCGGGTTCCTACTGGGAAATTATTTGTGGAACGTCCCCTCAACTCAGATTTCCCACTCGGAAAGTCGGCGCAGACCAACACACCCCAAGGTGTGCAGAGATGCTGCAGGAAGGTTTAATCCAACACAGGAGTACTACTATGTCATTTTACTGTGCAGTGCTGATGCACAAACATCAGGATAAGCTGCAGGTTTTTGGAAACAAGTTCCACAAACATATGAAGGTAAACTTGGCTCTTTTTTTGTCATAGTCACCAAAGATTTGAAGTGCTACATGCAAAAAAAAAAAAAAAAGAAAAGAAAGAAAAAAAGAAAGAAAGAAAGAAAAAAGAAAAAAATTCCAGCAAACTCAGGAAAAGAGTGAAAGTGAAAAGATCCTGAGTTCTGCAAAAAGGACAATGATCAAAATCAGACCTCGAAATCCATCATGAACTGTTTACAGTCTCCTGACCGCTACCAATCTGCATAAGGTACATAATGGCACCTCCCAAAGAGGTTTTGGCCTTCCCCCAAAGGAAAATCACCAGGACTGAAAATGATTTTTTTTTTTTATAACCGCTGTTTTTTTTAATGGTTTTGAATGAACTCAAGCAGAAAATCGATTTTTATGCATCAAATGACCACAAAAAACAGGAAAACACATGCACTTCTGTTAGCAAAGTAATACAGAGTCTTTAATACAGAGTCCCTCAGGGAGGAGCAGCTATTTGCTGTGACTGGCTGGGGGTGAGGACAGAGGGAGACAGGATAAAAGACACACTGTAGAAGAGAGATGGAGATTAATAATAAATGCATGAAAAGTGTGAAAAGAGGTGAGTGTAAAAAATATAAGCTTTATCTAAAAGGAAAGTTTTCAGCCTAATCTTAAAAGTAGAGAGGGTACATCATATATTTTGATGCACGCTCAAAAATACAGGTAAAGAAACCGTAGGACGGAGCGTTTTCAGTGGGAGAAACATTTCGTCACTCATCTAAGTGGCTTCTTCAGTCTCAGCTGACTCCAGGTTTCTCCAACCTTATAAACAGTTCATTTGCATAATGACTGAAACTAGCACCAAACAATGGACTGTGAGGTCAGTTTCTTGACTGTTAATATGCATACTGTCATGACCACTGATCAGCAACCACCAACCAAATCATGGCAATCCTCACGACACTTAACACCGTACACTATACTACTCCGTTTGTGCCGGGGGACCCCATCCTTGGGGTGGACCAATTTTGGCACAGCGTGTTGCCTCTCAGCTATTCCAATACTCCTGATACATAAACGATCACTAAGTGATCATAAGTGATCCAAATGAAGCATCGTGCTACATGATATGCATCTACTATGGAATAAAACATCTTTGAACATTAAATGATTTTTAAAATAATTCATAGATTAAGAACTGAAAGACTGGATGATAGAAAACAAAGGGATCAACTGAGTATTTGTGTGTTGCAGAATAAGTTGGCAACAAGTCTGTTGGCAGCCAGTAATTATTCAGTTGCTGCTATTTGTGATACATTATGACTCATATGCAATTTATAGGAAAACATTGCTTGAAATAAATCTGGGTTTGTAAACTTAATGTGTCATATTCCAGTAAAAAGGTCAATTAGGATTAAAAGTGTTAAACTCTTTTTGACTGAGTCTCTTCTTTCGCAACACACTTGAAACAGTCACACACACACACACACACACACACACACACACACACACAAGTGCATGTGCGTTCCCATTTTCAGGCAAGAAAATGACATCATAGGGTACTATGCAACACCAACTGTTGGTGTATTCCCAACAACATTCCTGAATTCCTCTGTGGTATTTCTTCACCATGTGGGCAGTCTGTCAATTCTGCAAGTCAATTTTGCAGTCTGGGGGTTTTACTGGTTGAGAGACAGTTTAAAGTAGGGTGAAAATGCAGGAAATAAAAAGTTTTGAAAGAAATGGAATAATAGCAGAACATATCTGTCTGGTTAATCTTTGTTTCTACCTTCCGCTCTGGCCACAAACTTTAGGTAGCGACTAAAGGTATAAGATAGCCGAGACAATGGAGATTAGCTTCCTCCAAAGGCTTTGAGGGTTCAGCCTCTGAAACAGGGTGTGGAAATCATGTATTTGGCAGGAGCTCACGGTAAAGGTGCTGCTCCTCCACATCAAAAGGAGCCAATTGGTGTGGTTTGAGCATCTGACTAGGATGCTTCCTAGGTGAGGTGCTTTGGGCACGTCCAACCAGGAAGTGACCCCGGGGCAGACCCAAGACACGCTGGAGAGATTATGTTGGCTGGGGATGGCCTGGCTTGGGGATGCAGTAGAAGGTGGTCTGAGATTCTCTGCTTAGACTGCTAATGAGATTTTAAAAAATGGATGGAGGCAGCGTGTAGTGCGCGCTGACACAATAAGCAGAACTGTCACTGGTATTGCTTGGAAGTAAAAACACTCATTTGATAAAGTAGTTCCAGATGCCTCGGTGGATATAAAATGTCGGGACTAAGAGATACAGATTCAAAGCAGTACATGTGTCAAACCAGGATGTAGATTTGGTTTGGCTAAACGAGAAACAGACCACAAGACTGTTTAAATATACTGAGTGTAAACATCTCACAACTAGCAGCTATTTCCACAGATTTTAAAAACTCTTGACAGTCATACTGGGTCACACAAAAACACTATAATTACAGCAAATTTAATTCCGTGTACCAATACTGAAATTCTGGGAACTTGCATAAACAGCAGCAGACTTCACTTCTGTACAGATTTTTACTATTATGTGATTGGTTCACACAAGGAGCATTTGTGTCTATTTTCTCTGCACGTGCACTTTATAGTCCTCTTCCCACCCAGAAAACACTGTAACCTGAGGAAAAACCTCAGGGCCTTAATAACTATGTAATTCTGCAGCCACATGGCACCGCACTGTATTCCTTAAGTTAACGAAAACTAAAGACATTCCACATCTGAAGGGTTTGTGTACTACAGTACAGCTAGACCGAAATGTAGGTAGTCCCAACCCCCTCGTTTTGAAATGATCACTATGTGTGCTTCCATTTCCTCCAGCAATCCCCTGTGTTCTTTCTGATGTCCTCTTTGTTCCAGGGCTGCAGCTCTCATGGGGGAGCTCGGTGAACATGGCGTGTAATTGGGTGTGCATGGGTACACAATCTGTTCACTGGGACTTGAGACAGGAAAAGGAAAAGGGGATGGGTGGAGACAGGAAAAGGAGGGGAACCTACTAACTTAACCTGCCCTATCGGTGACACATATCCTATGTGCAGATTACGTTCAAAGAAAAAAGAAAAAGACCCACACACCCTCTCTTTGACACTAAAAGGCAATAACTTTTTATTAAATATTTGACTTTTTTTTTTAAGAGTGTTTGTTTTTTCTACAAAAAAATAAACACTCATCACTAAAAATATAATGCGAGGATAATCTGTATATGAAATGACAGCCTTAGGATATGAAAAAGTAAAGCAAATCTATTCTTTCCAGCAGAGTGAGACTTCTCTCACTCCAAAAATAAAGATCATTTTGCTTCCTTGATCTGTAGCCTCAGTAAACACTTTACTGATGAGTTTATGTTCTCAATTCCCAGTTTCATGTCTTTTTGAGTGTAACAAGACGCTCATTTTGTAAATTATGGTCCCCGTCAGAGTTAAAAACAAAGGATAAAACCGGATATTCTTTAGGGTGGGCCTATCACTCTATTCTAAAACTGTGCAGTGTATCTCAGTTTCTCTCTCAGATCCATGTGTTTGTCATGTCCGGTTTCATAACGCCAAGTTCGCAGGAGCCAAAATGCCTCACTTGAGGTTTTCAACACACAATTTTGCAAACCACTGGTTTGTGTCATGGTTACCAGTTCCATCTTTTATATGCAGTCTATGCTTTTATCTCTGTCGTTCTGCTGTCGTGGTTTACTGAGGTACTTACTAGAAATACTACTGGGTGTGACGTTATAGGACACCTCACTGAATAGCAGTGGTGTGACTCCAGCACTCACAAACATCACTGCAGTGCTACAGGAAGCCAGCTCAACTTTCATCATCTTACATCGATGCAGTGACCCTCGCAGGCATCAGTTTGTAGCTTCATACCAATGGAAATGTAACAGAACTCAATCAAGCTGCCATTGCACTTCAGTAACACTGTTGGACTCATTATGAAATCCAATGCTTTTTTTATTCCACGTATGCTTCTTCCCAGTTCAAAGCCCAGCAATCTTACTTATTTATAGTCTCTAGTTGTCAGACCTGAAAGGCTCAAGTGTCGATGTTTGAGGCACTTTTCCCTCACAAAGCTTCCCCCACATCCAGCGTGGATCCAAATTTGGTGGCTCCTCTGTAACTTAGGCAACTTTATGGGGTTAATTTCCTTCTGAACTTGACAAAAATGTTAACAGATACCCAATTATCTTATCTTATATTTATTAGGTATTTAATTCAATCGATAAAGGAATGCTACTTGTATGGCTCACCAGCAGCTGAGGGAAAATGTGGCTGAAAAGGCTGAGTGGGGGGGGGGGTTAAACCCAGGTCATAATTTTATTAAATGACAGCAGTGTGTTTTACAATAGCTACAAAAAACAGCCCAGTCGTTAAAAGTGTAGCAATTACATTTGGAGACAGAGGGAAAATAAGTGACACAAGGAAAAATGGGAACAACAGGACAACACGGATGAAGCTCGAGAGGAGGTTGAAGAAAATCAACGTCAGGCGGAAAGTGAAGGATAACATGGATGGGAGTGAAAGTCGTCTGACGCAAGTTAAAAAAGGGAAAAGAGATGGCTTAGAGGAGCTCTCGTGGGAACGGCGTTAATGTTCAGGTCCCAGCTGAGGTCATGTCCCCTTGGCTGTGTTTTCATAATCTCCCGAGTCTTGGGGTAATCAAACAAAGCAGTGGCATTCTCAATACTCGACCCAGATAACAAACTTTGGACCAAACCCTTTCACGGAGAACTGACAAACCAGAAGCGATGCAGCATCCTCTTTTCATTTCCTTTGCTACTTTTCACTCTCTCTTTTCTTTACTTTAAGTCAGCCGGAGTCTGCTGCCACCACCTCCACCTCCCCCTTTTCCCACTTTTTCTGTCAGCGTCGTGAAGGCCAGCAACAACAACAAATGGAGCCTCTCTCCGCTGGGTGTGGTGGCCTGCAGAGCAACAGCTGGGTTCTGTTGTTTCTCCTGAGACACCAACAGACTATTCGCCCTTCTTTGCAGGAGGACTGTTCTTCCATGTTCTTAACTTTTTTCTTAAATATTTAGGGGCTTAAATTTCCCAAATGTCCTCTTTTTCCAGTGGCAGTGACTTTCTAACTTTCTCTGAAATGTTTCCCTAGATCGAAACCGTTTTTGAAAACAACATTTAGTTCGACAACTGACATATCCTCTTTCCTTTAAAAGTCTCTTGCTCCGTCTGCCTTACTCTACTTTTCTGTCCTTTCTCTCACTGTCAGCCACTGGCTATCGTTCTCCATCTTCCACTTCCCTACGTTTTTCCCCGTTCCCTGTTGACCATTTCCCAGTGACACATTTCCTGTACAGCAGAGGTTATCAACACATTTTAGAGTCATATCAGGGTTTAAAAAAAAAGGGTAAAAAAAATATCTAATTTAGCTACATAGTAAAATATATAACAGTACGCTTGAAAAAAGTCCTTTTACAGATTACGTATGATTTTTAAAAACTGGTTTTCGCTGTTCAGTTACAGCTGTTATGACAGTGACAACTATTATTTGTGTGCCAAAGCTGCAGTAAAATTAAAACCTTTAAAAGTTTGAAGCCTCTGTTTAGATCAGCTGCAGTCGCCTTTGGCGAGGCATTAGCATGTGTGTGTGCTCGCAGTGTAATGAACCATTTTTGAGGGTGCAACTAACCGAATGGCAATAACAGATCAACTTCAGAGGCGGTGTGTGTACGTGTATGTGTGCCCTGCCAGTTCAGACCTGCCCTACGTTTAATTAGAACTATGAGTCAAAGCCCAACTTGTGGTCAGAGCAGCAATCAAACACTAGCAGGGCCCCATGGGCACGTGCACTAAGACACACACGGGCTTGGGTAAGCGTGCGCGCACATTCACAGATCCTCTCACGCACTTCTGCCTAACAAAAACCCTCAACAGAATGCAAATTATGAAACGAGAACTCTTTTTTTCTCTGTTTTAAAATCTGTAAATTGTCAAATTGAGTGCAAATACTATTCAAACCAGTCGTTCTACTGTAGAGCAGCAATCCCTGCACGCAAATACAGACACACACATACACAAACGCATTTAATAGAAGAAAAGAAGACAAAGTGCTTAGTAAACCACAGTTGAAGCAATCTTTTGATCTGATGCTAAGCACACCAGACAGTCACAGTCTTTCATTACAAGGCTTTGCACTTTGCGAATCAGTCACTGCCAACAACTTAAAACTTCATATATGAAGAAAAGAAACAAAGTCAGTCAAACATTAGCCAAAGTCTATCTGTGAGCGTTAGTCGTAGTCTCACTCACAGATAGCAGACAAACACAAATATACTATATGTACAGATACATGCTGTATGCAAATCATGCAGTACTTATCGTGCGTGCACCCGCGTGTATGTATGTGTAATTATCAGAACCCCGGGCTCGATGTTATCACTGCTCTCCATGTGCTCGACAGGACGGCATCGGGAGAAAAGATAAGAACCGGCACTGTGGCCAGATGTCCAATGTGTGCGTGTGTGCAATTCCTTTTCAAATCGGAGCTCCTGGGCAGATTACCTGTGACCAGCAAGGCAGGCCAGAATCAGGCTACAAGATCCTCTCTCTCTCTCACACACACACACACGTACACACAGACTCTTATCTCTGTCTTTGATGCAGCTGGAGATTTTTACTGTGTTTGCCAAAACCAGAAAATGAGGACAAAAAGCCCTGAACTGACAGAATCCATGGAAAACACTTTAGACTCCAGGTTATATGTACACACAGCAGCTATCTGTGCTCATGTGAATGTAAAACTGATCGTTTAATTATTCTTGACTTTTTTTTTTTCAAATAAATTTCTGTATGTTGTAGTAGTTGTGCGTAACAGAAAAATACAACTCTTAGTGGGTTTGATGTTAGAAACACTCCTGAATGGAGATTTTGTCATGTGCTAATACATCTGTGTATGCCAGGTTTCAGCATATCAAACAATAGAATATGTACTGGGCACAATGTGTGCTTACATTCTGATAACATTCACTTCCTTTGGTTCCAGCTGAGCTGCATTTACTTGGATACAGATGACACATTTGACCTTTACTGGAAAGGTAAACATCCATTAAATTCAGCGCTGGTATCTCCAAACCTTTTGTCCTTAGTGAGGAACAAAACAAAGTATTTGAATTTAATTACTCACCCTGAAAGATGAGATTGGACCCAATATGCAGTGATGTTGTCTAATACCAGTTTCAGTATCAAGGAGGATGAGATTATTGTTTATAATCCAACCTTCAAATGAAAAGTGTAATATCTTTAAATATAAATTAAATATAATATGTCTTTAAATATAATATCATTGTTTTTCTGTTTTTTTTTTAACCTTAAAGCAGTTTCAGTAACAATGCAGAGCAGACCCCTTACTTATATCACTGCAACTGTAGTGCCACAGTCTCCAGTTTGAACAGTGAGGGGGAAAATGAACAAAAACAAACAAACAAACAATCACATAAAAGTTGGAACTTTTGCAATTTTTGCTATAACCAGACTTCATCCAGCAAAGATGAAGGCATTCTTCATGGGACTTTATATTAGACACTTAGTAACCTGTCCACAGCATACCCTGCCTTCCGTCCCTCATGACCTGAATTGGTTAAGTAGCAGAAAATGGACAGATGGTAATATAAACGGTTTTATATTCAAAATTATGCATTTATCAAACTGGGCTTCCAGGACTCCATTACACACTTATACCTAAAACAACACTACCTCATCATCCATTAATAGATGGCAGAACATTATTTTTCTAAATGATACATAGCTCGCCAACTTGATTCACTTCATTTGATAGCGCCAAATCACAACAACAGTTGTTGTCTCAACGTATTTTATATTGTAAGGTAAAAAACCTTCAATTACAGAGAGAAAGCCCCAATGATCAGACGACATCCTATGAGCAAGAACCTGGTGACAGTGGGAAGGAAGAACCCCCGTTTAATAGGAAGAAACCTCTGGCTCAGGCTCAGGGAGAGGCAGCCATCTGCTGTGACTAGTTGGGGAGTAACAATAAAATGTGTATCTTTTTGCTTTTCAAAAATTGTGCATTACTTAGCGTTTTCTCCGTAGTTTAACAACAACAAAAAAAGGGTATACAAAAAAGAAGACAAAAACCAGTGACGGTGTGTTTTGACACCATGAGAAAAACATAATATAGGTGTTGTCATATCAATAAATCATTCAAGAGTTTTTTGAGTACTAGCAAATAAGTTATTTGTATTGGGACTAAATAATACCAGAAATCAGATAATAAAATCTTAATCTCCAATAACATAATGTCCATGTTAAAACAAAAATTACATTGAATAGTTCAGCTGTGTAGCAAACCGATCCACATGTAAGCAAGTGGTGTTGGGGTGCTTGCACAAGTGACAGTCCACTCCAAAAGTGCAAAGCTGACACAGATACAGAAATAGTTGTTAAGCTACCGAACAGGAAGGAGAGTAGGAGCTAAACAGGGACGACTAGACTACTACTCTGTCTGCTGCCACCCAGTCATCTGTCCATCTGTCTGTCGCTCGCTTCCTGGCTCGAAGAAGACATCACTTTGGACTGACTGGCGCCTGAGAGGAGAGGCCATGTATAGGAACAGGGCCTCTGTAAGTTTTCCCATGTAGTGAAGGAAAATTTGGCTTTATGGATCCTATTTATGACTTATGAAAATACCTCCCTGTGATTGATGATTAGTAATTCTGTATGAGCTTCTTTGGGGTCAAGACACAGGACAGCTGTTCTGGGTGCCATGCTTCTTCTCCACCCCCATCCTACAGTACATCCCTTTGCTGGCTCCAATCCTGTGCATAAGGGTATTAATACAGCCCACCAAGGGAGAAAAGTGGACTTATTTCCGTGCCAAGAAGCTTTACAACATATCACCTGCTGTTCTTCTCACCTCTTCATCTTTATCTCCACATTGAGTGAAAAAGCTCGGAAAAATGCTAATATCAGTAACAACAATAATAAACCTACATAGTGCTAAATCAACAATAACTCAGGTAATCTATTAAAATTGACCAGTCTTTTCTTCCTTTTATAAAACAAAATCTCTGTGTTTGTCTCTTTGTCTGCCAACTCCTCCTACACGATGAGGATTTGAGCAACCATTACAATGCCATCAAATTGCTTGGCAACCACCTAGCAACAGGCTAGGCTGAACAGTATTTTTTGCCTCTATGCACCTACAACACCTTATGAAAGGATCCTATTGTTTTAATTTTATGACAATAACATGTCCATTATAACCACAAAAGCTGAATTATATGTGATAGATGACAATGTTATCACGTTGCCTAGCAATCACCTTGCAATGGGCTAAAAGAGACCATTGTTTGCATTTATACACTTACAGCACCTCATATTTTTTTAATTTCACGGCCAAACAAGAACAGGCAACAAACAATATTGCAATATGAGCATGTACTAATAAGGCAAATGGATCACTGACTGGATATTTCTTCTTTCTTCTTCTTCCTGGGTATTTATATTTTGCTGAACATGGCACCTTGTAATGATGGAAACACTGAGCAGCTCTGCTAGTTCTAAGTGTCATGTTACCTCAGCTAGAGGATCAGAAAGGTGGGACAGGGGCAGTTAAATGACTGATGGCGTACTGTAGCTGCCACACCTGACCCAAGTCCTGAATGACCTGCCCTGGCACAGAACATGTATTATTCAATCCGGTAACTCTATTGAGTAAAGCAGGCTGTGGTTGAATCACTTTGTTATCCCTATTTGTCAAACTTCACTTGTTTGCACTACACTATTTTCCCTTTTGTGGTTGCCAGCACTCACTGCCAGCGTCAGACAACCAAGAGCCAATTTGTGCTGGACAATCTAGAACCTGTGAAGACTAGGGTTAGTTATAAAAACAAACACACAAGAATTACTCACCCCACTTATATGTTAAGGTTAGCATATGTAGGATTAGCAAGTGAGGTTAAAAGTCAAGCCACCGATGACACAAAGCTTCTGAATTTAGCCTGTAAAGGACTGGGATGATTTAGACTATGTATAGGAACAAAGTTTCTGCATGTGTGAGAAACTATGTAAAGAAAGGAAGGATAGAAGATGTGACCTGTCTCTCCCTGCTGGCATGCATCAGAGAAAGAAGAGCACACTTTTATAATTAGCAGTGCAGAAGATGTCAAGCAGGAATAGCTGGCATATGTATGGGACATAAATATGCATGTGCCACATGATGGTATGCACGCTTTACTTTTTACATTAATACACAGAAATACAAAATCACACAAAAAGTCTGTAATGTAGCAATATTTTCATAAATTTTCCTTGAAGGTTTTCTGGAATTAACTAATTGAGATTATTCAAGGGGTAAACTTCAGATCAATTAATTCAAATGATCTGTAACAATAAGTATTTTAGGCAGAGTGAACTTAGAAGCTATCAAATTATAACAAGAAAGAAATGAAGACTAAAGTTTCCAGTAATAAATTTAGAATGATCACATATTTCCTCATGTTAAAACTGAAATTTCTTTTTATGAGATCTGTGAAGAATCTCTTCTTGACTTTCAAACTCTAAACAAATTATGGAACATGGTATCAAATAACTTTCTGAATCCTTCTTCTGTGTTTCAACCACAACTGCTACCTTTCCTCTCCTTTCCTGGAAACTGCTGCATGAAAGCAGCCAGTTAATGTTCTACTGAATTAAATATAAAAGGCTTCATCTCTCTGCATCTTAATAGGTGATATTTTAACTTCTTTTGTGGTTTGACATGTTTTTACTGGAAAGAAGATGTTGGGCTGAGATCAAGGGGGAGATATTATACATAATTCAAATGGTGATGTTTTATGCTAGTAATAGATGATATTAAAACATGCATCAGGCATGCTTTTTTGTTTCAACTGATTATAAAATAAGAGTTAGTTGCATAATGTAGTTGTATCCAGACTGGTTTCATGAAAAAGTGTCGCTTTCACCATGCACTTCTGTCTGCCACTGGGCATGAAAACTACCGGGAAAATGAAGTTTCAATCGTGCAGCCAAAACAAAAGGAACATTTCATTTTCCTGGTAGTTTTCCTGAATTAGCTTGTAATGGCAGATGTTGGAATAAGTAAAATAAATAAAGACTGCATGGCCAAAAAAAAAAAATCAATAAAAAGCAAGGTGAAGAGGAAGTGTATAATCGAAATCTAAAGTTTAAACAAGAGTAAAGTCAGTTGGCTAGAAACGCAAGAGAGCACTCTAATACTTGGCTTTTGCTGCTAAACTCAATAAGGGCCCAGTCACACAGGCCTAGAGACTTGACGGTGACCTCCTAGCAACCACCAGTAACTAGGACAAAATGTGTATTACTCAAAAGGTCAGGAAGTGCTTGCTTCGGGTCCAATCGATTGCTGAAGCCCCAGCCACAGATCCAGAGACCGGTCAGTAATGCCAGTGACACAGGTTGCAAGGGAATTTTGAAACAATGTGTTACCAACCAATATTTTCCATTTCCAGTTTCACTCAGTGATTAGTTGGCAAGTGTTTGCACACAAATCAGCATCATTCAGGCAAATCACAGGTGACCGTGGGAGAGGTTTTTGGTCCAGAACCTTCTTTGCAACCGATGTCACATAGCGACAGCCATCTTTAATAAAATGATAAGTCTGGCTGCTTTACCAGGTGTAACAATGAATAAATCCTTTTTTTCCATGGATGCCTGGATGTTAAAGTTTAACAGAGTTAGAAGTTAGCAGGGAGTTAGCTTGCTAATTTCCATCTAAACATAATATACCCTGTTCCAACTGAGGGATTTCAGAAAAATTAAAACGTACAGTTCTGCTATCACTTCTGACATAAATGAAGACAGAAAACTAAACAGCAGTGATGTTTGTGGGGTTACTGAAGTTTGGCTAGCTGGTATGTACTGATGTGCTACGTGGTGGCTAGCTATATAAACACATTAGCACAGTAACGTTTCCACTCAATAAAAGTTAGCAATCGCATGGCAGGTTGCTGTAAACGGACCAAACTTCAGTCAGAAGCACAACCGAGATCATTCATCAACAATACGAGGTTAGTCATTAATATACTGTTGCATGGGATGGGCTGTAGTTACACTGTAAGGTTTTTAAAAAACGGTGCTTTAAAACGTGCTGCCGATGAATAGTGGTAATAAAAACTGAGAAACGCAGACAGTGTTCACCGACCTTTTCCCCCCCTTTTTTTAAGGAGCTTGTTCAGATTAAATCGAAAATTAAATAGAAAATAGACAGTGTTTAAAAAAAAACAACAGCCTTAGTAAACACAAAGTAGTTTGGACCCGGAAGCAGGGTTCATACATCATCACTTAACAACTGGATAGGAAGTTGGTGTTTATGAACAGCAACAGCTTGTTAACACACAATTTCCATACTTTCCAAGTCTTACTGAATGGAGTTTCATGGATTTCATCAAGTAAAAAAAACAAAAGGATTGTACTTAGATATAAAGAGTTAAAAAAAAAAAAATAGGTGATTTTTTTTTTGTTTCAAAGGAACTTAATAGTAAATCGAAATGAAAATAAGCAACTACTCAGGGACAGTAGATTGCAGTCAATTTAAAGACTATTTATACTTTTTTAAAATGTCTCTCTCATTCTCCCTCCTTATTTTTTTTTCCCCACTCGAACTCTCCGTCTCACAGGAGGGTGTGCAGTGCAATAATGAAAAAGCAGACTTAATATGTTTTCCCTGAGTCCATCTGGTAATAATTGCAGCATGTAGCAACTGTAGCTGTGTTTGGATAAAGCTCTGACATACATGGGGCCCTCTGACGCTCATAGAGTAAGCGTGTGTGTGTGCGCGCGTGTGTGTGTCTCCACTGGGAGAGTCTGTTTATGTGGGGACAAAGAGAGAGAGAGGAAGAAGAAAAAAAAGCATGTGACTGGATAATTTGTGTTACTCTGAGTGTGTGTGCGCGTATCCGCACTTGTATGCTTTCCAAGCTGCTGGGTGACGGGCCAACATAACTAAATCAACTTTATCGTCAGCGCACTGTTTTACGTGGATAAGCGCAGAGCAGAGCATGGATGAATGTATGTGGGTGGTTGGGTAACATCTCCTCCTCAAGGGGATGAGTATGACTCAGGGTGATGATTACTGGCATCTGATGGCACTGAGATTGCTACCAAAAAGCCACAGGCACACTGGACAGATCCAGGTACCTACATCTTATCGAACACAGCTTCTGTGTACTAAAATTAGACCTAAAGAATTTTCAGCAAGACTCGGATCACTTCTTTACTTAGACGACAGGTACGGTTCAATCTTAGGTCACGCAGCAAAACCGAAATAATTTAGATAGCAACTGTCAGAGCAATTATCCAAAGTGTGCCTCACAAACCGATCTTGAGCAAGACACTGACTCACAATATGTAACCTTGGATATTTGGAGTATCAACTTAAAAACAAATGCCTCCCAAATCAGGGGCCCCTGTACCCAAAGGAGGAATACAAGATGGTCCTATATTATTAAAAAGGGATTGAAGTAATTTCACAATGATTTCATTTCAAAATGCAACAATAAGATGATGATGTTACACAAACACAGGTTACACCCTCTAGAGTGTGTTCACATAACCAAACCCATATTAAATGTTGCCTAGTTTTTCACTCAAATCCTTGTGGAGCAAATCACATCAAGTGTTACTTGTGTGATATGAGATTCTTGTACTAAGCATGTTCTAAAGGCCCCTTTGTTAAAAATCAAGCAGCTGTCACGGTATTCAACATGAGACTACGTCCCAAAGAATCAAAACAGAAAAGAGTGTGACAAGTGACACATTCTTCTTCAAGTTCAGCACAGACGTGTCTAACTCGTGACTTGCTGCCAGTGCCAGTTGGAGTAGGTGGAAGGGAGTGGAGCATGGATTCTGCAGAAAGACCCTTTGTGCTAAAAGGGTCACACATCCTCTGTTTGAGCCATTTACAGGCTGACAGATTAACACATACGGGAAACACGCTCGTTCCCATGTTTACTGACAATGATGACAGGGACATACAACATACACAACTGAATATCAATGACCACGTGCTTCCTTGATGTTAATATAAGGAAACTGCACAGCCACAAAATAATATCTAACCTTGATAAAGTCAGATGACTGTATATGAGTGTAACGCATCACTTCCTTTACAAAATCTCCTGCAATCACATTACTAACCTGACGCATTAGAGCTGCAAATGAGTAAAAAAGCAAAGCCAGCTTGTTATTATGACTTTAACTTTCAATAATGGTATAGCGCTTCTATTTTTTGTTAACATTAAAGTCATAAAATTAACCCATTTTGTCCTTGATCCCTGTAAGTGGCTGTATGAATGAGCGCAGTGACTCATCCTTCCAAGGCAAAGACAATCAGTGGGCATCGTAGGAAAGGTAGAGCATCCCGTACAGACACTCATTTCCTGTCAGCTTCTCTGAGTGTTTGTGTGTCTGACCCTGCCCTCAACAATGAAGCTACAGTGAGGAAGGAAAGGGCAGCCAAAACTCAAAGCAATGTTCCGGTTAAACATGTTTAAATGACAAAATTATTGTGAATTGAAATCGGAGCTTGATTCAGTTCAGGTAATGCATCCCATTCAACTTTTGAACCAACATGGCGACACAGGTTGAACATGTGACCCAATTCAGTCTTATTTGATCTGGTTTGGATAAATCACACGCTGGAAACAGTTAAAATCTTGTGGTAAATGGATATTTTTGTTGGCAACGATAACGTTTAACTACAAATACTCATCTAAAGTTAGGAGAAAATGTGTATCAGTCGAGGCATGAGGCAGTTTTACGGCCTCGGAGGAAGTAAGTACAATATTTTTATAGCCAAGGCTTGTCTGAATGGTTGCCATAGTCTTTTCCTGGCTGTGTAACATTTTTCCCTCATCTCTTTTGCTTCTACAATGCTATAAATAGTAAAAATAGAGATAGTGGCCCACACTCATTCTTAACTTAAACATAATCATTCATGTGGTTATGAGATAAATAGGGACCAAGAGGGGTAAAAGAGGCCTGAAACACATGACAGCATAAAGGTGGTGTGATTGCTGGAGAGTCTATCTCAGAAAATGAGCCAAAATGTTGCTGTATGACACAATTAGACCATATGAAAATAACTCATACACACAGGAGTGACAGTGGAGGTAACAGTTGCACAACACAAGGAAAACTAACCATGGCAATCTGCAGAGTAAAAAACAAAGAAGTATAGCACAACTACAGATCAGCTCATAAATATTAAAATCAGGTCATGTTTCATTTTCCTTGCCACGAACATGAACGGCCTTAAGAGGCATGCTGCATACAAATGTTTCAAATATAAGTAACTGATTTGCCAGATTTATAATACATTTTCCACTCTGCCATGGTCCCATCACAGGCTGAAATCTCAGCAGGGCTGATCTCACAAAGAAGCCATTCAAAGTGACTTGTGCACGTTAACACCACACACATACACGCACAGGCACAGCTTTCAGGCAGTCTAAACTTTTACCGAACTTGAACTCCCACAAAACCCTGCAGTGACCGCATAAAAAGTAGTTCTCAGGTTACAAACTCACCCAAAATAGGCCTTAAGTACATAGTAGTGATATCTAGTGACGTAGATTATAGTTTAGAATGGTTACACACACTTGAACGGCTGTGATGAATTCAGTGTCATGCTTTAGGGAAAGGCGAGAACATTGAAAAGTATAACTTGTTTCATTGTAATACTATGTTTTTCATATATGACCAGTACTATTGTATTTCTCATCAGAACCTGCAGTTTAAAAGTCATACTTGTAAAATCTGTCAACAGTTTCTAAAAAAACCACACCAGATGAGATAGTTAGTCATGAAAATAGCTATTCTTTACAATTCAGGGAAACCTTTTAAAAGCAGTGAGTCACTGAAAAGTCACTGAAAGTGATAATCTTCCCATGAGGACTCATAACTGTACCCAATTCCAATATGTACACATTAAAAAGAATCACATAAGAACCCTTTAAACCCCCTAATTTTGCAGTGAGAATCATCATTATTGCAAACCAGAACTTCTCAAAATATGGGGTCGAGCCCCAAAATGATCCACAAGCCTGTTTCTAGTGGGTTCCCGCATGAAATAAGTAATAATATGCTTTCAAAGTCAAGAAAAAAAAAACACTACTGTCTTTCCTGGAAATGAGGGCTTTTTTTTAAGGGACGTCCTTAAAGCGCAGTAATTTTCAGAAAAAGTAATCTGTGTACAGGAAACAGACGCAAAGACTTCTGGCGCTAGTGGGCTGAGCAATCAAAACAATCTCTCCGTGTTCTGATTGAAGAGAATGGGACCGATGCCAGACTCTTCAACACGCTTCATCGGGGAGAGGGGGTGGACAGAAGGGGGTGGGAACAAATGCAAGAGATGGAGAGAAATGATAGGGATGAGGTGGAGACTGATAGAAGAAGAGGTGAGAAAGGGGGTAGAAGTTGGGGAGAGAGAGAAAAGAGGAGGAAGGCATTTTCTTCTTCACTTGTTGCTTCTCTCATTTCACCTTAAATTGTTTTCTTTTCATCTCCAGTCCTCTTTTGACGTCCATTCTTTCTTCATGCTTGTCTTTTCTACGATCTCCACTGTCTCTTATCTCTTATGTTTCTCAGTATTTTAATCTGGCTCTCATGCTTTTCTTTCACCCCCTCCTCCTCATCGATGTGTTATTAGGGAGAAAGTACATGGGATTTTCCCACAGTTCAACAGGACCAATCCCAACCCCCACCACCCACACGCACTCGTTTTCTGTCTTTCCCCCCGATTCCCTCTGTCTCATGTCAGAGGGGAAAGTCTTGAAGAAAACCACCCATATTCCACCACAAAGTATTCTGGGTGTTTGCTGGAACTTTATGCCGCTCGTTGTTCCGTCAACATTGACTGTGCGCTTCTATGGCAACACAATAATTAGAGGAAGGTTATGGGACGAAAATATCTCTGCTTCGGGATTAAAACGGCATCTTTGCTTAATGATTTAGGTCCTGTTTGGTTTTGCTTTTAGAGAAATCCCAATGATGAAATTAAAATTTCCACAAGAGGATAAAACCATTCTGAAACTGTGTGAAAAAAACATATTGGTACGAATTTCCCAGGGTTGTAAAACTTCCAGGACCAATCTAAGAGCTATGTAGCCATTAATCTCTGCCCCACTGTTTAGGTTTCAGTCATGGTTGGAGTAGGCAAAGCAAGAAGCTCAGAAATCTGTTTGGTCAGCCATGAAGCCGATATGAAACAAGCTGCCCAAACCATTTCAACTACACTCTAGAGAGCCTGAAAAAAAGAGCCAACTGGACTTCTTTAGGTTTGTGAAGATGTTTCACCTCTCATCCAAGAGGCTTCTTCAGTTCTAAAAGCAAACGATAAAGAGCCACAGGTATTTGACCCCAAGTGGCAGCTGTCCCCTTAGACCTGGTCCAATTTTTGTCTAAGACACAAACTCTCAAACACAAGATGAAAAAAAATGTATGCTGTGTATACTCTGCAGTGAGGTGTGGTCGGACCTCTGCATAGGTAAAACTAAACAGCCATTTCACAAATGCACAGTACAACATATAAGAACCACCTCAACAACAGACTTAGCTGTACGTGTGCACCTAAAGGACAAACTACAGATGGTTTAAGAGAGGAGTAAAGGAGGCCATCTTTGTCCACTGTGAGTAACCGTCACTGAAGAAAAGTGATGGCTTACAACATGAGCTGTCAGCCACTTCCAGTGCAGTCTTGATTTCTCTTCCCAGGCAACCCCACTCGCACCTCGTCTCTGGTGACCTCAGTAAGTCACATGATAGGTTGAGGAAAGATCTCACAGGGGTTTCACCTTTAACCACCAGTGATGGTAATGACCCATGACTTCTTTCACCCCATGGCTCATGTCAGTCGTCACATGACCCAAAGTCAATGAGCCTCAGGAATACATTCAAGGGGACAACCCCCATTAAGGGTTAAGTACCTGAGACCCCACCAATTTGTTTTTAAAACTGAAGAAGTCTCTTCAATGGGAGCTGAAACATCTTCACAAATCTAACTAATGCTGTTACCTCAGTCCAGCAGTAACTAGTTTCCACAGGTGAAGGCTAGCGGCTGATTTGATGAATGGCCTCTTTACTATTAATGTCCAACTCCATTGCAACAATCTAATCCAACAATCTGACCAATTAGTATATTTTGGGCTAGGGTTGTGCTAATGGTGATGTCAGGAATTGACAAGTGAAAGTCCGCCCATTTTTAGGTTATTTTCCATATTAAGTTAATCTTATTATTATGACATTAACATTAAACTGAATTTGTCTCAGTGTTGTTTTCATGTTGAATCTCCACATATAAAAGACGCTTATAACACAGATGTGTCTGGACGTGTACGGGCAGGCAAACAAGTTCATGCCCAGACTTCTGACTTTTAAAATTAATGTGGAGCAGCGACACTGATCCAGCACAATGAAATGAGAAAAACAGGGGATATTTCTAACTGGTGGACTGATTTTTTGGGACTCTGCATTTACAGAGAAGCTCATTTATCAATCTCCTTAACTTTTTTAAAAACACATTAATCACTTTTGTTGGTGTAGGGAGGTCACCATAAAGAGCACAGATAAAAGAGATGGGTAAAATATTTCACTCAGAAAAAACAAAAAACAAAACAAAACTAGAACACATGGTTTAACTATCAGTCTGAGGTAAAGATGTAAAAACTTCATGCCATTTTAGCCTTTTCAGTGCTGTGTACAACTTTCCACTAACAACCTCCTGTTGGTGAGCAGCAGTGGTAGCAAAAAAATAGATTTATGATCCTGCAATCATGTCTGTTTTGTAACTTTCCAGTTATGCAGAGAAAAGAATGACTGAAAATCAACCAATCAACAGATTTTTGCTTGCATGCGGTCCTGGAGCTAACTAACAGTCTGTGGCCTGTGCGGATGGATAGGAAAGGGAACTGCTACAGCAAATTTCAATAAAATCAAAGAAGTTTTAAGAAGCACGGAGGAGAGGACTGATAATGACTGCAGTACAAAGCTTTTCATCACTCGTTTTAACGTCATTGCTGAGACAGTTTTATAAAAAATAAATAAATAATAAATTTCTGCAGCATGGGCTAAGGTGAAGTACAAACCAGAGTGCAAACATCAAAAAACACCATATATTTTTGAGGCTACAACCTGCATCATCATAGCTCTTTGGAGCACTTACTCACTATTAATGCACTACCACGCAGAGCTCTTTACTCCCACTTTCAAACCAGACCCCAACAACACTTCACCTGACAGTGGTGGCTAACATTATTTAAAAAAGACAAACAGAACAAACAAACAGAAACAAAACACAAAATTGGTGACAAGTGTGCTTAACTACTTTCAAAGAATACACACACAGCTCTCATTCCAGCTATACAAACATCAGTTTCTTGTCATTATGGCTCAAGGACCAGGTTTGCCACACTTAGCACATTTTGTGATCATGTCTCCACCTATTTGTGTGGGTGGGTGTATGTGTGGACGCAATCTACCTCTGCAGCCTGTGTCTCTTGGTGCAGCAGAGTCAGCCCCGTCAGGTCCTCCAGGAATGAATGGGAAGAATTAAAAACCTTGGACAGGAAGCTGAAACCTTCCCTCTCATAGTGGTCTAAGACCTAGATTAAAAAACAAAAGAAAACATAACAACAGTTAAAGGTTATTTAATCCAAAATGCAACTCTGGGGTATTACACCATTGTTTGAATTATGTGTGCTATGATACTACACTTCTGCTTTCACTGAAAGTAAACAGAAACAGCTGATCAGCATAAACTGATCGTGAACTGGCTAAGTAACTGGGAAAAATACAAAATGACTTAAAAACTTACAAGATAAAATCTCTAAATCTTCTCTTTCTGAAAATGTAGATGTCGCCGTGTGTGCTGACTAAACAGACGAAGCCCTCTTTTAGTTTGCTCAGGTGCAAGAGTTAAAAGGTTGGACTCACACAGGTGAAAAAAAGGTTCCACAACCTAAATGCACTGTTTGACCTTTACTGTGTTTTTTAGTAATATGTTACATCTTGCCAAAGGCGGTTATGAAATGTTTTCCTTCCCCACACATTACGCTTTTGGTGTCCTTATTAAATGTGCCTTGCACTGGAAAAGTAAGCCATGCTAAAGAATCACAACATGAGAAAATGTATCTTCAAAAACATTATTACATAAAAGCAGATCATAATTTTTGCATGGAAGAAACACTTTTTAAAAAAGGAACTTTTAAAACTCTGGCCCTCAGGCTTAACTTCTGTAACACCACAATTCGGCACCTCTACAATCACTCTGCGGTGTTTACCATAATCCCCTACAGTACAGACTTCAAATACCCACACCTTCTTTCCAAAAACCACACATCCACAGATCCTCTGCCCTCTGGACTACCCTGCTAGACTTAGCAAAGCCTTTCATAGATGCCTACAGACCCTCCCCTGCAGGTGTAGAGTTACCTCTGCTTCAGACAGCAACACAATGTGTGCATCACTGTCTGTGTGTGTGAGTTCGCAGACTGGCGTCTAGTCTTGGAGCCAGACACACCGCACACAATACACACTGATGTGTCCCCTCATTCATCTTTTCAACCTCTCTTTTCTTTCCTTCTTTCTCTTTTATTTCTTTGACTCTCCACTTCGATCCATGGGGTGTGTTATGTGAGACGCCAACGGCCATAACCCACTTTGTTGAAATGTAGCTTTTCATGACACAGGAAGCAACCTAATGACCATGACGATCTTGTGATAAAGTTAATAAAGTCACTGCACAAACACAGTACTAAGGGCATCAAACACACACCTTTTGGAAAAACATGTCCACAAAGGCTCTCTGCGTTTAGAGCATTTCCCATAAAAATGTAATTACATTGTTGTAAATACTATAATTGGACACACAAAGAAATGAAAAGACTACAAAAAAAGGAGAAAATTTTGAAGTGTTTCGCGGTGCTGATGGCTTTAATAGTGATCATGTGCTGCTGCTGGATAGCATCAATTAAGCAAAACTACAAATTCACCAACAAACAAACATCTGGATGAGATGGGTTGCTGCATATATGGACATAAACGCTGACATATGGATTCACACGTGCACTTGTAGCAAAGCTTCCTTCCACTCGGGGCCACATAAATGCATCTCTGAGCTTTATTGACAGTTGGCAGGCCTCCTTTTTGAAGCTGGAACCATACAGAAGGCATTAACTGGAAGCATCACACACTACACGTGTGCCTCTAGCAGTTTCTAAAGATATCAAACAGTGGGTGGTCTTGGTGACACAGAGGACTCCTTTACAACCAAATTTTAAAGGACTCAAATTTGCTTGTAAACACTGAAGAATATGAGGGACCGGATGCTTTTCAAAGTACAGCTGCTTTAATGGTGGTTTAAGCTGGTTTCATTTTTAACTTAAGCACATAATTTACCAGGACTTTGTGTTTCCATAATGTGACACCTAATATATTCTGAATACTGTGAGTAAACAGTTCCTGCTGACTCACTTCCTCTGTTAACAAGAACGGCCATCATGCCTATGCAGACACATGCTTTAAAAACTCCATACTGACTCATTATTATAGGTTTGTGGGTGTAACGGTATTGGTGAAAAGGGACACTTTCGAGAAGGTACAGCTAGCAAAGAATGTGTAGCTGGAAGTTTTTTGAGTTTTTTTTCCTGGGCACATCAGCATAATCATCCTTCTTACCATCTTACCTACTCGCTAGAAGTGATGCCCTGCATCTTCATCCTCCTACCCATTATGAATTTCAAGTTAAAGGGTTACTATTTTGGACTACATCCACCGCAAAATGCAGACACACAAGTGCGAGCGGTTTAAACAAGATTTCCACTGAGCGTTCCCAAAATAGAAGCCCTTCTGGCAGCTGTGCAGCTCCGACTAAGGAGACTACCTTGAAGAGGAGATCAGGCAATCTAAAGGACTATTTTTTGTTTTTTCCCCAGGGCGCACTTGTGGTAACTTATGATTGCATCCTATGTTTTATATCTGATTATTTTCTATTAATGTTTTTGGTTGGTGCTTTAAAAACTTAATATCACACATCAGCAAAAGCAATGAAATGGAAATTCACCCCCTGACATAGCACAAAAAATACCCGCAGACTCTCTCTGGCTGTCCACTCCTTATATTCTTTGCTTTTCATCTTTACAATCTGTGGTTTAATAAGGACGATTTACTCTGAAGATAAAACAACACAAGCAAGTACAAGTTTAAAAGAGAGACCACCTTGACAGAGGAACACTGTGAGTTATGTTAGTGACCAGTTACAAATGTCGTCAGAACTTTACAACCCAAACAGAAAAAGTATATGTTTGCTATTAATAGTGGAAGCATATTTGGTGGTGTGTACAAGTAGCTGTAGTAAGAGGTATCTGGCACAGTTTTAGACAAAGCCACGTCAGCTGTGATTTACTCTTTGGCGTATAGTTTTATTGGCTTGTAGCCCCAGAGAGTTAGGAAATACACACACACACACACACACACACACACACACACACACACACACACACACACACACACACACATAGAGCGAAAAGCCCCAACTCTACAGGAACTGCTCCAGCCCAGACAGGGGCTGAATTGTTTTGTTTCCATAGAGACCTGGCAGCACACAGCTGACTGCGGCAGAAATACACGCAGAAAGACCTGCACTCGCTGTCTCTCTCTCTCACACACAAAAACCCACACATCCACACACTATTTAATACACCGATAGATGGACTAGAGGAACACACAATGGGAGGAGAGATGTGGGGGAGGAAGAGAAGTAAGGCAGAGAAGGTAAGATGTACGAGAGGAAAGAAGGAGATGTAAAACAGGACTAGACTGAAAAAAGAATAAAAGAAGAGACTGAAAGGATGATAAGCGAATGCAAAACAGATGGAAAAGATGTGTGAGTGGGATTAAACATATTCACCAGCTTCACTACATAACCTTTATCCCTGCCTCAGCAAAGGATCGTCTTTCCAAACTCATGTTGTTCATTGTTCCCAACTACACAGGCTTTACCCAATCCCTGTCAAACCATATGAAACCTCTGTGCAGACCGAATAATCTCATCAGTCACACAGGCAGAAACATGACACCTTAAGATGGGCTGGAACTGCAGACTTTTTTTCTTTTTTTTGTCAGAGCGTAGGTGGAAAAAAAACTTTTAGTGCACAAGCTAGCCAACTCCCTCCCCCTGCTGCCTCTTGGTTTCTCTCCCCGTCTTCACATGAAAGTGATAGATCTGGGGCTTTATGACCTCTTTATAGACACAAAGAGTGCATTGAGATCAGGGAAGAATGAAAGACTGAACCAGCCCGCCACTCATCACAACACCCTTGCTTTTAACGCTCTACTTCCTCTGCTTATAAACCCTCGATATTATTCCCATTTAAAAAAACAAACAAACAAACAAACAAAAGCCACGAAATGACAAAAAAAACTTTCTCCTTCTTTAATTTGCACTTTTCTATCGCGACTCCCCTGGTTCCCAGTCTTACACCAGTGTAAAAACAATGAGTCACATTGCTACACACTTAGCCACACTGGCCAGTTGGATATCAACCTATTACGAGAAAAAACAAAACAAAACACAAAGGGCAATTTCTCTTACCCCACTTGGCCTTAGTTAGGATATGTGAACCCTTCAACAACCCATCTATGCACATGCACACACACACACACATACACACAGACAAAAAAAGAGAGAGCAGCAGTGGGAGCTAATTACACTCAACGACAGTTACTGACATCAATGAACAACTGCTGCCTGATTGTTACCATATGCTTTTACCAGCTTTTCTGTGTCTCTCTCTGTGTGGATTCAGTATTCCTCAAAGAACTGCATTTCAACACTGACTTCACAATGTGGAAATAGGAGAGATGGGAATCCCCCTATTTCTGTTAAGGCTGCAATTTGTGTTTGGAAACAATGTTGTCACATAATAACAGAATCTAATCTGATACTTCGATACTTTAAGCAGGGGATATATATAGACCTCACAGCCCATTGTTCATTGGTGCTAGTCTCAGAACAGAATCCATTTTTTGGGATTTCCTTACCTGGATGATTGAGGGATGCATCAAGGCACATCTACATTGTATCTACTTTTTTCTGGCAAAGTGCAGTTCAACATTAAAACACAGTCTTGCTGCAAAACTGGATTCAGAAACACATAATTAGAACTATTCAGTTACATTTGGTGCCACTTACAATGGGGGAGCAGGCAGTGCATTTGTCAAAGGCCAGGCTGGCAGGCAGGACATTATCGAACCTTGAAAGAAAGCCTCGAATCTGTGGAGGAGAATAAGACCCTTAAGAAAAGCAGACATTCTAATTATGTGATCAAGGTTTGACAACAGAGGGGACAAGCTGACATTAACAAAAGATAAACAACAAGAAAAACAAGCAGCTTTTGGAAGTCGGTGTGTTCACCAGGAGACTTGCTAGGAAATGGCAAAGGTGATGCTTTTATTCCTTGAAAGCAAAAAGTAATGCTTCCACTGACAATCATGAAAATGCAAAACAAATTTTGCATTTTCATGATGAAAATGCAAAACAAATGACAAATTTTCATATGTAATGAAAATTTGCCAGCAATTTCTGTATGCCGTTTAAACTGAAAGCAGAGAGCGCCCTCTGGTGTTATAAAGGCATGTTTCAATTTGATTCATTTCATCATCTTTAAGTGCTAAATGCCTTCACTCTTAATTAATCCTATACATGCATGTTGCAGTATCACTTTTCACATCACATTCTTGTAATCGCCTTCCTCATCCACCCCCAGCTTCCTGTTTTGTAATAAAAGCTTCAGCCAATAATGGGGTTTTTTTTGTTTTTTGTTTTTTTGATGACACACAAAACATGAGGAGCATGCAACAATTTCCTGGGTATAATTATCTGAGACTGAGACTGACGAGTATATCAAACATTTGTGGCCAATTACTGCTGATGCCCAGTGACGGAGAAAAGGTGGAAATTCATGGCTTTTGGTGTTTCTAAGATCAAGAGCATCAGTGTTCGTCCTTATATGCACCAAACTCATTTCTTATGCTGTGTGTTAACCTGCAGTGACAGGTGACACACCATGTCCAGAGAGTAAGGTAAACTGTGGGAAGGGGGGGGGGGGGGGGGGGGGGTCAGACCAGTGGATGAGCGTGGGCGAGTGAGACAGTCGTGAACAGACTCTATAGCTTTCTGTAGAGAGCATAAACTGACCACATATGACATATGTGTGTCAAGTAATGTGCTCAGTCGACGTCAGGCACAGTTCAACACGCGTTTGGATAACACATGAAGATTAACTGCTGTTTAAGCACGGCTCGTCAGACATGTCATTCAAGACTGTAAGACCACTAATTACTTCATGGAGTATCAAAGCATCCTTGAGTTACATCAAAGCAATCAAGGTGCATCATTTCCACTGAGAATCAGTGCTTTTGACTTCAAGGGATGATAATATATGTGCCGCTTTGGATCCCAGTTCAAGTTGCTCAACATTCCTCCCACATTAAGGCCATGCTTAATTTGATCATTTTATCCATTATCTACGTTGCAATTTTGATATTTTGGATTATTTTCTACCTTAGGCCCGGCTGTCCACCCCTTATATTCTTGTTTTTTGGGGACCGTAATTGAGGGACTGAAGATAAAAGGTCTTGGAGTTTGTGAAACTGGACAATATAGCTAAATCCAGTTTAATTCTATATATATCAGAGTAAAGTGCTATTGTAGTAGTTGTTACTTATAGTAACCCTTAATGTTGATTATTTGATTTAGCTTGGGCTTAACACACAGAAGTATCAAAAACATGTTGAGAACATCTCTCAAACACAGCTCTATTCAAGGGCACAAAATTGACAGTGCGCGTGAAAACGAGGGGAAGGCAATGGTATAGCTGCACTTCAGTTACAATGGAGATACAAGTGTGCAATTTTTGCAAATCACCAGAAGCTGTCACTGTGGCACCACAAAAAAAACCCAAACAAACTGCAGAGTGCTGTATAGGCACAGAGTGACGGGGGACTGAGCACCTCAGTCATTTATACATAAATGTGTGCGTCTCAAGCATATTACTTATTTTGCATTTTTCACTCCAATCATTTTTGCACCTTCTCTCTGTACATGAGCACACACATAAAATACCACATTTGAATGCCAATTTTTTTGATGGGTTGTTTGGCTGCCAGCAGATGTGTCAAGCAAAAGGCAGTTTTCATGATGATGAATATTGATGGTGATACGTAAATAGAGGAGATGAAAAACCACCATTTAGCCAGGAGCACAGTTTGTCCTAGGTAATTTGCAAAATCAATAAAAATATTTACACTTTTCTATTACATGAAAAAAAATGAATATATTACTAAACAAAATCCAATTTGAATGTGTCATTAGTCCAATCACGCTCAACACAATCCAAAAAACATTAAACAAAAAAAACCCACACACAAAAAAAACTTGCAAATTGAGTTTTACTAATGACAAACCAAAGAAAAAGAGCTACACAAAGATGCACTATTCAGATAAGCACACGGACCCTTTCTTTTTCCTTTCTTCTCCATAATAGCTGCTACAACCAGCTCATTGATTATCACTATGAGCTATGACTTTGCCACAGCTTCCAGCTGAGCCTTGCCTGACCTCAAGTGCCGTGTTTCTCGAGCTATGAAAAAGAATTAATTTTGTTCTATTTGGCAGCACCAAATTCAAGTCTAGTTACTGCCTGTTATGACGAGCCATAGCGCCTTACTCTTGACTCATTTCTACAAAAGGACTGAAAGGCACTAATTCATAAAGCACAAAGACATGCAAATCTGCAGCTAAAGTTTGCATATCAGAAAATCTCTTCCTGTCCCAGAAAATGGGCTTCTGGCGCTCGGAAAGACTAAGATCTCTTAATTATGATGGTTTCCAGGCATGATGAAGTCTCCTCATTAGGAACCTTGAGTCATGTTTGATCTTTCAGTTTGAACATATTTAATGACTATTAAAGTCACCAAAATGGGAAACCTTTGTGTATTGTTACAGAATAAAAAACATCAGATGTAAGAATGTTGTCTCTACATATGTATGTTTATACTGATGTGGACAAAAACCCAGCAGAATATTAAAAACTGAAAAAAAAGAAATCACTGACTTGCCAAGCTGTTAAGGCAAGGTTGTGTGCAGGGCACTTAGTGAAATACTATAACAGCGAGGCTGCTGAATTACGCAACACTTCCATCATTTCTGCTTGTCCTTCTTTTCACAGAGTATGCATAACAACACAGCAAACTGTGCCCCTTTTCACTTGCTGAATCAAAACATAATCATTTCTTCTTGGGGTGAATGCTGAGATACTCCTTTGCAATTATCTCTCTTCTGCACTGTTGTTCTCTTCGCAGTCCCAAACTGGACTCTCAGTGAAATGCAGCTTTTTCAGAATGTTAAAGCAATACTTCAGCCTCCGCCTTCAGGATCTGCCACTTGTTCCCCTGAGTCACTGAGAGCTTTGTATGTAGGTGTCTGGAAAACTTTAATAGCCTGTAAATATGCTGACCCTGAATTCAACTTCAGCAATTACAGTTTACTGTCTGTTATGCAATTCTTTTTATTATTTTTTTTAACTCTTACATGCATACTTTGGATTTTTAGCAACATTTTGCAAGTTATTAATTTCAGATTTTCATATGAGTGCATCTATATGTCTGACCTGATGTGGCACGAGACCGAGCGAGGTGGGAGGTTCGTTCATTCTGTCATCGCTGCTGCTGGCCACTGCATAGCCTCTGAAGGAGAAGAAAAGGGACATAAGTTTATATTCCTACACACATGCTTGTGCAATTTTGGCAGTTTTTAAGAAATAAGTAATAAATGAATAAATAAATAAGATGAAGAATTAAAACCAGCAAACCTGCTTAAACAACCTTCCACAGAAAATTATAATACACTGCATTCTGATGATTTTTTATTATACACAGCAAATCTAAATGTGCTGCTAAGAAACACTGACTTTGGTTTTCTATACTGAGAACTAATAGATCCTACTTCCTTGAATATTAAAAGGTTTTACATTTTTCATGTGATCTGAGAGCTCCTGCTCCCCAGTAAATGTAATCAGGGTTAAAAGGTTCTACTTTGTGTGGGTAACAATAAGTGAAATATCACATCTCGCGCTGAGCTGACAGTGGTTTTGCAAAGTCAGAAATCTCTGTCAAACTGCAGCAACATTAATCCTGAAGTGCCAATTTTCTAAAGCCAGTGGTTGCTATGGAGTAAGATTTCAAATGAGAGCTGGTGTAAGGGGCTTTTTTGGGATAAAGAGCTGGAAGAATTGGGGTTATACAGAAAGGCACAAACACAGCTACTAAGATAAAAACAAGGACACAGACAGTAGCTGAAGCAAGACACAGAGAGATCTTGGTGTAAAGCAAGGAGCTACATAAACACAGAAGTTCTGGAAAAAGCACATGGAAATTCACCTTCTCCTTTACTTTCTAAGCTTTTTATCCAGGACCGAAAGAACGGCTTTGTAACAGCTTATAACATCTCAAAAACATTCTGAGAGAAAATGGCTGTCTTATCAGGCCCAGCAAGCAGCCACTTTAGTATGATTTTCACCAAAAAGGGCACACACAATTCCATTTTCACAAAGACACACCCGTGCACATGACTACACACTTAATAGGCATGGACACATCCCCATTGGCGTTAAGAAAAAAATACACATTCTAAGAGACGGAAATATCGAGCTAGCACAGACTGCAAAGAGAACTTAAGGGCTGACTGAACCTCTGTGTTAGAGCTTTTGAAGCATGAAAATGAGTAAAAGCTCTTCGGGGGGGGGGGAGGACTGTGCTACAACCAAATTACCAATGCTACCTGCAGCGCAGTGAGACCTCAGCTGCTGTGCTGCTCCATCAAAAAGGTAACATCTCCCTTAGCTTTAAGCCTGGAGTGAAGCACTGATGAGAGTACTTCAGACAGGTACTGGTAATCAGGGCCGTTCACTAAGGGAGGAGAGTGCTAGCCCTCTAGTGTTTGCAAGGATGTTTTATTAAATCCAGATTGGAATGTGGACTGTGTGTGTAAAAGAAGAGGGCAGTATGACATAAAAACTTTTTTTCTACTATGATTCTGAGTATGATTTTTTTTCTAGCACCATGCTGAGAAGCATATATTGTATACCAGAAACACAAAAACCAGAGGTGTGACGCAAGAGTCAAGCAGACTGTGCTGAAAATAAACTCAAGTGTTCATTGGGAAATATCCACTGACACCGGTAAGAGACAAGAATACCTGCTGTCAACCTCTCACACTTTGCCCAACACTTCAACCTATGAATGCATGGCCAGACCATACATTTTAATACATAAAAGATGAAGGTTGCGTACAGGTCTAAAATGTCACGGCAAGGGTCAACCTTCAGTGTCAAAAAATAAAGCCAGTTTGACATTTAGCTAAAAACTCCAGATCGTCTAATGACTACGTGAGGCTGCTCCAAAAGTGACTCTTGTGTTAAAATATCGATCTAATGGCATTAAAAGCAGTCAAACCTTGATGCATAGCTCAGTATACACACGGTTTTTTCCCTTCTAACATATATAGTTTTTTCAAGTGTAAAATGTATCTAAGTGTAAACAGAATTTGTAAAATTTAACTAAAAATTTCACCACCAGGTGACAGTGTTTTACCAGAAAGTGTAAGTGTAGTTACCCTTATAGATGAAAGCAAGTAAATGCAGGTTTGGGGCTTTGACAGTGCAGCGCATTAGCGCTGATGCCTCACAGCAAGAAGGTTCTGGGTTCAAACTTCTTGGTTGGCTAAGGCTTTTCTATGGAGTTGGTATGTTCGCTCATGTTATGTTAAATGACGATGCTAGATTGGCTCCCAGTGTGGATGTGAGAGCAAAGAGTTTTCTGTTTTTCCATTAGTCTTAGACTGGGCTGGATATGATTGGGCTGTACCTTGCCTCTTACACTATGACTGCTGGGATAGGCTGGATCAAAGTGGTCTAAGATCCCCCAGCTAACAGTTTGTTACATAGCCATAGCCATGTCCTGCTGAGCTTAAATGAGCTGCTGTTTTATTTTTAAACAGACATACAGATGACAGAATTGTTAGCTCGTATGAAAATGAAATGTTTTAAAGTATTTTCTAAGTGCAGTTCAACAGAGCAAAGGATTTTTAACACAGTTTTTACAAACATACTAGTTTTATTTTGGATGCTGGCATTTACTTTGCACACAAATACAAAATTATTTTACAAAAACTACCCCTCCCCACCAATGCTAATACTGAGTTATATGTTGTTTTTGCTGGACAACAGCCTGCAGTTGTTTCTTGTAGGGAGCTGGTGAGGAGCTTTGTGGAGTGGTCTGGCAGAAATAACCTGCTTCTGAAGGTCAAGACAAAGAGATGGTGGTTGACCTTCGGAGGAAAGAAAATCTGTGACACGGCCCATTAACAACATGGGCAGCTACGGATACTTCTAAGTCCACCTGAATAGAACAGACTGAACTGGAAGATCAAAAGTGATGCTGCGTAGCAGAAGGTGACGAGCAGACTCCTCTTTCTGATGAAGTCCAGATACAGAACATGTTCGGCAAGATTTGGAGTTCTACCAGTTTGTGACAATTCCCCTATTTATTTTGCTGTTCTCTCCTGGGGGTCAGTGTCAGTGCCAGAGATGCCAACTGATTCGAAAGGCCAGAAGCATCATTGGCCAAAATTTGGAGGCGTCTGAGTCAATGAGGGACAGAAGGTCACTGAACAAACATGGACATCCCATCTCCCCTGCTCAACTCCACACCTGAGGAAGATTGCATTATAGATATTACCTGTGTTATATCTTCTTTATTAATGTATTATTAACATTAATGTGTATTAATGTTCTTACTCTTCCTTTAAAAAAAACTGATAAGTGCCCGCGTCACTTTTACTATAACTATGTTGTTTAGTTATTGTAGACTGAACCATTTTTATTCTTTTCATTCTTTCCTGCTGCCATAACACAATCATTTCCCATGTGGGATCAATAAAGTGTCTATGTATCTATATGCCTATCTACCTGTCTGTCAGTCTTGAGTCAATCCGCAGATTTTCAGGGGAATCCAAGTCAGGGCTTTGTGCAGGCCAGTCAGTACCATTGACATTGTTCTTCACCAGGTGGGATGTATGGTTGTTGTCTTATTGGAAGACAGCTATCCAGTTTTGACGCTGACTGCTTGAGGTTTTCTTTTAAAATCGTTTTTGTTCTTGACGAGATTCCCAGTTCCAGTCACACTCAAGGATCCTCAAAACATAATACTCCCACCACCAAGTTTCACTGTGGGTTGATGTTCTTACGCCTCTCCTTCTTTCTCCAAACATAAGCAGTGTCTCTGTAGCCAAATAGCTCTAGTTTTCAGTTTCTAGTTGTCTAGCTTTATGTGATTAAATGATGCACAATCTTCAGGTTGTTTCAAGTGTACTTGAGTCTGGCTTGAAGGTGTGTCCACGCAGAAATTGAGTTTTTCCTCAGTCTACAGCCTTGCAGTGCATTTCTGTGCAGGGTTTTAGCGACCTTCTTCTATGAATGAGTGAACTCTTTCACTTCCTACCTTTGCCAGGCTTGCTCTGTACTGTGTCGCTCTCTTTGAATTTCTTGATTATACTTCTCATTCCAGCTTTCGACAATTATAAACCTTGTGATAGCTTTGTATATCCATCTCCTGCTTTGAGAGCATCAACGATTCTTTTTCTCCAGTCTAAACTGATTTTCTTTTGTTTCTGGCCTGAAGCCTTCTCAAGTGAATAAATGGGAAAATATCCTTTAGTTTTAACTCAATTTTACATCCGTCGAGCTTTACAAAGTTAAAGGACATCAGGACTGGTTTGTGTTATTGCTCTACAAAAGGGTCGTTTTTCAGGGGGGTAACAATACTGAGCCTGGTATGTTTTTGTTATAATAATTATGTTATTGTGTGAAAATTGAAGTATTTTATGATTTCTAAAGAAAACTAATATGTTTAGAAATGCTATCTTGAAGATCCCTGATTCTGTTAAATTAAAAAAAGCACATGGGCAAATTTGGACAACAACTTAAAATGTCATCAGGGGGCTAATGATTTTGTGTACATCTGTAATCAAGAATTAATGTAAAGCTACTGTTAGACTAGCATCTTTCTAGCCTGCTTTTTCTTTCACTTGCTCTCTTCAGTGGTTGCCACAGCAGATTAGATGGCTCCATCTCACCCTAACCTTTGCAAACTCTTCTGTCAAATGAAGCATTTTAGATGTTCACTCTCACTATATCCATAAGTGTTCTCTTCTTCTTTTCCTTTTGCCAGGCAGCCCAATCATCAACATCCTTTTACCCAATATATCCACTCCCCTCTCTGTCTGCACATGTTACTCTCAACCTTGCCTCTCTTACTTTATCTCCAAACCATCCAACTGTAGCTCTCTCTCTGTAATATACTCAGTCCTTATCCTGTCCACCCTGGTCTCTCCCAGTAAATATTTGAGTATTTTAAACTCTGTGACATCAGGCTCCACTTCCTTCTTAGCCTACAGTTACTGTTCATTACACATAACCACAGTCAAAAATAAGTAAATATATACATAAACAAATTAAACAATAATGAAGGACACATGTTGCAAAGGAGACGTGTCTGTTTAGCAGTCGATGAGAAGATGACTGTACTTCTAACAGCGATTTATTCCCTCAGTCAACATTTTTTTGTGGCTTCAACCATTAGTTTCGGGGTTGCTTCAATACAGTACAAGGCTCATTTCGTAAATAACAGTCCTATTAAGCATAAAATAGGTTGTACAGTTGGGGCATGGCTCGCTTTTACCTACTGGTCATCAATATGATCGCGCTCATGTTCACAGAATCCAGTAATCAAAACAGTAATCTACTTCTAAATAAACCCATGAGTGATGTCCCAGCGACTATTTGCATCAAAATCTACACAAGTATAACGGCCAGTAGTTACACCCTTAATACAACTTCAATTTCTTATTAGTAGCAAACATATATTTTGTCATACTTACCCTTCACTGTGCTGTAGAATGGAGACCATCATCTCAACAGCCAACGCTCCGGCAATCATGGCAAGACCTGGTCTGCTGACTGTGCACTGCTGATCCAGAGTCCGATCCCGGGTTGACTATTTTAGCAAAACAAAACACAGCAAAAATAGTAAGAAGATCAATATAGAGAATCATGCCCTGGAACTCCAAAAAGCCAAAGGTCAATCCAGTAAACCTGAGAGGACTTTCTCCACAATAAGTAGAGAAACGAGAGGTGAGAAACCTTGGCACTGGCTGAAGGTCTTCTCCAGGGGAATTCTGACCAAGTTGCTGATCACAAACTGTTTATGACACACTGATGACTAGCGGATACTTCCAGTTGAGCAGGGTGTTAGTAATGCCATAGTATTTTCATAAATGGACCATTAGTGTCAGTGGCTGCAAACCTCTTGGCCAGTGTCAGTTGGAACAGGCTCCGGCTCACATGTAAAAGGGTAAGAGGGTATTGCTAATGGATGGATGAACGGATCATTAGTGTTTGTGCCAAACCTGCAAATATTCATTTTGGGGATATTACGCTGTGGACCACACATGCTTACCAGGGGAATGGCTACAAAATCTGACATGTAGCCCTTTAGAGTCAAAGGCATTTCATTTTTATTTTCTGGTCATGTTTTATTTTTGCAGCAGTACATTCTCACACTGAATATGTCCCATATGTTTAGACAATCTGTATCATTTTGCTTCAGGCCTGTCTCACTTAAACCTTTAAAACAATATGCAAAACTCTATATTTATTCATTCACTGAACTCAACCTTAGATCAACATTTAGAATATACTGATAGCAGGCTCTGCCTCAAGTTCAAATCTTAGTATTACTTTAATGTTTCACAGAGAGACCGACACATATGGCATTTACAGTAGAAGTCAGAGCTCATTGCAGCAAGTTTCCAACAAATGCCACACCCTTTAATAGCCTATGAAGAATCTTCGTGCATTACTCCGAAAAGGTCAAGAGAAGGAGAAAATCCAAAATCCCCAAAACAAAGAACATCCAGAGACACAAGCAGAATGTGGGAATGTGGGTGTCGAGGCTACAAAGCTGCAAGTTCTGTTTTATTCTTTCTTGGGGGGGATTTGCATATTGTTACTCTTACAGAAAAACAATTACAACCATCTTTCTCAAAAATATGAAAACCAAACAATAACTAAACCAAATGCTGCATTTAAAAGCAACAGATTTTTGATGACTACGAAGTGTGCAGGCAACCTTAAACACAACACTGATGTGATGCTCCTAACAGTTAAGCATAAAAACAGGAATCATGTGAGACTTTCACTCAGGAGATTCGAGTTCATATCTCATATGGGACCGTCATTTTTTAATAGCAATCATTTTCACTTCAGCTTCTGTTTGCTTGGGACCATTTCAAAACCTTGTTTGCTTGAAAATAACATCTGAAAAGAGATTTCGCTCATGCGACCATCACTAATTTTAACTCCTGTAAACAACACAGCCGACTTTGCAGCAGCGTCTACCTGGTTTTGAGTGCATTAGGTGAGCTACTTAGTTGAGTGTATACTTGTTATCTGTGTGGTTTCCTTACATCTCCTGGTGCCACAACATCATTGCAGAAGTAGCAGCCAAGCTTGTGCCCTGGGATGTTTGAAAACAGGGACGATCCCGGGACAGTGGGCGCAGCACCGGCCGGTGTGGAGGATGACGAGGAGGCAGAGGAGCAGGAAGGGGAGGAGTCCGGCTCGGTGGAAACGCTCTGAGTGTTGGGAGGTTTCTTCAGGCCGTGGCGCATCACGACAAATGTGTCGAATCCTAGAGCAGCATTCACCACTAGCTGTGAAAATAACAATTATGGTAAATCATGGTCATAAAAGAAAAAAAAGAATCAAAATTGCTTTGGCTTGATTACTGATATTTTTGCCATTTGCCCTGAGTACATTTTCAACCAGTTAAATGTGGCTTCTCTTATGCAGACAATAAGGGAACATCATGTTGGATTATTTTTTAAAAAATCAATCACATAAAACATTACTGGCCTCTACGGAAAGCATCTACATTTTTGGAGCAGCACTTGAAACAAATTTTGATGCCAATTAGCAGTGAAGTCTGAAACAGCTCCATGGCACAAATGGCCAAATAACCTCTCAGTTGAGCCAGCCATCAGAAAAAAACCTCATCAACAGCCCACTTAACAGCACACAGCAACATAAGAGTTGCATTACTGTTCCCACTGGAAGCATTACAAGTTCCTGACACAATGTTCAATAAATCCAATTTTGCATGGCAAATTATAAAATAACATTAATATAAAATGGTAAAGAGAAAAGTTGGACTTGAGTTATCAAGCAATCTTAGTTTCCCGAAGGAGAAGTGAAAGGGCTTCCCAATTTCAGATTCAAGCTTAAAGGTAAATAAAAGAAAAACAAAGTTAAAAAGACATTAATGTCTCCTGCCAGAGTGCTGCACTGTGGCTTGAGGTCCAAAGTAACCTTTGAGCAAACAGATCTGTTTAAATCCATGGTATTGATTTCCTGTGCCACTATCAAAATACTCTCAACAAAGCTCATAAAGCCTGTTCTGTTTATGTACATCTGAGACTAGACTACAATGCGCCAGTAGAGACTAGATAAAGTAATAAAATCCTTTACAATTCATTGTGTAGATTACAAAAAGTCCCTAATAGCAAAGAATAAAACAATTAAAAAGGTGGAGTATAACATGCACTTTTAATCTGCAGTATAAAACAATGAACTATTAAAAACTTTGTTTCTAATTACTTTTCTAGTCATTTAGGTAAAAAGGTTGAATATTTACGTCTATTTTGGTCTTTTTGGTGTTTTATGTTTGACTTTTATTCACAGACTAGTTTGTCTAGTTGCTACACGACGCTGCTCAGTGGATTGATTTAGAGCTTTTTTGCTGAAAACAGCTGTCTCCTCTAAGCGAGTTCATGAGAGCGGCGACAGGGCGAATGTGCAGAACCAAATAATGAGCTGAAAGTAGCTCCGCTAAACTGCAGAGTTTAATAATAATCATGAGTGCACACTTCGTTGCAGGTGTCCACTTTCACATTGCATGTCATCATTTCATTCATTGTTTTTATGTAAAATACTATAAGTGGAGCTATAATCGAACCCCACCCCCGCACACACACACACCCTACCGCACTGCTTTGTGACCGTTCATTCTACATATTGTACCGTTCCTTCCTACCTTCCTCTTGCTGGCAGCGATAACCGTAGGCAGCCAGCGGCTCTCTCTTGTATCCATTAGTAAAAACACCACATCGTGCTCTTCAATTAGCTTTTCCAGCTGCTCGACATCTCTCTGGGCCTGAGACAGAGTGGCCTGAGAGAAATTCACAGGGTGGCCAGGCATGGGGATGCTCATATTGTAACCTTCTGCATTCTGCAATAGAAAGAAATAGAGGTAAGGAACGGCTTACAAATTGAGCAGACATGTGTGGTAACTAGCACGATATGTACAATATGTACAAGTCTTTTGTTTGCACAATCAGCTCTCTTTGACATTATTAAAATGTATTTGATTCATATGCATACATTATTTATGGGGAAACCAACTTTTAATACTCTCAGGAGGTATTCTTTTTCCAGTACATCTGGCTCAAATCTCTATAGTATAAAATATGTAAGGACATAAAAGAATAGTGCCATTCCAAAAGCACCTTAGACATAAAAAGAAGTCAGGTTACAGAAATCTTCTGAGACATGAAAATATGGATTTCCTCAGTCACAGATTGAAAATCTGCTGTCTGGTAACTGACAGACTGGGGAGATCAGAAAAAAAATGGTCCTGTATAACTCAGCAGTATGAAAATAAAACATAAAAGATCATCTTAAAGTCAACAAAATATCCTTAAAAAAGGCAATGTTCAGTCTTTTGTTGTCCACTGCCAAAATTCTCGTGCCATGTTTATCTCCAGGGAGCGTATACTCGACAACAAGGCAAACGGAAATGTCAAGAGTCATTTCATAGTCAAGAGAAGGACAGAAAGGGCAAAGCAGAAGTGCGAGATTTGAACAAGAAAAAATAAAAATGCCACTTTTACTCAATCAGTGGGTCTTCTGCCTTCACTCCTCACATTGTAAGTGTGGGAGCTTGTCAACCAAGTCTTGAATTTATATTTCACTGACGTAAGTGTTGCTAAGCTGCAGAGGTGGTAATCATATTCCAATTTCCTCTATAAACATCCTTAACCTACAGCCAAGAAAGACATACATCTTTTTGAGTGTGAGAAAAAAAAACTTTCTGGAAAAATAAAACAATCCAAACAAGCCGCTGTTGATGATCCAGTTTTGATGAGAACAAATTTTAAGCGAGAAAAAGAAGCTCCTGGAAATGTCAGGTGACTTGTGTCAGGTGTTCGCCCACATACAAAATAAGAAATCTGCCTGACATTTTCAACATTGTGACCTTGTTTGAACCATATTCCCCCAGTTCAATTAAAGTACTTCTGCACTTTCAGCTCACCCTCTTCATATTTGTCTTTCCATCTTTCACAGTTGCACCTGACACCCATACGTTTGCAGAAAAACAAGCAGGGAGGAAAGCCAAGCAGGCACACGCTCACACTGTTACAAATAGGAGCAGGTGTGGATGCAGCTAGTTTGATGGTGAAAACACAAAGTGTCACGACACGTCATGACCACGTGTCCGTTTTTTCACTTTCTATTTCATTCCCAGAACATTCAGAGAGAAACTGAAAATAAGGGTGGGCCAGGGTTGGCGAGAGACCTGGATGTCAAGTTGATGACATGACAGGTGTGTGTGTGTGTGTGTGTGTTCAACTTAAAAGGACATCACGTTTCTTTTAATGTGTGACACCATTTTCCCGTCCTAGTGTATCTCGTTTCACCGACACGTTATTACAGAGATGATTGCAAGCTCTGAAAAATCAATACTTTAACAATGAGGCTTGAATCTTACACAGTTTAAGGTAAATTACATCAGACGTTTAAACACTGAGGGAGTCGCTGTGTGAGATGTGACTGATAAAGGCACAGGCACGCTAGGGACACACAAGTTTTGAGACTCCTACACATGGTCAGTTTAGTTAAAACTTACAAGCTGACAAGAAGCAGAAGGTGTGAAAGCATTTTACACGCTGCTTTTCTTAGTCAGTCTTCTTCAAATGCTTTAAAAATGATTTAGAGGCTCCAGAAGTGGATTTCGCTCCAGATTTAAAAGTGAAGATAACGTGTTTGGTTTGTGAGCATTAGATGTGCTGTGAGGCTAATTTTATTATCTGTGCAAAGCAACCTGTCTGGATGCTTTTTCTAAGCTATGCCAAAAATCTCCTGGCAGTAGCTTTGTATTTGCTGTCCATTAGATTGCTATTGATTCAGTCAACTCACTCCAGCTTTGAAGTGTCATGTTTTCAGAAGGAGAAATCATTTTTGGCTTAAATGTTTATAGCTAATGTGAAAACAGTATGATTGGTCATGGAAACACACACACACACACACACACACACACACACACACACACACACACACACACTATAAATGGGTTCTGAGTCAATGAAGCTGTCAGATACCGAGATGATTAAATCTGCCACCAACATATAAAAGGGAAAACTGCCCAATCATTTTTTTAAGCTTCATGATCTTCTGACCCCAACATTGCATAATATTCCAGGACAGACAAGTGAATCACCTCATTTTGAAATGCATACTGCACATGTGACTCACGTTATAAATATGCAGCCAGTCTTTGCACTTTCTAGTCGCTTAATAGGCTGCCCCCTTTCAAACCAATCCACAGCCCTTCTTGAGTGTTTGTTAGGCTGCTTTTTCTTTTTCATTTGCTGAAATATATACCCCCCCCAAAAAAAAATGGTAAATGGCCTGTATTTATATAGCGCTTTACTAGTCCCTAAGGACCCCAAAGCGCTTTACATATCCAGTCATCCACCCATTCACGCACACATTCACACACTGGTGATGGCAAGCTACATTGTAGCCACAGCCACCCTGGGGCGCACTGACAGAGGCGAGGCTGCCGGACACTGGCGCCACCGGGCCCTCTGACCACCACCAGTAGGCAACGGGTGAAGTGTCTTGCCCAAGGACACAACGACCGAGACTGTCCAAGCCGGGGCTCGAACCGGCAACCTTCCGATTACAAGGCGAACTCCCAACTCTTGAGCCACGAAAACAAAAACCCCACCCACAGAGAACCCACTCATTAATTTGCAAAGTATTGAAACCACCAGCATTAATATGCATAAAAACCAACTCTTATTATTCTCCATGGTGTGTACTTCACATCTAAGTTACAAGAACTCAAACAGGAATACAATTAAAAACCTAAAAATAGTAAAATGGCAATTGCATTCAGTGCAGTTGTACAGTGATTACAAATTCATCTTTTTCAATGTTATTTTAAGATAATTAACCTCCATTTATCACATGAACACTGGCCTCAGCAGCACTTTGTGAGCATCATCAGTGACAGTAACTAGTAGGCACTGTGCCTTGTGTGCATTTCAAATGAGTGCTTGGTGCGATTCCAATATAACGCTGAAATATGCAGAACAGAATCACAGGATTTCTGAAGAAATGAATAACAGGGATTATGACAGACTGTAATCATTGGCTTCCAAGAAGCAGGGCATGCTTTAACTCTAAAATATGAGCAGAAATACAGGCGTCATATTACACAGTTAAGCATTGTTATTCGACGTACCACACCGGGAAAGATTTTGGTAAGTCGGTCAACAGCTGCCATGGCTTTGGACTTTCCACCTCCAAGACAGTCCTCAAACTCATAAAGCGGCTGCCGCACTGGATTGGAGTATGAGATCTTTGCGTTGTCTACAAATGTAATGTGTCGCACTCCCCATCCCTGGAGAAAAATGGAAAAACCATAATCGACCATTTACTGACATGAACACTGACCTAAATGGCGCTTTGTAAACAGTTTCAGTGACAATGAGTGGGAGATGGTGTGCCTTGTGTGCATTTAAAATGAATACTTAGTGCAATTATAATCTAACTCTGAAATAATGGGTGCATTAGTGTGCAGGTTAAACAACTGTATAATTTTAGTTCTATTCTACATTACACCAGGTTCAGTGTGAAAGACAATCAAATAACTGGTGAAAAAAAGCAAGCACCAAGGATGATGATTGTACCTGCAGATCAGAGCTGTTGTTTTTCACACTGAAAAAAATATTAAAAGCTGAGTAAGCCTTTTTAAAAAAGTTTTTTAAGTCACTGATATGGATGGAAAGGATTTTTAAAAATGAAAGAAAATCTATTTTGTCCAGTTGATAATTGGACAAGATTATATCATCACAAATAATGTGACATGTCTATGCTTCTGTTCTGTGAGTGCAAATTAATTAAAACGCTAAAGTTGTTTCAGAATTTCAAGTGGTTAGCAAAAGCAATTCAAGATAACTCATTTGCAGTATACTGTAAACTTTATGGCACACATCATGTTCAGACACCAAAAGTGAAACAAGTGGTGAACAGTGTGTCAGCTGATCAGTTTAAGAGAAGGTTTATTTATAGAGAGGTGCTGCCTACATCCCCAGAATGAAAAATAATTAACATCGAGCATCTTCTAATCTTTGTAAAACCTGGTGAACACATGCCACGTGGTTGGAGTGCAGTGGCGTAGGTTCAACTACAACCCCTGCTTTCCCCTCCTCTCTCTCCCCAATTTCCTGTCTATCTTAACTGCTCAACTATCAAATAAAGACATATAAAAAGAATGTAAAAAATTGAGGTGTGTGACAGTGAAACAGTGAACCTGACAATTGTTGCAAAGCTTATGAGCTTCTGTTAAAGGAACCTTTGATGAAATCCTGACTTCAAGCATGTTCCTGTGAAAGTCAGTGGTTCCAAAAACACTCTGAACAAACAAGCATCATGTATGTGTATGTATACTGTTAACAGTGGAAACAGTAATGCTAGCATATTAGTTAGAAGAATAGTAGTCCTTTTTTTCTCTTTTGTATAAATGTAATCTGAGACACACAGTAATATGATAATAATGTTAAATCTACACTTTTTAGGATAACTGTCTTGATAATGGCACGGGGCTACTGCTTATTATTGTTGTATTAGCAGTATTTGTATGGATTGTCCTGTAAGTTGCAGTAACCTTTATACAGGTTTCGTAACCTGACTTGCGGCTACACCTTAACATAGCATGAAAAAAATAAATACTACCCATCATCAAAACATAACATTTCTCATCTTTACTAACATCAGTGTTTAAAAAATCTTCTGTAACAGTTTCTGGTTAAGTCATAGACCCTAATGAATTAAGAGCCATAACACTTTCCAAGGAGCACTTATCCAAATTCTAGCATACCTTCATCACCCTGTCTACCCACTGATTTGATTTTCTATCCTTACCATGAGTGTCCGGGCCACATTGCACCCAAGTGTCCCAGCACCTAGAAGGAGACACTTTGTGTTGATCACTTTGTCCAAGTCCAGGGAAGGAACCAGCCTCCATCTCATGAGTTTCAGGTTCAGGTCTACTGAAGACTCTGCAAGCCTATAAAAAATTAAGTAAGACAGGTGAAGACATACACGCACTAGCCACTTCACCAACTGTTTGTTATCGCAAATATCTAATCAGCAATCACTGGACATCAACTCAATGCATTTAGGCATGTAGACGTGGTCGAGACAACCTGCTGAAGTTCAAATACGTGTATTATTTATTTCACCGTTTGGGGTCCATGCATTCACTGAGGTTGACCATCCTGGGTCCCATGGCTCCTTTTGGATTTTTCTCCCAGCCGACACTCTTGGGACAAGCTATCAAAAAAGAAAAAAAAAAAAACCAACAACAAAAAACACACTTGCAATGTAAAATAAGCAAAAATCATAAATGCATACAGAAACACTTTCAGGCTAGAACAACTTTAATGAAACTTCTAATACACCAAAACCTTTATTTAATTGAGATGTGTGGATGTTAATTCACAAACATACAGTCTACTCCCTCTCTATTTTCAGAATTTAGAAGATGGATTAGCTGAACCCGGTGTAAAGTTGGGCCAAGGTTGATTGGTTAATCCTTTTCAAAACAATATCAAATCATCAGAGTAGATGAATCATTTTTTGCTGCATGAATATATCCTCAGCAAATTAATTAAAAGACATTATGAACCACAGAGGTAGATTGAGGAAAACAAAGATTCCTTGTCTGAACTCAACAAAAACCTTTGCAGATCAAAGAGCTACCCGCTTTCCCATCCTGCTATTACCATTTAAATTACTTTCTTCCCTTATTCAGCAGATAAAGGAATAATGGAAACGCTTTGTGAGATTAGTGTGTCCTGAAAAAGAAACAGTGAGTCTCGGTGGAAAGTGAACTAAGAATGCGTGTTCAATTTACTATTAATATCCACAAGTGTATGTATCTGAATGCATGCACACATTCACATGAATACAAATACAAATGCACCGATATAAAAATGCACAGCAGCACAATGCAAACTGCACCAATGCACCCATACATAAAAAGAGAAACACAGAAAGAAATAGAGATTACCAGAGTTGCTGGGAAGCTCAGGTAGTTTGACATGGAAGATGACGCTCTGTTGAATGGAGCGGCTTCCCTGCAGAGTTCTGTCCCTAAAACACAGCACCTCCACTGTGTCCAGCTTAGACTTAGACCCCCTGTAGTGCACACGTACACACACAAGATGCTACATGAAATGTTGAAAATATATACACACACACACACACACACACACACACACACACACACACACATATACATATATATATATATATATATGTATATATATATTTTTTTTTTTCTTTTTTTTTTCTTTTTTTACATGTAGATATCTCACATCCATCATTGTGAAATACACGTTAATGTGCCTGTTGCTCCAAAATAAAACTCTGACACCTTATACAGCCGTACTAAAACACTTCCTCTAATATGGTCCTGAAAAACTGAGTCACGTTACACAATCAAGCTCTGATAAAAGAACTGAATAGGCAAGACATCACAGCCATCGATGCCAGTATCAACAGTTTATGTTTAACAGAGAGAAAAAATGTAGTCAAGCACAGGATCGATGAGGTTTGTTTAAGATAAAAACCTGCAGAGCATGCATGAGTTGATATCACAGAAGACTATTGCTAAACAAGCCTCTGTGGGAGTTCCTTTTTTGTACAATAGAAGAAAAAAAATTTAAATGCCAGAAAAAAAGAGGGAAAACTAAGCTCTGTGACAAAACACTCCTCAATATAGACCTGAAATAAGAGTGTGCAACGCTTCTTAACTGATATAAAAGCCACAATTAGAAACATACAGAGATAATTTCAACGACAGTCTCAGAACATAACAAAACATTATGATCAGTTGTGTGAGATGGGTTGCTTCCTCTTGCTCAAAGTCATCAGGTATGGGGTTATGTTATTTCATTTTGATATCTACTCCTACATCTGAATATTTACATTTTTACTCAAAAACTATTTAGTTTCATTTCTCAGCTCAACTCCTTTATTTACCATCTGAAAATAAAAGTACCGAAAAGCTTTCAGATGATTTGCAGTTTTCACCTGCATCGTTTATACAATATTTTAAAAAAAATAAACAAAACAACCTTTTCTTTTTTTTTTTAACTTAAGCTGGTTAAAATATATCATTGCCCGTGGGATATGAATCCTTTTATTTTTTAAATTTTCTGATTGTTGAATCAACCACTTCTGAATAAAGCAAATAAAAATCATAATCGAATATTTAAAGATGATAAAGCACAACCACCTGCTTTGGAGACACTGAGCATAAGCACAAAGTGTTCAAAACAAGCAAAAATCACAGCCTACAACACTTAAAGAGGCTGATTGGATGAAAACACACAATATCCTGCTTTAAAAATGCACTCCTGATGATATGTGACATATACTCATGAAGGAGCCTAATTTAACCACAAAAGAAATGGCCCCTTGATGTAGGAGGACGTCCAAGTGTGTTGTTTACAGATAACTATTTTCGAAAACATAAAAAAAAGTGTCCTTCATAAATGAATAAATATGTACACTCACTGCCCACTTCATCAGCAACACCTCTTCAACTGCATTTTAACACAAACATTTAATCAGCCAACCACATGGCAGAAACTCAGTTCGTTTATGCATGTAGACGTGGTTAAGATGACTTGGTAAAGTTTATACTGAGCATCAAAACGGGGAAAATAAGGCGTAGTTGTTGGTCGCAGACAGGCTGGTCTGAGTATTTCAGAAACTGATGATCGACTGGGATTTCTCCATACAACTATCACTAGGGTTTACAGAAAATGGTCAAAAAAAGAGAAAATATCCAGTGAGCAGGGGCTCTCTAACCAGAGGAGATTGGCCAAACTGCTTTTAGCTGATAGAAAGGCAAAACTAACTCAAATAACTATTTGCAGGTAGAGCAGCGTGATATCACACCACAACTGTAGAAAGACAAGAGAAAATGCGACAAGATGTTGCCAGGTCTGACGTGTCTCGATTTCTTCTATATTTCTTCAACAAAACACACGGACTTGGAAGAATTGGTTGGATTTGTACAAAATGAAAAGGCCAGTAATGGACAGATGCAATGATACTGATGTCCTTTGTATCACAAGACATGATAAGACGGCTGATCAATTTGTTTCACTAACTCATCTAAACGTTAGGGTATAGGAGCTATGGCATTTTGTCTTAAAATAACAGCTGTAATCTTCACATTTCAACTTTTTTTCCTCAAAAGAGTATTTGAAGTTTTTTCTTGAAATAGAATTTCATCTTTGATCTTGATATTTTGACTTTTACCAAATGATTAATAAGAATTTTCTTAATGTGGCCTTGTAACAATGTAACAATACATTCCTTTTACGTGACATACATGAAAGTAACAACCGTTATCGATCTATCCTGCTGTAGAAACCCTCCATCAACTTTGGAATATCCCAAGAGAGCCTGCTAACGCTTTTCAAACCAAAAAGAATAAGAAATATACATATTCCGTTAAAAGTGTTTAATAACAGCACCTTTAATAGATCAAATCTAGTTAAAAATATCTGTCAATATTCTGCAAAGACACCTCATACTGTGTATAAAACAACACCGCCTGTGGTTAGAACAAACAGTAGCTGCTGTGTGTCACAGATAGGTATGGCATGAGTTAACAAACCAGCTATGGTCTTTTACCCAGACCACGCAACTACTCCCTGCCACAATAAAAAATAAATGAATAAATAAAATGTAAAAAAATATATAAATACAACTGAGAAAAAGAAATATGATTCACATAAAGGCAATAAATCCACACAAAGTAGTTCAAACATGAGCGGCAATGTTTCCTGATGGAATTTGGAGATAATTTTGAAAATCTTTTAGGTGGAAAAAAATAATAAATCAGCAAGCAGTGACATCATTATTCATCCTCTTCAAGCAAGGCAGATTAGATCAATATAAACTGTTTGGACAACCTGATTTACATTTTAAGATTAAAGCTTAGCAAGAGCTTAAATGGAAGAAATAAACCTTGTTTATCTGGAAAATTGATATCCTTATAGACAAATGGGACTAGCTTAAAAGCAACAGTCGTGTTTCTGTAAGCAAGTGCTGTCATCTAGGAGCACATGTAATTGATCAAATTAATCACATCCCCACTAAACTCTTGCAACACCACTGAGACGAAGCAGCAGCTTGATATTTCTTTTTCAGTCCGAGTGGAACAGAATAACTTTAGTAGAGTTTCAATTGCTTTTGTCCTGATGCAAACATTTTTAAACTGATACATTTCTCTTTTTGAAATTGATAATTTTCTTAAATTACAAAGGTTTGCTTTCCTAACACTGCAGCAGGGTTGGGAAATCAGTCAGGAAGAGGAGCCTTTCATTTATGTGCAACTCATAGTGAAATTCAGCAGGTTTTTCCAAATTACTTAATGACCGACAGCACACATCATTGAGACAACTTCCTCAAAACACAGTCACACATGCACACACACACAGAGAGTTTACCATTGGTTAGCTACAAGCATCAGTAGATTCCTCAGAGGCCAGCCCGGATGTTGGGACAGAGTACACGGATCATAGACACCCACAGTAACCTAGAGAAAACAAACAAGGTATGTTTACATTAGCAAGGCGTGAATGCGTATATGTGTTATTGTGTGAGTGTGTAACAGTAGACAACATTAGTAAAATGTGATGAGCCAATAAAACTACAGTAGAAATCCAGTTTGAAGCCACAACAAAATAAATTTTAAACCTTATTAAAAAAACGAGTCTGTTTGAATCTTTTTTTTATTTTTATTTTTTTATTACAGAATGAACAACAATAGGTTTGGAAACTTTTGGTGTATACTTTAAATCATACTATTATGATATTGATCTAAGTGCAAAAAAAGTAGCAGACACACAGAATAATAAAATATAAGATTAAATTCCTGTTTCTAATAATATAAATATAAAAATCTTCTTGAAACCTTCTTAGTATCACTGAAAAATGTCTCCCAGTCCCCCAGCACGGCCATCTGAACTGACTCATCTGTGTATTTTATTAGGAAGTAAGGAACTGCAGTGGCTCCTGTTTTGATGCACAGGCCATCATAAGCATCCTGCAGGGCTGCAATCTAAGACAGAAATTAGAAGTTAGAAAAATCCGGCAATTCAAACATATCACAAGTGCTGAAGTCAGTGCAGCAATTCTCAACCAAGTGACCTCAAAGGGATGAAAACCGAATTATTCTGTAAAATTCTTTTGGTTTATATAGATGAAGCAGTGGAAGACACTAATAGCACTTTGTATTCATCATATAAAACAGCTAATAGTAATTGTAGAGTTTTAACTTTTTCAGAAAAGGTCATTTAAGGATAACTTCAAAGTGTAATATCTAAAATTATATGGTGATCTTTAAAAATCCAACCTGCTTTGCAGAGAAAACCTGATCTAGGACGGAGGGCGGTCGAACAAGCATTATTGCCTCTTTGAAACAGAGAGCAGGAAAGCAGAACCAGTAGTAGAAATTGTACTTCTTCAAATCCTGTTTAAAAAGAGTAGCCAGAACAAGAGAGAAACATGAAAGGAAACTGGTTACATGAAGTTGTTAAAGTGTAGAAAAAAACAAAAGCAAAAAAGAACAAGCAAACATATATGATCATATTTTTACGCACTGCAAAGGTAAGGAGAATAAATCTACAAAGGATGGACGGGTCCTTCAGTGCAGCTCCAGACTGTATAGCATCCCAAATCTACCCAACAAAGAGAGATAATACAAAAGAAAAAATAATCAATAATTTAATCAGGTAATGTTCTGTTGGGAAATATGACCATTCTAATGCCTACTTTATAGATAATCCACTTTCAACATGTTTTTGATGTCAGAACAAATTGCCACTGGATGTCTCTTACCTCCTTGGCTTCTTTCTCCAACAGAGCCTTCTTATCAGTAGTCTTAAAGGCATCAAGAGTGTTGGTGTTGTACAGCGTTCCCAAAGCTGGGCAGCAACGAGCAGGAGTTGAACCATCACTAACAGCAAAAAACCAACACATTTTTCATTAAACTGTATGTTCACAGTGTAAACATACTGACCACCAGAAACCAGTGGGCTATATAAAAGTTTATTTTTCCCTATATAGAAGTACATACACAAAACATCTCTGTGACAACTGCACAATCGGATGAAGGCCACGTCATTTTTTTTTTTCTTTAGACACACAGGCTTTTTGTAACTGTTCAGAGCCGATTTAAAAATACTGGCAGCTTTCGGTGCTTCCCCTCTGCCTCACTGTAGCTGCACCTATGGAATAAGTCGAAACATCCTGGGTAACTTCCTTGTTGAGTTATCACATTCACAAGATTTTCAGAAAACTTCTGATCTTCAGGTGGAGGTCACCGAGATTCAACTCATTTAAGATTTTTAGTAGATGGTATCAATTTAGGTGTCCACGTTGTCCTCCCACCTGCCCAGCAGTGTGACCCCAACAGTCTATGCTATGCTTTTATTTTGGCTTTGTTTACAATGACACTTTGCATCACAAGACTCAATGGCAGCAGAAAAACTTAGCAGAAGTGTAATGCTTCTTTACACAACATAATGCCTTATACTTACACATCAAATGCACTGTACTCCAAAGTTAGACGGGTAGGCAAACCAAGAGGATCACCTATCAGACATGAAAGTCGATCAGCCACATTGGTAATAGAAAATACAGATCTGTCAATCAAGTGGGAAAACTGCATTTGACAGTGAGTGAGTGTGTTGCTTATTCTGTCTTCCTCCCATCACCCTCAACCAGTAATGGCAGATAGCTGTTCCTCCCTGAGCCTGGTCCTGCTGCAGGTTTCTTCCTGTTAAAAGGGAGTTTTTCCTTCCCACTGGCGCCATGTACTTCATCATAGGGGGCAGTTTGATTGTCGGGGTTTCTCTCTATTATTGTAGGGTCTTTATCTTAAAATATAAAGTGCCTTGAGGCAACTTGTTATGATTTAGCGCTATATGAATACAATTGAATTGAACTGATCTTTTATTGAAACCATGCCATCAGAATACTCACCATTGTAATAGTATCCTTTGATACATTTGGGACTCTCATCCAATCTGTAGTCATTGAGTTTCTTCTGAGTAAGCTCATGCCAAAAGCCTGCTTCCAGAGCGCTGCTGAAAGGAGCAAACTGCAGCTTAAGTTCTGCAGTGGACGGCGATGCCTCACTGATGTCAGATGCCATTACACTTCACAGAGCGGCACGTTCAACAAGCTGTGAAATAAAACAGCAGACGGCTATGAAGCACTTGCAGGCACTATAATAACTTATGACTTAGATACACAAAGAGTAGTAAAAGTAACTCTCGCACTGTTGAAGTAAACAGTCTGAATAAAAGCACAGAATAAAAGCTGCACTTGTATACGGTTTTATGACTTTGGAGTGCCTCAATTACCAGTTCACACTCGCACAACAATTATGGGAAAACTCCCTTGCAAGGAGCTGGCCTGCCCATCAGGAGTAACTTGGGGTTCAATGTCTTGCCCAAAATCACTCACACATGTTGGTGGAGCCCTGTGATTAGTGGATGCCTAAATCAGGAGCTCCTGCTGATCACATAATAATCAGTTCATTATCTGCTGAGCCCTAAATTTCCAATGCTGCTGTTTAATTGACAACCCAGTGAAGAATGTGATTTGAATAAGCTTATTACTCAGCCAGGTTTAAAATTACTCGATGAGTACATCGCCCAAGATATCAGAGATGTAACTATATGTGCTTTTGATATGTGAAAGTATCTGCCACACATGCAAATGAAGGAAAAAAAAAATCACACTATTATCAGTTGTCTTTTTCTTCTTTCAGCTGCTCCCTTTGGGGTCACCACAGCAGATCATCTGCCTCCTTCTCACCCTGCCCCTAGCATTCGACTCAGTCACACCAACCCTTTGTAAATCCTCCTTCACTACTAGGGCTGGACTGGTAATGCATATTAGGCTTTTTCCTGGTGGGTCAATATAATTTTTTTTCTTTGTTGCTATAATCATACAGGCCACCTGCCATGGTGCACTGGCACTACAAACACTGACACTAGTAGTGTAAAGTACTTTGGGGTCCTTAGTGACTAAGTAAAGCGCTATACAAATACAGGCCATTTACCATTTTAGTCCAGTGGACAATTTTTATTAGTAATCCTGGATAGACGAATATAATCTTTTAACGCAACCATCCCTCTCCTACAGACACAGATGGAAAAACAAAAGCACAAAAAAAAGGTGTCAGTGAAAAGCCAAGAGAGAAAAAGAAAAATAAACTAGGCATATATGCAGCAAAATGTTTATATACATATTAGAAACTGCACTGTCAACAGCAGTACCAGCAACCACTACTATAAAGCTCTCACAGTCACAGTACTGCTCCTGTTTCCAGCACTAGCCATGGAGAAATGATGGAGGAGGGAGAGCAGTTCCAACAAGAGAGCGGGGAAGGTGTAAATAATATGGTAAGGAAATAAATGGAAGGACATGATTATCAAGGGAGACATTCAAGTAAAATAACCCACCATCAATGACCAAAAGCCACTGCTAATAGCTAAAGGGTAGCTTTTAATTGTGCCATGCTGCACTAAAGCACAACAAAGACTTCCTAACCCAACAACAAGTGTACCAACGTGGTTAAACAAAAATAAAGCATAAACATTTATTTATTTATTAACTGATCATAGTCAGCCGCCTGGACCAAATATGCCAGGGCTCATTTGGTGTCCCAGTTGTTCACTTCATCAGTGAATCTTCTCTGAGGTCTTCGTCTTTTCCTCCTCCCTGGCGTCTCTATATTCAACATCCTTTGTCCATCCTCTATTACTATTCTGCACGTCCAAACCACCTCAGCCTTGGCTCTCTAACTTTACCTCCACACCGTTAAACTTCTGATACACTGATTTCTAACTGTGTCCACTTTGGTCAATCCCAACAAGATTTGAACATTTTCAGCTCAACCGTCTTTTTGTCAGCACCACAATCTTCAAACCATACAAGACGCTATGATGTGTGGGTGGTCTCAGTCCCATCTTATAAAAATTCTCTTTAACTCTTGGTACTGTATATCTGTCACAAATAACTCCATATGTGATGGCAAGCTACATGAACAATAAACTGGACATTTAAAAAAGAAAAAAAGAGGATTCGTGTTTCCTTTCCTGTATCCCATCCACGTGCATAATCCATGAAAAGATAAAGGATTTTAAAATATTTTTGACCAGCTCAGCTGCAAAGAGAGCCTAAACTCTGGTTAAATAATGAGCGCCAAACCTTCAAGACTAAGCATTTAATGGCTGTCAGTCTTGGCATGTTAATGATTAAATTCTACGTTTACTTTTTTTCGTGTCTTTAACTGTTTTCTCTTGCTGAGAAGTAAAGTCAGCTCAATAGAGACCACACTATGAAACCCAGCAGCTTTAGCACTTCAAGCGCTTTTTAACGCGACGAAAATTCTCATGGAAATAAATCATAAAATAAGACATCCCTGCATCACAACACAGACAATTTATGTCCGCTTCAGACAGATACATACATGTTTATACGTTAACGTGTAACAGGACTTGTGCACTTACCATAAAACCTTACTTCCTGGTGAAGGAGATCATGTGATCGCGAGTCTTGTAAATAAAGCAGTGCAGTGTGGGTAAGCTTTAGCTTACTTGCTACGGTTTCTTGTCTTTATGGTGCAAGCACCATTGAGTAAAATACAAAGAACCAAAACATAAACAAGAACGCGCAGACGATAAAGCAGGAGAAAACGGACAAAAACCTGTAGGCGCCGTTTCTTTTCATTTCGGAGACTGCTACAGAGGCTGAAGCGTTTGTAATGAACGCCGGTTTTAGCTTGTGAAATTACAAACGCAACATAATAGTGGTGAAACCGGTAAAGCTACTTCTGCTCCTACTTTTGGGCTCAATTATGACTTCAGTTTTCACCAGAAATTAGCTGTATGTGAGCGGCGGACCGTACGGAAACAGGGTTAGGGACCGTCGCAAAACTGTGCTGCTGTACAAAAACGCACGATATAAATTAAAAGATGTCATGTTTTGGCCAGGAGGCTAAAACAAACTGAGAAAATCCATCTAAAATAATATGAAGCCCACAAAGTGTCACCTCTTTGTATTTGTATTTCCCTGGATGACAACCACAATATCCAGTGGTAGCCCCTGCACTGTGAAGGACAGCATGTAATAATAGCACCCCCCTTTTTTAAATAGCTTGTTCTACATGGAACAGCTATTACCACATGTAAAAGCCACTGAGCTCTTGAATCCTTCCTGAAGGAAAACACAGGAACGAAAGTACAAGTGCTCAAGGTTTCCTTGTACCTTATCATTTAAACACAAGAACACTCTGAAGTAGCAGATGAGACTAGCGGTTCAAGGAAAGCATAAAATGCTTTGAAAGTACTCAGTTTGTTAGATGGAGTACATGTTTACAGTGGAAATCTTCAACAGGGTAAGTTCAGGGACATTGTGTGAGCTGTGTTAACTGGTTTAATGAAACAAGGAAACATCTCACAGTGATGCTCATGCAGATGCAGACTGTGTCAAGTTGTGTTGCTCTTAACTAATCTTTAAAAAAAAGCTTGACTGATATAAAACTGCTCCTACTCATACAGGCTGAGTTTTCCCTCTTCAACAGCTCATGGTTTAATTATTGTAAGGTGAGATATATGTGTTAGTATTAATAATTGAATTTTTTTTTTTTTTTTTCTGATTTTTCTCGCTTGGATAAGACCGCTCCAGGTTTCAATTTTTGATGAAAGCATGTGTATGTTTTTCTGATTCAGACCTTCAACACAAACTGGTTTATTACAGTAAACTATGAGGTAAAACTGAATTGAGATTTTCAGATCTGTACCATGGAGTCCATTCCAGTTTAAAGATTACAGATTAAATGAAAAACAGTTCTTATTTTAGTACAAGTAACCTGAGAAACACGCCATAGAAACTCATGAATGATGCCCGTGCTGGGTTATTAAGAGAGAGGGGATGAGGGACATTGGCATATTGTTGAAAATGTCCTTGTTATACGTCCCATACAAGAGAGGAAATATAACAGTTTCAGCACACTGAAAAGTTAAATGAAATATTTATGCTGGTAAGTCACAAGCTTTGCAGATTTTGGTGAATATTATTGAAACTGCCACAAAGACAATTAAGTGGCACTATATTATGAGAAATAGAGTTCTTGTCTTTTTTTCTAGAGCTATTTCTCCATTTTGCACAGGAGAAAATATGAATGTATTAATTGACAGTATATGTGCATCATAATTTGCTAAAAAAAATGCTAAAATTCCCCAATATGGCTTAAAAAGAAGATGGCTACACTGTGGTCATATAGGGATGGACATGGTCAGCAACATTACTCGGGTAGGCGGTGGCATTTACACAGTGCTCATTTAAAGGATCTTCACTTGGTACTACAGGACCTAAACTGTGCCAAAAAAATATCCCTTCATCATTACATCACCAGCAGGTTGAACCACTCATACAAGGCAGGATGGCTCTATCTATCATCTTGTTTAGGCAAAATTAGGTAAACTATCTCAACATTGCAGGAGAAACTGAGACTCAGCAGAGTAGCCAGTGTTTTTCCAGTCTCCGCTTGTCCATTATAGATGAACCTTTGTGAACTGTAGCTCAGTTTCCTGTTCTTAGCTGGAAGCACTGGCGCCTGTTGTGGTCTTTTACTGCTGTAGCCCATAGAATAGAATAGAATAGAATAGAATTCAACTTTATTGTCATTGCACATGCACAGGTACAGGGCAACGAAATGCAGAAATGCATCTGCTTCAAGATTCAACATGTACAATCAGAGATGCCTTTCTGCATACCTTGGTTGTAACAAATGATTATCTAAGTTACTGCTGCAGTCTGGCTATTCACCCCGATCTGTGAAAACAACCTGGCATTTTCTTCCAGAGAACTGCCTTTTGCTGGATATTTTCTCTTTTTCGAACCGTTCTCTGTAAGCCCTAGAGATGGCTGTGTGGGAAACTCTCAGCAGATCAACAGTTTCTGAAACACTCTGCTTGTCTGTCACCAACAACCATGCCGCATTGAAGGTCACTTAAATAACCTTTCTTCCCCATTCAGATGATTGGTTTGAAAAGCTGTAGTTGAACAGGTGTACTTAATAAAGTGACCAATGGGTACATTTGATGGAATCTTGCTGCAGCATGGGCATTGGGTTTTGTCCCAGGTTAATTAGGTCATGTGTTCAGCATTTCACATAAATGTTCTTGCCAAAGTCAGCACCTCAAACTAATGACAAAATAAAATTAGAAGAACAGTTTGAAGTTAATAGTGTTAATGACGTGAGGCTCGAAGGACTAGCACATTAGAACGTTTTATTTTTAGTTTTAGGTGTACATCATAAACAGGACATTAAATGTCATCAATTTTTTTTCTTTCAGATTGACTTCAATTTTATTTCATTACTGTATCATGCATGAAATAATATGCCAGCCTAAATAGGCTTACAAGACACCGATAACAAAAAACAGAATATAAACCAGAACACACCCACAGGTTTTAATCATACTCTGGTGATCATTATAAGCATTATTCAAAAACTTTGCCCTCAACATGAGACACCCAGCATTAAAAGCGCATAGGCAGCAACTTCACTTTGACATAAAAGTATCCAAACTACTTTTAAAAAAACAACAACAAAAAACACACACACACAAACAGCAAAACATTCAGTGAGACATAATATTCATTACAAAGAGTTACCTCAGGGGAAGCTCTTTGCAGAACCTTTTCAAGCAACAGAGAAACAGCATATAAAATGAAATTTTCTTCCCCTTTGTCTTGTTTTTAATGAGAAGTGCAGTCACACACATCCGTCTTCCCATCATCACCTCTTCCAGCTCAATTTCAGCCTCCTCTGATTTGTTTGATTTGACTGCACAGTGACTCACAACATTGCCACGCTCATTACAACATTATTTCAGACACTATGATTCACATATTAAAATATGAAATTCAGTTCTTTGTCCCTGCCCCCCATAAAATCTGAAGTGACACTGTGCAAAAAGTAACAGTGTAAGGAAATGTCCTTAATTCCATTTATCCTTATTTTCTTTTTACAAGGAAGCTTCTAGCATAGCTAACACGGGAGTTACTGGGAGAAAGAGTTGCACCATGAAGCTCTGTGTATAGCCTGGATGCACTTGAATGCGTTTGTTACAAAATACTGACACAAATCCATTAAAGAAGTCTCAGATTTATAGTGTGCTGCAGCATTTTTGAATCATTTTCGACACTCTTTGGCTAATGACGTGTAGCGACGTGCTACACCTTATAACAGATAAGCAACTTATTCCCATCAAGGAGAGAAACAAAACCTTTCTGCAGTTCGAAAGAAGACTGTGACTGTGACAAATAGTTTGTTCTGGTAGTAGTTTTGTCTTCATAATCAGGTTTTTGCTCATATATTTCCAATTTCGTTATACTATGTATAATGACAATAAAGGCTTTCAATTCAATATATTAACCTATTAGACTTAATGGCAGGAAATAGATGTCAAAGCACGAACAGGTAGAACAAGTTCAGAGGTTTTCTTTAAGGGAGTGTAGGTGACTGAATGTGCTTGTTTAGAGTTGCCATTCTTAATTAAAAAAACATAAAAAATAAAGACAGTAGGTATCATAATTCAGCCCTTCCTCGATCACTAGTACCAAGCACCAAGATGCATCTAAAGTCTCGTACTCTGTTTAAATAATAAGAAGGAGAATGACTCACAATGTGGTTGTCATTTTCAAAGAAAATCTTCTCCTTGTTCTTTTTTTTAAACAATATTAATCATATTTCACATTATGTGTTTTATGGTATATTCCTAGCACAGAAAATCAATTCAATTTTTTTTTTCAAAATACAATTTTTACATAGTTTTTAGCAAAACTTTAAGCTCAAATTCTTCTGTGACACAGTCTATTATTATTATTATAATTACTATTATAATTAGTGTAACATAAACAAAATAAATAACATTAAACTGACATATTATCCTCAGCTTGAGTCTTGAGTCCAAAGAATTGGTGTTTATAAAAATAAAATGCGGAACATAAAAGGAATAGCACACTTTTTTGGTCAACGCTTGATGAGACATTTTTTCCTTTTGCTAATTCTGCTGTTGTCTCAACATTTAGATGCCTGCGATTGTGTTCTGCTCATTTACAGTCACAAAGGAATGTTAAGAATATTTTTAAAGACCCGTTTAAAGTTTCCATTGCAGAGCGGGTATATAAAAGGGTTTAGAGTAGAGTTGATGTAACCCAGCCATATGGTGAACATGTGCAGGTCATGGTGGACGCACTCTCTACAGAAGGCCATGACCATGAAAGCTATGAAGTATGGTATCCAACACAATAAGAAAGCAGCAATTATGAAGCCCAGCTGCTTGGCTGCTTTGTGCTCTTTGTGGATCCTCAGACTGTGGATGCGATGGCGTGATTGGTCAATGAACTTTTGCCACGCCTGTCTCAGAGTAATTTCATTATCCGCGTCTAATTTGGCATCTTCTACTCCTTCCTCGGCCCAAGGTAGAGCTTGGCTGGGGTCGTAGTTGTTGCTGAGCACAGATGTGTATCTCTGCACGTCTGATACCTTGTTGGTATCGCACACTCCGCTCACTGGGTTTGGCACTGTCACATGGCATTCGTTTAAAGACGCTTGAAGTTTGTTCTCATTATTTCCACCTGAGCAAATCACGTCCTGTGGTGCCGATGGCTGGCTCTGGGGAACCTCGCAGTCTGGTTGCTTCTCCTCAGGAGACAAAGAGCACCTTTTAGTCTTTCGTGCCATTCTGAGACCTTTTGTTGTCATGGCAAGCAATGACGTCTGCTGGCACTTTACACCAATTTTTCTGTGTGCTCTCGATAGAGCAGTTTTACTGTTTTTATCAGCGTCTTCAAGGGGATCTGTCTGTTCGAGAGTATTCTGGTCTAGCAGTTTTTCTGTTTTGGATCCTTTCATTAAAACCTCACTTTCCCTCTTAGGTGACTTGGAGTCATTTTTCACAGGGGTTTGAGGATTTTGTCCATTGTCGTTTTCTCCAAATGAATCAGTTGGATGAATGATTCTCTCTCTGTCCCGTAGATGTTGTCTTACTGCCAAATAGATATATGTGTAAAACCACAACATCAAAACAGAGGGTACGTAGAAGTTGAAGACTGCGGTAATGACCTTAAACCACGTGACAAAACGGAAATCTGTGTCACACTTATTTTCCTCTTCAGGTTTGAGGTCCACGTGTGTGAAAGACCTCCATCCTAAAATAGGAATAATCCACATCATGGACAGCAGCCAGGCTCCAGAAATCATCACACTGGCTTTTCCCCGTGTTCGATATTTTAGGTACTTAAGCGGCTGTCTCACTGAGCGGTACCGATCCAAACAGAGGATAAATAAGCTGAAAATTGAAGCTGTGCTTGCCACGTAGTCCATAATCAGCCAAAACTGGCAGACAGCCCGCCCCAGCTTCCATTCATCCTCCAGCAAATATACCAAGTTCAAAGGCATGACCGTGGTCCCTACAATGAGATCTGCCACAGAGAGGCTAACAATATAGAGGTTCCCTACAGTGTGGAGGCTCTTCTCTTTCTTCACAGCATACAGTACGAGCAGGTTCATTATGATCGTGAGAAGGGAAAGAAATCCCAGAAAAACTCCCAGCAGGGCGCTGTTGATGCGATCATGGAAGGTCAGGGTTTGATTGTTCCTCAATGAGTCACCATCACGGAGTCCACTCCAGCTGTTGTTGCTGAAGTTTACATAGCTGCTGGCATTGTGGTGTAGAGGGTCTGCTGAAGGTGACAGACTAGATTCCATCATGTTAGGTGAGATGGACACCTCTAGATCCTGTCACATTTTGGAAAGCTTTCATCCAGTGCTTGTTTAACTAAACACCATGGCATGTGTGGAACGGCAGGTTTTAATCAGTGTGTTTACACTCAATGGATAATGGACAAGTTGACTTTCACTCTGGAAAATGTGTATTCCTTCACTAGCCCTGGTCAGTTTATCCACAGTCTACGGTCCATTTTGTTGTAAACCCCAAGTAACAGCATCTGGAAAACACAAAAAATGGCAAGATTAGACATGTAAATGCTGTTAAACAACGTTCTGTATAGAGTTCATGATGTGGATGATTGATTTATAATGGATTACATAATTTCATGAATATAATTTAGGGTTAAAAAATGTCTTCACTTGAAATGTGTAAGAACTAATGTTGCACGAGAACAACCTTAGCGAGAGTATTCAAGACTTTTCATGGACTGCAGGTGAGCAGATGTCTCTCATGAAGCGCTGCTAAGCTAAAGGTTTATTGAAAGCAAAGCAACACAAAGACTTAAAGACCTCTTTTCAGGACAAGCGGTCAACGAGGTTTTTGTCATTTTTTTAAAAATGTCTATGTTTAACTTTTGAACTAAATATGTGTACTGGAAAGTTGCTAATGTGTTTGCACTGTTCACTCATATAACCAGTTCTCACGGCGTATTGACGATGGTGTAACTAAGGAGAAGAGAAAGTCCAAGTAATAAACGCCCCTTTCAAAGAACCAACCTGTGTCTGTGTAGTCGTGAAGAGAGCTACAAGACATTTGAAAGCTAACTGTGAGTTTTTAAACACTTTTACTCTTGAAAATAAAAACACAAATCATTATTCAAAGAACATGGCTGAAACATGACCACAGGAAAGCTTGAGAAAACCGCCCGAAGAAAGATAAGGTGAAGAAGATACAGTGATGATGCAATATTTCAATACACAGATAAACGTTTCCTGTAATCTTTCCACCTTTGCAGTTTGGGTTTGAATTATTATTAGTCTAAAACCTCCCTTATTCCATCTCTTTCACTGTCCAGCTGGCTTTCTTTCACACTTACGCAAGGGGAGGGCGGCGAATCCCTTCAACAACACAGTAGACAAACTGTGTCATAGGCGGAAAGGAGCCATGAATATGCTGCCAGTGCTGTATGATGGAACCTTTGGATTGATAAAAGCCTATTCAACACTACACTTGATACTATGTTTGAATGTGAAAAGCACAGCATGACTTATTAAAGCATATCAATATGGTACTGGAAAAGCACTTATCTGAACTGTTTGGGATATTGATTTTTAAGAAAGTAGACTGAAATAAACCTGTTGCTATGGATGAAGGTGACATTTCTGTTTGTCTTTCTGTGATTAATGTGTGAAATAAAAGATGTCATTTTGCATTTTTCAGCGGTCCCTGCACTCCCGTGCTAATAAATGATTTAATCTGTGTAATTTTGGTAATATCATCATGCAATTTCACTTAAATCGAATTGTACTGTACAGAGGAAACAAAACAAAAGCTACATATTAATCTTTTCCTTCTTTCGGCTGGTCCTTCAGGGGTCATCAGCCTCCACCTCATCCTATCCTTAACATCCCTCCTCTGTCACACCAACCCTCATTATATCCTCTTTCACTCTTTCTCTGTGGTCTTCCTCTTTCAGTGCTGGAATCTATCTGTGTATGTGTCTCAAAGATAGGGCTGCCACAAACGATTATTTTGATAGTCGACTAGTCACCGATTATTTTTGCGATTAGTCGACTAATCAGATCATCATCCACTGGACGTAAAACTACAGCTTATATAACTATCATTAGCTTACAGCTTTAAGCTTTTAAGGTGCTAACTAAAAATAAAGACAAGATGATAGTTTATTCAATTTTAATGAAATTTGCAGATTGTTTCGGTAAAGTTTAATAAACTCCTTGCTATCTAAAATATAACAGGACACCGGGGTATATTCTCCAGCATCTCACACTTCTGATAATCAGCTGTCTGCTTGACGTTTATTCAGCTGTGTAAAAACTATAACTTTAATCTCAGCCAAACCGATTTACTCAGGAACAAATAAAATACTAAAAAAAAAAAAAAAAAAAAAAAAAAAGCCAAACAACAACATTTTTGATTTATCTAAGTGACTCATATATATTTAACCTGAGTCGCGAAAGACGGCGGTGGGTTTGAAAACAATTTGCCGGGAGTCCGGTGTTCTCACGGAGCTAGTGACCCAGCCCCCGGCTAGCTATCGAGCTAGTGGGTAACAGACGTCTCCGAAAACGTCGGAGCGCTTTTGAAAATATGTGGTGTCCTGATAAACTGAGCCGATATTTGAGGTTTACACAGCTACATTCTCGCCTGAAAATATGTTAAACGTTTATTTTGTGACCCAGAAAGAATAATAAGAGTAATATTAAAACTAACTAGCTACCGCCATTGTTGGAAACTAAGCTGGGCCGCGCTATGAATTCTGGGACACAGCTACTTCTTCTTCGGGGTTTAACGGCAGCTGGAATCCTTGTACATGCAGTGCTGCCATCTTCTGTTTCAGTCCGTTATTACACTCTTAAATCCTGCTATTATTCCTGCGTCTTTTGCGATCTTACAAAGCTTCAAACGACACGTCGACTATTAAATCAGTCGTCGACGATTTTGATAGTCGACGTAATCGTGACTAGTCGACAAATCGTGGCAGCCCTACTCAAAGATGACACACACTCAGGAGAAACACATAAAAAAAAACTTTAGTGGGCTACTTATCTTACTGGTTAAATAACAGTAGTCGGGGCTGGAAAGTTTTAGTGATGTTGTCCACTGAAAATTGACTCATACTGATGATTTGATATTAAAATGAGTCAACACTGGAACAATTATTACGACAAAAAATAGAAATCTAGATTCCAAATAAATGAACTGTGGAGCTTTGGTGTGGATGGGTGGATAAAGTGGATTTAATTAAAGTGTTATGCCTTCAGGGTAGGTCTATACATGATTTCCTCAAGCGCAGACACAGACAGGGTAATATCTCAAGAGGAGAAAAAGCAGTTTTAAGACAGAAATTACCAAGAAAACGCACTGGCCAATTGCTAGCTATACAGAAAAATGGGGAAAAGCGAGCATGCATATAACTGCATTTACAGCTTATCTGACATATTGTGAGCTTCTTGTTACGTGATTTAATTGAATACATTCGAGTGACTTGAATGATTTCGCAAGCTTTTTTTTTATTATCTCTGCCTGAGTCTGACTCATTATCTATAACTGCAAATCACGTCTCTCTGTATACAGCCCCTGTTTATACAACGACTGCCCCCACAACACAAATATTTAGGACCTTCATTGCTGACGAAATTCACAGGAGGCATAAATAAACCTGTTGCGCGTTTTCTGCATTTGAGCAACGCACTTCTTGTCACAGAAAAAAGGAAAGGATGATTTATCCGGTACTAATTGCACAATATGATTATCTGTCTAATCTCATAATAACACCGATGAACCGTGAGACCTAATGAAGCCCGTCTATTAAACTGAAAAATGGCTCTCGTATATAATACTACAAGTCGGCGTCAAAGAACCACCTGTTGAGCCGCAGCAGGAAACGTTTAGGTTTACAGCACCGCCTCAAACATGTATAGTTTCTAAGAATAGTCGTGCTACAAAATGCTTTTCTCGGTTGCCTTAAAACAAGTAAAAAGTTAAACGGTTTAAAAAAATAAGTTAGGCTTAAGTGCGAGAGAAAGTAGACAGTTTCATACTTGCCATTGATGTAGAGGTGCATCTGAAAGAAATCCCTCGTATTCCAGCGTGTATTCCCGGTGAAAATCAGGAAAGGATTGTAGGGGCAGAGGTTGGGATTGCGAAGAAAAACGTCTGCTTCCTTCCCCCCACTCTCTCCTCAGCGCTCTCTTTCTCTCTCCCTCTGATGAACTTTGGAGTTTCTATAATATTCCAGCGGAGAGCCTACTCCTGCAATAAAAAATATCCTGTTGCTTGAACGGGATGAGCTGGCGCACTTTAATTTGCAGCGGCATGAATCAGTGCATGATTCACTGTACAAGACGCAGTGAGCAACTTCCATTGAGCTATACCACGAAATCTGGAGATAAGAGATTTTAAAAAGACACTGGATGCTAAACACTACGGTTTTCAGACAGAGTGCGGAAACACCTGTTTGTCTTTACATTTCTAACACTCATTTAAGCTACAATTGTGCATATGATTAACATTCAGCATAATGGAGAGATGATGGGACATCAGTAAGGATCACCAGCAGGGATGAGAGACCGCTCGTAAGAGGCAATGATAACGTCAGAAATTCCTCCAATCACAAAACAGAAAAGGAAATGACGAAACTGCGTGATCTGTGTGCCAAGAATGGAAATTTGTGAGAAAAAGCGGGTGTCCTGAACTCTTGAACTCGGGTTGGGTGTCAGACGATCCAGTGAAGACACTTAAAAGTTTAAATGTAACTGTAAAATTGTATTAGTGATTTGGTGTGGGTTGTATTAGTATTATTAAGTACATGTGTGTGTGGTGGGGGGTTGCACAAGCAGTGAGACTACTTGTAGGCAACTTGAGTCATCAGAGCTAATTTTGTGCAGTAGATGAGAAGATAATACCAGGAGAAATACTTTACATAGACCATATTTAGGTCAATTTTTATTACAGCAGTTGAAATGATGACAAATAATATCTACTGCACAAAATGACGATAATCATAATATTATCCTGCAGATACCTGTCTGCGAGACAGATATATAATGGAGGCTGATGTGGTATGAAACATTTCCTGTATCTGTCCTTGTGGAACTGGAGCTGAATCAGCCTGCTAGAGAAGGTTTTCAGAATCAGAATCAGAAAGGGGTTTATTGCCAAATGTTGAGCAGGTTTACAACATTAGGAAATTGCTGCGGTGCAATTTTCTGCTGACTGTCCAGTAAATGATGCAGAGGGTGGTCAGGATTTTGATGAATAACAATTTATCCTCTCCACAACTTCAGTTTGAAGTTTGAAGCCAGATTCATGGAGCAGTCTTCCTAATCAGACTGCTCTGATGCTGCTCCCCCGTCAGACCACAGCAAAGCACCCTGCACATGCCACAACTGACTGATCAAAAATCATCATTTTGCTGCACACGCTGAAGGATCTCAGCTTTTTCATAAGCAGTAGATCCTACTTTTCCACTTTCTGCAGCAGCCTCTATGTTGGTCTTCCAGTTCAACTTGTTCAGCCTCCTTCATATCAACACCCTGCCCCTGGACAGACAAAACAGCTGTCCTCTTCTTTCAAAAGTCACTTTCCACCTCAGTGATTTTTACATTCAGGAGGAGACCACTCCAGACTACTCCACAAAATAATTCCCTAGTGCTCTGTCCTCTCCCTCCTTGCCCATCAATAACAGGTCCAACCACTGCAAAATGTTTGTAGGTGCCATGACCTAGAATTGGGCCATGGTACAAGGTGAACAGGACAGAGACAGGACAGTCCCCCCAGTGGAGCTCCTGTACTGCACATCACCAAATCAGATAGAGCGCTGCCCAATCTCACATACTGCCAACTGTCTGTCAGTAATCCATGAGATGCTGGACATGTATAATGACATTTCCTGTAGTTTCCCTCTCAGTAGCAGTGGCTCAATCGTATTAAATGCACTTGAGAAATCAAAGAAGGTGATCCTCACCCTGTAGTTGTTGCTATCACATATGGGAATGCTCTCTGCAGCAGATGAGCAGCTGATGACTGCTCCTAGATTTGGACTGTAAGGAAACAGCAGAGGGTCAAAAGGTGTTTTCCTCTGCAGGCTTGGGCCAAGATTAATAAAAAACAAACAAACCCCAAAACAGTAGCTCTTTTTCAGTGATACCAAAATCCCTGAAATAAGCTTGAAGCTACAGAAACACTGTAGTGATGACCCAGCTTTTGTTTGTGGAACAGCAAACAGCATGCTGTACCACATGCACAGAATATGGAAACCCATTATAGAAAATCTTGCACCTGTTCAGGTCCCTTTTGGCATGCACTTTACAGAGCCTGAGGCTGTGTGTTATTTCTCACATACTATTACTCACAAGAGGAAATTGCTCACTGGATCGAAATCTTTCATAGGTTACATCCAGAGAGACATATCAACCAGTAATAACAAATAAACAGAAAAATGAGTTCATTACAATAACAAGTGACTGGTGACTGTGCTTACTGCTTTTGGACACACAAAGATGTAACATCTCATTTTGTTGCTGTATAGATACCTGGTGTTGATCTGGATGATACATCTTTTTTCTGCAGAGTGACTTCTACTTTGATTCAGGTCCTGTGCTTTGGTGAGTATTTTTAAGCTCTTTTAACTGGATAATTTATGTGTTTCATGAACATTTCTGGAAATTTAAGTATAATTTTGACAGAAATCTGTGTAATTATAAATAATATTCCAAGGTCTACTGTATAATTAATGTCTTGCATAGGCATGTTTATGTTATTAATTTAAATTCATATGTACTTTGATTATCTGAAATACTACATGGATTTGCTGTCTCATACAAAAAAACAACAACAAACCACTTTATTTCTTGCATGCTTCACCAACAGGTTGGATGTCTGTTTTTTTCACAGTTAAGAAAGAAATGTGCTGAATGTTGATCCTCTCTGAGGTGAAATGCATAATGCATAATTGATATTTTACAGGTATCTGATATTTCTCCTGTGAAATACAGTAATCAGTTTTCCCTTCACTCTGAGTGTCTCTGCAAATGCTCTCTAGTACTGATGAGTATTCAAACTGCATTTATTTTAGCTGCGCATATCCCATATCTGTTATTTTCAAAAATGCTCCATGATGTGGCAAATGTATTTATTTTCTCTCTCCCACTCATCTGTAAATGGAGATGAAAATACAGTTAAATGTGAAAATGAAGTGTATACAAAAAGTCTTTAAGCGATTTTTTTTTCAATCTTTTAAACAGATCAAAATGTGCAGTTATGTGTCTGCAAACTGTGTAAGAAATCTGCTGTAGGTTGACTCTACACAGATCTCCTGGACTTGTCTCAGAACCAGTGGCGGAGGGGGGGGGGGGTGGCTTACTGGGTTTAAGCCCGGGTTGTTTTTTCAGAAGCCCGGGGTCTTTTGGAGTGTAATTTTTTCATAGTTAGATGCCTGGCTGACACACAATATTCGAAGCACATAGTGCACACTGTGGGAATTTACGACTGTGCGTGAATCCCCCCTGATATTGGTATGATCCGAGCTCAGGCACTAAGCCACTGAGCGAGGGGGCGGGGCAGCTGCTGCCTGCGAGTGCGCTGTTGGAGAAATGCAGCCAGGCAGACAGAGGAGAACTGAAGTTCGACCAGGTACCAAAGCAAATCATTCGTACTGTACAAATAATGTAAATATGATGGTGTATCACGAAAGATTGAAATCAAACTGATCACTTGACCCATTATTACGTTACTTGCTCTTCAAGTGAATCAACAAATGGCGAAATGAAAAGCCGAACAACAACAATGCTGTTTCTTTAGAGAGTCTTAGCTTACATGTGTGTCTATTTCATATTTTCAGTTGTTACCCTCCACGGCTAAATAAATCGGTTTAAGTAATGTACTGATATACAAGAATGGACATAAGGGGCTTCTTTCAAAAAAACAAAACAAAAACTCTGGTAGTATTTTATATATTATGCTTTGTATGTTGTTCAGTATATTTCTATGCAAAACAAGAGGAATTTCAATACACAGCAGTATATTCACAGTTTAAACCGGATATTTACATACACTTTATGGAAAACACAAGAACATTTTTTTACTGTACAACATCAATTTAGAGTAAACTTGTTTTGTTTTGGATAAATCAATATTGAAATATCTTTTGAATTAGTTAAATGTCAGAATAAAGAGAGACAGAGCTTCTATTTATTATCACTTCCATCAAATTTAGGAGTACATATACACTAAGTTTATTGGTAATTAATAAGAAAACTCCAGACGATTCCATTCTGAGCTGAAGAAGCTTCTGATAGGTTAGTAGAGTCCATGTGAGTAAATTGGTGGCACACCTGTGGATGCATATAAGGAAAAACACAGAGCCTGTTTCTTTAACATGGGAAAATCAAGAGATGTCAACCAAAACACCAGGAAAAGAATTGTGGAGCTCCATAAGTGTGGCTCAATTTTGAATGCAATTTGGTGCCATTTACAATTAAGAAATACAGATAGTTTCTCTCTTTACTCTTAAAGTTAACAAATATGTTTTTTTATTTATCAATCTAAAAAAATAAACATTTAGTCTGATTTGATATTACATTTAAAAAAGTGTGTTTTCTGAAGAGTGTGTAAATATCTGGTTTCAACTGTATATTTGATGATTGTCAGCACAAAGAGGGAGAGAGAGGAACAGAGAGGGAGAGAGAGGAGCAGAGAGAGAACAAGAGCAGGTGAGACACACATGTTAGTCACATGGTTGTTTACCCAAAGTATCACCGTATCATAGGTCCTCATGTATCTCGTACCTAGTGTTTCTTTTTAGGTTTGTTATTTTTCAAATTCTACATTTATTAAGTTATGCAGGCTTGTTTGCACAACAAGGCTAAATAATTATATAAACTTTTCTGAATCGAAATAGTGTACTTTGGTAGAATAAAAAAATAAGTGTAGTGCAGGTCTATGGTGATTTTTAGTGCTACTATCATCTAGTTCTGATTCTGGTTCTGTCTTGGTTAAGTCCTAAGTAGTCCTGATTTTGAACTGTTGTAGTCCTGTTTTAATTCTGGAACAGTTCTGGGTCTGGTTGAATTGGGGTTTAGTCCGCGTGTCTTGATGCAGCCCTGTTCTGCCTTGCCTTAATTTAAAAACTAGTTTAAGGTGTCCTGCAGATGTGATATTTATTTTCCCTATATGAAGTCATGCTTTTTTGAACATAACTCAAAACAGAGCCTATTAATCTTTCAGTCATTTCTAAACACCCCCCCCAAATCCCACATGCATACTACCCTTTAGGACTAAGTGTCTGCCTCCGCCTCTGCACAGAACGTGTTAGTCATGTACAAAAACAGTATGGCCTTACCACTATCTTCTGTTTATAGCTGGACCATTTGAAACTACTGCACTGTTCCTGAGTGGGTGAAGTGCAGGACAAAAGGGGCACCTACTTGACTACTTGACCCCTAAGTGTCCTAAAATCGCTTCCATTTCAACTCCTGCTGTTTGCCTTCACTTGCAGTATTATTCTAGTCGGTGTGTTGATACTGATAGACAGAGAAATTCAGCTCATTCAGCTAAATTACATTTTAATCCATCTTATATGTCTTATATATTCCTCCATTTCGATTTGATGCAGGGCTGAAGCTTTTGAAACGCAGCTGTGACATTGTACTTTATTTCACCTTTAAAGACCCATTAAGCAGACCACAGTGAGAATGGTAAGGCCCAGCAGTTTTACTGATTTTATTTTCTGTTGCCATAGGACCTTATCTCACAGTCTGTTTTTTTATTTTTTATTTTTTTTTTACATAAATCCACTTTAGGGACACATAATATTGACTGGAAATTTTCAGTTGTGCGTTATGTTTCTTTTTTTAATTGCAATTGCAATTCCAGTTTTTTTTGACTGGTTCATTTAATCTCAAATCAGCCAATTTGAAGATAGTGGAGCAGAAAATGCTCTGAAAATTGCATTATTTGAAATGGGAGTGACCCAGGTCTTAAAAAGGAAAAATATGTCAGAGTTATAATTAGAGCAACATCCAGAAACACCAGAATGTTGTTCTATTTGGACATGACAATCTATTGATATTTCTGTGGTACAACCCATTATATTTGGTGGATAAAACATGAAAGTTGAATGAATATTACATTTTCTTCATTTTGGTGACTAAGAATTTAATATTAGAAAGCATTCTACATGCTCAACTATGTACCATTCAGAAATTGTAATTATTTGTCTTTTGACATATGAAGTTCTTTTATTAGTGTGTGCTCACATATGGAACTTTGCAGCAGTTAGGGCTGTTCGATATAACGATATATATCGGATGACGATATAAAAACGTCTATCGTTTCCTATTATGCTATCGTTTGTTTCGTGGTGTCGTAAAATAAACTGTTTACAGCAATATTTTTTCATCGTTTTGACGGTCACTGTAGTGGCTATATTAATTTCTTAAATTCTCTCTTTCTCTTATATTTAATATAACCACACTATGGAGGGACAAGTGCCTGTTTTTACATGTTGTTGTTAGCAACAATGACGGTAAAACTATCGCGTGGCTCCGCTGTCCGCTTGTTTGTTTTCCACGTAAACCTTTCACAATAAAGCTCAAGATCCTGTTGAGACTTTTCAAAATAAACTGAATCACGTGAAAGAGTATGCAGAGAGTTTACAGATGAGAAGCAAAAAAGAGCCGTCATGTGCTAAAAAATAAACCTTAGACTCAAAAGAAAATGGTGGCCGTTACAACTTATGTCTAAAAATGTATAGTTTCATGCATCGGTTAAAACATTCAAATCCAGGTAAAGGACGCCCAGCTGGAAAAACTAAATGCAAGTCGAGCTGCCCAAGATTCACAGAATTTACAGAAAATACATTTTTGTGATTTATATCGTTGCCAGGATGATAAATGTCTTATATCGGGATATGAGATTTTTGTCATATCGCACAGCCCTAGCAGCAGTGCTATACTTTTTTCTATTAACTATACAATGCTTGGACTTCTTTTTTTTTTCTTTTTTTTTTTTTTACATCATAGCTGTCCCAAATGACAGATTCTGACGGTTGAGCTAAAGGCCTGTGCTGATTTGTGATTAAATGACTCAACTGTGCATTCCTGAGAAAACATATACAGTGGGGCAAAAAAGTATTTAGTCAGCCACCGATTGTGCAAGTTCCCCCACTTAAAATGATGACAGAGGTCAGTAATCTGCACCAGAGGTACACTTCAACTGTGAGAGACAGAATGTGAAAAAAAAATCCATGAATCCACATGGTAGGATTTGTAAAGAATTTATTCGTAAATCAGGGTGGAAAATAAGTATTTGGTCAATAACAAAAATACAACTCAATACTTTGTAACATAACCTTTGTTGGCAATAACAGAGGTCAAACGTTTACTATAGGTCTTTACCAGGTTTGCACACGCAGTAGCTGGTATTTTGGCCCATTCCTCCATGCAGATCTTCTCGAGAGCAGTGATGTTTTGGGGCTGTCGCCGAGCAACACGGACTTTCAACTCCCGCCACAGATTTTCTATGGGGTTGAGGTCTGGAGACTGGCTAGGCCACTCCAGGACTTTCAAATGCTTCTTACGGAGCCACTCCTTTGTTGCCCGGGCGGTGTGTTTTGGATCATTGTCATGTTGGAAGACCCAGCCTCGTTTTAATCTTCAAAGTTCTCACTGATGGAAGGAGGTTTTGGCTCAAAATCTCACGATACATGGCCCCATTCATTCTGTCCTTAACACGGATCAGTCGTCCTGTCCCCTTGGCAGAAAAACAGCCCCATAGCATGATGTTTCCACCCCCATGCTTCACAGTAGGTATGGTGTTCTTGGGATGCAACTCAGTATTCTTCTTCCTCCAAACACGACGAGTTGAGTTTATACCAAAAAGTTCTACTTTGGTTTCATCTGACCACATGACATTCTCCCAATCCTCTGCTGTATCATCCATGTGCTCTCTGGCAAACTTCAGACGGGCCTGGACATGCACTGGCTTCAGCAGCGGAACACGTCTGGCACTGCGGGATTTGATTCCCTGCCGTTGTAGTGTGTTACTGATGGTGACCTTTGTTACTTTGGTCCCAGCTCTCTGCAGGTCATTCACCAGGTCCCCCCGTGTGGTTCTGGGATCTTTGCTCACCGTTCTCATGATCATTTTGACCCCACGGGATGAGATCTTGCGTGGAGCCCCAGATCGAGGGAGATTATCAGTGGTCTTGTATGTCATTTTCTGATGATTGCTCCCACAGTTGATTTTTTCACACCAAGCTGCTTGCCTATTGTAGATTCACTCTTCCCAGTCTGGTGCAGGTCTACAATACTTTTCCTGGTGTCCTTCGAAAGCTCTTTGGTCTTGGCCATGGCGGAGTTTGGAGTCTGACTGTTTGAGGCTGTGGACAGGTGTCTTTTATACAGATGATGAGTTCAAACAGGTGCCATTCATACAGGTAACGAGTGGGGGACAGAAAAGCTTCTTACAGAAGACGTTACAGGTCTGTGAGAGCCAGAGATTTTCCTTGTTTGAGGTGACCAAATACTTATTTTCCACCGTAATTTACGAATAAATTCTTTACAAATCCTACCATGTGGATTCATGGATTTTTTTTTCACATTCTGTCTCTCACAGTTGAAGTGTACCTCTGGTGCAAATTACTGATCTCTGTCATCATTTTAAGTGGGGGAACTTGCACAATCGGTGGCTGACTAAATACTTTTTTGCCCCACTGTACTTGACTTGATCAGTATCCTTTTGTTTATTGCCCAAAAAGTGTTTAGATTTAGTAACGTAGAAGCATTAGTTAAACAAGACTGTAGTTTCTAATAATACTTAAGCAAATTCTGAAAACATGTCACTAAACAGTGGTTTCCTTGATATAATGACAGAATACATAATAGAATTATTAAAATGAAATAATTAGGTTAGCTTAACATAAGGTAAGTACATACACTTCATATAAAAAGTTTAAATATAAGCATGATCATTTCATCTGATATTAACATGACATCACCATAAAGACATGAATCAAATTCACAAAAACAATATTTTACAGTCATGTTAATGTAAAAATAAAAATTCTGCAATTATAACACAGGAAACTGATGCTGATTAAACATAACTTTATTGTACAAAGTCAATTTACATTATGTTAATTTAATAGGTATATTTTTTTTCAGTATACCTTCGTCCATATTGGTCCATAGTTGTTACGCTCCGATGGTGTCACCCTTCAAGTGCAGGAACTACACAGTTCAAGAACTGTGATGCCATCAGGGCCAGTGGGGTTTAGTGTTTTTCTCCAGCTAACCGGGGCAGAAGTCACAGCCAAGTAGGGGTGTGAGGGTATGTGTTTGTCGGGGCAGGAGAAAGCAGCAGAGGGCTGTGAAATGAACCTGAGGAAGAAACTGCTCAGCTCATTGGCTCCCCACTAGTTGTCTGTCTGTCACGTTGCTTGGGTTGTCTTGCTTCAGAAGCCAGTGTTTCTTGAGGAGGAAAACTTGTTTATTGGCTTTTTACTTTTGAAAGTGTTGGTTAGATTACTTAAGAGTGGGCTTACAGGCTGCCCACCCAGTCAGAGGTCAGGAAAACTACTGATACTGTTGTTTTAAGATTTCATTTTTTCTTATTTTATAAATATATATATTTTTTCCAGATTGACAAGAGTTACATATAGGTAGGCTGCTTGTATCTACCGCTGACCTGGTATACACTCACCAGCTGTCTCACATCCACCCACAGCAATGAATGACTCACCACTGCAAGAGTGGGATTTTTACCCAGAACTAACGGATAAATTGTTTAACTGACCAGAGTGGAGTCATATAGTCTTTACACTTGTCAGATCCTGTCCTTAGGAAGTATCCATTCCAGAAATGCGCAATTCCCCCAAAAGCTTCATATCAGGAAGTAGAAGATAAATCCAGGTACTGTCAATACCTTTTTTGGCTCTAGTTCTTCTTGAGTTCAAGTTCCTATATAAAACATTTCTGCTTAAGTTATTTGGGTTGCCTGACGGTTGTTCCTGTTGCTGATGTCTACATTACTAATGTCTATCACAGCTGGGATGGCAGATGAGTTTGCAATATGAACCTAAAAGCAGACAAGGGAGAGATGGAACTGAATCTTAACAAAAAGCGAACCATTTATTAAGCTGAAAAAACATTGTATTGTATTGTATTGTATTGTATCTTTATTTCAGACATATACAGAAAAAAACCCCAATATATACACAACTACAGATACTTGCATTTACAAATACGAATATATATGTAAATACACACACACACGTATGTGCTCAGATAAAACAAAAAATAAAATAAAATAAAACAAAATCTAAATGACATGAAATGACAATTATTAGGTCTGAAATGGAGTAGGAAGAAGTATAACATACTTATTAATCCCTACCCCATGCTCAACATTTTATTGAGATGAACACATGAGCACAAAACATGGCACAGGGAACAGAGGCAAAAACTAAAACCTATACTGGGAATAACTAGGAATGACTCTGACAACTATGACAAGAAAAACATGAACATGAATCCGAGCAGGTGCATGCGAGAAACTGTGACGAAAAAGCATGAAAATGAAACATGGACATGGGGTAACCTGATGTGACGTGGAGGGAGAAAAACAGATGACCCGACACTGAAGAGAGGAAGACAGAGGACTTAAATACACAGAAGGGAAATGTGGGAAATGGAAATACCTGGGGACAGATTGGGGAGACATGGAGCACAAAGAAAGGCAAATGGGAACAGATAAGGAAGATGAAGGCACAGCCATAAGTTAAACGTTCAACGTAGAGCACAAAACAGACTAGACAAAAGACAGGAAAAGACTCATGAATACGGGGACAAGCATAAACTAGAATAACACTCAACTAAACCCTAACTGAACACTAACACAAGAACTTAACATTATTGTAATCTTACATAAGAAGATCAAGAATGTAAACTAAACACTGGGTGGCAGACACAGCCCCTGATAATGTCTACGTTTTGAACAGAACAGCTATGAGTCTGTCTGGAACTCTAACAGAAGGATTATCACGATGATAGAGAGAGCCGTCTAACATCTGTCCAAATCTCCTCATGTGTTCAATTGGACTGAGATCTGTTGACTTTGAAGGCCATATGCCTCCTTCATCAAAGGCAGCAAGTGGATCCAAATCATGCTGGTAAAAATCCAAAAAGCATCACAAACCCAATAGATGCTCTCACTGTGAAGCTTAAACATTCTGGTATTTCCCTTGGTACATCACACCTCCAAAGAGCTCCAGATTATTTCAATTAAAATGCAATAAAAAAAATAAATTCTGATTCTTCCCAGCAAAGGCATGAGGAGCTGAGGTGGTTGTCCATTCTGAGAAGTACTACCTATACGACAGGATGAAGACTTTTTAACACTACATTTAGAGGTTGGAGTGGGTTCATTTGAAAGAATGATTTCATTTTAATGGATTCGATAGACATTTCATCAGAATGAGCTTCTTTCAGCCAATCTTGTACAGATAATTCGCCTTTTCAGATAGATATTTCCTCCCTGACCTCACTATTAGGCACATTTGTAGAAGCAGTGGTCTATTTTTCTATTTTCAAATCACGATCTGTACGCTGACTGTGTTTATAAATCTATGAAAAAATTGTTGCCATAGCGCTATACCAAATAGTGATATCAAAGTCAGCACATTTTTCTCTCTTGAGAGTTTTGCGTCAGTAGTCATAGTTTGTGAACGACATGATGGTTGCAAATGGGCCCTAATTACCAGACCGAGTCTAAGGTTCAGGTCAATTAGTTGTCCTTCCTTTAATAAACAAAATGGTAAAAAAAAATCTCATAGAAACATTTAATGACTCCGAAACTTTAGTGTATCATTGATCATCATTAGTTTGGAAATTTAATGCATTTTGAAATATTTATCTGTTTCCTGTAATCACGCTGTTTATTACTATAACAAGTATACATGCCAGGATAATATGGACACTTTAAGAATAATCTACCCACATCAATCCTTTTTGAAACCCCAGATGCACAATAAACATGCACAGTGTTTGCAAAGCAGATTTGCCATGTAGTAAGAAGGTCAGAACAACTGTAAATCATCATGATTTTGTCATATACCATTAATTTGAGTTAATGGTTAATATTTAAGCATATTTAATTTGAGTACGTATAGAACATCATTTCTATACGTACGCAGAAGTTTACATTTATTCTTGATCAGTCAGACCTGTCCTTGGGGACTGTGTGGGCACATAGTGACGAGTCTCAATCACTCCATCCTCGCTCACTGCTGGGTCACTCTCTTGTCAGGGTGAGACACAATTAGTCCTTTCTATTGTCTGGATTTCGGTGACACTAGCAAACCCCTGTCACGACTCTGCTTAAGTTCAGAAGGGGTCAAAATTAATGAGAAATACACATTTTCCACACACAATAGTTGCAGCCGTGATTGTACCATCAGGATGATACAGGTCTAAACCATTAAAAGAGGCTCAGGATCATTGTTATGTACATTTATGAAGTGTGAACTGTTACACAGCTGGTGAAGCCATCTGCATTTGTTATGTAAAAATGGATTTGTAGCTGTTGTATAATAGAAACCAACGTTACGTCTAATGAAAACAGAGTGAAACGTAAACACCTGCGTGGGTGTGCAGGACCTTTAATTCACAAGCTATACTTTGTGTTACACCTGTGCAAGCAGCAGATGTATAGAAATGAACTAGTAAGTAACTCCAAGCTGGCCTCTTTACACCACTGGATGCACCAACAAAGTCATTTTATTTATTTATTTTTTCAGGAAAGTAAAAGTGACCCTGCTGTCACCCGACATGGTCGGGTTAGAAGGTGGGAAAAAGAAAGAGAGGAAGGAAGCAAGGGTGGGAGAGTGGAGTGAAAGGGTAAAAAACAAGAGTGAGAGGAAAAAGAAAAGTATAGTAAACAAAATCATCAGGTGTGTGTGTGTGTGTGTGTGTGTGTGTGTGGTTTCTGGAGAGGATAAGACATCAAAGTAATGGCAGCCTAAAATAAATGCTAAGAAAGAAGCAACAGTTATGACAGAGCTGTCTCTGCCACCCTATGACTTCCAGATATTGAACTTTTGGACTCCTTTGGGAAAATACCATCATTCAATAAATGCCAAATAAACAGTCAAGTAACTCTGCTCTGCGTTCAGAAAGTGGAGGGATTGAATTTATTCATGAAAAAGGAAGCCTGCCATTGTTTACAGACTGAAAAAACTACTCAGGATACAAAGTAAAAATGAACACAGATAAAGGACGGTGCTGTGATAGCTATGGGGCCAATGAGCTGACAAGTATTTCATATAATTATTTTTAAAATTATGCAGATAATGATGTAGAATGTACATCAATTAAGATTTTCTATTTATAGTGCATAGCTGTGTATGAGCAATCACATTTCTTTCCTCTGTGTGTGTGTGTGTGTGTGTAAGTGTGTGCGTCTAGTGTCAGTACATGCATAGTGAATAGGAGAATGTGTGTGTATCGAGCTGTATGTATGAATGAGTAGAGGCTGCACTTATATATACCCTTCTAAACCACTGTGATTCTACACACACACACACACACACACACACACACACACACACACACACACACACACACACACACAGTCCAGCCACTTCGGCATGTGGTGTTGAACCTTCACTCTACTTGCTGTACAACAGCAAGTGGCTTATAATGAGTACGTCACAGGTCTTGCTAATTTCATTAACGTCACTCCGTACTATGGCAACCCATAATGATCCATAATTACAGTGCCAATTACAGTGCATTGTTGTGTAGGGTCATAATATTTGTAAAACGAAGCAGATGGTTCTGATCAGGCCCGGCCCTAACCAATCTGGCGCCCTAGGCAAGATTTTAGGTGGCGCCCCCCTACATCGGCAGTGTAGTGTATGTACTCACAAGAAACCGAATAGCTTTGTCTTTGACCTTTTTTTTTTTACTTAAAGAAAGCAAATTCACAATCAGAATAATTAACAAGATAAAAAAATATATGAATAAATAAATGAATACAAAAAATTAAAAAATGAATATATGAAATACAATAACACCGCTTGATGCTGCTGCTGCAAAACTGGTGGGTTGTGCTGCTGAGGTGGAGGCAACAGGAAGACCGCTTGATGCTGCTGCATCATGGCTGGGTTGTGCTGCTAAAGCTGCATCACTGGTGGGTTGTGCTGCTGAAGTGGAGGCAGCAGCGGTAGATGTGGTAGATGGCCCAGGGGTGGGATTTAGAAACTTCAACAGTGCATCTGAAGAGAGGAGTATGTGACACCACTGAGTATTAAAGTCTAATAATAAAAACATATGATTCCAGGAATAAAATGAAATTATATAATATAAATGAAAAACCAAAGAGATATATGTATGATGTTAACTGATATGCAAATTAGATTAGATTCAATTTATTGTCATCATTACAGTGAAATGCTGAATAGCAGAATGCAAAGTAACAGTATAATATCATATGAGAATGTTATGTTATGATTATCTTTGACCGAATCACAGCAGTGCTCATATTAAAAAACAGCATTCCCTCTCATGTGATATTGCTTAATTAACATTAATGATGTGCACTTTAACAACTAGGCTTACAACTATAATATATACAGGGGTGGAAAAGTGACTATTACCTGCAGGGTAAACGTTAGCTAACCAGAAGGCAATAACAATGTAAACAAAAAACACCTGCTTAAAAGATGAATACAAATGAGGAATGGTGGGAAAGGTGGGAGTACTGTAATTACCTAACGTTACATTATTATTTTCCATAACAATTTAGCCCCCTCCACAATATTAACTGACGTTAAAACAGTTAACTAGCTATTTATTGATTAGCAATTAGCGAATCATGTAACATTAGCTTAATGCTAAAAATTTAGGTTACTATCACATTCAGACAAATTATTTCATGTAGGCTAACGTTACCTACCTCTGTCTTTTTCTCGTTTCTCCTCCTCTTCTTTTCTCTTTTTTCTTCCCTGGGCACCTGACAGTTTTGGCCGTTTTGACATCTTGTGTTGACTTTTTGATGTGGTGACGTCCAAAAGGAACCATGATACGGGAAGGGAGGGGGCGCACCGTGCGGGGAGGGGGGGGCGTAATGTTGTAACAAATAATATTTCTATTAAATAAGCTTTACTTTGCATTTTAATTAACGTGGGATTATTTTTTGTATTTAGAAATAATAGTACCAACTTTTTTTTTTTTTTTCAACATTTGTGGCACTGGCGTGGCGCCCCCTGATGGACGGCGCCCTTAGCATTTGCCTATACGGCCTATGCCACGGGCCGGCCCTGGTTCTGATGGAAATCAATCAGAGGCCACAGATATTAGATTTGTTATTAAAGCCACAGTCCTATAAATCATTTCCTTAAATGTAGGTCTTTGTCCCCGTATACCGTGATAGGGTCTGATCACTGATACTGAGATTATCAACACCCTTTACGTTTAGCTATTTTCTTTAAGGTAAAAGGAATATTGCAAGTGTCTAAGAGCACTATGCTGTGTTTTTTTTAGGTCAACAGTGACATCTTCTGGTTAACTCTGTACCTGCTGAAATAGAAGCAACTCTCATGTAGGGTATGTCATCCATTATATAGCTCTGAAATGCTCATAGTGCAAGAAAACACCCCCAAAAATGTCTTTTCAGTGGCCGGAATCAATACAAGCTTTAGTAAAGCTTTTGTAAATGTGGTAAGTCTCAGAACAGTTAGATAGCATCACTCAGTCACTCACTGTAAACGAACCAACCGATGAGTAAATCTCAGCTACTCACACATGAGTTGCACTCTCTTTTACTCAGAGTTGACTTTGCAACTCCAAGTTGACTTTGTAACCTTTGTTTGGCATAAGGTACACAAAACCATCAGGTGCAAATGTCAACACTCTACGGTAAACAAATAGCTGAACCTAAAAACGCGGTCGAAATGGCATCTGAGCAGCAGAGGATTTAGGAGCTTTTTTTTTTTTCCCTTCGTTTTTTTTAAAATTCAGTTCAGTTTTATAGAGATTGAAATGTCAGTGATGAATCATTACACTGAAACAGTGTAATGCAGGAACTGTTGTTGACCTTTATTTACTCCCCACACTACTTCCTTCGTTCCTTCTCTTGAATCCCTCTTTCCAGCCCCACTGAAGCTATTCCTACACTTCTGTCAATTTGTTTGCAAATTATTTTTTGTGCAGTATTTCAACATTTTCTGGAATAGACGGATTGATTGAAAACTTAAACATAGGGTTCACATGAACCCTAGCAGCCTAGCAGCATCACAGCTATTTGTTATCTTTGTAAGAAAGATGAAGCCCATATTACACATACTGTATAATGAAAATGGGCTTTCATTCATGTACTTAACTTATGACTTATGACTACTTATGACAGGGAGTTTTAGCTTTCTATTATCATATTGCAGCAAATGTTACCTTTGAGTAAATGCAATGCGCTGTAATTTAAGGCACTTTCTCAAAAAACAGAACCACCTGACTGTAACTTACACCCTGCACGTGGTGTTGTAAATAATTTCGCAGTATTTTAATGGGGCTGTGACGTATGCAGTGTATTCAAAAATGATCCCAAAGCCAAACGTACATCTTCAAATTATTGGATTTGTTGAACAGGTCCTAAATTATAAATGATTCACTTTACCTTTAATAGGAATAAACTAATAAAAATACAAAACAAAACATCATTTGACCCTGAGAAAATTCTTTCATGAATTTATCATGATTCATAAATGAATTCTGTTGTAAGACACAGACAGAAGTACTGCGTTAACCCTGAACTATACTGTGCAGCTGTAAGGTGGCATGAATTGCAAATTAAGTCAAATAAACATGTTTTAAGCTTGTATGTAGGTACCTGAGTTAGCTGCATTCCACCATTAGAGTGGGTGTATATATATGTATATATATATGGATATATAAAGAAAGAAAAAAAAGCACATGTCCTTCTGAAGTGTCCTTGAGCAAGACACTTAATCCTTAACGGCTTTAGCGATTTGGATTTGTAACAGCTGCAGTGCTGTGTGAACCTAATCTCTTTAAAGAAAACTACTGTACGTTAACTTATTATGTCTGGACTTAACCATGGTTTTCTGATACACATAGATCAAAAATATGCTTCACAACATAAAAGGAGAAAGACGTTTTTTTAATGCCAAACTATTTCATCCCATCATCCAAATAGTTTTTTCTAATTAAAATGTTCAGGGTAACTGCAGCAATTAGAAAAAAAAAAAAGATTACAAAACACATTTTCTGTCATGTTTTGTCAGCCAGGCAATTTAAATAGGGTCATCAATCTGCCTCCCAGTTCACTTGATTTCAACATTTTGTCAGCGTGTCAGCATTTTTCAAGCTGTGCTGCATCTGATAAGTGCCTTTGTCAGGCTGCATATCAGAGCCCTCTTCAGCGGCAGTCTTTATGCTGTTGTTGAGGCGAGGCGACTGGCATTTACTAGAATGACAGAAGCATACTTCATATGCTCTCTACATCATCTTCACTTTCCTTTTTATAAACCTCTCATCAGCTTCCCTCTCTCTGGCTCACTCATCCTCCCTCGCCGTCACCCCATCCCTCTCTCTCTCTCTCTCTCTCTCAAATCCCTCCTCTCTTCCACTTAATTTTCTCCAATTTACTCCGCTTCCCCCACCTCCTCTCCTCTCACTGCCTTCCTCCATCCCTCAGTCTCTTGGGCATTTTGCAGTCACATAGTCAGGCATGTGAGGTGAAGGACTTATGTAATCTGTTCTCTCCATACATTCTCTTGTTTCTGTCTTTCTTTGTCTGTCGCTCTCTCTACAGTGGTGCCAATTTGCCAACAATGTGGAGGCTACAGAAGTCAAATACACCTCTTGTCTTTGTGTGAAGGAATTGTAAATGCATGTGCAGACTTAGCAAATGCAGACAACCACTGTAAACTGGATCCATTGTTCACCTGCCAGTCAAAGTAATCTGGTACGTAATACCCTTCAAATTTGGTTCCCAGTTTAAAGTAACACTGTGTGCTCCTTTTAAATGAAACTAGTTATTTTAAATAATACTTTATGTATATTTTTCTACAACAATCAGCTAAAGCCACAGTTATATGAAGTTATGCACAACACTAATGAGTTTTGACATAATGAAAAAAGCCAAACAGAGGCTTTATCCATCCTGAATAAGCACAAAAAAGTGAGACGTTAGCATACTGGATAATTCCATCCAACAAATAGCCAGCAGTGTGGCTGTAGGCAATATTAAGTCAAATCATGCAATTCAATCCATCCTGAAATTCAATTTATATTCCTCTAGTGATACCTCTGAAAACCTGGCCTGCATGAGAAGTGGCTGATGTGACATCTTTAGGGTACATGAGCTTCAGAACGTTTTTAATTAAGATATTCTAAATGTGAGGGTTTTAATCACAGATAAGTTAATATATATTTGTAAAAGTGTATCAATTGCAGTTGTGGTTTATATTTTTGAGGGAGGCTAATTGCCTTTGAGGTTATTCACTACAAAGGCTAATTAAAAGACCAAATGTGGCAAGGATATTAAAGTTACACCTTTGAAAACCTTTCAGCAAAAATCGAAATAACGTTCAAACTTTAATTACTTACAGGACGCCCTATTAAAAGTTATTTAAAAAAACAAAAACTTTTTGCATTTTTTTTACCATTGCAGCACTGGGAATTTCCATTCTGGCAGAGTTGTCTGTTTACTTTCCTCTGTTAAGCATTAGGGTAGACTATGATAAATAACTAGAGCATTTGTTTGCTGTAATACGTTATATATTTATTCATACACAGAACACAAACTGAGCCATGTTGGCTGATGGACAAGACTCATTTCTAATGGTCTCAGACAAACATGGTGAATTTGTATAAGAGCGCATGAGTGAGCGTCTCTGTGTGGGTGTCCGGGTGGTGGATTGATTTGAACCCAGGGGCAGTCCTGGAATAGACAGAGTCACTGATCTGTTTCTAATGAAGAATAATGCACTGCGTTGGACACAGAAAAAAGCCCTGCCTTCACACATCAAACACACTTATACATGACAAACATATCAGGGCACAGAGTCATGCTTTATACACATACACCAACAACAAATGTCCATAAGTGCATTAACAGTATCTAGGCTTTAGCAGCTGAAGCATATTTAGCAAGAGTTTATCTCAGGGGTCAGCAACATATATTTTGTTTGATGATCATACTAAGATATACTAAGCAACTGGAGCCTGAATGATTTAACTGAAAAATCAAAAACATAGTGTTGAATTATGTTAGAGTAAATAAATGTAAAATGTAATAAATGCAAAGCTTAGTGTTTCTGTGTTATTGTTGTCCCTACAATGAACTGACAAAAACCACATTTAATTTAGAATAAAAAATGATTACACCATCCTTACATCCCTTTTATTCACGGTGAAGTTTATCACTGCATACTAACAGATAGTTAAGTTAAGTGGCCAATTCTAGAGCTTAAAAATGAAGCCAGTAACAGAGTACTGAAAGCTCCAAGTGGTTCCTCTAATGTCCACTTGAGCCCGACTCCAACAACAAATCGATTTAAGACTCCTATCTTAAACACTCAACTAAATGACATGGCATTTAGTGGCATGGTACAAAATGCTACAAGAACTCAGTTTGTTAGATGTAACCATGCACGTAATATATATAGTACATATAGTACACTAGAAACACTAGAAGATATTTGCAATTACCATAAGATTTGCTTTATCCCCCCCGAAAAAGAAGTAAACAACACGAAAGTATATTAAAAGTCATTTCAATGACTAATTTTTAAAACTATGAAATCTTAATATTTAGTCAACAAATACACGATCAGTTTTACACCACTAAACAAGCAGAAGCTGAACTAAGAACACAGCGATTTGGAAAAATCTGCTAAATTCAAGTCTTGTAATTCTATATTAAAGCAGCAAATGTTTTACCTTATGGTAATGTTGGCATTTAGAGCTTGTTCTTCATAACATATGACTCAAACAACACGATCATTCATTGGTAACCTCCTGAAGCTACATTTAACCTACTTTGTTTGGAAAACCACCTCATTTATGAGGGGAAACTAAATGGAAAAGGCAAATATACTTTACTTGTGCAACCATGCAGCTCCTCCCTGCAGCTCCATGGTATATGCTGCCGAATTATTACAGTGTGTGTCACTGCTGATTTCATTTAGTGATGAAGCTAATTAGGATGGTCAGGCATGGCAGGACTTAGCAGGAGTTTTAGTCAAATATTAAAACTCTGACCAGAGAAATGAGCTTATGTCATTTACACCAATGAAAAAAAAAAGAAAAGTCCTAAAGCAGGATGTAGAGTAATGCCTAATGCTGTTGTACTCAAAAAAAGGCAAAAGGGATTTACTTTTTTCCTTACTTATTGATGTTTTTACATGGTCACGATTATTCCTTTTGCTTTTTTGTGTTTTTTCCCTACAGGGTTATTTAGTCTTTCCTTAGTTTACCTCTCTCTGGCCCCCTTTTTTGTCCCCTCTTGCTCCTTCACTCTCTCCTGCATATAGTTTTGCACAACCTGATATTGCCATAAATAGTTTTGCTAGTTTTAGTTTTAGTTAAGTTGCTGTCATGTCAGGGAAAAGAGATGCTTGCCTTATTAACTTTTGGTTTCAAACAAGACGAACCGCAGTCTCCCTGTTTTTAACCCATGTATCTGCTGAGACCTCATCTCTGTGCACATTTTACTGCACCATAGACTATAATCCTAGACCGCACGTAAAAGATCAGTGTAACATCTGCCATTTCCAAATCTTTTAGCTAAGCATTTTGGCCACTGCTACTGTAGCTTTCCTAAAGTGTGGCTCCATAGTGTAGTGGTTTACACATTTGCTTGCCAAGTGAAAGGTTTGATTCCAGCTGGAGACACAAATCCCTTTTGGAGTGGCACCAGGAAGGGCATCACAAAACTGCCAAATAAAACATGTACAGCCATATGCTGTGGTGACCTCGTGTGACAAGGGAGCAGCTGTTTTAAAACTAGACATCACAAGCGCGGTACCAAGAGACAGAGGGACAATGCATACTCATAAGATAGCGATAAGATAGGCCCATGCTGTAGAGTTCCCTGATATATCTTTGGCTTTTTAGACATGATAGCTATATTTATCTGTTATTTACTTTCTGTGACTACCCCAATTTAGATGACAAGGCAGGTTTATTTTCCAGCACCCTTTAACAGCAAGGTAATTTGAGGCAAAACAATATATTATATGTACAAAGGACACAACAGGTAATTAAAAGTGTTTGCATCATGCATTTTTTTAAAAAAATATGAAACTCTACCACTCTAGTGGTAAGCTTTTAGTTATACTGATGCTTTATTATTGTTATGGTCTTTTTGCCCGAGTGTTATGATCTTGTAGGGACAACACCAGCACAGCAGCACAGTTCTGAGAAGGGCATGTTTTTCCAGGCTCGCAAATTTACAAAACTCAAGTGTCCTGAGGCTAAGACATCATCGCACACTATACAGTGTATAGTGTGTGTATTTGAGAGAGGGGAAAGAGGGGGGAGAGCAAGAGCGCAAGCCAGAGGGAGGGAGAGAGGGAGAAAGAGCGTGATGGAGAGAGAAAGGAAGACATTATCTGTGCAATTCCAAGCCATGTCCATCATGTGGCAGTGTGCAGTTTCGTAGAAGCCGCTGTCACAATGGAGCAGAGCCAGTCAAAGTCAGCCTAATCCCTTACACACACACACACACACACACACACACACACACACACACACACACACACACACACACACACACACACGCACAGATATGTCTGGTCTTTATCTCTGTGTGCAGCTTGAAGCTTGCAGCCTGCCTCCCCCCCTGTCCCTCCTGCGTTCTCCTGCTCCTCTCTCTTTGATGCCTCTGTGGAAACACAGGACCTGCTAATGGAGACAAGAAAAAGGCTTTTCACTACACTACCTTCTTGTCATTCATGCCAATTCATTACAGTAGTGTTTAAAAAGGAGGGGGGAGGGGAAAATAGATTTGCTGTGTCTGGATCTTTGAAAAAAATAAATAAATAGAAAATGTGTGTCAAATGCTGCAAATTAAAATCAGAATAAATGGCACTGATGCTTAAAGACTTGCTAATAAAGAAGGTAGTGAGAAATGGCTTGTTTTTATTACCTTGGTATATGTAGAAATGTTTTTATATTGTTTTTGCTTTCATTTAAAGAAAATAGTCCTGTTATACCTGTTCTATTTTTTTTATTTCCTCATGACCCTGTGAATCAAAGTGAACAACCACCTAAAACAATAAGACAAACTGTGTGCACAAGGATTAAACAGCTATCCTATTTTAATTTGCTTTTGGAATATGACAGCATCAAATTAGCCACATTGCAATTTTTTTTTTATTTACTTTTTACATATTTGCATATTTTTTCCTGGTTCATCATCCCAACACATACACAGTTTATTTAGAAATTAATGAATTTAGTTTTTTTTTTTTTTAAAGTTACATGAATACATTTTTAACCACTCTAGTCTTACAATTTGTGTACGTAAAAGTCATCTTTCTGTATCTGTCACACTTATGCTTATGAACAAATACCTGCACTCATAATTCTTTTATTATTTAAAATTCTCAATAACACTGATTGAAATGCAGTCACAAACTATGTTTTACAGATGGCTGTAGACACTCACTGTTGTAATTCTCCAAACCTCCTCTGTACATATGGTTCATGATTTGAACAAAAAATTTCAAATTGAGATTTAGATCACTTCATAAGATTTAAAGTCCAGTTCTTGTGTAATTTGGCATACGCCAGCCTTTCCTCCCTGTTACTCTTGGCGTCTTGACAGCCACCCTTCCACTGAGGCCAGTTCTGATGGCACATGGACTCAAGTCAAGGGCCAGATGCATCTCTCAGGTCCTGTGTCAGATCTTTGCTGAATTTTCCCCCTATTCCTTAAAAATATGATTTTCAGATACTGTTCCTCCAGTACAGAGAAATGTTTTTGTTTTTTTAGGCCTACCACTTCTTCATCTGCTGAGTACTTGTGCAGTTTCATCCTGTTGTTTTTTTTTGCCTTTATTCAATAGTAGCGCAGTGAAGATAGACAGGAAAATGGGATGAGAGAGAAGGAAAAGACACATGTCATGCAATTCTTCCCCTTCTCTTTCTTCAAAGGGCCGTCCGTGGGTCATCCACAAACCCGGGCCACCGCATATTGTTGTCTCACCCACTAAGATAGCTGGCACCCCACTTCATCCCATTTTTAAGGACACATCATGGTGAGCTATGCCACATTTTCAGCTAATACCTCTTTGAGGATCACCTTCTTGGTGTAAAAACACTATTTTGTACCTTTCAAACAGTTTTATTGTTGGAAATTTTAATAGATTTAACAAAATAAATGGGAAGAAACACTGGGTTTTTTAGTAACACTTAAATTGTTTTAAGTAAACAATTTAAAATAGTTATTCATCTTAATGTGCAGACCGACAATATGATTTATCGTGTTTTGTTGCGCACTTTGAGTCCTTATGTAGACTATGGAAAAGGCAGGAAACATTTCCTTCTTACCTCTCATGTCTCTTGTGTATGTGTACAAGCCGGCATATTACCTTTTGTTGCTTTTATTCCATGTCATGCTTTTCAAGTCTGCACTCAGTATATTTTAGCTCAAACGTTAATCATAACAATGAGGAGGGCGATGGTTCACAATGTTGCCTCTCTATGAAATATTCCAAATGTCAGAAGAATGACATGCACAGTCATGATAGTAATAAAATGTGTGAGCAGAAACCTTATAGTGAAATGGTTTGGAAGAGGATGTAGCCTATTATGACACAGAATGATGGTACATATGGCAGTATATATACAATGATGTCTATCTTTTAGTGGCTGGATAGCTGACTCGGCTATTATACTACTTATATATTGCTGATTGTTGTTGACTAAATTCACATAGAACCAGCAGCAGCCTAAACACAAGTTAGCTGACCACAGTCTGCCCACAAAGAAAATCCAATGCAGCACATGCCAGAAGTTATTATGCAACTCATTTCAAAGTGAGTTATTTCTCCATACTGCCCTACTACCCACTTTAACCCATATGACCTAACTATTGCTCTAGCCAGTATATGATTATCTTAATTATCTTAAATAAAACCTTTACCCTCTTAAGAAAATGATTTAAACCAGCTGTCTCTTGGTAAAAAAAAAGCATCATTCCATCTGAATCATATTATATTCCAGTCATGAATAATCGCTGTCAGTCTTCTCCTGGAACAGCAGCTGTGAAATAATGACCGTAGGAGCAAACGTATCATTATGTGGGATGTCCTTTAAGTTCTCAGTAAAGAGAAGTACAGTGTCAGACCCTATCTGTTGACCCAACATCCTCTTTTCTTGACTTTGCAGCTGACAATGTCACAGTCAACCCTTACTTGACAGCTGACTGAAAGCACTGATGCTCGCTGTTTTCTTAGGAGGAGTCTCTTTGACCACACGTAGCAATTTTGCTTCCAGATGAATTTTTGGCTTTATGTCCAGGTGATGAGTCAGTCTAATTTCGAACATGCATAACTTGCCCTAATGATGCAATCGGTAAGGACACTGTTTGGATTATATTATTTTTTTCAAAGAGAGGGCAATGATATGCTCTCTGCAGGCACATTTCATTCTAAATAAACATGTCTAGAAGTGACAGCTGTCCTGTAAGTCAGGGAGGATAGGGGTAAAATTGCACCTTGACCTTTATACTTTCAAAATAATTTGTTGGTATTTGTAGCTTTAGGTCAACAAACATGTGAGTCTTGACTGACAGAGGGCAGAGGAGGTAAAAATCATGGGTTATTCTTGAAGTTTCTTTTATGTTTACTTTCTAAGCGAAACATATGCGTTATATATTTACAGAAAATGGAAATGGATTGTTCGACAAAGCATCTAAGACTATAGTTTATAGCATTTAACAACATTTAGCTAATTTATTCATATTGAATACCTAACTTTAATTTTACCTTATCAATGAGTGATTGAACTGCAGTGTTTTGATGTACAACTCCACTCTTCTTTTCATTATTGTTACTACTTTACGACTGTGAGTTGTTGAAGTTACTGAAAATGTCACAGCTTTTACTGAATAAGTTTTGCTATACCCACATAGTGGGAAACACTCAGGCCTGTTAAATGATGGAGGGTTCAGTAAGTATGAAATGAAGAAAGTGTTTTATGTTAGATAGCTACAGTACAAAGCCTTGAGTCACCTTTTGTTTCTTCATATTTTGCAAGGAAAAAAAAGAGAAAAGTGAAAAAATGAGTTTGTAGGATTCAAACAAGTATGAAACTCATTATTTGGTGTTACCACTTTTATTCTTCAACACAGCCTGAACTCTCTTTTTCAAGCTTTCTTGTCATTTCTTTAAGTAGTCTTCAGGAATAGTTCTCCAGGCTTCTTGAAGGACATTTTTTTTTCTCACAAGCGCTTCTTTGGATGTTGGCTGCCTTCTGTTCTGTTCTCTGTCAAGAGGATCCCACACTGCTTCAATAATGTTGAGTTCTGCGAGTTTCAGACTTGCCACTTCTTTTTTTTTTTATCCTCAACTTATGCAACACAACATCCAGAAGAATAGAATGAACTTTCTGGGACCCCACTAGTTCAGTCTCCAATTTTACAATGACACACTAGAAACCATGCTGAGATATGCCAAGTTTTTGGCTAATTAGCTGTTTGGGAATCACCTTGTTGGTACAACCCCCCCCCCCCCCGGAGAACCATTGCTCAAGACCACAGTAAAAATGAGTAAAATATCACTGGCTCCTTGGAAGCCAGATTTTTTAGTAATTACGTTTGTGCAGTGTTGTAAGTATTGGCTCATTTATACTACTTTGACTAAAAACTATTATTTTTTAATAACATGCTACATATAATCTGTCACAACTCAGAATGAGCAACCCAAAAGCATGAAACAAATTAAAAAGGGTAAATAAAGTCAAGGCTAGATTGAATCATTTTAGTATTTTTATTTTTTCATTTTACTATTTTGAGAGAATAAGCCTGATTGGGGACGATAACTGTTAAGTCTGATTGGGGAAGTGGAGGCAGGTGAGCAAAGCGGTGATACTACCGGTAAGAAAACAGAACAGGTGTGAAAGGCAGGTCTGAAGTGTCAGACGAGTTCGATTATGGCAACACAGACATCCAGAAGAAATGAATGGCATTATGACAAATGCTGACAGTGACATACAAAAGAGTCTATTGACGTATCTTGTTCCATTGATATACAAGCTGAATATTTTGCCATTTCTCTATTTCTTTTCTCATGTGCATGAAAAAGTGCTAAAGACGGTACACACTGAAAAATCACATGCTCTGTGACTCAGTTTGAAACTGTAATCAGTGAAATCAGCTGCTGCACTGTTCACTGTTGGCTGGAACGGAAACCAGCAGACTCTTGAGCCTCAATAGCACATGATTGAAAACCTCTGGGATTACGTTCACTGTGCCTTTTGTTCATCTTTAATCATGAGGCTGACATTTTTGTAAAGAGCTTCATGCACTGGTTAGCTAACCCAACATAGGACTCAAGATTTTTGACACCTGGACTAGTTTCAATTGTAATATCTTGTTTATATTGTACAAATTATTATTTAAGTTTAGATTATTAAATTTTATATTGCACCTTATTTTAAAACACACACACACACACACACACACACACACACACACACACACACACACACGTTAAAATAAGGTGTCTATTCAGCAATAAAGATCCATGAGTACATCAGGAAGATGGCCGCTACCAACTGTGTGCTTAGTGAATACCTCAGGCAGCAGAAACCCGATGAAGAAGAGGAGCAAGGTAAGGAACCATCATGGAAGTAAAAGCCTCTCCGTGGTATGAACGATCGGCAGGTAGAAGAAGTGGCTGAAATCCAGAAATCCAACCAGTGGCTGGACAATGCAGAGGCACTGATCATGGCAGGAGCGGCTGGAGTCTACCACACCAGGCAAGACCCCAGGTGCAGGTTGTGCATAGATGCCGCTGAGACAATCCAGCAGAGTGTAGGATACTAGCAGGCAGGGCATACATGGAACGCCATAAACAAGTGCCCGGCATAGTATACAGAAACATCTCTGCTGAGTATGGCCTGGAAGTCCCGAGGTCAAAATGGGACATGCACCCTAGGGTGGTTGAGAATGATGTCAATGAAGGCTGAGCCAAGATCCTGTGGGACTTCCAGGTCCAGATACACAAGCTGGTGCTGGCTAACCAACCAGACATGGTTGGTGGACAACAACATAAGGAAAACGGAACATGAGAAGCCAAGAAAGGACTGAGAGAAGAGCTCAAGAAGATGTGGAGGGCGATAGCAGTAATGGTCCCAGTGGTAATCGGATCACTTGGTGAAATGACCACCAAGCTTAGCGAGTGGCTCCAGCAGATCCCAGGAACAACATCTGAGATCTCTGTCCAGAAGAGTGCAGTCCTAGGAACAGCAAAGATACTGTGCAGGACCCTCAAGTTCCCAGGCCTCTGGTAGAAGACCGAGCTTGAAGGATAAAGATCGCCCTGCAGGGAGAGAGCGTTTACATTTTCTCTTTTACAGATTAATATTTAAATTGAGCATCTGTAACAAAACAATTTACCCCCATGGAATTAATAAGGCATTCTGATTTTGATTTGACCTAAAAACAGACATTGGTCTGGTGTTAGTCCTTCAGGCTTCTCATTCTGCAGCACTGCTGTATTTATATTTATAATGGTATAAAGCTATATTTAAACCATTGAGCTCTGCTCTTTTAAAAAACTGGCATAGATGCAACGGTGTCCTTGAAGCCGGATTCAAGAAATAAGCGCTTAAAGTTTTAAAAACATATTTAGCTGACATCATTGGGTATTAGTTCGCTAACATAAACTAATGTAACCAATCAACCTGATGATATCACGTTGCGTATTGGCACAAGATGGCGCTAAATATGTTTTTACAACTTTAATTTAAAGCACTTATCTCTTAAATCCGGCCTTAAAGACGGTGTTACATCTATGCAGGTTTTTGAAAGCAGAGCTCAATGAGCCATAATGTCTTACAGAAACCCCCCACTTTGCTTTTTTTTGCTTCATAAAATATGTGGTTGCTCTTCAGAGATATACAAGTAATTTTCCTAGAATAAATAATAGCCATCAATTCACATAACATTATAATAGTGCTGTCACTGGTGACCTGCATACCTGGCAGTAAAGCATTAATTGTATGAGGGAGAGGAACAACCTGCTATGAACCAGAGAAGCCATTCAGCCAGTGTACTGGGGGGCCTCTGTCTCACTCTCTGGGGCAGTAACAAACCTTGCTAAATGGGAAGCCTGTTAAAGGGAACTGCAGTGAAGTAGCACAGGAAATTTGTATGTGTGTGGTTTTTGGTCACCTGCTGGCTCCAGCAACACAAAGGATTTGGTTTTGAATGTGACAGATTAATTAATAGTTTCTGTTCTACCCTGAATTCACCAAAGTGGTGCTGAGTTGTGCATGAATGTGCTCAAAAGCACATGATTGTGTTTTCAGTGAATGGTGAACTGAGCGAATGGTACTTACGACTGAAGAATATGACATGAGCATTGCTCATTCTGACAAAAGTGAATGGATGCTGTGAAGTGTTTGTATTGTGACTGACAGACTCTAACTAGTGCAGCTTGTTTGAATCAAACAGCAAAGCAGTGTGCTGTTTTAGCGAGTCCAATATGAACATATCAGTAAATGTTGTGTAGCAATGGATATTTGTTTTGCATATGTGTTGAACCTAAGTTTTTCAGATTGTCAAACAAATTTTTAATATTAGACAAAGACAACTCAATTAAACATAAAATGCAATTTTTAAACTGTGCCTTTGTGTTATTTTTGGTCAACAGTGGATTTCCTTGGAGCTCGCCCACGAATCCCATTTTTGCCCAGTCTCTTACTTATTATGAATCATGACCTCTGACCATAAGTGGGATAAGTGAGAGTTGCAGTTCTTGAGATGCTATTTTTGGTTCTTTTGTGGCATTCTGGATGAGTCATTGATGTGCTCTTGGAGTAATTTTAGTAGGTTGGCCACTCCTGGAAAGATTCACCATTTGTTTGATGATGGCTCTCACTGTGTTTGACTGGAACGCCAAAGCCTTGGAAATGGCTTTGTATCCTTTTCCAGACAGATAGGTGTCAGTGACTTTGTTTCTCAGCTGTTCTGGAGTTTCTTTAGATGATATGTGTTTTATGATGTGTTGGTTTTTGAGATCCTTTAGCCTACCAAATTTGCCACTGCCAGACAGTGCTTGATTCAACAGGTTGGCTTGGGTGGTTTATTTATAATATTAAAATTTGTTTGATGACCTGAGGAAGAGGGCAAATACTTCTTTTCTGCAGTATTGTATGTCTACGTGGTACTACAGCCACATGAAAACATTAACTTACATAAGTTAGTAGCATGCTGATGTTGTCGTTTAGCTCAATGCAGTACAGCTACTCATGAATTTGAACTTGCATAGATGTTAATCATCCTTAAAAAAAGCACAAACAAATAGGACTTTTTCTTATTTTTAACCAGTAGAGATGCAACTGCTCTTACTAAGTTATTTTGCTATGGGATATGTATGCTGTTTATAGTAACAATGGTAAGAAGAATGATATTAATGATAGTATTTTTAATTCATAAAACAATGCTTCCCAATGTTAACAAATGGGCTAGCAGTAGAGGCAGAAGTCCTTATTAGCCATTTCCCTTTAGTCTGTTTTTGTAATTTAAAAAAATATATATATCCAGAAAGTCAAATGCCTAAAATGTAGAAAGAAAAATTTCTATTATCAAGCACACTGACAACATCATTACAAATTAGTTTCATCCCAGTCTTCCCTGATGGAAGCATATTTTGCAGCACCTCTGGGAGAGAATATTATCAAGTTAATGTAAAACTAACATCATTATGCCAGCCAACTAGAATCACTTAACAGCAGGAAGCCATAACCACTCTCCCACTGTTCCTCGCTACAGATTAATGAACTCAGTGTCAAGCAGCACTTCATTTAATTTTGCCCTCAGTGAATGGATATTTATCATTAATGGATAAACAAACAAGGGAACTTGTCTACTTCATTGCTTGCATGGGCCCGTTGTGTAATACGTACCGGTGTCAATTGCTTAGGAGCTCTTCAGTGTAATGCTGCCACGGCAGTTTTTACCCCCCAAAATTAAACTTTAGACTTTAGAATTGTTTTGTGTAATAGATATTACTAAATGAAAGTGGTGCAGGCTGGTTGATGCCAGTGAAGTGATATTTATATAAATTTGCACAATCTGTTGTTAAGCGTGTGAAATAACCATGACCTCAACTCTGCATTCTCAGGTGGAGATGACAGGAATGTGTTGACTGAAAACATACAAGAACAAACTGATCAAAGACACTTGTTGCAATGACAAGCAAAATAACAATGAGTACCAGTTTATCTCAGCATTGACGAAAGCTGTTAATTGACATATGGTCACCTGGTTTGTCAGGTAGCGCATATGTTATTAATTTTATTAGTCAAGACTATAGTTAACCAGTTACAAGGTCTCTTCTGAGAAAACTGTGTTGGCTGTCTGTGTGGTTACCAACATGAATGAGTCCTGCTGTACGACATTACAACATATGATTCGGAAAAACACCATACATTTCTATAAATATATATATTTTATATATATATATATATATATATATATATATATATATATATATGTATATATATATATATATGTATATATATATATATATATATATAACACCCAGCACGCCCCTGCGGGCGGTTTATCCTTCAAGCTCGGGTCCTCTACCAGAGGCCTGGGAGCTTGAGGGTCCTGCGCAGTATCTTAGCTGTTCCCAGGACTGCGCTCTTCTGGACAGAGATCTCCGATGTTATTCCCGGGATCTGCTGGAGCCACTCGCCTAGCTTGGGAGTCACCGCACCTCCGATTACCACGGGGACCACCGTTACCTTCACCCTCCACATCCTCTCGAGCTCTTCTCTGAGCCCTTGGTATTTCCCCAGCTTCTCGTGTTCCTTCTTCCTGATATTGCTGTCATTCGGAACCGCTACATCGATCACTACGGCCGTCTTCTTCTGTTTGTCTACCACCACTATGTCCGGTTGGTTAGCCACCACCACTATATATATATATATATATATATATATATATATATATATATATATATATATATATATATATATATATTTAATGCCCTCCAAACAGGCCATTATAGCCCAAAGCTTCCAAAGCCAGACTTCCGTCTGAAGGGAGCTTTGATGTTAATTTGTGTTAAACAGCCAGGTTAGAGTATCCCATTAAGAATGGATGGGTGAATGGTGGTGGGTGGATGGAGGGGAGCCTCGAGGTCATACTCCACTCTTTCTCTGTCTCTCACTCTCCCTTTCTTCATGAGTCAGAGCCAGTCAGGCTACTCTGGATCCTCTGGTCCATTGGAGGCTGAATCTGTTCCAGCTGACTCCATGTAAAAGAAAAATATAGTCCTGTGAAAATTTTCTTTTTCACATGACTGTATGTGATTCAAGGGGAAATGCCCTTGCTCTGTGACTTCGGTTGTACATGTAAATGACTTTATGGTCTCAATCAACTGTTTCAAATAACACTGAATATAACAAGAAGTTTATTTTGTAAATTATGGTCCTATGCTCTTTTGCTAATCCCTTGTGACTGACTGCTGATATCTGGTGTCATGGTCCCTGTGCCCCGCTGGTCAATCCTCTATTGGGCAATATGTTTGTGGTTTGTTTGCTCTCTCGCCCTCTCTCTCTCACTCTCTCTCTCTCTCTCTCTCGCCACGGCGATGCTCACTGCGGGCTCCCGCTGCTGGCCCACACACCTGCTCATCACCACACCGGCCGCTGATCCCAGCTGATTACTGCACTACTTAGATGGCGAGTCTGCACTAGTCTTCGCTGGATCGTTGAGCTATCAGTGTCAGTTAGACTTGTGTTTCGGCTAACCTTCACCTTGAGAATTTCTTATTATTATCCTGCTAACCCGACGTTTTTTGTGTAGATCGTTTTTGGAACCCGATGCGGAGAGGAGTGATTGAAGGGGGAACTTTTTGTACAGAAAGTGTGGAACACCCTTCTCCCAACCCTGTTTCCCACGGACCCTGGCGACCCGGACCCGTTTCCCCTGCACGTTGTATATAGCCACTTGGTGTATGTGTTCACTGTAAATAAACGCACTGTCCTTCACTTAAAGGAAAACCCTGGCCTGCGCCTGAGTCTCTTTCGGAACCCCTTAACAGAACGATCCAGCCATTATGGACTCAGCAGGACAGGACCCCGTGGGCCGGGCTCTGGCCGCCCAGGAAGCCGCGCTGGCCCGCCATGAACAAATGCTCGGGCAGCTACGGCAGGATGTCGCCGCATTGACCCTGGCGGTGGCGCAGTTAATACCGCTGGAGGGAAATGCGCAACCAGGGAATCCCCAGCCGCCCAGCCCGGCTCCCCAGGCGGCACCGCCCGCCGTAGCGTCAGGTAGCTCACCGCGGGTCGGTACGCCGTCTGACGGACCTTTACCCACACCGGAACCATTCTCGGGTGAGTCTGACAAATGTGCCGGATTTTTGGCTCAGGTGTCTCTGACGTTTCGCGAGCTGCAGCGTTTTCATAGCAACGATGGGGCGAAGATCACTTATTTAGTTCAACTTCTGAGGGGCCGTGCACTAAAGTGGGCCCAGGTTGTGTTAAACTCTGATCCTGTCATCACCTACGCTGACTTTCTCTCCAAATTTAAGAATGTGTTTAACCCAGGCACCGGGGCAGAGGCCGCTGCTCTCCGTCTCCTCAACTTCAAACAAGGTAGGAGAAGCATGTCTGAATACGCTATCGACTTCTGGATTCTGGCAGAAGAGGCAGGGTGGAATCAGGAGGCGCTACGGAGCACGTTGCTGAACAATATCAGAGAAGAATTAAGGGACGAGCTAATCATGCGTGATCTCCCTGCCTCCTTTAATGAGCTAATGTCCCTGTGCATTAAGGTGGATGAGCAGTTACGGGCTCGCCGGTCGCAGCGGAACTACAACCTCCATGAGGCTGCGGGAGTCTCTGGCACCGGCGCCATGGCGGATGCCGGCCCCTCCCGGACTCACGAGAGCGGGGACGGAGAGGAACCCATGCAGCTGGGCGGCTCCCATCTCACCGCGGCGGAGCGTCAGCACCGGATTACCGCCGGTGAGTGCCTCTATTGTGGTCACAGGGGACATGTTGTGGCTACCTGCCCTTCGCGGGCAAAAGGGCGCGCCCGCCAGTGATGGTAGGAGTACTGGTGGGCGAGCTGAGCCAGGAAGAAGCTCCTCCCCGTTTAACACTACCGGCCACGCTTTCCATTCACTCTAAGAGCCGCTCCCTATCGGTGTTAATCGACTCTGGGGCGGAACAAAACTTTATTGACTGTCAGTTAGCCCGGCAACTTGGGTTACTATTGGAGCCCCTGCCTCATGCATTACGTGTTATGGCATTGTCAGGTCAACGCCTTCCAGACATCACTCTGGTGACGGAGCCTGTCGAGCTCACCCTCTCTGGCAATCATTCTGAAGAAATCTGTTTTTTGGTGTTTAAAGCAACTCGCACTCCACTAGTTCTCGGCCATCCTTGGCTACAACAGCACAACCCTCACATAGATTGGCTAAAGGGGCGTGTCACTGGGTGGGGGGAGGACTGCCACATGACCTGCCTTAAAGCAGCCTCGCCTCCAAGCACTGAAACGCCCTCTCCTGGGGTATTGAAATCAGCTGATTTAACTAATGTGCCCTCTGTTTATCACGACCTAGCTGAGGTGTTTCAAAAGGCCCGCGCCCAGTCACTTCCTCCGCATAGACCCTATGACTGTGCTATCGAACTGCTCCCGGGAGCTCCTTTACCCACCAGTCGGCTATATAGCATCTCACTTCCAGAACGAGACGCTATGGACAAGTACATCACGGAATCCCTGGCTGCCAGCCTCATTCGGGCCTCCACCTCTCCAGTCGCGGCAGGCTTCCTCTTTGTCGAAAAGAAGGATAAAACCCTCCGGCCATGCATTGACTATCGCGGATTAAACAACATCACAGTAAAAAATAAATACCCTCTGCCGCTCCTCAGTTCGGCCTTCGAGCTCCTCCAGGGGGCTACTGTTTTCACCAAACTGGATTTGCGAAACGCATACCATCTGGTTCGCATCCGTGGGGGCGATGAGTGGAAGACTGCCTTCAACACCCACCTCGGCCACTTCGAGTACCTTGTCATGCCCTTTGGTCTCACTAACGCCCCTGCGGTGTTCCAAGCCCTGGTGAACGACGTGCTCAGAGACTTCATTAACCGTTTTGTTTTTGTCTATCTAGATGACATCCTGATCTTTTCCAGAAACCAATCCGAGCACGAGACCCATGTCAGACAGGTCCTGCAACGACTCCTCGAAAACCGATTGTTCGTCAAAGGAGAAAAGTGTGAGTTCCACGTCTCCACCGTTGCATTCCTGGGGTACATAATCGACCAAGGAAACCTCCGCCCGGACCCTGTGAAGGTAAAAGCCGTTGTTGAGTGGCCGGAACCTCCTAATAGGCACCAACTGCAACGTTTCCTTGGGTTTGCCAACTTTTACCGGCGGTTCATTCGGGACTTCAGCCGAGTTGCCTTGCCGCTGACCCAGCTAACCTCTCCCAAGCTTCCTTTTCAGTTGAACAAAGAAGCTCAGGCAGCTTTCCAAGAACTGAAGAAACGATTCGCCTCAGCCCCCATCCTGATCCAACCCGACCTCACGCAGCCATTTGTGGTCGAGGTCGACGCGTCCGACTCAGGGGTTGGAGCGGTTCTGTCGCAACGGAAGGACGGTAAGCTCCACCCTTGTGCCTTCTTCTCCCGCCGTCTGTCCCCTGCAGAGAGAAACTATGATGTCGGGGATCGGGAACTGCTGGCGATAAAACTAGCCCTGGAGGAGTGGCGGCACTGGTTGGAGGGCACGGCTCAGCCTTTCCTCGTCTGGACAGACCACAAGAACCTGGCATACCTACAATCAGCTAAGAGGCTCAACGCTCGACAGGCCAGGTGGGCCCTGTTTTTCACCCGTTTCCACTTCTCCATCTCTTACAGACCCGGTTCCCGGAATGTCAAACCCGACGCCCTGTCCCGTCAGTTCTCAGTCTCGGAGGACACCACTGAGCCCGCTCCCGTTCTCCCCGCCACCTGTGTCGTGGGCGCCATCTCCTGGGGGATCGAAGCAGCCATTCGGGAGGCTCAGGTGTCGGAACCGGATCCGGGAGGTGGGCCAGCCCAACGGCTCTACGTCCCTCAATCAGTACGTTCTCAAGTACTTCAATGGGCCCACACTGCCCGCTTTACGTGCCACCCAGGGGTCCACCGCACTATCAACTTCCTCCAGCGCTACTTCTGGTGGCCCTCTCTGACTAAAGACGCTCGGGAGTACGTCTCCGCCTGCGCGACCTGTGCCCGGAATAAACCGTCTCATCAGCCGCCCGCTGGACAGCTCAATCCCCTGCCGACTCCGTCCAGGCCGTGGTCCCATATAGCTTTGGACTTTGTAACCGGACTGCCGCAATCAGCAGGCAACACTGTCATACTTACCATCGTAGACCGTTTTTCTAAAGCTGCCCACTTCATAGCTCTACCCAAGCTTCCCACGGCCATGGAGACCGCACGACTGCTTACCCGTCATGTGTTTCGTTTGCATGGGATCCCGGAAGACATTGTGTCTGACAGAGGCCCCCAGTTCACGTCTGGCGTCTGGAAGGAATTCTGCTCCTCATTAGGAGCAAAGGTCAGTCTGACCTCCGGTTACCATCCCCAAAGCAACGGTCAGTGTGAGCGAGCTAACCAAGAGCTCGAGGCAATGTTGCGGTGCACAGCGTCCTCCAACCAGTCCATCTGGAGTGATGAACTACCCTGGATTGAGTACGCCCATAACAGTCTGACTTCCTCCGCCACTGGTCTGTCTCCCTTCGAGGTCTCACTGGGTTTCCAGCCACCTCTCTTCCCCTCTGTTGAGGGTGAGTATTCTGTACCATCTGTCCAGGCCCATCTACGTAGGTGCCGACGAGCTTGGCGGGCCGCACGGACGGCGTTGCTGCGCACAAAGGACCGAACCAAACAGACCGCAGATCGCCGCCGCACACCAGCTCCAGCATACAGCGTGGGACAAAAGGTATGGCTGTCCACGCGCTTTGTTCCTCTCAGGACTGAGTCCAAGAAGCTCAACCCAAACTTCATTGGTCCTTTTGAGGTTTCGGCGCTGATCAACCCCGTCTCTGTGAAACTCCGGCTGCCGCGCAACATGAGGATTCACAATGTGTTCCACGTCTCCCAAATCAAACCTGTCCGGAATAGCCCTCTGTGCCCTCCTTCCGGGCCCCCTCCGCCCGCCCGGCTTGTGGACGGCTTGCCCGCCTATTCCATCACGCGGATTATGGACTCTTGCCGCCGCGGGCGTGGCTTCCAGTACCTTGTGGACTGGGAGGGCTATGGCATTGAGGAGCGGTCCTGGGTTCCGCGGGCCGCTGTCCTGGACAAGCGTATGCTGCGGGCCTTCCATCTGTCTCATCCTGGTAAGCCTGGTGGGTCGCCGGGGGGTTCCCGTTGAGGGGGGGGTACTGTCATGGTCCCTGTGCCCCGCTGGTCAATCCTCTATTGGGCAATATGTTTGTGGTTTGTTTGCTCTCTCGCCCTCTCTCTCTCACTCTCTCTCTCTCTCTCTCTCGCCACGGCGATGCTCACTGTGGGCTCCCGCTGCTGGCCCACACACCTGCTCATCACCACACCGGCCGCTGATCCCAGCTGATTACTGCACTACTTAGATGGCGAGTCTGCACTAGTCTTCGCTGGATCGTTGAGCTATCAGTGTCAGTTAGACTTGTGTTTCGGCTAACCTTCACCTTGAGAATTTCTTATTATTATCCTGCTAACCCGACGTTTTTTGTGTAGATCGTTTTTGGAACCCGATGCGGAGAGGAGTGATTGAAGGGGGAACTTTTTGTACAGAAAGTGTGGAACACCCTTCTCCCAACCCTGTTTCCCACGGACCCTGGCGACCCGGACCCGTTTCCCCTGCACGTTGTATATAGCCACTTGGTGTATGTGTTCACTGTAAATAAACGCACTGTCCTTCGCTTAAAGGAAAACCCTGGCCTGCGCCTGAGTCTCTTTCGGAACCCCTTAACATCTGGATTATCAGTGGAGGAAAAAAGAGCTTGGCTTAAGGCATCACAATGGGAATTCTATTACCAGTGGGTCAATGTAATAGTGGTGCACAATAGACTTTTATATATAGTCTATGGTAAAGACCATGTGAGCTGTTTTACAGAGGTCAATATTACACTGCCTTTGACTTTAAAAAGTGCCATTTTTTAAGTTTGAAGAGATTTTTTTAAAAGGAGCTGCTGGTCTGTCATGAGTCCATAACTGAAACTAAAATAAGATTCAAGCTAATTGCACCTGAGTTCATGCACAGGAACTGGCAAATGAATCATATACAGAAGAAATCACTGTAACTGGCTATAATAATATTCATTACAATGACAGTTTGATGTGTTTACTGCATGACTTGCAAGCTTCACCAATTAGAGTTACACACAGTCGCCATTAGCTCAGTTCTCACACATACAGCTTCTGATCAGCATCATTCATGTGCAGAGGAAAAGCTGTCTGATGCCACAACTCATGACAGTTACCCAGCAAATGTCTCTTAATCTTCGATTTATTGAATTATTTATTCATTGTCCACTTTGTCCTGAGATCCGTTAAAACAATAAGCTCATGCTGAGTACTTCCGTTAGTTTATTAAACTACAGTGAAACATGTTTGCATCTACTATTATGCTTCTTACCACACTGTTTCATATAGATAATGAGCTGAACAAAAAAAATCCTGGCTTGCAGCTAATCTTGCAAATACAAATATGCATTTTAAATCCATGCCTCTGTCAGTCAGGCTGCAAGGCTTTAAAAAACACCCTCCTTAAAAATGTTATGGATGACTTCACTGCGTTATATCTAGTACACTAGATCTGATCCTCACACTATACTTTAAAGATTTTATGGTTCCAAAATATCAAGACAAGGTCCTGATGACACAAATGTGGCAAATTTGGATGCAGCTGGCCTTTTTTTTCCAAAATGCGATGGTTCTGGCAAGCAGGGGTGCTGGGAGTCTTGCCATACACATGGGCAGGGTTAGGACGAGGCACCAAAGCTTTCTCAGCTCCACCTGAGTGTTGATAGAGTGAGAGAGAGAAAGCGGCAGGTCTTAGGGGACAATGACACACAGTGTCCTGTGTGGAACCATATAAATGCTGTTTGTCATTAATTTATTTAGGACTTAATTGTAATTTCTGACACCTACATGCATGTATACATAACTGATGTTTGAGGACTTGAATTGAGAAAGTATCATGGCACATTGTGTGTGATTTGAAATAGGGAAGTGTATAACACAGAACAGACAAAAACAAATCTTTTCAAATTGAACTGACCAAGACATGATTGCTGATTGGTAATGGATGGTAGATCACAATGTAATGTAATGAAGTGACTGCTGATATGATTTGGTGCTATATAAATAAAACTGAATTGAATTTATAAGATAAGATTATTACCGCCACCAGGCAGGATATGTTTTGGCAGTGTTTGCGTGTCATTTTGTGTCTGTAAGCATGTTAGCTCAAAATTTTTTGAATGAATCTTGATAAAACTTTGGGATCGTGTTAACAACACATTTAAATGAAAGGGCTTTACATAACGATTTATTGGTTGAAAATCGATAAAATGCAATGTCACTTACAAAATGTAATGTCAATATCGAGAAAGTATCATATAAGATTTAAAGTATGCCACGTTTGACCTCTGACCTCTCAATCAAGGCCAATAGAAGGTCAAAGTGTTAATAATGATATATAGAGCCATTAAAAAGGAAACTTCTTACTACCATCGTTTGTATTGACAACATATGGGAAATGATATATGGGGATTCAAAATCTTACACTACTTTGAACCTCTGACCTCTTCTTCAAGATCAAATACGGTCAAACTCCCTTTAGGTAAAACTTTCATAAAATGTCTTTTATCTTTAAAACTATGCTTAAAATTCTTCTGATTTTATTTGTATTGGCAACATTTAGAAAATTGCTAAAATTGCTATATAAACAAAGGCTATATAAATGAGCGATCGTGGCTCAAGAGTTGGCAGCTCGTCTTGTAATCAGAAGGTTGCCGGTTCGAGCCCCGGCTCGGACAGTCTTGGTCGTTGTGTCCTTGGGCAAAACACTTCACCTACCGCCTACTGGTGATGGCCAGAGGGGCCGATGGCGCGATATGGCAGCTTCACTTCTGTCAGTCTGCTGCTGGGCAGCTGTGGCTACAACTGTAGCTTGCCTCCACCAGTGTGTGTGAATGAATAGTGGAATTGTAAAGCACTTTGAGGGTCTCAAAAAGCGCTATATAAATGCAATCCATTATTATTATTATAAACAGAAGCTATTGGTATATATAAAATCTAAATATGAAATTATAGTTTGCATCCAAATATTGTGTCACATTTGACCTATTTACAAAATCAGTACAATCTGATTTTTACTACACTACATAAATCTTAAAGTAGATGAAAAAAAAAAACAAAGTATACAAATGAATATTTTAAAAAATACAGTACTATTCCCTTAACAGGAAATATTCTCCGGAGAGTGAGCTGTGTTGAAAACAACATGATCTGCTGTTAGGTCAGTGCCTATTAGACCTTCCATGTGACACATAAGTCGTTTCAGATTTGAATCTCATAGATTTCCAATACTCAACAATATTTTAGGATTTGTAAAGATTTCCCTTACCAGTGAGGATCAATTGGAAAATATGTGCATCACTGTGATAAATCATTGCTCTGAACTACTGTATTTTTTGCACATAGAACTAAAGTAAAGGTCCCATGAGCCTTGAGGATACAACAGCCTGCAAACTATAAGAGTAATGAGTGAAATGCAGCATGAGATCATTAAGATGAACAGCGCTGCTTTGTGACTTGCTGTGCCTCAGGCATTGGGAGGTCACATTTACTGATTTCATGATTATGTTTCTATTGCATATTGAAAAAGTGTAATTGTCAATTTTGATATGTCTTGGTGATAATGGAAAATGTAATGATTATCCAGTAATGTTCACCCTACGGGACCAAAACTACAGACTGTAGGTTACTGGTGCATGTTGTTTGAATATAACAGGCTTTTAATTGATTTCTCCTCCTCCAGTGAGACCAAATTTATTTTACTGCCTCTGCTGTGGTAAATTTTCAATAAATACAGTTTTGCAATAAATGTCTCACATCATCACCTTGTGTTTTCACAGAGTTAACATTCAGACTGGACTGTATTCACAGTAATGTACAGTAACATTAATTTTCATCTGAAGTGATGGTATATATATATATATATATATATATATATATATATATATATATATATATATATATATATATATATATATAAATGTAAATGTAAATAGCAGCTACTATGACATTCCTTCTCATTCCCACATTTAGGTCATTTGAAGATCTCGGAGCTTTGTAGCCTTTAGAAAGTCTTCGATATAAAGGAAAGCTAACAATTCCTCTAAACTCAAATCGTGTTCCAAGGATTAGAAAAGAAGTGCATTCTTCTTGACTGGTATACACACCACAAAGCCTAACACCCCACAAAGAACGCTTATCAAATCTATGATCTTAATCCTACAGTGGGCATGAACAGTGAAAGGATTTTTGTCCCAGTGTATTTCATGACTAAGACAATAACTGAAAGTGCACTGTCCTATGCAAGACTTTGTCTTTCTGTGTCTGAAAGCCTTTCAACTTGTAAAAGGTTGCTGCCCTTGTTGTAGTTTAGCTAACCCAGTGGCTCATTGGGCACTGAGATACCACATGTACATCCACATTAAAAACAATCTGCTGTTCTCAGTTGAATGTTCACCACAAAAATACAAAGACAAACAAATGTACAGAAATAAAGCGAAAGATACGGGTACGGAAAATAGACATAGGAAGCATGAAGGAAACACTGAGAAGTCTTTATGACCAGCACAGTACAAAGGCATCATGGATCATCAGTTCCTATTGCTACTGGGTCTTGTGCTTTTTTGTGCTAGGACCACTCAGGGCATTCAGTAACTTTAAGAAAAGGGGGCCATGGATTAATTTCTCAAGCCCCCTGGTGCCCACTGCACTATGAAATGCTCTAAATGCTAAAGACTGAATACAATTAGAGCTCTCTCTTCAAATACCCATTGATTCAGCTGTTCTTGCGCTATGCCTCAGCTCACTGAGTTCTGAAAGACACTGTGACACCTTTGTGACCTCTGTGTTGAAGAATGTTTTTAGAAAGTAGCAACTAAACAAAAATTGAAATATAGCCGCAAGGAGGTCAAGAGTAAATTTGTTATGCACCTTGCTATTCAAACCATTTAACTAAGTAGTATTAGCTGATAATTATGCTGGGATTTCGAAATGAAAGGAAGACAACATATACGATTGCTGGGCAATGAACAAACTACAAACACAGGCCGGGGTTTGAATGGTTTAGGTCTCTGGATAACCTTCACAAATGAAAGACCACAGACACAGAAATCTCAGTCATGGCTGCACTGTGGAACTGGTGTCTCTAGAAAATCATGTCCGCCTTACAGCATGACATTTAGATTAATGTCACCATATTTGGAGACCAAAGAAAGACTTTCTTTATTTTATTTGGACTTTTCAGTTTTAACTGAAGGGTCTAACTATAAAAATGCCTTTCAGTGTTTCTGAATTACATCAGTTTCAATTCAATAGAGCTGTACAAAATAGCCAGTGTCACTCATGTCTGCATGAGAAATAAGCCATAGGTCATTATGCAGCTGCACCTTCTTGCTGAGCAATTGCTTATTTGGCATGTGACGTTTCTAATAGGAAATGTTTCTGAATCCTTCTGCTCGGTTGTCATGGAACGTCTCGCTGTGTCTCGTAGCCCACGGCTTAGTTCCTCCTCTTTCTGTCTGTCTCGATCACTCTGACTTTCTCTTTCCCTGCCTCCCTTTTCCCTTCACTTTTTTCCCCCTCTCTTTCCTTGGCTGAGATAAATAGGAGGTAGTTAGTGCTGATGTGAGAACATAGTGTTGCCTGCACAGTAAAAACTACATTTGTCAGTGCCACAGTGCTTTTTTGCTCTGGGTAATTGTGTGTCATTGTCTTGCAAGACTGCCTGGAGATATTCCTGCTATGGAAAAGGAAGTGAGGTCGGTGGGAGTGGGGTGTGGGGGTGGGGCGAATTTTGTGCGAAGTGGAAATGAAAAGAATTTGTTGTTCTACTATGTGACACATGCAGTGGCCTATGTGATTAATTAGGCCATTAGCAGATGCAAACAGTTCCATGCTATTCAGGTCATGCTGATCCTTAACAGCTTAATTTCAGTTTTTGTGATTTGTTTTTGTGTTTTTTAACGATTCTTTAAACAGCACACCATTAAAACCACCTGCCTAATCTTGTGTTGTTTTCCCTGGTGCTGCCAAAACAGCTGTCATCCATATGGGCACGGACTCCACACCTCGGGTTGTCTTGAGGTGTTTGGCACAGATGCTGGGAGCAGATGGAATTTCTATGGAGCGTCCAAGGATTTGGCTTATTTTGGTGCATCAGTCCTGTCTCTTGACCTGACCGGAGGTTGCTGCCTATCAGTGAGTGCTGCTGCAGTGGACTTTTAAGTTTTAAGTTAAATGGCATCGCTGTCATGTAGACTCTCATTTCAGTGCACATATCTTCAGCTTCTATCACTGTGGTATTGGTAGAGTGCACAGAAAAAGTCTGACTTTTTATGATAGAGGTGCATGTCTTTAACATTATTAGAACCTGAACTCACAAAGCTTGCTCATGCCATGTTGGCAATTTAGACAAAACATTTTAATAAGCCATATAATATGATATTTGGACTGTATAAATAGCACCCTCATAGGTATCTGTGAAACTGATGTAACGTGCTGTAAAAACAAAGTGAAAAAAAGTGAAGTTCTCGCTGTAATCAGGACTAGCTTGATGGGCTCACCTCACCGATGTCAGGGTTCTTGAAAGCCCCTTTGGGGAAACAAAGCTCTCACAGGCTTAAAAACTTTCTCTATTCCATCACACAACCATCTTACCCCCAGCCAAACACTGCACAGAACAAATAGCAGTCACATATTTTATGTTAGTTATGAGAACAGGGACCCCTTTAATAAAATAAGGAGTGTCAGGGTTTGGATCTTATATAGTTGCAAACCCCCCCCCAAAAAACCAATGCCATTTCACAGAAACTGTCCTTGTCTCTGAAGGTTTAAAGTGAGAACCTCAGTGGTATCGCAAACGTCATGATTACACTAGTTGTCATGGGAAGGTGGCTCCGTACTTATCAGCTTCAGGATGTACAAAGAATACAACAGTATATAACCAGGAATGATTTGTGGACTGATTTCAGGGCACTTATCCTTGTATCCTCGACATGGTTTTGCTTGAACTACAAATGTAGTTCAGGCAATTTATGTAAACCACAACTATAATGATCTTGCACAATGAACAACAGAAAAATAGAAAATGCTTTTGATAGTAGCCATTTAGTAGTTACTATCAAAAACATGGTAAATTGTTGTATCTCCTCAACTAGCCAGACTTTCAGTTGGATTCTGATAGGTGCTCAGTTTCGAGGTTGTCCTTTGATGTGCTTTTAAAATTGTCAATATGTTAAAAGTTGTGATTTTTAAATTGGGTAAATTGGTGCTAATTTATAACATTTGTAACCGAAACTTATCCCAAAAGGTTCACACATAAAAAAAAGTTATTGAGATGTTCAAGCAATCAAATTGATATTAGACATGTAAGGACAACAACAACAAAAATACTTTGTGTGTTATTGAACAGTATAATGTCTTTCTACTTATGCAATATATGCTGTGTTGCTGGAAGCAAATATTTAGACATGTAGATGTGAACCCAACTGCATTTTGGCTGTGAAGTATCTCTTTGTGTCCTGAGCTCACCACCTTCCCAAGCCTCCCAGTCATTCAAATGGTAAACCAGCAGAACCGACTCTTAATTCATTGAGCAGCATTAACAGTCCAGTCCAGCTCTGAGCACTCCAGTCTGACTCACTGTTTCCCACTACTTTCTCCAGGCAAAGAAAAGAAAAGTATTTACCATGTGAAAAGAGACAGAAAGAGGAGTTAGAGAGCTGGATGTGGCACGCTTAATCTGTAATCTGTCTCTGCCATTTTTCTTCGAAGCATGTCCTATTTACTTTTGTGTATGAGTGTGTGTGTGTGCCTGTGTGAGTCAGTCCTGTTTTCTTCTCTCTTCTCAAGTTTCAGTCTGAGTTTCACTCAGGTGAGACTTTTAAAGTAATTCTTAGAAAACTAAATGTCACCACTGGCCTTGCATAAACAATAAATCTTTCACTAATTTCAGACACAGAGAATGATCTCCAACAACAAAACTGATGCTTTTCCATTGGTCACAATGTTTGCTAACATGTTAGAGGGAACATGATCATTTTTCCAATCATAATATCTTTGAGAATGATTGTGTTGTACTGGTTGATTGGGAAAGAAATGGTTTTATTAATAGTGGGTTTTTTGTTGTTGTTTGCTTTTTGGTCTGAACCACTTGATGCACATATGAGATGAAAAAAAAACAAACATCAGAGCTGGCAACTGACGCACTGAAAATTGTTTGTTTTGATGAAGATTTGAATGGTGCAACAAAGCAGGAATGCTTGATTTACTTCGGAAATTAGCCTTTTTAATGACAATTCATGAGGCAGCGGTGTAAAGAAATGCATCACCAATGTAGCAATGTACAGCCAAAGATATTTTATTTCAAGGTAAAAGCAGTTCTGGTGAATTTTACAAACAAAATGATAATTTTTAGAGAACAGTATTGTTTTTCTTTTGCTATGTGTTGCACTCAGAGCACGTGGTTAACCTGGGCAATTAAATAATTGCCAGGAAAGTCCTTTTTTAAAAGAAAAAAAAATGGACTGTTCATTGAACCTTCTGACAATAAAAAAATAAACAATTAAAAATTAGTTAATTTGCATCATATTTACTATATCTTGGTGGTGTTTTTCCCCCCAATTTATTGCTTAAAAATTTATTGTGCAACAAGTCATATGAGTAAAATTACGTGTGTATATAAGGAAATGTAAGTAGGTTTTCTGGAAATAATGAAATGTTGAGAAATGAATACAATAAAAATGAGTACAATGACCCAATGGCACAATAATATATTCCTGCCCTAGCTTTAAAAGTTGATAGTACAGTGAACATAATCCACACAATAACTGCTTTATGTTTCTTTCAAAATATATCTGCTAAAACTCAGGATAGAGTATAAAAGTGTTTTCTTATTGGCCAGTGTTGAATGTGCATGCCTTGATAGTTTTATCCTGCCTCTCCTGACTGTATGAGAAGTACAATCAGAGCTCCTTTCCTTATGGGGCAGTTGGGCTTTATAGAACATCTGTCTGTAAACATAAAATGTCTGCAGGAGATGCTTGCTTGGCATTCAGCACCACGTGAAACTCATGCTAATATGCAACTGTCTCTTAAACATCCTCCTAATTACATCTAATCTCTCTCAATGCGCCCCTCGGCAATGTTAAAATTGATGCATGAAGCAAGACAAGTGCATGTTCTGCTTGGCTGGCTCAGGTTATGGTGAGAGAGCAAGAGAGCGAACAGCAGGTTTTTGAGATGGCTTTGTGATCTAAATGTGATCATTTTGTGTTCTACACAGATTTGCATTTGTGGCCCTTTAAAGGCCAAACAAATAAACAGTTTCTGTCATTTCTGGTATATTTCTGCGCAGTAACCTTACATTTGAATAATAATGAATATGTTTGATGGGATATTCTAGCTGCTAACTGTTATCATGACCTCGGGATTTTTTATGAATCTTGAACAGATTCATTTAAGAGAGGGGAAAAAAAAACAAAGAACAGATCAATGAACACTGTTTTTCCTCTGGATTACACTGGTGATATCACTGGTCACATGTGTGGTTCAGTAATAGAAGTCATAGATTTTTCTCTGTGTATTATAGACTGTTACACGACTCAGTTGTTTGATAATACTCAGTGATGGGCTTGCATCTGAACTGTCATGGAAGTAATTATACTGTAAATAACGTTTGTCTGTGTATGTATGCATGCTTTTGTGTGTGTGTGTGTGTGTGTGTGTGTGTGTGTGTGTGTGTGTGTGTGTGTGTGTGTGTGTGTGTGTGTGTGTGTGTGTGTGTGTGTGTGTGGACTTGACAGCCAAGGGCAGGCAGGCATTACATCAGATTCCTTCCTCTCTGCATAAGCAGCATTAAGGAATGCGAGGAAGAGTGGCTGCGGATGTTGCATAGATGCATGCTTGCTAGGTACTCACTAGCTTTGAGGACATTTGGTGAAGGATAGTATCATATATAGTATATTTCCATCTCAGCAAAAGGATTTATTCTGTGATATAGTGATGTTAATGAGGAGGTTCAAAGGAAGGTGGATGTTGTTATCACCAAAACCTCATCCGGTCAGGATGCGAATAAAACAGCCATCAATCTGTTGCAGTATCTCAGTTTATTGAATTGTAATCAGTGGTAACTCAACTTAAAGGAAGACACATGGTCTGCTAACTCTGAAAAGAAAATAAGGTTTGGATTTTAAGTTACTAATTAACTTAAGAATAACGCTTAAACTCAAGAGACCAAATCAAACTCATCTGAGCTGCCACCCTATGTGGGAGTGAAAAGAGTGAGCTGTAAGTGAGTGCAGTCCTTATATAATGTGTGACAGGTGAGCGCAATTAAGGGCAAACTCCAAAGCCAATCAAAGGTGAGAAAGGGAAACAAGGTAAGTCTGGTGAGGTGAGGGAGAGGGAGGAAAAAAGGGGGTAAGAAAAACAAGAATCCTTATAACAGAGACATTTCAGAAATTTTAAGACCAAGCCATTGAATAAGGTGGTTTTGTTTCTGTTATATAAACACTCACTCTGGGATAGTCTCAGCATTTAATGTGACTTACAGGTACAACACAGCCATGCCAGAAAAGTAGCTCAAATATCAAAAATGGCAGTTCTTATGTCTTGCCCGTCTTGTTGGATTGAGAGGATCTGTGGTGCCCAAAAGAGTGACTCCGCTGAGTCCCTTCTTTTCATCTGACATTATCGGGAGGTTAACATTTGGGTTTTCAAATGAAAATGTTGAATGTCATACATTCGTACAAGTTATTAATTTTGTTTAAAAAAGTGAATTGAATTATCTTAAATTTGGATTTTTCCTGGCCAAAAATTACTTTAATTTAGATTAATGTTGTTACTGATACTGTCTTCCACCTTTTTATTGCCACAAATATGAATACATGGTGAACTGTTAACCAGTTCAGATGTTGCTGTTGTATATAAACTTTGACTGATTGTCTTGAAACATTTTTATTCCTTGAATTATTATTATTATTATTTTTCTTTTACAGAGAATCCTGCATTTGTGCCTCCTAAAGTAAACTGAGGTGTTGCAATAACATTTCACAAAAACAACGGTTCACACTGTTCCCATGGTGACATCCGGTGCCCATTTTCCAAACATTTACTTTTCATTCTTCTGCCTTATTAAAATCTTCATTTCTCTCTTTTTTTAAACCTCTTTTTAAAAGGTTGCTATCTTAACTGTAGCTGAACTTTTATGTAAGCTGTATGGGTAACAGTCTGAAAACTGTGTCAAGCACATGATGTTCCTTGAGCGACACAAACACATTAACAATTTGTCTAAGTTAGAGACAGTTAGAGCACTGCGTTGACAAGGAAATAGTTCTTGACAGTAAATGGGACACTAATTAAACCCTCTTCAGTAATAAGGTGATGCTTTCTGACTCAGTGAAGACCTAATCATAAGGTTTTAGCACATAATGTCTTTAAGAATAATCACTTAGCAATAAAAATGAATGAAAATGAATATTCAAATGAGAGAATATGTAAATTATGAATTGCTTGTCCTTTTACCTTTACTCATTTATCTGTATGTCATACTGTCTCACATAAAGAACATGTATTTCTTTCATCTTGTATCTTTTTGTTTACTCCACTATATTAAAGAAAATGCCACAAAGAAAGGAGGCCGCCTCTGAGTTTCAGTGTTGAGCTATCAGTGCTAGTACATTTGGTGATAAATGTGGCATGGCAGAAGGCCTAAGAGGCTAGAAGAGATGGGTTCTCTGGTTGAGGATCTGCTGAGGCAATGATACTCTCTACTGGGGCGCTTCACTTGTTTGTGCCAGCAGAAAGGAAGCGCTGCCACCAGAAATTCACCATCTCTTTTCTTGTTTTGTTCCAACACAGAGAAATTCTTCTGTTTAAACCCCTACCTGCTGGTACTGAATTCTTATCAAATAAAATGTTAGGCTCATAGTAACACTGGTCTCTCACTTCCCACTTGTCACAATTAAATACATATGGATAAGCATTGTTTTTGAACTTTGGGTGTTCCTTTTATGGGTTGCCACAGTAGATCATCTGCCTCCATCTCACTCTATCCCTAGCGTTCTCTGCAGTCACACCAACCCCACTGCATGTACTCCTTCACTACATCCATGAACCTCCTCTGTGGTCTTCCTCTTTTCTTCCTGCCTGGCAGCTCCATCCCCAACATCCTTTGTTCAATATATCTACTATCTCTCTTCTGCACATGTCCATTAAAGCCTTGCCTCTCCAACTCGGTCTCTAAATCACTCAATCTGAGCTGTCCCTCTGATGAACTCATTTTAATCCTTTCCATTCAGTGAAAATCTACTTTGTGCATCTTCAAACCATAATTTTTGAACGTGAATGAGTATAATTTAACACAAATCTGAATCTTTTCTCAAAACTTTTCCTCGAGACATTTCCTGTGATTTTGTCATTTAATACTATTAAAATAACTATGTGAGTACTGATAGGAAATGTATTTCTGATGGTTAGCTGCCAGAAGTGACTACATGCATCTGTGTATCCATCCATTTCTTTCCATCATTGCTTATCCCTTGTGGGATCACTAAATTATCGATCGGTCCTTCTAGCTATCTATCTGGAACAATATTGTTTGGTTATTCATACTTTCAGCCAGTTAAAAGTCATCAGCTTAACATGCCTGTCTTTGGACTGTAGGAGGAAGTTGGAGTACCCAGAGAGAACTCACAAAGGCAACCATAAAGCAAGAGAACATGCGAACAAAGAGGCCTTCCCTGCCTTGCCAGCCAACAGGTTCGAACCAAGAACGTTCTGCCAAGGAATTGAGAAAACATGCAAAATTCAACTATCATGCTACTGATAAGCCATTTCATGATGCCAGACTGTATTTTGTCATCCAACAATCTGAAATATTTACCTCAAGTTCAGTATTCTTCTCCCACGATTATGCTGAAATCTTGTGTTGATTGCAGTGTGGCATACTTTTAGCCTTCCTCTGTCAGTGCCGTATCAGAGGCATGCTGTGTCTGTTTGGGCTGTGCAGTTAGACCAGCAGTTAATTATTAGCATGACTGGTGAAGTGCAGAAGCTGCTGACCATTTTGGGATGTTTATGTTTGAGCCTCCTAAACTGTTTGACATGAGAAAATGTCTGTAATGAGAAAGGTATTTAACTAATGGGAACAGCTATCACAGTGTTACTGATGAAGGAGGAAAGGGGGAAATTTGGATACCCAAATACATATACTACCTAAGAATAAAATATAATAAAATCACTAAAGCAGCACTATATACAAAAAATAAAATTGCAGAAATGTGTCACTGCAGACATTGCTGATTATATGCCTCATATCCAGAATAGTAGGCAGATGAAATGGCAAAGGTTGGTAAAAAACAGCATTGTCATAGCAACATAAACAGAAGATGTTCACTGCCCTGCTGTAATCAGAGGGGTTTCAGGCGACAGCTGGAAGTCCTGTGACTGCAGAGAAGCTGGACTGTAATATGGCACCAGGAGCTTATCAAAAACATTGATTTCAACATTGATTTCAATTAAGTCTGCATTGCGTGAAGGAGTGAATGGAGGTTAAATTAAATGAATGCCTTCAAACCCATGCTCTGTGGCACATTGTATTCAAACAGATTGGAACAACAGCAGTAATACTGTGACTGTACTTGAGTCATGAATGCAAATTTTCTATCACTTGGACACAATTTCAGATGGGACAAAACACGTCACAACCCTGTGTTGTTATCTGTATGATGTGTGCGTTTGTGTGTAGTTCAGGGTGCTTGGCAGGGAATTCATGCAGGCAATTAAAACTGTTCATTAATGCTTTGTTAACCAACACTCCAGCTAATCCTATCATATGGCAGGCAGCGATAAGGGCATTTGCTCTCTTGCTGCCTGTCTGTCTGTCCCTCTCTGCTGGGAGTTGATATGCTATCAGCACACTGTTTGTTAAGGTGTACAGAAGACTCACTAATATCCTGATTCAGCAGTGGTTCAGGGTAATACAGGAAGGAGATGTTTGGCAGTGTACACTAGATAGCCTTTAAAACCTCAGGTTATGTCTAATAGACGAAAATATTAAACATATCACCCCAAATAAACAACAGAATACTGAAATTGCATTGATGCATTTTCTGATCTGTCACTGCCCCCATCAGTGGGATAACCATCATTTCCTGTTGTTTACAAAATCATAACTGATTAAAAAATGTGACTTGAGGCCTATAAGCAGAATTAAAAGCTTAGTGAGGTAAGTTGAAAGTTAACCTAGCACTTTCAGTTTTACTAAAGTGGTTACGCTCCTAAGGTTTGATGGTAACTTAATGTTACAGAGCAGGTTATGTTCTGATGATCATCTACTTGCTTAACTATTTGTTGAAAGATCCCACTAATTTTGAGGAACAGCTAGTAGGAGGGTCTATAGTCTAAAGCCCTTGTTTTTTCTTCTTCTCAATATGTCCAATTTTTCAAATGTCACCTGCATATATATATTTCATTTTTCTGTAATCTTGAATATAGTGATGTAATAAAACAGAGTACTTAAAACCTTGCAATTTCTGAGCTTTTATGAAATTGGCAAAAGTTTTGCGAGATCCCAAGTTTGCTTTGCGAGATCTCGCAAAAGTCCGTCTTAATTTTTTTTTCTCCCATGTCCCTTGCGGGGCTCCGTAATAAATAAGTCATATAATACAAAAACCAGCTATTCACATTTCAGCTTTTAACTATTTAAATTTTCAGCTTTTTTCTTTTAAACAAATTTAAAGTGAAACAACACAAAACACTGCAAACCACAACACAATTAAATATAAATTAAAATATGAAAACAAAAAGAACATGCATATTCTCTGTCATATGTGCCTGCATGAATAAACTTTCTGAATCCTTTATCATCCACAACTATTTCAGGGTCCGGAACAGAACAAAACAAGAGACCCCCAGGAACCCAAACAAAAATGTCCAAAATGCAGGGGAGCAGAGTCCGAAACATAGTTCAGGTGGCCGGCCCGGGGCCTGATATTGTGAAAGCTCACACAGCTCTGGTGGCCGGCCCAGAGGTTGCCAGCCCAGGAGTGCAGAGTGAAACAGTTCAGGGTGTCGGCCACGCAGAAGGCAGTGGCGGCGAGAGAGCAGATCTGGGGGCCGGCCACGCGGAGGGTGTTGTAACTTTATGCAGTGTTGCTCCAACTGCCCGTGTAGCGTGGGTTGTGGTCAACAATAACTTTAGACCAAGCACAGAGGACTGAGACGAGGCTATGGTGGAGGTCCGGACTTTTACTCCATAAGCTCAGAACACATACAATAACACCGTACCACCTACTGGTGGGAGGTAGTAATAGCTGCTGCTTATTACAATATACCACATCCCTCTTTTCCGAGATAAAGATACTACCTCTTAACTCCAATATTTTGTAACATAAATGCACCTTTTAAATCGTAGGAACATTAACAATATTAAATTCTTGAGACATTAAGTAAAGCACACCTCAGATTGCTTGTCACTTGAGCAATGCAAATACACATCAGTGTAGTGTTTTGAAACAGATGAACACATGACAGATTAGATAAGACATGTCAAAATGAACATATGAAACATGACATATTTTCTCTCTTTTCCAACAAGACAGTTATCTAGCTTGTACAGAACAATGCAGGTACAGGATAGAGTGACTTTAAGTTTCCCAATCACTTAGTTTCTATACCTGGCAGGGCGTATTATTGCTCGGCCACTGCGTGTGTAACATGTGGGTGTGTTGTCCATACTTGCAGGACTAGAGTTTTGTGGGGTGTCATTTGCTGGTGGCTCCACTGGCTCTTGGGTGTGAACGGACAGTTCATCTGGGTCCATGGGTGTGTCCTTGAACAGACTTGGGTGTATTTTCCTCAGATGTCTCCTGTTCCTCCTGAGCACTTTACTATCTGGTGTTTGCACAGTGTAGGAGCGTGGTTCCTCTCGCCGATGAGTTACAACAGCTGGCTCCCAACCGCGCCTTGTTTGCATGTGCACAGTCTCGCCTGGGGTCAGAACAGGCAATGGTCTTGCGTGCTGATCATAGTGGCATTTCCGCTTTGATTGCAACCCGCGCACTTTGTCGTGAATGTTCTGTGGGGTTGACTGCCTCAACACAGCACTGGTGCATGGCAGGGTGCTGTGGAGAACCCGTCCCATCAACATTTGTGCAGGTGACACACTAAGCCCTGTGACTGGAGTGTTCCTCAAAGACAACAGCACTAGATGTGGGTCTGTTCCAGTCTGTGCGGCTTTCTTAAGTGCATGTTTGACAGTCTTTATGGCTCGCTCCGCCATTCCATTTGAAGAAGGAAAACCGGGACTGGAAAAAGTTAGCTTTATCTCCCAAGATGCTGCAAACGATCTCATCTCGTGGCTGGCGAATGGAACATGATCGCTCACTATCTCTTTGGGAATTCCGTGTCTTGCGAAGACTGATTTCATCTTCTGAATCACAGAGTGTGCCGTTTTGTCAGGTAAGTTAAGAACTTCTGGATATTTCGATAAATAATCCACTAACAAAAGATATGGATGATCGTTCAGTTCGAAGATGTCTGCTCCGATTTTCATCCATGGCAGCTCTGGAATCTGGTGTGGAATAAGCGGTTCAGCCTGGTTCTTTGGCTGCATTTGCTGGCATTGTTCACACTTTTCAAGCATGGTCTCTATGTCGCGTGACATGCCAGGCCAGTACAGCACTCTTCTTGCTTTGGCTTTTGTGCGCTGCACGCCTTGGTGGGCAAGGTGCAGCTTCTCCAGGATCACACGCCTGAAGCTTTGGGGTATTACGATCTTGTCCCCGATCATAATAATGTCATCGTGGAAACTGATATCGTGTCTCATAGCCAGTAGCTGTGGAGTGTTTTGTCTAAACTCTTCCTTCTGGGCGGCCATCCGTTGAAGTGTCTTTCGCGCACGGCTTGTAGTACGCTGTCTGCTGCCACTGCTTTTTTCAGGTCACACAGTGTTTTCTCGCTCAATGCTGCTGTGGCCTCCAGAGCATACACAACTCTTTCATCATTTGCGTTTTCACTCACGTTTCCGTCGTCACTGGTAGTTGTGGCACGTGAGAGTGCGTCGGCTATGAACATGTCTTTGCCGGGGGTGTACGTGACGGTGAGATCATATCTCTGTAGTTGTAGCAGCATTCCTTGTAGCCTAGCTGGTGCCTTGCATAGCGGTTTGCCTCCAGGGGTTTATGATCAGATTGCACTGTCACTGGTCTTCCATAGACATACTGGTGGAATCGTTTAGCGGCAAACACAATGGCTAGCAACTCTTTTTCTATTTGTGCATACCTTTTTTCTGTGTCTGTGAGTGCTCGTGACGCGTAACACACAGGTTGTCCTTCTTGTAATAGGCATGCGCCCAGCCCATCTTTTGAAGAATCGGCCTGCAGTGTTAGTGGTTTCTTGTGGTCATAAAATCTCAACACTGGAGCTTGTGTGAGCGTCGACTTGAGCGTCTGTAACGCTACTGTGTGATGTGGCTGCCACTGCCACACTGTGTCCTTCTTGAGTAGCTGTCTCAAAGGTGCTGTGAGCGATGCTTCATTTTGGATGTACTGTGCCAAAAACTTCGTCATTCCCAGCAGACGCTGAAGGCTTTGTTTGTCTTCTGGAGTTGGCATGTCGACAATAGCTTTGATCTTTGAAACATCTGCTTTCTGCCCTGCTGCTGTGATGATATGGCCCATGTATTTCACTGTGTCAACTTTGAACTGAATTTTGTCCTTGTTAAACTTCACGTTAGCTGCTCTTGCTTTCTCCTTGACCTTCTGCAGGATTTCATCGTGTTCGTGCTCTGATGTAGCTGCAATTATCATATCATCTGCAATGATAAATACACCAGGAATGTTGCCGAAAGTCTCACAATTCTTTTGTTGAAAGACCTCGCTGGCTGATTTGATCCCGAATGGGAGTCGGAGGAAGCGATATCGGCCCCAAGGTGTATTGAAGGTACAGAGCTTTGATGACGGCTCGTCCAGCTTGATCTGCCAGTATCCATCTTCTTCATCCAATATGGTGAAGATGGATTTTCCTGCTAGCTTGCTGCGAACGTCCTCGTGTGTGGGAATGGAGTAGTGCTGGCGTTTAACTGCTTGGTTCAGATCACAAGGGTCCAAGCACACCCTTAGTGTTCCGTTCTTCTTCTGTGTGGCGACAAGACTGTTGACCCAATCTGTAGGCTCATTGACAGGCATTATGACATCTCTGTTTTGTAAGTCCTGTAGCGTCTTCTTCAGCGCATCCATTATGGAGAGTGGCACGTTCCTGCATGTGTGAATCACAGGTGTTGCATTTGGGTCAATATGTATGTGGTGAAGTCCAGGGAACTCACCTAAGCCTGTGAACACATCAGCGTACATCTCCACAAGATCTTCCGAGGTAGAAGGTGGTTTAGCTGATTTCGGTACAGAGGATGTCATGGCAAGGGTCTCAACTCGTTGCACCAGATGGAGCTCTTCACAAGCTTGTCCACCTAGGATCGGTTTATCTGCATGGCTTGATACAAGAAAGTCAAACACAGCCTTGTGCTTCCGTGCTTCACACTCAAGAGACACCACACCATCTGCACGTATGCGGGCTCCACCAAAAGCTATGAGTACAGTCTTTGTGGGCTGTAACCGAGGCATATCTGGTAACTCGTCATAAACTGATCTGGGGAGCACATTTGCGTCCGCACCTGTGTCTAGCTTGAAGGTGAGTGGTACGTCTCCGATTGTCACACTTTCATGCCATTTGCCAGTCTTGTGCTTGTCGCTGGATACCATGCCGATGTATAGTGAATCGCCATCAGTTTCAATGTTGTTAATAGTTTTTGTTTTCTTGAAGTGTCTACTCTTCTCTGCGCTAGCTCTGCACACTTTTGAGAAGTGGTTATTTTTCCCACACTTGTGACATGTTGCCCCATAGGCTGGACACTGTCGGAATGCGTGTTTGTTGCCGCATTTGTGACAAACTGTTTGTTTGTCGTTGCTCAGTTTGTTTTTACTGTGTCCTGATTTAATGTATCCTGGCATTTTTCTTAATGCGTCCACTGACGTGTCTTGGGCTGCAGTTATTGACTGCATGGCCTGAATCTGTGACTTGGCCACTTCTGCTGATCTGCATATTTCTATCGTCTTGCGCAGTGTGAGGTCGTTGTCACGAAGCAATCTCTCTTTTAGTCTTGCGTCACTTATGCTGAACACCAATTTATCCCTGATCATGTCGTCCTCATTGATCCCAAATTCACAACTTTTACTTCTCTGACGGAGTTCCGTGACATATCTGTCCACTGTTATATCCGCCGACATTGGGTATGACCAGAACTTGTGGCGTTCAAAAACAACGTTCTTTCGTGGACTACAGTATTCCTTAAACGTTTTCAAAATGTCCGCCATTGTCAGTGCGTCTCCGGTCGGGGTCACTGTGAGCGTGTTGTACACTTCAAGCGCTTCTTCGCCGATAGTGTGGAGAAGAATGGCTATTTTAACCTTTTCATCCTTCTCCAACGCACCCGTAGCAGTCATATACAGTCCGAATCTTTGTTCCCATCTGCGCCAGGTCTCAGATAAATTGCCTGTGAGCAGTAGCGGTGATGGTGGCTTGAATTGCTCCATGCCGTTAGCAATGGCTACTGTTAGCTAATCTACGGCTAGCTTACTCACGTCGCGGTCCCTGTTCACACGGTCTTGCCGACTTCTGACACCATGTTGTAACTTTATGCAGTGTTGCTCCAACTGCCCGTGTAGCGTGGGTTGTGGTCAACAATAACTTTAGACCAAGCACAGAGGACTGAGACGAGGCTATGGTGGAGGTCCGGACTTTTACTCCATAAGCTCAGAACACATACAATAACACCATACCACCTACTGGTGGGAGGTAGTAATAGCTGCTGCTTATTACAATATACCACAGAGGGCAACGGCAGTGACGAGGGCGAAACAGGTCTGGAGGCCGACCGCGCAAAAGGCGATGATGACCAGCCAGCGGCCGATGCTGAGGCGGCAGTTGGGGACCTGAAGGCAGCGTGGCCCCCGCAGCACCAGGCGAGGCAGAAGCCGAGGCAGAGGCCGGACCAGGCGAGGCAGAAGCCGAGGCAGGACCAGACGAGGATGACGAGGCTGGACCAGACGAGGATGAAGACTCTGAGGGTGGACCAGACGAGGATGAAGACTCTGAGGGTGGACCAGACGAGGATGAAGACTCTGAGGGTGGACCAGACGAGGATGAAGACTTTGAGGGTGGACCAGACAGGGATGAAGACTCTGAGGGTGGACCAGACAAGGATGAAGACTCTGAGGGTGGACCAGACGAGGATGAAGACTCTGAGGGTGGACCAGACAAGAATGGCGCTGCAGGCGACGGGATGGAAGCCAGAGACGGTGGCGCCTCAGGTGACGGCGTGGAGGCCGCAGGTGGTGGCGCCGCAGGTGACGGCGTAGCTGAAGCTGAAGCTGGACCAGGTGAAGGCGAAGCTGAAGCCGATGCAGAGGCCGGGCGAGGCGAAGCTGAAGCAGAGGCCAGGCCAGGCGAAGTGGATGCTGCTGCTGCAGGCGATGATGAGGATGATGAAGCTGCTGCTGCATGCGATGATGAGGATGATGAAGCTGCTGCTGCAGGCGATGATGAGGATGATGAAGCTGCTGCGGCAGGCGATGATGAGGATGATGAAGCTGCTGCGGCAGGCAAGGATGAAGATGATGAAGCTGCTGCTGCGGCAGGCGAGGAGGAGGATGATGCTGGTGGTGGAGCAGCTGGTGGCTGGACGGGCTCCTCGGGCCCCCCAGTGGGCACCGGGGCCCCTGGCAAACACAGGGCAGAACCAGCAGGCACGGGGGCCTCTGGCACACACAGGAAAGAACCAGCAGGCGCGTGGGCCTCTGGCAGGGACAAAACAGAACCAGCAAGCACGGGGGCCTCTGGCACATACAGGGCAGAACCAGCAGGCGCGCAGGCCTCTGGCAGGGACAAAACACTGGGTCAACGACCCAGGACCATGACAGGCACTGCTGAGGTGTTATGGAGGCCCAGGATGCTTCGATAGCGGCCTTGAGCTCATCCAGAGTGTTGGGTCTTGTGTCTCTCAACTTTCTCTTCACAATATCCCACAGATTCTCTATGGGGTTCAGGTCAGGAGAGTTGGCAGGCCAATTGAGCACAGTAATACCATGCTCAGTAAACCATTTACCAGTGGTTTTGGCACTGTGAGCAGGTGCCAGGTCGTGCTGAAAAATGAAATCTTCATCTCCATAAAGCTTTTCAGCAGATGGAAGCATGAAGTGCTCCAAAATCTCCTGATAGCTAGCTGCATGGACCCTGCCCTTGATAAAACACAGTGGACCAACACCAGCAGCTGACATCATCATCATCATCATCATCATCGTTTATTTGTATAGCACTTTAAGAACACACCAGGCAGACCAAAGTGCTGAACAACACAGATCAAAACAACAACCAAATTAAAAATACCATAAAATCATTACAAACAATAAAATAAATAAGAAGGTGTCAGTTTCCTACAGAGTTAAAAGCCAGGGAATAAAAATAGGTTTTCAATCTGGACTTAAAGACCTGCACTGATGACGCTTGTCTAATTTGGAGGGGAAGGTTATTCCAGAACATCGGAGACGCAATTGAAAAGGCACGGTCTCCTCTGCATTTCAGCCGCGACTTGGGGACCGACAGCAGCAGCTGCTCAGCTGAACGGAGCGAGTGAGGAGGAACATGTGGCTTCAGCAAGTCAGATAAGTACACAGGAGCCAGACCATTTAGAGATTTAAAAACCAATAAAAGGACCTTAAAACGAACCCTAAAATCAATGGGAAGCCAATGCAAGGAAGCCAGAACCGGAGTGATGTGATCGAATTTCCTACTACCGGTTAAAAATCACGCCGCCGCGTTTTGCACTAACTGCAGGCGTGACAAGGTGCCCGACCCGACCCCTATTAAAAGGGAATTACAATAGTCCAGACGTGAGGTGATAAAAGCATGAATAAGAGTTTCCAAATTGGGTTTGGAAAGGAAAGGCTTAACCTTCGACAGGCGTCTGAGGTGATAAAAAGCTGATTTTACCACCCCACTTACATGACCTTCAAAAGTAAGCGCAGAATCAAGTTTAACACCAAGATTAGTGACTGAACTTTTCAGATGAGAGGTCAAATCACCAAAATCAACATCTGGAGAATCAGTAGAACGATGCGGGCCATATAAAATTGCTTCCGTTTTGCGACCATTAAAATTCAAAAAATTATTTGCCATCCATAATTTAATATCGCTAAGACAGTCAAGCAGTGATTGACATGGGGAGGTATCCAAATGACTAAAAGGTAAGTAAAGCTGACAGTCATCGGCATACAAATGAAATGACACTCTGTGTTTACGAAAAATCGCACCAAGGGGGAGTAAATACAGCGAGAAAAGTAATGGCCCAAGGATAGATCCCTGGGGCACACCCCAAAGCAGAGGGGCCACAGAGGAAGCGGCCAACCCCAGCTTGACACAAAAACTCCTTTCGGAAAGATATGATTTTATCCATGACAATGCCAGATCAGAAATTCCCACACAGTGATGTAAGCGGGAGATCAGCAGGTCGTGGTCCACTGTGTCAAATGCAGCTGTCATATCCAATAAGACAAGCACAGCATATTTACCACGATCAGTAGCAACAAGAATGTCATTCATAACTTTAACAAGAGCTGTCTCCGTACTGTGAAAGGGCTTAAAACCAGATTGGAAAATTTCAGACAATTGCGAGTCGCTCAAATAATCCAACAGTTGGGTATGTACAATCCTCTCCAAGATCTTGCTTAAAAAGGGAAGTTTGGAGATAGGTCTAAAATTTGACATAGTAGAACTATCAAGGCCAGGTTTCTTAAGTAAGGGGTGTATGACTGCATGTTTAAACCCACTAGGAACTTGACCGGTTAACAGACTAGTATTGATAATTTTCAGGATATAAGGTCCAAGGATGGGAAATACTTTTTGGAGAAAGCGGGGAGTAACAACATCATTTGGGGAGCCACAGGGCTTAGCATGTAGCACCAACTCCTCTAAGTCACGCAGAGAAATCGGTGCAAAAGCAGGGAATAAGCTTGAGCAAGGAGCATGCATGGCCGGATCAACAATAGGTGGAATCAGAGGCCTCAGGCTAGCAATCTTGTCCACAAAAAAGGTGATAAACTTATTGCACATAGCCTCAGAGGACGGCAAAAGGTTGTAACCCTCCAAGTTAAGTACAGAATTAATCGTATTGTATAAAACACGAGGGTTATGAGAGTTGGCCGAAATAAGTTGAGAAAAGTAGGAGTGTTTATCGGCCTTAACTGCCCTCTGATAAGTTTTCCAACTAATCTTTAGGGCTTCCAGGGAGACATGCAATCTGTCTTTTTTCCACTGTCTTTCACATTTCCTACATTGTCTTCTAATAGCTCGGGTATGATCTGTTAACCAAGGATTAGTCTTAGATTTACATTTTCTTACTCTCAAAGGGGCAACAACATCAAGCACAGATTTACAAGCAAAGTCAAAATACAAAAGTAGGTCATCTGCAGTGGGCAACTCAGGGGCATAAGACATAAATTTGTCAAACAGTATAGAAAACCGTTCGGCAGAATCAGAGCCAAAGGCACGATAACATCGAGCAGGTGCAGCCTGATTTGCAAAAGCGTTAGAAGGAGCAATATCAAATAAGATAGGCATATGATCAGAAAATACTGCATCTTCAACCCGTACATTGCAAACAGATAAACCATGAGATAAAACTAAGTCCAGTGTGTGACCACGTTCTTGAGTGCCACCACTAACAAATTGGACAAAATTAAAAGAGTTCACTAAGTCCAGAAAGTCCTTGGCCAGGGGCTTCCCCGGACAGCAAACGTGAATATTAAAATCACCAAGCAGGAGGATCTGGTCATATCGTGATGCACAATCAGCAAGAAACTCGGAGAACTCTGATAAGAACACCTTGTTATATTTCGGCGGGCGATAAACAATCGCACATAACAACGAAGGCGAGTGGCCCAGTTTACATAAACAGAGTTCAAAGCTGGTGTAGCGAGACGAAGGGAAAAGCTGCTTCAAGTCCAAGTGAGCCTTAAAAACAACAGCAAGCCCTCCTCCGCGACCAGAAGCTCTCGGAACATTAAAAAAGGTACAGTCAGCGGGTACTAGTTCAATGAAAGCGCTTAACTCACCGGGAGAAATCCAGGTTTCAGTCAAGAAGAGTAAATCCAGAACACGAGAGAGAAAAAAATCCTTCAATATGAAGGTCTTGTTGACCACCGACCTGGTATTTATTAGACCCAGCCTGAGAGGGACTGGGTCCAAAACTTCCGAGGTATTAGCAACCAGATCCACCGGTCGAAGATTTTTATTGTCAACTCCGCGCCAGCGCATATGCCGTAGAGGAGAGAGTTTTGCTGGACCATTTTCGAAAGACCCAACAACAGGAACCAGCCAGGAGTCCACCGGATCCAAGGCACGCAATGGCACCAATAGTTGCGGACAAAAGCGGCGGATGCAGCGGAGCTCATGGGGAAAATGAGAAATCCAGGATTTCAGCTTCACAAGACGACCTCCACGGTTACCCCGTCTCCTGCGTCGCTTCCGCAGATCCGGTGACGGTGGTAGGGAACGCCAGTACGGTGGTATTGGTGACGGTGGTAGGGAACGCCAGTACGGTGGTATTGGTTCCAGATAGGGAGGAAAAAAGCCTTGGCTGTCATATTCAGGCCGGTCAGACATCCGGATGGATAAACCTATTTCCTATGTTGAGGCACCATCCATGCAATTTCTACCGTGTTTGTAATTTGGGTTGTGGGGGGATCCCACAACTATCCCAGCCAATTTAGAATCACCAGTTTTCTTCAGTCAGTGGGAGTAAGCTGGAGTGCCCAGAGAAAATGTTACAGTTTTTATAATATTTGTATTTGTTGGGCAGCAAATTATTACAGTGGTTAGCAAAAACATTTTAGGTTTGGCTGTGGGGATTCTGTCAGATGTTTGCGTGCTCGTTGGTGCTCAGATTTCCTGCAGACATTCATGTTAGGTTAATAGCTGAGTATTTACAATCCAGTTAGAGCAATTAGAACATTCTGTAGGTATTACAGGTACTGTGCTGCAGTGGTTTCTATCATATCTATCTAATAGACTCCAATTTGTTCATGTAAATGGAGAGTCTTCTTCATACACTGAGGTCAATTATGGAGTTCGACAGGGTTCAGTGCTAGGACCAATTCTGTTTACTTTATACATGCTTCCCTGAGGCTGTATCATCAGAAGACATAGTATACATGTTCACTGCAATGCCGATGATACCCAACTCTATCTGTCCATGAAGCCAGATAACACACACCAATTAGTTAAACTGCAGGAATGTCTTAAAGACATAAAGACCTGAATGGCCGCTAACTTTCTGATTCTTAATTCAGATAAAACTGAGGTTATTGTACTCGGGCCCTGAAAATCTTAGAAATATGGTATCTAACCAGATTCTTACTCTGGATGGCATTTCCTTGGCCTCCAGTAACACTGTGAGGAACCTTGGAGTCATTTTTGACCAGGATATGTTCTTCAGTGCACATATTAAACAAATATGTAGGGTTGCTTTTTCAAATCCCAAACCCCGGGGTTAGATTTGGTTCTCAGAAGGAAACAGTAATACTGTGACTAGTGTTTAACCACCAATAGTGGTGTGTGTTTGCACTATACTAGCTAAGGAAATAGCTAAAATGGCTGAGCTGCAAGCACATATACTGTAAATGGTTTCACATCTGGCATTGGCTGCAAGCCTAACACAAACTGAAGGAACATTACTTAAAAATGTTGCAAGAAGTGATGATGTCACCACCAACACAATGACAATAAATGCTTTACATATTCTGCATTCACATTATATTCTATCCCATGTACTTAAGCTGACCAAAAGCCTGTGACTAGTTTAGGATGATGAATGGCATTTGCTGCCATGCTCACATGACAAACACAGTTTGCTGCATTATATATCCAATGTACCCTCACTACTCTGTCTTGTGTCTTGATTTCCCATGCCTTCTTCTGCACGGCTGGCATGAAATCTCTGCTATTGCAATCACTATATGGTGCCGCTGTAAGGGCAAACAGTGGCTGTACAGAACAGAGTAACTTCCATATCATGTCTTTTTTGGTTAAGGAGATTCAGGCTCCAATGATTTTTTTAATTTGAATTTTGTGTAGTTTCACAAGACATGAACTGGATTTTAGCTAGAAACTGAAACAATGCTTTACTTACTTACCTATCCTCACTTCGTCAATTGCTGCAAAAATTGGGCCATGATGGGATTTTCTGTGTTGGAGCTTGCTGCAATTATTTGGCTGGAAAGGGAGATTAAATCTCATTATCAGACAAGCAGTTAAAAGCACACTGGCTTCCTGTGGAAGTGCTACTCCCAGACTTTGCCATATTGAGCTTGGTGTGCTCTTTTATAGAGTGACAAGTCCATAGCCTTGATGCTAAATAGTGACTCTAAACTACTGACATTTACATCTGTTTCATTACATCTAATTCTTGACAATACGCTTTTACAGTTTCAGAATAAAAAAGGAAATGTGATTTTAAAAACCCCCACATTTTTGAAGGTTACATTTATTATTTAAATATCACTTTGTCACATATTTTGTTCCAATCTTATTGGTCTTCCCTAGTCATAAATTCCGTTAAATTACAATGTGTCCTCTTCCCACGCTTCCTTCTCTATGTGCATATTTTGGTTATTTGATGATTATTTGGACTGAAATGAATGTAGGTTAATGTATTGTGCATTGTGGCTTGGAGGAATTGGCTTTTAGCCAAAATAGCTGTAGTGTCTGTGCTGGCCCAGCCTTCAGTGCAGGTGTCACAAGAATGTTACTGCGGCATGAACCATTTTGTCAGAAACTATCAGTTATGTTTACAGCAAACATCTCTTGTAGTGACAGAGCTGATTGCATATTCACCAACTCGTGCAAAAAACTACCATAGTACTGAACAGGTCAGTAATGTGCAATAACATCTTTCTTTATAGAAACAGAAAATAAGTTTTTTCTAAGGGTAAAATGTTCTTCATAAAACAATTTGTTCCACAATTAACCACCTGCATAGTTCCACAATAAATAAATAATTTTAGAAAATGAAAGCATTTAAAATGGAGTGGACTTTTATTCACCTACCCTTTAAATGGAATGAACACATAACACAGGGATTATAATCTATAGAACTTTATTTATTTTGCAGATAACATATATTGCAATCATGCTTTTTCATATAACACCATCTAGACATTTATTATATTTTTTACATATAATATTTTACATTAGGCCCATGAAACAGCTAGAAATATACAAAACAATATTCTCTGACTAGACATTTCTATTACATTATTGTTATTATCATTATTATAATCTTCTTTATTATTAATCTATTCTGCTGTTATCTTCATATTTTTTTGCTTTTTTGTTTTTTTACAGTTGAGAGATATGTGCTTTAGTTTCTGAGACAGTATTATTGCAGAAAACAGCAAATGATATCATTTTTTTCTGTTCAACATTTAGACGAAAGGAAAAAAAATCCAGGTTGTACGGACATTCACAGATACATGTATTACACAGTCCAGTTTACAACATCATTCAAGAGAGAAAACTGCAATATGGTAACTTTATACAAAATTCACGGAACCCTTTAGTCATTGCACATTTAAACACATCTTTGAAAAAAAAACATAAATAAAAGAAAAGATGGGACTGGTTCAACCTGATTCCTGTCGCATAGCTGCCACAGAAGCAAATTCTCTTGATCCTTCTTCGTAGTAATACAGCGATATCTCCGGTCTGTCACAAAGTCAGGATCTACTCATATGCTATTATATTGCCGAGCAACTTGATATGTTATAATAGGTTTTTATTCACCCTATGAAAAGGAGTAGTTTTCGGTGGTGTTGGCCTATAAAGCATCTGGCTATGTCCTGTTAACAGTACTTCAGCCAGTTTTGTTCTGTGTCTGTGCCAAAGTTTATCTGCCCATTTCTTGTATTGGAAATATAAGACAGAATAGGAACAACTTATGGCTTCTACCAACATCTGTGAAGGCCATGACAGCTTATACACAGTGAAAGAAAATATGCTAGCAGAGCAGATGGCACACAGAAAAGAGGCAGGAATTTGGATCAGCTTTTGAATGTACCCAAGTAGATATATATATATATATATATATATATATATATATATATATATATATATATATATATATATATATATATATATATATATATATATATATATATGTGTGAAGTCTTCATTCTGGTTTGCGACTTTATGTTTTGTTGCTGCTTCAGGTAGCATGTTGAATTTATGGGGAAAAAAATGACCATTTTCACACTTGTTGTCGTTTAATACAGCATTCATTGTTTCAGTGTATCGTGGTAGTATCTGAGAGAATTTGGTCACTTCCACCTTTGTTCCTGAGAAGTGGGTTACTAAATAGATACACAAGTAAACGATTCCAGACAGAATAATGGTAGTAATGATAGAAATCATCTCGCACGCTACACTGCAGCCTATTAGCTCTCACAGTTTAAACTCTGAATTAGTATTGTTTTATTTCAGTGTAACACTTTTCCTTCTACTTAATTGGTGTCAGTTGAAGAAAAGTCACCATTTTCCAAATGTTTACTCTCCAGAAGAAGTGCACATGTAGGAGTTTTGTAATGGCTACGCCTTTATTTTTAGAGGTACTAGTTTACAGATTCAAACTGTGCTTGTGGGCGACTGTTCTTTTCACTACCCTGCTGCTCTATAGTCAAAAGGGGATTCTCGAATAATTACTTTAATTAGACTCTTTATTTAATCCATAAATGCTCAGTGGGTCAGCAGTCTCAGAGCATTAATTTGGTCCTTCTCACTCACACACATAGAAAATAACCTAAAACTTGTTCTACAAAAAAGATTTGGACAACATACAAAGTTATTGTTCTTTAGAAAACAAAGAAACAATTATAACAGTCTCTTGCTATGTATTATATATGTTATTTTTGCTGTGGTCACAGTTTTCACTCATGCCAAAAATAAATTGGACACTTAGAAATTCCATACTGTACTTGTGCTTTTCAGTTGTATCCCCAGACACGGGTAGTAAACATTTCAGGTGAAGTGCAGGATTTGCAGGGGATTGATAGTCTAGTTAAATTTGTTTTAAAAATAAAAGCAAATTTGGCCTTACCTGTTGCATGTTCCCACATTGTCTTTGCCTTAAATTGCTCAATATTCCATTTCCACTTTGCTAACTTTCAAATTGTGTTTTCATCTACTACACGGCATTTATTTTGATGTATTTATTTCATGGACATGCAAAATGCATTTTACCGATAAACCCTTTTGTACAATAGTTGGAGTTTAGTAGATTACTCAAAGCACATTACTACTGAATCAACATGGGCCTCCAAATTTTAATTATATATATTCAATATACAGTATTTTACTAAGTCACATTTCCTTTTCTAAAAAGGCTAACTTTTTTGCATAATGAAATTCATAATATCACAATAACTTTGCTGGATAATTTGCTTGTCATCATAAGTTTTATAACTTTGTATTTTACAAATAAACATACAGAAAACCCCCTAAAAATAACTGTGTAATCAGGTTGGTTTCACATGTCCCCAGGAGGTAGGTGAATAAAAGCAGACATAAAAGTCTAGTGGTTGTTCCCAACCTTGATTACGTTTCTTCTATTGTGGAGTGCCAGTCTGGCTGTTGAGACAGAGATCAGACCTTTTTAGATGTAGGCTTCCTCAGTAGCAGGGTTCTGATTCTGGTTTTCTGTCTGCTGGTCTGGACCATTTTCCTGAGCCTTCACCAGTACCAAAGGCTTGATCATCATCCGCAGACGCTGAGAAGAAGATCAGTACCACAGTTAATATCGTGAGCTGAGAAGTCAGTGTTCAAATCCAAAGGCTGTAACAAACCACATGAGCTATGCAGCTGTGAGCTTAAGGGATAAATGACCTTAGGCTTTGAATGTAAACATTCTTCTACTGGATGCTTTCCAACCTGAGATAAAGTTATATGAATTAATATACCTTTAGAGAGTGAAACCTACTAATGACACCAACAAACTTCCATGGGCCAAACTTACTAAACTTACTAAATCTTTAAAAAATGCTCTCAGCTATGCAGCGTCAGAACAGGGCTTTGCAGTCAACATTTTTATGGAGTGTTTGTGAAACTAAGTGTTCGCCTGGGTGCAGAGCACTAATCAACTTGCTGATTGCTACAATTAGACAATCAGCCATCAGCTGTTACTGCAGGATCTGACGCCTGCACATCGCCTCTGATAGCCTCTGTTCCACTGTCTGCAATTATCGCCCATTTATTCTGTCAGTGGTGACTATAAAGCTATATCTGTCAGAGGAGACTAAGAGACTATCTGTAAGCCTGCTTATTCGGCTCACTGTGGATGACTGCAAATCAAGAAGTTGTTAATGTAAATGGTATACCAGAAAAGGTATTCTCTTACAGTGATTAGTAACATCAGGTCAATAAAAATGCAGCGTGGCACTGCCCTGCGTATAAACGTCATTTACCAAGGACTTCATGGCTGTTGTATGTCATTGTCACTGTTACAGCACACAGCTATCAGAAATTATTTAACAAAACTAATTAAAAATCTATTTCACTAATCCTTTTATCACCGCTCTACGCTTCATGACAATTTACTACTTTGCCCAGGATGCTAGTGTGTTTTACTTATTATAAAACCATTGAATTACAGTGGTGCTGTACAGTTTTAATGCATGGAGCAAAGTCACACTCGCTATGCTCATCCTTTTCCCTTTCAGTGTGGAGCATCTTTTGGCTTCTAAATTACAAAATTAATTACAAAACATAGCTGCAAGCGGCAACAAGGGGGCCAAGAAGTTCAGCAGGGTACAGTCACAATGTCAGTTTGATCTGATTATGTTAAAGGTGTATCTGTTAGCACTGATTGAAAATAAAACCTCTTTTTACCATTTGCATGGCTTCTAGGGACTCAGAAAAAAGTGCATAGTGTGTACACCAAGACTGATGTTAATTTATGAAAGAGATGCTGTGCTACAGTATGATTTCCTTTTTTATATCAATTGTCCGTAAGGGGCAAATGGATAGAAAAGTCAAAATCCATGTGATAACTTTAGAGAGGGTTGTTTTGAAGATCACCTCTGACAATATTTGTAGACATCAGAAAAAAATGTAGCCTTTCAATGAAATCACTCATGGTGGTTGCATCAATTAGGTTGAAAAGGAGACATATCCTGGCTTTGGGGCCTTCCAGAGACACCACACAAAAATTCTTGTTTATGTCCTATATCTCTTTCGTCCAACATCATACAAAAACAAAACACTACTAAAGCTATAGAACTGATCAGCTCTATAGCTTTACACTAGAAACTGCAAGTTTGTACCTTCTTATAGGCGTTGACATAGCTTTTAGCAATATTGATGGTCACACATGCAAATTCCCAGCAGATGCCAATTTTGTCTGAATGTCTTGTTCTTTTATTCACTGAAATGAGGCACTAGGAGACCTTCTTGGGCATAAGGAAAACTCAGCAGCAGTTCTGTGACAATCAACCCACTTGTCTGATGCTTTGTATTGTGTGAACTCCATTTGAGTCCTTGAGCCTAGTTTGTGCAGCCAGACCTGATGAATGGACAACAGAGCAAGCATAGGCTGAAATAGAAGCCCTCTGTGCCTATTGGTTGACTCTGATTATGTTTTTCTGTTTTTACTATTATTGTACGACCGTCTACTGGTCAGATGCAGCCCGTTCTCACTCCCGAGGCGTAATATACTGACAATTTAATGTGATTGCTGCATTGCTGGCTGTGTTTCAAAAGTACATCCTATCTCTTTTACCTAATCACATTTCAGAATCAGAATTCATAAGGACTTAGGAAAGGAGAACAAGAATGCACTGAGAATAAACATCCTTATGCTAGAATATGTACTCATGAGATGTCCCAAAGTTATGGTGATATTAAGATTCTTTGGAATCCACGAGTAGCTAATTTGCCTCATTTGTGTTTTTTAAAAGTTATGTGCCTAAACATACCGCTAAATCTGAACCATTGGTGGCCCTAGAGCACTCGTGGCAAAGCCATTAAACTCGGTAAAAAGAATCAGGGAACTGCCAGTGGACAAAGAAGAAGAAGGAGAATAGAAGACTGCTGGTGCCTGCACAGGTTCTCTGTTTGGCCCTTAATTATAATCCTTTCATAGTACTTTCAAAGCTGCCCATTATGAAATTAATAAAAAGTAAAGGTAATAAAGCTCATGGGTTAGTATATTCTGGTAAAGCGGGCTGCATTTGTGGTGACCTAAATATTTATCTAAACTTCTGTACATGGTGTAAATGGATCTTTCACTAAATCCTTTGGGCTTGTATTTTTCTTTATCTGCATATAGGATCGCCTTACATCCTGTATGAGCTAATATCAGTTTGGCTTGTGCAAAAAAATCATGCATAAGAAGTAATCCACTTGAAACACTCAGTGTGGCTTATTCAGCTGCAGAGTCCAGGGTAAAGCTACTAGATGTGTGAAAAGCTCAGAGGTGGGTATAGTGATGCATTATACGCTGGTTTATCTTTAGCTACTTGTCAGCCGTACACTCTTGGCATTTATACCATAGCTTTAAAAAGAATAACATCCCACTTCCTTTCTTAACAAGAAAAGGATATTAATTTTTGTAGTGTAAAGCAGGCAATTATAACAATTTGTGAAATACAATTAAAAAAGTCAAGCATTAATATATTTGTCTTACCTCTTTGTATGTGCCTTTGAGTGTGAGGAACATGTAGCCCATGTAGCCAGGGATGAGAATCATGGAGGAGAGGGCCATGCACCAGCCGACCCCCTGACCCCAGGCAGGGAACACATAGTCGCCCATAGTAAGAGGAACCATCTGTATTGCACTAAACAAGAAGACTCCCTGTACGCAAGAGGAACAAGAGAAAAGATCTAATTATGCTTACAAATATGCTACCAAACTGCATAATGTTTAAGCTAAGATAAGAGTTTTGCAAATTGTACTATTTCCTATATTGTCTTATACAGATGTGGTTGGGACACACTATTGGATGATGGTGCTTAAATGCAAGTTAACACAAGCATTAAATCAAGTGTCAGTGAAAAGAAATAGACTCCAGCCAGAGAGAGAAGCAATCATCAAACAATGGCACACTTTTTCTTAAATGTATGGTTCAAGTCATTTGCAATATACAGAGTGCCTTCAAATAAAATACTGACCACAGTGGAGTACTATTTTTCTTTTGTGTTATGTTTGTGCTTGCCGCACTTACAGCCACAACGAGTGGAGTAAAGACAACCCAGCAGGCCTTCCACCAGAGACATGGTCTGTAGCCAATCATTTCTTCAATGTTGTCATAGAATTTGTTCACACCTGGAACAAAAAAACCAAAAACATTATCAGTGCTGTTTTTATCATTATGTCACTGTGGATTTATATGTTTCCCATCTGAGTCTTAGATGTCAAAGCTTGGCATTGTAGCGACACCAAATTGGCAGCTAAAAGACAGAAAACACTTACTGTTCTAAGATGGAGAAAAAAAACCCTTTTTGTTTGGCTCACCATAGAACCATGAGATTGAGATACATTCGAAGAAGACCAAGAAGAGTAGGGACATCCCACTAGCTGAATAGTAATCAAACAGTTTAAACACGTACAGTCCACCCTGAAAACAGAGGCAAAGAACATGATGAGAAAGGAGAAGTAATGGAAAAAGCACTTACAGGCATGTGCGGGAGAGTATTAAACTAGTGCAGTGAAGTAACATCAAGAGTGAGAATAAATGGTTAAACATCCAACTGATGAACTCAGAACTCTAAATGGATTCTTTGTGAAAAGCTGTGTTTCTCCTACTGTGCAGTGCACGCAGTACCAATATGGCTCAAATTTCTACAGTGCCAGCATTTAGTGCCTTGCAGCTATCAAGTCATTCTAGAGACCAGCTCAAGAGGACTTCTTGGAGTTTGTCCACTTCTACATTTTGAAGCTTGATATACTTCATACTGCCTGGAACAGCGATTAGGATAACTGCCATAAAATAACGTGCTGTGCATGTAGCATGATGGAAATCCAATGTGACTGGAATAGAGGAACAGCGCAGGCTCTTGAATTGTCATAGCTCAAGAGATGCAGAAGCTTTTATTGCATATTACTGACACGTTGGTTTTTTTTTTCTTGCTTATCATTTTCTTTGTCTTGCATTTCAAACTGATGCAAATCTTTGAAGTGTTTTTAGCATAATGTTACCTGAGGGAAATGACTCAGAGTGTGTCAATTGAAGAAGCAGAGTTTGGAATTCCAATATATTCAAATAAACTTTGATAGCTAAATATTTATGTGTAAACAATAGTTTATAGAACTGTGTTAAGCCCTCAAATGTCATTTTATTACTCAAATCTGAAATCCAGCATAGTAGAAAAGACAAATGATTAAGTACAATGACATTTCTCTTCAACAGACTAAAACACCTATTTTAATTACAGTCATAATTGGGTTAAAACAGCTCTTGTAGATTAAAATGGGATTAAAATAGCGCACTGTGCATAAGCCCCAGGAAAATTTGTCTTGTACACAGAGGTCATTCACTCATAAATGAGCTGTGACTAATACTGAAATGCTAAGACTTAAAATTATTGAGGAAATAATAAAATATACTAGTGATTTTGGAACAACTGAAGCTTTTGAATCACATTTGCAAAGTATGGCTGTCCTGAGAGTACAGAAATAGCAGCGAATGTGGGGTCAGGAGAAACAAAGGGCTGTTTTCCTTTGGGGGAGGATAAATGTGCCCCGAAAATGAAATCAGTAGACAGTCCGAGTGTAAAGGTGACATGTTAGAAGCTTATGAATTGTCTACAAAGGCTCATTCACTAAGGAGAATGAATGTGTCGAGAAAACGTTGGGATATTCGCCTCCTCGGACAGTCAGGTTACTTTAATAAATTGTTTGTGACCTTATGATGTGATTAACAAAGCGCTGGGGTTCCTCCTCCTTGAATATGCGCAGCAGTTTCAATGAATATTTAGAAATTGAAGAGAACGTGTACTAGACTAAAGCCATTTTATCATTTCTCAAGGATATGTTGATATGATATGCAAATCAGAGCCCTTAATGACCAGATCACACCACATGGGAATCTTGCTAGTAGATGTTGGGGGATCTCTTTTTGTACTCGAGTAAATACTAAATATTGTGAATCAGTTTGGCATGTTAGTCTCAAGAATTAGACCCTATGACTGTTTTACAAAGTGTAAAGATGAACCCAACAAATGCAGGCATTGATCAGGTTAATGTCTGGTTGTTGTTAATGTAAATATAAAACAGAAGGTAAATTCACAGAAAATGTCCTATTAAATGACCTGTTGTTGTTGTTGTTTTTGTTTTGTTTTTTTTACTTTGGACTTACTGTAAAATACAGACATTCCAGAGTAAGTAGTAAAAAAAAAAAAATCTGTTATTTAATAATTTGTTACTTAATTACAGTGGTGCAGCATGAATGGCCATGGGGGGTGCTTTGTAGGACCGATTCTGGCCCACAACCCTTATGTTTGACATGCCTGCACATTCAGAGTTAGTGCACATTCATATTCACCTGTGTGATGTTGGACAGGCCAATGATGTAAGAAATAAGGCAGACAACTGCAATGAAGATCTCTCTACGCTTTCGAAGGACATGGGGGAATTCATCAACCAGGGCAGTGATGAAGCCTTCCACAGTGCAGAACTGGAGATATTGCAGAATCAGGTTGAAACTGTTACACAATACATTTCTGTCACAATAAAAACATTGCTAAGGTTTAGTATCTGAGCAAAAGAGCAATGGTAAGTTTTTTGGCACATTAGTGCAGTATCAAACTGAAAACTTAGATCATTTTTATTTGAAGGTTAGAAAAGTATTTTAGAAAGCATTTCATATTGGTAAAAGGAGACATTTTTTCTTGAAATATCTTTACCTGACTGTCAATTCCCAGCATCAAGAGCATGGAGAAAAACAACACTGCCCAGAGAGGGGAAATGGGAAGCTGGGTGACAGCCTCTGGATATGCCAAAAAAGCCAAGCCAGGTCCTGATAAAAGATAAATATCAGAGATAATGTGATTTGTATTTGACAGTGGGACACAAATAAAACATGTGGTATTTGGCTATGACGTAGTGGCTCCATAGTGTAATGGCTTTCACAATTGCCTAACAAGTGATAGGCTCCTGATTCCTGTCCTGGGAGATTACTCTATATGAGTCGCATCAGGCAGGGCATCAGATGTAAAGATCTTCCAAATCAAACATGGGGAGCTACCCACTGTGGTGACTCCTTGTGAATAAGGGAGCAGCTAAAAGTATCTGGTTTTGACTGAAGAAGTCAAAACAATAAATTTAAACTGGGCTCATATGACAGTACTGAAAGTGTAAAACTTGATAAAAGAAGAAACAAAAAAAAGAAGTTGATCTCGAAGTGTCATTGAGAGAAAAAAGTACACTGAATGTCAAAGCTGAGTATTTGTAAAGGACTGAGAGTACAGAGAGTTTTTGCAAAGTATTTCCCTTCTAATAATCCCAGCAATCTGGACCAACAGTGTAAAAAAAATCATTTGTCCCTTCAAAATTATAGCAGCTGCAATGGCTGACTTTTTGCACCGTATTTGTAGTCATATTATCTTTTGCCTGTGTCTGTTATTACTATTGAGTTTCAACATTGATTGCAATTACCTGAGGCTGCCACATCAGCGATGGGTCTCTTTGTCACATTGGCCATAAATCCCACGATGGAGAAGATGACAAAGCCGGCGAACATACTGGTAAAGGAGTTGATGCAGCAGACAATGACAGAATCTCTGTAGGGGAGAGACAAAGCACGCTGCAGCCATTGTCACGCCTATATCAATTCCTTATCAACCCGTCACACATTGTGGCGAGGCTTGTGGGAGTGGAGTGGTGGGGGGTGGGGTGGAAAGGGAAAGGTGGAAAGCCATTTTGCATCTGGCAGTGGCACAACAGCTGAATACATTGATAATGTCCTGATTTTATAAAACGGCAGTGAGTTCTAGCAGTTTTACGACTAGAGAGACAAATGGGCAGATGGCCAGTGTTTATTTTATAAGGTGACAGCCTTTGACAGTCACCAAATGTGTGTACCTGAATCTAAAACACTATGTGGAGCCAAAATAATGAAACAACTGATATAACAGGGGGCTCAAATAGTCCCAAAATAGAACAAACTGCAGACACTATGCTGTCACGGAAACCAAAAATAATCCCAGGAAGAGACATCTGCACGGTCTCCATATAAAAAATAAATAAATAAATGATATGAGTGAGTGGTGTTAGATGGTAATTTTTTAACAGGCATTTAATTCAAGCTGTAAATAAACAGAAACAGTATTTTATTCACCTACCTGTATACGTTGTTGGTGAAGGGATTATAGCTGCCGAGAGCAATCAGAGAGCCTAATCCTAGCCCGTAGGAAAAGAAGATCTGAGTGGCAGCGTCGAGCCACACCTGACACACAGACAGAAAAGAGGTTCAAGTAAGTGTGCTTGTGCAAAAATTGCTGCTAAAAGAAGATTTTTGTTTGAAAAACCGGCCAGGATTATATTCATTTACTGATTATCAGGACTCTTTTCTCTGATGAAAGCATGTGCATAAATGCTAGAAAGAGGGAAACTGTTTGTTCTGCACTGTAACGCCTCAGCATTGTTTTGTCGTGCCTGATGCTATTTGATCAACTGTCAAATCACTGAATCGTGATCTGACCTCAGCTTCTCAGTCTTTACAGAAATAAACACATTATCTCATAATCAATACTGTAAAAGAAAGTATTTGTGAACTGTGCTAATAATGGTACTTGCAATGAACAATCATGGTTATAAACATCATTCACAGACATTCACGTTAAAGCTCTGCAATCACTGAAAATGGATCTGGAATCTTGTTGACTTATTAGTTCCCATCCATTCATGTAGGTACAGAGACCTACATAATGTTAAAAAAAACAACAACCCTGAAACATTACCCCAAAAACCAAAACACATCAAGTTGGGGCTCATCTTATACTCTGCAGCAACCTTAATTTTGGTTGCTGCTGCAGAATATCTACATGTATTCGTGATCAGAAAGAGCAGCGAGCTCACCTCAGACTCCTTAAGCTTGTTGAAGTCTGGTGTGATATAGAAGAGGATTCCATCAATGGCACCGGGCAGAGAGACACCACGGCAAAACAGGATGAACAACATGAAGTAAGGGTACGTGGCAGAGAAGTACACCACCTACGGGGCACAAAATCGTGATTACTGCAAAATAATCTCTCTAAGCCATCTTTAAGATCTCCCGAGAATATTTGAGGCAAGAGCGCAGTTTGAAAACCGACAAGTTCTTAATCTCATCAACTTATTGTGTTACTGAGGCACCATCCACACAGAGCAGCTTAGTGCCCTAGTCAACCATCTCCCAGAGGCACAGTGACCCCAGAAAGACTGGGTTCAGCACACTCCCGGCGCACTATTTCCCTCCTTATCTGAACTAATTTCAGACTGTGCTGTCAAAGTCAACACTAATCATGCCAGCCAAGATAACATCTACTGCATAAAAATGAATCAGCAGAGGATCTTGTTGTGAAAGTTAGGAAATTGTTGAAACTCCTTTTGCCATACTGAAAAAAACAGACATCAAAATAAAGATCAAGCAACAGCAAATAGAAATCTCATACTTTAGCTCAGTGTACAGATGATGCAAACTCTGTCGGGCTGTTTGCCATTGTGCAAAATGTTGGTACTTATATAACACAACATGCTTTATAATAAAAGGATATTCCAAAGGGATAGCCTATGTGTCCATGTATAATCTTTTTGTATGATTTTTAACTTTTTTGTGACAGTGTACCAGTGAAGCTCTTTTCCCACACTAACAGGAAATTACACAAAATTTCTAAAATAAGTGAGTAACTCCCTTTATTTCAACAATAATCTAAAGTTCTGTTGTTCCAGTTCTATATTTGGCTTTTTCATTGTTTATGCTGATGTCTGTACCTTCTTCTCCTACTTACTTTGCCAGTCCAGCTGACTCCCTTCCAGATACAGAAATAGACAAGGACCCATGCTATGGCGAGTGTGATAGCCAGTGGGATCCTGACCTCCCCAGGCTTCTCCAGGCCATCGGTCAGCTGATGCATGTTTCGTCTGGAGGGAAGTAAAGGGGTCTTACTACAATACACAAGGGCATCCTTGATGTCACATATGTAGCATGCATGGAAGCATACACAAATGTGCCTACATGCATCTGGATATTCACAAAGAGTCTTTTGATGGCTTTTTTCTCATCCTTAAAGCTTAAAGGTATGATAGCGAAAGGAAGTTGTGCTTCTGTGCACACGTTATTTTTCTCATCCATTATCCATTTGTGCACAGATTTTCCTCCTCTGCTGATATTCTGGGTAGATTGCTATTAACGGATATGGCCACTGAGTCATCATATGCAAATGGCCATATCTAACTCTGACCCATGATGTAATGATCATGCACATAAGGGAACCTCTAACCTTACTATGCAGTTAAAACCTATTAATAACATTAACTGAAATGTCCAGCTTACTCCCAGAACTCTACAACGGCACTGGTGAGGTTTGAGGTGTCTGTGATGCTGTAGTTGGTGTAGCAGCGCTCTGTGTTCCAGCTATTTCCACAAGTCTGCCACGGCAAATCCTGAAATTTAAGGAAAACGCACACAAACAGACACACACAGGTTCTTTTATTTGGAGCACTCTCCCACTGCCTATTCTCTCTAGCTGTCAAGCTGCCAAGACCACGATACTCATTCGGGACACTGAGATTTCATGGTTTTCTCAGAGCAGTGAATGCTTCATCGCCAAATGCATTTATCAATACCTTGTGTAAGGCACTAATTATGTGGGAAAGGAAGTAATAAATGTCATACTCTGTTAAGGGCTGTGAGGCCTTATATAAGAGATACTGGCAAACAGCACCTGCCTCATGATTAAAGGGTTAGAAAGTAATAGTACTAACAATACAGACAGGGCTATATCTGGAAAATCTCGGCCCTTAAAGGTTCAGAATTAGTGCCCTGTTACTACATTTGCTAAGAAATGTAGGACTTTAAATTTCAAATACTCACAGCACTGAAGGAGTTGTACAAATAGTAAATAGCCCAGGAAATGATAACAATGTAATAGATATTGAGCCAAAAGGACAGAACAGCAGCAGCCAGGCCAACACCTGAAACAATGGAAAATAAAGGTGTGATGTCAAATTGTGCTGAATAAAACAAAATGAGGAACACATGTAAGTCCACTTAGAATGCCTAAATAAAGTAGTTATTTAGAAAATTTAGTTTCAAGTCTTAACAATACATATAATTTACCTTTGAACATTGGAGCCAGCTTCCACACTCCAAGACCTCCAATAGAAGTGTACTGACCAAGAGCCGTCTCCAGAAAGAACAGAGGCATACCAGCAAATATGAGGGTCAAAAAGTAGGGAATCAAGAAGGCCCCTGAATGAAAGGTGAGAAGTAAAGGTGTGTAAATGACGACAAAGGATATGCTAATAATTTTCAACATAATCCAATAAAACATATTAGGGGTGTTTTGTTTCTGCGCCCCAGATCACGTCACAGCTATTTGTCTGTGCGCAATTACGCACGGTTATACTGGACATGCAGTTTATATCTGTTATAAATAAAGAAGTCCTGGGCAAACTGTCAGGTTTTAATGTCGAGATCTTTGCGCTCCTTCTGGTGTGTGGATATCTGAAAATTGCCAAGAATTCCTCATTACCTCCACCGTTTTTTCCACATAAGTAAGGAAATCTCCAGACATTTCCGAGTCCGATTGCGTATCCGACACAAGAGAGGAGAAAGTCAAATTTCCCACCCCACGTTTCTCTTTCGGGTATCTCCTTTTTCGTCTTCTGCACTTTCACCACCAAGGTTTTGGGTTTGTCGTTTGGCGTGGTGGTGGGCGCGTCATTCACCGTCTCCGTTAAGACGTGTCCGTCCGAGGCTTTGGTCCCGTTGGTAGCCATGGTCGAGGTGTGCGTCGGACAGTCCTGACCAGTGGAGAAGAGGGGGTTTCAGCACTGGTCCAGATAGACAGCAGTTTATCCGTCCCGTACTTCCAGTTCCCAGACAACAGCCGAGAGGGGGAAAAAAACGAAAACTGGGGTACAGCGAGTGATTTGGAGAAAAGGCGAGGCGAGGACCTTAGCAACAATCCAGTGACCCTAAAAAACAAAAACAATAATATAGTTATAAATTTCACAGAAAAAGTGACATTCCTAAATTAGATATTGTTAGTTGCTTTGAATGCAAATATACTTATTCAAAATATATATGCATAGAGCCTTAAAACGAATGTCCTAATAATAATGAGGGATTAATTTTGCGATAATTACTGTGGATGTTAACTCCTTGGGTGAAATAAAAAAACATTTAAAGAGGAATTAAATATTCCTAAAAAAATTCTGTTAAATGACAGATTGAATTAAATTATATCTATTTAGCTCTCTCTCTTTATACATGTATATATATCGTGACATTTCTTAAGGGGTGACAAAAAAGTCTGTCCCGTGTTCTGTGAATCCCACGGGATCAAATAAAAGCTTCTCATGCAATATGAATCACTTTTAATTGCCTGGAGTGAATCCATGTTAGCAGAAATTTAGAGCCTGCTCTTGTCCTTGATTCATTATGCTCTAAATTCAATGGCCCACTTCTCACTGCTCCCTTACAAGAGAAAAGCAATTAAACACATTTAGAAATCAGACTCGATAGTGAATCACCTGGAGAGGCTAATAACTCACCAGAATTTGCAATTTGAATATAGATCTACATCAAATATCCATGGAATAGAGTTCTAATTTGCAATAGTTATTTCAGTTAATGCAAAAAAATTAGTAAATAAACGTAAAAGATCTACGTCATCTGTTTGTATTTTAAATAGCATTTTTAAATGCAAAATAAACGACCGTTAAAATGGTGAGCAGAGAGTGCGCTCTCTGTGCTCCCTTATTACCTTGTGCGTAATTGAGAGAAGCGGGGTACCGGGGTTGCATTTACAGATGGAAGCTAGAGTGTTATTTTTTCATATTTCAGTCTACTAATAAAAATACACCACTTCTATTCCAAGTTAATGTGACATTTTGCATCTAAGAGACATCGCGATAAGAACTGCTTGTGCATTTTCTGCGTATTTAAATTACACAATCTACAAAACACAGATTCAAATTTCACATACATGAAATGTGGCTGTAGAACAGAAAGATCAAAGAAGATGCTAATGGCTCCTGAAGAAAACTAAAAAAAAAGTAAAAAGTCTTCGTCGACCTCACGCGCAGCTGCATATCCTTACGCAAATTCAGCACATCTGCACACGGCAAATTCCTTGATGGTCCTCGCGTGTAACAAATGCATTTCTTTTCTCGAATTTATGTAAATTGCACCCCGTACAAGTGAATACTTACAATACAGTCCGCTACTTTGCAGATTCTTTCTCCGGGGGGGAATATCCCGATTTTGGAAAAAAGTAACTTCCTTTCACTTGCACTGAGTCAAACCGCGGTGAAAACTTTGCATTCGGCGACAGCGAGCGAATATATGATCCGAAAGGGGAGAGGATAGTGGGCAAATGCGTCTTTGAGAGCGAGGTGCTGTCCTTAAAGGAGTGGTGCTGAAAGAGAGGAGGGGAGAGAAGACGGAGAAAAGGAGCTGCCGCCGTCTCAGTTGAAGCGAGCAGGGACGTAACATGGAGCGCAGGATCCTCACTTTCGTCTACATAGCGTCAATGTCACCTCAAAGTCGACCCTCCCCAACTCCAACATTTCCACCACTGAGATGGCAGCGGGTTTGAGAGAGGAGCATCCGCTTGTCTCAAGGTTTTATATCGTTACTCCTGCAGCTTTTTTTCTCCCGTTTTTTTAAACATCAGCAACTTCTCTCTCTCTTTCTCTCTCTCTCTCCCACCTCCCCCTTCCCCCTCTCTCCCTTTGTGACTCACTCAAGGTCCAGATGATGAATAACACAGACTTAACACTTTTATGTAATCCTCTATTTTCCCAAAGTCATCCCTTGAATTAACTTGATTTCATCAAGTTGCCATTTAGAACACCGAAACGCATTAATAACGCACATGCACAACTATGAGAAACAAAATGTTCAAAAAGGCCACACTCGGGGTAAAAATAAGTGTAGTCTAATACTGCATCAAATGCAACTACTCCAAAGTAGAGGATACAGTGGAAGATGCCAATGGCTGCTTTAGCTGCTGGCAAAACATGATAAGAGGGTCCCAGCCAATAAAAGGAGTCAGGGTGTGTGAGATAAATTGAAAAATGTGCTTATAATCTTCTTAGCCCGCTGTCTTCCAAAATGAAATACCCTTGTGGAACATCTCAAACGAGCAGTCTTAATGCAGAGTTTAACTCCCACATTGAGATAAAATATGCGGCTCTCACTGGGAGATTAGACTTGCTCATGGTTTAATAGTTAAAGTTTGAGTTGTTAAAATGAGTAAGAACCAAACTGGTGTCAGATTAAAAAAGAGAGAGAGACTCTACACCTCCCTTTGTGATGATGTGAAACTGTTATTGAGATGACTTCTCCTCGCATATTTCCACACTGATGCATTGTCTTTACTGCTAGGTGACACTCTACCGTGCAATTTTAATAATAATGGATTGCATTTATATAGTGCTTTTCGAGACCCTCAAAGCACTTAACATTTCCACTATTCATTCACACACTGGTGGAGGCAAGCTACAGTTGTAGCCACAGCTGCCCTGGGGCAGACCGACAGAAGCAAGGATGCCATATCGCGCCATCAGCCCCTCTGGCCATCACCAGTAGGTGAAGTGTCTTGCCCAAGGACACAACAACCAAGACAGACAGAGCTGGGGATCGAACCGGCAACTTTCCGGTTACAAGATGAGCTTCCCAACCCCCTGAACCACGGTTGCCCCAATTTTGACGTTCTATGTAAATTTTGACATCAAAGCAGCTTCACTTTATTATCACAAGGTATCATATGCAATTTAATATACTTAAAGTCCTGGATGATATGTGTATATTTTCTGATATTAATATTGTTATTTCAGTCATATCGATGTGCCTAATTTCTTTTTATGTTATTTTCCCACACTTCTCTACTTTTCTCGATTTGCTCTTGCCTCCATGTTCATCTACCCAGATCTTTCGCCTCCATCTTCAGTTCTTTTTTATCTCTGCGCGCCATGCTGAAGGCTGTGCAGTGTTGATACGGTACTGAGAAGCCACAGCACTGAGGGAGAAAGGAAGAAAGAATGCCCAGATGGTGAACCAATGAGGGGTGAGCTAACCTTCTAATGATATGAAACAAAATGTAGCATTTCTTACCCCAGCTGGCTGATTGGCCTGCAGGCTGTGGCACCTCTGATGTGCCTCCTGTTGGCCTACAGCTCTTACACGCGGGGGGAATTCAAAATGCCACAATGATGAGAGCTGCTGGTGCCGTGCTTGTGGCCCTGGCCCCACCTGATGGTGCGCTTGTGTGCACTGGAGCTTGTAATTACAGAAGGAGGTGGTGGTAATAAAGAGCAGAGTACAGGCAGACACACGGGTAGACAGCTGGCCTCCTGTCAGTTTCGCTGCTGAGACGCTGGGGACAAAAGCAATGCTCTGAAACTGTACAGTCGATTATCTCTCATGCGGGACAGACAAAATGGCGATGCAGATGATGACTGCGATAATGATGACAGATGCATTTTTAAATTCAGGCATATTTACAGAGCCATGTAGAAATATGCCACGGGTCAATTTCAGTACTTCTCCGATGCTTTGATGCCTGGTTTGGTGAAGCCCTTTTTCCCTCAGCGTCCTTGTCGTAGTAGTAACATCCCTCTATAGTTGTTATAAAAATGCCCCTGAAGCCATACATTTTTTAACTTGTTGAAGAATAGAAGTTTCTTAATCTGGAATGACTACATGCAGATTAATATAACAATACGAGACGTACAGCCACAGAAATGACAGCTCATTGACATTAAATGCAAAGATGTTGATTTTCAGCAAGCATTAATGTTACTGTGCTCAGGGATTTATTCGTGTATGTCAACACGGTAAAAAATTTAAGGCTGTTATCAGTGATATTAATGTTGGTGTAGCACTTATAAAGTAATGTAATGCACAGATTAGAATACTGACCTGATTATTCAAGTATACCAAGGCCACATCAACACATTTTAGTCCTAACTTTAAATATAAACCTCATGATGGTGTTAGAAGAAAAGTCAAGAGTTCATCATAATTCTCCAAATGGTGGATTAACCTACCAGCATTTATATACAGTACAGCGGGTGTGGTTAAAATTAAATCACACCTGATGGCAGAGCTTTATCTTTAGGCAAACTTAAGTGGATACAGTAAAAAGAATGCTATCTATATATTATTATGCTAAACATATTTTTATCTTCGTAAATACAGCCACATGTTTTTTTTTCCACTGGCAGAATAGGTCTATAAAAACTCTGTGCTTCTTGCATTAATTGTTAGTGCACTTTCCACCCCAAAGATTTCAGTGCTTTTAGGAACTCAAATACCCGCTAAGCTAACACTTAAAAAACAAACACTATTGTTTGTTGGCTCTGCACTCGAGAGCTTATGGAAAGCAAATGCAAACTGCAGTTTTCCATGTGTCTTAATCCTAAAAAGCCTTGGCTCTTTCTGGGTGCTGCAGAGGGAGGGACTTTTGTCAGGACCAGTTATGTGTAACACACAGCAACCCCACAGAATGGGTTTTGGCTCTTCATTGGTAAGACAGTCAGGTAGGATTCTGCTTGGCCTCTCCAGAAGAGCCTCGGCGCAATGGTTTCCGCTTGCACTGAAAAGATGGTGACAAAGTGATGTGTCTGTTGCTGGGTGATTCACAAAAGGAATCCAGGGTGCATTTCTACAAAAAGGGAGGGTGGAAACACAGCGACAAAGTAAAACAAATATTGGCTTCCCTCCCTGTCTCTCTCCCTCTCTCTCTCTTCTCATCGCCAGGGTGTAACATAGAAGTCGATGTGAGAGTTTGCTGCAAAAAATAGGTTTTGTATTTTCCACACCTATTTTTTGCAGCAAAGTCAATTTATGCTCCAGTGAGGCAACATCTTTAAGAACAGCACAGGTGACCAAAATGCACAGGTGAAGAGTAAAAATTCTCACTTAAGCTAAATATTTTTCCACTAATGGTAAATTGACTTTTCTACTTTAACTGAGCACGCAAATTCACACATACATTCACACGTAGGCTTTTTAAGCCTTTTTAAATTTTAAAGCACCTTTTGCCAGCTGTCAAACACAGATGGATTTGCCCAACATTTTGCAAAAGGACAAGGACTTGCATCAAACTATTCACCTTTTTATTATCAAACAATCTTCTCTACCTTCTGAGTTGCAGGCAGAAAGATGGATGATATTGAACTAGATAAGTGGTAATTTTATACATGTACATATATCTCTCAAACCCAGGAGGCTATAGAAGCATGGTCTAAATTGAGTATTGTTACAGACCTTTCATGGTCCAACTGTCAGTCAAATAGGTGCTTTGCTATTGATGTGTGGAGATGGAGAGGAGTGATGCGTTTTCTGTAAATGGGGCATTAAATTGTTTCAACCCGTGTCATGGTTTATTACAACACTGGTGATACATGTCGAGAAAGGTAAGAGAGGTCCAGGTGATGAATATACAACGTGTCATTCTGTGTGCATGAGGTAAAAGGTCAATTAAGAAAGAAACATCTGTGTTGCATGTCTGATGCAATAAGGCACGCTAAACACAGTGTATCATTGTGTGCAAACATGAGAAAGATTTCTCAGCAAAGCACCAGTGAAAGGGAATGCTCTCCTTAAAGGTGTAGATACAAACCTACACCTTAAAGGTTATATATATAAATAAAATTGAATTCAATTGGAAACCTTTAACAAGTAAAGCCAACACGCTGTTTGATTTCTCATTTCCATACAGGACTGGGATGTCATCTATATGATTTCTGTTATTTGCTTTTGCAAATTTAGTGATTTTCCTTATTTGGAAATCCACATGCCCCATATTTAATATGTATTGTATACATATTTATCTTATATGTATAGATTGTTAAATACTGGAAAAAGAACAAACAGCTTCACCCACTTCCAAGGTGTTAAGGAACACTTGTGGCAGGAAGATTTGATTTATTATTTACCCGTGTGTTTCGGTCTGTGGCTTTCATAAGGGTCATGAAGAATGAAGGTACATATTTGAGGGGAAAAAATAATAGGAAAATTTTATATCAACCATATGCATCTGTTGCATCCCTGAATAACTTTTAACTTGAGTTATATATTTAATGACAGAGACAGAAACAGCGCTGCCCCTACAGGCAACAAAATATATTAAAATAAGATTACCGAAAACTAGCAATGTCACCCAAATAAAGTAAGTTAGTCAAACTAAATGATAACATATAGAGTGACAATTTACCTCATGCATTTGTCCATTACACATTCAGTATTCACAAAGTCAGCACTCAGAGAAAAAAGAGAAAAGAACACTCAGTTGTCATTCAGTATATTTATCCACCAGTGGAGGATCAGTAAGGATGGACTAGGTTATATGAGGCTAACTGGGGAGTGACCAATATCAGGAAACATAAAAGATCCACTGTGATAACTTTAAGGAGAAAAACATTAGAAAGTTACAGTGCATAAAATCTTACTGCTAGATATTGAAAGATTAAAGTGCATAATCATAGCTATAGTGCTGTAGGAAAGAAAAACAACTCTGGCCACCTTTCATAGTGATGATAGTGTGATCATAGAAAAATGGCTACCCACTGTCGGTATGTGTCCACATCTATTTACTGTGGAGGAGGCTGTAAAACCTTATGAAAGGAGTCCGCTAGGAGTCACTGAGTCAGTGAAGATCAGAGCTACCAGTGGAGAGGTGCACTTTTGTCCAGTGGCAGCAATACTGAGGTAATTTGCTCAGGATATCCTGAACTTTCTGTTTCTGCTGCTTTTAGCTACTGTTACTGTTAGCTGCTGCTAGCCAGTATCAGTGAAACTTTGATCGTAGTGGAGCTAACTTTGCTAGATGAACAATTAGTGAATAACTCTTATAGGATGTGAGAATATAAAAATTTATCAAACTCTATTTTCTGCTGCCTACATTGTACATTTTGCCTCCACACCTAAACGGGATAGTAAGTATAGTCAGGGGTTTATGTTAGATTCAGCATGTGGAGGATTCTCAAAACTTGTTAAAGTCTTGAACTTGAACTTGAACAAAAGAATGAAAACTCACAATAATTTCTGTTGTGAACTTCAGTAGATTATCTTTGTGTACGGGTTGTGATCAGCTGAGCTGTTTGATGCTGCTCTGAGGTTCACAGCTCTTTGTGGATTCACAGAACTAAACTTAACTATACGTAAGTTGTCTTAATGAATTTCAGTCCCCTACACTGACACTATACTGTATATCAGGGCTGGGGAACTCCAGGCCTCAAAGGCCACTGTCCTGCAGGTTTTAGATGTGTCCTTGATCGAGCACAGCTGATTTAAATGGCTAAATTACCTCCTCAACATGTCTTGAAGTTCTCCACAGACCTGGTAATGAACTAATCATTTGATTCAGGTGTGCTGACCCAGGTGATATATTAAACCTGCAGGACACTGGCCCTGGAGGCCTGGAGTTCCCCCAGCCCTGATGTATACTGTCTTTATAATAGACAGCATGAAGTTTATGAAGGTAGAATTCAGTTAGTGATTCTAAGCATCATCAACTTAAGTTCAGATTCATCTCTGCTATACCTAACATAACCTAACTCTGACTGTTGCACTGATATAACCTTTAAATGTAACCTCACTTCTTTCTCTCCAGTCCTGTCTTTCTCATTTTTCTCCGTCTCGGGGTGAAGTTAGAACTCGTTCTCTCGTTTCCCCGGGAAATACAGCATGTGTACCTTTAGCTAGCTAGCAGACACACTGTGTGACAAACTGCACACAAACAGTTTTTGCATTTGCTGATATTGGTTGACAGAAACTAAATTAACAAAAACTGCAATCATTTTTTACCACTTTAAAAAATGATTCCGTTCTAAGTTTATGACAATGCATCAATGAATTGGAAGACATAATTAAGACACTAATTGGATGTATATTTATGAGCACATTTTCTTTCCTATTAAAAAACCTCAAAATAAAAATAACTAACTGCACCTTTAACTTGTAGATTGCTACATACTTTCAAAAAGTTTCTTTTCTTTCTTTTTTGTTGCTTTGCCTTAAAATGATATGACAGATAACTGCAAACCTATATTTTTAAAAAGTGTATTAATATATTTATATCTAAACACCATCAAAGATTTTGAGACAGACCTGGCAACTGTGCTTGAGCTAAAGTTCAGAGTTGTACACAGCCACTGGGGCAGGGATTATCACAGATTCTAAATACAAGTGATTGCTGATAAAGTCAGCAATCACAGTCTTTGGACAGACTGTGGGTGGTTGATTCTCTGGGATGGTAACATGTTGCAGTGCCAATTTCAATTGCTTGTGTGGTACCGAGCCACATCTTTATACTAATGAGTGCTATTAAACATCTGCATATTTAACTGATTAAATATCTGCTCTCTTATTCATTCTGTCTTCTCTGGTTAACGTGTGCTTTAATACGCAGACAGGTGACATCCCAAACCCTGGGATCCCTACAGAGTTGGACTCTGGTGGCTCTGGGAATATTTTGCTGGCTTGGTTTATTTTCTTTTAGAGGGAATCGTAACTGCAAATCAATGCAAAGTTGTTCAGACTGATTAACTTTACCCTATAATGAAACATCTCTGTCCTAACTATTCTGCCAGGATTACAATGTCCCCACCCATGTCTCCTCTCCTCCACTAGAGAACCAGAGACTTTTAGAATCAAAGGCAACTGGCATTGGAGCAGTTTACAATTAACAAAGGGGACAATACTGCAGAGAAAAAAAGGCCTTGTGTTGCAAAATCAAAGAAATGAATAAAAATAACAAAAAAGCAAACAGTGCTCCAATATTAAAGTTACTAAGTTACAAATGAAAAGAACCTAGCTTCCTACTACAATCAAAATACACATAGCTGTGTCCCTTTTCTTTGTGCATCTAATAGTAAATGACTAAAGCTAAGCCTGGCCTAGTCTTCAGGCAATCAAACAGTGCTACAGAGCATACAGGTGCTGAGAAACCATTGACTAGCAGACACAAAATAACACAAGGATAAAAGCAAATGTTACAAAATACGCAGGGCCATGAAAGACACTCACATTACCCTCACAGACACTCTGAGTGAAAGATTAGCTGCAATTTTAAACCAGGTGCAGAGATTATTGCTGAAGTCTGATTGAACTGGGGAACTGATCCAAACTGAGCCTTGTGGAAAGGCACGATGAGAAAGACGCAGGAGGAAGGCAGCATGTAGAGGGAGTGCTGGCACAAATTCTAAAAAAAGAAGGTGAAATATGTGTAGGAAGAAGAAGAAAAACACTTATTTTTCTTGTAGTTTCTCTTTCTTATTTGTTTTACAGCTTACCTTTTCACTGTGTCACCTCTGCTTCCCTTTTGTTATCTCCCTCAGTTTTTTGTCTCTTTTGTTTTTAAATGACAGTTACTTCCTGTTAGTGACTTTCCATGTCTGTGTACATACACTATTTCAAAAATGTTACACATCAGAGCTCAATGGGAAAAAATCATCCTGGATGTCTAAACTGATATAGACTGGGTAATGTGTTAGAAAAGTGCCACTCACGTCAACTTTTAAAACCCTTCCTGTTTTGTGGGTTGTTTCATTGTTGCCCCTCTAGTGTACCCGTTTAAACCCTTTTGCTAGTTAACTGACAAAATTAATATCCCAGAAGTTAAAAGCATGTATATACTGTGACTTTTATCTTAATATTATTTTTTTCCTGTGTTGTTTCCCTGTTAAGTTCCTTATATATTTATAGCCCAACCATTCCCTTTGATGGCAGTCATTTCATTTGCTTTCCAGTATCCTTTGTTCCTGAGCTTTTTCTTCTTTCTTTGTAAATTCCTGCCTGCAAACTGAAGCACCTTTTCCTTTTTTGTTCTATAGATATCATTTTAACTCACTGTGGCTTGCATTACCCGATAGCCTGCTTGGCCGAGATCCAATCCATCAACTCCATCCTCTCACTCCATGACATATGTGTAACCTGTGTTGTGTCACAGTCATGGCTGTGTGGAGTCTATTAATTAGGATTTAAGGTGGTACACTGGCAGGGTTTGGGGAACCTCTCCTTTCTGACAAGAATTCAAAATTCCAATCAGTAAAACCTTCTGCCAGTATGATCACGAATCTGTAATACGTTTTGGTTGCATTCAGTCATTCATAGTATAGACTTTTGTGCCAATCCTTTATTTTCACTTTCTTTCTGGTTCTTTATCATTGCAGTTTTATAACAACAGCATAACATAATAATAAACAAAACTTATAAAGTACTTTTCAAAAAAGATAAAGAGGAAGTTTACATTTTGAATACATTGTGATTTGGTTAATAAAAGCAGAGATCTACAGATTAGATTAAAAAAAACCCTCTCTGCTTGCAAATCATATGAATTAAAAAAACATTCACCTTGAAAATACACACCACTTTCTGGATTGTATTTCAGAGAACTCGTATTTGTAGGTGTGTGGGGTTTTTTTTTTTTTTTTGTTAGTGTTGCACCTCCAAAGAGTATGGATAGAAACTCTGACCTATAACGGCTTTAGGGGGTTGGGATTAATAGAGGTGGTCCTTTGCACAACATTTTTAAGGTGATTTTGGCATTATTAGTGTTGCACAGTCTGACTGCCAGTGGCACTGTTTACACACACCTGACTGTCATTGACTCTCACATTGATTCTCTTCTGTAAAGCCCACTATTGTCATTGTCATCCTCCTCCTCTGGATAGTTTTGTCTGGAATAAAAAGCTAATTTTTATTTTGCAATGTTCTACATCACTCAAGCAACAGAAATGTGCATTGTGGGAGGTACAAGCTTGCTGGACTCAGTAGTCAATAGTTTCAATTATGTTCAACTCAGCTAGCTTTTATTATGTGTATTTGTAATGGAGATGCTTAAGAAATGAAATCACAGGCTGTCATGCAGATGGTTTTAAATATGCACCAAGAGCAAAGCACCAGTTATAGTCTATCACATACTTATTCACAGATAAAATTCTATTGCATACATCTTTGTGATTCCAACTTACACTGCCATTCAATAGAATAGTACTCTTATTGATGGTTTCAGCTGTGTTCCCTAGACTGGCTTTATGCGTTGCTGCAAAAGTAATTGAGGCAGGCAGAATATTATCAAGGAGTCTGGACTGATATGTAAACCTAATGGCTTTCAGAGAATCTGCATCTGCTGCCACCTGAACCCTCAGCACACACATGGTAAGAAAATGCTTGTGGTAGTCCCTCCACTCTTTGTCATCTTCTGTCTTGTGCAGGTTAACTAACTAATTCAGTGAAATACACAGATTTGATTGGATGGGAACATAATGCACGATGATTACACAAACTGTCATGTAGCTTAAGATAATCACTGAATGGCAGCAGTCAACCAAGAGGTAAAAATTTGATTGGTTTATGGCCTAACAGCCAAAAATACTTGAGAAGAAATGGAGGCTAAATGAGTTCAAGTCATACAAGAGTTAAAATGCAAAACTTGCTGTCATAAATGAAATATGCACTGAAGTGTTGCTAGGTAACAGAGGAGTGGGCTGTTTGCTTGATTGGTCACGTCAGTCTGGACCATTCTGAGGGCAAGGGTCTTATGCAAGGGTCACTAAAGATGCAAAGTGGGGATAAAACTGTGGCCATGGCTTTTACACACACACACACACACACACACACACACACACACACACACACACACACACACACACACACACACACACACACACACACACACACATTGAAATGTAGTAGAAATACTTTTCTAGTTCTCTGTCATTACATCACTGGGATCAACTATTGATGTGCATACTTTCAGTGCTGTAGCACGTGACCTGGATCTAGGTGTTACTTCGAAATAAAACTGCAGACAGACAATGCTTAGGAAACCGTTTATTGAAGCAGTAAGGGGTTTTGATGAGGTTGGCTGATGTGGCTCTTCTAACTGCTGCTTGGCTCTGTGACGTAAAGTGTCATACTGTATAAGGCTGCAGCCAGAAACATCCAGATTGGCTACAAAAAAGCTGACATCACAGAGAAACAGAGAGTAATACAGTGAGGGACAAAGAGCAAGTTGATGTTTGGATTGAAGGCAAAATCTTTTCTGTGCAGAGTAGCGAGCCTAGCAGTCACTGTGCAGGATTTCTGATGTGAAGGAGAGAACTGAAACAGAGGCTGGAGGGTGAGGTTACAGCCAGACTTTGTAGCTGCTTTTCTATTCCAGCTCCTGTGGGCTGCTGTTAAAGCCTCATTAGGTTTTATAGAATCCCTGTTATGGCACATCAGATGAGGTTCTTGGGGGTTAATTTAAATTTGGTTTGCTCCATCAGATATTTTATAGTGTTTTGCAAAGGCTGTAGGCTGCCATGATTGTCTGACCAGTAGCATTATGTACAATTTAAACAGTCCTAACAGTCATTCAAGCACATCAACATTTGATACAGTAAAATTTCGTTTGAAGACATTATTCAGAGAAGATAGTGTTTATGCACTTACTGTGCATACTGCATGTATATTTAATTTAACATGATGATAGCTTTAGGTATTTTGTAGAAGCAGAGTGTGAAAAATTGAACATATCATATGATAGAACAGCTTGCAGGACTGCTTTTAGCAGCAATAACTTGCAATACTTAAACTCCTCCACTTGGGACAGTAACTCATCCTTGACCTGGACTGATCACTTCACCCTTTTCGGGCTGAGTAGCATGGAGGTGCTGATTCTCATTCCTGCTGTCTCACACTTGGCTGCAAACCGCTCTAGTGTGAGCTGGATGCCACCACCTGTTGAAGCCAACAGCATCACATCATCCGTAAAAAAGCAGAGACGAGATTCTGAGACCGTTCAAGTGAAAGCCAGAGCCACATTCCCTTTGTTCTGTCGGTATCTATCAGCTGCCTCTGAAGCCCCCCCACCTCCGGTATTAACTATCTGGTTCAGGGGTTACCACCATGACAGATACCAACCACCTTGCGGCCACAACTGAGTGCGGCAGCTTCAGCAATGGAGGTGCTGAACATGGTCCATTCAAACTCAATATCCCCAGTCTCCTTTTGGATGCTGTCGAAGCTCTACCGTATATGGGTGTTCTGCTAGGCGTTCCAGTGCACCCTCACTGTACATTTAGCCATGCCAGGTCTGCATCCTCCCTTGCCACCTGATCCACCTCACCACCAGGTGGTTATCAGTTGAAATACCTGTAAGTAGTGTTTTCTGTATGATTTCAGTCTCATTGTTGTGGACAAATTTTAGTGCACACTTCTTTACAGTGTTACTTTAGTTTATTGTGGTTTGTGGACATTAGTTTATGCACAACTCTCTCAGGGGTTCTTCACAGCATCTCAGTCAGGTTGAGGTCTGTACTTTGAGCAGGACATTACAACACCTTATTTATTTATTTATTCATTTATTTTAGTCATTCTGTTGTAGACTTGTCGCTGTGCTTAGGAAAACTCTAATCACACTAATCAGGATCATACTAATTTTGGCCAAGCTCTAACTATAAGGAATTCTGCAAAGCGTTCAGAATCGGAACACCTTGCAGAATCTCAGAAGCTGCAAAACAAATCGAAATCATCACCCCTCCACCCTCTTCTTTACTTTTGGTATGTCAAGCATGACTCATAGCCTCTCTCGGACTGATAGAGATCAACTGCCAAATGTTTTCTTTTATAGAGATGGTCACACTTGCTGATGATCAGTTAATCAAGTGCATTTGTTTAGGAACACCTGGTTACTACTTACCCTCTTAATTCCTTCTTTTTACTCTTTCGTGAGCCCATTGGGTTTACCGCTGAGATGTTTGCTCGAGGTTAGTTCAGCATAATTGGCTATTTAATGATCCGATCACACACCTCATACACTCACTTACTCCTCCAGGGAGGCCTGAGTTTTCTTAGACTTTGCTTCATTAAACATGGTAAAAGGCTTACATGCATGTTAAGGTCATGTTGAGTTAAAACATTTTTGTTGTTGTTTTGATGTTATGCACACGTTGCTGCCTGCTGAATATATTCATGTATTGGTCAAATAACAATCTCAATCGCTACCTTAGGGTTCAGCTGTGTGGCTGCTGTTCTTCACTTCATCGTAGTTACTCCAGCTAAGAATATGCTTAGATCTACTGTCTAGAATAATGAGATTGCTTTTCAAGCAGTGTGCTGGACATGGAGCTAAACAGTAGCATGATCGTGTCCCAGGAGACTGCACTGCACTACTCCTTGACTCTACTTATTGACTCTCAGTTCTACCTCTTCAGTTACCTCTACTACAGTAATAGCACAGGAAATCATTTAATGAATACTATGTCACTATAACTAACAGTAAGTCCTGGCACAATCAGCGAAGACTAATTTCTACTTCTTCTATATGCAAATGCTGTCTTTCAGTAACGTCCAGGTCCTAAGATATGACCAAACACACAAACCAAAGAAATATTATTATTATATTTGTACTCATTTTACTCTCAAAGATGGAGACAAATGTAAGAAAGAGGACATTAGAGAAAGATTAGAGAATATCAGTGAATGACAAACTTTAAACTTAAAATTTACATGTGATGTTATAATTCTTGTTAGATTTTTTTTTAATCAGACAGAGAATTTGTGCCCCATGTGTTGCTGAAGTTAAATAGTTCTTTGATGTTGTGGAATTTCTTAAAAAAAAAACATATTTAAAAAACAATTTACTGGTGTGCAAAGGTTGCCGAGGAGTACGTGAACAGAGCGAAGTAAGTGCAAGTTAACATTAAGTCCAGCTTAAACTGCAGTATTGTTGTACAGTTTACTGATGCTAGATTTCTATAGAGCAAAGTTATGCATTCATGATTAGTACAATGGAAAGAAATTATTACACCCACTTCTTGAATCTCAGTTCAACACCTAAATACTCCCAGCCTCCAGGTAATGTTGCAAACGTCTGTGAACAAGTCACAGCTTGTCAGCAACATACACTAAGTTGGCCCAATGCATCACCACATCACCACAAAATGATCAGTGCTCTTTACTCCTCTTTTCAAGATATTTTATCCACAGATATAATGATACATCAATAAAATCAGTCATCTACCCACAGCCTTAAACATGCTCAAACATGGTGTGCTTTTTTTTAAACGGACAAACTGTAATAAGAACAAATGTCCAGAAAAAAAAAATCACATTAGGTCATTCCTCCCCATCACACCCTTTCAGTTCCCCAGGAAAGCTCTGTGAGGAGGTTAGGCTATTTGTACTGATGTTTCACAGTTTGTGGAAACATATGTCAGAGTTACTTCCTGACCAGAAGACATGGGAAAACCACTCTCTTCTTAACTTTAAATAACCCTTAACATACTGTCAGCAAATCTACTTCTAACCCATTCAACTCCAAAGATATAGAAAAAAGCCTAGCGACCTTCCAGGAGAATTTTTTCCAGAGCATATGTTTTGGGTAAAGGTATGTTTAGCCAGTACATGTAAACCTCCAGCACAAGTTTAAGCTCCTTTCCCACCAGAGGTGACATTCTGTCTCTAAAGCAGGTTTGGCAAAGCCTGGAAAGGCCTTCACCAGTGATAGTAGCATTTATGAATATAACCAATACAGAAGAAACCTGGTTATAATCAAATTGTGTGCACTGCTAATTATCATGTATTCACCAAAGAAATGTTTCTTGAACTTTGACCAAATTATTTTAGGTTTTAACTTCTATTTAAAATAAATAGTGGATATCAACTTGTGTTAGAATAGAAACAACAAAAAGGGAAATATGGAATTAGAGGGAGCAGAGGTGATAAAACCACCAAGGCACCCAAGTTAAAGGCACGGATTATAACATTCAGTGCATGTTCTTAGCTCTAATAAATGGTAAATGTAATTCATTATATTTTAAAGAAATGTAGATTTGATGTTAATACAAACATTGTATAAAGATGCAAAAAACAAAACTAAAAAACAATCAGTCTATTAATTACCTGTAACACGTTATCTCTCACATTAGATGAGATATTTTATCTTATCTTGTTAAAACGTACCTGAACAAATGACTCTGCAATGCACAGAGAAGATGGGTTTTTTTGGTTGATAAACTGCAAAGAATTAATAGGAATAAGATTTGCAGAATCCGAGAAAAATCTGCTGTTTCATGTTGCTTTGAAGTATAAAGTGCTATTGATAAGGCTTTCAATATACTTCCTGACTGTGTGTGAGTGTGTGTCGTTATATAATACACAAATGTTTGTGAGGGATTATACAGTATATGTGAACGCAATGATAGGAAATGAAGGAGAGCAGGTGTCAGCAATCTCTCCATGCTCCCCCTCTTATCCCCTATTCACCCAGGCCGTTTCTATGGCAACGAATGAATGGATTGCCACATGGATGATTGGTGCCAATCCACCAGTCATTGGCCTCATAATGGACACCCACTCAGGAAAATAATACTAAATTAACACAGAGCGATGCCTATGAAATACATCAGGGAGGAATTGAAACTCTTGTTTTAGGTTTCAACATTTTATAAACTTAAATTTGTTAATCCCCCAAAATTTTATAACTCAAGACACATTTTAGACAGTAGTTAATAGTTTACAATCTGTTGTTTTTAATGTGAAGATACACTGTTCTGAAAGTGAAAATCTTAATTATTGATAGCAATGCTATAGCCACTTTTTTTTTTTTTTTTTTTTTTTTTTACCATATATAGGCTTACATTGGATGCAAATGAAAGAGTCTGCTTCTGAATATCTTTAAGCACCAGAGATAGGTGAACAGCTGTGTCATATATATATATATACATATATATATATATATATATATATATATATATATATATATATATATATATATATATATATATATATATATATATATATATATATATATAAAAACAACATTATAGTTGCCTCAGCAATGGAGATGCACAGCATGGTCTATTTGGGCTGAGTGTCCCCAGCATCTCAGTATCTTGGAGATACCTGTATCATCAGATCTCAACACATTGTGGTGCATAAGTCACTTTCATTTACTTCTAGCGCTGTTAATAAAAAGCAATTCTGACTATACAGAAATTTTGGGATCTAAGTACTAGGGGTGCAACGATACACAAAATTCACGGTTCGGTTCGGTTCGATACTTTGGTGTCACGGTTCGATATTTTTTCGATACAAAAAAAAATGTTCATGCCTTTTTAATTTGTCATTTATAAAATTTTCACGGCACATTCCGCACCACATCTCTGTGCGTTCATCATTTGTTTGAAGCCAGCTCACCTCCTGCAACTACTTTTTCGAGAATACGCGCTTCTTTTGTGGTTCGGACTCCTGACATTTCTTTGGAGGTGGAGGAAAACCAAAGTAATTGCTTAAAGGAGCTTCTTCGACATCTTTAAGAGTTCTAAACAAATGTCTGTCCTCCTCCTGAAAATCTTATGTATGCAAACACGTGTTGCAACTTCTTATCTTGTGCGCGTTTTTTATTTTGACAGCGAATGCGCACCTGCAGACCACTTATGTGCAGCCCTGGTTATATAGCTCGTCATATTGCAGCCATGGAAATTCTTTTGTCCATGAAACCATAAAGCTGCACTTTATTTTTGCCTTATAGTCTGATTTGTCATAACTTTTCCGTTTTGTGGTAAGCTTTTCTTTGGCTGTCACTTCTTCACCCTGACCTGTCTTATTTGGCTCAGCAGAACTAAAATATATATCCTGCTGCTTTTACACACACACACACACACACACACACACACACACACACACACACACACACACACACACACACACACATAAGCTCAGCGATTCTCTGCGCGATCAACCTCTCATATGTTTAAGCTTGCTGCGGGAGATTTCACTTGTCATGTTTGCATAGTAAGCTAACGATTGATAAGACGATGTCAGAGGAATTGGTGCACAAATTATCATCACTCACCAATCAGTACTGTCGCTCTCTATACACAGTTCGCGCGATTGCAAAGTGAAAGCAAAAAACAAGCGCAAATTCAAACGCGATTTCAATATGTCACATATTGACAGTGGCTCACCGATGCCAGTGACATAATTACCCAGCTACATTTCCGAAAGAATGCAAAAGCATTGACATATATTTTTCCTCCCTACGATAGGCCGACGGACAGGGCAGAGATAGATTTTGATAGCCCGACTGGAAAAATCGCTAGCCCCGGGACGTCGGGCTAGCGATTTTGCGAGCCCTGTATCTGATTGAGGAATCACTCATCTTTGGAAAAGAGAGTTTATTACAGAGAAATGTCTCTTTCCAAAATAAAAGCTATACTATACGCTTCTTCTGGGCTATATTCTCAGCAGCATATTAAACATATCAGGTCCCCATAAGGAGAATCATGTGCTAATGGCTGTCTAAATGACTCGGGTAAAGTTTGTAGCTTGTTGTTTTTGTCTGCTTCCACTTGTCTTTGCACTAGGATGATGTCGGCCTAAATGTGCAGTCATATTCGTTGTGTTCCCACTAGTGCTGTCAGCGTTAATCTCGTTGAAATGACGTTAACGCCACAACACGGCAAATCTCCGTCAACGAGCTAACTGCGCTAACACACTAGCTCCCACCCATGTAATTGAGCATTGCGTGGCACATCCAACATACTGTTTTACTTTAGTCCATGACGCGCTTACCTTCAGGGTCATACTTCACATGAAAACCAAAATAATTCCAAACACCAGATCTGAATGAGGGTGGGGGAGGTTCAATTTGCCATGTTGCAAGGAGATCTTAACTTCTGTCTCGCTAGCTTGCCCTGCACTCAGTGAATCTGCGTTCGACTACTCCGCCTAGGCTGCACTGTCGAGCGCAGATCCACTGAGCGCTCAACACAGACAGCATCGTCAGAAGGAAAGTTGATAAAATAAATTAAAAATTTTGTATTGTTCGATACATATGCGTACTGAACCGAAAGCACTGTATCGAACGGTTCAATATCGATGTTGCACCCCTACTAAGTACTATAATGCATCACCAAACAGTGATTCTAGCCAAACCAGTGTGAATTTTAATATAAAAGTTTTGTTTAAAAATGGCTCCGATTTTGACAGTGTGACGACTTTAAACTACTAAAATATTAAAGGATGTGTTTTGCATAAAACATAACAGAATAACTAAAATGGCCTTCTGTTAAAGTAACAATATAGCCTGTTGTGCTGTCACTAAAGACATGATCTTTTGCCCTACACTGATATGCATGTGATGACAGATATCTCAGATTGCCTGCTTTGTATTTAGGACAGGGAATTGTAGTGGTCCACACAGCTTTTTGTGGTACAAAATGACTGTTCTTAGTGTGACAGCTGGAATCTGTCAACTTGTGAGACAATTAGACAGTGTAGTCTCAAGACAGATCCGTGACTGATGACTGTGTAAGGATGTCTATTAAAACAGAACATGCAATCATCACCATCTACCAGGAGCTAAACCACCCTAAAATCTAAAGAAAATGATCAAGAAAGAAAGGACAGCATTGACCAAAGACAATATATGAAGAGATATATACCTGTTGCATATTAGGAATTTGCATCAGAGGTCATTTGCCATGTTTATACATCTAAACAGCTATTGATCCTGGCAATTAGAGCTAGGATCTGTCTTTTGTAACGACTGCAGAGTTGTGTTTGAGTTCAGACCAGGGTTCTGTCAGTGAGTTGTAACAAGAAAAAAATTTGCTGTGAAAAAAGGAAGATAACAAATAGTTTTAACAGGGAGAATTTCATGATTACAAAAGAAAATATGTCAGCTGTGAACCAGTAACCAGAATACTGTTTATGGAAAACCAATGTTGCTCTTGAGATTTTAAAAAGTAATGTTTATGACTATTAATATATAGTGATATCAGACTTAAAATATTTTTTAAAACATGCATCTAATATTACAAGTTGTGGAAAATTGGGGTTTACCTTTGTATTATCTGCAAATGTAATGATAACATTTGTATGTAAACATATGAAAGATATGTATAAAAAACATATGAAGTTTAATTTGAAAGTGACAATGATAAATCTGGACTATCGTGGAGGTAAACAGAGACAACACGAGAGCTCTCGATTTACACTCCTCGTTTATTTCGGCGAGGGGCCGAAACGCAAAACCCACGTTGACAAAAATGCCACCACTTCTGCTGTAGTGGACTCCAGAAGCACTGCCTCGGGCCAGCGGGTTGTGCGGTCCACTACAGTCAAAAGGTGTGTGAAACCTTGTGACTGCGGCAGAGGACCAACCAGGTCCACGTGCACATGATCAAAACGCCTCCCTGGGACGCGGAAGGGTTCGAGGTGCGCCTGCGTGTGCCTATGGCATGGGATGCACGCCGCTGCCCAGTCTTTCACTGATTTACGAAGGCCTGGCCAAACGAACTTAGAGCTGACCAGCTCGACCGAGGCCCGGATGCCTGGATGAGAGAGGGAGTGTACTGAGTCGAAAACACGACGCCATGAAAGGGGAACTACAGGACGCGGACGGCCGGTGGAAACACAGCAAAGCAGGCTAGGCCCGCCATTCCACACGGGTCTGTCCTCCAGTACAAGGCCCGTTTGCGCAGACCGAAGGGCAAGGACGTCCAGGTCAGCACGCTGGTCAGCGGCCATAGCGTAAAAGTCTATGCCAACATAAACGGGAGAAACAAGCGCGCGGGACAGACAGTCAGCCACACAGTTGGACTTACCAGTCACGTGCTGAATGTTTGTTGTAAACTCGGAAATGGCTGCCAACTGTTGCTGCTGGCACGTGCTCCACGGTTCAGAGACCTTGGACATCGCAAACGTCAAAGGTTTATGATTGACGTATGCGATAAAGCTACGACCCTCGAGAAAAAAACGAAAATGCAGCGTCGCGAGGTGCAGGGCCAGCAACTCCCTGTCAAAACACTATATTTGCGCTCACTATGTGACTGAAAGCGGCGAGCGATTGCCAGACACCGGTTCTAACACTGCGCCCACTGTCCACCACACTATTATTATATTTATACAAATGTATACATATATTTATGTTTATGAGTATATATTCACTGCATTAACATTATATCTAAGGGAACAAGGGTGACACACGTATTTGGTATCACACATACCCAAGTTCCCTTATGGTTATACTAACAAATATGAAATATTTATTGTAAGAGTTTGGTTTCCATTTACATCCGTAGTAAAGGGAAAAAATAATTTAATCTAGTTTTTTCCAATTAATAAAATGAAATAACTACGTTAGAAAAGTGAATGATGAAACTGAGGCTATCACTGGGATGTTAGGTAGGTTTTAATCTTATCTGATGCCTGATGGCTATTGTATGTGGTGATAGAAATCACACACAGATAAAAGATAATTGGCATGACACTTGTTTCTTTGAACTTCATCTTTCTGCCCTATTTTATAATTCAGTGTTTAAGATATCGATACATTAAACAATTTTATGCCCTGCCAAACTGGGGCAGTCACTACACATTCTTATGCAGCATGCTATTGATTTTACAGAGAAATTTAAATTACAAACTAATGCATTTTTTAAAAAGTCAAAGAATCTTCATGATGGATGAGCTTTCATAAGCTTAGCACTAATGTTTAATGAATACTATGATCAGTTTCACTAACTGTTAGGCTTCAAATTACCAAATGTAAGAGCTTAAAACAAATAAAGACGCAATAATACCCATATCATCTAGAATTGGGGAAAAAAAAACAAGGCTCTTCTGGGATGACAGTTTGCATTAAGACTCATCGTAGCCTACAGCAAACAGATGTTGCTGTATGCCTCTTTCTTACCATCAGTTCCAAGAGACAATCACAAGACCTCCCTCAGTGCCTGTGTAATCTGCTTCCTTTTGCCATAGTATCTTTTGACTGTCTTCAAGAAAAGGCAGGCATTTCTTCATATCAAAGCTTCTAACTAGAGATGTAGTTTGAGGAGCAGATGTGTTATGACATCGCTCTCAGGATGGTTGTCTGTTTGGCTAGCTTGTGATGTAGAGTGACAGTGACAAGTGAAAAGGTTCCAACGGGTGTTTTTGTGGATGAGCCACCCGTTGAAGCAGAACACAAAGGGGGACCGATCTAACCTTGCCTGAAGAATCTACAGGCTTTTGAATGGGTGCACTTACATAAAGTGTAATATATTGTGACATATTATAACACAACTCCTTGAATTAACAGAAAGTTGAAACAAAGAAAGTTAAGAAAAATAACAACCATGATTTGAAGAAGTCCAAAAAGTCGAAATAACAGGAAGAACCAGAAGATAAACCTGGGAAGCCTGAGGGAGGAAACAACAGGAGACAACTTCACCAGGACAAAAGATGAAACTATACACACACACAGAGGGATAGGGGATTAGGCACACGAGAGGACTAAGACAGATGCATGTAAACAACACAGGTGATGACCATTAGACAGCCAACCAAGATGCAAAATCCAAAACAAAACATACTATCAAAATAAAACAGGAAATGAACAAACTACTCATAATAAGGCAAGAAGACCTTGAAAACTGCATCAGCTAACTCAGCTGATTGCACTATGAAGTGAGTTCACCATTCCTGGCGTATCCCTAGTATCAGCAAATAAGCTAAGCTGTTGCATGAAGGTGATTATCAACTGTATAAGGTGGCACAGGGTTTTCCAGTCAAGCTACAAGCACGTTAATGTGAAAGGGGTGGTGGTTGCAGCATCTGACCAATCACAAACATGGATAAATCTACTGCCAGCAGAGAAAGTGATCTTACACAAAAATATAAAACAATAATTAAAAACATACAGAGAGGTCAGACAACACAGCTGCTGCAACAGGAGATAGGAGATCACAAAAATAAAATTCATTGTTATTTATTAGAATAACAGAGGGATTAAAAAGAAATTCAACCAGCACAAAAATATGAAAAACAAGAAACATGGTAACATTGAAACTCAAACAGAGAAGTAGAAACTAATGCTTAAAATTAATAAAACGATAATGAAATCAAAGAAGAATTTAAAAAACAGCAGAAAAACTAAACATAAATTAATAGTGAAAGATAAACAAAAATCCAACAACTCTAGAGTCCAAGAGTCACTTAGAAGAATTTTAAAAAATGAATGGCCAGAATCAAAGCAAAGACTCAAAGTCAAAGACTGAGATATATTTATTCAGACTTTGTATTTAAAGGTCAAACTTTTTAAATGATTGCACTGATGGAACTCGTGGTCTCCTTTATTAGGTATCCGCTGCCTTTTAAAAGCCCCAGTCCTTCAAACTACACTCAACAAAAATATAAACGCAACACCTTTGTTACTGCTCCCATTCCCCATGGGATGGACGTAGAGACCTAAAATTCATTCCAGATACACAATATAACCATCCCACCCAAACAGTGGTCACAAATCAGTCCAAATGTGTGGTAGTGGGCACATCTGCTATATTGAGATAATCCATCCCACCTCACAGGTGTGCCACATCAGGATGCTGATCTGACATCATGAGTAGTGCACAGGTGTACCTCAGACTGCCCACAACAAAAGGCCACCCTGGAATGTGCAGTTTTTTGCGCTATTGGGGGTCTGGGGACCCAGAACCGGTCAGTATCTGGTGTGACCACCATTTGCCTCATGCAGTGCAACACATCGTCGCATGGAGTCTATCAGATTGTCAATTGTGGCCTGTGGAATGTTGGTCCACTCCACTTCAATGGCTGTGCGAGGTTGTTGGATATTCGTGGGAACTGGTACACGCTGTCGTATACGCCGGTCAAGCACATCCCGAACATGCTCAATGGGTGACATGTCCGGTGAGTATGCTGGCCATGCAAGAACTGGGACATTCTCAGCTGCCATCTGCCCTGAACAATGTGAACCATGATTCATCCGTGAAGCGCACACCTCTCCAACGTGCCAGACGCCATCGAATGTGAGCATTTGCCCACACAAGTCTGTTACGGCGACGAGCTGGAGTCAGGTCAAGACCCCGATGAGGACGACGGGCATGCAGTTGAGCGTCCCTGAGACGGTTTCTGACAGTTCGTGCAGAAATTGTTTGGTTGTGCAAACCAATTGTTCCAGCAGCTGTCTGGGTGGCTGGTCTCAGACGACCTTGGAGGTGAACCTGCTGGATGTGGAGGTCCTGGGCTGGTGTGGTTACACGAGGTCTGCGGTTGTGAGGCCGGTTGGATGTGCTGCCATATTCTCTGAAACGCCTGTGGAGACGGCTTATGGTTGAGAAATGAACATTCAATGCACGGGCGACAGATCTGGTTGACATTCCTGCTGTCAGCATGCCAATTGCACGCTCCCTCATTGCTTGTGGCATCTGTGGCATTTTGCTGTAAGACAAAACTGCACATTCCAGGGTGGCCTTTTGTTGTGGGCAGTCTGAGGTACACCTGTGCACTACTCATGATGTCAGATCAGCATCCTGATGTGGCACACCTGTGAGGTGGGATGGATTATCTCAATATAGCAGATGTGCCCACTACCACACATTTGGACTGATTTGTGACCACTGTTTGGGAGGGATGGTTATATTGTGTATCTGGAATGAATTTTAGGTCTCTACGTCCATCCCATGGGGAATGGGAGCAGTAACAAAGGTGTTGCGTTTATATTTTTGTTGAGTGTATATTAACCCGGCTTCTGACTCAAGGTCACCATCCAAAACAGCAGTCTTGAGCCTAAACATCACTGAGATGATAACTGTTTGATATTGTGCAGTAAAGACAATTACAAGCCTGTCCTTGGCTGGCTCATTTTCCACTCCATCTGCAACTTTTCTGCAAACAAATTAGTAGAACTATAAATGCATCTAGTCACATACATATGAGGTAAAACTCCAAATGCTGATGAAATGAATGAAGAGAATGCAGCTGCAGCACACAATTGAAGCTGGCCCACTGGGGCTGGCCAACTAATTCCCCCAGCTTTCATACCCAGTGCTGATTGCTGAGTGGAATCAGTTGCGATCTAGCTCCACAGGAGAAAAGCTGTGGCACCTGCAGGGGAGAGCAACAGCATAAGCTCATTCTACACAGATGAGAGGGCAGTTAATGCCTAGAGAAAATGCTGATGGGCTAATACCTGTTGCATGAAAATGAGATTGTATTGCACATGTTTGAACATAAATACAACACCTTTCTTACTGCCCAAGTGAGAAAATAGATATGATTGAGGATAACAGTCACCATCCGTCATTTTCTTCTTTAGTGGAGGTTTTTTGCTCAGCGGTGTGTTCTCAAAAGTATTTCTCCCCCCTACAATTTTTCTGATTTATCTAACAGTGAAAATGTGAATCTTTGGGGAAACCACTGACTGTATCCAAAGAGAGGTATCTTATACTCAGTTAGTGACCTTCAGGTTTTATAGACAGATAGATAACTTAAGATATTCAGAAGAAATTAAAATAAAGGGAGGGTATTTACAGACTAGAATTTAAAAGAAAAAAAGAAGACAGGTAAATGTAGTAGCTTAAAATGAATCAGAGATAAAAGAAGCAGTATAGAGAAATAGGTTTGCCGTAAAACTGAACAGTGTAGAAATAGAAAAAAGGACAACTTACAAAGCAGATTTTAAATTGATGCAGGAAGAACGATAAACAAAGGAAAACAGAGAACACAAGGAAGGGCTGGAAGGGGGCAAGCCATTTTAAAATCATCAACAGCTAGGCACTGCTGCTGGCCTAACTATTGTATGTCTACATCACTGAAAGTTTATCGTGAACAGTGCTGACAGTTCTGGCTGCCAGGCTCCGACTGACGTACTTTACTCATAGTGTAGGGTGGGGGCAGAGGGAATAAAGAATGAGACAGGGAAACGAGAAAGGGAGAAGAGACTAAACAAGGTAAAATAATGGAACAAAAAATAATAGAGGAGGTGGGAAAACATGAAGTCTCCCTTCATGTTTTCCCACCTCCTCTATTATTTTTAAGATGAAAGCAAAGGGTTAGCAAAGCTACAGTATTGTAAACGTAAAATAAATGAAAGAATGACAACATAGAGACCTTAAATGAATACAGATGTTTACATGAAGCTGAATCAGTGGTTTCTGGACTATCACAATGCTTGTAGTGATGATCAGAGGACGACGGTTGGTCCAGATGACGCTGTAGACAGGGATGGAAAAGTTTTTGTTGTCATACATTAAACCAGGTGTGGAATTTACCCATCACGGATGTCACCTGAGGATAAATACAGTCTGTTAGGACTATCTAATCAACTCTATATTAGCTTAATTATCTACAGCCTGATTTTCATTTCTCTGCAGTGCCCTAAAAGTATCTCATTGCATGCGACTGGAATGAGATGCTTCCCTTCGCAAGCACGATTGTCCCCAAATCTGCAACAGACTAATTAACTTTTGGAGGAGTGTGAGTAAATGTACATCGGCTATACAAGTTACAATGTGAAAGTTGTGCAGCAGAGTGTAAGTTTGCAAAGCTAAAAGTACAGTTCCAACAGACTTCAATATGCTATGTTATGTTCCCTGTTAAAAGAGCCTTTAACCAAGTTTACAATCCCAAACATGAACAGGTTAATGTTAATTTATTAGCCTTTTTTAAATGAGCTTTCACTTTTTAGGGACATCATTCGTTGCTGAATTGTCTGCCACTGCCACCTGCTGTATCATGCCAACAGGCTCTACAGTCCATCACAGAACATGCACATCACAACATCTATTTACTGTTTGTCAAGCAATGTTCACGTTACATTCTTTAGCATCAAATTCTGTTTTCTCATTGACCGTCCACTAAAAACACAAGAGGGTTTGTTTTTTTTAGCATGTAATTGTGTGAATGCTATGAAAAAAGCTGTGTGCAGATGAGAGCACCTGCAAGAAAGTGTCCCCATTTTCCTGACACTCAACCATATAAATAGCCAAGATGGCACAGATGCTGTGTGGGACAAAGCTTGCTTCAAGCCCACTACTCTTGCCATTCTTACCTCTGCCAAGAAGGGCATGTTTTTGTGGCTGTTTGTTTGGGTCTTTGTCTGTCAGCAGGGAAATCAAATGAAAGTGACAAAGGGAGAAAATTTTGGAATATAAATGGGCTTCTTTTAGAAAAGCTATACTTCTCTAAAAGAACAATAGGCAAACAGAAAAAAGTCAATATTTCAAACTTAAAAACCACAAAATTCAGAATCAGAATGCATTTTATTAGCCAAGGAATTAAATGGTGTTTATCTTTCCACTTTTTTAAAGCTTTTTTACTTACAGTACATTTGTTTTCCAAATTGCTTTGATAAATGAAATTAAACATTCATTAATATGCATCACTAAAAAGCAAACCTGGAGCAGGGTCACTGTTAGCCTCCATGAAGCTATTCCTTTGCTTGGCTGCATCTGGTTGAGCATCCATCGTGCTACAATCATTTCATACTGTCTTCAGTTTGAAGTTCAGGTTTTTCAATACTTTGTTTATGTTGACTGAAAGTAAATTGTTGCTCAAACTTGTTAATAATTTCTTGTCTCTTTAACCATAAATGGATTTTATTCTAATTAGAAAATGTAAATCAATGAAAATCAATTTTCATGCGTCAGTAAGTTGCATGATGTGCATTGTGACTGGAAATGAATATTGATGAAGAGACATAGTTTGCTAATGGATATTGAAAAAAAGCTTACTCTCCACCACGGGTGAGCAGTTGGGTTCAGAATTCTGCCCCCCCACACAAACACCTTTTTTTAAGCACTGTTCATACTAGACATACAGGCCTGAAAGATCCCACATATCCTGCCTTTTGCTGTGATGTGGGATAATATTTTTCAGCTCAACGTCAAGCTTAGAGGTGCAAATTACAAATTTTAATATTTTGTATTTACTAAAATTGAGAAAAAACCTAATATGTTACCGTATGCCTATTGTTACAATAAAGTTGGTTTTCCTTGAACATACAGTAGCACAGCGATGTGGTCAGCAGTATCCATTTTTTTGTCAAATAAAAGTAAATTAAACTTAAAATAACCTCGAAGGGTAAGTCAGTCAGTCCAGAACTACGCTAATAATTGTACAGCATCCTTAAATTGTGACACAACAGTATATCTGTGTGCCATGCTGTTATATTTAATTGACGTTATATGAGTCTCTGTGAACATGTATCCTATAAAAACAACAGGAGCACAAGCGAGACAGGGACAAATGAATGAATGTGCAAGAAACATTCATCAACTCACAACAGCACAAAAGGATAAAAGAAGGCGACTTGCTGACAGTGCAAACAAAAATTAAACATAATGACTATTCTTTCAGCAAGCTAATGAAAATATACGCTCACACCACATCCACAAGGTCTTTAGCTTCTCACCATATTGCACTCTCAGCAGAGGAGAGGCACTTCATACATACAGGAAAAACAGATAAAATCGCTTCAGGCACTGAGTTAGGACCAAATTAGCCTCCCCTCCAACTATGTTATTTCCGTGCAGCCACTCATGTAATAGTAAACCAAGTAATCCACTCGTTATCGCAAAGCACATCATTATATGTTAATAGCCTATCCCTGTTGACACACCATTAGGCATGGGAAATTTGGTTAATGTGCTATACTGCTGTTTGTAGATTCATAGAAGTCTTTACCGTCTCTGGGGATGCACGTAAAATCCAGTGAGAGCTACAGAAGTGAGGTATACATCTAACTCTTTTTTTTTCTTTGTTTTGTTTGTATCATTTATGCTAAAACTATATCGTGGATGCAATGTTAAAATAAGTGGTAACATTCATTATTCCGATTTGATGATGATGGATGAGTTCTGATATGACAATACTCCACTAATGGAGCACAACTGCACTATGTAATTCACCTTCTCTCTCGCACACACAAACACACACAAAGTGAATGAGAAGAAAGAAATAAAACACAGAATTCTGGAAAAAGGAAAGGAAAGTGGATGATGAAGTCAATGGAGAGAGAGAAGAAGAAGAAAATGAGAGAAGACAAGTGGGAGAGAGGCAGCAAAAGAAAGGGAAATTTATAAAGTATAAAATTAACCTCAACAGATCTAGAGGAGAAGGTGTTCCTTTAGCTTTGAAGCTCCCATCCATGTCTTCTTCATCCGACCTGGCAGACAGACATTTCAGACACACTTCAGCTCACTCTGCCAACACCGGAGGCACCTTTGGCTCGCTTCTTTCTGAGTTGCATAGCTGAAGTTAAACTGATTTTCACATAGGTGGAAAAATAATTCCAAATTGAAATTTGACTCCAGTAAAAAGTTTGATGAGAAAACTGAGATGGTTTTAAACGGCATTTCAATTTAGCGTGCCTTCCCTTGACGTGCGCCCTGTCTTTTTGATGCAGCCAGTCACCAAAATTAACTTTTTTGCTGGTAGATAAAAAAAATCAGGTGAATTTCCCAACAGTTGACTGCTCTTTGGAGTGATAAATACAGCAGTGCTCTAGTGTAGTTTTCCTGTACTCTCTATAGTAATGGATGATGAATATAAATGTATGCTGCTCCATCTTCAGGCTATTGGATCTCTTTTTACTCTCTCACGCAAACTCTATTTTGCTCTCCTTCTGCTGATAATATTTGGAGTCTGTGCACTGGAAGGATTCTTTTTTAATGTTGCCTCATGTTAAACCCATATAGGGGAGGCTTAATACACGTTTTTCATATGTGAATATATATGTGGAGTCTCTGATTGATTTTTTTTTTATATAATTGCCATGAAAGTTCATTCACTACGTCTGTTTTCATTCAAATTCAGAAATCGTTCTTCCAACAAGTATTTCAGCCAAACGTATCAGAGAAATTAAAAATGGTCTATACTGTATAAGAGCACATTAACATATTATAACATATCAGACAATATTTTTCCCCAAACCCTAAAATTAGACCAGTTTCTTATCAGATTACCAAATGCTTCAGGGACCTCTTCTCCTTGATATTAATTTTATTTCACACTTCATTCAGAGAGAGGGACAGAGGGATATAAATAGAGGGCGAGAAAAGAGAGCGAAATAGGATGACAGAGAGAAAGAGAGAGCGAAAGAAAGATATATTGAGGGGAGAAAAGGTAGAGGAAAATAGGAGAGATGGATAATAGAAGAGAGACTGCTGGGGTAGAAGTCAGAAGCACAGGGCAGAAAACAGTTTATTCACTAGTATACAGTAGGTCCTTATGAATCTGAGCAAAGCAGATACACTTTTTATGTTTAAGTTTGCATCATCCATCCAGCCGATCAACACATACCCTTGGTGAACACCTTAAAGAGATTTATTAAAATTTGGCACAAAATGTAAGAATGACCTTCCTGTGTGATGGTGATCAAAAGTCACCCTGACCTCACGTTCATCTCATTTCCGTGATCGCACTTGCATCTCTTAAATGGCTGGAGGGAATTTCATTACATTTGGAGCAAATATTTAGTTCAGTTCATTTCAATTCAAATGTATTCATATAGTTTCAAATCACAACAGTCACCTCAAGGCAATTTATATTGCAGGGTAAAACCCCTGTGATATAAGATGGAAAACCCCAACAATTAGGTGATAGTGGGAAGAAAAGACTCCTTTTTAACAACCTTTTGCAGAAACAGGCTCATGAAGGTGCAGCCATGTGTCCAGACTGGTTGGGCAATGAGGGGAAAGAGCAATATAAAAATAGAGGAAAGCATAGGAAGACAGGGCAAAACACAACTATGGGAGGACAGGTGTTGTATAAGCCCATGGGGAGTGGGAGAAAAATGTTCAGTTCATCATTGGAAGAGCTTCAGCAGCCTGAACCAAGTGTGGTATGACTAAGAGATGCTTCAAGGTCACCTGATCGAGCCCTAACTGTAAACTTATCAAAATGGAAAGTTGTAAGTCTAATCTTAAAATTACAGAAGGTGCCTGCCACATGAATCCTAACTGTAACTTAAGATTAATGATTTACTCCTTTGCAATTTGCCCATTAACCATCAAGGTTACTAGAATCTAAGCACATTATTGGCAATAACTTGGGAAATCAAAATATGTCTCACACATGTATTATAGGAAAACATGACGACATTTATTATCCAAAAGGACAAAAGTCAAATGTGGGAATTATGGTTACCAACCCATCTTGACTGGGTTGAGTAAGGCCTATTAGGTTAGTCATTATTAAGAATTCTGATTTTGGAGGTTTCCTGTGGGTATTAACACTAACATACAAATCAAAAATGGACATTCAAAATAAACATTAAGCACCATTTTATGTGAGAACATGGTCAAAACACTTAGTGGTACTATATCACATTTTATGGTTTATTATGTTTTTCCTGTAACATTTTGTCTATCCTCCCTGTGATGTTCACTCTCTCTCTGTGGTATGAACTTAATACTCAACGTCTCATTAAAATCTATCTGTAGCAACAGATAAGAGTAAGAATTAGAATTGGCCATAAGAGTTCCAAAAGAAGCCTTAACAATCTAATTTTATGGCTTCTGGTACAGCAGGGACAAGAGGTCACAACCATGATGGGGAGTCTCATTTTAGTATCGCCAGCAGTGTTTTTGGACAGACATCTTTATGACATATCTCTCGCTCCATCTTTCTCATCATCTGTCTAGCTCTCTAGTTCTCTTCTTCTTCTCCTCCTCCTCCTCCTCCTCCTCCTCCTCCTCCTCCTCAACCATCATCATCACCTGGCCAAATACAGAGTCAATCCTTTTGATGATAGCTGTGTCCTCTACAAAGGCCCCAGAGCTTAAATGATTCTAAGAGACAAGAAATGACAAACCCAACGTTTTCTTTGTGTGTGTGCGTGTATATGTGTCAGTTCGGGTTATCTGACCACAAGGTTCAAAATAGGAACGTTCTGGTTCTCAGGTGAAGAAACTGGTCAAGTTGCACTACTTCTTTGCATATGCTGCGCCTGAAAAGAAAATCACAACTTCACTGTCATGAAGATGATGTACAAATTAATGTTATGCCGCTGTAATAATAATATTATTATGATAAATGACAGATATAGATAACTGATTGTGCTGGTAGTGTTTTTACATGTGATTTACTGCTTGCTTGGTATGTTTAAACATTTCACTTGGTGGTATAGACTAACATAACCAAGTAGAAAGCATTAACAATTGGGAGTGAAGACTTTATGCTTTAAGCTTCTTTGTGTTCCTCGTGGGGACTGGAGGGAGGAGCATCACAATAAAAAAGCAATTCAGGAGTAAGGAGTTGACTGAAGAGGTTTCACCATATTTAAAATGTCATTGGGAAATGTTACAGTTGTAAAGAAAGGTATGCATGTACGCATATATAAAGTTATTATTTTATCTCAATGCAATTCAGAATAGCAAATTCAAACAGTCTCTTAGTGTGCCCGATATTACTGATATTATTCAAATATTATTCAGGATTAAATCACAAGCTTGATGTTTTTCAACCATCTAAGAGGTTTCAGAGCTCCTAAGAAGATAAGAGACAGACGATAAGAGGCCATCGGCTGGGTCGTACTTCTATCAGGCTCATGATATAAATGTTATATGCCTGCCTTAAATTCAGTCCACGTCCTTCATCTGCAAACTTGTCTTTTAAAATGTATATTATTGTGATATGTTGCAGCTGTAAATCTTTTTAGACTCATTAAAGAGCAATGTTTGTGCAGAATGCAGTTCAGCTTTATTAGACTGCATTTTCTTAAAATGGCTTTTGTAACATTCATTTGTTCAGATAGGTAGGAAACAATAAACATAAAAATAATAAAACAAATATGCAGCAGTCAACACAAACATCATAAAAGACCCAACTATATCTTTATCTGTTTTTTATTAGTATAAATGCATGATCTGTGTAATAATTGTTGTTTAAATATTAACTAATGATGTAATAATAATTATGTGCTATGCTTGATTTCTAATTGTTACCATATGCACCTTGATGGAAAAATAACAAATGATCATAGAATACAAAACTTCTGATTTTAATCCTTTTCCTGTTAAGACATCATTGCATACAGAAAATCAGTGCAGGGAAAGCCTAGGACTCACTCACCTCAGCTTATAGTAGAAGTTAGTCAGAATAGTGAATGTGGTGCATGGATTGTGTAGATATGCATGTTGTGTGCACCAAGTAAAACATTGCATATACATTTGATACACATACAGGTGTGACACTGTGAATGTATAAGTGCAATTGTGTTTACGGTACATCAACACAGATGTACCTTTTTTACTTTTGGGAACGTAATAGCTTTCTTTTGTCACCATTGATCACATGTGACACCCACATAGATGTCATTTAAACACTGACAGGTGGTAAAACAAGCAAGACAGAATTGATTGTTTTGATCTGTGACAAAAAAGTGTCATGAGGGAAATGAAGGAGCAGCAAAACTAGACAGTTCTCTACAGTGGTGTAAGAATTATACACCACTGTAGTTACACACAGTTATTAGAATCAAAGTATGTCACACAGTGAATCATTACTAGAATGATTGTAACATATGAATGTATATATACAGTCCTGATCAAATGTTTAAGACCACTTGAAAAATGGCAAACAATCATATTTTGCATGGTTGGATCTTAACAAGGTTCCAAGTAAATCTTCAACATGTGTCTGAAATGTAACATTCCAACTTCCCCCTTAGTGTGTTTGTTGGGCAGCTTAGATAATGTCACTTCAGAAAAGAATATCGCCCATATGGTTTTCACTGCCCTATGCATAGCCAAGAAAACAGTCCTCATGAACTGGAAAAATAAAAATAATCTTAATTCTAACCAATATAGAAATTATCTATTAGATTACATTAGTCTTGATACAGCCTCTGCCACCACATCAGATCAATTGCTCTGGGCTCCTTTGATCAGCTCCATCACCTAGTGGGGGTGGGGGGGTCATAGTTTGGTCCCGCCTTCACTGTTGTGATTGGTGTGGGGGTAGGGACAGGCTTAGGGCGTCGGGGGGTTCCCCGGAGGCATTTTCCTTGGGGGGCTCAACCCAGGGTAGCGGTCATGTCCGGTTAGGGGCTCTGTTGGCTCTCAGGTGACTGTTTCCTCGCGGCTGCGTGCAGCGGGGCTAGGGGAGGGTCTGTGCTGACGGACGTGGGTTACTGACCTGGTAGCCTGGCTGCCCCTGGGTGGGTCCGGGATGGGCGTGAGGTTCTGGGGGCGCTCCGTCTCTGGGCTGGGGCCCGGGCCGGGCCTCGGGGGCTTGGGTCCTGGTTGGTGTGTTGCCGGGGTTGTGGGCGGGTGGGTGCATGGGGGCCCAGCCCTGGAGCAGGGTGCCGCCGGTGCATCGAGCCACCTGGGGGGCTCTTCAACTGGTGGGGGAGATTGTCAATCTTGCAGGAGCTTTCCTCTCCTCAGGGGCTCTCTCTACAGGAGGGGGAGATACAGGAGAGGTGGAGGAAGATCTCAGCCTGGGTGTTTATTGTCTTATGTAGTCTGGAAGAAGAGTGGATGGTGGGGTGGGTGCAGTTTTCTCTGTGGTGGGGTTGGGTGGACTGTCCTGGGCTCTGTGGGGCCGGGAGGCGCTGCTGCGCTGGGCCCCGGTCTGGATGGGCCTGGGCCCCCTTTCCCTGGTGGGTCGCGGAGTATGGGGGTGCCTACTGGGGTCAGCGGGGGAGCTGGCCCCAGGGAGGGGTCACTTGCCCCTCCCTTCCTTCCCTCCCCATCTCCAGCTGCCTCCCTCTTCCCGCTCCATCACAACCACCCACACATGCAGGACTTTGGAGTAGGGGTATGTCACCAGGGTGCAGAGGAGGCCACCCCCGTCCCCTTCTGGCTGCCCCTGCCTCAATTTTATCCCACAACTTAGACATTCACATTATTCACACTCTCATTACACATACATATAGGATCTTGGGGGTGGGCACGATACACGGAGTCCAAAGTACCATCAGGGTGTACACCCCACCCCTGGCGTCGTTGCCCACCTCTCAATGTTAAATACACGTAGACATTGAGGGCTAGCAGGAGGGACCATGCGCTTACCTGCTGCTCTCTGGCAGGTAGCTCCATGCCCTCCTGGGTTTTAAATGCACCTTAGAACACATATGCATCAACACTACAATGAGCGGGTGGAGGGAGGTTTGGAGTCTTCTCTCACCCCCATTCTCTGCGGCCTGCTGGAGCGGGGGGGCTAGGAGGAGGAGTTGGCCGTCCGACTGCGGTCTGGAGTGTGGGGCCTCCCTGCTGCTGCGGAGTCGGGGCGGTCTGCCTCCCCCCACCGCAGGGAAAAGGGTAACACCACCTGGGTCTGGGTGCAGTTCCCCCCCCTCCAGGGGCAAGGGTACCTAGACCCGGGGCTTAGAGTACGCTTGGGGAGTGTGATCGTGTGTACAGCGTCTCTTTATGTCTGTCTCCACGCTGGTTGAGTGTGGAGTAAGTGTATATGAGAGCATGAGGGTGGGAATGGATGTTTGTATATGTGTGTGCCTGTATTTCTGTGTCTATATGTCAGGTTGGGTGTCAGGCGCCACCTCTCTGGGGACACCTCAGGCCCTCCAAGGTTTGGAGGCCTATCTCCCCCTACCACCACTTCCCCTGCCAGTGGCGGACTCCCTCAGACGTCGGTGCGTTGGTGGTTCTTTGTGTCCGGGGATGGGCGTCCAGGTACACACCGGCTCACTCCTTGGCGGCCGCTTATCGGGGCCTGGAGCCTGGGGCTCGCTCGGGCCACTTCGGAGGTGGGGTGCCCCCGGCCTCTCGGCCTGGGGCTCGGTCACTCAGGCACGGCTGGCTGCCGGCGGAGCTCACGGGCGCGTCACTGCAACTCCCCCTGGCTTCTGCTCCGCGGCTGCTGAGTGAGCCCATTCTGTTGGTTTTTGGTTTTTGCCCTTCTCCCCCGTCCCTCTTCTCAGCTGTTTCTCTTTCCCTCTTTCTTTCTCCCCTTCTTTCCCCCAGTCAAGTCTGTCCCATGTTCAGTAAGTGAAAATAAAATAAACAATAAAAGGTGAATCAAATGGACCATTATGACAAGGCTGGGATGGTCAATTTGGTAAAGTAAATCCGTTGGGCATCTTTCTTTGCCTTTAGACAACAATTCTGATGGCAAAAGAGCCAAACGGGACAGGCAAAAAAGCAACAAAAAAAAAAAAAGCTATAAAACAGCCTGTTTCAGTTTAAGCGCTGTTTTCAATAAATTGGATTTATAAAAAAATGTTTTGTCTCACTCCCATTTCTTCATCATATATATTACATTTATTTAATAATTTCCCTGTGAATGTGATGTTATGTTCTTGTTACATCATTTGCATATTGTTTCATGTGTTATATATATTGCTAGTTATAATATTTCATCCATTATGTGTATGCTACTTAAATGCTGCAGATACATCTACATTTTATTATTTGCATAATGCTTAATAATGGAATCTAAAAAGACAAAGTGATACATGGACATCATTAAATACATCTGCATGGATTATCAAAATGCTGAAATGTCAGCCTATATTTTGAAATTGACAACACCAGCATTAAAAGGCCAGCTTCTTTAAAAGTAATACAATAAAGATCATTGAAAGGCAATTTCACTTAATTTTGGGCACATAATTTAACCACTGACTAAGTAACAAATGCCAATTAAAGTATTATTAATTTTGGTTCATGATTACTCAGAAACTACTCTCGGACATGTGACATCACATGTCACGATGACTCTATTTCACTCACTTTCATTAGGAAGTCATCATTATCTAATATTTCAATATAACACAGAGCTGGTGCCCCCACCTAACTAGTGAGACAACCAGACAACTACTTGAAGTGAAATTGGAAACAATGTCAAAGAATGGTCCCTGAATGATGAGTTATCATCACATTGTACATGTATGTGTAACCTGTGTACTGGGGAATATGCATGTGTGGATTATATGTTTGGTGTGTGAAATGGTGTAGCTGTGTACAAACAGCGCTTATTTCTCATTGTTTTCTCTGTGCGTATGTGTGGATTTTACCAATGACACCTGCACTGCAAAAAAGAATTTTCCAAGGTCAGAGACAAATAAACACAAATTACACAGCTGCCAAAAGCTATTACTGCATAAACCAGTGCTTACCCAATGGGCATACACCACTCATTGAGTCTACTAAGCAGACACAAATGATTTAGTTCACATTCACATGTGCATTTGCACTTTTGCCACATAATACTGCTTTTATATAGTATTTTTAGTGGCTTACAAAGTAAAACATGAAAAACAAAAACAAAATATAGCAAGGAGATCCCCCTCACATGAAACAAATTTGTAGATGGACTATGAAAAGCTTTCAGTGGCAAATAAAATGTAATTTACTGTATGTAGATGTCAAGCAGGCGTGAAAAACAACACTTTTCCCCAAGCTTTAGACCAGTCTCTGATCCTTCCTTTTATTCACACATCACAGAGTTTGACCTTTTACAGCAGCCACTTGCTCATTTCACGGTTGTTCATCCTTGTTAGCTGCACACAGGTAGGATCACAGCTCAGCTTTTGTAAAAGTCATTCATATCAGACTGTAAAATAATGATTGTGACAAAACAGCTGATTAGAGATTATTGCTGGGTGTTTTCCACAGTTTAGCTAATAGCATGAAAATCTATCTAAAATAAATAATAGCTAAAAATGGGGTACTGCCAATCCTTGCTAATGGATCACCCCCTTGGATAATAAACACTATTGCATCAAAGATGATAATGCTGAGAATTTTAGGCTACACTCTGTTTGCTGCTTACTGAAGAGGAAAGGGATGGTGGGACCGAGAAAGAAAGATGCTTGGAGCATCTTCAGACATCTTCTCCTTTGACCCATGACAACTCAAAGAAGGTGCCAAGGCAGATCTCATTGAATTCCTTACCCATGCAATTTATTTCTCCATGTCTCTCTCTTTCTCAGTCCCCTCATCCTCTTAACTACACAGTACACACTTAACTCCTGACACAAATAATGGTATACGGAATAAATGTTGGCATATGGGTCAAACTCCCAATTCCGGTGCAATAGCCTTTCCCTGACTCTGAGTAGAAATTAATAGATCACCCAGAGAAGGAATAAATGCACTACAGTAGAAATCAACGCACAATTTAACTTAAATTCATTTCATTATTTCAGAGCATTTCAAAGTTCACAAGTAGGTTGAGTGTATTTCTGTGTATTTGAACATGTAGTAGTGTTTATGGTTTTCTGGCACAGAAATTGACATAGTTCTAATTCTTTAGTGACCTGGTCCAAATGTATAGTGATATATTGACTGACTGACTATTTGAATGATTTGATCATCACCCATGAAATCGATGACATCGACTGTCTAGCAAGTGAAGGAAACCTGACACACAATGAGATAAAACAAACAAATACATATAAAGAAATGCTTTCTTTGATTCATTAATAACTTATTATCGGGCGTTCGCGGCTCAAGAGTTTGCAGTTCGTCTTGTAATCGGAAGGTTGCCGGTTCGAGCCCGGCTCGGTCGTTGTGTCCTTGGGCAAGACACTTCACCTACCGCCTACTGGTGATGGCCAGAGGGGCCGATGGCGCGATATGGCAGCCTCGCTTCTGTCAGTGTGCCCCAGGGCAGCTGTGGTTACAACTGTATCTTGACTCCACCAGTGTGTGAATATGAGAGGGAATGAATAGTGGAATTGTAAAGTGCTTTGAGGGTCTCGAAAAGCGCTTTATAAATGCAATCCATTATTATTTTCAGTATGTCGTTTGTGTGTTTGTTTTAATACAGAATAAATGACATAAGTCGATGTTTATTAGCTTATTTACAGAATACATTCTTCAGAAATGGTCAGCTCCTTTGCTTTGTGTGTGAAACCCACAACAATGGAAACAAATATTGTCATCAGTTGGTATATGGAGCAGTGTGTGGCTCTATAATACAGAGCAAGATGAACAATGTAACCTTTTCTGACCTCAGAGTTTTCTGTCCAGCCTCTCTACCCTCACACCTCACCAAGTACAGAAACCATATTTACCGTGTCATATTTTTTTATTACGCAGTAGATTACTCTCTTTCGTGATCCTCCCATCTCTATTTCCCTACGTGATCCATCTCTCCATCTCTCGCTTCTTGACTTTTTCAGCATGCTCATCCCTCTGCTGGTTACCCACTTTCCATCTAGCACACTCACGCTCGCTTGCTTTGTGTATGTGAAACCCCAAGAAGTCATGATTCAAACTCTCAGGTGCATGCAGAAAATGTCTCACATGCATGCACACATTTAAAATACAGATGTGCAGAGGCATGTCCTCAGTGTTGTTGAGCTGAAAAGTATTTTATCTGCTTTTCTGAGAGAGAGAAGGTGCAAGAATGAAATATGCCTGTTATTACATGATGCCATATAAGGCATGGTGAGGTTATAAAGTGCAACATTGGCTATAATGGCAAAGAGATGCACACATGCATGTATTTCTGAGAAGAGAGTATATTGCGCATGTTTAGAAGCATGCACACAAAGTCAATCATAACATGTAGTCGGCTGCAGAAGCATTAGCACAAAAACACACATTTTCACTTTCATTTTCATGGGGCACAACCTTCTTCAGTCATGGTATTTTGGAATTTGCTGCCCCCTGCTGAAAGTAAAGGAATGACTCCAGCCTCATGTCACAACAGGATGGACTCAAGAGCGAACAAAAACAGATTAAATTTAGTGTAAAATCTAAGGCGACCGCATGACCTGTGGGTGACCTAAGGTTGCAAAAAGTAAAGTGGGTGTTTTATAAACTGTCATATGTCTTAGGCTATTCTTTAATGATGTTTTTGTAGGAAAAAAAATCTCTTCCTTCCAGGTGGCTGAGCTATCAACCACTGCACGTGGGCTTTCATTACTGACTTATGGTATCTGGTTTTGGGCTCTTTTTGGCCTTTTGCCTGCCCTATTATTGCTTTTTATCCATTATTTGCCTGTCCGTATGCTTCTGCCTATCTCCATTTTTCCCTGCCTTTGTCATCATCCACATCACAGTCATTTGGATGCTTCTGCGTCTTGCCTCGAGGTGCTTATCAGCAGAGAAAGATATAATTTACATCAAAGCCACAAACAAAACGCAGATAAACACTGAAAACATTAATTCAGAATGTTGTCAGACTTGGTGGAAATGGCACCGTATGATAGACTTATGTGACATTCAGTAGTTTCAATACTGCAAATAAGCATGACATATTTTAGTAAATGTACATAAAAGGATCATTGTTTCCCAACAGACAATGATCAGGTCTTATAAATAATATGACTACTAGGAGAGCAATGAATGAAAGGATAATTGGTTACTTGTGTGTGTGTTTACACAAAATGCTCTTGCCCACTTATTTTCCCATCCTGCTCACTATCAAAAGATCTGGATAGAAATGTAGGTTGCTGTGATCTTTGTGCACGGCTGACTTTTGGCCTCCGTGTGTTGTGTTTCTATCTCGGCTTTGTCCCGAAGCACTGCCCCAGAAAACTGTGTGAGTCAACTAATCTGCTATTCCTTCACCACGAGAATGAAGAATGCTTTACTCTCCTTTCTCCTACTGACTCTCCCATGCACTGGCTTATGCTTCCTCATTTCTCATCATCCTATTTCTATAAATATTTCTATAAATATGTATCTCAGTTTTGTTTAATGGGATGCATTTGCTTGTCGCTCATGTCCTTTACCTTTGCATGTTTTTTTTTATAATGTACTCACAGCCACATTGCTCTTAACGATTACTGTTACAGACTAAGTAGCTATGGCCATCAGTGTATGGCTCTTTATACACAATTATATGTTAAATCTGTGGCTATTATTTTTATAATAACAGTGAATGAGCTTGTGGATGTTATTGTCCATTGTCAAAGGCAGACACATAGACACGCCTGGCAAACTTAGTAAAGTTACAGCTGTGACTTTTAAAGAAAACATATTGATTTACTAACAATTCTGAACTATTGCAAATGCAATAGTAACATATAACTTATAAAAAAAGACAAAATGTCCATCCTGTACATGGTATGGCTCATATTTATGTCTACTGTTATATAGATCTTTAAAAATTATCTTCCTATAAACACATATATACACTTTAAATACACTTAAATAGCTTAATGACTTCTAAATGAATACTGAATATTATTTTGAACGGTGTTAAAAATCCAACTTTACAGGGTAAACCAGCCATAATTCCACAGTTTCTAAAAGCAAATAAAGTAGAAAAGAAAAGGCACTTTTTTATTTAAAGTAAATATTTGCCTAAATCACAGTAGATGTTATGAATCTAGATCCCCTAAATAGTTTATAGGCTTCATTTTCATCAAGATTGAACCAGCCATCTAGGAGAAATTCAGGAACAAACATTTAGACATACATGTGCTACAGTCATTATGACCTTGCAGTCATTGACCTGACCATGCACTGCTCTCAGTACTATGGTATTCGAGAGTCTATTGTGAGACCGTCTGTCTAACAGCTAAAGTTTAGTCCCAGTTGTGTCATGCAGACGGAGAATAATCCCAGCATCTGCAATTGCATTATACAATGAATAACAGAATTGCAAAGCCGTTACGCATTCAGATGCAAATGAAAAAGCAGCATACGCTCATTTACACATAAATATTAAAAAGTACTATATTAAACATGCTAAACATATAAGCTTTATACAAGGTATAGTGATGAGGTACTTTTTGTTAACAAAAGCAGTCATGCTGTGGAGTAGCATGATAGGGCAAGTATTGAATTCACAATTGTTTTCCACAAATGTGTGTGTTTTGATAACACACTGGAATTATGGCTGGTGTGATCTCATCAGTAGTCGGTCTCTCTGGGTTCATCCACAGTACTCATCTTTCCTCTCTCCAAACACTGGTCAGAAAACGATTCACTTTGAGCCACGTTCTGAGTTTTTTCTTGTTAAAAGGGAAGGAATTAACGATTATATGATTAGATCTCAGGAAGACGAAGCTATACTGGGGATTTTATGAAATGACACATAGAAGTAATCACAGTACCAAGTGGAACAAAGCTACTGGAGAGTGAGGGGCACGCAGTGATCCTGTCACTTTCTTGGATTTTGGAAAATGTCATCTTATCAGATCCTATCATTTCATTTATAAACTATTCATCACAGACAGAGGCAGTGAAATCCATTTGCATGACTTTAAGAAAATGTCAGAAGGAAGTTCTTTGTTTAGTGAGATGATATTAGATAAAGACCAAACTCTGTGTTTCGCTTTCCGTCATAATATTTATTCTTAAAAATGAGTAAGCAGACAGTTTGTGTGTCCTGTGAATACCAAAATGTTTGTAGAACAGTACAGAACAGTAAAACACCTTTCATTATATTTCTATAACAAGACCTTTTGAACATTTCAAAAGTCAAAACAAAGGACACATTCTTTAATATTACATCAATTCTTTCATCTCAGGAAATAGACCACAATTTTTTTTAGAAATAGATGTAAAAAATATACAATTAAAGTGATCAGTGTTAAACAGCAGGCTATCTTTTCTGATGCACATAACTATTAATTTGCACAATATCAGTGAGGAGGTGGACATTTTAGAACGCAACCACACCGGAGGGACCAATCACATCTTTAAAAGGACTTCACAGCTTAGACAGGAGGAGCTTCAGTCACTACACACTTCCCCAATTTCCCTCGTAACGTACTCTGTCTCACACTTCCTCAGCTCATCAAATTCTTATTTCTTCCCCTGCTTTCTTTGCCTCCTCCTGAAAAAACTATAAGAGAATTTTTCATTCCCTCAGATGCTCTCCTCTCATTGCATTTTCATCAGGAAACAAGGACACAGGAAAGAAAAAAAGGGAAGTGAAAGAGTTGGACAAAGTAAGGAAGGGTAGAAAGATTACTTGTAGTCATTTGAGTGCTGACAGGATGATCTTGTACTGGACAGAAATTGGTCTGAATAATGAGACCAGCTCATTGACCCCGAACGCATTTGCATCGATGACAGGGGTCAGATTGTGCTTTCACACCTGCAGTGGCTCAGACAGCAAAATTAAAAAGCTGTATATTTCTTAATGAGGTTTGTGTCAGAAGAAGTGTTTCCAAAAAAATACAGCGATAGGAAGAGCATTGCCAAAGCATGAAAGTGAGATGACATAAAAAGCATCACAGTTTCAAGAACGTCATGCGATGAAGAGCTAAAGAAGTAAAAAAAATGAGAAAGAAGTGGACAAGCAGAAAAAGAGTCAGAAGAGGTGAAAGCAACAAAACACAAGAAAACTGACAAGAGGGAAGAATAAAAAGAATCAGAATAGAAGACAGATGAGGTTTGAAATGCTCATCTGATGGGCCTCTACAGGCAGAGCGGGAAATAAAAATGCAGGGTTGGAAGCACATCTATCTGTCACTCTGTGTTATGCTCAGTATAATTACTGTGAAATGACAGATATCCGTGACTTATAGGAGGGCGGCTAGAGGAGAGAGAGAGAGGTGTGTTTTTAGACTCAGCCTGCGAGTCACATAAACACACATCTATTTGTGGCCTGGTGCAGATCTGTAGCTCACGCTAGAAAATGAAACTATAACCAATGGTGATTTTAATGTTTAAACCCAGGCATATTTTATATTGGTTTATTGTTTTTGAATCTAATCAGGGATATTTAGTTTTACCACAGAAATCTGCAAAACCCTAAATGACTTGATTTGTGCTAACATGATAATCAATAACCTAATAATTCCTTCACATTATTCCAATAAGCAGAGTTTTCGCTAGTCTTTTTTTGCAACAACAATAAATTCAAGTAAATAAGAACAGCTCGACGATCAGAAATGGTGTGCAGGCCTCAAAGTCACAGCTGTCACTGATAACATGTGAGATTTCTGTGGCAAAACTCTTGATGTGTAGTTTTACAAGGAAGGGTAACTGATGCCCCCCTACGGCCTCAGTACATAGACACCACTGAAATATTCTTTCTTAACAAGCAAAACTACTTAATATGGTCCCCAAACTGCTACATCTTAAAAAGTCACATTTGGGTACCTAGTACCTAATAGGGTGGCACAGCACTTTGCCAATAAATGTACAGTGAAAGCCTTGTACAACACAACACACGGGTATCGTTCTAAAGGCACAGACACTATCGTGATCATTATTGACAAGGTACCAGGACAGGTTGTATCCATATAATGTCATTAAACTGATTTTAAAATATTATTGGTTAAGAAAAAAGCTGCTTTCATCACAATGTTAATTAAGAACATCAAACGTGTTATTTAAAGTTTGTGCAAAACCGACTACATAATAACACGATAGCTTTTCCTTTTTTCTTACATTTTTTTTTACAAAACAAAAATAACACTCTGAGTCATTTGTTTCATTTCCTGTTTTGAGTAGTGGCTGATAATGCTGTTTTTGTTTCATGGACATTTTATATAGACAACAGGCAGCTTGGTTGGTCAGTCAAGCGGTCAGTTAAAAATGCGTTTCCTTCTCTGAGATGGTGGATATTTTCCCATCGGCCTTAAGTTTTGCATCGTTGGCAGCGTAAGGACTCGTGGCAGCAAGTTTCCCTCTCATTTTCAGGTCTGGGCTGGGGGTGGTTAGCTTCTTTATTCTCTGCACAGAGCCAAAGACACAAAGAGGAAAGATAAGAGAATATATTTCAATCTCTGGAAGGTGACACAGTAACACAGCATCAGCACCACTTGGCCCTAAATGCAATACTGTACGTTTAAAACTGTTAAAATCATTTTATATATTCAAATGAGTGTAATATTTGTAAGCTATTTGTAAGAGATTTGGGTAGATGATCCTTCAGTTTGGTGAAGTTTCACTATTCTAGTAGGAAACAACCTAACTGTCTTATGTTTGTCTCTCTTTATTTTGCCTCCATGAGACCTCAAGTAAAGAATCATGACTTGTTGAAGAAGCATAAACTTTTGAACAGGATCATCATACATGCTCTAACCTGTGTATAGCTTTCTTATCTTTGATACACATATTTGTATGATTTCTATAATAATTATATATAGAAATCAGTATTATTATTATTATTATTATCAGTAAGTATTATATATACGGTATCTTATGACTTTCATATCTCTCTGCTGCAAGATTAGCTCTATATGAGGCTGGTAAATTTGATTTCAGTATTTCCATTTGCATGTGTACCATATGCATGTTTTACCTCAGAGAAGGTGCCAGGAGTCTTCCAAATCATCCAGATAATACCCAGAGGGATGCAGACCATTGAGGACATGGCCATGAACCAGCCAATACCATAGCCCCAGTCAGGGTAGACGTAAACATTGTTGTACTTCAGTGGTTTGTATTTAATCAAGAAAAACAAGAAAATTCCCTGTGGCAAAAACAAAATTCAGTTTGCAAATGTTTCAATTTAGAATATGACATAAAGAAACGGCTTTAATAAATAAATTAAAGTTGCAGTACTGTATCTTTGTGGATTGCTGTGCAAATGTATTATTCAAAGTTAGGAGTTTAAGAATATGAAAATCAACATTTCCGGGTGACACAGCACGGCAGCTACACAATACGAACTCATTATTTGCACATGTGATAAAAATATATGATGATCCATGTTGATTCAGTATAAAACTCCAGAGCCATCCATATGTATCTTCAGAATTTTGTTTTTCGTTTTTTTTAATTTATAATTTTTTTTAACATGATACGCTGTTTGTGCTACTACAGCTCTTGAAATTATGCCACTCACAGCACAGATGCCCGGGGTCAGGATCATCCAGCACCATTTGATGAAGAAGACTGGTTTGTACCCAATCATGTCTTCAATATTAAGGTAGAATCTGTCACTACCTGAAAAAAAAGTATGATTCAGTGACAGTTTCTGTGTGTTTCATAAAAATAATGATGTGGTTAATCTTTAAAGACAGTTTGTGACTCTCTTAACAAGGTGGACGAAATCTAGTCTGAAACTTTCTATCAAGAAAGCCGAGATCAATTTGTTTTGCTTCATATCTGATTTATTGTGCTTATAATAGATCTGTCTTTGTAAGTTGTTGTCAGTTTGTCAGTTTAAATTAGACTTACAGTAACATAATTGTATTGACATCTAAACGCAGGGGGAAAAACATGTATATTGCTTATGTATATTTTATCAAATATACATGTATGCATAATATTTGAGTCAAGTAGACAGAAAACAACCTTATGTTTTATTTAAAAAAGCACAGAAAGCCACTGCTTTAGGATTACTTTTATTATTATGCATCAGTAAAACGATTGGTGCAAAATTAAGAGAATGCTGCATGTGTTTGAGACCAATCTCCAGCAGAGGGCAGAGAAGAAATATTATTGCAGAGTGTTAAAAACATGATGGCTTTTGCAGTGCTGCAATCTGTGGCAATTGCCCAGCTGACAAAAGACAAATGACTGTAATCTCAAGCGACAAGAGGGGGAAGTGAAGTGAAAAACTGAAAACACTGCTTTGATATTTCAAGGTGTATAGGTCAAAACTCTTATCTTACCATACACCCAGCCGATGCATATGGACTCAAATATGGCTACGAACAGCAGACACATCCCGCTGGCAGCATACGCATCAAACAGCTGGAAGACGTACATCCCTCCCTGACAAGACAAGACAAGTGTCAGTTTCCTGTCAAAGCCCCTACATGTCAGACTCAGTTGAACAAAATCAAGTATAAAGTTAACGATGAGTGCATGATTATGGTTAATGGCAAGACCTCAGTAGCAAACAAAATAAACTTGCAAACATCCCACACTGGTATTTTCATAAGGATTTGTCCCAAAATTAAATAATTCTACACAACAATAAATATTTTATATTAGAGCCACTGACAGACACCAGCTATAATGCTTTTTTTCAAATCTGGTTTGAGTCTGACTGAAGGATGCATTTACAGTATATTTGGTGCATTGTAGTATAGTGTGTCAGGGATGACTGCATGGAGCCTCCCGTTCATGCTCTGATGGCCAAACTTGCACTGAATCAATTGTTTGTGAATTTGTGCTAAAAAGCTTTAAAGATGACCACTGGGCTTCATTGGTCACCATAGTTGTGTTCAGGTTCATTTTAGTTGCCAAAATGTGTTTGTTGGTTTCAATTTAGCCGTAACTGCTTAAACATGTTTAATTGCTGTTAAGATCATATTAGTTTCATTGTTTTGTTCTTTTTGTTTTAGGTTGGGTTTATTTTTACATTACAATGCATTGGAGTATTTGTCAGGGGTAAGATATAAGGTAATACACCACCGACCATTATGTAACACTAAAAATAAAACATTAAAACTAATGAATTATTATTTCCTGCCTGGTTTTATGTTATTTCTTTTACTAAACAAAATCTTTTATATATTTTTTGCCACTGATACATTAAGTTTTTGGTCAATAAAAATAAGGACATAAATTTGATATTTATGTTTTTGAACAGTGACACGTTTTTTGTAATTATGCCTCTGTAGACTAGCACAGTGGATTTAAATTAAATGATTTAGATGTGATTGAGGTCTAGACTTTCACCTTGAACATTTTATATATATCAACAATTCTTCACTACATCCATTAATCTTTTTCTTTTCATCCTGCCTTACAGCTCTTCTTAGTTTGTATTTCTCTCACATCTTCACATTTCATCTCAAAAGGTAGTCTTGCATTTTACCTTCCCCTGCACTCAAGACAAGTTATCAGCTCTTCCACTAAAAGCGTCATAAATAAAATCTCACATGAATCTTACAGAAGGTTACATCACAGCTTTACTGTGCTAGTAAAGCTAAGCTAAGAATCGTCTCAAAATATCTTAGTATTGCACCACACTCCCAGAAGAGCATTTAAACTGTGTTTAATCCTACTCTGAGACATTTTATTCAACATACTTTTTTGTCAGCTTTTGAATAAAGCTTCTTGAGTCCCATTATAGGTGGAAGTTGATTAAAAAGTGATAAAACTTATACATAGTGGTAATAGGAAGGAATAGGCAGTAAAAACAGAGGTCAATCAACTGAAAGCTCTAAGACAAAAGACTGAGAGAGAAAGTGCTATACTTCCATATTTTATCAAGTTTCATCCCCTGTGCCATCTCCATTATGGAACACTAAAGAATGGTACTGTACATTCATAGTGGAGATGGATGGAGTTCAGTGCAGACAGAAATGTGAAATGCTTTTAGTGGCTGAAAGAGGTTTTTGAAACAGATCTTCAGGTCTAAATTACTGCTGTCAAATGTCCATATGTATAGGTTTGTAATGGTTATCTAATGGTGTGTAAGGGTTATTAATAAAAGAGATCAGGGCACAATTAAAAACAATTAAAATAACAGGAAAAGGTTTCTATTATCTACAGTGTATCTGATTGGATTTCATGTAAGGGATGGATGGATGGATGGATGGATGGATGGATGGGCAGGTGGGGGTAAATATTATACAGGCATTTAACTTATGGGACATTTAACTGACAAGCTATAGCTATCTTACCTCCATACACATGATGAGTCCTATGAAAAACGAAACTATAGACATGCCTAGGATCAGTAGTTCTCTGCGATAGCCTCTCCGGAAGGTGTCTGGGTACATGTCCACCACAGCTGTCACCAAGCTCTCCACACATACAAACTTAGATACAAAAAATAAAACTGAAATTTACAGGATAGACACTTTGATGAGAAAAAAGACCATAAGGTCATTATATCATCATTATATTATACATCAACATAAACTGAAAACTCTTTGAGCAGGATGTTCCTCTCAGTATATGCATCTGTGGTGAAACCAGAAATGTTTATACCTGGAAGTAACACTGGAACCAAAAAGTTGCACAGAGGGGGAAAAAATCGCCAGATCTCGTTTTTGCTCACAATTAAGATTTGCCAACGTTTCATTGACATATTGTGCAAGTGCTAACATTTTACCTTCGTTTATTCAACTTTGGAAATACATGTTTCCTGCCAGAAACCTTCTGCGACCCAAATGTAACCAAAAACTTTAAAACAAAAAATTTAAACAACAATATAAAACTGAAATCAATAGAGCATGTAATCCATGTCATGCATATATGATTTCTTCACAAATATTAAAAATTTGTAGAGGCACATAGAACTCTAATTGTATGTGGCAAGGATACAAATTTTCTCATTTTCTCGATTTTCACTATGTCAGCTTGTACTCATTAGATACAGTGTTTCATGACCACATATTGGCATTCTCACAGGATTAGCAGGGTTGTTCACCCTCTTACTATGTCTAGATTATCATGCTATCACACTAGAGGAAATAAGCTTCATGTGTTGTCTGCCAAGCCGTAGGTCTCAGCAAACCTTCAACTTTGTCACAAGCTTAAGAGTCAGCATTCCCAGGATATATTCACAACAGCAGTACTCACCTGACTGTCCAGGCCAAGGAAGATTAGCATCATAAAGAACAGACAAGCCCAGAGTGGAGACAGAGGCATCATAGTAACAGCTTTGGGATATGCAATGAATGCAAGACCAGGACCTGAATGAAAATATAAGAATACAGATTCTCAATTACAGGACTGCTGGCAGTGTATCTGATAGAACAAGTACAAAATTCTAACAGCAAAACAAAGACTGCTTGGTCTACAAAGAATAAATTAAACTTCACTTTTTAGGATTCTGCAAAATTATATAGTTCTCAAAAATCCTCAAAAATGAGACCTAATGGTAGCATGCATTATGTGAACTGGGCTGATTCTTGTTGTTATTGTTGTTACAAATCAGACACTGCTTTGATTTTAGTCTTGCATCTAGCTGACGCAGAGCAGCCATTGTAGAAAGGTGATCCTGCTTGTAGCGGAAAATATTATAGAGGTCACAGAGATCACTCAGCAAACCACATGTAAGTTTGGAACTGGCCAAGTCTTGTTTGGGTTCAAGGAAGTGACTTAAACTCAGCCATCAGAAGCCTTCTGCAGAGAACATTTCAGGATGCCAGACAGTCTAGTCAAAATTAAAGTGAATTTAGGACGAGCATCCGACTTTCCTTAAGTGGCCTCAAGAGGTCTCCTGCAGATGCCACTGCACAAGTTCATAAGATAAGATAAGATAAGATAACCTTTATTAGTCCCACACGTGGGAAATTTGTTAGAGACTTCCTTTCCAATCAGATGAGGAGAACCCAACAGTGCCAAATGTTGCCAAAGTTGACATGACATTTTTGAATATGCATAAATAAATGAAATTTAAAATGTGTTTCATATTTTCTCCCAATGGATTATTTGAAGCGCTTTGTGTAAAATGTCACATTATCTTTTTTAAATTCAATCTACAACACAAAGTTTGCAGGTGACTAATCTTGGGATTATCTGATCCACTGTGAGGCTAACTGCTTGAACAGAAGAGCTGGCATGCTATTGCTTTATTTAGCACCCACATTTGGTGACTGTCCCAGAGAAATACATTATCTGAAGCATTATGCCCTGTCCTTACTGTGCTCTAACAAACATTTTAAATTTCTCGCTCTGTCTCTTTCACTAAATCTTTCATACTGACTTGAATAAATCATAATGCGGTGATCTAAGAGCCTAGGTAAAGAGTGTGCGGTTATATAACTGCGAGTGTTTACTCATTTTAGCACAATATGATGGATGAGAGCACAAATGCTCAGGTTTTGTTTCTGTTTTTTTAATCTGCAGTAGCTGCTGTAGATCGAGCACATGATTTCATTACGGTTTTGAAAGTTGGTACTTTTCAGAAACATGTCATTATATTGTGTGTTGTTCTCTCACCAGATTCTGCAACAGCCTCGATGGGAACATTTTGTTCGTAGGCCATAAATCCCAGCACAGAGAAGATGGCAAAACCTGCCACAAAGCTGGTGCCGCTGTTCAGACAACACAGCATGATGCAATCCCTGAGTACCAAGACAGAAAGAGAGTTAGAGATCACACTTATTGGAAGAGTTGTTATTGCAGCTGACACTAGAAGCAGCACAGACAGAACAGAAACATGTTGCGTAATAAAGACATACTAAAATGATACATAATTTACTAATGCATAAATTCTTACCATTCGCCGCTTACCCATGGGGCTTTCTTCTTATATATTAACCATTTTGGAAAATCAAGATGGAGGTACATTTCAGTGCTGTTTGTGTGTGTTTTTTCTGTCAGCATCTCCAATATGAAATCAAGAGACTTGCTAGAAAAGTGTAGAATAGCTAAAGACTGCATGAAACTCCCAATATTTGGGATGACCACCTTTACTCTTCAACACAGATACCTGTGTTAGTCAAGCCTTCTTGTAATTTCTTTAAGTAGGCTTCAGGAAACAGTTCCTCGGGCTTCTTGAAGGACATTTGGTGTCAGCTGCCTTCAGTAATGTTGAGGTCTGGGCTCAGGGGAGGCTATAGACAGACATCCATCAACTGGAATTTACATTCTTACCTGTAGCAGTTATTGTTGTAGGCATTATAACTTCCCAGCGCAGTAAGACAGCCCAAACAGATGGCATAGGAGAAGAAGATTTGTGTTCCTGCATCCACCCATACCTAAGTACCAAAATATACAGTATGTGTAGAAACAGACAAGATCAAAGAACAAAACAACATAAAGTGTTTCTAAGGTGTTGACAAAAATTATCCAAGTCAATAAACTCGGCTTTTCTAAGGACGCTCATTTGCCACTAAATATCCACAAACCAAACATCATCATCATCCTTTGTGATCCTTTCCAATCTTTGTGATTTGTAAAAATTAATTAAAAAAAACAAATTAAATTGAATTGTGTATGCTTTCCCATTTAAATGAGATCACCATGATATACCTAGGGGTCATTTATCTTCTCTAATGAAACTTTACATCTCTTTTGTTGCCCTTCATTCACCTTTTTTTAATCCTTTGTAATGAAATTATGGCTCAGCTCAAATGGAGTCTTTCCCTTCAGACAGACAGGGAAGCAGCATGAATTATGAATTAAAATCCTAAAAGTAGCTCTAAACTTTTTTCAGAGGCTCATTATTTAAATTAAGTTCACTACTTTATACAGTTTGGAGGGATTTGAGGTAGGGAGGGTAATAGAAGCTTAAATTAAGCAATGAATATTATTTAATCTCTCTAATTGAAACAGATCTTGACAGAATTTAAAACCTAAAAAAGACAAAGTGGCTAAAAAACCCCCCACCAGACCACTCATTTGGCATTAGAGCCAGATAACTACTGGTAAGTACCAGTTGTATGGTGGTGAGGTGGTTAGTCAGTCACTTTGGTTCAAGTAGGCAACATGTCAGCAACTATCTAACACAAAACAATCGGGACAATTTTGCAGACGTCCCAAAAGAGTGAACTCAATTAACCTTTGTGATCTGCTTAGATTTCCTCCAGCACCTGAAGCAATAACCAGCCTAAAAAAATCTCATAGAGGACAATGGATTCAGTAGCTTGTGCATGTTGAGGATTTTAATGAAATGCCTAGATGATTAATTTCCAAATAATGTGCTGTGGCACAATGCTGTGCAATGGGGCAATCATGTGTCTTTTTGTCTGTATCTGTACATGTTGTGCAAGAAATTGGCTAATGACACATGGACAAAAGGGTCCTTGGAAGAAACATAACTTAATACCTCAAACAATTATTGGATCTGAACCAGAGGATGCAAGGCCATTTGTTCAGCTGAGGTATGTCCTAGTGAAGAGGTCAGACTCTTAAAAAAACAAGCTGTCATGCTACATCTGGATGCAACAAAAGGCTGTCAACAATGGTTGCCAATATGTTTAAAAGAGTACTTTGGGACTTGTCTGAAGACACAGAGCCTATTCTGTATATATATATATATATATATATATATATATATATATATATATATATATATATATATATATATATATATATGAATGCAAATGAACTTTGAACTTTTGGCTTGCCCTTTAATGTGCCTCGGGCAAAAGTTCTTATTTATCAAATATCAGCATGATAGGATGAAAATAGGGTGAAAACATCATTGACAATTTTGTTTTTTTGTGCACAGGCTGAAATGATCCCTTAGTTCAAAGTTGACAGCCACTCTTACTTGATTCTGGATGAACCCACTCTTAATTAAACCTCCATGTTGTCCAACTCTGTTGTTTTTATAAGCACCAATACAAAGGCTCATTTATGTTACCTGGCAAGCTTAGTAGAAACTGAGAGCTTGATCATTGACCATCATCACCTCAGAAAGTCTAGGAAATTTGCATACAGTACCCAAAGTATGTTTCTTGCAAAGTAGCCAGTATTTCTCTTAACTACAGTTTTAGTTTCCCAAACTTACTGTAATGATAAACGTAAAACAATAATCTCACGTTTTCTGTCACCAAAGTTTTTTGTCATTTAGGTAGGAGGGAGTTTTGGTCTTTAATCAAGTAAAAATCTGAGTAAATTCCAATGTGGAGAGCTTACTCTATTATTGACTTTGTATTCTGTGAAGAAAGAAAGTTTCCCTACTCTCAGTTATTTTAATAAGTTTAAGTCTTTCCATCTTTGGGCTGAAAGGCAACTTTCTTGTGGCAATTTTAATGCAAAACAATAAAGTTTGACAATGTTAATATATATCTGATGGGAAATACATCCAAAATAGTATTTGGTCATTGACTAAAGGGGATATTTACATATGTACAATTCATCAGTGAGAAAGCTTTAGTATGTGCATTATGAAACTAGTTTGTAGTGGAACACAGGACCCCAGAAACCCAAGGATAGCATGGGGTGCTAGCAAATTCAAACTTAATGCAGCATGGCTCTTTGAAAACTCTCTCACATCACCATTCAGCCACTAATCTCATTTCCCCACTGAGAAACAATTAACAAACGCAAGGTCTTCGCTCCCTCCTGGGAGTAACCACGGTAACTTCTGTGACCTCACAAACACAGGACTGTTCCTGTGGAAGAACAGGCCTTTCTCTCCTAATGTTCATTAATGTTCCCTTTAGTTCAACCTCGGCTGATGGCCGCACAGTGCAGGGAAACCTTGAAAGCCCAGGCTCAGAGAGAATCACTTGTTGATGTTGTGCCTAATTTGGCCGGCTCGTGTTTGGTTATGTTGAGACTGTGGCTCCAGGAAACTTGTCTACTGTGTGAAAGCTGGATGACATAGGCTGTTAGATAGTGCTCTTGTAATGTAAATGTACCACTCTTGGTGTGCTTTACATCTCCCTCTGCTTATGAATGATCTATAGATTTGAACTGAGGCATTAAGACATGAAATTAGCTTTTATGTGCCCCTCTACATCTGAGCCAGGCATTATTAAATGGAATTTCGTTCCAGAGTATTATCACAATCTATCACAACTGCATAAAGAATACAGACCTATAACAATTAGTTATTATTAGTTATTAGTTATCACTTATTTCAGTCCTTTATTTTACCAACATGCATATTGCTGCTGTTGTGCAATAACCTTTTTACCTTTTAATATGAACTAATTTGAACTATTAAATGATTAAAAAATGTTTCTCCAAAGCTGATATATAGTAAAAAAAACAAAAAAAAACAAAAACAAAACAAAAGCCTGTGGACTTTGGAGTGCAAACAAAGTACACCCTGATAACTTCCACAGGAATTAAGAGTATGTGTAGCAGCCAGATGCTCCTAGTCAATTCCACTTGATTAACTGATCATCAGGAAGTGTAACCACCATTATAAAAGCAAAAATGTGGTCAGTCCTATTAACACAAAGCCACAATTTTCCCAGGAGTGGACACCCTGAGATCAAACCGTGCAGTGCTCAGAGAAACTGTAAAATCTAAATCTGAGACTCTGGAGGAACTAGTGTGCTAATTGTGTAAGGTCATGACAGTGCAATTACAAAAAAAATTAAAATAGGTATGACTTATTTGGAAGGTTCGCCAGGAGAAAGCATTTTCTCTTTAAAAAAATCATGACAACACAGCTGAGGTCATCAGTCATTAGGTTGACTATGAATTCATGTATTCCTCTCTATACCAAAGTATTCTACAGTCAAATATGTGTTCAACTGTTCAACAGCAACAGGAAAATGATCCTAAGAATTCCAGCAAAATCTACCTTAGAGCAGCTTTGAAAGTAAAGAATCAAGGTAGCTCAGCCAAAGCCCAGACTTCAGCTTGACTGCAATGCTGCGGTTGGACCTTAAGCGAGAACCTGTACAAATGGCCACAAACTGAATTGAAGCAACACTTTCGCAAGCTACTGAATCATCGGGTGTAGTTCGTTTTTCACAAGACTGCTTAGTTTTGTGAAAACTTTCATTTTCACAACTATATGCCTGACTAGTGAATAGCAGTCTTAGTGTATTCTTTACCTGTTTCTAACAACCATTCATCTCTTGGATAGCTCAGGATCCAAGAATGTGCAATGTGAAAATTATCTGTCATATTTTGGCTAAAGGTTTTTTACTTTTACGTCATCATTTTGTTTTTGCTACTGAAGGTCATCATTGAGTCAACAAGTTGGGTGACTGTTCACTAGCTACACCTAGTAGATCCTGTCATAAATCTCTACTTGCAACCTCACCCTAAATCCTGTGAGAGGAGCTAGGAAAAAACAGGGCAACAGCTGTACTGCCCCAAAAGTGCAAAAAGGAGGGGTGATACATAGTGCAGAGTGGAGGGTGATTGGGGGAGACAACCACTAAAAGAAAGAAAAGAAGAGAAATGTGGAAGGCAACACCCAGCCACACACACTTCACAAAGCTGGTTGAACAGAACAGAGCCCTCATTGTTCCCGAGGAGGCCAGTTTAACATTGGTGTCAGAAGTAATGTCCTCTGGCAAAAAACCAAAAGCTTTCTTTATTACTCTTCTTGCTCTCCCTGTGCTGTTGTATGTGTCTTTATTTATCTGTCCTCATCCCCTTAATCTGTCACAATTTATCTGTTTCACTTTTTCCTTTCTCTTATTTTAATCAGTTTACAAATGTAACTATCTTACTGTACCTTACTGTACAGCAGTTGGAGAGTATATCAAATAAATAAAAGAATCAAATCAGATAGTTTGCTTTTAGTACTATATAGTGAGCTTAATTCATCATGGGATACATCGGTACCCTCAAGATAATAATTATATGGAAAAACAACTTGTTAATTAATAAAAATAGGGTTTATACACTACATTACATCATCCAGTCCATCATTATGGCATTATATTGTATGTTCTTAACACCTTTTCTCGCCAACATGTTGTGTGAAACAGGTTGGTTTGTTGGTGTATAGTTACAGATTGAGGGAAACTTTAGTTTAATTACCAAGAAACAAACTTTCTTTGTTATCACATTCAAGACATCACACCCGGTGTCGCTATAAAGAGTGTAAAAAAGGTGTTTTGTCAGGATGGGAGTCTGACAAGAAGGAAAACATCATATTGACACATTTTGTTTCCTGAAATGCTGTAATGTGTTTCCAAATTGGGAAGTTGGAATAGCTCTGTTTACCTATAAGCATGAAGACATTATGTTTACATATCACAATCACACTGAAGCCGTGTACTATCTATCTATCTATCTATCTATCTATCTATCTATCTATCTATCTATCTATCTATCTATCTATCTATCTATCTATCTATCTATCTATCTATCTATCTATCTATCTATCTATCTATCTATCTATCTATCTATCTATCTAAGAAACTCTATCTCAATTTGTGTTGTCATGACCACCATCCAGTGACATTTTCTAGCCCTCTGTTGCCAAGCGACTTGAACCGTCTGCCTTTTCCAGACAAGGTCAAGGAGTCTCCATTTATGTGTGCTTGTTTGTGTCTGTATCTCTGTGAATTCATTGTATGTTAAAGCAACTCCCTCTATTAGCACCAAATACTGATCTTTTGACCATAGCCAAGTCTTTCGATCAGGTTTTCTGACCTGACCTTCAGTTAATCCGTCACCAGAGGAAGTGTCAGTTCAAATTATGCCACTGTCACTAAACCACTAGATTTAAATGCATATTTTTGCAATATTTAATCTAAACAGTTTTTGCTGCAGTTGTTTTGTGCAGAGTAAACAGAGTTTTTGAGGTAATATTGAGAACAACTAGTAATAGGTGTAAAACAAACTGCAAACACTCCTTATGTTTGCAGTAAAAACACTTTATATGCTTAGTCTGCATAGCCCTTTTTGCCGTCATTAATTTAGTGTCCTCAGGCTGTTATAACTAACCTGCCTAAAACAACTCAGTGCAATCAGACTGATTCCATTGATCTGAATGTCATACTGCCTTGCCAAGGACACAATTATAGAATAAACTTGGGACAGTGATAAAATGATGTCACTCTGTCACTGGATTGGATCCAGAAAAGCAAGCAAAGATTACAAAAAAACCAGTATAAAACTTAAGCAGTAACACCTCTAGATGGCACAGTTATTAAAAACAACAACAGCTTCTGCTTTCCAAATTTAGATTTTTGCAGAGTCGCTAGTGAAAGACAGCCTACCTGAGGGTCAGAGAGTCGTGAAATGTCTGGGTAGAGGTAGAACTTGATACCATCGAATGCTCCGGGCAGCGTCACTCCCCTGATCAGCAGGATCAACAGCATGAAATAAGGAAAGGTAGCTGTCACATACACAACCTGTGGGTATAAACATAGGCATATGCAAGCATATGAGTACAGTGTTACTGTCCAAACATAATGAATTTGATTATTACATAACATGAAATGAGGACAGTTAAAACAAAAAGTCTGCAAATGACATTCTGAATAATGCTGGCCTGTGACAAACATGGCTACTACTCAATGACTCATTGTTTTAGAAGTGCATCAGAAACTGAGATTGGGAGACAGTATTCTATGCAACAATAACACATCACTGCTCAGACCTAAAGGTGAGAGGACATGACAGCAATCTAAACAACAATACCTAGACAGGAAAAATTGTGGCAAAGTAAGTGAGGAAAATAATCTTTGGGATAAAAGAGCAATTTGTTTTTTCTTGGTGCACGCAAACATAAAGCAACAATGTGCTGCAATGTGAGTGCTACAACCAATTTTTAACGCTCACAAATTTGACTTTAAAAAGCCATAAAATCTCATAAGGCTCAATGAACATATATTTAGTGAAGCCACAGAGCTGGTTCAGACACTGCGTCATACACACTAACACGTCCCACTTTCCTCAAGTCATATGCCAAACACCCTCTCTAGATTTGGCACTGTATTTAACCTGCAAATTTCCCATCTCTCCCTCTAAAGGATTCATGGTTGTATATCAAGGTGAAGACAACAGAATATAGGACAATGTGTCCTAAGCACAAAGGACTTGTGTGGAAAATATTAGACCGCTGTTTAATTACATAATAGCGCACTCAGTGTGAGGTCAATGAGAATCTGTGGCCACAAGTACACGTTTAACCGAACAACCAGTGAGCCGTCATGCTGCTATGCTTCTATAATATAGTATTTTGTATAAAATGCACGTTTTGTTTTCTTTCTTTCCAACACCACTTCATATTTAAAGAAGAAAGGGATGGGCGAAATCAGATCGTGCAATGCAAACTCTGTTTGCCAGCAACCAAGCTGCTCTCAGTGTCAAAAGACTCCAAAAGTAATTTCTTTTTAAAAAACTAACGTTAGCCTACTGCAACCACCTTGTTTCAGTTGTGGTAGCTACCTGGGTTATGTGCCACTTCAGTATCTTCGATGTACTATTGCTGTGTGATTTATTACCATTACTAAAGGCTACTCACCACCGAGCTAACATTGTTAGCTGGCGTCAGCTGAGGTTAGTTCATAGACTGCAGGCTGTTAGACTTGATGGATAGCATTAACAACTTGCTAGCGGCAAATAATCACGTGCAGTTCTGAAAGCAGTCTATGAACTAACCTCAGCTAACAATATTAGCTCAGTGGCGAGTAGTCTTCAGTAATAGTAATAAATCACACAGCAATAGTACATTCATGTAGTTGGGAAAAGCATGGCAATATATTAAGTAATTCAAAGTATTCAGAATACGTTACTCACATTGAGTAACTTAACAGAATGCATTACAAATTACATTTTGGGGGATGTATTCTGTAATCTGTAGTGGAATACATTTTAAAAGTAACATTCCCAACACTGTAAGTAGTATGCACGTCAGCACCTGAAGAGTGCTAACTTTCAGGTCAGTTCTTTTTATTATATAAAATAATTATGTAATGCAGTAAATCAATATTATTGAATTATGTGGGGGCAACACAAGTTCATCGTAACTGTGACAAAGTGTCTACACGTTTGAAACAACCTGTCATACAAATTTGCCATTTAGATAGTGATTAATTGGGCAAACTTTACAAAACAAAACAAAAAAATCATTGTGACACATAAATTGAAGGTTTTTGGGAACGTTAAAGCTTCACAGCTTATCTAAGGTGTTTTTTTTTGGGGGGGGAGGGGTTCTACAAGAAACTGCAGTTTTATTTAGTGCAAGAATACATTCATGTGGTAGCATCTTGCAAACAGTAGCTAGCTAGCTTCTGCTAATGTTCAAACCTACACTCTTATATTATTGAACTATTCGGGTTTTGCAGAACTGTGCTAGACATCTCAAGACTCTTAGAAACTCACTGAACAAAGACTTTGGTCTCTTGGAAGGCAGAGGCGGGCAACATACATCCCCTGGCTTTTTGGCACTCAGTCAAAGTCCAATTGAGGAGAGAACAGGACAGAAGAGAGGCAGGCCAGGAGAGTGAAAAGAAAAGAAGGCTCCTCTGGCCCCATCTCTTAAACAGGAGAAGCCCACGGGAGTGATGCTGGCAGTGTGGGAAAATGTGCTTCTCTTGGACGCACGCGCAGAAGTGCATGAGTACGTGCACCAGCGGACACACACTCGCAACTTTATTCATAGCCCATAAGTGGGTGCGCACATACTACAGAGGCAAAATGTAGAATTCACAGATACCGGCCTAAAAACCAACTTGTGTGTGTGTGTGGTTCTGGTACAGCAAAGTTCTGAATCAAACTTCAAAGAAGTTCATTTCATTTCTGTGTGGCCGAATGCAACTGTGACTCAGTCACTGTGAAACTGAAACCAGAATCAAAGCTTAAATACATGAAATCCTAACCAAGTGTCTGTTCGAACAGCAGCAGCATCCATGAAGCTTAATGAGGCTGACCACTTTAAGCTCTGCTAATCCTAGCGTGGCCCACAAGGAAAGTGTGGGAAAATGTGCCTCCTTCCCAGCGGATCACTCCTTTAATTTGTAAAATAAAACGATTACACATCCTGAACCTTCTCTCCCTCTTTCTCTCCATCTCTCTGGAGATGAAAAGGACAATATTCAATCTCTCCATGAACTTTTGATGCTCCGCATGCTCCTTCCCGCTCACCAAACATTTAAGCCACCACAAATTTACTGGTCAAACTTGCCCCTGCCTTGCCGTAAATCTAACAGGAGGGCTTAAATGTGAGAATGGCCGGCAAACAGGGCCAACAAAAGCAAACAGCTTAGCAGAGTCGGAACTCAATGGTCTGTGGAAAAAAAAGCGACCCTCTCTTGCGACGAGTGAGCTGTGGTTAATTTTGCATAGCAGAAGAGAGAGAGAGGCAGCGGAGGCGGAGGCTGAGGATATACTCTGCATGCTCCTCATGAATGCTCTCCTTTCCTCCAGTGAATGCAGGAATCAATCTTGGACGGGCTGCTAAAGCCCAGCCATGAAGAAGCATTCTCCCCTCTTACTTCACAGCCAAACAAAAGACACTTCATGGAGATATAGGCATCGTCCCCCTAGTTGTTTTTTCCCCAGTCATGTAGAATGTGAACCCATTAATTTTTCCTCACACACCTCTCCTCTTTTCTCTTGACTCTCTTTTTCCCTCTCTATTTCTCACTTTATCTCTCTACTCATTCTGGCTCACTGAATCTATGAGAAGGTTTTCAAGGGCTGCTGAGCACCCATAGCCAAGTCCTTACTGTCCTCCCCATGGCTGCCAGAGAAAACTCAAGGCAAGTGTGATTGGAGGAAAGGTAGAAGTAGGTGGTGTAGACACCTCTTTGTCTCGCATTTAATGGAGGGAATTCATTTGGCTTCCTGTGGGAGAGCTTTCTCTTAGGACCAGAAGGGAAAGTGTTTTATCTTGTGGCTGCTTCAGTGGGGCTGTTTAAAATTAAAACTGCCCCAACTTACAAACACTAGAGGTAGTATAAAAGCAGAGTAGCATCCAAACACATTACTACACACAGTATTACTATAAATCCTTCATATTTACAGTTTCAAATAGTGAGACTCACTATCAAATACAGACATTCACACACCAACACATTAAGGCACACATAGAACACTAAACATTTATCCCTTGTTCTCACCTTGCCAGTTGACTTGGGTCCCTTCCAGATGCAGAAGTAGCAGATGAACCAGGCCAGAGCCAGACACATGGCCAGCTCCCAGCGCATCCCTCCCATGTGCTCGATACCATCTGATATCTTGAGTACTCTGCGTCTGATTTGACCAAGAAAACACACAGTTACAGACTTGGAATTTGACTGAGTTCAAATTCTTGGGTGATACGAGCAGGAGTCTAAAAACTTCGCAGGGAAGACGGAGCAGCATCGGAGAAAAAAACAACGCCTCTGCAACCTCCCCGAGACCGATTCTGCCTTTAAAACTAAGCGAGCAAAAACAGCAGTGATTGCTGCTGTGGCTATGCCAAATTTCAGCTAATGCATCTCCAAACTCAACTACATGTAGCAAGTTTACCTTCACTGTCATGCTCAGTTTCAGATTGTTTGGGTAAATTTTGAATAGTTGCAACAATGCAGTGGATTTTTCTCTACTTAATCTACATTTCTGCTAAGAAAAAAAAAATTAAATAAATATTTACAGTGGACTCTTGAAAATGTTAGGACAACACGGGAAATACTGCTTTACAAACTGCTGTCCTCTCTTTTTGAATATCACAGGCCTTGTATGTACAGATGCCCCTCTGATGGATCTGCTGGAAAACTAACATAGCAAACCAGTATAAAAGCTGTGAGCATTGGGGGAAATACATCATACATCAGCAAAGTGGGTGGCACTGTGTTGGCCTAACACTGTATGTACCACCAACTCTGAAGTAGAAGTTTTCATGAAGAAATTTTAAAGCAAGGCTAGAATTATATTGACTTAACTGTCAGTATAATTCTAGCCTTGCTGCTAGTCTGCCCTCAACTGCCTAACCATTGTGGGTACTCAGTTTGACACCACAGGTACACTACAGCTACTCTAACTGGTAAATTCTATACAAGCATCACCATTTTCTCGTAGATCAGTGTTAGCAGTACATATTGCATGGCCCTTATAATGTTTATGTTAAAACTTATTGCAATATGCTAAACGGTGTGGGTGCAAGATGCAGAGCATGTTATCAGCAGTAATGACATCAGTGGTGGGGAATCAACAGTGTGTTTCCTGTTTGTTAAAACACAGCCAGGCAACAGCATTGATAAAGGATGAGAAGCGGGAGCCGAAGCCACAGAACTACATGGTGCTGCCAAATCTTTGCCACCGAGTTCAACCCTGGGGCTCTGACCAGCCATTGATCATGGTGACATGTTCTTGGTGGCCGGCCACAGGCTAGGTCCAACACAGCCCCACTGTCCCTCCTTGGTCACCCAAAAGGGCAAGATGTGGACACTAATGTGTGTAAATAAAGTTGTGTGGGGTCTCAGATTTGTTGAAATTGTTTAAATCGGTCAAGGGTGATTCATGCTGACGTGCTCTTGTTAGTGTGACACTCAGTATTTTTGGAGGCTAGTAGTTTTGAAAGGTTCGGTATAGTTCAAACCAAAGCTAAGCACTCCAGGTATCCTTGAATAATACTGTACCGCTATGCATTTTTTTCTATTCAAAATTATTAGGAAGCACTAAAAACGTGTCAGTTTAGGAGTCCTTTCAAACTCTTCTTCTGTAATCTCAGCTTTGCATTTTAAACGATAGGGACCAATAACAGCATTTTTTTATCAGAACATTTTTTAAAGAAAATAAAATACAGTTTTTAGAGGCCTGAGGTTTGTTTATTCTGTACATACAGTACAAAGCAGTCCCTCTTGGCATACGCTGAACAAAGCCTGGTCAGATTCTATTTTTGCCAACAACATGGTGGTTGGCTATTTGGCCATGTCTTACTCCTGGGTTCGGTTTATGTTCCTGGCTCAGATCTGACATTTTCTATGACAGTTAAGTTGGTCGTCTCTCTCAATTTGAACCTAACCACAATCTAAATCTAACAGTTTTGATCAAAATATGCTGTTTTAAAAATATTCTTAAGTAGGTTGCCCGTTTGATTTGACCCAGCAGTGTAAACACAGCTACTGGCAGTGAGACAGGAAGTGTGGTCAGCATTACACACTGACAAGGCCTGATCTGTTGCCACACACATGGCTCTAGCTGGGAGACAGCTGGCCAACCAGGGCCTGCTGACACACAAATATGAAAAGGGCTGACTAATTTTCGGGCGTAAGGTTAGTGGGGGCAGCAAAAGAGTCTGGAGCTTGAAGCATATGGCAACATTAAGAATGGAGGGGAAGAGTGTTGCGTTGAAGATTGCCTGAACTGACAAAGGATGGTGTTAGAAGGCAAATGGTGATTCAGTTAAAATAATGAGGTTTTGCACTTGCAAGCAGATGTGAAAATATAGAAATAGAAGTGTACTCACTCCCAGAACTCAATGACTGGAGAAGATGCATTAGGGTTTGTGATGTTGGTGGCATTTTCTCCATAATAGTCAACACAGTATTCTGTAAATACACAATAGGTTATCATGTTGAAACCACCATGCAGGTGTATGTGTAGAGTTGGCTTTGCACATCAAACCTAGAAGGTAATTTCTGTTTTCTTTCCTCCGCACAGGTTCGCAGGCGTATTTGTTTTTCTAAGAATTTGCTCCACTGTTATTTCCTCCTACCTGTATTCCAGTAGTGCCCACAGCCAGCCCACGGCAGCTCAGTGGTGAAGCAGTTGAAGAGGTAGAAAATGGCCCAGGCGAGGATCACTACGTAGTATATGTTTAGATGAGCTTCAATCACCTGTGTTGCATAGCCAATGCCTGAAAAAGAAACGTGAGGCTGATAAAAGAAGGAAATTGGAAAGAAAATGCAGGTAATAGCAAGATTTATAAATGACTGCAACCTTCACTGCTCCAGTGGTTATAAGGCACTCATAAAACAGGCAACATTTATCAGCCAAACTAATGTGTCTTCCATCGGCTTTCTCATCAGTTGTTAAAGTCAAGCGCATACTAGAAGAAACATATCAAGTGTGTGTTTTCTCACCCTCAAACAGTGGGCAGACTTTCCTCCAGCAGGTGATGCCTCCCTCACTGGTAAACTGACCCAAAGCGGTCTCCAAGAAAAACACGGGGATACCACAGCAGATGAAGAAGATGACATATGGAACAAAGAATGCACCTTGTAGACAAATAAAAACACACACAGTACATCAATATATGCGATCTATACAAGAGAGTAACACGTCTGGAAGAAAAGCAGATCAAAATTCCTGCATCAAATGCATCTATGAAAAAAAAGAGTAAAGGGCAAAACAACCAAATTCACATGAAAGCACTCATTACCGTGTCACACTCACACTGCAGGATGACATTTTTAGATCATGAGGCAAAGCCATACTGTGCAGTCTAATGGTGCCTAATGAGGTAACCTGCCTGTTATTGACAATATTCTGCATAATAGATGATATAATAAATTACTCAAACCACTTGCCTGTTTAATTTTCATAAAGTGAAAGTTCTAACTTTTCCTATGATGCAACAGAATAAATAGAATTCAAAAAATAACTTGTAGGTCTTTTATGCAGGAATTGGTTATGTAACTTGAAAAAATTAAAACATAGTCTCAATCTTTTTTTCTTTTAGTCTGCCTTCGTGTAAGGCAGTTGCTTTTATCTCTATTTTTCAATATATAAATTTTATATTATATTTTTAAAGAGCAACTCTATTTCCATCCCACTACCCCTAAATAAAGGAAACTTTCTTGCCTCCTCCATTCTTGTAGCAGAGGTAAGGAAACCTCCAGACGTTGCCCAACCCAATGATTTCTCCAGCCACAGACAGGACGAATTCAATCTTGTTGTTCCACTGGCCCCTCTCATTGTATCCCCCACTGTCTAGGCTGGAGCTTGACCCTTCCGGGTCTCTGCCATCCTCTGGTTTTCCGTTTATAACAGGCCCGCTCTTCTCAGCTGTCATGACGCTCCAGCAGCCTGCTGAGACAGAAAAAAACACAAGCAGAAAGAAATGAAAAAAACAAAACAAAACAAAAACGACAAGAAAAGAAAGGTGACAACAGAACGACAACTTTAAACGAATTCAGCTCTTTTTTCCTCCATCTTTAATGGAACATCTGAATGAGTGTCCAGTTTGTGCAAAACCACGCCCATCTCCCAGCGCAGACTTGAATAACACGCGAAGGTTCCAACCAAGTGAAAGCTGTCCAGTTAATTATTGCGGTCAAAGGCACTTTGACCACCTGCAAATCTAGGAAAAAAAACCCAATAAATAAACATAAAAAAATGCTGAGTGTTAAAGCTATCGTCCTCTTCAGCAAAGAAAAAATAACGCATATAAACGTCACAATGACTCAAAATGAAGTTACTGGATAGCAGCACAGTAAGTTAAAAAAAATGTCGAACAAGAAGACAACAAACGTGGTAGTTAAAACATTCTGGCTCAAGTATGAAACTTTCTGAAAATAAAGTCGGAGTGGCTCTACTTACCAGTCTCCTATGGAACAATGTCTAACCTCCTTTTTGGCTCCCGCGATGATGCGCACTAACAATTGCCTTTACAGAGCGCGGGATGGTTAAGCCTGATCAGGGGGGTGAAAAGAGGCGAGAGGGGGCAAAAGAGGAAAAAGAAAAACAAATCTGGGTCCGCGTTGAGTGATGTGATTTTGTTAAGTCTCGCGTCTATATAAAGGAAGATCGCAGACGTGGCAGAGCAACGGCTGATCTTGCACCAGGCGATGGGTAACCTGCGACTGCGCTCCCACTCTCCGAGCGGTCTACTCTCAAGCGCCTCTACTTGGATAAAAGCCATTTGGTAACCAGTCTAGCTCTCACATCAGCGTTACCACGGCACAGGGAGCAGGGTGGCCATAAGGGGAGACTGGACAAGCACGAGAAAAAAGTTGGGGAGATGTAAGTTTAGGGATGCGGTTTATAGTTGAAAAATAACCGCACTTCCAATACTGTTTGTCGTGTGACTACTTTAACACACTGATAACACACGCATGTAAATCCATAAATGGGATCAGGGACGATCTGGGGCACGAACTGTGTGGATAATTGGTGGTCTACCTTCATGAATAAGTGAAAAAAAGCTTCCCTCAAAGATTAACAAGTGTTCGCGTTCTGCCAAATATCAGCAGATTTTTAATATTCTGGGTTGTGAGCCACTGCACGACAGAAAGTTTCTATTTAAACTTGGTTTTAAGGGAACGGTTAATAACAGTTAGTTAATAATACCCAATAATAATTAAGCAATAAGACAAACATACATTGCCAATCACTTTCAGAGAGCATCTACACACCTTTAAATAATTAAAATATAGTTAAAGTTGGGGTTTTTTTTAAATTAAAGAACGTTTGATTGTCACCCTGTCTTGGTCATATATTTTAGATTGTCACGTAATACATAATTATTATTGCCCTCTATCACAAATTTTTGATAAAATTGTGTGTGTGTGTGTGTGTGTGTGCGCGCGTGTGTGTGCGTGTGTGTGTGTGTAACAACAGGTTAAACAGTTCTTTTACTTGAGGTTTTTGTTGGTTGAACAGTTGTGGGAAGTCAAGTCCTAATCTTCAGTGAGGCAGTGACCCTGTCTGCTGTATGAATTGATGTCAACAGTCTGGTCTTCTATGTCAATGCAGTTGAAGCTTTGCTTTTAGCATACCAACTCACACGTCTTTGTCTCTCCTAAAAGTCACTCTGCACCTGATAACACAACACGGGTGGATTTCTTTAGTGAGAAACACTGGATTGTTGTCAGCAGCTAATGATGAATGACCAGCCTGTCATAAAGTCTCTAATAACCCATGCTGCTTGCAAAGCGATTATCGCCTTATGTGCTTAAAAAGGGAGTTTATAGGGTTTGTTCATACACAAGTCGATTGCCTGGTTTCCAGGCGTGATGATCGGTGCACTAGGAACTCCCCTGACTCTAAAAGCCTGACCTAGTCTCTAAGAATCCCTTCATGCAAGGGTCAGTCGTCATTAGAAGCTTAAAGGAAGTGCCCTGCATAAAAAGTATGGCCACCCAAAGAGGCTGGCAAACAGTCACTGTGCTTTTCAGGCAGAGTCAACTTCTTTATTTATGTTGCCCTGCACAACATTATCAGAAGGTGAATTCTTAATAAGGAAACTGCCTCAGCCTGCTTGTTTTCCTCTGTGTTTGTTCCATATATTCCTACTAAGAAGAATTCTGGAAAATGTTTAGTGTAGCTGCAGTGCAAGAAGTGGTGATAAAAGTTTTTCAAATAAATTCCAATGCTTTCTAATACACTGGCAAATTTTTAAAAATTGAAAAAAAAAATAGTTTTGGTTCAATACTGTTAACAAGCTGTCAGGAGGTCCTTCCACTTAACCATTGTCCTTGTGGCCTACTGACACCGAAACAACAAAGATGCTGCGAAATAATTGGCTGCCTGAGTCCTGAAGGACCACGAAGTGGTTGTTTCATTGGCTGTTTGAGTTGCATCTCTTTGCTGTCCAGTTAGAACAGTGAGGGGAAAAAAGCACTTGTTGCCAGGATACCTAAGATCAGTGTTTGTTCAAGGCGCTGGAAGTGAAAATAGTTGAAGAAAACAGACAAGTTAAAGTATGTTAGAGGCAGAGATAGGAGGCATATAAAGAATGAGCAGCAAAAAATAGAAGAAAGAACTAGACAGAAAGGAAAAAAGCACGATGAAAAATGAAAGAGCGAGGGGAGAGTTGATAAAGCTGTCACTCCGAATGTATCTCACCCATTTCTCATATGATGTAACTCCCCCCCCCCCCCCCCCCCCCCTTTACTTGTGAATGATATCCCATTTTTTCTGAATTTCTGAGAAGATGCTGTATTGTTTTTCCCTGAAAAACTTATTCTGTCATACATTTAATTATGAAATCTTAGTAACACTGGGTATTGGAGAGGTTAGCACGATTGCCTCACATCAAGATCAGATTCGGTGGACCTTTCTGTGTGGAGTTTATATGTTCTCCATTCTCTCCAGGTAATGAGCCTTTCTCTCACAGTTCAAATATATGCATGTAAGCTGACTACAGGCGTGAATATGAGCATAAAAAGTCAACACTCTCTTTGTTTTGGGCAAGCCATAGACCAATGCCAACTGATGTTGGTGAGGCACTAGACAAAGAGTGATTCAAACCATCCCTAAGCTGAGTAACAAAATAAAGGTTCCAGCAGACCCTGGGACAGGGTTACTGGGTTCCTATCCTGGAGCCAATCCTAGGGTCAAGGGTGAGTGTCTGGTGGCCAGGCTTTAGCCCTAAGAAGCTACATTAGAGGCCGTTGGAGTTTAGTGCTTTGTGAATTAGATGGTATTAAGAGGTGGCGGTCTGTTCTCAAACTCCTGCCCCTGCAATCCAAACCTGGCTAAGTGGTAGAAAATGGATGGATGGATACGTGAATGGATGGCTGGATGGCATAATACAGTGTTTAGGACTCTGCTGGGAATGTTTGAAAAATGTGTACAAATTAAAGTGCCTTGATTGAAAGAATGTGGCAGTTTAACAATGAAGCATGTGAACAAGTCAAGCAATGATGAATCAAAAGTTTAAAAAAGCAGCTGATGTCAGTTGTTGGGTGTGTTTTTTAGGTATTTTACTGTCTGTGTATCATCATCTTTTTTTTTTGGACATATTCCACAACCTTTCCCAGACTTTGTATTTTAGGATTTAAAACAAAATCCTCACCCAATGTTATTTATGTTTTAAATGTTGTTTTCAGTTAACTCGACATGTTTGTAGATTAAAAAAAAAACACATAATGTGTGAAATTTGCAAATGTTTTTTTGCTGCAAACTTGTTGCTTGGGTAACAGATTGTTGTGTGCGTGTGTATGTGTGTGTGAGCCAGGGCACTGATAAGGGCACTGCTTGTTCATGACACCTTGTTCTCATGGCGTATTATTATTATTATTATTTACCGAGGTAATTTGTCATTAATATAATGATGTGAGCTGTGAAAAAAAGAAAAACGTATTTCCCACCCCACCCTGATCCCATGGGGCTCCCCCAGCTGGACTATGCCTTCCAACACACTACAGATTGTGCACAGCAACAGTTCATAGAGACTGCTGTCCCATCTTTCAAACTCCCCAGATGATCATCCAGTAGAGCATTCACAGAACACACCAGAAGGAGCAGATCCATAGCGGCTCCAACACACATCCCACCAACTACAGTATCACTGCCAGACACCACAGGACATCCCAAGAGGTCCTGTATCCATGCCCCCGAAACTTTTATGGCAGCACAAGGGGGGACCTACACAATAAGTCAGATGGTTTAATGTTATGCCTGACGAATAGTCTTTCTGATTAAACATTATTCTGTAGGAGAAATTTGAATGGAATTCTTTTGAAAGTTTTCATTTGGCATATTTAAGATACAACTGAGCTTACTCAAAGAATGAAGCCATAACTTCAGCCACATCAACCATTCAGTGTCGTGCAATGCTAAAATTGTGCCAAGGGTATAAGCCTTCATCTCATTGGAAGCACAACCCCACATCTTCATATCAACAGCAATTTGTTTGAGCAATTCACCAAGATGCCCCAAGAACATTTAAACACGGGTCACTTCACTGAGAAAGCTTTAGACTGCATTCATGCACAATTTTCACCAGCACAAAAAGAAACTGTGAGGTAAGGTGAAAAGAAAAGAAGCCAGGGGAAATGCAAGACAAAGAGCCCAGTGCAACAGATCCCAAACTAATGTTCAACAAACTGGCTGCAGCCAATCCACAGCAATTATTCAGCCCACATTTCTTTCATCCCTTTGCAACACTTAGCCCGCCGTCCAACAAAAGATATTGTTTACCCTCATCAGTAGTGCAACATTATTAGACTAGCACTATCAGTGACAGTGTAAAACAATAAGAATGTGATTATTTATCTTAAGTCATAAACATACACGTGGGCACTGACACACACACACCAGTGCACACACTGACCCCACCTTACAGCGTTCTTAGGAGAGTCCAATAGCTTTCTATGCTTGGCATGAAAGGAGCGTTGAGTAGCTACCAACCAGGCCACCCAGTAGTGAGTGAGACCTGCCAGCAAAACCCCCGGGCACATGCCATTAGAGCTGAGAAAAGCTGATATTGGTAGGATGAATATTAATTCATAGTGACTGCTGCATAATACTAAAGCAACAACACGTACAAATGCAATACCAGTCTGAGGCTTCAGATCTTTCTGGTGCTGGCTAGCTAGCATATGCACAAAAATGAGAACATTGTTTTAAAGCAGCATAAAAGTGACAAAAAACAATACTCGAAAAAAGTCTTACTTTACTGAATACACTCAATAAAGACTAAAGTCACTGACAAATGCAAAGGCCGGATCAATAAATGTGATAATAAATAATAATAATACATTTCTGCAGAGACAAGTCTTCATTTGTTCATAAGGTGTGACCAAATCAAATGGTCAACTTCACCTGTATGTTCAGCTGCGATGAAAATATCGGCCTTACCGCTATAGCAGTTCTCTCTCTGCCACCATTTGCTGCTCAGGGGATGCTTCTCATTTACATTTTATCATTTTATTTTCTTTGTCTTTTTAAACGTACTGAGACAAGTCTGTAGTGGAGTAAAAATCAGATAAGGATAGCATGACAGATGTTAACTTTGATTAAGAATAGGTGTAATTAACTGGACATTATTAACTTGAGCTTCTTATATAATATTATACTACAGTATATTTCTAACTAACTAGACAGCTCATTCTCTTCCTCTTGACAGTACCTACTTTACAGATATAACACAGTTTGGAGTCAAATTTAAAGACATTAAAGTTTGAACTTATTTGACCTTGAAGAAGAGGTCAGAGGTCCAAAGTAATGTTAATTTATAATCCTGATATATATGTAAGAAACATAGTTTTAAATAGCTCTGTACAGCATTATTATTACTTTGACTTTGAGGACAATCTGTTTACCTTGAGGGAAAGGTGGAGTGCATTCTAAGAATAAAGATAAAAGACAGCAGTACTATTTCAGCACTGAGGACAGCGCCATGGATTGGAGTCAATACAGGGCAATGACTTAAAAAACCAACTATATCTTAGCCCTTTAGCAGAGAGGTGGCTGATTTAGGTTACTTTATAAAGCAGATTACTGGACAGCCACCAGTGGAACTAAGCCACTAGTGTTTATTGATGATGTTAATATTGCTGGTAGAGGTAGCTGGCTGAACAGTGAGGTATGTACAGAGCTATACTCTCCATACTCTCTACACTCAAAGGCCTCTTTAAATCCCTGTGGACATGGATAAGATCTTAAATGTTTGGCGTGGATGACTTTGGTCAACATAAGATAACCCAAATCCTCAGGTGAGCACTCTTAAATGGGTGAAGGTTGTTATAGCAGCAGACTGATTTATATGTTTTGGTACTGTTTGGACACTAATGCAAAAAATATACAAAAGATAATGTGAGATTTTAAGTTAAAGGCCTACAGATACAGTAAAGGCCCAGAACTGGCTATTTATTAAAACCTTTATATTTGTGTATGTTTATTTAAGAGACCGCGCATATAAATTAATATGAGTGCTTATTAAATTCATCATGAAAATATGCCAGATTTAGCTACACAGGGTAAATCTAATGTTTTAATATAACAGTATCAAAAGCAGGAAACAAACAAGAAGAGAGTCATTCCACATCTGCAGGAATCCAGCTACCCACTGAAAATATTCCATGTTTGAGCAAAATACACTACATTGCAAATTAAAACGCTAATCAAGCATGAAAATACCAATTATATTGCCAGCAAACGTGAGTGAACTCCCAGTATGCATCTATGAAGCAACAGCCACAGTGCTAGAAACAGAGAGGACAGGATCAAAATCCCTGAATTATACACAAACATAAAAAAAGAGTTAAAACAGTAGCATAAACAAAGTCAAAACAGTCAATTAAGTAATCCAGAAATAAACAGCTTTCAGTGTTGTGGCTGTAAGTAAACAGAGCACTTCCCATATCAGTTAACATCTTCATTTTCTGCCTTAAAAAAGATTATGTCATACTAATAATCTAATAGATAAAATGTTATCTTGATACACAAACAAAAATGATATAACAAAGACTTGAAGCAGAACACAGATCGCAGTTTCACAGGAATATGCTAGGGAGCGCTTCCCACTAACACCTACCAGAAACCATCAAACCAACTATTTTACACTTTGTGGCTGACATGTGGATTGACCTCCTGCCTGAGCCTGTGTTTCCAGTGCTTGCTAAGCGTACATGCACTGTAAAACAGGAGTCCAAGCTGAAGGTAGCAGAGTGACCAAAATGGATAACAAATGTGTATACCAGGGTCAAATTTAGAAAGGCAAGGCTAAAATGGTTTGGACATGTGCATAGGAGAGGTAGGATGTTGATTATTGAGCTGCCAAGCAAGAGGAAAAGAGGAAGATGAGGTTCATGGATTCAGTGAAGGAAGACATGCAAAGGGTTGGTGTGACAGAGGAGGATCCTACAGAGATGGAGGCAGATGATCTGCTATGGTGATCAGCTGAAAGAAGAAGAAGATGTTCCCTTGGGCATTGGCACTGTTATTAATACTACTACTAGAAGGCTGTTGCTACTGATCTTAGTGATAGCAGGAGTGTAAAAGTATAAAAGAATATCAATCAAGTAATTGTACAAATATTTTAGTCTGGACCAAGCTGTTGGTCCTTCATTCATCCTTCATTCAGCATTTACCTGACAGGCATTGTTTCTCGCCATGCATTGTGATAGTGAGCTGAAGACTGAACGAGTGTGACACTGTTAAAATGTTGTCTTAATAATACCCTAAAAAGTAGAACGGAATGAATAACTGTGTCTGTAAAGTGACTTGGCACTGAAGACTTGTGTTGTTCACCCTTTTTTTTTACCAGACTCGCTCCTCGGCGCTACATCAAAATTGCTTTCAGCAAGCAGCATGGCTCCAAAGAAGTGTTAATTAGTTAGATGGTGCAACAACTGAGATCATTTGTCATGTAATCTTGCACACAGCTGGGCAAAATGACAGAAAACCTTCTTGTTTATGACTTTATTTTGGGGGTTAGTGCAAATAACAAAGATTTATTTCCCAAATGTCTGCAGGAAATCCTCCTTCCATCACAAAAAAATGCACTGGTTTTCTGAAAGGGGGTTGTAGTTATAAACAGTCGTGATTCCACTCTATCATCCAAATGTTGAATATAGACTAAAATGTCAGTATTGATAACTGTCATTTTGATTCACACAATGACCGTCTTGATGAGCAGCTACCCAGGTAATAATTTCATTCAAGCCCTTCACCTTGGAGATTTCTCATGGGTTCCTGGAAATATTAAACCTGATGTGCAATTATACATTCAGCTATTCTTAGCTCTGTCTGTCTACTATGCTCACCTGCCAGACAACCTTTTGATGAATGAGCTATTACCACATCCTGGAGTGTGGTGGACCATAGGTAATGAAGACAAACTGGAGATATTACCCAAATAATGGCAGCTGGTGGTCTCTTCCTCTCTGTTCTCTCTTTCACTTTCATCAGTCCTCCCCCTCTTCAGTCCATCCGTACATAAAGACGAAATGTTGATCAGTCTAGGAAATATGACACCTCTGCATCTTCCTCTGAATTTATCATTTCACTTATCGCTGCGTGACATCTTGGTATCGGCACAGTGAACAGGGGAATGGAGCAATTATACCTGCGAGGTTTTGAGGTAGAATGGTAATCACGGACCTGTCCATCTGCTGTCACTGGAGAATTGAGTGTGATTGTGTGTCTGAGAGACAAATATCTGGGCTAGGATGTTTTTGTGTATGTTCTTGGGTTATGCATCTGATTTGACAGAAGAAATGTGACTGCCAGAGCTTTACCTTTTTTTTTTCTTTCATTTTTTGGGCCCACTGACATTTAACTCATCAAGTTTTGATTTGAATCAACAGTTTTCCTTCTTATTTACTAATTAATTCATGCTCATCTGGTCAGTGTGATTGATTGTGACCAAACCAAAAAATGGAGTACTTGATGAACATTAAAATGATGAACACAATGAGAGGAAACAAATCCATCCATCCATCCATCCATCCATCCTATTCTGCTTATCCAGTTCAGGGTGGTGGTGGTGGAACTGGGTTCCATGGGTTGAGAGTAAACGCATGAAAAGCCACCACTCTTTGCAGGGCCTTTCAGACTGACAGCCAGTCGTACTTTCAAACCTATGGTACCTGTGGTCAATTTAGATACCACCAGTTATGCAAACATGCATGTCTTTGGACTGTGGGAAGAAATGGGAGTGTCTGGAGAGAACCCACACAGGCACACGGAGAACATGCAAACTTACACAGAAAGGCCCCAAACTGTTTTTGGATTAAAAGAACAGGTAGACATTTTCTCCTAAAATTATCAGTATCTCAGATTTTTATCCTTCACAAGAAACCACAGACGAATGCTACTTTTGTCATAACAGGCTGAAAGTCAGAAATATTGAAAACAGCAGAGACGGCAGACCTAACATTATGCCACAGATGACCTCTGCTGGTCAGAATTTTGCAATGCATGTTCCCACCTCCAGCCCTCCACTCATCCACCTTCAGTTCTCTGTGATGTTCATTCAGTCTCCTCGACTGACCCCTAGCTTTGCTGCATGTGAAATAATCAGCAACAAGAAAATGATCTCATACTTCACAAGTACAATGCAGTCTAACACGTGAACCACAAATCAGCGCACTTTCATTATTGCTGTATTTTGTTTTGCAAGTTTCAACTCTGCCGAAAGGCGTGTCATATCTTTTTTTGGCTAGTTTGCATAGTAGCCATGGCCCTGAGGTGTCTTTGGGATATAATGAGTCACCACATAGTCACCTTTGTTTTGAATCAACCAACAACATAGCTGTTTGTGCAGTGAATGCAACGTGTGTGTTTTCCCATGTCATTCCCACAGTCCCATCCCCCCAACAGGAACCATAGTCTCCCCTTATCCCATTAAGACAATTGCCAAGACTGGCATTCAAACGTGTGCACGTGCGTGTTTGTGCGTGCGTGCATGTGTGTCCGAAAGCACACACACCCATACACACACATATACGGACGAATGCACACAAATATACTGACCCATACACACACACTGGGCAGAGAAAGAGTAATTTCAAAATCAATCCTTTTGAAGAAAAAGAGTGAAAAAAGAATGAGAGCCTCAAAACCTCAACCAGTGTTGGCTGATTGTAAAGGACTGTCAGTTACCGCAGTCTTCTATTGGGCCAAAGGGAAGCAGCAGGATTCAACTTGGGGCCCAGTAAAGGGCTATTCTTCCTGGAAATCAGCCCTCGCACATGGACTTGAATGCGGCCTGAGGCTAATCTCCTGAGCTGTGGGAGTCCAATCTATATTCACAGGCTGTGCGACCCCAGCAGGCACGGCCATGCATGCTGATGCCACTACACACAGCACTAAGCTAGTGCTAAAGCTAAGTCAGGGTTAATGCTAATATGTCCATCACATTTGCTCTGCAAATATGGATAAGGATATATTTTAAGATGTATAGAAATAAAGTTTCCAGTAATAAAGAATAAACAAGAGAATATTTTCTTGGGTATGTTGAAACCTTTTTGTGATCCCCATAATAAGGTACCGAACTACATTATTCTTTCCAGCAAACATATTAGATCATAATTAGGACATGAAAGGGATGTAAAATAAATTAGCAACGTGCCATTTCTCACTTAAAATCTTCTGTTCATCAAGCCATGTAAATAGCTTTGTGTTTTGTTTTTGTTGTATTTTTAATGTCCCGGGTTTTGTGTACTTTACCTCCTCCTCCAGAATAAATGTATAGCATCAAACTCCCAAAAAAAAAATTCCAGTGCAAGTCACGAAAATGGTGTGAACAGTTTTCATGCACTTGAAGTAGAAAGCTGTTCACAGCCAGGCCAAGTGTCATCTCAAATTGCTGAGAGCATCATGTGTGGTCTGGTCCATGTATGGTGACCTGAATTTGGGCAAGAGATAGAGCTGGTTTGGATTCAGGATCCAGACTTGAGCCAGCATACATGGGCCAAATCAGGGGTGTAATTAATATATTGTACCTGTGCCTGATTATTTATCTGGCAAAACCAGGCTTGGGCCATTACTATAGGCCAAACTATTGTGGCTAAAAGGATTGGATTGGGAAGCATACATTGCAATCAAAACCTGTCAGACTGAATGAGTCCCAACAGTTGTCACACTGGTATTTAAAATGAGCTCAGAGGGAAGTTATACTGTAGTAAGTATGGATGTCCCATTCTAGTAATAGTTTCCTAAAAACACACTAAACAAGCTGTTAAACAAACACACTGGTCAAGGTTATACTCATTACTGTTGGTGAGTGGCACATGAGGGACGACGGTCATCGTCATCTATTAACCTGAGGACACCTTCACTATCATTAGATGCTGACCGTGTTTTCATTGCCTCATTAATAATGTTCTCAGCAATGAATCTACTCCTCCTCAGCGTGTGCTTAACCAGCCAGCAGTCGATTAATAATCTGCATCTTATTCTGCCCTGATGGCTCAGTGAAATAACAGCCCGCATGTCAATGATTGAAACTGCACCCTTTAATTTATCAGCCTCTTATTTGAAACGCTGTGTGTGTTAATGGAGAGAGATTTTCATTCCTGTTGTGGCTTTTCATTATGACATGTATGATGCAAATTGATAGCTGATTAGACGGGATTTATTTTTTCCTATCAACAGTGGTTAAAGTGAGATTTTGCAGGTGTGGGGAGCCTAAAAACATAAGAAAAAGAAATACTTAGAAATAAGCAACATAACATCTTGTTTTGTGAGGTTGTGATCAGCTGACCTGTGTTGGTACTCAGATATTTATTGCTCATTGTGGATGTAGCCAACTGAACTTAACAAGACACATTCAAATGTTTAACAAGCTGTATGTGTAATTTTCCAAACCCTATATGCTAAAAGGGTAGAAGTTGATGTAACCTATCATTGACCATGAACACCATATGTGCTCTATGTCAGCCCAACTTACCAGTTTAGCCTTCACTAAACCGTATCACACTGCTTAGTGTGGTACACAAACCTAGTTTACTTCAATTTCTTTTGTGAGATTGTTCATAGAAACACATCATTAAAAAAAAAAAAAAAAAAAAAAAAAAAAAGGGGGCAGGGATAGCTCAGTAGGTAGAGTGGTGGCCCCATGATCGGAAGGTCGGGGGCTCGACTCCACTGCTACCGGCAACCCTGAGGTACCCCTGAGCAAGGTACCGTCCCTACACACTGCTCCCCGGGCGCTGCATTGGTGGCTGCCCACTGCTTCACTGGGTGAATGGGTTAAATGCAGAGGAACTATTTCCCTATGGGGACTAACACGCACACTTTATTTATCAGGCACACATAATGTATAGATCTAATATCTGATTTAAAGAATCAGAAGAATTTTAAATGAATTATAACGGTAAAGTTTAAAAATGTCCTGTTTAACAGCTGAGCAGTGCTTACCTTTGAGAATAATCTCACATTTCCTCTTCTGTCTCTCATCTTTTTATCTCTTAATGTCACAAACTAATGTCTCTCTCTCTCAGTAACATGGCATTACATTACATTAGTTCCCAAACACATTTGTAGCTAACTGCTCAGAAACGGTTTGTGTTTTTGGTGATATTTGTTGAGCTGTTTGAAAAGTTGCATTCGAAATTATTACTTCAAGTTACTGTTCATGCTTGCTCCTCTTCTGTGTTACTGTAGATACTGAAGTACAGCAACCATGAGTTTACATCTACATCATGAATACACCAAAGGGATAAGAAGAAAAACAACAGCCACGGCATGTTTTTATTTTCTTATCAGTGAGCACTGGAAGCAACGTCAGGCTGCAGTACATGAAAAATGTATTGACAGTAATATGCATTAACCTGCCTATCAAATGTCATTGCTTATTATCTAATAGTACTGGAAGTAATTGTGTCAAAAGTCATCATCTGCCAAACAGTGATTGTTGTCATTTGCCAAAAGAATTCATTTTTCTGTGTTTAAACTGTCTAAAAGGACTTATTATAAGTCATCTAGAAAGAACATGTCACAAATGTAAAGTCTGCAATCATTATGTTGACTAAGTGAATTTCATATATTATTTATTTTATTCAGAAAAAAAGATTAAATATCTCTTTTTCAAGAGACGTGGCCAAAAGGGGAGTAGAAATTGGAACAAAGGGGCAAGATTCATTGTAATGTAGACCACAGAGGAGGTACAACAGGTCATTTTTAAAATTTTTGGTATAACCCCCTCATAACCCCTTCATGTTGACTACAGCTTAGCCCCCAAATATTAACAAGAATATTGCACATAAAAAACCCACAAACAGACATTAGCAATCGCTTTTTGGCAGATGATCACCTTTTCTTCTGCCCTCTGAAGCATTTTAGCACCCTTTAGCTTGTTGTTTTGATTCCCCTATCTGTAGCTGTACTGTTTTGGTCTTATTTGCTAAAAGGAAAAAAACTAAAAAACTATATATCCTACAAGCACAGCTAAAGCTAGGCCAAACAGGGCTATCAATACAGTATGTCGCTGGTGAACACAGTGAAACATTTAGCAGTTAAAGAGAAAGGTTGAAATGAGAGTATTAAATTTTCCCTAAAACTCCAAGTACTGATGATGCCTAATTTATACCAGAAGTTACAAATGTGTAACTGCTGTAGCTGACACAACAACACATTATTTTATGAAGGTAAACATGTGAGGCTGTAGGTGTGAGAGCTTGCAGAATAAGATGTGACAATGTGTATGCGTGAGATTTTCAATCACATTACCTGTTTCCCTCTCAGCATGGACATCTTCTCATACGCTATTATAAAACCTGAATTTCTTTTGCACCCAGAGGAGTCTCCTCCTCAGTATTATCAAAATATTATCAAAAATTCAAATGACACTCATTACTGGCTTCATTTTTCACAACTGCATGCAATGTCATTCATTTATAAAGTTGTTGCTTGGAATGTGATTTTTTTTCCGATTACAATCAAGCTGTTCAAGTTTGTTTTCAGAGCGGCCAAACATCCTGATAACAGCCTATGACAGAAAGTAAAGGACAAGAAAATAAGGGTAGTTGTTTTGCATCTAAATGAATACACCAAAGTGAATCTAATACATCCAACTGAATGATGTGATGACAACCTCATGAAAACATACTCTGCTGCAGAATGACCAGCCTGTATCATCACAACCTCTGTCTCATAATGCAGACATACAGATGTTCTCGCGATCTTCCCATGGATGAACAAGGACATATGCCATCTCTAGTGAAATACTGCCCTCCAGTGGAATCAAACTTTCAGATAAACATCAACCAGGACCTTTCTATTACGCAACAAAAAATAAATAAAAATAAATAATGACTGAGTTTGATTATATTGATACTGGCAGGTGTAGTACATTTTTAATAAAGTTGAGAGAAAACTCATGAGAACTTGAAAAGAAGGCAAGCTCCCAAAACTACCATGATCTGAATGACTGATAACTTACACAAACTTAGTGGAAAAGACATCATCAAGCCTTCCATCTCAACACTGGAGACCAGTCCCATGAGAACCTTTTGGACATCACCAGATTTCAGGTATGGGCAGATGTTCTTCCACATTTTTAAATGTATTTCACTTAAACACAACTCCTTTAACGAGCACAACCTAAAATTTCAATACTTGGACTTCTGTAAGTACTTGAACATAGACTTGTGTAATTTGTCCAAACCAAAATAAATACTTTCCGCTCCTTCATTACCATTGCTTAAATGACATGAGCAAGGCCTCTTGGGCTCTACAAACAGATAAAAGTGTTGCTGTAATGAGCAGCTTTAGGTGTACCTGGGTGAATATCAATGTAGGCTCCCTCCAAAACTGTACTAAGATTGAGGAGAAAATCACACTGCTACTCAGACTCATTTGGTCATCACTTTCATTTTTTTTTCAATGCTATATTAGTCCTCCAAAAGTGGTTAAAGTGTACGTGTCTCTATAAAAACCTCTCAGAAGCATATACTGTTTCTCCTCTGTCACGTTCATGTTCTGATATTGTCTCTCTCGCTGCTTTAGATCCATCTTCTTGTGTTTGCAATACAGTACACGTGTTAGCTTTCCACTCTTGGTGAGTTAATCTGAAAACAAACTAGATAAACTCACACAACACACAACATCAAAGACAAATGACACTGGTGAAAGATCATTTTTGAGGAGAGGTGACTTTAAAGTATCTGGACCCAGTGTATTTATTTTCCCTTCCACTACACAGCTGGGTCCAGTCAGGTGTAGTCTGTGGTGTTCCGGCTATGATGTAGTGTATGATATATATGCACACATATATATTTAAAACCCGATGTGCTCTTTTTACCCTCTAAAATTTGGTGTGGAGTTTACCCTGTGGAGTTTCAGATCAATAGTCACACTTTCAACATCTGTCTGTTTTCAATTTTTTGAATCATGCACATTCACCATACACACTGTTCCTGTTTTGTTTCTTCTCACAGACCTCTCATAAAAATTGATGTAGCTGCTGTGACATTACCCACTGGTGTTTAACCCTTTATCGAAAGCCTCAAGTGTAATATGTTGGTTATTGGCCACTTGTTTTTTGTTTTTTGTAAGAACTACTAGAAATTTAAAAATTCTGAAAAATTCTTGTGTAGACTGTAAAAGTAACTGTGCACATGCAAACACTCTCAAAAGGCATCAACGCTACAAAAATAGTGAAGAGTTCCAGTTGATGTGACTGATAGTAGCTGGCTTCTAGTCATGGTTAAAAAAAGATGGATTCGAAAGGTGAAGCCAAAGTAGAAGTGCCTGAAACCTGCATTGTTTCAGGCACTAGGAGGCAATAGCTGAGAATGAAAAATAATAACTATCATCCTGAGAACCAATGAAAAAGGCATCTTTCATTGTAACTGATTTTGTGATTTCCTGCCTGTTTGGAGGCTACCCAAACACATGAGATATCATTGGTAAGGCCAGGATGTCCTCTACTGAGTACAATAGGACTTTTTAGGGTAGCTCAAGTAAGAAGATACAGACCAAAAACAAATGTCCATTACAGAGGACATTCATGAATAGGATAGGTCTCAGGAGGCTATGGAAAAAGCTGACTGCCAGGACCTCAGCAGGGATGAGAACAGAGGATAATTCATAGTCACTGGTACCAACTTGTGACTTACAAGTGAGTGATCCCTGAGCATGTACTTAGATCCATCCCTTGTAGTCACATCTGGTTCCAAAAGGATGACGAGGATGAAAATATTCATTTTACCAATCAGTGGGTGATGTTACTGTAGCTAAGTCAATCTGCTCATTATGGCTTTGTTTCACACGGAACCTTAAGGACACACATAAATATGATATATACATTCAAATATTAAATATTAGTTTAAAAGAAAACTCTATAAGGCACCTTTAACTCGTAGTACTAGTTTGAAATTTTGTGTTAAAGTTAGCTTTAAAAATACATTTTGAAGGCAACAGTAGAGAGCTTCCTTTGGTTGAACCTGTTACAGTGCAAAAGTGTATTAGAGCAGAAAATAAATAAAAAGGAAGGAAGAGAGAGAGAGAGGGAAAGAAGAACTGACTCACAACAAAAGTCCTGGCCCAACTTGAAATGAGGACGTAGCAATTATGTGGTCGTCGCCTAGGTCGCTCTGGTGTTTCCTCAGTATAAGCGGTCATAAAAATAAAAGGATTTTAGGTGAAGAACATCAGGAAGTTCTTTCTCAGTGATGCTGACAATCCTAAAATTTGTGAAATCCTTTGAAGTAAATCAGTAAAGTTGAAGAAAGAAAAAATAACAGAAAACAGTGAAACAATCAAAGTCATCACTGACATTACAAAGCGACGTACACCAAATCAGAACAGGACATGTTAGATGGGGCCAGGACACACCATGCTGGGTCATGCTGCTCTGGGAGATTTATTTAGTGATTTTTCCTTTTTTTTTTTTGTTCTTTTTTTTGTTTATTATGTTGTTCACTTGCGCTGTCAGGAGTGTAGTAAATGGGACAGTCAAGCAGCAAGAGTCACAGTTCATCATCATCATCATCATCATCATTATCATCATCATCACTATCACCACCATTATTATCATTCTCCTAATGGTATCATAATAATAATTTCATCATCATCATCATTATTGAACTTTTTCCTCAAGCTAGAAAATAATTTACATCACATTGTTTTTACTGACTTTTGAGACCACAAACATTCCAGCAACACACTCTAGGAATAAGGGTGGGTAACAATCAGAAAAGCATGACTTTTTGCATAGTATTAAATGAACAAAGACATTGAGTTCTTTATTTACAATTATTGTATAGATAAAAAAAAATATCATAAAAACAAGATGAACACTTAAATCACTTACCCATAAATGGCTATATGCCAAAAAAGTTATTTGTTGGCATTTCTCTTTTTCTTTGTTCCACAAACTGCATGCTGCTAAATACAGTACATCGAGGCAGGTGAGAGTATATTGCAAAAAGTATCATTGTTATCATCATCATCGTTATCATTATCAGTGTCATCGTCAAAGTTATTATTGGTTCCTACAGCACGTGTTATGATTGGGATGTAATCACGGTGTTTTCTGACAGGAGCAGTGATTGATCACATACAGCCAAACGGCTGCATCGGCAGTATGACTCATTGTGGTGCATGATGGTAGATGTAGTCAGGAGGAGCTCCTGTGTCCACACCAGTGGAGTTCCTGTCCTCGATGGACTCATCGCTGTATTTACAAAGATTATTTTTTAAACTCAGTTTCTTTGCATCCCCTTAAAGCTGAATGTCCTCCCGGATGTAAAAGTGGTTTGAGAATGTTGGCTCAAGTCTTTTTTTTAATATTATTATTATTATTATTGAAAATGCTATTGTTTTGTATTTGTTTTGTTTATTGTTTTACAGTTTTTACAGAGAAACAAATAAATTGTCAAGTTAAAACAATGGAAAGAAAACAAAAGAAATCAACAGCTTTCGAGCAAAATATTAGAACCCAAACTGGGTTTTTTTCTTTCTCCAACTTAAATAAGACAGATTTTTTTATTCAGATGGTCCATGTTACGTTTTCAACACGCCTGAGCTGACTGGTAAAGCTTGTGCACCCTCTCCAGATGGACAGATTGGCTGGGAAATGACAGAGGAGGAGGATATAAAAAAGAAGAGAGATAGAACTTGTTGGATAAATGATTGTATATACTTTACTAGCTTATAGAATTTTTGTTTTTAGAAAAATCTGGAGGTTTTTTTTCTTTTCAAGTTGCATAATGAGCCTATCACGTCATGCTTGCCAGTGATTTCGATTAGTAATAGAAATACAATAGTACAGGCTAGTTAAGTGGCCTTGTCCTTCGGAGTGCAATAAGACTGGGTAAATGTGCCTTCTGTATGTAACATCTGTCTGGTAATGTCTGATTGGTCAAAGCACAATAAATAGTTTACAACTAGTGAGTACAGTTGAGATGCTAGAGTACTGTATATTCTGTGACGGCAGGAAGACAAGCTTGGTTAAAACACACAAAAGCACATCTAGAATTACACCACAGAAGTTTTCATTCATAACCAGATAGTGCAGAAAATCTTTTTTCTCTCATATATATATATATATATATATAGAAAAAGAGTCAAAGCAACATTCCATTTTTGTTCTCATTTCTTCTTTTTTTTTTCAGTTTTTCTGTTTTCTTAGATGTTAAAAATGTCTGCAGCTTTGTGTGGCTGCATGTGTCTCTGCTAGAGGAAAAGAAACTCCTTTAATCAAAAATAAACCAATAGGTTAAATAAAAAATAGACACAACGCAAAAAATATTCCATGTTTTCAACCGAAACGTTTTGATTTCCGAGCGGTACAGAGAAGCCAAATATAACTGCAAATTTCTAATATGACTCAGCTGCAGCCTTTTGATGGTCATAGATTTGTTTTTGTTTTTTTTTTAAAAACCTCAAGTCCTTTGAAGAAGCAGGTTTATCTAGAAGAGTTCGCTATAAAGGTCCTGATATCAGCCTTTGACTCGAGCCCTGACCCCAGGCCAGTGCTGAAGCACAGAGAAAAATAAGACATAATCTTAACAAAAGAGAAGAAGCAGTGGATAAAAAGAATAAAATATCCCCCTCTGTCACAAAAAGGAGGCCTCTGTTTAGAAAAAAACCAAAGGCAAGCCACTCCAACTTGATCCCAACAATCATATAGAGTAATACTAAGATTCCACAATTACTATGTATCCCATTATATTTTGGTTTCTTTTTGTTGTTAAACCTCTAAAAATATCTACATTATTTGACAAGACAGCAGGCAAATTCCAGCACAGGGTTTTTCAGTAATAACACACCGAAACAGCTCTGGTCCATCTGAGCTTCGACTTCGCCTTCCTCCTTCTAGAAACCAGGAAGTTTATCTCTACGAGGTTGTAAACAAATTACATTCTCTTTAAGACATAAATAAGTCAAAGGTATTGGAGCCATTGAAGCAGGAACAAGGCAACATGCCAACAAACAAAGATAAACTCTCTCTAAATATATTTATATGTATTTAAATTTATAGAATATATCCCATAAATGCTATCATCATTATTATTATTTTGCATTCCTCTTTACGGACAGGTGCAAAACTGTTGTGCAAGTTGAGCCCTACCACCTCGATACACATTTCCGTTTATGGATGAAATAAATTTGTACAGTTGGGTACATGTTCATGCCACACAGAAGAGGGGACTTTGCAGGCCAGAAACTCAGAGATGCTGTCTTTAAAATCGCAGTCCACAGTGAGGCCTAGCCCATCAGAACCAAAGAACTCCAATAAAATTAAAAGCCTTTTAAATAAAACCTGGGTAATGTACATTCATGCAGGAGCAACAATAATAAGAACAATAATAATCAGAATCAGAATTAGAATAATAACAATATTTTTCAATTTAATTTAAACTATTATCAGTATTAACAATGTTTTTCGTTGAGGAGAGGAAGAGTGAGCAGAGTTTAAAGTCTGTCCTCTTGTGTGATTTTTACTCCTCAGCAGTCTCCCTCCTCATCGTCCTCCTCCCAGTGCCGCTAAAGACACCATTCGTACATATGCGCAGTCAGACCCACGCTTATACAGTACATGCTAACCAGTACAAGTGTATTGTCGTACACACCACCGTGACTGCCGCTGTACTCATACAACCACAAAAGCAGGATGGCTGTGTAGGTTTTGTGGCTTTGTTGCGCTTTTTTGATTGTATGCTAGTTTGTTTTTTCTTTTCACCTTGACATATTACTTAGATTTTCTCTGCTTTGAAAGGAGCAGAGCGCTTCAAGGGCTCTAGGCTAAGGGAAAATGGTGGACATTTTCCCCCCAGGACTGTGTTGCCGGTAGGTAGCGGTTTGGGGGAGCTCGAAGTTGAGAATTGGGTGAAAATTTGGGGGTGAAGACTTGTATGGTTACAGTTAAAGGTCTGGAGGAATTGGAGGAGGTGTCCCGACAATGTGAGGAAACAACATTAGAGGTTAGAGCTGAGTTTAGGATCAGGGTTAGAGGCTTGTCTCCAAGCTGTGCAGAGGACTGGCAGGGCTGGAGGACGCAGCTGATTTACTGGTATCGATAGTGAGATTAATGCCACTGTCAATAGCGTTGTTGTTCTTGTTAGGGGACGAGGGCTGGCTTGAGTACTTCATCCTTCTACGAGCAGAATCATCGTCCGTGTCATCAATAAGGGGGATGTTGGGCGTGGAGTCTTCTATCCTAAACTCAGGGTGTGTCATGAAGTTGTGGATGGATGTTCTGGAGTCTGGTTTTTCCAGGCCTTCATACAGGGAGCTACGGAATGCATTCACAACTCGGATCTGACATGGAAAGGGACAAAACAAAACAAAAAAACAAGAAGAAAAATGGTAAGAGGTGATGCCGGAGACAATATCAAAGGGTTGGAGGTACCCTCGAGATGAAAGAAAAGGCGGGGGGGTGGGAGGGTTTGAAGAGAAAAGGGGCATAGAAGGAGGGATCCTCTCATTTGAGGATAAAGAGTTAAAGAAGGAGCAGAAGGTGGAGGAACAGCAAGGGAGAAGGCGACTGCAGCCTGTGTTCTGCTTTCACAAGATGACTACAGTCACAAGTCATTCAATTTTGGCGTGCACTAAGGAAAACTGTGAGGAACACAATCATAAAAAAACACAACAAAATCATACATTTCAAGAAAAACAAATACCAAAGCAACACGAATGCTCGTTGTAAGTATACGCTTTAGTCCAATGTGCTGTATACCTAGAAACAAGCCACGTTAATAAATGGAATGCTTACAGAAAATTTAAAGGAGAATATCACATGCAAGTTTGTAGAAATCTGGTGGACGAGGTCAGTAAGAAGGAAGGAGGTTAGATCTGAGAGATCCAATCAAGTGGTTTAAAAACTTCTGAAGATACCAGAACACTGTCTGGGACAATATCCACACAGACTCTGAGTGGGACACACAAACACACGAGTATAGCACACGGTGGGTATGGCATGGTCTCAAACAGGGCAATGGACAGTCAAGCCTGCATGAGGTTGGCTCAACACAAGCATCGCAGTGTAAAAACTCACAACAAAACAATAAAACCAAAAGCAAAACAGTGGCATTGAGACAACGAGCAAACACAGCAGGTTAAAATGTGACAAACACAGAAAATGAACAGGAGCTAAACACAAACTACATGCAACATGACAACAGGACAGTGAGGGAGTGGTGAACACCGGCACACAGAGTACAGACACTAAACACATGGAAGTGAATAATGAAAATAAGAGTTTTACTGTCAGACGTCTGACGGTCAAAGCATGTTCCTGAGTCCATGCACGTCGACGTAAACACTCAAGTATAAGGTCCAAACAACTATGTGACAATTTATTGAGACTAAAAAGTAGCACAGTAGTCACAGACTATGGCAAATTGCTGTTTTCATAAACCCTGTGTGCATCTTCAATTTATTTTGTAAAAACATCCTACTAACGTTTTACAAGAAACTAAATCATGACAAAAATGTGAGGTATTTGGAAAAAAACTGCATCAGAATTGTTGCTGGGTTTTAATTGATAATTGGCTTTACATTTACATTATTAACTCAATTCTCGTTTAAAGTAGCTGAAACTAAAGAAATGAAAATAAATTGCTGTTGAATGTAGCAACATATCAATGCTTTTATGTAGTTTGTGTTTCCAGTTAATAAAACGTTTAATTAAACATAAGAAACCTGTTTTCTCATTCTTCACAGGAGCAGTGAATACACTAAATGGACAAAAATACTGGGACAGGAAACCCATGCCTGTGAAGCTCCCGCTGCACAGTTTTTATGCTGATGTTAATCCGAGAGGAGTTTTGGAGCCCTGCAGTTACTGACTCAGCAGAGACTTGATAACCTTTACACATTATGTGCCTTCATTTGTCACCAGGCATGGCAATCTGCTGCCTGGAGTCCCAGGCCAGCAGGGGACCCCAAGGTCTGATCAACCTCAAACTACAGCAATGGTAATATGCAAGGTTTGCAATGCCAGTAGTTGAGACCTGACTTCCCTAAGGGGTCCTGCCCACCTTTACTCACTCCCATCGCAAGTGGCACACATCAGTCTGTTTAAACAAGCCAAATGTTAGGAAACCTTTTAGGAGTGAAAATAGACAGAAGAAGAAGAGGGGAAAAAGCAGGACAGTGGGGAATGAAGCAAACAATAATGGCTAATAAATATATTGCTCACTAGCTACAGTAAATGCTACTAGTCTAGCCTTAAATGTAGGGGAGAGACAGTCAAAATCATGAAGCTTCCACTAACATGAAGTTATTTCTTCTCTTTACTTAGATGTTTAACATTAGCTAACTTAGCTAGCAGAGCAGCATAGTTAGGACACTGGCAATGGGCCTGTTTGCATAGCTATCATGTTAAAGCAACACAGAAGCTAGCTACAGTATTAACAGTTTTTAACTTAGTCTTGGGCATTGTTGTCAAAATAAACATGGTTTCTGCCATAAGTAATGTTTTACTGTCATTTTATCGGACTATTGTTTGTGGCGGTGGAGTCAAATTATTTAAAACAAAGTGGCAGTAAATGCTGTTGGCGGGTCCTTCTGTGAATTTTTGTCTGGGGCCCCAAAAGAACAACAACCTTGTTCTGTAACTTTATGGTGAAAACAATCGAATTCAGTAATTACGAAATGTGGCCCAATACTTTTGTCCATGTAGTGTATTTGAAATTTAAACTCTGCCACAAACCTTAAGACTACAATATTCCTTCTAATTTTAAGATATTAGATTTATAAAGCTTTGAGAATAGTGCATATTATATGGCAAACATTCTGGTAGTGCTGCAGTAACTGTGGTGGAGTAGGTGTAAGGAGAGAAATGAAAATTAATAATAAACAGAAGCCTGTCTGGATGATTGCATGTGACAGGATGTCTGACAAGTAACACTGATGGGGTGTCAAAAAAGGGTGGGGGCTGATTTTACTTTGCTGCAGAGGATCTATGTCTGTAACTATGGTAACATGACAGTCAACTACACCAACAGTATGAAGCAACAAGACGGGATGAATTATTGGTACACTACTGCCTTATAGTGAGTACCCTGGCCCCGATTCCAGTTCGCACAACCTTCACATGGGATTTAATTTGATTTTCAATAACAGGTTGTTGTCAGTGAGGATATGTGTGTCCATGTGTGCAAAAGAGAGTGAGAGAGACAGAAAGATGAAGGTGGGCAAATCATTAAATAACACAGACGCTTTTGACTAAAATACACACTCGCCTCAAAGTTTGCAATGTGGCAGTCAAATGTGAAAATATTTTAAGCCAAATATACCGCTGCTACCTGAATATTTTCTTGTCACTGCTGGTGATTCAGCTCAAAGGACATGTAGGAGGTAAAATTTGTTTTATGCCAAGCCAATGTGATTTGCCACAACAGCGTCACACTCCCAGGTAAAAAAAACAAACAAAAACAAAGTTAACACTGCAACTTATACTTGAATGTTCACCCAGTGACTTGGTGATTTGATTGGAATTAGTTCACATTAATGTCTATAAAGACATAAAAATGTGAGGTTTGGATGAGGGGATGATGGATGGAAGATGAGCAGAGGGAGACAAACTCACAACCTGAAATGTCACGCCGTGGGTATCACCCTTAGTCCTGCGCTCCTAGCACTCTGAGGAAACAAACACACATTCACCAATGAGAAGACAGTACACCCAACCATGGGACGAGATATCAAGATGAATTTGAAATCCAGCGTGAACAAGAAAAAGACAGAAGAAATAGAGAAAATGAAAACGCAAATAGCAAGAACGAAAGACAAAAAAAAAAAAACTTCAGAAATGCCAACCTCAAGATGGAGACTGTTGTTGTAAATTAAAAACAAATAAATCAATAAACTACAAAAAATAACTTTCTGCTCATGACAGGATGGCACCCCTGAAGCAAAGAGAGTGGAGAAGCAGACTGACAGAGTTCTGACTCACGGCCAGTAGTGGGAGGAGCAGTAGCAGCAGTAGTGCTTGTAGGAGAGGAAAGGGCATTGGACAAGGACACGTGACTAGGACTAGAAACATTGGTTACATCCTGGGTCTGGCTGGTGGTGGATGATTGGCGTCTCAGAGCCCCTGCCCCCTGAAAGGAGGTGCCACTCTTGAAGGTGTTGACTACTTCAATCTGTAGGAGAGCGGGACAGGAGAGGACAAATGGCTGCTCAGAGTGACACAGACCAAATGGTAACACAGGTTGATTGGTAGGGTGACTGGTGGTAGAGGGAGTATCTCAGTCATGACATGATGGAGGGCAGCTAAAAGTCAGGGTGTGGTGTCCCCACAGCAAAAACACTGAATCTGATCTAAAGAGCTGGTTCACCCAAATTACATGTGAGCTATAATGGTGGCCATGCAAATACTCTGGGTTCCCTTCAGATTTGTTGCGTGATGCTGATACAGAGCAACATTAAAAACATTTTATTAAAATTCAGGAGCTAATATTTATCTCTGGAAAAGAAACACAAATCATTTTCGTGTAAAATTTAAGAGAAGTAAGCGTGAGCAGTCTACAGTAGAAGAACTTTCTACAAAGCAAACATTTCATGTTCGTTCTGATAGTGTTTCTTTTTTACCCAGAGTAACACTGATGTTGTTTGCATTATTGTTCTACGTTATTAGCACCACAGAACAAACTTGTATTCAGTACCTAAAATATGATATTACAAAACCTTGGGAAATTACAACTTTCTGCATGGCCAGATAGCATAAGAGGAAGATTGCCAAAAGCTTTGTTTTCCTTTAATTTGGGTGATCCCACCCTTTGACTTACTATCTGATGTAAACAAATTAAATTCACAGATGCAGCCATTCACATCATGCAGTGCATGTTGTTTTGTGACATCTTCACTGAAAAAGAAAGTTAAGATTTAGTTCAAATTGGGTTTCGTTTTTCTTTCTTTTGTTTAAATTCCTGACCAATGCATATACAGTTGTGATTAGAAGTTTATATGTACTCATCATGGGTGTCAATGTCATGGTAAATTGGGGCTTTAAATGATTTATTTGACCTGTTCTTTTTCCAGGGTAGAATGATTATGCAGAATTTACCACTTCAACCAACCTCCTCTCATCTGATGATGAAAGTTTGGCTCTTATTCCAGACCTTGGCAAATTGTACATATGTGCAATTAACTTGTACTGAGATAGAAATCTACAGTTGTCCTTCTTGGATCCTCAGTGAGTTCCTTGGTCTTTCATATTGTTCTGAATGTGAGTGTGACTGATCAGTCATGATCACTAATGAGAAGTTATTAAGCCTTAAAGTCAATTTAAAAGGCATTGTAGAACCTTAAGCAGACTTTATTAAAGTGTACATATATATTTGAGCTTAGATATGGATCAGAGAAAATACAAAATAAATTCAAACTTTTGCACCCAGTTATTGTTTCTTAAAGTCATTACAGACATTCGCTGTACAATCATTCAACCCTGGAAAAAGAACAGTTCAAAGCAATCATTAAAAGCTCCAAAGTACCATGACATTCATGCCCATGATGACTGTATGTAAACTTCTGACCACAGCTGACCACAATGACTCATTTTAATTTGATCATAACCAGCTTATTAATAAGGATTCTATACTTTAACACTAAACACTGTCATTTGCGTACAGCACAGATACTGTTCTGGCTGTAGTTTTTTAACTTGCTCTTGCGGATGTTAGGCAGCATCTGTCCACAGTACTACACCCAGGCCCATCAATAACACATCAGTGAGACGAAACCAGATCCAGCACACAAGCCGGACTGTCTGCAATATCACAGTGATACCGGTCTGCAGAGCTCACAAATGTGAAAACAGTTCAGTGGCTATATACTTGTATTTAACTCTTGGAGCTTCCACAGGTCCATGGCGGTGATCTAGGCAGTCCAGCGAGGCAAAATGGCATCTTTATGCTCCTGAGTAATTCATCTTGAGATAAAAGGACTTTAAAACTGTGACTGACTAACATGACCAACATATAAAATACAGTCTATCACTTCCTCATGGGCAATGCCTGAGGTGGAGAGACCTACACAAAACAGATCTTCTGAGAAACACAGACAAACAGTAAAAGAGAAGCTTTTTAGTAAATATTAGGGGTGACATATTTACCTTTTAGTGTTTTTATTATATAACTGGACAAAATTATTATATTATTATTATGGAACTCAGCATATTATTGTGTAAAATTAAAGGGAATCTTAAACTGATTTTTAAACAAGTAACCATAAAGTCCACATGCTGTATCCATATATTAACTGGGATTGAACTGTCTCTGTTACTTGCCCTCACCTGAGTCTGAATGCGGTTGAGTCCTCTGAACCAGAGGATCTGTCCTCTCCTCAGCTCCCTCTCTGCGTGGTCGATCTCCTCATTTTCTTCATTAACATCCTCCTCTGGCAGCTCATCTTTCTGAGTTAACTGCCCTGCCCGCCGCAGGAAGCGCAGTCTGCTATTGGGTATGGTGGCTATCACCTAACCCGCAGAGAAGTAAAAGCACTAAGTGATGTACTTACTGTAGAGATGCACAGACAGGAAAATTGACCAAAAGACTTAGAAAGGGAAAACTTTGCCTATTACCTGTCCCCACACAAGCTCCCCCAGCCCGAGGAAAACACACCACATCCACTTTTCCAAGTCTAGAGGTTGACAGCTGAATGGCTTCCCTCCAAACTGCACAATCACGATCTATGCAAAGTATAAAGTACACAGAAAACTGAAAATTACCATTACTTATCTGAAAAAAATATAATAATTAATAATTAAAATTAAAAATAACTGAGAAAAACAAGTAATTTCAGGAATTAATGCATCCACTTACCTGCACAGCAAACGTGCCAAAAACAATCGAGCAGAAAATGGGGTTCCTGAAGATACCGTCAAAAACATTCCTCTCTCCGTGGATTTTGCGGGCATTTATCTCATTAAACAGCTGCATCATGACAAAGGTGTTAAAGATGATGGTGTAGTGCTCAGAGGGTGGAGAGTGGAGAGGAGCATTGCGGCCACTGTCGATGTCAAAGATCTGCTCACCTGGAAGGAAAAGAAAGAGTCAGGGAGTCAGATTTATGCCATAGTCTTTAAATCTGTAATATCCTACATCGGTATAACAGAGCAAAATAACCGTGCGTACCAACAAAGAGCAGTGTGAAGATGATAATGAGCTGATAGACTCCATGTCCTAAGATGTTCTTTGTCATGGTGCTGGAGATGAGAGGCTTATTGCGACCGTATGGCTTCCTCTTAAGCAGAGACTCCGTGGGAGGCTCTGTCGCCAGAGCCAGGGATGCAAAAGTATCCATGATAAGGTTCACCCACAACATCTGCACTGCTTTCAAAGGAGAGTCCTAAAGAAAGGTGACAGTAACATGTATCAATAACAGAATAGAATAATAGAACTACAATATAACCAGGCATGAAACATAAGTGTATTTCTTGAAGTTGTAAGCACTTATCATCTTTCGAATTACTGATTAGGCAACAGTAAACCAACTTGGATGAAATTCCATTTCATCACCATCAACTGTGTTAAAAATGACCATGATAGCGGGCTGGTATTACTTTGCAGTCTTTTTCATCCTTCTGACCTGTGTGATGCAGGCACCAGTGAAAGCCACAATGACAGCTACAACATTGACAGTAAGCTGGAACTGAAGAAACTTGGAGATGCTGTCGTAGACATTTCGGCCCCACATAACTGCTTTCACGATGCTGCTGAAGTTGTCGTCGGTGAGAATGATATCTGATGCTTCCTTGGCCACATCTGTACCAGCAATACCCTGGAAGAATGATGACAAGCTGCAGTGAGAAAGAAACTGGAGTTTTCTATTTCACAGCTGCTCTCCTTCTAACTTCATCACACTGCAGTATTCCTCAGCCTACCACGTTAAAAATAACGTTGAAGCATATAATCAACTCTGCAGTCAACTGGACAATGCTGGACCCTGTAGATGAGTCACTGTTGTGTTTAATAATAATACCAGCTACCTAAGGAGTCAGTGTGCATGTAATCAGGTAAAGCGCAGACTGTAGGAGGGACTCTCTTTCTGTATTATGTTATATTTTGAAGGAGAAGCACGAGCAGCACCTTCTAGGCAGTGGCTGGATTTGGACAAGGATGCCCTTATTAGTGAAAGTGTGGAGTGAATACTTATGCGGACATCTTTTTAAACATGTCTCATTAAATGAATTAATGTGCGTGATTAGGTTGAAATCTGAGCCCAAACCAATCTCCTTCAATCAGATTTCCTGCTTAAGCACAGAAGCTGAAATACTTTTTTACAGTATCTTACAGGACCACAGTGTAGAAGGAGAGCTGCAACTCATGTTACATAAGACCTATTAAAATATATATATGGGTTTTGCTATAACGTTTTTAACAAGCTGAACAAGCTTCTGCAGAATAACTGCGTTAATAATGAAATCCACTAGGGGGAGCTCCTTATCCACGCAGCCAGAGTGAGAGCGCCTGAGAAGAATTCTTAAACACTGCAGAGGTGAAAAAGACATCTGCAGATGTTGACTGAGATCAGTCTCACAAGAATGCAAGATAAGGCATGAACAAACAGCCAAACAAAACAGGAAAGAAGGGCTGCTTACCATGGCAAATCCAACGTCAGCTTTCTTTAGAGCAGGCCCATCATTGGTCCCATCTCCAGTCACAGCCACCACCTGCCTCTGGTCTGCCATAGTGCTGTCAATAATGCCTGCAATAAAGAGATAAACAAAGCAGCATAGGAAGAAGTGCATATACACATAAAGCACAAAGACTCAAGAAACAAGGAAAGGCAACAGTAATGATCTCTGTCTAAGTCAGAGCAAAAAGTGTGCAACCAATTCACCTTTGACGAGTGTGTGTTTGTCGGTTGGGGATGATCTAGCCAGTACTCGGAGTTTAGGCCAAACTTTATCGATACGCTCCTGTTCCACCTGCACACACACACATAGACACACACAAACACAAATTGAAAGAGAGGAACAAGAGCAACACTTTTGCTTATTTTTCCTTAACCTCTGCAACTCTCTTCCATGAGTGGCTCACTTTTTACCTCCTCTCACACTGACAGTATTTGCTGTACCTCTCCTTTCTCATTGCGGATCCTCCTGTTGAACTCTTTGCCATCGATGCACAGGAAGTCCTCTCCTGGGTGGATGATACCACACTTGATGGCTATGGCTCGGGCTGTGTTTATATTGTCTCCTGTCACCATACGCACTGTGATGCCTGCACGCTGGCACTTCTGAATGGCATCAGGGACCTAAAATAGGGAGACACATGCACAATCATTCAGTACAACAGAAATATGTAAAAAGGAAAGCATATTTCACCTATTATTTAAAGCTGCACTAACCAAATTTAACCAATTAATACTAAGACTGAGCATAATGCAGCCAGCTTTTACTGTGCGGAGGTCTGGCAAACCTTTTATTTCAAGGAAGCCTTCTGATATACCCAGTAGTAGAAGGAGCTGCATTTCTGACCACTGGATGAATTAAATTAAGATTTTCACTTTTTCTCTGGTTTTCTCTGGTTTTGTTCTCCACCAACTCCTGAGGGAATTTTAAATTCCATTTGCCATCTGGTGGCACATGCACAGTTTTCAGAGCTTCAGTATTTGAGTAGTGTTTATAAATGAAAAAACAATCTTGCAGTTATTCACAAAACACAAACACATGCAAGCAAGTAAATCAAAGCCCCATTATTATTAAGTTCTCCAGATAGTATTGCAATAAATTAATTATGACTACTCATGTATGGATATGGATCTGTAGTTGAAGCATCTTGCAAAAGAGTAGTAATTCAGAAACACATATTTCTCCTTGCAAAGGTCAGTGTGGGCGAGCTCTGCTCTCCAAACCCACACATAAACAATTGTGCTCACGTACCATAATAACAACTTGCATCAGTTTACACATACATGCAGGCAAGTAATTCTTTCTGCCTTCACACATAAAAAACATAAAACATGGATCCATCATTGAAATGTGCGCTTGCATCATGCATTAAACTGCCGAATCGAACTGCTTATGCATGCAAGCATAGAGAAGTTTGTTTTTACAAAGTATGGCTATACAGCGGAGGAGTGCAGGTCTTTAATAAGCTGGAGGTTAAAATAAAAACAGATAGGATTTTTTCGCCTACTTAGAACTACATAACTTTTGCACAGCAGCTGCTACATGCAAAAATGATTATCGTAAATATGAAAACCTACAACAGTCAAAGAAGTGAAATTATTTCATTTAATTCGATATTTGAAGAAGAACAATATTTGCTTCAGTCACAACAAAACCATCTTTAACCTATATCAGCCTGTCATTTCATCAATTACACAAAATAAAATAGCCAACTAATACGTATACCAGTTAATACTCTGAAGAGGTCAACGAAGTTAAATATTCTTCAAATGTAAACAGAAAAAAAAAAGAAAAAAGTAATATGTAGTAATGTGATTTTTATAAGTTAAACAAGCTCATGCTCTATATTATCCAGATATTGACTCATTGTTATCAAGATATCAGGTTCCTGTTTGGCTCGTCTGTCATCCCTGGTATTTAGTTAAACCTTTCATTTCTCTTGGACTCGTACTGCTCAAGATGACTGCTCACTTGAAACTAGGAGGTGAAGAAAAGACTGGAGGTTTATTAAAAATACAATCTGGTCCATCAGAGGAAGAAAGTAGGAGTCTAGTAGGTGAGACTGGGAAACAAGCACCTCGTGCCTCTTATATGGATCTGGTTACACTCTCATTTTCTACCATTTCTCTCTACCATTCCTACCCATCATCCTCCTGCCTTCTGTCATCCTTCTGACAGAAATCTGATTTTGAACATTTCTCAGTCTCTCATTCCCTCCACTATTCTCTCTCGTCTCTCTGGGGCCGTTCTCAGAGAGCATCCACTTATTAAACAAACATTGCATTACAGAGGAAGAAATTAGAGACTAATAAACAAACCAAAACCATGTTTACTAGTCTGTTTGACCCTTTTAAAATAATGGAATGTCATCTAATTTCCAGTATTAACCAGTTAATTTAGCAAAGAGCCTGGAAAGTCTTTACTGGATTGTAGCAGTTTCTGTGCACTGCTTCTCAACTGGGTTATTGAAAATGACAGATACCGAGTGACCTCTAGGGTTGAGTAGAGAGAGTAATCTGCAAACTTTGAGGCTATGCATCACTGCGAAGGGCTATGTTAACACAGTATATATGGGTGGCATAGTGGTGGTGTGGTTAGGAAGAAGGTTCCTGCTTCAAACTGAGACCCTCCTGTGCAGAGCTTGCTTATTTTCCTTGTGCGTCCATGGGTTTCCATTAAGTACTCTGGCTTCCACCCACAGTTCAAAGACGTGCACATCAGGTTAACGCGTAAGTCTAAACTGGCCATGGATGTAAAACAGTTTATGGGATGGATGCAGTGGATAACCTCTACAATAATAAGTCTATAATAACTCCAGGTTTTGTATTCGTGTCTTTTCCCTAACTCCTCCTAGACACATCGATCAATCTGGATGAAAGTATAACAAACTGTCTAAGGTGGCAGGGTTATCAATTTCTATTATTCAATAGCTTTATTGAATTTGTGTTTAGGGAATACTAATAATTTTCAGGAATTATTTTATAACATTCAAATTCTTACAAATTATATGTGTGTAGCAGCTGATCTCAAAACCAACAACATAATTGTAACTATGTTATGTGTACATTTGTTTGATGTTTATGACACTATATTGACAGCTTATATATTGATATAATTTTGAAAAAAAGAATAAGAGCAGGGTTTTGCTAGTATATGCTCAGAATATGACTTCTAGTTAAAGCACTTTGAGTGGACAGTAACAACATAAAAACACTATGTAAATGTGGCCACACTACATATTCATTTTACTGTACAGTATGTTCAGCATTAAATATTTGATTTCTTTTGTATTTATTCATCTGAACACTATAATTTTCCCCAAATTGCAAAAAACCTTCCATAATATTGCAATACAAGAGGGGATTCTCAGTTAATATAGCTCAGCTTTGGAGAGAAAGATAGAGACATCACAATGACAGAGAGAGATTTGCAGAAAATGCGAAAGGAAAAGGAGTCATCAAAAAGAGGAACATCACCACAGACAGAGGTGGAGAGGAGAAAACATGTTGGGTTGGGGCTGAATGAGCAATGCTGTTCTAGAAAGAGCAGGAGGATGGAAACAAGATGAAAGGAAGCAGTTGAATAATCCAGTAGTCAGTTAATTTTCCTGCTTCCTTCTCCCTGCACTGGAGCTGTGAAGCGAGGTCAGCTTTCCTACTGTACACAGATACCTCTTTCTTCCAATTATAATACACTCTATTCCTTCATGTGAAATTTATCATTAAAAACTGTACCCCTGAAGAAATTGCTTTATGATGAATCACTTATTGCATTGAACATTTCTTTTTGTTTCAACGGATGATTTTACAAAAGTGATCAGAAGAAATAAGCTGGTCTCATCTAAGAATTGATTTGGTGTTTAAAATTCAAATTAATACTTTGATCCTCATCTATACAATAAACCTTTATGTAAAGAGACACTGCTTCAAAGTAACAGCGAGGACATACCACTGGTTATGACACAGCTGCTGAAAGCTGGTATTATAAACCATTTGTTCGACATCCCCCTCCTCTCAGTCCATTACTAAAATATCTCTCCTACCTCTGGCCTGACGGGATCCTCTATTCCGACAACACAGATGGCTGTGAGGTCATTCAGGATGTTGTTCTCATCATCCCAGTTGGGCTCAGGATTGCTGGAAAAGTCACGATACGCCACACAGATGGTCCTCAAGCCATCACACGCCATGGGCTCAATCACTTTCTTCACCATCTCATCCTTGTCTCGTGGACGGAAAACCCTTGGCTCACCCACCTCGTTTTGGATATGGCTGCATCTGCAAACAAGGGTGTGGCGTAGGTTGAGAGGGTCATTTTAAATTATATACTGTAACATTGGTATTGTCTGTGTTTTTAGTGCTTGGAAATGAGCCAGCATTTAAAAAAGAACAAAATATATAGTCAAATCTCTCAGCCTGGCATTACTGCTTTGCTTAAATGAATACTGGTGAATCAAAAAAGGATGCACTGAGAACTGCAATGCTGTGCAAAAGAAAAGACATAGGGACTAATATGCCTTTTGTGGCAGGATACCACAATATTACAAAAAAAGAAAGTGCATTGGGGTACACACTGTAGAGAGCTCAAATGGAGGACAAACAATTTCCTCTAAAAGATTTTTAAAAAACAGCTAACACATTTCCTAAATAACTAAAGTACTGTAGCCAAAAGATAATTACATTTGATCAAGACTAAACTGATTTGCTAAACAAGTTAAATATATCAACAGACAAACTGAAAACAAACAGGTGTACTGGCATACAGCCAAATACAAATGCTGTACATCATTTACGGAAAAGCAACTGAACCATAATTAATGCAAACGTCCTTTTAGGACCTGTCAGCTTGACAAAAATGTGAATTTAACCTTTCATACATTGTATTATTGAATCTCTGTTTATATTAACTGTAACACCTATAATGTAGAAACATAAAAAATACTATTGAATTCAAGTAATTTTATGACTTTTTATTTAAAAAGTCATAAAATAAAAAGTCTTTTTATTTAACATTAACATTAAAGTCATAAAATGACTTTAATGTTAATGCTGATCAAATACTCTTAATTAACCGCACTTGATTAAAAAGTTGTCTGGAGCATTGAGGTGCGTGTTAAACACATCTGCAATGATCTTTAAGAAGCACAGATTTATTCTTCCTTAGCAAGAAGAATCTGGATTAAACATTAATCTGGGAAAGACTACAAGCCTATTTCCAAACAATTTTTACTCCATTATTTTACAATGAGAAAGATTTGGGGTGGGGGATCAGATCCAAGATGAGACCATGCAATGCTGCAAATAGAATTTCACATTTCTCCTTCTGCATCTCAGGTTTTTCTCAAAACCACTCACTGTAATGTTACTGTAACGCCCTGCAAAATGACATGATTGTAAGACATACTGCTAGAAACTTACACTGAATGTAGTGTAAATCTGCAGAGCACCTTATTAAATTATATAACTGCAACTTCCAGGTTATTTTAAACCATTAAACCAGACTCACTTTTTGAGTACAATCTCAGAGGCTCCCTTGCTGTACATCCGGAAGCTACCGTCAGGCAGCTTTATGACAGTGCTCATCGACTTCCTGACAGAGTTGAAGGTATAGACTTTGTAAAGCTTCTCCTCTGGGATCTGGTTTCTTATTGGCTGGTAATCCCGCTTCAGGTCCAAAACTAGTCCCAGCAGGCCACACTCTGTCTTGTTGCCCACCTGCTTCGGCAGACCGCCTTCCTTATCTGGGGGCTGTAAAATGAGGGACAGGAAAAAAAAGATTTAAATGTGTTCAGTTATATTTTTAGTCTAATATTAAGTAGGCATGCTAAAAAAGAAGACCTAAGGTTTTACGCATCAGGAAATAATAAAAAATAAACTGGTCTTTAGCAAGTTTTACAATTAGATAAATGCAACCGCAGATGAACAACAAAACATGACATGTTACACCTTTCACTACTTAACAAAAACTAAGCCAAAATAAAGAATCAGTGATGTGAATAACTAAATACACACTTACTGCTTCCATAGGAACTAAGAGGAAGTCAACAAGCAGCAGCCACCAGGTGCTGCTGATCAAATGCTCTTAATTAACTGCACTTGATTAAAAAGTTGTCTGGAGCATTGAGGTGCGTGTTAAACACATCTGCAATGATCTTTAAGAAGCACAGATTTATTCTTCCTTAGCAAGAAGAATCTGGATTAAACATTAATCTGGGAAAGACTACAAGCCTATTTCCAAACAATTTTTACTCCATTATTTTACAATGAGAAAGATTTGGGGTAGGGGATCAGATCCAAGATGAGACCATGCAATGCTGCAAAAAAAAAAACCCAAAAGCTACATCTTAATGCTGAAGTTCATAACAATACAATTAAAAAAAAGACTGAAGTGAATTATGACTTGTTTTGGAAGATCTTCCAGGTTTGGAAGGTCTTTTTTTTCCAAAAAGAACCTAGACGCAATTGCATCTGAACAAATCACACGACTTCTGGAACAATATACTTTGGACAGATGAGCCCAACATGAAGATATGTGGCCATAATGCACAGTGCCACTTTTGGAGAAATCCAAACACAGCATATCACCATAAATATATGATACAAGCTGTCAAGCATGGTGGTGGCGGGCTGATGATTTGGTGTTTTGCAGCCACCAGACCTGCACACTTTGTAGCCCCTGAATGAATCATGAAAGGTTTCTAGTCAATTATAAGGCCATTTTCCAGACAGCTAAAGCCTGACTGAAAGTGAGTCATAAAAGAGGACAATGACGACAGAATGACGGCAGTGATACCTTAAGAGAGCTGTGCACAAACAAATGTCTGCAAATGTCAATACAAGTTGAAGGTACTGAGTCATGGGATGTACTCAGTTTTTCACAGAACTCCATGACGTCAGAGAATTTACCCTCTTTTTTTTTCCATGACTGTACATATGGCTTTACTTTTTTTTTTTTTATCTATCTGTAATTGTTATTCACTTAACTGCAACTTAAGATAATTTTACAACATTGTTACACATATTGTTTCTACCTAATCCAACACTTCGACTTTTAAATGTTCTTAGTTTGCGTTTCCTCATAGGGTAAATGAAAATAATCCTGCCACAGAGAGTAAGTTTTCAGTGTAATATATTTCATACACTCATGTGATCTATTCACTGAATGAGATTCTCTCTCCTTCAGCTCAGTGCGACCAGTGTAATGCTTGAAATAGCTGCTGGTGATAATTAACCAGCTAGCAGGTGAAAGGGTCACTTTGTGTGGGAGGGCAGAAGATGAGATAGATGGAATCAGGTTTAGATCGTCTTATTTCAGGCACACAGCTCAACCCTGTGAAATCTGTAATTGTATACTTGGAACCATGTATTGCTCTGGTTCAGTGAACATGTCAGTGGATAGACATAGCACGTAATATCATTTTCTACCTAACATATGCAAGTATGGTTGGAAATGTGTTGTGATAGGCTCATAAGTACTCTGTGTTTTAGGTGTGCATCCAGTGTTTTGGGTTTATTAGCAGCCATTAGGAGTCATTACTATTGCCAGTTGTGTGTGTGTAAGTTTGTGTGTGATACAGTATCTGTGCAGGTGGCTACAGTACATGTGTGCCACCATGTACACACTCACGCTACAAGCAAGAGTGCGAATGTTTGTGCATGTGGTCAGCTTGTCAAAGGCCCAGCGTTGCCATGGTAACATTGGGCAAAAGAACAAGAAGAACACGAAGAGACTTGGGAAAAGAGAGGGTGCACTCTCGACCACTTGGGGATTCTTACTCCTTGGCTCCATTCCTCTTTCATGATTTTCCCTCATTTCATGTCACACATATCCTCAAATCCTTCTGCGTTTCCTTCTTCATCTTTTCCCAGCCCCCATTCATTAACATTTCCAGAGCTTTTTTCTATTTAGGAAGAAATAACGCATGTACAGAAACTACCTGTCACTATGACAGGATAAATCTCACTATAGTCAATATCTTAGTAAGTAAAGGGCCAAACAACGCATGAAAAAACAAAGGAAGAGCATTCCAGTCCAAAGTCACAGAACCTCAGGGACCTGCCAGGGACATATGAGTGCAGACGCCCTCTGGTGTAACCTGGTGCCTGTCCATGAAAAGCTCTCCATGTCAGTAAAAGAATCTTAAACTGCACTCTGAAATAAACCGGAAGCCAGTGCAGCTGCGTCAAAATTTGAGTCACACGTGGAAACTCTGAGGATTTTATCAGAAGTCTGTCAGCAACATACTGAACAACCGTTCTAGGGAGGTTTTGGTAAGACTTGTGTATAGTGCACCGCAGCAATCCAATCGCAATGAAACAAAAGCATGTATCTTACAGAGACTCATATGTTCAGACACATCTCAGGAGCGATCCCTGCTGTTATTATTCATAACACGCCTCTTCAAATCTGCACATCCTCTCAACCCTATTTACATTTGACTAAAATATAAAAACATAAAACTAAATTAAAAAGCTGTTAACCTTCACTCTTAAAAAAATAGTGTGCTCAGATAATGTTAGGAAATAATGAAAAATGACTATTTACTGTATCACTGATTTTCTAGAAAGAAGTCAGACAAATAGATTATCATAGTAGTTGCAACTCATTTTTTAAATTTTACTTTATTTCGCTGTTTCAATTGACTAAGAAAAAAAGTAAAGGTAAATAATAATTTTGTGGTAATAAATTATATTGGCTGTATACATGTTGAAAAACACAGTTAATCATATCTGGGAATACAGTTCATTTTGGATCCCTATTAGCTGGCACTGAGCTGACAGCTAGTCTCCCCAGAATTTTTGCTATATAGTACCTACAGTATGTTTGACACCTACACTCACTGCTACAGAACAGCTTGTCGGGTACACTGTCTTCTTACACGCACGCACACACAGCAGCATGTAGCAACCGCATTGAAAATAATGCTTCTACCTTGGTTGCTTGATCAGCAGACACCTTCAGCTTGAGCTATTTGCTCCAAAATAGATTGACTGCAGGCTGTTCTGCGTTAAACAAGCCTGCGGCCGGGATTAGATTTCAAAGGACAGCTTGGCATTTTGACGATTTGTATTTGCCTTTATTACTGTTTTCTTCACTTGGTCCTTGTCACAGCGTGTTCATAAAGATTCTGTGTTGGCACTATAGTTAATAACGTTGACGATGCACTCCATTTAAAGCTGTCCACATGCTAACGAGGCTTTGATAGAATTCTGATTAACTGCTTTGATATCCTTTTTAAGGTTAATGATGCACAAAAGGCCTAATAAGAGAAAAGTATGTGGAGTGAAAATACTAGGAGGGCACTTTCCTCGTTTCACCAGTTCTTCCTTATGTGAAACAGCATGGTGGTGCTGCGAAATAGCACCGGTGACTCCCAGCAAGAAGGTCCTGAGTTTCAATCCACCAACTGGGGTCTGACTCAGGATACTCTGTTTTCTCCCACAATCCAAGGATATGCATGTTAGATTAACTGGTGATTTGAAATTGGTGTAAATGTGACCTGGGCAGGCTGCAGCCCAACCACAACCCTGAATTGGATATGTTAATGGATTTCCTTATCTAAACAGAAGTCTAAATAAAGAGGTTGATTTGCAGGTTTTGAAATAATTTAAGGTAAATTTGTGATTTTAGGCTAAACAACTGACTAGAATTTACCTTTATCACATCAAATGCTTTTAAAAAATTTATGCCACTGCCGCTATCAGAATTGGTACTAAAATGATTACCAAAATCAATTTTTTTGTTTCTGTAACGGTTAACCCACCAGCACGTGCAAGCCTTTTAATCAACACACAAAAACACATTATTATTGTTTGATTAAGATGCCAAATTACAGTCATTTACTTGCATATAAAAATTTGTTTTAATGGTTGAATTAATTTCTGACTTCTTGTGCCAGCTCAAATTTGGGTATAAAAAATGTGAATTCAGTCATTTTCAGTTTTTGACAGATTTTTAAAACATTTGTGTTGTCTCGTTTTTATGGCAGGGGTCCTAATAAATTTGTTAAGCACTGTATCTGCTATCAATATTTGCTTTAGAGGCTCATATTTTGAGCTCAATATTTCTGACCTTCTTGACTATCGAATATTGGATATTGATTAATTCAGGCTGAGGCATTTTTTTTTACTTATCCTTGCAGCTGTTGAGAGCCAGTGGACCCAGCTGAAAAAGTCGTCTAAAATCTCATTAATCATTAAAACCCAATCAGAAGACTGGCCCATCCTCACCTAGTAATTTGACATATCTGGTTTTTATCTAGCTGTATGTCTCACAGACACAGACAAGAGCATAAATACTTTATACAGAGTTTATGGTAAATAACAGAATTAATGCCTTTTTCTAATGACCAATGATTACATCAGGAAGACACTGCCTGTCATTGGCAAATGAGGAGATGGAACAAATGGCCTCATCTGCCCTGTCTGCTAAGTGTTTGGTAGAATAGGCTCCCAGCCAGAAGACCAAATCAAGTTAAACCTCTAAAATGACTGAACAAAATGACCAAAATGAGAAACGCACAGTGTATAAAAAATAAATGGTAACTTTTAGATCAACTAAATCATACAGAAAACAGTCACTACTCCATTTAAATGTTGTGTAATGGCTGCCTTCATAGTCCATCCACCCATCCATCCATCAATCCAAATACAGTATATTAGAGCAGTAAATACTTAACCATGTTTGTTAATTTAAATGACAGCTATTTCAACTTCAGCTTAGCTACTGGCACAACTCCTGTTCCAGCAGAAGAGTATTGCGGAGAATAAAAGGAATTTACAGCTACCTCAATAACAAAACAAGACAGCAGGAAAAGCAGTGAGTAAACAGATAATAAACAGAAGACAGCCACAAACACCGCTGCCTTGTATTCTCAGAGATTCCGCAGAGGTTTAGCTTGACGTCGGTTTCTACGAACAAGGACGCTTTCTGGCATGGGATGCCCAGTGTTGGCATGACGAGACAACTGTTGGCACACCCTGGCCTGGACATGGCTAACGACCAGCTGCCCTCTCCCTAGTCCTTGGGTGTTCCTGCAGGCAAGGACATATGCCAGAGGGAGTGCTGGCAACTTTACTTCCTTTTCCACCTGGGGCTCTCCTTAATCCAGCCCTCCTGCTCCTTCCAACTCCCTTATCATGCTCTCTCTGCAATCTTTTCCTACTTTAGTTACACCGCCTTTATTTCACCGACCCCACATTTTTTATTCACACTCTAGTCCTATCCTGCTTTGTTGTTTTGGATGACTTTCTGTTCTCATTTTATGCTGTCCCAGTCTCTTACAAGGTGCTCCACCTCCTCAGCCCACGCCTTCTTTTTTCTCTTTTCTTTTTTTCTTTTCTCTTTGCATGTAGGAGTAGATGATATCCTTGCTCGCTGCATGACTCTAACAGCCAACTGGGCTAAGGCCTGGAGGAGTGCTGGGGGGGCAGTAACACAGTCTTCCAGGGCATGATGAGGACACTTGTCACGCGAGTGTCTTTTCTCTTGTGTTTCCCTTTCTTTTTCCATCCTGATTTGCATGTATCCTTACTTTGCATTTCACTGCCTCTTCTCTACATATTGAATCCCCCTCTCTCCATATTCGTTTCTCCGTCTCATTATATTCTTTACTTGCCTCTCTACTGCAGATTTCTGACTACTGCAAAAGCACAAGGCAGTCATAATACACAGAATCAGCATCTAGTAAATATACTTTACTACTGACCCTACACCCACCACCAATACTAATAAAACCGATACTACTACAACTAATAATAATAATAATGAACAGTGTGCCTTCTTCCACAGTCTCTTTTGTCCTCTCTTCCTCCCCTTACCCAGAACCAGTTGTCGCAGATGGCTGCCCCTCCCTAAACCTGGTTCTTAACAGTTTCTTCCTGTTAAAAGGGAGTTTTCCTTCCCACTGTCGCCAAGTACTTGCTCATTGGGGAACATCTGATTGTTTGGGTTTTCTCTGCATTATTGTAAATGGCCTGCATTTGTATAGCGCTTTTCTAGTCCCTAAGGACCCCAAAGCGCTTTACACTACATTCAGTCATTCACCCATTCACACACCCATTCACACACACATTCACACACTGGCGATGGCAAGCTACATTGTAGCCACAGGGTCTTTACCTTACAATATGAAGTGCCTTGAGGTGATGGCTGTTGCGATTTGGTGCTATATAAATAAAATTGAATTGAATATTAACAGGTAATTGTGCCCTGAAATTTGCCTTGACATAGTTTGATTTCTGTTGATGCACATGCAATCATGTGTTTCAATCATGTGTTTCTCAGACTGATAACATTCCAAATATGGACTCTTGTATTACCCCGGGCATTGGCTTTGATGAGTGATTGGCAATTTATTAATTAGATTGTTTCAGTCGAATCACTGGCAAAATTCTTTGTCAACATGCTGTAACAAATACAAAAAAATATTCATGATTCACACGGGATATCTGGCCGTCTTTTTGGCAAGTAAACCGTGCTATGTTGTTGTTGTTACTGCTATATATTATACAACAATTACTATACAAATTGATGCAACTTGATAAAATATCATTGGTTTTACTGCAATTTGCCTTACGTTTGACTCTTCTAAGTATTCAATTGATGCTGCTCTCCTAAAAACTAAAATTAAATATATTATGTAAAGTGACATAGAAATACAGTGCCATGCCCGTGAAACATCAAAACACTGTCATTCTAATGTGATGACAAATCCCGTCACTGTCATCTCAGCAGCACTGTCAAGTAAATGCTGAGAAGAGAAGAGAAGAGAAGAGAAGAGAAGAGAAGAGAAGAGAAGAGAAGAGAAGAGAAGAGAAGAGAAGAGAAGAGAAGAGAAGTCTGTTGGCCATAGTTGTGCTGTGTATCTGTCTTCTCAGTTTCCCAAAATATTCCAAACATAAGAGGCTGGGTGCTTCAAGCTAAAGACATCCAAAATACTCTCCCTTCCTTTTGCGCAAACAAGCATGCAAGCATGCAATGTCCAGATGACACAAGTACTGTGAGCAACAGCTAATTATATCAAGATATCACCACTTACTAGAGAACAAGAAGAAGAAAGTTCATTTTAATTACAAACTGTTTGTTGTAGAGCGACAAGTAGACATAAACTGAATATTGTTTTTCTAAAATCTACAAATCAGCAGACACATTCTGTTGAATAAATTTATAGGAACATTGCCAACCCTTTTACGTGACATTTGTTCTCCAACATATACTTCAGAGTTTTATTTCTGTCCTCTTTTTGTTTGTACGGGAGCATTATCTACCTCTCTTGTCCCTGACCGGAATAATGACCTGAGCAGGTGGTTGAAGCTACATGAAACTGAGCTCCCAGGACACTCACACAACCATGCTAAACACACACCACTGTGCTGCGCGAATAAACACCTGTGATCTCAATACCTCCTACAATGTCACTATCCCTGAAATGACAGATGTGTGTGTCATATATATGTATGCCCCTTCACAAGTGTCTACACACAGCCTTCCTGTACATTACAGACTATGTTAATATTTCAAACACCTAATGAAAAACTAAAAGAACAAAAGGTAAAGGACAAAAAGAAAATTCCAGTCCTTTGCAGGTATTGCCACTAGGGATGATGCATGTTCTTGGAAATGACGTTTGTGTATTGATGTCATTGCCCGCAAGAGACATCCAAGGCAACCAAGATGTATTTACAGTATGCATTAATGAATACTTTGAAAACATGAATGCAAGCCAGATCAATGAGCATGTGCGACTGTCCATGTGCAGGGTTTCATTGTGTAAGTGCGTACGAACTTCCTCCCTTGAGTAAGAGGCTTTTCCACTTTATACAGCAATCTGTATGTGCTGACAGATGAACCAGAGCTATACCAGTGGCTGTATTATGACGCCAGAGAGGCAATAGGGGGACTGATATGAGTATCAAAGCCTGCCTCTTTGCCTTTGTGTGGTGGCCATCAAAGACTTCCATAGCTATCCTGGCTTCCCACAGGATTGGCCTCTTATATAAGAACACACCAGCCAGCATACTGCAGGCCTGGAGTGGTGCTGAGGGAGTGGGGGCGGCTGGGGGAGGCAAAGAAGGATGGACTAAATATTCCTCAGAAAAGCTTCCTGCTGTATCTTGCTTTGTGAATTCACTTCATTCCTTAATTACATTGTACTTCACACCATACTTTATCTTTCCTTTTATTCATTCTCAAATAACACAACATATGTTATTTTTATACTATTTATATGTTATATTCTGTACTATAATTGTACATTTATATACCGTGCATTTATCTAAGTCTACATAAAGATATAGATGTATAAATGTAGTCTTAGCTACAGTAAGTTGTAGGCAGACAGACGATCCTGTATTTACACAAGCTGGCAAGTTACGAACTTAAAGGTATGTAAGTTAGTATCATTAAGTTTGATTTGTCTTTCAATGCGTGAGGTCACGTCTTGCGAATGAAAAGATCTGGAAAGAAGTAAATGTACTGCTTAATCCCCAGTGTATAAGCTGTGCTCTGCCAGTGCTTAATTCCATTGAGCTAAGCAGCTATAGAAGTACAATAGCCTGATCTAATGCTGCAAAGCATTTCTCCAGATTTTTCTAAGGGATAACATCTTGTAACTGTGGTACATCTTAGTAGAAATATGCTGTGGGAAAAGGAAACTAAGTCAACCTCACTCTCATTGTTTACTACTGTATGTGACAAGAAATATTCACCCGCATTTGAAGACTTGCTGTTTTCCCCCCCCTCTTAGTTACTGTGACAGGATTGAGGTCTCAGTCTCCTCTTAAGTTTGTTTGTTTTTTTGTCTGGTCTGCCTGCTTTGGCCTTTCTTGCCCATTTACTGTACTGTAATTTGCATGACCCACTAGTGCATCTTCCACAATGTATCAAGTATACTCATCCTAAATTGTAGTTATATGCAAAGCTATGAGAAAATATGCAATCCTCTCATGTGAGGGCTTTTAATTAATCATGGTTTTTTTTTCAGAGTGGTAATCACAATTCTAGCAAATATTGACAGGTTTGGACTAATTTACCTCATCAGTTTGTGCTGAAAGAAAACAAACCGTAATCTGTTCAGAACACACAGTATTAAACTGGAACCACAAGAATGTCCTGTTCCTATGTAATTGAAAGTTTTTCTAAAACTAAAGCTCCATTACATTTGACAGTGATTATAAAAAAACACACACACACAAACAAACAGTTAACAATGTCAGAAACTTTACAGTGCTTAAAATTGGAAATGACCTGATTTTGATTCAGTCTAACTCAGTCTCAAGCCTGCTTAGATTACGCTTAAGTGGTCTTAATTACAACACAGGTTTGGGTCCTGGTCAAATGCAGTATCATTATTTGGTATTTGAGAAGTGGAGTTAATGTGGAAATGTAATACTTACTGAGCAAATCAAAGGACCATTTATATACTGAGTGCAGATTGAAATGCAGCCTGTGGCTGTGACAAAAAAGAAATATTCATTTGCCATTTGCACACGAGTGACATCTCATTCTTACTCTGTAGGATTTAATATAATGTTGGCCCACCCTTTGCTGCTATAACAACTTCAACTCTTCTGGGAAGGATTTCCACAAGGTTTCAGAGTGCATTTATGGGAATTTTTGATCATTTTTCCAGAAGAGCATTTGTGAGGTCAGACAGTGATGTTGGATAAGAAGGCCTGGCTCGCTGTCTCAAATCCCAAAGGTGCTTTATGGGGTTGAGGTCAAGACTTTGCGCTGGCCAAACTTGCTCCTCTATGTCTTTATGGACCTTGCTTTGTGCACTGGTGTTGAAACAGGAAGGGACCTTCCTCAAACTGTTCCCAATAATAAGTTGGAGGATGAAATTGTCCAAAATATCTTGGTATGCTGAAACTTTAAGATGATCTCTGGAACTAAGGGGTCGACCCCATCTCCTGAAAAACATCCCCACACCATAATCCCCTCTCCACCAAACTTTATACTTGGAACAATGCCGTCAGACAAGTACTGCTCTTCTGGCAACTGCCAAACCCAGACACATCTGTAGTATTACCAGACAGAGAAACTTGATTCGTCACTCCAGAGAACCAATCCCACCAGACCCTTTGCATTGGGCTTGATGATGTGAGGCTTGGATGCAGCTTCTCGTCATGGAAACACATTCCATAAAGCTCTCTACGCAATGTTCTTGAGCTAATCTGAAGGCTACATGAGGTTTGAAGGTTTGTAGTGACTGACTCTGCAGAAAGTTGGTGACCATCCACTGATCCATTTTACATGGTCTACCACTTCATGGTTGGGTCACTGTCATTCCCAATCTCCTCCACTTTGTTATAATACCACTAACAGCTGACTATTTAGTAGCGAGGAAATTTAATGCCTAGACTTGTTGCTCAGGTGGCATCCCATCACAGTAACATGCTGGAATTCACTGATATACTGAGAGCGACCCATTCCTTCACTTTGTAGAAGCAGTCTGCATGGCCAGGTGATTGGTTTTATACACCTGTGACCATGGAAGTGATTGTATCACCTGAATTCAACAACTTGGATGGATGAGTGAATACTTTTGGCAATATAGTTCAATACTGTAAACTAGTATTAAAGGGACACAAGCAGATCTCTGTACTACTTGGCATTATGATAAGAAGGGTAATTGTATGGCAAAAATGACTGAATTCAATCTACTGTCTATCAGTAAATTTTACAAATAAAAAAAATGAAAAGTTGAAATGATAGTAGACACAGGTGACCAACCAAAATCATTCTGGTAGCATGTTTTGCACTCAAAGCTATCTTTGCAAAAGATCTACGCAGTTTTTTAGAGCTATCTAAATAAATTGTAAGAGAGATAACCATTTATTATCAACGCTCTAAGAGACAGAAAAATGCACATGTAGAAACTATACTCTAAAATAAGTTTTTAAAAACATTTTCCCCCCCTCTAAGGTTTATACCTAAAGTTTCACAGCATTAAAGGCTCATTATTGAGTAAATCCTTAGTACAGCCAGGCAGCATCTGTGCTTAATCACTTGAACAAATGCTATAACTCCCATTAGTACACCTACCTTCATCTTTAATTTAATAATGAAACTCCATTGTGTGTTCACGTGATCAAAAACATGACTGCCACATATGTTTACTGGTTCAGTTTTTGATCGGTTCTTTGGGTAGCAGGGGAAGGACAAACACTAGCTTTAATGTTGCAAAATTCTCTCATAGATTTCCATTCAGGACCCATGTCCCTGCACTTACAATGTCTCCGAAAGTGAAAGCACAGTATTTGTGCCTTGAAAGGTAGGAAGTGAAATCTGTTGGATTCTTCGTTCATAGATGTCCTAATTGCTCAGCTCACTGTTCCATAAGGGCATTTGTCAGTTGGTCAACCATCAATGAATAGACTCTACAGGAGTTTACAAGGATGGTGACAAATAGATCGGCACAAACAGTGTGTGTGTGTGTGTGTGTGTGTGTGTGTGTGTGTGTGTGTGTGTGTGTGTGTGTGTGTGTGTGTGTGTCTGTGTGCAGGTGAGTCTACATGCCAGGAAATGGATTACTCAGGCATGTTGTTCCAACAGGCTGAAGACATGCTAATCTTGGCAATCATTGCTTTTAGATTGTTTAACCAAGCGCTTTATCATGCAAATAATGTTTCAGACCTGTGTCCTGGACAAGATTTCCATGCAGACTAGTCACATTTTCTGTGATTAGAATACGAAACAGCATGAGTGTGTTTCTCCATATATCTATGTATTTCTTATTGAATGCAGGTCTAATTGGCTTAGAGAAAATGTCTCCTTGCTGCATTCACTATAGACAGGAGAACATCTCCAGCACTTAGACAGATTGGATTCAATTACAGTCTGCTATGCTCTGAATATCAGATAAGACAAAATTACACAACCGTTCTCAAGGTGACAAGTTGAGTGAATGCCTAATGAATCTAAAGCAGCAGCCAAGGACACTGCCTGCCTGCTTAGCCAAAAAGAAAGCACTGCAGAGCTGTCTCGCTGTTTCAGGGTTGCTCCCATCATATGGTGTCACTGTTTACACAGAGTAAGCTGAAATCTAAGAAGCTAACCCAGGATAATATAGGTTTATCTTCTCTGAGTGTAGTACAGTACAATAGCCCAAATATTGGTTCACGGAGAGCATCAAGCATGAATTGGTATTTAAAAGTGACAGATAAGTTATTCAAATATTCACTTAACTTTATACTTATACATTAACTGTGTTCTCTAAGACTTACCAGTATCTTTGTGGTATAGGCGCTGTTAATTGAGATGGAATTGACAAGTAAATCCAATGACTTGGGTGGCAGGACTCCAGGATCTGGTATCTCTTTGTAATGTACATCACCAACGTATAACTGCACAGCTGTCATGCGGTTGGTGGTTAGCGTGCCTGTCTTGTCAGAACAGATGGCTGTAGCGTTGCCCATTGTTTCACATGCATCCAAGTGACGCACCAGGTTGTTGTCTTTCATCATTTTCTGTTGGTAGAAAACAATGTGGTCCATTTTAAAGTATTTTTTTTTCAATAAAGTGCCTATCCCGAGCCTCACACTGCTTAACTTTCAGTGGCAAAAATGGCCACCGTACATGTCGGTACATATAACATTTTAATTTGATTCATGTCATTCAAAAAAAATGTAATTCTTTGCACAGTCAGACTTAATTGAATTATTTACATATTTGCCGCTGTGAATAAAATAAGCACATTAACACAGCTGGGAGAATTAATTGCCCTGAATCCTCAAGTATGCATGCAAGTCTCATCTCTGTGAAAGGTGCACACATTTGCATATGCAAAGACAAAGAAAAACAACAATATCTAACTACATAACAAATCTATTAATGACAAATGTGAGACCATGGAGTCTTACAATGCTTAAAAGTTACCTTACCTTAACAGAATAAGCCAAGGAGATGGTGACAGCCAGCGGCAGTCCCTCTGGGACAGCCACCACCAAAACAGTTACACCAATGATGAAGAACTTGACAAAGTACTGGATGTAGATAGGAGTGCACTCAGGCATCCAAGGGTGCTTCTGCATCACAAAGTTGTCAATGGCAAAGTACAGGACCAGGATGATGACTGTAATGGCTGACATGAGCAAACCTGGTGAAAAGTACGGCGAGTATTAACTGAGGAAAGGAATGGCAAAGTGAGGCATGTAATCAAACAAAACTATAGAGGGGAACAGTTTGATACAGGAGTCTAAGCAGAGAATCGCTTTTCTACACTTTACTGATGACTGTGGACAAATCCGGTTACTCAGTTTGCTTACTCGATCCATCAGTGCGGCATGTGGTGAGCAGCTCAAGTCCTTCCTAGTGCCAAGCGCTTTATGATGACTCCACAGAGAATGGCCACACACGGGACTTAACTCAGTGTGTTGTTGCTGTGAGTTGCCTAAAATCTGAGTTGACTAAATTCATAGATAAAATAATTTATCAAAGGAATAATATATGTTATATTAATGTGTATCAGTGTCAGGAAAACTCTGACTGATCAGTGAGGTCTAGCTAGGTGAGCAAGCTACCCTCCCTTTTCCAGTGCTCAATTTTCACTCAGTAATCACTGTTAAGCTAAACTCTGTGTGGCAAACACATAGTGAAACACAGGTTTGACAGCCAAAGCACCTTATTGCCAGATCTGACAAGCTGTTATTGCCAGGAACTAAAAGGGTGGTTCCAAAATCTATGACATTTTTATTACTTTAAACTGCCTGCTGCTGAAAAAAACTGAAATGATAAATATGCTGGTTAAGATGAATTACCTGAATGCAGGAACTGCAAGATGATAAATGTTCAAAAAACAAAAAAGCTAGGGTAGGAAAAAGCTGTAACTTAAACCTAACTGAATAATGGAGATGGATTTCATTCATGCACCTATGGGAGGGGAACGTAATTATGTTGTAGGAGTTGTAATTTTTCCAACTTTAATAAACTTTTTTTTTATTCTGGTACACTAACTCAGCTGAGTCACAGTTTTAAAAAAAAAGTCTATATTGCAATTACAGCATTTCATGCTGCTTACACTCAGAAATATTTATGCTGAAAATGCTGACTTTAAGTAATTTGATTGCATGAAAAATCTCCATGCAATTTAGTTACATGAGTAAAATGTAAAACAATAATTTTAATTTGGTCAAATCTGGTCAAAATAAATTAACTTGACTGGTAAACACTGATGTTATACCAAACATATTTCCCTTAATGAAAATGGAATTTTCCATAATGACAGTTATACGAATAAATAAACCTTTAACTTTATATATTTCAGTTGCATTTTACTCAAACTTATTGCTTCATATTTATGAGGGTTGAGAACATTTTTGTGGATCCCTTCAGCCCTTCAGCCCTCCAGCCTAGCCTTGGCTACTGGTTCTTTAATTCCCCCATTCCTAAAAGAACATTTACTTATGATTGGTCAATACTGGGAATCATACTGAGGCGTGGTATGCCCTGTTTGTCAGCATAAACATTTAATGAAATAAATAAAAACAGTTGGATGACTCCATTTGGTACACCGTTTGTCCTCATTGCCTGCTTGGGCTGACATAATATTTTCATGACTGATACATCTAATATATCTTTATCAAAACGAGCCCCTTTTAATAGGCATGTGCTGAAAAGCTTACTGAAGTGGAAAATGTATGCTGTCAGAAACATTGATGGTATCATAGCTGGTAAAACTGTATTCCTGAGAACTGTATATCTCCATGCATAGTTGACTGTTTGTATGTTGGAGTACATTAAAATACTAATTATATGGTGCTTGTCATGCAAGAACATATACATAAATTGATCAAGAAAACCACAGTTTTGGGGCAGCTTGTCGCAAACATAATTAAGAGCATTGGATCATTTTCTATGTACTGAAGGCTGTGCATTTGGCTCACATATTTATATATGTTTACATGCTTATCTCATTATTATAAACTTTGGGCATGTTTTAATGGCCATAACTATCTAATTATGAAAGTTAAATGTTAATAAAAGCAACTATTTGCAGTCTTTATTCTTTCTCAGCTTGTTAAAGGAGGACAGCTAATAGCTACATTTTGGGTGTGGCTTTTTAAGACACACAGATGCTGAAGTTCCAGTATTTTCCCCAATATGCCACATGATCTTACAAGCACTGCTTGTATGCTAATCCATCCTTGGTATTTCACTGTTCTGACACAGTGTCCTCATTCCATCACTCAGGCCAACAGTTTGATGTAACAGCACACTGTAGAAACAGGGACTTCTTGAAGCTGTAAACCTTCAACTCTTTACAAGGAGAAATAAGAACTAGAGCACACTGGAAGCTGTGTTTACTTAACTTCCTAAACAGCTTTTAAGGACAGAAGCACCATTTGTACACTCAAGCTTTCGAGGCCTGTATGTTATCAACATAATTAATACTTCCCAACAATCTGCCCACTTGTGGATTACCTTTGCACTGCAGGCAGTAACAGATTTGAATCCCTACTCAAAATGGCTGGCCCAATATAGTGAGCTGATTGTGTAAAGGGAAATCTCATTTATTTTGATGAAGCTGGAACTAAAACATTTATGCAGTCACTTGTTACCCAAGCAGGCCTGTCGTGGTATATGAATGTCTGGGAGAAAAATCAAACAGTTATTTAAAAACAGGTATTATTTGGTGCACTAAAGGTTAAAGATTTCTGAGAAAACGCGGCAGATTAAGAAAAGCAAATTACGATATTCACACTGGTCCTGTTTTCTCGATGTGTTACCTTCATTTGAAAGGACTCACATGCTGCAAATGTGCCTCACATCAGCTCCTCAGTGGCCTAAACCCTACCCTAAATTATATTAGAAACAACATTTTATGATATTGTGTGTAACATTGCAAAACTGGGCGACCAGCATGACAAAATCTCTGTTTCTACTAGTACAATGATTCAGCAGTTTCTCAAGGGCAGAGGGGAAAAACAAAACAAAACACTGAACACACTCTTCCAGAGCTCTGTAATTCAGATACCTTAGGTTTCTTCTAAACTCCTTTGATTGCTTCAAACAAATAAAAAGCAGTCTTATCTGTGCAACTTTGATGGACAGGATGATGGTTTAGTGCCTCTTTTTTCCCCGGATCTATCTGCGTGACTGAATGATAGACTTGTCTGTGTGCAATTTGTTGTACCTGCTTTGCCAATCTGGACAGCCAGTTTGGTCAGCTTCCCTTGCAGCACAGACTTCTCTTTCTTCGGAGCTGACACTTTCTTCCTCTCTTTCTCATCAGCCTCTCCACCTTCAGCACTCTTTAGAGGCTGCATCTCCATGGCAGCTGCTCCATCCTGCTTCTTCACTGTAAACACAACAATAAAAAAACAACAAAAAACAGACAGCACCAGTGTTAGATAAGGAGATTAGACCAATAAAATGAGGAGGAAGAGGGACTTCACTTAACACCCAGGTGTGCTACTCGCACCAGTACCATTCGGCACAGGCAAACAGTTTAGACTTAAAACCAAGAAAAAATAACTACATCCAATGACATTTTGCTTGGCTCTGACCATCTTACTGTATGATGTGTAAGAAAACTAAAACATGTTGCACTTTTATAGCATATAACATAGTATAAGAGACACACTTATTCTTCCCATCGTTCATCAAAAAAACATATTTACCGTAAATTATTCATACATTAACTATCTTAAAATCTAGACCTTCAGAGTATTTAGAAGTCTGCTGATCATTTCAGGATCATTTATACCATGTGAAAATTACACTTCCTGTACTGTATATAAAAATACAAAATAATAGTGAGGAAGAGCACAATTTGAAGTCAAGAAAAAAGTAAAAGATAAACTACATAAACATGAGAAGTAAATATCTTCTTTTTAGCGTAAAACTCACTGAAGGTTTAATTCAAGTCTTTGCCTTCACACCATGCAAACAAAATGACTTAAATCTAAAATCGTAATTTTTGATCGCTTCATTAAATGATAGAAAAACTTATTTTCAGATATTACAGTCATTGTTTCTCAGGATGAATTGTAATTGCTGATATTTGGGTTGTTGTTTCAGGTAATGTGAACAATTCAAAATCAGTGTATTAGGCTTTTATCTACAAAATGGGCATAAAACTGCTCAAGTCTTTAATTGTGTTTTCTTTTTCCCCCCCACTGAGAACAATTTGTAGACATGCTCCTAGTGATATGATGTACTTGATTGCCAGAAATATATCTTGGGCCTAATCAGTTGAGTAATGTTCAAACTCATGATAGTTGGCAGTAGTGTTGAAACCCAGTGAAAAAAGGGTCTTTTCTAGCAAAATAATCAGTTAACGTATCTGAAATTTTGAAAAGTGTGTTTTTAATAATCACGTAAGACGGTATAATCAGTAGGACTATACATTTAACTGAAATAATGCATATGGAGTAGACTGGAACACAAAGATAACACAGTGAAAGTAAAATGAATTCAACTCAAAGGGGCTGTTAAAGACTGTTGTCTAAGACATATTTTGGCCCATGTAAAATATATATATGCAATTTCTACTCCCACTTAAAGTGTATTTGATATTTTATGTACGTTATGAAATTTTATGATTTGATAAATGCAAAGTCCTCTGTGTGTGTCTGTGTACGTGTGGGGGGGGGGGGGGGGGACCTCTTAGGCAGTAAAACCAGTCCACGATTACCTTACCCCATCTCTTGTGCTCTCCCCTTGAAAAGACACATTAAGTGAACCTCTCTGTTAATGTAAGCCATTACCAAGAATCATTTCAGCCCAGTTTCCCAATCACAATGAGGCATTTGTTTGATGGTCATAAAAAAACTTTTAATGTTGAGCATTTGTCATACTCTCCGGTTGCGCATTTTGTTTTTTTCACCCCCTCGACACAAGACAGAGTATATCGCCCGTATCCAGGTGGATTCAGGAGAAGAGCATTACTTAAAATTAAAACACTCTTGACTAAAGTCCATCTTCTGAAAGAGACTGTTTGTTCTTTAAATAGCGTTCTAGCAATAATTATCATCGTAATCATACCACACCCCACAGTTTTACTATAGGAAAGTATTAATTTGTGCCTATTCTTTGAAGATAGGGATTTTCTTCAGCTTGTGTCTATTATTCTATATAACCATGCTTTTATTATATTTGCCATGAAATCAAGGCTTGCAGATACCCATATTGTCAAGAAGCATAAAATAGTATATACTATACACATCGCCTTCACTAATAAATGCTTACATTACATTAAGGGGTGTAGAGTAAGGTCATGTTAACAATCCATTACAATTTGGCTTACATCCACCAAAATCTTCAAGGTCAACTTAATGATTTATTGGTCGAAAATTGACTAAAAACATTATAACTTAGAAACTATGACTCTTAAAAGTGTGGTGTGTACAGTATATCAACATGTAGAAAGCACCATATCAAGATTTAATAAATCATGTCACATTTCACCTCTGACCTTTACTTCAAGGTCAATAGATTGATCTAAAGGTCAAAGTGACAATAATCCTATGAAGAGCTAATAAATTACTGCCATTGTTTTCATTGACACCATATAAGGAATGATATATGAGGATTCTAAAATCACAATACTTCAGGACCCCCGACCTCATCTTCAAGGTCAAAAAAGGTCAATCTTTCATAAAATGTCTTTGATCTTTAAAAATATGCTTAAAATCTTACTGCCTTAAATTATACTGTTATATTGGGATTCTAAATATCATATTAAGATTAAGAATTGCCCAAAGTACATTATTTTTACTGCACTACAAACTTCTTGAAGTAAGTTTAAAAAGAACAAAGAAAGCAAATAGAATATATGTAAAATAAAAGACTGCTTTCTTAAACATGGATACCGCCTCGTGTGAGCTGGCTTGGCATTGGTTTGTACTCTCTGAATGCTTCTTGTTTACTCATGAAACAGTCTTCTTTGAGTTATTTTCCACATATTTCCTATATTTATGGAAAGATTAACAAAGTTTAACAATATAATAATTAATCATTTCTATTATATGTTGTCACACCTTTATTGACATCATCAAATAAGCATGTGACAAGCAGCTACTACATCATTACTAAATCAATCAGCAGAGCTAAGGTTAACATACCTCTAATGAAACCTTTGTATGAAAAATCTGAGAGCAGTAGCAGCTTGTTTTTTGTTTAATATTTTCGAGAAATTAATTGCCTAGTGGTTTGTGACTGTCAGCCACATTACACTATTTGAAGAAATCCCTATGGTGTTTGTGTTATGTGCTTTCTTTCCAAAGTCTAACCTGATATAATATAAATCAGCATTACCCACACCCCTACAGAGACCAAACAATAAATAAAAATGAAAGAGGATCCCTTTAATCTGACACCAATTTAAATCAAATTCTGTAAGGAAAACTTTATTATAGAGAGGACACTTGTCGGTGTCCCTGGATAAAAGGCGACTTGGCTAAGGCTGACAGGGGATAGTTGAGGGACAGGTTGCTATTTTCTCAGAAAGACCAAGATGAGCCAACAAAACAACAAGAAGAACAGAACAACAGACCAGGGACGACACAGCAGTGACAGACAGTGGGAAAGAGCGGGATGTCTAACATAATTTGACTGTGGGTAAAACCTGGGTCAAATAAAAGGTCTAATTCCTTCCAACACATACAGTGTCTGGGATTGGCTTCAGCCTGCAATAGACTTCAGTCACAAAAATGAGCAGAATCCAGTCTGAATTAGCACTGCACAACGCTTAAAGAGACCATTATTAAGAACAATCTGGGCTGATAAAAATAAAGTAACCTGCATTTGACCCAGAGCTTACGCTACACACCATAAAAGGGAAGAGATGAGAAGAGGAAAAGGAAGGAGGAGGAGGGGGAGGAAGAGGAGAGAGTGAAAGATATGGTTTGGTTACCTTTAATCTGGTTGCTCTCCATATTGCCATCTTGCATTTTACCTATGATGGAGACATACAAGACAACAACAACAAAAATAACCAAGGCAGACAGGTCAACAAATTATCACCACAGAGACAGCACAAACAATGAGAACCAAAATTCACAAACAGGGAGACAGGAAAATGACTTTTAATACATCTCTGTGACAGTCACATAGAAAGGCTTGTGATAAGCAAGTGATGCAACTAGTAGCTACAACAGCTGACAAGGAGTTAGAAAGACTAAAACGTACTAAACGGGTTATTCTAACAGATCACTGACATACTGCTGTGTAGACTACTACAAAATGGGAGAAACCATTGTTTTGATACACTTTATTTCATTGCATAAGAAATTAATTAGGTAATTAAAATCAATTAATGGGCCTTTCTAAATTAAAAAAAAGAAAGAAATTCTTCAAAGTATATTAAGTGTGATGTAAAATTCACATTTAAAATAGCACTTTTTAAAAAATCTCTTCATTTTCTTTGTATTGTTTTGAATGACATACTCACACTGTGAGCACAGGCAATTCCACGCAACATTAGCAACAACATGAATCAAATTGTCGGGTTATCAAATGAGATATAAGACAAACAGCAGATAAGGCATTACACCAAACACTGACAGTGAGAGAGGGTACACCAAAAGCACACGTACAGTACACAGAAACAAGAGACAGCATGCATAAGAGGAAAGTTCAGGCATGCAAGATCACACGATCACACACTTAAAGGGAAGCAGACTGGAAATGTGAACAATACAGAGGGAGAAAGAGAGAGCCTGAAGGGAAAGCCTCCCACATGGTGAAGTTACATAAGAACAACTGGAAGAAAACTGAAATAAGTTTGGAGACAATGAATTTATTATGCTGTTGGATTCTTCTCAAAAGGAGTTAACTTAATTTAAATGTGCACTTTAATCGCACAGTGCTGTTTTAAGTTATACAGTCAACTTGGGGGTAGTCTAATTGAGCTGTGAAAGACCTTGTTAGAAGTAAAAATATATGTTATTTTGCAGCCGGTGAAAGATAAGACTAAGCATCTAGTAAAGCGTCTTGCACTTTCAATCAAAATAGATACACAGTGTGCCAAAAAAAGAAGAAGCATTTTATTTTGTACTGCAGCTTTGATCCCATTATTTTTGGAGTCGGTGGAAGGCAGGCCAGAAAGTTGACCAAATCTGTCTTTCAGGGATTTGTACATAAATGTCACAAATTGTTCAGGTAGAGCTGTAAGACCATCAGACCAGAGCTGGTTCATTTCACCTTCACTTCCACTTTAGCCAGTTTCCCCGGAGTCACAATAAAGCTGAAGATGACAAATCGCTTTGTTCCAGCCCAGGATAGCACAAGGTCACCATTACAGCACAAATCTTACCACTCCTGCCTTGGGTACAAACACACTGGGGCTGCTCTCCAAGGGGAAACAGATAAGAGAGAACCCAGTGCCACAATGAAGTTAATCGTTTTGCACTGTGTCCAGCTAACACAGAAATAGAGGATTTTCACTAAGCGACCTCAGGGGACATCAGACTAAAGGGGGTTGGACCTACTATAAGATTTTTCCATCAGTCATCAACCTGTGTTTTTTTTTTTTTTTTTTCAAATCTCAACAATTAAATCAAATTTGAACTATGATGGAAAATAAGAGTAGAATATAAAGAAAGGGTTTCAAATGTGGAAACTATCCAAATTCACCATATTATTGCCAAGAGGTCAGTTAGACTATAAAATAGGGAAAAGACTAGTGTGTCTATGTCTGAAAATAAAAAAGTGCCTTGTAAATCCTGGCCTAATCGTTCAAAAACTCATATGTAGCAACAACACTGCAGGGGTTATATGTTATATGCCTTTTTCTTAGCAGATTCTGAGCAAGAAACGGAATGAAGTCACTTTTAATGTTATTCTTGTTATCCCTGACAATATAAAAACGCTCAAAAGATCTTCCTTGCTTTTCAACATTATAGAGACCCATGGACCTGGGGACTTTTATTTATTTTAGTCTTGATTTAAAGATTCATGCAGAGGAAAAACATTAGAAATGTGTCCATGATGGCTATATTCGTTAAAACTCTTACAAGACAAGCAACAGCATATAGAGAAGAACAAGAAACACAATTTCTACAGATAATAATGGCATGCACTGATAGCATGGATATGAAAAAGGTACAAAACAACAGAGAGAAAAACAAAAGATGAGCACCCACGGTAGGAGGAGGCAGTTTGAGAATGAAGAAGGTAGGAGGGGTCAAAAGTCACAAGAGAGAGATCAGAGATCAGAGGTTTTATCGACCTACCATTAATTAGGCTGGCACTGCCAGGGGCATTAATGCCTGCAGCCCCATCCGTGGCTATAGTTGCGATGGGGTGGATAGGGGGATGGGAGCAGTCTAGCCAGTAACAATAAGGGCCAAACATGAATGAACAAAAACACACACACACGCACGCCCACACACAAACACACCCACACACGTGCACACCCAAGACAGTGAACAGAAATAACATGGTTATAGCACATTTAAGAGATTCATCATATGTAGACCATGTAAAGACCGTGTGATTAGTGTGGGGAAAAAAATGCATTTGCAAATGTTTTTATTATTATTATGTATTTAGCTAATGTTAGATTTGATAGAAGATGTTTATCAAATGTTAATAATAAGACAAGTATAACACTGGACGGACATGAAACATGAAACCTGAACATAACATTGGGGGAAACAATAAAATAAAACATGAAACCACAGCTACACTAGAAGTAAGTCGGTTGTCAGACAAATTTAGACACCTGTTTGTTTCTGTGCATTTTACCCATCAAATTTCATGTATTGTCAATTGTGCCCCCAACCTTTAGCAATATTATCAAAACCATGTTATTCGTGTAATATCATTTAGCAAAACAAAAATCCTAATTTGAGCCAAAAATTTAAACAAATGAGCTAAAATTAAAACTAAAGTCAAACTCCCCAGTCCAAACTAAACAAAAAATAAGAGGGATCCACCTCATTAGCCAGTGAAACACACATGTGCCAGCCAGTTAAGTGAAGAGACTAATGATCTTTAACAGGAAACATTTTCCTGTTATTTTCCATAGTTGTTATAGTTGCTATTTTTAAATGATAAACATGGGAAATTTTTATTATGTTTTAGTGTCCTTTTGGTTTCAGCAAAATTAAAACAAAGCGTGGTGCATAAATGTTTGTCAGTTTCATTATAACTTAATTTTTCAATCATCTCATTTAAAAACACAGGACTTCTGTGATTCCGGTCTCAAATTTTCACAGCAGATCCATCTCATCCAACATCTGGCAGATATGATTCTTTAAAAAGTCTTAATCCTAACTTTGTCAGAGCTGTACTATTTAGACCAAATGTGAATCAATTATTAAATGCAAAAGGATATTCAAATGTGTGGCAACATTTTGGTATGATTTTGATCATGAAATTGTCAAATTATCATTGTTGATCAGTAATTATTATTCATTTTGAATCATCATAGAAGCTTTTCCCCCCCCTGGTTTAGCCAATCAAATTAGATATATAAAAACCAAAAAAGTAAATGAATGAATATTATAGCAGCAATGCACCTAAAACCGTATTGTTGTTGAAGAACTGTAGTTATTATAAACATCACACTAAAAAGACACACAGCATTAGATTTAAGCTGGAGGGATGATCTAACAAATCTTTACCTTTTTATAATATCACTACATGTTTCCATGCAAGCTATTTTTAATTTAATGAAAATACGGAAGTGGTAGCAAAGACACTACTAAAAGGATAAACTGTGCACATATACATATTAAGATGTAAAAGAGTACATCTTATACAAGCTTGTACTAACTAGTTTACACCCTACTGCTGGTACATGTGTTGTGCACCCACAAGGCTATTGCTCTCATATCATTGTTCTGTAATACAGCAATGAGATGAGTCTGAAAGCCCGTTCTTATTCATGGCATTCAACACGTCTATGAAGCAGGGCTTATGTTGGATGCTAGCTAGTTAGTCTGATGAGTGCAGAGCCTGTTATATGAGGAGAGGATTATGCATTGTGAAATGTGTTATCTATCAACACTTAAAAAGATGCAGTGTTGTGATTATGATGCTTCTCTTTTTAAGTGAGGAGTTTAACAGAAGCAAGGTTGCTTTGTTAGAGAAAAGGGTAGTCTAGCAACAGTGGTTTACTGGTAAGCACTAGGGGTTAAAGATCAAAAGGTTCAAGTACTGTACCACTTCCAGGGGTCAGAGAAAGGTGATACTCTACCTGTATTCTGGTGTCCGTCTTCCACTGCCCCTCCTTCGAGGCAAATTTGGAACGATAAGAGAGTAAGGACAATGATGCACCTGAACCCACAGAACCTGCATACTGCAGCTGATTACTGAGCCACCAATACTGATATCATACAGTATCTATACACATTCACTTAGTGTTGAATACTGTACTACAAACACCTACAAAAGGTGGGCATTTGTCCATTTGTGAGTTCATTCTTTAGAACCCCTCTGTTTACAAAGACAGTTAAAACACTGACATTGTGCAATGAGGTATACAGACTTTGAGAACATAAGGTAATGAAATGAGAAAAGCTTGTTTTCAGGGGTATGTTGCTGGGCAACACTGACACAAAAGCAAATTACTCAGTACTCCTGAGTATGGAGCAGGTTATATATGAGAAGATTATATAAGGATCAAATTATCTTACCTTTCTTCTCCTTTTTCTCCTCTTCCTCCACACCAGCCCCCAGCAGTGTAAAGATGATTCCAGTCTGAGAGTTGACACCGACAGCCGTCACCACCATGCGGCCCGAGCCCTCCATCACATGGGTCCCTAAAGAAAGCGCAGCAGTTTCTATATTACAGATATGCATACTTTCAGTAACTTAAAAAAAGATAAACACTTCTGTTACTTTTTAGAGCTTTTCTAGCAAAAGTTGACTGTTAATTTCTATAACAGCTCATTCCTAATACAAAGACTTATGCGACTAACTTGCTCAATCAATAACATTAAAGCACTTTACAAACAGGTTAGTTGATCTTGTTATGTCCCAATCTTAATAAAATCATATCTATCAATGAATATGCAGAACCTGTAGACTAGGAGAAAGGTTATAGGAGCAGACGCTGTCTGGCTTCCATTTATATACAGAGTAATACTGGCTAATCTTGTTACAGTGGGCTTAGCTGTATCCATGTGAAGAGTGCATAGAGAGCAAAAGAGGAATACGTTGATTGATGCTGCAATCTTGAGACCCACTGGGAACTGTCCAGATTGGGCATTTGGTTTTTTTTTTTTATTCTTTCAGAGTTAGACTGTTAACAGTGACCAGTGCACTCAGTAGGGTAAAATGGGAGTCTTGACGCACTGGATAGCAAGCAAGGTGAAGGCATGCTTTAAAGGTTACATTTGGTTATGGTGAGGGTAACATTATGTCCTGCTTCTATTTAACATTCTAATCTAATGTTCATAACTAGCCAGTATAGGGTGTGACATGTTGCATAGCGGATGTGTCATGCTTCCTGACTGAAGATTGATCCTTCTCATTATATCCAGTGGGCTCAAATCTAGTTAAGGGTAAGAGGAAAGCATCATGTGTGGTAAAGTTAGTCAGGACCACAAGGCTGCAGCTTGTCTCTTCTTTTGGCCTGATACATTTTTTATTTATTTATTTTGTGTTGGGTCAGTTGGAGGGATTCAGGAGGAGGAAAACACTGGTGTGATTGATGATTAGCATTACAGCAGGATGGCAAATTGGTTGTTGTGATTAAAGGAGGCTGTGTCACACAGCACTCTCCTGTTGCATTACCTATACTGTTACTTTAGAATGGCTTATATATCAGTGTAGCTGATGTCAGACCTTTGATTCACGTAATAAGACATGATGGGCATGTCGCTGTTAAGGAACTGTCCACATGCTTTTCTGAATCTCCATGCTGTGCAGCCACCTATGGTCTTCTGTCACTTCTGCTCATTTATGCATGACAGTGACATCACACATATTAACAAGCAACAAGAATCAAACCAGAACACAAAGCTGGCTTTCATCGATCACAAGTAAAGTGAGAAGCCAGGAAAAAGTGCATATTGATTCCAAATTTACATCAGTGGCTTCACTGACCTAAAAATGGGGGATTACTATATATGTCAAAGGGATTAAAAATCTCAAACATCTTAAAGACAGAGTCCTTCAAAAATCATGAGTAATAATTTAAACTCTCTTTCATTTCATATAAAATGTGCTAGAGTGACAAGTTTAACACACTAATAATGTGCCAGACTTGTATTTGCACACAGAACATCATTAACCTTGGGGAAAATAAGTTGGTGTAGGTGAATACGAGGGTAATTAAAGAAGGCAGCAAAAAGTCACACAGCTAATTATCTGCAGCAAAACATACTAATATGATCCGATTAGCCCACATTTCTCTTATCAGGAATATTCTTAAATTCTAATAATCCTGCAGTCCAAGAACCGCACTTGTGTTTCTGCTGCAGCAAAAAGCAAAATGGGTAAAGAGAAACATTTGATTAAAAACAATGTTTTTCAAGCTGTCACTGGCAGAAAAAACCCCCAGACTTGTCTATTTGTTGTTTTGTTTTTCCAAACAACATGCAGGGAAAAATGGCTGTTACAAACACTATATAACATTCATAAACTACACTAAACTGAATCCATACCAGACAGCAGCATTGGGTCCTTATCTGCAGACTTCTTGACGTGGTCAGACTCTCCGGTCAGTGATGACTCATCAATCTTCAGGTCATTACCCTGGATCAACACACCATCAGCAGGAAGCAGATCACCTGTAACAATGAAAGAGGCTTTGTTGCTTTCTAAGTACTAAAAAAAACAGGCTCACTCAGGATAACCACATTTATTCTGCACCATTGTGAGGCATTACTGACAGTTGTCACTCACATTATGGAATTTGAAGATGTGCATGTGTTGCTCAGCATGCATGGGGTCAGTCTGCAGCTAATTAATTGCGTGAATGTAGCTTAACTATGTTTAATTGCTTAAGGTGGACTTCACAACTTTAATCCCCTTTTGGAAATGAGGCTGTCGTCTATTTTCAGCTTATGAACCTAGAAAATTACTTTACACAGAGCCAACTGTGGTAGCCAGTAAGCACGTCCAACGAAGCCAAACTAATCAAAATATTCTAGGAAGTTTGATTAGTTTTGGTTCATAATCATAATTAATTATTGTAATCTTGACAGTTTTGTTGCACCTACCATATTTGATCTGTGCGATATCCCCCACCACTATGTCAGCCACAGGCAGCTGGATGACCTGGCTACCACGGACCACCTGGAATTTCTGCTCCTGCTCAATGCGGCTCTGCAGCCCACGAAACTGCTTCTCCTTTGACCAGTCATTGAAGGCCGTCACCAGCACCACACACACTACAGACAACAGGATAGCGGCACCCTCAATCCAGCCAGCATCTGCCTCACCCTCATCTTCCACTCCACCTGCTGCTGCGCCACAGGCTGCAATTTCAGAACAGTGACAGAAAAGAGAAGCATAGTCAAATAAAGTATATTAGATACATTAGATATTTACACACACACACATATATGTGTGTGTGTGTGTGTAAATATATATATATATATACACAGACAGACAGACAGATAGATATGCATGTAAGCACGCTGCGTTTTCGTACATGGATAAATGCTGACGCACTCTGTTCACACAAATCAAGTCAACAATTTCATACATAGGTATTTACATTTACTACTAGTGAACACTTCAGAAAAATATACAAAGAGATGTAATCAAAGCTCAAACTGGAAATAGAGAAGCTGCACATAAACACAGCTGTGACTGTGTGTGTAATGTCTTTGCAATTGCAGTGCATATAAATTATGCTGAGCCTCAATGTCAGCAAGTTCTGGGAACACAACTTAACTTCCCTTCACACTAAAAAGGAGTAAGGGTATACAGTCTTAGTAATTAACTTATTAAAAAATTAACTTATTAACATAACAGACCTTATGAAATTTGAGTATCTGATCTGTGAAAATACTGCAATCTAAAAATTTCTTTTCCCATATTATTCAGTGTTGGAGCTTCCTTAAAAAAAAAAGCATAACACTCTTTGATGCGTGTCTGCACACACTGCAGTCCTGAAAACTATAGCCAATTATTCCTCATACGACTGATGACAGCATTTCACAGGCTTAGCCCCAACAGCAACGTTCAAATGTAGGCTCTAAATCTGTCTTCTCTCTTAGGGGGAAGCTTGTACTCTCATTCAAAACGCTCTCTTGATTTCAGGTTGATGCTAGAGTGTGGGCAGTGACAAGGTCAGATGACGTACATATTTTAGATTTATTTAATAATCTATTCCTTATGAACTGGCTTATGGAAATTATTTGTATGAGCAATATGAGCAATGACTGTGAAATTATATGAACTCTCTTTGAAAAAACCTTAAGTGTATTTACTTCTTTCTCTTGATATATTTGTTCTACTTCAAACGCGGCTCTGCAGTCTACTGGCTGTGCAATCACAGATTGGGGTATATATGGGAATGAAACAAGGCCTATTCCCAGCCCTCCTTGTGCAGCTTCATGTAATTCTCTCGGAGCTATTGAGCTGCACACTCCTGGCTAGCGGACTTCAAAAGCCCACAGCGGAGCGATTTGCTTTGCACTGTAAAACACTTGCAGCTCACAAGGGAATGAGCAGAAACCCCATGTTACAGACATTACATGTGCAGGATGTGCTTTAACCAAAAACCAGACTCCAAGAAGCAATTTGGACCAACTAGTATGCAACATAGTGACTCCAATCAATATGATGTTCATTAAGTAGATACAATAGCATTAATTAACAGATTATAGCCTCCTTGATTTGTACTCCATCCGTACGCACAAAAACATACAAAACCATACACTATGTACTCGCTACGATCAACAAATTTAGACAAACATGGTATTTAGTTTTATGTCGTTTAACAGGGACAAATGCCCCCTCACAAAAAATCCTGTGATTTTTATGTTTTCTTTTTGTGAGAGACAGCTTGATACTTACGAATGCAACAGTGTGCATATTTTGACATGGGTGTGTTAGGCAAACAAAAAAGTACCCAATAAAGCTTTTCAGAACAAAATGAATAAAAACACTCATCTGATCTAAAGCAATTCAATAGTACTTTGTTATTTTTAAAGAACATTATTAAATCATCAAATAGTCCTGCAGTAGTTTCCCTTCCCTTTTCTTATCCTGCTTGGCAAGACACTGATGGTAACACGGTCAGTGAGTAGCTGTCCATGGTACTGAAATGACGTTTCTTCACACACTAATGCAGCAAAGCACTAAAGCATCTGAAAAAGACGAAGAGCAAATTATTGCATCTACTGCAGCTGACCTTGTCATGGACATGATTAAATAAATGTGCACAAACCTGTGACCTGCATGGGGTGTACTCTCCTTCTTGCCTTATTACTATTAGAATGAACTCCAGTTGAGTAAGTAGTTAAGAAAATGGATGAATGGGTGGATTTCCATATGCTCCAAAGGCACTTTCACACTTTGCTTAATCATGCTGATTTCTATATGGGTCTTTCAAAGTTTTCCTATGTTGCATCTTACGTGCTTAGACATAATAATGAGCCATCTGATTCGACTGCAGTGAATCTTTTTCATATGGAAATGAGCATTAAGTCATCCCACCAGCTTCTATTTCTGGACTGTTGAGCTTTTTGATCTATTTATAAAAACAGTAAACGAGCAGGGAGAGATGTGTGGGTTGATGGTGTGTGATCAGATTGGGGGGGGGGTTGTATTAGTTCCCCCAACACACAAACACACACACGCCATAAATATGTTTTCTTGTCGTCAGACTTTCTTTGTCTTGGTATATGTATATGGACAAATGTATAGGTGAAGAAATGCAATATTTGCTTATCACATATATTTAATTTTTTTTCTTTTGTTTTAAAATGCAGTTTACTGCATTAATTTAATTTATACGTAGTATTTCTGCCATTTTATTTGGTCAAATTTGAAAAAAAAAGAAAGAAATTATTGCATCAATCCAAATCATTTCTGTGGACTATTCTTTCATTATTATCATCCTTATCATCCTATCATCCTTGTTTTTGTTCTCACATTTTGTGAGAGATCTGAATCTCTAAGTATCCTTCCATTTCTATGACCTTATGTCCAGCTCTGCCTTTGTCTGTAACACACAAACACATATTCATTTGGGATTTCTCTGAATTAGGTGAGACAAAATGCTTTGAATTCATATCTATCTCAATCGCCCTGATACTGGCTTCTATTCATAACAGTTTAGGTCCCTGATTTACATCCATACATATTCATATCATCTGTGAAAAGAGACTTGCACACTGGCACCTATTCTGCTGCCGGTTAAAGAGAAGCTTGATAATGTATCTACAGATAGTGCAGTTATTAGCATTGCGATACCCTCGGCATTTCTTTGCTTTATTTGATACAGGGAGTTCATTCATAAAGCTAAGCAGCTAAAACGACACAAAGAACAGAAACAAGTGTCCTGACATCATAACTGATGATCAGATTCCAATTAGGCAAATTTATAGTGTAATTATTTGACTGAGTTAGTAAATCATGTATTGTTTGCTACGCTCAAACAACTAAACATGGATTAACTGTGAAATTACTAAATAAACACATCCAACTAATGCAATGGTAACCACTTCTTCATTTTCTAATGTTTCCAGCCTGATGAGACTTTTTAAACCCCCTAAAATGATGACTTGTCCCTTTGGCAGGGTAACTGAATTCCATTACTGTGATAAGGCAGGGCGCAATGACTGATGTAGCTGACTCAGCACCTCATTATGGTCTCTGTCTTCATTTCCTGTTTCACGGCTCACAAGGCTGATGTATGGGCCCTGGGAGCTCAAGGTTATTTCTCTACTCAACACTTCATTAACCTTCCCAGTACCTTTCTTACACACATTTGACACAGTCAGAATCTGCACAAACGAGCACACACACGCACAACCAAAAATTAGCCCTATGCTTGATGAGTCACTTGACCTCTTGAGGCAAGGCCACAAACAAAGTATGACCAGCCTCGGCAATTAAAAAGTGTGTGTGCAAACATGTAGGTGTAAGCACGTTAGCCTGGGCGAGTCAGGTCAGAGGAAGTGATGCCAGTGCGCCAGCACAATTATAGCCCCACTTCCATTCCCCGCAACAGAGAAGATACCACAGATAATGGCGCAGAGCAAAAATGTACAGACTTTAAAGTCACAGGAGCTGTTTCACTCACACTCTCCGCCAGTCTCCCCGGGAGGGTGGTAGAAAGAGAGACCCAGGGAGATCAGGGCAGCGATCTCCAAGATGATGAGGGTAACGTCCTGCAGGGCCTCCCATACCAGTTGCAGGAAGGTTTTTGGCTTTTTTGGAGGTATCAGGTTTTTACCAAATATTTCTTTCCTCTTGTCCAGGTCAGTTTGGGCACCTGCAAGACCTGAAAATGGAAGACACAGAAATAGATAGGGAGACAGAAGCAGATAAAGAGTTAATGTTGCGTGGATGCTTTATCCATCCATCCATGCATCCATCAATTTTATTTTGCTTATCCAATTTAGGGTTGTGGGGAGGTTGGAGCCTATCCAAGCTGCCATAGAGTGAGAGGCAGAGTATCCTGGATAGGCTGCCAATCTGTCGCCCTGCTAACACGGAGAGATAGACAACGATTCACATTCACACCTATGGGCAATTTAGAATCACCAGTTAGCCTAACCCCAGTAACTGCATGACTCTGGACGGTTGGAGGAAGTAGGAGTACCTGGAGAGAATCCACACAGATATGGGAAAATGTGCAATCTTTTTTTAATAGCATAACATAGCACCACAAACAAAATATCTCTAATTACCAGTTTGAGTCATGGTGGACTACAGCTCTGCATTCCTTATATAATTCTGCTCGGGAGATAAGGACCTTATGCTTTGACCTCATCCACCTCCTTGTATGCCATGAACTACTGCACATAAATATCTTTTGCTCTTTTATGCGAAGAAATTCATACTGGCTGCTTGAGGCACAGTTTACTTTTAGATTACAGCCCAGAAAATGATTCTCGTACACGAGCCCAAATTACAACAGTTTCAATGCTTTGACAAGAGCCACAGTTGAACATTATAACGCTAATAATAAGGACATTATATAATCACAGAAGGTTCAGATCTATGCAAAAAGGTTTTGGTCTGTACAGTTTTATTGATTTGAGGGGATCAAATTCAGGGGATGATATGAAAAAAAAGCATTGTGGTGGATTTTGTATCTCTTACCAGCATTCTTCGCTTACATAATGGCCTTCGAATTTGTGTATAACATGTTAAACATGATATATATATAAATGTTCATCTATAAAATCTGATTTATTACAGACATTACATCAAGCTGCATTAATCTACCCGGCTGCTGTTCGGTGTTTGCTGAGCGTGCACATAAGCCCAGTGTGTTTTCACGGTTGCTCTCTCTGTCTCTTTCCCCCACAAATGCAGACATTACCACAGCATTATGTCATGCGTAGTGCGTCACTGGGTTTCCCAGGAGTGGCCCTGGATTGCACCTGATAACATCGCTGCTGCATGACAATGTTTCACATGTAAATGCGCACCGATCCCCTGCGATAAATTAGTAACATTTGTGGAAAATAAGTGGTCATCCACTAAAGGAGAAGCGAGAAATGATGACAGAGCTGTTTAAAAAAAGAAAGGAGCAAAAATATACAAAACGGAGACGGTGTAGGAGAGAGGCAGGAGATGGGAACAAAAGGAGGGAAGGCAGGAAAGAGAACAATTCCCAGCTCTTACGATGGAGAATGCCCCGGTTACAAATAGATCCGTCTATAAATAACCTTATTATCTATTCCCTTTTAATTGTCTCTTGAGAAAACCTAGCATGTACATCCACTGATCTCCACAGCATCCTGCCTCACATCTTACAAAAGCAAGTGTATGTGCTTGTGTGCGCACATGTGTGTGAGTATAAGCTCGTGACTCTTGAGAGACTGCTTGAGCTTTGTGTGTGTGCATGTGTGCGTGTGTGTTTAATAAGCTTGGCCAAGCATGCCTGCAGTTTGCTTGCAATATCAAACAGTAAGAGTAGAGCTCATATAACAGGGCTTTAGCCAGTTCCAGTTGGTTAGACACACACACACACACATACACACACGCACACACGCACACACAAAGATAAACGCTGCTTATAAATACATATTTACATGAACCCTTTCTATCTTTTAAAAAAAAAGTCAATTTCTGCTGATACTGCAGTGATATATGTTTTTTAAAATAAATATGATAAAACAATGGATGCATATACTAATCCTAGCATTCACTTAGATGATATCTGACCTGTTATGTATTAGGCAAAATTCTTTGTGGCATTACTTTGGTTTAAAATGACCTTTAACCTTGTTAAAACTTTAAACTACATTCTCCTTAAATGCCCTTGAAATGCAAGCTACACTGTAATCAATCTCCCCAGTCATTAAATACTCAGTGTTTCCTGGAAAAGCCTCTGCTTAGTTATCTTTCATTCCCGGATCACTGATTACAATACTGCTTACAGAAAAACATCTATTTGGCCTTTTATGAAATATTGCTTGCCATGTAAATGCTGTCAGTCTACCCAACTAACTGCTCGGGCAGTGGAGGCAGTTTAAACTGTGGTGACACACAAATGAGTCACAACTTTCTCAGAAAGGATCAAGGCTGATTGCAAAGGAGTCTTTGTGTGACCATTCATTACCAAGTAATGAAACTCAAACACAACAAGCTATAATGTCAACAGCATGCAAAGAACATGAACGAATGGCAAAAAACCCTCAAGGTATTTAAATCAAATGTCAAACAGTTCTCTGTTTTTATTAAAGTCATTGATGGTTTCATTTCATTGTCATTTTTCCGCTGCCTTCATAACTTCAGTAGCCCTTCTGTCTCCATCACCCCAACACTACTCCACCTCACTGTACCAAACACGGAGGTTTGTCTACAAAGCACTAAAGTGTGTTACCTCTAAGGCTGTAAAGCCCTTCTTCCTCTGCTATTTTCCAATTCCACTGCTATTTAAAGAGTCATTAGCTCGTAGCTATGCCAAACGTAAGCAGTTCCCGTTTAACAGCTGATATCTTTATATAACCTCTATGTGCTGTGTTTGATCATGTGTCTGCTTTTTCTTCATTTACTTGTTAAACAAACATGTTTTCATTTTTACAATGTTTTTTATTTGTTATTCCTCTTCTGTTTCCTTCTGTAATACTGTCCAAACTATTTTGTGTGTAAAGTGCTACACAAATAAATTCAGATTCAGAAGACTTTATTTATCCCTGAGGGGCAATTGATAGACTGACCTTGCCGACCGCACATACAATACAAAAACATCACATTGGGGAGACAGGTCAGACTAGGTAGCTGGCCGGTCAGCCGCATGAGCAGCGACCCGGAACCGGACTTTATTGTAGACATAAAGTCACTTTATGTCTACAATACTGATGGAATAGTGGGATAAGATAACTAAACAGTATTGTTTAAATATCCTTTGGGAAAGAAAAGGGAAATTTCATTAATATACCAACAATAAATCCTTTTTTCGTTGTTTTTTTCCCACTTCGATAAACGTTTGGATTATTTTATTACTTGTGGAAAAGACTGCATCGCAGGCTATCAGTAATGACTTTTCTTGGTATTCTGGTTCAGGGCTAAGATAAGCTGTCCAAACTTCTGTAACCTAAGAGAGATTTCGGCTCCAAAAACATTTTTAGCTCATTGTGATCAGAAAACTTTTTAAGCAGTTTTTTAGTTCCCAGTGAGGATTATTAGCAATGCATCAATTCTACCTTTCCCCGGCGACTCTTCTCGTATACTAAATGCCTGGCAATATATTTATCAGTCAAAAGCAGCAAGACCTGAGATCAAAATCCACACTGGCAAATGGCACCGGCCTAACATCCGAATTCCAAATGACAAGGGACAGGAAAAGGAACTGTAAAAAAACAAAAACAAAAAAAACCCTGCATGAAACGAAATTAGATTTTTTTTTGCACTCAGAGGGAATATGATGGTATATTTTAACAGTTGCCCTTTTTTTGTCAGCAACTAAAAATAGATCTCCATGGAAACACTATGCATCCCACTCGTTGAGTGGAAATACCCGCAACTCTCAACCTCAGAGAAAGTGTGAATAAGTAAGTGGGTGTCAGTTTTTGTGCGCTTCGTATGTGTGTTTTGTGTTAAAGTGAACGCATGCCTGCGTATTTGTGTGTGCGCAGACCGAAATAACGAGATGACCTCTAAATGTCCTTGAAAAGTATGCTCGTCAGCGTTGTGCGGGAAACAAAGGGTGTTTTTTTAAAAATACACATAGTGAGCTGAAGGTCGTTTTTTGAGGTGTTTCAGCAGGTCCCTTCACACCCCACACCCCCCCCCCCCCCCCCCCCCCCCTTTACACTTGTCTGCCTCAACTTTTTTTCCCTCTTTCACTGTGCGCTAAAGTGTCCAAAACAAGTTGCCATGGCAACACAATTCGATGGTGATGATGATGATGATGATGATGATGCTGATTCCCCCCCCCGCCACCCCCCCAAAAAGCAAATCAATAGCTTCAACATTTATTTTCAGCTTTCACCATTTTGAAAGGGAAATAGAGTGTGGTGGTGGTGGTGGTGGTGGGGGGGGGGGGGGGGGGGGGCTGTTGAGGTGTGACTCACAGAGCACAAGAGCAAGAGAACAAGAAGAACAGAGAGATGGGGACTAGGCTGGATGTGGAGTAACTCTATGAATAATAACCCATCAGTGGATAAAATGTGGATAATTATCATGCTCTTATTAGAAGAGGGATTGATGGAGAAATGTGTCACAGTGTCCTTGAGAATGACCTCCATAATAATGACATCATTTTATGCCATAAAGGAGTAGAGGTTTGTTACTGTGTGTGCAAAGGCAGAATAAAGGCAACATGGATAAAATGGGCAGGTATAAAATACTGTAAGAAAACACTATGACATGTAAAAGATACGGTATAAATGATGCATTGTGGCTGCAGAGAGGATGTGAGACAGACAAAGGTAGGAATGTAAGATTCAGAGAATATTAGATAAGGACACATTACTACAAGAAAAGGAAGAAAAATATATGTAACAAGCAAAAAAAAGAAACACCTTTGTGTCCTCCAATAATCATTTAGAATGACTTTTTACTTTTCCTTGCTTTTACGCTATATCTTTAATTCTTTACATTTATTCACGCATCTGTATTAAAATACTCTGAGAGCTACTCGAAAAATCTCTTGTATACTTAATATATTTCATATACTTGGCCAATAAAGTTGACTGTGAATCAGTTAGTCTGTGTTTAAACACTGATGCAAATGGTTCATGGCTTAGTGATATTGTTTAATATATAGTATATTTAATCAAAGTTCAGTTTCCAGGGCGATGCATTTTCTCACAGCACACATGCTGCCAAGCTGTTTTCTTTTTTGATGAAAATAAAGTTCAGAGAGTCCTACAAAAAATAAATAAACAAATAAATAAAATACATGTGAGGAGATAGAAGTAAGCAAAAGCCTGAATTAGATCTGCTGACCCATGTCTCACATGCTGCTCCCCAACTGTGTCTGCTTGCAGCAAAGAGGACACTCTGCCATTCACCACAAACAGTGCTTAAAGCGTGTCTGATACTTTTGCTGTATGCATGCATGCCCATACATGTTTAAGCTGATGGGGTTTTTTAAATACTGTTTTCATTCTCTGCAGATGCTGATCGCCAGTATCCACATATAGTAAGAGAATATGTGCCATCACGTCTTTTAAACATGGTATGACTGAATATTTGGGGTTGCCAACAGTGTCTTTGATGGACATGAGTGTACTCTAGTTTAAGGAGTTGTTTTGTCTTAGATTTATAGACTATTTAATCAGTGCTTGGGTGCACAGATTCTCTAGGGACTCCACAGTGTGTCAAGATTCAGAGTGAAGAGGCCATGGCAGGAGGCTTGTTCTCCACGCACCACATATGCAATCTTCCAGTTTTGCTCACAGACCAGATTATAATCAGACATATTTTCAGAAGCCAGAGATGCAAGGAAACCATGGTTTTTGCATAATAAGTGCACAATAGTGCTGTCCAGAAGTTCAGAGCCACCTCTTATTTCTTTATATTTTGCTCTCAAAAAGCCAGATTTTCTTGGAATTTGTTTAAAGTGGTCTTGAGCAATAGTTACTCAGGCTTTCTGCAGGGCTTTTACCAATTTCTTTGCAAACTAACCTTTTTCTCATTATTTTTCAGGTCGGTCCATTCAGCTGGCTATTTTCAGACTAATCCTTTTTGTTTGTTGGGCCACTTAACACTGACCTGTAACTCACTCAAGCATTAAAAAAGGCACTTAACTGAAGGGGTGAAGCAGTATTGTGTCCACATATAACAGATAAACATAAAAAGTACAACCGTTAAATCATATCTTTATATATTATATCTGCTTTTGTTTAATTTTCAATAACAACAAAGAAAATACTGACATATGAAAAACATCTGTCCCTTCAGTTTATCCATCTTACTGTTTACTCTTCAGAAATAGTCTTGGTGGAAAGTTGGCTGTCAAGGAGCCATTGTTAAGGAAAGGAGAAAAAAGCTGAGGTATGCCAAATTGCACAAGAACTGGACTGAAAATCTGTGGCAACAGGTCTTCTTTGTTCCAGATTACTAATCCAAATTTAAAACTTCAAGATCAAATTATAATCAGAATGGAGGAGGTCAGGAGAGAGGTCCAGTAAGTGTCTGCAGCCATCTGTAAAACACAATGTAGGCTTTGTTGAGATCAGTGGTCTTGGGGATCTTGTCAAACGTGAACAAGGAAAAGTCTTCAACATTTTGATCCACTGTTCATTTTTCAGCGTGAAAATTATCCCGAACAATGGACTAAAAGCGTACCTCAATAGAAAAACACACAATGAAGTGCTATTGGTCATGGACTGGCCTCCTCAGAGCCGAGACCTAGACATTATTGAAGTAGTCTGAAATCATCTTGACAGATCATCTTCAAAACACAAGCCTGTCAACAACCAAAGAAGAGCTTTCAAGCCAGAAGTACTATTCCTGAAGACTACTTAAAGAAAGGACAAGCCTGACTAAGAACGTTCAGGCTGTGGTGAAGACTAAAGGTGGCCATACCAAATACTGACTTTCAGGGTAGTTAGAAACCTACAAACTCTTTTTTGCCTTATATATTGTATTTCCATTTATGTTTGCACAGTTCTATACATATATGATAGATATAGAGTTAGTAGCTTGTTAGCTTAGCTTAGCATGACTAACACAAAAATAGAGGGTAAAGGCTAAACTGGCTCAGTCCAAATGCAACTAAATCCACCTAACAGTGCCTCTAAAAGTCAGTAATTAAGATATGAAAAAATACAACATTTCAACATTTTATTAGTCGGGTTATTACTGGGCCTGGTTGCCATGCAACTAATGGACAACTCAGCTAAGTTACTGTGGGGGGTTTTCTCCAAATGTCAAATCATTAGTCTTAGACATCTACACGTCCACGTCTTACACAGCCGAGGTGATTTTTTTTACTTAGCTACTACAAGCTCACATACAAGCTCACTAGAAACGCAATTTTCACCTGGTCTTAAAAGTTTTTATTACAAAGACAAATAAAATGCTAAGTCTTTACTTAGTCCCCGGTGTTACATAAATTGCTAATAACTAAAAGGCTCAAATGGCAGAGCAGTGTGTCCCACCAACCACAATTAAATGTATGTTGCAATGCCGAAAATAAAATATTCACTAATGTGTGACCGTGTGTGCATGTGTGTGTGCGCATGAGAGTCTGTGGGGGCAGCTGTACAAGTGGGTGAGTTTTGCTGTCAGGCACTGTGCTCTATGAGTCTGACTCATGCGAGAAATGGCAGAGTGGAGTGAGACAACGCAGCTCACAGCTCGCGCTCTCTTACAAACACATACATACACAAAAACACGCACACCAGGCACTCTGCAGGATAACTGATAATTACTTATCATTCGTACTTTGCAGCATATATCAGCGTAAATGTTGGAAGGAAAATGTGTAGTGACAATTGAATGAACATGGAACCAAAAATACAGGCTCAAAAACATAAATAAAGCATTGAATATTTAATTTAAAGCTTTGAGCCAGTATACACAGCTCCATAATGATACTTTTGTGCAGAGCTTTTTCAAAAGAATGACAAGAAAATCAATCATGAAGTATTTCTCTCTACTGAAGTGACAGATGCTCATATCACAGAATTTGAATGCCCAGAGGTTTAATTTACACCTCTTCGAAAATCTTTTTGGAGGCCTGAAAAGTAGCACATTGAGAGCAAATGTAGGGGTGGGGGGTGGGGAGCAGGCTCCTTGTGACTCATAAGCAGTTCATATGGCTCCTTTCAAAATTCATTACACGGTTATTTATTCTGTGAAAATGATGCACATGGGCGAGGTCCACACCACAAACGGGGGCGTACATTAGGGCTGCACGATTCATCGTATTAAGATCTCTGCGCAATCTCATTCTTAACAATTCTGCTGTGTTTGCATCTAATGGACAGAGATGCTGCATTGAACCTAGCTTTCAAAATATTTTCAGAATTAAACAGAAAAAAAGTTTGAAATTGTGGAAACTTATCTTAAAATGAATCCACCGAAAGTGAAAAAACAGAAGAAAAATACAAGTGCCTGACTGAATTTATTAGTCAACAGTGTATCTGTTCCACCACCTGAAAGTACTGTAAAGTTAGCTGGCTCCAGTGCCCTGCATGTGGACACAACATTAATGAGACATCTGTTTACAGCCTGTGTGTGTGTGTGTGTGTGTGTGTGTGTGTGTGTGTGTGTGTGTGTGTGTGTGTGTGTGTGTGTGTGTGTGTGTTTGCATTGTAAGGGAAAATGAGACCTTGCCAGCATGTTTAGACACAACTACTTAGTGATAAGGGCAAAGTGTAATGAGGTCAGTAACTTCATCCTGTAATTCCAGACCGTTCAACCATTTATTCAGTCAATCAATCCACCATGTAGCTCTCATTCTTCTTCGCTCATCCAGTTAACACAAATTTACTGAGTCTTTTCTTTTTATTTATTTATGTTTTTTTGAAAGTCAGTCATTCATGAAATGTTATTGCTACTGTATTCTTTGTACCTTATAGACGATCAAATAAATAAAAGCTGTAGGTGTCTACTTACGGTAACCCCCCCCCCCAAAAGAAAAAAACAAAACAAAAAAAAACCTCTCTGACTTTTTTTTCCATCTGTTTCTCACTTTCTCCTTTACACATGCATACATGCATGGAAGAAACACATCTGTTGCCTACTCCACTCTTGTATGACCAGGCTGTGAATGCAGTTATGTATGAGCTGCTGTATTCATAATAGCAGAAATATAAGTGCATTTTGATTATGTAAAACATGCATGAGCTTTTAAAATGGTGTAACAGGATATATTGAAAATTGAAAGAGAAAAAAATGCATACAAAGTAAGTGATGCTTACTCTTGTTTTCAAAGAATACAATAGTAAGCAGTAAGACAATTTAAAGACTATTTTAAACTAAACTCAAAGAATTTAGTTTAAAATAGTCTTGACGTCTCTAATTTTGTCACCCGGGCTTTTCCAACATTTCTAACTGCACACATACACAGTGCATGCACGCCCACACAAATCCACAATCCTTCCCCCCTGGGAGTGAAAAGAGAGAGCATCCAGGGCCAAGAGGCTGAAAGGGAGAGTGACAGTGGTCTATCTGCTGTCTCCCATCTGGGTGTCAGTCTCTGGTTTCGCCCAGGGGCTCAGATAAGCTCCGGACACAATAGGGACAGCTATTAAAATTCAAACTACCAGAGAGAGTCATGAAATAGTCATAACAGGTAAGGGAAATCAACACACTCTAATGCCCCCTTTATCATCTGTCTGTTTGAAAGCGCAGGGAAGAAACAGAGTTTGGGTTTCTGATCATTGGGTGCAGGAAATTGGACTAGAAAGCCAAAACAATGCTTTAAAATGCTAAGCTATAATCTATTCATCCATCCATCCTCTAAATATCTTATCTATCTAGGGTCACAGGAGGCTGGAGCCAATCCCACCTTACACCCCCCCCCCCCTCCCCCCAGACATATCACTAGTCACTTTCTCACTAGTGACATGTACAGGGGACGGGGGGTACAAAACAAACACAGCGCCAACACAAGGAGAGACAACGCTCCCATATCCAAACCTACAGCTTATACATGTCTATACATAGGGAGGAAACCAGAGCACTCGAAGGAAGACACAGGGAGAACATCTGAACTGCACACATAGAAATGGCCCAGTGAAATAAATAAAAAAAAAAATGCTGACTGTGCATCACTATTCAATGACCTTTATTAAACGAAGCCATCTGCTCTATATATGTAATTATTTCTTTTTACCATTAAAATTTTTTTTTTTAAAATATATATATATATAAAAAAAATAATAATAATAATAACAATATATATATATATATATATATATATATATATATATATATATATATATATATATTTTTTTTTTTTTTTTTTTTTTTTTTTTTTTTTTTTTTTTTTCTTTTCAAAAAATGTTTGAATTTGTATTTTCAACTTTGGTATCTATATAAGCTATATAAGCCCAGAAGTTCAAACCTGGGGCCTGTTTACTGCAGTTTTACCGCACAAATAGATACACCTGCTGTTGTGCTTCTAACTTACACAGTGATGTAGAGATACTGACTGAACACTGCAGCACTTTAAGTACATATAACACATAATAAAAGTCTTTAATGTGCTACGAGTGCTGCTGAATCTTTATCCTCTGCACCTTGGCAGTTGTGTCAGAAGCCTCTGCTTTGCTTCTGCAGTGAAATAAATACTGGTAAAATATTTGTCACAGAGAAAAAGGCAAACTAAACTCCTTGAACCAGCTTTTCTGTGTGGAGTTCGCATGTTCTCTCTGTGCCTGCGTGGGTTTTCTCCAGGTGTTCAGGCTTCCTCCCACGGTCCAAACACATGCATAATTTGGTGATTCTAAATTGTAGGTGTAGGTGTGGATGTGAGCGTGAACATTTGTTTCTGTGTAAGCTCTGTAGTGGACTGGCAAACTGTCCAGGGTGTAACCTGCCTTTTACAGCTCGGAGAGTCTCCAGCAACACCTGCAACAACGGCTAGATAAGTGGATTTACTGAAAGGATTTTCAATAAATTCTTTAAGTTATAAAATCTCCTAAATAGTTTCAAATATCATTAAAGTCTCCAAGAGTTTATAGGGATGCATTGAATAAGGTTTTGTAAAAATTTGAAAATAGGCAAGATTAAGCTTTTGCTTGCTTTATGATCATGGGTATGGCACAGACAGATACATTTTAAAGGTCCAGAAAAGCTTATTTCTATCTCCTTGTTTGTGCTTGTCTTTTCTGATGTGACAGGCTTGTTATACAGTTTTCAACTACTGGTAAACTCAAAGCTCAGAGACAGCTGCTCTGTGCCCTTGAGCAAGGCAGGGCTGGATCTGGTTCAAGACTATCTGTTTATGTGCCCTTGAGAAGGAAATGCTGTCTGTCTGTTTGGCAGCAGTGGTAACACCCTTATTCTGCCCCACAGCGGGAGAAAAGAGAGGAGAGAGGTCAACTCAGGAAAAAAGCTGACATGGAGAGAAACAAGCCGGTTATACACCCGGACTCTGCATATCCAGCTAAAAGCACTGCCGTGCCTGTCAACTCCCTATCCAGATACTTCTGACTTCCAGCATTTCAGATTTAAGACATTTCAGCAGACAAGTACTGCATGTAGATATACAACAGCAACCTAGGACAAAGATCTAAATACTTCTACAAAGCCAGACTTAATAGGCGTAATAGCTCTAAGCAAACACAATAAATTATTTTTCAAATAAAGATATGATCCAATATAAGGTTATATCCATAAGAGAGGGCACCTAAGTTTGTTCTAAATTGATTTCCAAGTAAAAGTTTATTAAGCACATGTCCTGTTTTTTTTATTAGCACTGGATTAGCTTACAGTCACTTTTTGGATTCTAAAAAGAAATTTTACATCTTCAACCATGTTTACTGTGCCAATCTGTACACTATACTATAAACTCACACAGACAGACATACTGTATACTGTCATGAGTCATCACCAGGCTCCATGGGAACAGGCCAGTAGAGTCTGGTTTTTGGCAGCTGTCCTCTTAATTCAGTCAGGCATCTCTTGGGACATGCCCAGCATCTGTGTGTGTATCTTTCTGACATTCCCTCTAAAGCTGTGATTTCATCAGAGAGTTGCACACATATGCAACAAGGGGATATATATATATGTGTGTATATATATATATATATATATATATATATATATATATATATATATATAGATAGATAGATAGATACTTTAAATATATACTGCTGCGCATTATAAGACCACAACCATATTTGAATCAAACCCAATGCAGGAACATGAGTGTAATCTTGCCTCTTTGCACATGATTCAGCTACCCTTTATTCAATGCTCATGAGTCAGACTGTACCCATCTTTTAAGTGGCCCTTCATTTTGGCTATACCTTTCACAGTAGTCATCATGTTGACTAAAATCTGTCCAGACACACAAATATAAAAACCTGTCAAACTCACCAAAACCATTTCTGTTGTAGTTCCTGCAGGAGGTGCGTCACCATGAAAACAAACACAGACTCACCTCGCTGACATGGCTGGTAATATCTTCAAACCAAAATGAGCACATTTGTTATGCAGGAAGTCAATAATAAAGTATACAGTTAATGTATACATTGGAGGCCACTCTCTTACATAACAAATCCCTGTAGCTGAGGTTGTACTTCTCTAGGAACAGCGATAAAAGCCTAAGTCTAAGCTTCTGAGAAGTGATTGCACTTCCCAGTGCAGTGGAAAGATTCACCAGCCATTATTATTGTTCCCTAACATCTGTTAGTCCTTTTTTATTACACCGAATTAAAAAAAGTTTGCACTAGTTTTGTAATAAGGCATGCAAATGGTTTATTAGCTCTCACTACCAATTTTTCTAATCTTTTATCAAAGTTTAATTGGAATCATTTAGGTTGCTAGGGTGAACCTTTATGGGTTTCTCTTTTATATCAAGCCATCAAAGCTTTTATATCTCTAGGTTTGATGGCATGTGAGGTAGCTGACTTCTCGTGTTTCAGTACGCTATCAAGCTTTCAGATTCAAGTGTCAGTGCAGCTGAAAGGTTATTTTTTTTCCTGATTTCACATTCCTGACAGTCTAGGATCATTTAAAAGCACTTTGTCATCTTTTAATAACTGGATTTATGCATGATATCGTGCTTTATATAGTGTAATTTTACTGTCATCTGGTCACTATTTCACAACAGCTGAGCAAAAGGGGAAAAAACGTGCAAAAATACAAGAAAAAGACATCAGAGAGACTTTTGTTTGTGGGTGCACTGTAGCAAGCCCATGTTGTTTTCTTATGATTACTGCTTATCACTAATTTGCAAAGAATTGATGAATTATTGATGAGCCTTTATTGAAAACAGACTTTTTTTCATGACATCCGAAGTATTACATGAACCACTCATTAGGGCACCAGTGTAAATCTTCTTAATACCGCATATAGAGTGGTACTGCAGTGACTGACTGCTGTGCCAGATTACTGCTTCAGTCTGCCTCAAGGTCACTGCTACTACACTGCAGAACACCTGTGTGAGTAGTGGTGTACATGTCTACGTGTGCGTGTCTGCCCACAGTGTGGTTTTGCTTTCTCACAGAGCAAAATGGCTGTGTATCATTTATAATCTGTCCTCTGAGAGCCATCTCTCTCTCTCCCTTCTTCGCTGCCTCCAATTTCATTCCGTCTCTCTTTTTTTTCCCCTACCTCTTCCAGCCCTTTTACAGAGTCACTAGGGGAGGAGGGAGCAAGAGGAGGGCAGATACAAGAGGAGCAGAGGAGGAGCAGAGCAGGAGAAATTGTCCTTATTAAAGAGACGGCAGCGCCATGTGAGAGATCCCTTGTGGGACAGAGATTAAATAGACTGCGTCAGAGGGGAACGTGCTCATGGTGCTGCGACTGGAGGACGTGATTAGTATGAACATCGGGGATGGAGAGATGGAGGAAGGGTGGAAAAGAAAGGGGGTGAGGAGGAAAGGTGTGATGAGGGACAAATAGATGAGAAAAATGGAGGTTACGATCAGAAGAGGAGAATGAGCAGAAATGTCAGAATGCACACTGAAATGTGAAGAGAACACAAGCAGGGAGGAAAACAAAGAGAATATGGGAGTGAATGCATTAGAATGAGGACTAAAGACGATGAAATGGGAGAACAGGTGGTGTGTTTCAACTGAACTCTGCAGTCCCAGAAGGGAAAGAGAGAGGAGAGGTGAAGAAAAAGAGGAAGTGAGAAAAGCAGATGACAAATGAGGGGAGAAAACACTCTCCTGGGCAATGTATAGAATTTATAAAGCCCTCATTACAGTAACAGTACAGAACATTGGGACTAAAGTGTGTAGAGTTGCATGATTAGAAGCAGTAACAGCAGTACAGCATAGTACAAAAAGAAACCAGCGGTTCCTGTGTGACTGTTTTCAGGGGATGATGGTCTCAGCAGTGGAAACACATTAAGCTGATATTTTGAACAGAAGCAAATCGGACAGTTTGTAATGAAGTCATAAACTGTATATAAAAGACGGAATCTCTCGGTTGGTGAAATCATATTTTAAAGCCTCGAGCTAAGCAGTTTGGCTGCTGTCATCTTGGGTTTTCAAACTGCACAACGAGAGGATCTGACTGAGCGTATTCTTGTACTGTAGCCAAACATATGCCAAATGTTAAGCCCACCCTTAGGCATACCCTGTGTTTTGACTCGACAGGAGACCATCATTTACAAAAAAGATTAATCATGTTGTATTTAATACGACATGAAACTAGTGATTGAAACCATAAACTAATCAGTTAAGTGTTCACAGGGGTATAATTCAACCCCTACTGGCCATTAGAAAGAATGCAGATTTCAAGCACGTTCACCTGCATTTGATTTGAAGGCCACCATATGGCGATAGCTGTGGTTGCAAAAATACTTCCAGCCCTGTAGAAATCTACGGAAAAATATAAATGGCTACCTTTTATGGTTATTCTTAACCACTGATTTTAGAACATACTGAATAAAAAAAGGATATTTTTATATCTGGATCAACATGGCAAAAGCAAAAAGGCTCATCTCGAAGCTTCAAAACAGGACTTCAAAAACCAGAAGCTGACATCATGGTAACTATGTCCATCGCTAAAGTAAAGCAAGGACAGATATGAAGGACAACAACACTAAAGAAAAAAACAGAATGGGAATAAGCATCAAACTCAAAAAATTCTCAGTTTAAATCAACAACAGAAAACAGGGTGGAAATATAATCATGCTGGTTACGCTAAACATGCAATTTTTATGTCCTTTTGCCATTTATTTATTTATATTATTTATATAATGTTTAATAACTTACCATCTAAATAAGTGTACAGAGTTGTTTGAATATGTGGAATGTGGATTTTCCTCTACAAGGATTTTGATGCTGTGTAAACCTAATTCTAACTTGTGTCTTTGTGTGAGGAGGCAATCCAAATCTGGTTTCAAATTACATTCTGATGAATAAGCTCAGTTTTCACTTTAGAGATGGAACTGTTTACTCAAGAACCAAGTTTTCCCATGAGAAGTGCAGGCAACGTGCATGATGTGCCATCTGGTTATGCGCCGCTGGTATTACTGCCACACAAGGCCATGCAGGAGCAGTCCCCTTCTTGGATCTGTGTTCACTCAGTTACAGTCATGTGTGTTACTCATCAAAGCCTACTATGCTCTGTGGTTTATGAAAGCCAATCTGCTTAAAATGAAATTTAGTCTTTTTTTATATCAATAAAAAGTAAATTTTATATTATGTGAAAATATTTTACTAGGTTAGAGACAGACAAGTTTAAAAATTTGGAGCTACTTTCATAGCATTATTGCATTGTTGCTAACTTAGTAAAAGAAGTGAGAATGGAAGACAGAGATGATGAAGGTTATAGATTTAGAGCAAGTCTATTTAGGCTACGCTGTACACTGGCCCACTGGGATACCAGCGACCGACCAGTACACTGAAATAGAAATGGGAGCAGAGGAAAGAAAAGAGAAGAGGGGGGAGAGGTAAGGTGTGGTGATAGATAGGGATGGGAGACAGAGATAAAGGGCAGCTGGGGGGGGGGTTGATTAGGAGGAAGCTTGGTGGAAGTAGGAAGGACAAATAAAGACAAAGGCAGGTAAAAAGTAAGACAACGTAAGCGAGAAGATATCCATGGCATGGTTGCAAAGTGAGAGCAAATCATTTTACCAGTTCTAAAAAGGTCAGTTCAATATGTTGAGGTCTGCAGGTTTTTTTCTTGCAGACAGATAACAGTTTAGCACAGAGGGTGGGGAAAACAGCCAGCCAGCGTGATGCACAATCATCAAATATCCCTCTTGTTTGCCACTTACAATTTCTTCCCAGCTTCTTCCCATACTTTTTTAAGTGCACAGACCTCTACATTTGACCTAAATTAAAGACCCCATTTGGTTACGCAAATTCTGTTCTAACAATTGAACTGAAAAATGCCACCCTCACACCTGAAAAACTTGACATTGTGTGTATAAAATGAACCAGATTAGCTTTTTTCAAACCCATGCAAGCTTGAAATAGTCCTATTAACTTTTTGTAGAGTGAAGAAGAGGCAAAAAAGTGGTGGATAGTAGACATGAGGTCGTGGTATTAAAATGATCAAGCTGTGAGCATAATCCTGTTAGATACACAATTGCAGTGTAGTTAAGGTTTGTAGCTAATTAGTTAGGACTCAAAAACAGGTGTGAAACGGTCTATGTAGTTCTAGAAGTTGTGTCCAAGCAGAGGTTGAGAGTTGTAGGTAACAGTGATAAATAAATGAGGCACGGCAAAGAAAAGCATTTTAAAGGAAAGGTGTGAGTTTGAAGAAATGAAATTTAATTATTCAGACTCAGAGAGGCTAGAACAGGTTGTGTGAAAAAGAAAATCTGAATTTTACTATTATTGTTGCATCTTCAAAGTTTCTCATGTATTAATTAGTATTTATTGCTTAATTTAATGTAAATTACCACTGTAGTTTTGCAATGTAGAAAAACTGTCTATAAAATGTGGGCTCTAATCCCATCTATATTTACAACTGCTTCCCTGCAAATGTTTGCCTAAGTATCCTCCTACCCTCGTTCTCAGCATCAAAAACCATCAATGCTTTGAGCACTTCTCTATCATCCAGACCCTCGAGGAACGGCTGAGCTCTCTCTGTTGATTTCTCGTTCCTCCCGAGGAGGATTACTGATGTGTTGCAGCTCTCTACTGTGTCTTATGAAACCAGCAAGTCAACTCGCACGAAAAACACCTTTTCCTTTTGTCTTCCGAAAATCAGGTCATATGCTGGTCGGCTTCATGCCATATCTTCTCAGAAACTAAGCTGTAGCCTGACAGCGCATCCGACCCCTGAATGACTAATGTCATTCACCTGCTGGCTGCCTGAGAGAAACGTTAGCTCTTCACTCCTACACTCACCTTCTTGGTAACTACATCCTGGGTAAAGGTACTGAACCTCTGAAGGCTAAGAACTGGAGAACCCAGAAATTTTAAATTTAAGTGTATTTCAGTGCAGTGTATTTCCCAGAAATATAACTATTGTATGTGCTGATTTTATAGCGATTGTATGAATAATGTACATCTGGTGGTTTGACTGCAGAACTGGGTTACTGCTGAAGAGTTGCTGTAGGTTAAATGACGTGTCCACCAGTTTGGTAGATCTGTTTTGCATAAAAATTATAGCTACAAATTCAAAGCATACTATGACTGTAATATTTTTAACACTCAAATTTTACTAATGAACTGACTCCAGATCAGCATACACGCTGTTGTGTTGTTGCTCTTGACTGTCTGATTCTTGAGTACTGGGCTGGTTTTTGAGCTTGATTGACTGGTTTCAGCTGGTTTTGTTACACAGACCTGAAGACCTGGGAATTTGCTTCCAAATACAGGATGAATCATCATAGAAACAATGTAACACGAGGGTCTCTTATGATCTAACACAGCCCCATGGGACACATTCATAGTACACAACACACATGACGGCAAGCCTTATAAAATAACTTGAAAGAGCTACCAGGATCATCTTTCTAATATAATATAATGTATTTTCTAATATACAATTGCACCACCCACCCACTCAGTTTAAATTTAGTCACTGATCCTGTCAAAGAAAACAATTAATTTATCAAAAGTAATTAAGCCTAACCAGGCACCAGGGAGAAGACAGCCTGCTTGTTAGCAATAGAGCTCAGACCCTAACTGAAAAAATGACTTGTTAAATGGACTGACCAATTAAAAATCTTCAATAAATAAATATGGTATATCCTAAAATATACGTGATAGTGTGTCTATAGTGTAGTGGTTGACACATGTGCCTGACAAATGAAAGATCCCTGGAGACACAAATCCCATGGGGGTCTGTGTCAGGAAGGGTATATACTGTAAAAATCTGCCAAATAAAATATTCAGACTTACCTGCTGTGGTGACCCCTAAAAGCAGCTAAAAGTAGTAATAAATAAATATGATACGGGTAAACCTCCTTGAGCTGAAGTAAATCCACTAAATGGTACATACTGTATGGTGAATTAATAATTAATGGTGCACACATTCGATGTGATGTACTATTTTAAGTAATGCAGTCAGTATGTGACTCATATATATTGTTAACTGCACCACAAAGATGTATTTTTTTTCCACTTCTTTTATCTATTTTATTGTAAAAACTGGGTATATCAAGCAGAAAGCAGTATATTTTGAAGGACCGTGGAGTTCTACATTTGAAGGCGATAATCTAATGCCAGACGTTTTGGGTGATTTAATGTGAGACCTTCATAGGTTTTAAATGAGATGCATTTGTAATTATTCCTTGAGCAGATTAATTTGCTTTTGTCTAATGTTTTAAGGTAATTAAGTATGGGTGTAGACAACAGTATGTTAATGATTACAAGTCCCCTCTTTTTATTACATTAGCTTAAAATTTTTTGTGTGTTATTGCACATTGGCAGGCTGTGATCCTGGGTTAGTATTTAGTTGACTGATAAAATGTAATATTCAATCATGTAATCATGATCCTCGTGAGAATGGGAAAATGAAATTATAATTTTATGTCTGGTATGATAATTTTATTGCTAGCTCAAATTCAATTTATTTGAGTATCACTGTAACACTGCAGGCATTGTTTCTGCTCATATTGCGAATATGGTGATGAGCAGTAGTCACCACAATTAGATATTCAGCACAAGGCTAAAGAAGTGGCACTATAATATAAACTGAAGCGTAACCTTTTAATAGTGAGTATTTTACAGCATTACTGGTTCTTCTCTAGTTAGGGAATTTTATCCAAATGTGAGGGCATGTTTTCCTGAAAGGCTCACTCGCAATTTTATGCGTGTTACAGCGGTGTTTTGAGCATATTGTGGCTTCCGTACTATAATAATTTCTTCTGGGTCAAGACCCTCCTACTCTTGCTTTTCCACAGTATTAAAGATTTTCAATTCCCCGAGCATCTCTCCATCCCCCCAATCCTCAAGGGGCAACACTGTCCATAAAGTTATTTCGTATTTCTTTGCTTTCTACCAAGGTGGACCTACTGACGTTCTGCATGTCTCTACTGTCTCTTGAGAAAACAGTCGTATCCACCAACAGTCTTCTCTCCTATCTGAAGGAAAACAGGTCATTCACCAAGCAACTCAATGCCAACTGTTCTTGGAAACCAAGCTGTAGCCTGACAGTCCATTGAGCCCCTGAATGACTCGTGCCATTCACCAGCTGGCTGCCTAAAGGAAATGCTAGCTCTTCACCTCCCAGTCAGCCACTACATCACGGGTGTAGGTATACATCAAGGAACCAGGCTTCTGAGAAAACTGAAGGGTAAGAATCAGTGTTCTATCTGATTCTGTGTTCAGTTTTGTTTTAATCCATCTCTTTAAAAATATTTATTCACTATTTATTTAACCGTGCAATAATAATAAAAGAATTATTTTTAAAGTTTCCCTAAATTTATCTAGTTTGCTCTTATAGCCAGTGGGCGTAACCATGAGTTGACCTAGAAATGGTCTGACAGAAATGAGACGATCAGGAAACACAATCTTCTTTGGGTGTCAGCCTATAACGTTACAGGCTACCTCTGATGTCACACTGGTGACACTACAGGAATACTGATCAATTATCCCAATGTCTGGGGAGGTAGATGATTTAAGTACTGTGATAAATATTCAATACGCTGGTGTAGCTATTCGAGAGGCCAATTTTTCTGCTTGTGGGGATTATGCAACCCCCCAAAAAAGCAAGTTATGTGTAGAAATAGAATAACTAGACGTGTATATATTTAAATGAATGATTTATGATGACAAAGCTATGTTAGGTATGTATTAAAAAAAACTGCTTTAAGTGATTGGGCTGGAAGAAATACAACCACCATTATGGATTTTTGCATCATGTTCTTAAATGAAAATCTGTAAGAGCAAACATGCTACGCACGCTAGGGTAAAACCATAGAGGCACATCTGCATGTAAATTCTTACTGTTTTATTTTTTAATTAAAAATAAGAAGTAGGAAACAGATTAGGATTTGGATATTTTTATGCCATTTCTCTCATGCCCAAGAACCGCAGCACATCCCACATGGCCAAAATCTCTACCGTGTTGCTCCAGCGACCTGCTCCTTCAGGCTATAGCCAATTGGTTGAAAAAGAGAATGACAAGGGAGGGTGGGATGCTTTTGCAGGGGAGGGGGGAGTAAGGGGGGGCTAAATTGTCCACAGAGATTTCTGTGCATACTGAACAGAAATTTTCATTAGTCCCCTCAAACGGGACTCCCTCCCATGTGTACTTTGCTGATGTTGTGTTTATGCATTTCTCCAGGTGCTTTACAAGGTTGCTGCATGTCTGTGATTTTATCAGTGATTTTGGTATCAAAGAAGCAGGTTATCCATTCAGAAGGTTATGGTAATCCATAAAATTAAAAAATAAAATACAGAACAGATACTGGAAATCTGCAGTCTGCATAGGAGGACATATTCTTCGAGAAATGGTCTTTGGTACAATAAGTACCACTGCATCCATTTTCACATTCACAACCACGCACATGCATAAATAAGCGCGGTAACTCACCTTCTGTGGGTGAGGTTTTCAGTCGTTTGCACAGTCCTTCTACTCCCCCGGAGTCCTCCTGGAGCTTGACCACCGCCTCTGTTCCACGCAGCTCCATCAACGAGCGCAGCTCCATGAGCGAGCAGCCAAAGGCTGCTGCATGGTTGCCCTCATTTCTTTGGTTCTTGGCGTAAAAATCGCTGTTGGACATGTCTCCCATGATGTCAGCTAGTTAAGTCAGTTAGATTAGTGTTTCTTATTGCTTATAGATCAAACAAAAGCTTTCACAAGAGAGCTCAGTCTCTTCCAAGAAAAAAAAAATCCAAAATAGGTGTGAATGAGGCAACAGCAACAAAATGAGAAAAAAAAATCTCTTCAAAGAAAAGTAAGCAGATACAGGGATTAAAAAGCGGAAAAAATCCGTGGGGATAAATTGATGAGCAGCTTCTCTGTTTCAGGAAAGACAGATTTCAGCAGACAAAAAACCATCAGAGAAGAAAAAGAAGAAGAGAAGAGAGAGCAGCAGAGGAGAGGAAGAGGAGGGGATGAAAAAACACAAGTGGGGAGCATCCAGGTAAGCACTGGACAGCCCCAGTGGTCAGGTCCTGAGAAGGGCAGTGATGGTAGATGCAAGTCCTGTCGGTCTCAGGCTCACCACGGCTGCAGTCCAGACCCGCTCCATGTGTGGCTTCCCATTGCTGCTATTCTGCTGTTGCCTCCGCTGCCTCTCTGTCTCTACATGGTGGTCTCCCCCATCACTGCTATGGAGAAAGAGAGGAAGAGAGAGGGGTGGGGGGTGAATTCAGGAGACGAATTCAAGGAGGACAGAAGGTGAGGGAGGAGCAGGGAGAGGCACAGAAAGAGAGCACAGGGATGAGCGTTGCGTTCTCAGGGCAGGGGTGAATGCAGCGGTAGATGGTGCACGGCTGAAGGACAGCCTCTCCTGGCTGCTGCAGTAACTGTTCCTCTGCTGTCTCTATCTACTGCTGATGCTGCTGCTGGTGCCGCTAACCTCATTCTGAGGACACACTAACTGACAGAAAAAGAGAGAGAGATAGAGCGAGAGAGAGCGAGAGGGAGAGGATATGAAAACGAGGGAGAGAGGAGAATGCTCCTTTCTGGTGCAGAGCGGAGAGGAGTTGTGCGCGGGCGGGAGGCTGCTCTGACGACAAAGCGGAGAGGCAGAACGTAGCTCTGCGCTGTCATGGGAGGATGGGCTGAGCTGTGAAGCTGCTGCTGCTGCTGCTGCTGCTATCTCACCACTCGTTCTTCCTCATACTACAATATATGACCTTTTCTATGCAGTCACTCTGCCTCAGTGACACACTCCTCTCCACCTGTTGTCTTATAATGCTTTGCAGCAATGAACTGAATCAATGTCTCCACCTCTTTCGCCTCTCTCTTTGCATTTACATTTAAAAGCAATGACGACTGTAATCACTAAATAAGAGTTAACAGACATCTGGTGATCTTAAGTACCAGGGCTTGGAATAAACATCCACACGAGGTTAAAATTTCACCCAGACTGCTCATGTAGTTCATTTTCTGCTTGTTTGCTTATGTTTTCTTTTATTGTATTACATAAACCAAAAAGCAACAATTTGCATGATATGTTGACAACAGATATATACAGAATCCTTACACCTTATAATTTAAGTGACTTAATCAGTACCATCGGTGACCCAGCATGCCACATGCTGATCGCATCCTGACTAGATTAATCTAGAAACTCCTCAGGATGGGAGTCAGGGCATTTGCTCTCATCTGAGCTGCTAATTATCTGTTAAAGCATCCCTGTTTTATTCAGCTAGGGACCTCCTGGCTTGAAGTGGCTAGTAAAATACACATGTAACAAGAGAATCTCTGTTCACTCTAATTCCAGGATGACTTTGACTCATGCTACGTACAGAAAGTCTCCAAAGACTCTATGTGGTAGCATGTACCCTTTCTAACAATCCTTTAATCCTCATAGGTGACGAGGTAAGAATTCAGCATTACAAATACTTGGGTACGTTTCATAAGTAGACTGGATGGGTGGACGAACACTGGTGCTGTTGACATAAAGGGGAGGAACGGACGTTTTTCTATGAGGAAGCCCAGATCTTTCGCTCTGTGCAACAAGATGCTGGGTACCAATCTGTGGCTGCAAGTACCATCTGTGGTCTGCAGGGGAACAGCATCAGTGCCAGAGATGTCAGCAGGATCAATAAACTCATTCGCAAAGGCAGAACTACCATTGGTCAAAACCTGGAGACGGGGAGTCAGGAGGTTACGGAAGAAACTGCTCTATATCATGCACGACCCATTCGACAACATTCATCACAGACAGAAAAAGGAGGAGCCTGAAACAGACACATTCAGCTTTGCTGCCATAAATGTTTTAAGAAGTTATTTTTACCTTTCATGTTAACACTGTCATGGTACTGGGTCGTGTGGCCTAGTGTTTGAGTTTTTATGTTTCTTTTTTATTTATTTGTGTTCCAGTTTAGCTCATCTAGTTAGTTTCTAGATTGCTGTTTAGTCCTTTGTCTCTTAGTTCCTTTTGTCACCCTCCCCTATACTAAGTCTCCCTGGTGCGTCTATCTGTCATGTTTCATGTCTGTGTGGTTCTTGTTGTCAAGTTAATGTCATGTCTACATCTCCATGTTTCCTGTTTTATTTTGGAGTCTACCATGCCTTTGTCATTGTATTTAGTTTCACTTCCCCTGTCCCGTCATTATTTTCATGTCAGTCAGCTGCTTTCCCCATGTGTTCCCAGTTCCCCTAATCACCTCCTGTGTTTTTAAGTCCTCTGTTTCCTGTATCTCATTGTCAGGTTGTCTGTTATTCCCACCACAGTCTTAGCCATAGTGTTTTGTAGGTTTTTCTCATAGTTTTCACTGTGTTTCAAAGTAGCCTTAGTTTACACAGTGTTCATAGTTGTTCTCAGTTCTTTCTTAAGTTTCATTGTTTTCTTGTTCTTTGCTGCCACCATCCAAATAAAAGATCGCTTTTTGTTCAACCACCAACTCCTCTTTCCAGTGTCTGCATCTGGGTCCTGCTCCTCAACACAATCGGCGCACCCCTCCATGACAAACATTGCACATTCCCTCTGTGTAAAACTAACAACAGACACACTGTGTACCTTTTGCTATACTATCTGAACACCCTGTTTTTCTTACATATATAATTTGCTGCCTTTTTGCATAACTGTTCTCACTGATCTTTTTCTCATTAGTGTTACTGATTTAAATGTATATATTGTGTATATGCTAATTAGATGTTCTGTGTCTTGTTCTGAAGTGCAAATTTTGCTCTTTATTTTATTGTAAGTGTTTATCTGTTGATTATGGTGGAGTAACATCTATCTATCTATTATTGATGTTTTTATTCAAAGTCAACCACTGCCTCACAGCTGCCCTTTATCACCACCCACCCACTCAGGGGGGGACCTGGAATCAAAGCACCATTTTGTATTTGGTTGAATGCTGCAATGACTATACTGTCTATCCATCATCTGTACTGCACAACATCAATACTGCAAAAAAATTTCTGTCTGAGGGCCCTCAGAGACACTTGGCTTATTCAGATAATATAATCACACCGAAAAGCACAGTCAGCCCCCCAAAAAAACTAATAGCGTGGCTGGTCAATATCTTGTCAGTCCATCCCACAAATTATGAGGCCACACACAGTATTCTTTTTATTTAAGGCGATAAGAGTTCACCTTTTTACTAAGCAACAAATTTGTACATGTAAAAGGCCAATGGAGCAAATCTGTGCTATAAATTGTCATTAATGAGGTGTATCCATAGTGATTTCAGTGAACAAGAAACAGCTAAAACACATTCCCAGCGATCGCTGCTGAGACTTTAAGTGCAACCTGTAACTAAGAAGTAACAGAGCTACTTTTTTACTTGTATGCTTTATGATGTCATTGAATATGCCCTGTTTGTCCCTATTTATAAGTCAGCCACAGACAGGACATTATGACATTTGTCTGCACATTTGTTCCTGTTTGGAAGCAGCCATGGGAATAAACTACTAGGGATATACCTGCTTAAACTGGCCAGACTAACACAGTGAGCAAGGTGTACATTCAAGTGTGATGATAGGACTAGTCACACAATGACACAACAGTGTGCTTGGAAACAGCAGGACACGACCTTGTCACAGAATGGTGTTGAGAGACCCTGCCATCATGTGAATATGCATCTGTGGGATGGATGCACTGTGTAACTCCACAGGCTCCAGCGCTGCATGCTAATGAGCTCCAGCTGTTTTTGAAGTTATAGAGTTAGACGGCAATGGCAAAGCCACTCGGACATTACGACTCAACAAATGTGTTCACCCTTTTAGTAAAGCTGATTACAGAAAGTGATTCCAACTCAGAAAAATGTTCTGTTTTTAACAACCAGCATATTAATTACATTTGTGATGAACAGTGTTTGATGGTTTCTTGATTTGGTGAACTTGAAAGACTGGATGTTCCTTTCTGTTTTTTCTCAAACTTTTTATACTGCGCCCCTACCCCTCGCCTGCCCCTCAGGTCCAATCAATGTTGGCGTTACTGTGTGCGTGCCAAGGCAGACATCTGCGCCTGCAAGATCCTCCAAAACTGTCAGATGAAAGTAAACAAATGCTCTCCCAGAATGTGTGTGTGTGTGTGGTTGAATGAGAACAGAAACGACATCACAGGTAATTCTCTTTTGCACCAGATGGACCACCTGCAAAAGACAGGGACATGGCCACTATCACTTTTATGCTGGTAGACCTGCACTGTAACAAAGATTATCATGCCCTGCAAGTTTATATTTATCAGCAAATCAGTCAGTAAGCCAAAGTGATAATCAGATGAGACAAATGGAAACAAACTAGGCTGTGCATCCTGTAGACTGTGAAACTGCAAATCTGAACTGGCAAAGCACAGACTGTTCCGGGGTTTACCAGCATACCCAATAACAATTAAGAAAAACTGATCATTAGATCAAAAGACCTGACTTGAGTATTGATCATTAGTAGGGATGCAACAATCCCACATTTGTATCAGATATCAGAAGAGTCCTGATCCAAAAGGTTGGATCAGACATTGATGACAACTTGTCGATCTACAGTATGGGCTGATCTTTCAGTTCAGGTCTATGTTCTTATGTATTTAATTTACCAGCATCTGAGGCTTAGCTAACATAGCTGAAATAGGTGCAGTTTGGAGACCAACAGCTTTTCTCTGTATGTTTGAACAAGTTTTATTATTTAACTGCAAAGTGTGTTAACTGTGCGTTCAAGTGATGGAAAAGCTCCAATGAGGGGAGTGCTTAAGCTTCTCTTTCCAGCTCGCTTTCTGGCTCACTTTCCCTAATGCATGGTCAGAGAGGAAAAAGTAGTGTTGTTTTCACACTTATTGGGAAGATTTCATTTAACTTGCAACTATAAATGACTGCAGTATGCAGACGGCTAATGACTTCATTTGAGCTGAAGTGAGATGAGTGCAGATAAACAAACTGTTAAAGTAATACATTTTTTCTTGCCTCTTCTTTAATTTTACTGATACATATCAATTCAGGAAATGTTCTTTTTTGGACGGGATTTTTTGCTAGATTTTATTTAGCAAATTTAGCAATGTTTAAGTCAATCCTGATGGAAACGTACACATGAACTAATGTTTCACAGCCTCACAGTGAGAAATTGCTCTCCTGCTTTCAGCTACTAACTTTAGGGGTCGCCAAATTGGATCATCTGCCTCCAACGCCCTGTCCCTAGCTTCCTCTTCTGTAACACTAGCCCTCTGCTTCTTCTTCACTATATCCATGAATCTTCTGTGTGGTCTTCCCCTTTTCACCCTCCCATATTCAACATCATTTGTCCAATATATCCTCTATCTCTCCTCTGCACACGCCCAAACTGTCTCAGTCTTACCTCTCTAACTCCAAATCGCTCAGCCTGAATTGTCCCTCTGATGTACTCACTTCTAATCCCGTCCATCCGGGCCACTCGAAACAAAAATATTAACATATTTAACTTTGCCACCTCCAGCTCAGCCTTCTGTCTTTTTCTCAGCGTCACCCTCTCCAAACCATGCATCATAGCAGGTCTCACTAACATCTTGTAAACCATCTCTTTTGACTCCTGTTGCTACCCTTCTGTCACAAATACAGCTTATTTATTTAACACTGGTATCAGATGGGTACTCAAGGTATCAATATTCTATCATTGATGAAAAAAGTTGAATGGGTGCATTCCCTAATCACAGAGATAAAAGGGGATAAAACACTGCTTAATCTATCCATAATAGGATTTAAACTACATATTGATTGGTCTGAAACTAGTTTAAAGACATTTTTTAGGAATGAGTTGCCAAAGAAAACTGGAAAATCAACAAGTTGCTAAAATCTAATCCAAACTAGAGCTTGATTCCAGATTGGCTTGCAGGATGAAGCGCAACGTGACTAATATACTGCAGAATGTCAGTGCAGCTCATTTAACAACATCTGTTTATTACGGACCACGTGAAGCTTTGTATTTCAAGCTTCATGTTGTCACATTGCTGCTGGTGATGGTGGTGTTATACTCTGCTGGTGTGCAGTTGGCTATCTTTAAATTATAGTCACATGCAAGAGTGGGAGATAAGATGAGAGGAAGGGAGAGAGAAAAAAGGAACCCGGAGACAGCCAAGGGAGGAAAGTTGAAAGATGGAGGAAGGCATAGATGAAAGGAAGAGTTTGAATGAGTGATACATAATCATGAAATAAAGAGGGGAAAGCAGAGAAAGTGCAAAGCAGCGGGTAGATAAAGGTGAGGTGTAATGCTAATACCTGAGCCGAGTAACTTCAAAGCAGCTGATGCTCTACTTTTTATGGACTGCAAACATACAGACATTTACACTATCTTTTATGCGCACAATTGATTTCCTCTTTCCTTGGAAGGGAGGTTGTGGCTGCAAAGGGAGCCATTGGTGGTCTTACGTACTGAGATGAAACTCTGATAAAAGGTATGATCATTCTTCAATGTTGTAGGCGTCTTTCTTAACTAAAGTGCTAAAGATTTGTATCTTTTGTTGATTTCTTAGCATCCTGATGACACCAATATGTTCTACTGCTACCACCCCAACCTGTTTTTCTCCATATAGTGCCACCCAATACAACAAATTTCGATGTAGTGTTCTTGCTTTCCTGTCTATTTGCACCTGACTGAAACTCCTCCTGCTGTGCTATCCTTCTGTCTAATTCCCTGCCTGTGTGCCAGTTCATCTACATATTTGTTGGCATGCCCCTCATGAGCTGACAGTGAGTAATGAGTAACATCTGATTAAACACTGAAGGAGAAAGTGCACATTTTGCAAAAATTAACAGCTTTTTATCTAAAGTGCGTAACACACTTAATGGGACTTTATGAACTTAAACACCATATGGGAACAACATTAAAATGTGGAGCCCAACAACCAGATGCTAAGAGCATCTGACCATAATACATTATATTGTGTTTGCCTTCTAACTAACTCCTAAGAAATCGCAGAGGAACGCATTATCGGTAAGACACAAAAAAGGCCTTTTACATAAAACCAAACAGCTGTTATCTATAAAGCTTGTGACATGTCATTGTCACAGATAGAGATTTCTAAGTACTTACAGAGTACAAATAGCACGCACAGTCCACTAATGTATTGTCATCCCACTATCTTATCACTATTTTTCAGCCATTATGCTTCGCAAGATTTCCATTTAGGACACTTAGCTTGAGATTCACTCAAGGATACAGGTTATAATATTTTGAAATGCAGTGTGATGACAATATTGCAACCATTTTAAGGACGGATTTCAAATCTGCACAATATGTACAGTATAAAAATATATATTTAACTTTAAAATTGATCTTACCTTTAATGCTAACATTGATGTATTGCATTATGTTTAGTCCTCTCTCTCCTTGGTCTCTCTTTTCTGCTCTGTGACTGTAAAGAACAAGTGCTAATGATGAACCTGTGTTCTAATAATTGCTGCTTTCTCCTTGATGTAAAGTTCCTGGTCTGACAAGAAGTGGGCAGTTTGCTGCCCTCCAGTGAAGTCATGTGCATTCTCTGTGCCTCTCAAAATGTCCTTGAGCACAGTGAGGCAGAGCTGAGGTATGAGCTGTGCCCACTGCAACATTGCCACCAGCATAGCTGGCATACAGCCCCCCCTGCCTGTGACATAAAATAGTGCAGAAGACTTTAGTAAGAGCTGTTCTGCACCTTTGCCAGTTCACAGATGTCACATCGTAATTTCAGTTTTACAAATGCTCACAAGTTCGTGAAATCACATCATGCTTTAAATTTATTAAATGTTAAAAACACTCTTTTTTTTTAGGCGTTCATGCAGGCGGGACAAAAATAACACTACAAATTACAGAAAGGAAAAAATGAACAGCATACTACCAAAGTCTCAAAAAAATATAATACAAGCTTCTCAAATGTACCATTTATTGCATGTAGTTTGAGTGGGGTTGAGTTACAATGCAAAGACTTATAAACAGTGATGTATGATAAGTTCAATAAACTCCATCACTAAAATAGCATCATAATGCATAACCTGCAAAAGACTGCCAGTTTCTGCAATTAAAAAAGGCAGTTTGTCTCATAAAACGGGGGTAAGAAAATAATAAGCAGCATAAGCAGTGGCACAATGTTCAGGGAATCCCCAAATACATGGTGCATTAGGTAGCAGCTGCTGTGGAACACATACACACACATACACACACAAACACACAACCAGACAGAGAGAAAGACACATTAACTGACATTGTCTCAGAGGTGAATTGTTATATAACAACCACACAGAGATTCTTCTTTCAGCCACCATCAGTGCTCTCTAATTGGGTTGAAAACAGCTGTCACGCTAACTATGTGCAGACAGAGCCTGACGAAAAATAAATACATTTTTTCTTCACTAACCAATGCAGGAGCTCGATAACGACTGCAGATCCAACCCATGTCAAGCTAAAAAGAAGATAAAGAAAGCAAGAAAGGTATCACAGGAAGAGGAAGAGCAACAAATACCCATGTGAATATGTACTTGTTCAGTTAGTCCATGAGTACTTGGTAGTATCTCGAAGCTATAATTAGGCTTAAAATAAACCCTCTTAGACAGTTAAAAATTTTAGGACTGGCCAAATCAACAGTCTGGTTTATTTTTTAAAAAGAAGCAAAGCACTGGCTTGCTCATTAGCTCCAAAAGGCCTGAAAGCCCACAAAAGTCAGTTAAAGAGAAGATGACAAAATTATTTCTATGGTTGAGAAAAGCAACTACAAACTCTAACCAAGCCCAGAACACTTGAAGAGCTAAGTGTATCAGTGTCAAAATCTACAATTAAGAGACGCCTTCATCAGTGGAAATACAGAGAGCTGTTACGCTTGAAAACAGGAAGGCCAGAGTCGAACAGATCTGGAAGCAAAAAATAAATAAAAACAATCTTAGGAGAGATTAAACCAAGATGAACCGGCATCAAAATGATGGAAAGAGAGACAGATTATGATCTCAACCATATCACATCATCTGTCAAACATGGTGGGGCCAATGCTATGGCATGGGCATGTATGGCTGCCAGTAGAAACAGGTCACTGGTCTTTGGTGGTAACGTGATTACTGTTAGAATTACATGGATGACTTCTGAAGTGTACATAGCTATACTCTAGGCTATACTGTGATCTGTAAACAAGCAACTGAATGCAGCTGCACTAAAGACCTCGCAAAGCCTCTTAGGGGAGGAAACAGCATTTGGTGATTTGTTCTAAAATTCAGGCAGTCTGCAAAAGGATGACTGCAAAGAATTTTCACCCACGTATTAAAAACAAACAATCCTTACCTTGTAAATGATGCTAGTCCAACCAATTATTTTTTTACAACTGAGAAATGTCTATAAAAATATAAGAAAAAGGCGTTGTATCACATGCATTTTCTAAATTGCTAAGTGTGCAGTTCAATCACATCTTGATTTTAAATCCACTGACCATTGCCCAAGTATTTATGGACCTAACTCTGTTTGTGGTTGTGTGCTAGGGGTAGCTGATGAGGGGCTTTTGAAGACAGTCAGTTGGCCAGACAATGCCAATGGCTGCAGGGGTTGCTATGTGTCACTCCAGACTAAGATTAAGAAGCAAATAGGTGAGACCTGATGATAATATGCTATAGCTGTAAAACGACTGGGCTAAAGGACAGAGGACAAGGCAGTGAGTAATGCAAACATTTGCACCAAATAGTGAAGCTCTCATGAAAGGCATCTTTTAGCTATACAAGAAAAATAATTCTTTTAGAAGACGACTAGTGTCTCAATCATACGTGATGCAAAGAATCCAAAGAGGTAAAGAGGAAAAGGATAGATCTGGAACAAGGAGAGGGATCAAGGACGTCTGCAACAGCTAGAGTGATAAATGGGCCACAAAAAAAACACATAAAAGGTGATAAGCAGATATTGTTGCTGACCTCACCACCACTACAATAACCAACACATCAATGTCATACCTTCAAACTATTGATCATCGAATTGTTAGAACTTGTAGAATAAGCACATCTTGAACAAGGACGTGTATACTGAGGTCTTTTTCTCCAACCTGCACTCCCATTCAGACTTGCTAATACTCGCTGACTTTGTTGGTTAACTTGTTTAGTAGTGAGACAGAATAAGGCATATTTTGCTGACGGACCATGAGTTTGCATCTCTGGTGTGTCGCTGTTGCAATGCCATCTCTTGCTTGCATCCTGACTTCCACCTGCTACTTTTGCTTTTCTTCTTTTGAAGCACACCGTACAATTTTGGCAGGTACAGCGATGTGACATTTTCTCTTGCCATGCCCATGCTTTTATGCTCTTCTTATACTGCCTGGACACTCTCAGTCTCTCCCGTTATTTTTAAGTACAGCATTTTTTTCCATAACATTGGTTCATTATTTGAAGACTTGCAACAAATAACTTTTTTGTACTTTCAAGTGAATACATTCGCAGCCCAGTGCAAAAATAATTTTGCTCTAATTAGCTCTAATTCGCCCTTCATAACTAATGTGTCCTTTATAACTAGCCTGTTTAAATCTTAAGGACTACATTTTTCATTACTAGCTTTACTTATTACAGGCAATTCCAGCCAGCTGTCTCCTTTACCTTACTTTATTTATTCAAGTCTCTCTCAACTTTTCAGTTGTTTATGTTACATGAGGCCATGAGATGCTGAAACTGAAAATTAGCAAGGGGTCAATCTCATTAGTCAGTCACATAGCCATTAGCCAATACGCACAACCTGGATAATCGTTCCTTCTGACGCGTACGACCTTTCCGTGTGGAGTTTAAATGTTTTCAGCATGCTTGTGTGGGTTCTCTCTAGGTTAGGTTAACTGGTGATTGAATGTGAGCACGAACAGTTAACTGCCTGTCTCAGTATTAGAGCTGCAATAGATAGGTGACCTGCCTAGGTTGTAGCTTGCCTTTCACGTTATGACAGTTGGGATGGATCTACCGATTTAACTGTAACTAAGGGTTTCAGGTGGGAATTTAAATTTTCTTTCTTATTTATTATCGAAACAAAAACAAATCTTATTATTTTGCAAACATTACAATGCAATAGTGACAAAACATCATATATGCAATAGTTACCACTAGGTGTGTGGATTTATTTGGAATGACAGAGGGCGACGTTATCAAAATGGGCATGTAACTGGCACGGGTGGATTGCTGTGTACACTTTGCCAAGGCTTTGGCTCTGTACTGTAGCTCTCCACTGACTCGTCCTAAATCTTTGGAGCTGACCCTGCATATTTATGGTCTGCAACGCTACTTTTATAATGTAACAGAGCTTAACAAGGAAGAGAGAATATATGGTTTCCCTATACAAGAAGCCAGGGATGCATTACTTAAAACACTGATGTGTTCATTTTAACAGCCAGTGGGGCGGTTTGCAGCTCTGCAACATCATAAATACACTTTTATTTATTTTTCTTTCAATATTTTAATAGTTTGTGCAGCTCTAATTAGCTTGCACTTGTCATTAACAAAATGACCTGGATATAAATTTGGGCACCTACAAAACATTCCACTTCCATGTGTGTTTTTTGAAGACTGTAGCATCACACCAATTTGCACTGCTTAATAAATCTGGCTCTAGGTTTTGTTTCTTAATTAAAGCCAGTTTAAACTGCCTCACCCATATCTGTGGTACATTGTTCAAATATTAAACAGCCTCCCTGAACATCGCCAGAAACATGTATGGCAGGCAATACCTGGCAGACTCAATTAAAACATGAGCACAAAGAACCAAGAAAATGTAATGGGGTCAACCTTTTCACTTTTGACCTTTCTGATGGATAACAACTTTCACACCCTTTTAGCTTCAGGCTCACATCCAGCTATCATAACCTTACCTGCCTGAACCTAGTCCAACCTACAAGAAGTCTCTTTTATTTTATTTCAAACTCTGGTTTACTCCTCGAGGAAAGTATCACATTAAACAAGTGAATGACACATGTGCTTATGGGGATTTTACTAATCCATACATATTATGTCACATGGTCCAGTCCACACGTGGTATGGTGAATAGGAAAAGACACTGAGCCTGGCACTTGCTGCAGAGGGTTTCAAACCAAGAAAGAGCCTGCAAAGTATTTGAGTCACCACCATTTTCAGGGATGAATGGTCAAAGCTTAGATTTCATGAGGCAGAGACTGTGAATTCCAACTTGTAAGGTCTGGTTTTGGGATAAATCTCTGACATAATGATATACCTAAGGCTCTGACTACTCATATGAGCATGTGCACAGACAGTGAAATTTTATGTCGGTTCTTCACAAATGCCACTAAAGCCAAGTCTAGCACGTAAGCAATGGTTTATAGAAAAAGTGGTTTATGTCAAATGTCAAAAGTTCATGCTGTTTCATTGCCAGAAGAGGTTACCTAAAGTATATGATGATGGAAGTAGAGACGACAGCTCGAGCAATTCTTTCACATCTGTAGATGTCACAGAAAAGGAAATGTGCAGAGCCACACATGAGTCGCACGAATGGCCCGAAGCCTTCTGGTTTCTGGCAATTTTTAGAGATGACTTTAATATAGAGCCTGAAATTAATTTGTCACTACACCAGCACTACTATACAAGTACTAAATGTTAAGTATCAAAACTCAGTTTAACCCAAGTGATCTACCAGTTACCCCCCCTGTGGCTCAGAAGTCAAAGATCTCCAGTTTAATTAGAGCCAGCCAGGAAGAGAGATAAATCCCTTTGGTGTTTAGTCAGGAAGGTAGAGAAACTGATTCTGCTATTGAAAAATACCTTTGTTGCCATCCCAAAGTCAGAATTTCAAATTACTATCTCAAAATTTCAGGCTGAAAATTTCAACTTCTTAACTCAGACTTCTGAGAAAATGGCTTGAAATTAAGAAGATATCTTCAAATTTTGAGTTATTAAGCCCTACTTTTGACATTATATTCACGCTTTTTTTTTTCAGTGGCAGAAACAAGCTTCCATAAGAATTAAAAATCTGACAAATCAAACATGTGGAGGTACCCACTGCACTCTAAAAACTAAAACTGAATTTTTGAGGCAACACTTTTACACGTATAAATATTGAGTAGATTCAAAACCAGTCAAATCTGTTCAATATACTTGATCAATTGAATAACTAAAGCTTAAACATATTAAGTTGAAATAAATAATTGTAGTTGTTACACAAACATGAAAAAATTGAGTAAATAACACTGACTTGCTTGGTCAATGTAACTGAAATATAGATGGTCAGTTAATCCAAAATTTGGTTCCATTTACTTAATATTGTAAACCGAACGTAATTAAAATTATACCTAATATTAGAAATGGTAAATGGCCTGTATTTGTATAGCGCTTTACTTACTCCCTATGGACCCCAAAGCACTTTACACTACATTCAGTCATCCTGAATGTGTGTGTGAATCATTCAGTAATTCACACACACATTCACACACTGGTGATGGCAAGCTACATTGCAGCCACAGCTGCCCTGGGGCGCACTGACAGAGGCGAGGCTGCCAGACACTGGGCCCTCTGACCACCACCAGTAGGCAACGAGACTATCGGTGTTGGGGCTCAAACCGGCAACCTTCCGATTACAAGACAAACTGCCAACTCTTGAGCCACGACCGCCCCCTAACATTCAAATATGAATGTTATTGTATTTCACTGGTAGTCTAAGTCTAAAAAACCAAACAAACTAATATGTAGTTGTGTTTTTCATAATACATGTATGAAAAATGACCACATGTTAAACATTTTTCCATGAGAGCAAACACAAAAGCTCAGATTATTTAAAAAACAAAATGAACAAAACAATGAAAAAGGCTCATGGTACTCAATTACTCTACGTTATCATGTTTTAATTACACTTTTCAGTTGTAGTTGCTGACAATAAATAATATTGATTTGAATAATTAATGATTTTAGTACAAGATACTGATGAGTATAGACACCTATTTCTCAAATATTTTGATTCCATTTTAAACAAAAATATTAAGCACATGCAAAGAAGGTATTCTGTGAACCACATACTGAATTTTTTGCCTGAGATGTAAATGAATACCTTAATTTAACACAAAATATAATTTAACATTTTAGACATTTATTTCAACTTATCAAACTCAGATAATTACTATAAGGATATTTTATCTCAGGCTCATCTAACTTATATTTATAGTGATATTTACTAAGCCTCTGAATTCCTTTTTAGAGTGTGTGGTGACCCTTGTAAATAAGGGAGCAGCCAAAAGTAGCTTTAGAATATTAACATTGCTGTAAACACTGGGTGTCACATTTAACTTTAACAAGTCCAACATGGGAAGCCTGCATAGGATTAAAAGGATCGCAGACTGCTAGACCTCGTTCATCATCATCTAAGTCATACACAAAAAAAACAAAGTGTTGTGTGTGGTGGAAGCACAACATCTAATGCGAGCACTCGTCAGCATCTAATCCAAACACACGCTGTAGCCTGTCACCATTTGGACTTAACGTTGCAAGATTTAAACGTCTAAAAAAAAATCAGTGCGGTACAACTGATGATCACATACAGGTCAGAAAACAAGCAAATAAAGCTGTTAATCCTCCAGCTGAAAGCTAATTAGCGCCAGCTGTGTCATCCATTTATTCATTTTATACAAGCCTGGTCTGTTTTAAATACTGGTCACAGAGAAACTTGTGGCTAGAATTACTTATACCTGTCAGATGACATATGCACACTTATGCACATCTTTGTGTGTGTGTGTGTGTGTGTGTGTGTGTGTGTGTGTGTGTGTGTGCGTGTGTGTGTGTGTGTGTGTGTGTGTGTGTGTGTGTGTGTGTGTGTGTTTAGTCATTTCAGGTAGACAGTCATGAAAACAAAAAGAAATTCTTGTGTGACATCAAATCAGTTCACAGGTATTATGTTTTTATGTCTACTTCTAAATATCAGAATATAACTATTCTAATTTTTTGGATTTAAATAAACCATCCCATCTGTCTGCCTGTGCTCTCTTTAAACTTCTCCTTTGTCGGCTCACCTCCTTGTGCCTGCGTGCTTCTCTGCCCACCAGTGGTTCATTATATAATGCTGGAATCTTCCTGGAGACGGACTAGAGTCTGTTAGGATCTTACATTAGGCGGAGTTTGACAAATGCATGTGACAAATTGGTTCTGTAACCAATCTCCCTGATGAGACCGTGCACATCTACAAAACAGCTAAAATGTCTCAGTGTGGTGATATGTTTGTGTCACTGTCTGTGTCTGGTGTAGAAATCATCTGTTCAGGCAAAAGAATAAAAGGAATCATACCGATGTTCCAGGTTTCACTGAGAAATAGTCCAAAAATAGAGAAAGAGACAACGTTGAATTCAGCTGTCTGCGGGAAGATAAGAAGGAACTGAAATTGTGTAATACTGGCTGCAGTATGCATGCAGTAGAGCACATCTATCTAACTGTTAATAGAACAAAAGAGCGGGCTTACAAAAGCTTTACTGGTAGCCATTTTAGTCCACCAGAACCCATTTATCACCGGAATTAGCACCAGCAGCAGTCTGTTCAGTTTCACATGTTTCAAACTAGAACTGAATAAGCACATTATAATGTGACACATAGTTTTCTTATCTTGATTAAGTATCAAGATTAGATGCAATCTGAAGACTGAAAGGCAGAATTTGATTTGTTTTTGTTTTTCCCCTGTGGAAATTGGATGTACTGATAATTTAGACATATTAGCCATATATACATTCATTCATGTATATTTACCCATAGTTATCGTCTATTAAGCAAAATCATAGACCTCATACTTCTTATGTATATGCATATGCTGTATTCTGTGCATTCTGACACATGGACACAAACATGCCTGCACACACACACATATGTTATATTAACTTCCTACTGCAAGGTCACTGCTAGACGAAAAGAAAAAAGGCTGCCGTGGCCCTCTCCTTGCTCCAGATGAGGCTTCAAAAAATCATGAGGGAGTTATTGGGCTATTTAAATTCAACACATGGAAGCGAACTGTGATGTAGGAGAGTAGACAAAAGAAGAGGAGAGAAGGGAAGCACTACAGTTTCCTTTGAAGTTTGCCTGGAAATTAAAATTTTTCAAGTCATTCAAACAAAATATGATATTTTTTTTATTATTAGTAGTAACTAATTTAACTTTAACAGTAGTTAGCCTATATAACTTTATGGATCGACATCCCTACATTTGACACCATTACATTTAATTTTATCTAATAATACTAATAATCTAAAACATTATTTAATTTATCATACTTTAAATTCAAGTATTAGGTACTTATACAACCATAACTCTGAGATCCTTTAGTAACAGCCAACCTCTTGTTGTTACTAAATTGATAAACATCAACTTAAGCTAGCTTGTTCAGAGCCTGCCGTTACAAAAACGACATGATTCATGGACGACAGAAAATGTTGATGTTAAAATAACATTCTGATTTGCAACATCTTAGAAATGACTGACTGGTCTAAATAATAGAGTTGCTGATTAAAAACTATGGTGTGGATTCGATTTGATTTTTTTATTGATTATTTTAGACTTTTTTTTTTTCTTCTTCTTTCTGTCAGGCGCAATGTATGAAAAAACATTCATCTAAATAGAAAGATGCACTTCACCACATTTAGTTTCCATCTGCAGTTAAATAAATAGAAATACACATAAAAACCCATCATCAATAAACAAATTCAACACGTTCTATGCGATAATCCAAATATCCTAATTATAATTACAAATATTCATTACCTTCTCACAGAAATATCAAATACATAGAAAAAAATAGAAAAAGCATCCATTTATCATGCTGCAATGATCAATTCATGATGAATGAAGTTGGTCTTTTTAACCAGTAGTAGTAACCAGTAAAGCAATAACCAAGACCTTATAAAAAGCTTGCTAACACTACATGTATGTGTTAGTGTTAGCAAGTGCGGCACCAATGTTTCATCAAGCATGAGCTGCTGATGATATGATATTTTATTGGGTTTATAACGTCACTATTTCTTTCTCCTCATAATAATTCTTAGCAGCGAAGAAAGCAAAGTAGATGAAAAAATACTATCAGAAGCAATGCAAACAATTTCACTTCAAGAGAATACCACATCCAACAAATGTCACGTGTTACACTGCTGTATTGGCACAAGCTCCTAGATGCAAGATCTGAACGTTTCAGCCTTTGCTGTCCCATTATCAAACAGCAACGCGTGCTTCTAGTCCTCAACACACGGCTATCTATATCTCATTTCAACTTTAATTTATGGAATCAACATTTTATGGAATCAATTCAGATTATACACTTACACAAAGGAAAGCCGAGAAAATAACATCAACTACTAGCTCACAGCTCACCATGTCAAACACATCCTGAATCACCAGGACACTATAAAAAGTGATTTCAAACAATCAGCAGGCAAGACACCAAAAATATGATCGCTTACAAGACAGGAATAGACATGGAGGAAAAATTATTAGTCATTGTGTCATACACCTATGTACAAACCCACTTTGTGCTGTCAGATTTTCACACAGTAGGAAAACTAAAAGTATTTTCACCTGAGAAAAATTTGGAAAGAAAAAACACTGGACTCTCTAATGTGTCACTACACTCAAAGCAAGTGGGTGTCAATGTCAAGTGGCTGTCTTCAATTGCTTCACACCCAGGCTTTCAACCCATCTTATGAACACTTGTTATCAGAGGTGCATTTTTTTCACACTGTCTCACCAGCCAAAATATTTTTCTTTCAAAAATTTGAAAGATTTCATGACTGGAGGAAACAAAAACCATCAACAACAAAAGTGCTCAAACTTTTATTCCATCACCTGCAGCACTTCTACCTGCGAGGCTGTTTTTAAAGTGATTTATAAATAAAGTTGGCATGGATATGGTACCTGATATGAATTTGTCCTTAACAGAATACCTTTTCTATTTAAGGAACTCAGCTTAATATATAAAATATATAATTTACTTAATATACTTAATGTTTCTAAACTGCACATAAAGCACAATAAATCATTAGTCCATGGAAATTACATTAAATCACACGTAGAGATTTTAAGTCAAGTTTTTCTTTGGTTTCATTTTGGTTTTTAAATTACAGATCTTAAACTTCCACTAACTTGTACAATCCACACACAACTGTATATCAATACTCACTAACCCTAGAAAATGATGGCCACCTCATTGGATTGCAATGTTCCTTCTTTCATTCAGTTTCATCGTACCTCTCCACCTTTTATTCTTGTTCCTGCCTTCGTTGCTGCATTTACTCCAGACATGATATTGTTTGGCTGAAGTAGGAGTAAGAATTGAATTTAAACTGGCTCAATGGCAGCCTTGTCCCTTTCAGCCAAATCCTATATTTATACGTCTCAGTCTCCTCTTTTTCTTCTTTCCACTAATCAGGTTTTTAAAATAGCTTTCCTTCACTGACAGAAATGCTTATAAAAGAAAAATAAGCAATGAAGTTGCTATATGTTATCTATCAATTCCTGTCATTTAAGGCAAGAATTGATCACATTACATTACATATTAGTTCTTTTTTAAGGTAAAATAGGGTTAAGGGTTAGCCTTGCTTATCATTTTTATTTGTCTTTAAGCTGTAAGATCCTAAGACGTGATGATGACACAGCAAAAATAATGAGGTGCATGCACCACTCTCGGCTACAGAAGTGTATAAGAAAGCAGAGCAACATATGGATTGTATCTGTAGGTGATATGCATTGACTGTAATTAGTTATCCTTCCTAGTGATAAATAAATCATACAATGACAAAATAATTTATATTTACAGACAGGCAAGAAACTAAATGACAAAAAGTCATGCCACATGCAGTCTAAACTCATCCAATGTGTCTTGGAAATGATTGTCCAGCTCTCTGAAAATCTTTTGGAAGGATGGTACTCTTTTTTTCAACAAGGGTGGAGAGCACATTCTGTGTGCATTTATGATATGACTGTGAAGGTCATATATGGGAATCGTATCATAATACTCATACTCATAATTCAGTGAACCTCCATAGATGCAGGGAGGGACAATCATCCAGGAAAGACCACCACTATTATGGGCGATCATGGCTCAAGAGTTGGGAGTTCGCCTTGTAAGGTAACTCGGAAGGTTGCTGGTTCGAGCCCCGGCTCGGACAGTCTCAGTCGTTGTGTCCTTGGGCAAGACACTTCACCTACCGCCTACTGGTGTTGGCCAGAAGGGCTGATGGCGCGATATGGCAGCCTCGCTACTGTCAGTCTGCCCCAGGGCAGCTGTGGCTACAACTGTAGCTTGCCTCCAACAGTGTGTGTGAATGGGTGGATGACTGGGTGTGTAAAGCGCTTTGGGGTCCCTAGGTGGGACTAGTAAAAGCGCTATACAAATACAGGCCATTTACCATTACTATTAGTGTATAAATATTTCTTCACAGGTTAAAGGTCATTATACACAAAAAATGTATTAATTTGTAGGGACTCTTCCATCCTGGGGAACAAGTGGCTATGGAAATTGCTATTTGGGTTTTTTTGCGAGTTACAAACTTGGTTAAAGTAATTACACTGAATTCACAAGGTTTACTCTAAACAGATACACACTTTGGCACAACATTTTTAAATTCTCATGAATATGTTACCTTTTTTCTTCTTTTTGCCTCCAAAGTATTCCATTTTTAATTTTTATGCACACATTTGCACTTTTATTATCTATGTCTTATTATCTGAACATAACGAGCAAGCAAAACATGAAGAGGGGAAAAAGCAAGAACACGGCAATAAAATGGGGACACTCATTTGAGTTGCCCGGCTGTCTTGGTGCAGTGGAGATGATGGTTGAGGTCACACAGTCATCGCAGCCCTAATAGAGGCACGATCAATTTCCTATGACAGCCTATCTTAGAGTACAGCTGAATGATTGGACGGCAGACTTGCTGACTGACTGTATGAATGAATGCATGAATAACTTGGTGGCTATGCAAATGGCTGACTTTTTTTACAACTGTCACACTGACTACATGTGAACCAAAGTGTCCGATTCTGGTTAGCCAACCAGACGAAAAGCTATTGACCCTGTCAGTCAGTTGCAGAGACGATCAGTCCAGTCAGTTGATCAGACAAGCAAAAATCCAATCAACTAACCAGCCAATGCAATTACCAATTCACTGACCACTGATTGGAATGTGCCACAGACCCAGCCAGCAAGACAAGAAAAACTGACAGCCAACAGAGTAAGGAGGAGAAGTGATAATGTTCCCAATTAATTCAGTGGCCATGCCAAATAGTCAGTTGGCTAATGCAGTAATGACAGCAAACACATGATCAGCTACAGCAGTGAAACCTGCTGCCATGCCAGAACCAGTCAGTAAGTATGACAGAGAAGAGAAACTGCAGAGTTTATTCTGCCAACAGATGGCCTGAGAGAGAGAAGGGGTGTGCAATAAAACATCTTTATATACAGAAACTGCAGACAAGGGCATTTGATTTCACCTGAAAGTCAAAGACCAACACACAGCATTGACCGACAGAACTTGTACAACATATCTGCATATTTAAAAAATGTCACCGCTGCATATATTATGCACGTGTTGATGGATCGTGCAGACAGCTCTAACAGATCTCCTCATCTCTCCTCTCCCTCTCTCACAGACCACCTGCTCCTAGACCATTTTGGATAACAGTACAGGGTTACATTATTATCTTTGTCCTCTTTGTCACAAACCAGAGACACACATGGAACAATGTGTACAATTCAGTGTCTTCACATGCAGCTGATTTATTTAACAGAATCAAAAGCAAATGATCGAACCAGCAAACACACACAAAAATACCCGAAACAAAAGTGCTGATTAATTTACATTTTCATACATGAGCAACGCATACTTACATGGCAGAAAGGTTAAAAGCACCGTCACCGTGACGTGAAAACCATCCCACCTAAAAACGATACTGCAACGGCACATGCAGCAGGGGACTAGGCACAACAGCGACGTGCGATATGTGTGCGTGCATGTGTGTGTGAGTGTAGGTGTGCATGTGTGTGTGGAGACTCGCTAAGCTGCACTCTCACTGCTACTGCCTCAGCTGGGGCTGTCTCAATGCACAGCCTGTACCATGTCGGCAGGCAGCAGGGGTGGGCGTATGTATGTGTGCGTGTGTGTGTGTGTGTGTGTGTGTGTGTGTTTGTGTGTGTGCGTGAGAGAGAAAGTGTGTGTGTGTGGACAGTGCTGCATAGCAGATCTTCCACTATCTGACTGGATCACTCAAGATAGATAGACAGAAAGACCGATAACTGGATTGATAAGAATAGAGAGGATAAAAGACAGGAAGGAGAGGATATGATGGTGAATCCTGTTCTCTACATCCCTGTGGGTCTCTTACTCACTCTCATTGACATTTTGCCCCGAGAACAGAACAGCAGGTCCAGTGTAGACATGCATGCAACCTAGTTTTTAGAAATATCAGAAGAAGGAAGAGAGATAGGAAAGAAAAAAAAAGAGGAGGGGTGGGCTGGTGGGGCGTACAGTGAATAAATAAACGATGTACAAAAGAAAAGGGGGGGGGGGGGGGGGGGGGGCAAAGTGAAAAAGGAAAGGCAAAGAATTTAGAAATTAGAAGGTGATTGGACAAGATTTGAAATGCCTTGAAGACAGAAACGCGATAAAAAGCTGTAGATGTAAAGAAGAAGCCAGTATGTGAATAAAAATGGAGAGGAGGGATAACTTTCAAGGGCATGCGTCATTCTTGCATTCTGCAGATCGGGATTCCCATATAAGACCCACAGACCTGGATACAGCTCACCCCAGTGGACATTATAGCTGCAGGACACAAGACCTTTGTGTAAGCCAGGCGCTCCAGAAGAAGGTAACAGCAACAGTTTCATGACACTGTCACTCATGTATCCCAGATCTTATCCTATCACAGCTTGCAGGGAGAGAGGAGGAGGAGGAGGAAGAGAGGGTACAACCTCACACTCTTTATGTCTTCATCACCACCCCCCCACGCACGCACACACACACACACACACACACACACTCTGCTTTACCAATGCCTATATTCCTGTCTCTTGCTCAACGTGTACATTACATTGTCACAACTCAGTGACTGTAAGGTGAACGACTCTGTATACCAAAGCATTCTAGAGATAAATGTGAAACCATCTTTCTGACAGCTAAAACCTAACTGAAACTGAATCATGCAACAAGACAGTGATTCCAAATACAGCAGTAATACCTACAACAGAATGACTGACAGAGAAAAAAAATTTTTTGCTTGTTTGTTTGGGAACAATGACACCGAATGTTTGAGTTGGTTTTGAAAATGAGATGCTTTTAATTACATTTTTTCATCCTTAAGAAACGAAACATCCTTCGAAATGACAAGAGTACGAGAACGTCCTGTGTGGTGGGGAGTGAATGGGTGAACGGGAAGTAACTGCGGGGAAGTAAGAAGCAGATGTGTCTGAAGTGAAGAGACGTTTCTGGCAGGTAACAAACACAAAGCAGATAATGTGAATAGAATTATCTTCGCAAAAGTCGGGATCATGACTAGAATAGAACAGAACAGAACAGAACAGAACAGAAAACCTAGAATGGATCCATACAGTACTGTAGTGACTGGATAACTTTTCACTACATTTTATAACATTATTTCCTGTATAGTGACTTAGTTTAGTTAAGAAGCTTATGGTGAAGTATGGTGAGAGAGAGAATGAGAGCAGTGATGGGGATCAGAAACAGGCCCTGAATATCAATGCAGCACGTCTACAAGATTTCAGGGCTGCAGTGCACCAAAACCTGGGAGAAAGAGCACAGTAGCGTCACAGCCAATCAGAGCTGAAGGTGACAGTCCTGCACAGCTAATATCCGTCTAACAAACCATCAATAGTTTCTGCCACCTGGAAGAATCGTGGCAAATCATCATTTTCCTTGTCTGATTTTTCTGCTTGCCTTTATGAGTGAAGAGATCCTAAAGCACTTGCTAAAAAGTAAGATGCTGTACTTTTCAAATGAAACTATCACTTGTCTCATTAACATGAAAGTCAGCTTTAACTCCGTCAAATACTGCAGGGTAGTTAAATTTAAAAAAAAAATGCTGCAGGCTTGCCTTTGCACCAGAGAAAACCCAGGTGTATTTAGCTTAAGAAAAATTTGTGCCATAGGTCTTAATTAAATCACAACCATGCAAGTAGACTATAAGGCGCATTAGTATAATACTCTCTGTGATTTTCTATAAATGGCACCTTATATTCCATCAGTAAAAGCTCCATTTCCTTCCAGTTTAGGGATTTGTTAACCCGTAAAGTGTCATGTTTACCTCAGGTCAATCAGACATCCCATATAGTGGTTTCTAGCTCCTGCCAATAACCATTAGACTTATTAATTGCGGAAGCCTCAGAGTATCTCCTGAGTGCTGGAGTAAAATTAGACCAGGGCTGTGTCTATCTATGGGCAGGCACACATGCTTGCAGTTAATGAGATGACTCCCAAAGGTTTCTAACCTCTCTCAATGAGAGGTCACCATTATGCATCCCCAACTCTTATCTAATACGTTTCCCACATGCTGCATGTCTGTATTTCCTTTAAATTTAAACAGTTAGCAAAAGTGAAACTTCAGCTGGTCTACAACTGTGCTGTGCAAAAATCTTGAGACACCTTCCATTTCTTAATATTTTTCTGGGGAATGGGAAATAGGTCAAGTAGTTTATTTAAAAAAAGTGCAAACATACATGAAAATACAGTACACAATATTTAAAACAAAGTCTGGCTGAATGTCAATATTTGGTATGGCCACCTTTATTCTTCAACATAGCCTAAACTCTGTTAGACAAGTTTTCTTGCAGTTTCTTTAAAGAGTTGTGGCGTGGGTGTGGTCCTTGGCCAGCTGCAGAGGAGGCGTGACGCAGTGAGCTCCCGGGGCGGCGCAGGGGCGGGGTGAACAGGTGTGCTGGGATCTGACAGTGATTGTGTCTCTTTATGTGTTGGCAGTGACAGACGGAGACGGACGTGACAGCAGAGAAAGAGAGCGCGGAGTATATGTGTCCACTACAACCCCGAGCTTAATAAAAAGTTCTGCACTGTCAAAAGTCGCTCCGGCTGGTATTTCTTGGGTCCACCGTTACAAGAGTCTTCAGGAATAGTTCTCTGGGTTTCTTGGAGGATATTCAAGGGCCTTCTGTTCTTTTCTACTGCTTCAGTAATATTAAGGTCTGGGCTCTGGGGAGGTCAGTCCATGACTGAGTGCCTCGTTGTTTGTTTTTCTATCCAGGTAAGTTGCTACTAATCAGATGCTTGCCAGATGGTATTGCATTGAAGATGAAAATATGACCGTATTTGTTACATGTTCATAATTTCATTAAGGTTGAAATGCAGTTCCAAACTATGACAGAGCCTCCACTGTGTTTCACAGGTGACTGTTATCCTGACCTTCACCAAGCATAACTAACAATGATTTCAGCCAAAAATGTCAAACTTGGATTCATCCCTCCATAAGCCCTGTTTCTGCTGATTTTCAGTCTAATTCTCGTGTCATCTAGCATATCTCATTATTGTTGTTGACAGCCATCCTTCCACTGAGTCCATTTTGGATGAGGCTTCAGTGAGCAGTATATGGATCAACTGAAAGGCCACATGCATCTCTCATGTCCTGTGTCAGATTTTTTCTTAAAGACGGGTTCCTGTTACTGTCTCCTCTCCTCCTCTTGTCCAGTTTCCTCAAATTTTTTAAGGACACACTGCACACAATACAACAATATGACAAGTTTTGGGCTAAAAGCTCCTTGGGAATTACTTTGCAATTACCACGCAAAAATGCTATTTTATGCCTGTCAAACTGTGTCATCTTTGCATTCTTCAAAGATTCGGCTAAAGAAATTGGAAAAAATTATATATTGTTGTGACAGGCAGTAGCATTGTGCAATTCAAAACTGGTCAATTGCTAAGTTGTCTGTTATGTGTAGAGACAATAGTGGTTCATATGGTAAACAAATGGTAAATGGCCTGTATTTGTATAGCGCTTTACTAGTCCGTAGGAACCCCAAAGCGCTTTACACATTCAGTCACACATTCACACACTGGTGATGGCAAGCTACATGTAGCCACAGCTGCCCTGGGGCACACTGACAGAGGCGAGGCTGCCCGAACACTGGTGCCACCGGGCCCTCTGACCATCACCAAGAGGCAACGGGTGAAGTGTCGTGCCCAAGGACATAACGACCGAGACTGTCCAAGCCGGGGCTCGAACCGGCAACCTTCCGATTATAAGGTAAACTCCCAAGTCTTGAGCCACAATCGCCCATATCGTGGCTCAAGACTTCTGTAGCTGCCTTTTTCTATGTTTGAATGATTCATAGGTCAATCTTAAGTGGGTAAACAAAAACAGACCTTCAGAAAGCCTAGGGATGTACAGTGTACAGTATTGTATATTGATAAATATTGCTAGGAGAAACAGATTTTTCAGTCTACATTTTGTTAAGCAAAGCTTCCAGCTTTTTAATACTCTTTAATACTATGACTCCCAATTCCTAATCGGCATAGAAGTCAATACTATCCAATTTTCCTGTCTTATTTCTTTTTTTCCAGTTCTTCTTCACTTTTATCTACTATAGGTCCTTTTCCGGGAGTAATTTTGAACGTATTCCAGTTCCCTAAGGACAGCTATAAGCCTTAAGACTAATAGAAACACACATATACAACCCTGATAGTCACACAAAAACTCAAGACACCTAACATCCACGTACTCATTCCAACAAACAGAGCCAGCGGACAGGGAGACATTGTCTGACTCTTGGGGTGAACTCGGTTGAATTGTCTTTAGCTAAGCTTCATGCATACAAAACCCAAAGGCAAGGAGAGACAGAGGACAAGAAGATATTACACAATGACAGATCATGCAAGCAGTACATAAAATATCAGCAAACACTCACTGTAGCTCTTCCAATTTAGGCTGTATCCTTGGTGTCAAATACAGGAAGTTAGCCATCAAGATGAATTTAGAAATTGTCTTTCTATGCGTGCTGTCATGTGAAGACACCGAACCAAACATGTGTCCTGTGCGGGAACACCTCTTTCCATGTTTTTTGCTAATCCTATTCTTTCCCAAGGGTCAACTGAGAAACAAAGATGGGCTCTACTGTATGACTCCGAGGGGTAGACCCACATGGAAATACACATTACCACTTTAATAATACAAGGCAGTATTGGAACAAATGAGAACACCATTATACTTACAGTAGCATGTCCAGCATAAAAAGGGTGAAAAAATATTCACAGTACATTAATTTCTGGTGTTATCTGGCTAGCACTGCATCAATCAGATTAAATAACCTGTTATTCAATGCTGGCATTCTGTGATATTTCACACTACATTTGCTGAGTCATTTTAGCAAGGACACAGGTTATACTGTGAGTATTGCATACCGAATTCAATAGAATACAGTGTCCTTTGTTGAATCGCATCACAGTTTAAGATGCAGAAAGTGCGCCGACATTTTGGCTTTGTGGCGATTTGTGACTATGTTGAATGAATGATTTAACTGTTCATTTGTAACGCCTAACAAATGTAAACACAGAAGTTTAAGAAGGTTACAGAGAGTGTTGCTAAGAGTGTCAATGTGGGTGCAATACTCACTGTCGACATTCGTAACTGCAATTTCTACAAAAAGCAGGGGAAAATGTCCTCTCGGCTCACCGAGGTTGGGATTGCATACACCAGCTGTCTATTTACATGTGTCTTTAAAATTCAAATTAATCTTCTTTTCTTCCTTTGCTAATTAGTAATCTATATCAAAAAGAACAATGTAAAAGGAGAAGATTTTATTTTCTGGACTTGTCACTTTACAAAATGAGCCGCTTGTTTAAAGAAGCTATGCCACCATATACAGTTAGGGTATTTGTTAGGAAGAAGTCTATTTTGAGCCCAGTCCTGCTGGCAGAACCCATCACCTGTCTCTGATTTGCTACCCCTTGGATGCAAAGCTTTAAAAGCAGAAACATTGTTCCAGTGATAACCCAACAAAGCAGTCTGGTCCAGAAGCCTGTTTAGCTGGGCGGCGTACAGATGAGAAAAGCTGGATGTCCAAAGCTATTAATCTAAACAACCTTGCTCTTTTTATTCCTTTACAACTCCTCTTGCTCCTGACACACATACTCTCTCCTAAATAGCCATATATTCAGTCCTTGTTCCTCCATTTCCAAGGGAAATTAATGGGCGGCTGAGGTGAGGTGTGAGGATTAAACTGTGCCAGAAGATTAATCAGTAGTGTACGTCTGTGAGCTAGACAGCTCCAGATAGTTTATTAAAAAAAGACAGGAACATGCATATGGATAGGTACAGCGGGTAGTGAATGAATACAATTCATCCTCAGCCGAGTTTAACATAATGAATCATGGCTTGAATAATGTAATGAGTGTGATACTTTTTTACTGTGTAGTATTTTCCCATTTTAATTATATAAGCACATTTTAATAGATTATTAAATTGCCATTCTCATAAGATCTGCTTGGTTAGTCACAAACACAGTGATTATCAATTAATATCCTCATAGATCATAAATAAATAATTTAACCGTTTAATGCAGGGGTGTCAAACATAAGGTCCAGGAGCCAGAATCTGCCCGGAAAAGTCTCTAATTCGGCCATTGGTTGGCTTTGGAAAATGTGAAGGAGGACATAGATTTCAGACCTTTACTGTATATTTTATTTAAGTTTCACAGCTTTTCACGGTCATTCATACTATACCAAAGTCATTAGTGTACACCAAAAATGCCAGATACAACAATGACACATATTAAAACTCATATATGTAAATTGATAAATCAATAATTCCTTTTTTTAATTTGTCAGAATGCTTTGAAGCTGTGATAAATGGTATAAAAGTGCAAACAGCTGCCACTGAGGAGGTTTGAAAGAGCATGTTGAGTACAGACAGAGGATAACAGGTTCAAAATTGCCTCAACATCAGTGGCCTCATTATCCATGATTAGCCACTAATGCACTCCATCAGCTGCTTTAAAATGATGGGAACTTTTAAAGGGCAACGGTTTTGTTTTTTTCTTTGTTTGTTTCATTTAAAACAGCCAGTTAATTTAAACCAAGTAGTTACAATGATAGACAGGAACAGGGAGGACGAACACGAAATACAAAGAAGAAGACGTTCCGATTAGAAGAGTGACAGAGAGGCAGCACTTGCCTTGAATGAGAAAGAAGCCTGAGAGAGATTACCTGACTGCATGGAGAAGAGTGCGACCTATCCAATGCCTGCTGACACTCAGATGCTTTCTAGTCTATTGCCTATTTGTCTACAGTCAGAGCTTGGCCTTTCGTTATCTATCAGCCTAAAGTAAATGAGCAAGGGTGCATTGAAATGTGGATTAAATGTAAAAGTTAAAAACAAATGTTCCAACAGAAAACATTCTTTGAGTATTTCTTCTCTGAGTCCAGAACTGCAAATCCCACCACTCAACTGATTTGACTGATTCACAGCATGAAGCAGTGGTTTCCAGGAAAACAATTGGCCCACTGAGAGCTCTGAGGAAGACTAACAATTCGACATCAGAGCCATGGGGAGGGGGATTAACAGCTTTTCTTTTTTTTTGTTTTGGCACCAATAATCCAAATAGAAGAGAATGATAAACTATTTCTTGGCACCACTCTACCTTTAAAAACCCAGCGAAACCAGTAGGCTGGAATGTCTACATACTGTACCAACGTTAATGTAAAATGATATTAGATTCAAACTAAAATGCTGGTGTCCTGGTAGATCGCCTATCAGATTTGAAACAGGGCATCACTGAGCTCCTGGATAGTGTGAGGTGAAACTTGACGGTGTCAGGTGGACTGAAACATATTGCCCCAGAGGTGTTCTGCTGGATTTAAGTCAGGCGAGCGTAGGGATCAATCACTGTTATCAATTCCTTCATCCTCCAGGAACTGCCTGCATAGTCTCACCACATGAGGCCAGGCGTTATTGTGGACCAGGAGGAACCCTGGACCCACCGCATGAGTGTAGAGTCTGACAATGGGTCCAAGGATTCGGACCTTCTATGGCACATATTCACGGGTAATCCTGGAGAAGTTGGACTACCTGTTCAATCTCTCCAGAGTCCATGTAGCTCTTGTTCCTTCACCTCTGAGAGAAATAAAGGTTTTGTTTTGGTGAGGTGTAAGACTCAAGCTGTGCTACATGATTAATCGGTTTAGCATGTCTGTAAGCATTTCCAGGCAATTCCAATCTTCTTGTTACGTCAAACACACAAGTTATTTCTGAGTCCAAATACTCTGTCACTTTTCAAAAGCAAATAAAAACTGATGCACTACTGAAAGTTTAAAAGGTTTTAGGCACGCCAATATATCACTGACTAAAAAGCAGATAGAAAATGTTCACTCTGAGTTAAACAGTCTTCTCAACAACACTAGACAATGCGTATTAGGTCAGAACAATTTTTAAGTTGCTAAAAGTTGACATAAAAAACTAAATATCAGACACTGAGTGCAAATAAGCATGCTGATCACGGTCTGATGGACTGTCGTGAGAAAAAAAACTATTACACTCATGATCTTTTATCTGCAAGAGAGCTGGGTTAACTAATACCTCATGGAGCCACACACACAGATCACAATTGCCTGTGATATTAAGTTGCTAAAGCAAAGTCAGGATTCCCTAAAGAGCTGGTCTTTCTTCCAGTTTTTTAATAAAAAGGTTGACAAAGTCAAATTTCTGGTGAAGCCACAACCTCTCCTCTCTGTCTGATATGTACAGTGGACAGACAGCAGAGAAGAGGCACTATAGTGGAGACAGTGAACCCAGGTCAAGTGAAAAATAATGGTTTTCGGCACTTGTTACTGAATATGCAGCGAAAAGCTTTGCAGGTACTGTGAGTACTGTCAACCTGACAATGCTACTCTCACCACTGATTTAGTCCACTATTGAACAATAGCCCAGTACATTTATTCCAATACTGAAGCAGAATTTTAAAATATATAATAAAATACATAATTTACTTACTTTAATTTACAATATTTTATTCACTTATTTACTTTTATTTTATTAATATAATTACTTTTGTATTACCCTAGGCAATAATTATTTTGCATAATAATAATAATAATAATAATAATAATAATAATAATAATAATAATATGTAAGGGGCAGTAAAAGTGAAAATGTTGGCCACCTCTCTGTACCTTAAAAACCTACCTCAAGGCTAGGAAACAAACTTTTGGCAACAATAGACAAAAATAAAACAAACAAACAAAAAGAGTAAAATCATTTTTCAGAAGAATGTAAAGTTTTTGTAAGAGGGAATTAGAAATACACACCTTCTCTAGGTTCTCTTCCTAAGGCTTAAAGCTAACCTGTGTCAGGGCATTTTAGCAAATTCTGCGTATCAGATCCGTTAAGCAGCATAAGGCATAAAAAAGTTCCATAGGAGGTAAGTTAGGTGGGACAACAAGTTAAGGTTGGGACTATTACCTGTAAAGGTGGAGTTCAAATGCAAGTCTACTTGTTCTTTCTTTAGCTGAACTAGTTTTATGTTTGTAAGGTACATAAAGAAACCTCAATGATGGAAAAACAATCAGTCAGCTCTTTTTTTTCTCACCAAAAATGTCTAAAGTTAACTGAGAAATGTGTCTGGAATATCCCTACAGAAGAAACAGAAGAGGAAAGAAGCTAGATATACAAGACAGCCAGGGATACATTCTTTACTGGAAAGGCAACAATCTACAGTCCCTTCACAGAAATAATTACTTGTAACAGAATAAACAAGACAACAAGGGTGTGAGAAGCTCTACAATGTCATTTAGTGTATCATTTCCAGTTACAGCTGGTCAGTCACACTAATGAACAACAGAGAGGTGAAAATAAGTGGCAAAAATAAAGGTGAAAGGAGGATGGGAGGATAATCTGCAGCAAGAAGCACGGTTGTTTAACTTGATTCTGCACTGACCTCTGGCACTATTCAACACACACACACACACACACACACACACACACACACACACACACACACACACACACACACACACACACACACACACACACACACACACAGACACACACACCCTGCAAGGTAAGCACTCTATAGGGTCATTAATAGCGCTTCTTACTCCAGCCACTTTTGCAGCTTTAAAGTAGCCTATAGAATATCACTTTAATGCAGCCGATTAGTGCGTAATTATGCTTACATTTACTTCTTTTTTAAAGCATAACATCAGACACACTATATCCATTACTGAATTATTTCCAATAAGCTTTCTTTTTATGGTGATGTCAAATTTCACTGCAGACTATGAGCATAGAGCACAGAAACAAAGTGGGGAAAATAACTTTTTGGTCCCTTGTAAGTTTGCTCAAATGAATAGTGTCTACTTTTATGGTAGTTTTATTTCAGTGGAAAGAGATAGAATATCAACAAAAAAAACCCCAAACAAAACAAATGACACATGATTTGCATGTCAAATTCATAAAAATTCAGCAGTAGATCAACTAATTAGTTGCCTGACTTCATGCTGTAATCAACCCCAGACCTCACCAGAAAACTGATGAATGATTTCTGAATGTGATTTCTGTAAGTTAACTCTTGCACATTCTGAAAGCTCTCATTTTAACCCTGCCACAGAGTGGCAGCTTGTCTATTATGTACCACGCGTCCCATCCTATGACACCTAGAATAGGTTTAAGTCTGCCCAGTGGAGTTTAAAAAAGATGGATGGATGGATGATTAACCTTTCCTAAATCCAACCGGTATTTTTGTTGTCCCTGTCTAACCAAAAAGGGACTACAAACAACTAAAATACAGAAAAGAAAAGAAAAGAAAAGAAAAGAAAAGAAAAGAAAAGAAAAGGTTTTCCATGAGGAAAGTTGCTTGATTTATTCACTTCTGTAATAATTGACTGTGTGGTGGCACAGATAGAACAGCAGGACAGCCTAAATGCAGGTCTGTACACATGGTTGGAGAAACACAGAGAAGTTTATGTCCTACTTTCAATATGAAGGGAAATACTGGAAGTGTAAAAACAGAAAAAGGTATGAAGAAGTCAACAAACCAAACAAGGAGTCTCGTCTGACTTCTTGATACTTTTTCTAACAGTTTTTACAATAATGGGGAACAATAATGGGAATAATAGGCTAATACGTTACATTAACTAATTGGAAAAAAACCCTGAACAAATAGATAATTAAATCTAGATGCTTACAGCCATTTGCAGCTAGGCTTGTAACACATTGTCGTAAACCCTGGTAAGCTAGCTAAAATAAGAACGCAAACTCAGGTCAATCAACCCGCAATGCAGACTCACTCTTTATGCTTCTTTACAAGTTCTGTGTTGCAAATGTGGAAAAACACATAGATGTATTTTTGTTAGTCTCTGGAAGTTGACTGAGTCTGTCCTTTTGTTATGATGACGTGTTGGTATTTCTTTTTAAATGGTTTTTGTTTTCAATAAAACGAAGCTTGTCTTACCCCAAGCACTTGTACGAACAAAGCATGCAGCACAATGCTTCATTAGACTGAAAGACAAGTTCACACAAAATCTATCTAACGTTTCTATCAGTTATTGCAACTGTTTTAATTAACATTGTTGGAGTCAGCCTTTAAATACCTCAGCTGTTGACTGTTATGTGCCTGTTTAGGTAACACAGAGTACAGTACAGTTCGCCTGATAGCTACAATTTTATTGGAGCATAAAAAGGAAAGTCTATATTCTTATGACATTTATGCTGGATGTAATGGAAATTTTGGCTGTCATATGATGCTATAATATCGTTAGTTATAGTTACCAAGATTGTCTTTTGCATGATAGTTTAATGCCAGACATCACCAGCAGTTATGATTTCTTCAGGTCTTCATTTAAATGTCTTTTCTGTTATGTAATTTTCCCCAGCTGTATATGGGAATTTTGGGACATGTACAGTATGTATCTCTCTCTTTCCATTTTTACTGTTCTTGTGCTTGACACATTCCACTGGTGAAACATTTCCTGCCCTCAAAAGTTCTTGTTGCTATGCAACTGATCTGCCTGGCACTGAGAATAATGCTAGCTCACACAGGCTACACAGAGTACAACCCCCCTCACACCACACACACAGCAGCTCTTAGCCTAAATCCTGTGGTTGTTAAAATACTAATAGTATGAAAAAGACATCTTTCAACTATATTGTTTTAAAACAATGAAAGACTTTTACAGCTTTGCACCACACTCTCTCCTGATAAGCGATCTAACATTAAAAAGTACTGACAAATACTGTCCTGATCTCCTATTTTGTCCCCCTCTGTCTGTCTGTTTGCATTCCTGCCTGTCAAATCTGACTTTGCAACGTTACACATGTACTATGAATAATAACAGAAAAAAAAATACTCATTTGTCTAGTAATTTCTATTATTATTTACTGTTCTATTTACTAATTCCAAAAGCTTCCAGAAAAGACAGTAAAAATGTAATAAAATAAACAGGATAGTATTTACATAATTTACCCTAAAGGACATGATAGCAACTAATACATTTTTACTTATATATTTTACAATGCATAAAGGGGAGCTAAAGAGCTAAAGAAAATCCCTAGAATATGAGCTTATTTTAATTTTAATTGGATGCAAAACGTTTAAAATAAAAAAGAATGCAAATAACTACTTTTTAAAAATTCTGGAGTAATTATTCTTCAGTACTTTTCAAAAGACTATATTAACCATGTTTTTACAAAGAATAATTAAATTAATTAAATTAAATTCATATTTAGTTATATAGTGCCAAATCACAAAAACCTAATCAAGGCACTTAATACTATAACAGTTTTGGGATGAGGAGAAAGAGAAAAGAAGAAGAAACATTTTATTCTCCAAAAGTGAAAAATGGCTTTACAGGATTGATGAGTTTAGACTCATCAGAGGTAATTACATCTGTGGTGCAGATTAAAAAACACACTTTTCTGATAACACAGGGTCACTGCTGTGATGTACAAAGTATTGGTTATGTATATTTGTTCTCTAAAGCATCAAAATGTTAGCTAACTTAAGCTAGCTCGCTAAGGATTATTAGCTAACTTTAGCTTTCTGAGCAAAAAGTCCGGTGTCAGATTGCTAGTTGCCAGCCAAGGAGCTGATGTACTTAATTAGTGTCCTATTCCTATTCTGGTCAAAGTGGACTTGAGCAGGTCTCCAGAGAAAAAGTCAGAAGGATGTAATCTGTAATTGGCCAAAGGATTTATATCGGTCCAAACATGGCTTGAACAGGATGGCTGCCACTACATTAAGGTGGTAGAATACAAATCTTTTCTCGACTCTTGCAGTTTGGTACCTGATATCTTGTGTTAATTCTGCACAATAAAGGTAGTGTTTTATTTTACTGGTGTATAAACCGGTTACATAGCATATTTCTCCTCTTACTTGCTTTGCAACAAATTGTTTTTTAACTTGTTTGGAAAATTTTGTTTAACATGATTGAGCCTTTGCCTCCGGTTTGATAATTCAAGTGGCCACTGAAAAACTATAGTATTTTATTAAATAATGTGATTATTCGCTCTGAAGCATTCTTAGACACTAGGTCATCCAACTAATTAGACTGATTTTGAAGGTAAGATTGTAATATGTACCCTGTTGAATTGCAATTTGCAAAGCTGAAAAGGATTGAATATTGCAAGCAGAATATTCCATTAATATTAATTGCAAGACACTGTTGGGGGCTAAGCCGTTGTAAAGATTTGGTCCTAGAAACACTCCTGCTTTCCAGTGATAACGTCAAACTTTCTATCCATCAATTTTCTTAAACCAGTTCAGGGATACGGATGGGGCTGGAGCCTATAAATTCAAACATCCTGTTGTAAAATCTGTGCGTCACAGTCTGCTTCTTGGTGAAGAAGGAACACATGCTGGAATTTACTTCCAGTGATATGTGCTTTCATGATCATGAAATCCAACTTTTAGAGATCCAACCTGATTTCTGGTCATATTTCTCGAGAAAATGCTCCAACATTTAAACTTTGGCTGAAGTTGCACCGACAGGCTAATTCCAGTGCCTGGGTTAGCAGATGCAACATGAATAACCTACTTGCTTTTGCAAATATTTCCCTTAATGTGTCCAATTATGCTCAATCAAACACCCAATTTCAAATAATGCAGACCAGGAGAAAGTTTAAGTTAAGGCTAAGCTAGAACAGAAAACTGAGTTCAATTCAGTAACATTTTTCAACTGGTTCTGTGCAAATTTCATTGTCATTGTGTAGCTCTGTAAAATTGCACTATTGGTACTTGTCTGTTTAGGTGCAAGGACCAGGGTTTGTGGCCTCTATCTACATATGTAATAATTATGGCATATGAAGCAGAGTTGGAAACAAAGGGGTTAAAAACAGGATGAAAAAGGCAGAGAAAACAAATATAACAAGAAATAGAGAATCTAATCCTGAGTGACACCTTCAAGGAACTAATCAGACAGAAGCCCCAATCCTTTTAAAGTAATGGCAAATCACTACGTCATTAGCCATTTCTAGTCTACTGGATGTCCTCGGGATGAGACTTGAATGCTTACTCCTGACTTAAGACTACAACTGCACAGCTTTGATATACTGTCTTAATACAAAACAATGTTCTTTCAGTGCCATTTGCCAGTTTAGAAAAAGTCCTTGCAATATTCCTTTCCCCTCTACAGTATATTTTTTTATTTTATTGTGTTACACTATAAGTAGAACCAATCTTAAATCCTGTCTAGTGAACAAGGATGGAAGCAGTGTTTGTGAGAAACACAAGCCAGTGTCAACAAATGCAGGAAAAAAAATAGCTTTTCATTTCCTGAGAAGAAAGTTGGATTACCTGACCAGGAATCGTGTGATGAGCAGTGAGGCAACGCTAGTTTGGGGATGGTGGGCTTCCAGGGAAAGACAGCTTGGTGTGAATGTTAACTATGGTTTTCTGGTTGAGTTATGTTAAACCAGTACCACAGACCGGTGCTTTTGAGGATGCGCACACATGCACACACACACAAGCTATGCTTTTTTCACTCCTCACATCTTACTAGCTGAATATACACACTCACACATACACACAAATACACAGTGAAACCAACTTGCTCACTCACTGGCTTGCTACTGCAGAGCTTTAGCCCATCTCTCTCATGGTCACACCAAGGGCATCCACTCCCTTGAAACACTACAGCACAGCTCGTCACAGGAGAGGAGAGGAGAGCACCCCCTTAATGAGGATGATCACATTTATAGAGAAAAAAGACAGTAGGGATGATAATGGACACTTTAAAAGAAAACAGGGATAGCATGAGAGTGTTAAATTTAGAGGAAAACGGGAACAGCGCCGACAGAAAGAGAAAAGAAGGAGAGAAGAGGGTGGTTAAAAGCAGTGAGAGAGGGCAGGGCATTGCTGGGTAATGGAGATGAGATGTTAATGTGCCTGCCAGTGATGCACTGCAGCAAACTGAGGAGAAAAGGAGGAAGAGAAGGAGGAAGAAGGAAAAGGAGGTGATAGAGGACGAGAGAAGACATGGGCTGATTAAAGGAAGAGGGAAGTGAGAAGGAATAGAGGAAGTAGGAGGGGAGGAGAAAAAGAAAGACGATGAGATTAGTGTTAGAAAAGGAGGGTGAGAGAGAGGAAAGGGGAGAGGAAAATGTTGAGATTTGAACTTTGATGATGCTGATGATACAGCAAGATGATGCTTGAATAAATTCATACTGATGTCCATGATGATTCTATAATAATGCTAATGGGAGTGAATTTCAAAGTCAGCACTACTGCATATAACCAAAGCAACTTTGATTTTCAACAATTGCTGAGTTACAGACTTATTTATTATCTAGTCTCACTAAAACTGTTTACAAAGTCTCTTGCCTTTAACTTGTTACATTTACATGTTTTGCATTTGAATTCCATTATTTATTAAAAGCCATCAGAAACGAATGCTGAAAAGTGTGCTTAAAAAAAAACTAAAAATGTATGTAGTGTAGCATATTTCCAAACTACATGCTATGTCCCTGCAACCCTGTTAGCAATCCAGCATCAATCCAGCTTGGATTGATTGGGACATGAAGACATCTTTGATGTAGGAGTTTAACTGTTGCTGTACCTGCAAAGATGCACATCAGCGTTCAAAACATGGAACTGAGAAAAAAACATAAAAGGAAAAAAAATGAAGCAGAACATGGCTAAAGAAATCTTGCATTTGCCAATTAACCAGGAAATAAATACACAAAATAAATCTATAAAAACCCATTAGGGAAACAGCTTCCCATGAGGGAATACAAAATTTTCCCAAGAAAGAAACCCAGTGTCATCAGCTGTTTCATCTCTTTGATGAAACAGTCGCCATGTGGCTCGCCCTCTGTATGTTCAGTGTGTTCTCTGTAACAAAAATCATTACAATGTATCCAGCTGTGCTCTGAAATTAGAAAAGAGCCACGACAAACATCAGCAAAGTTTGTCTGTTGTTTTTAGCGTTGTCAAAAGCTGCTTCAAAAGGAGCTGTATTTAGTCTCCTAGGGACTAGTTTAGCGTTATACAAATATACACTGTTTTGTTTGTATGTATATAGCGAGCATTGGATATCTTAACATCAATACCAGCACATACAGTTGGTTAAAACCATCCACTGATACCAGCTGCATCAACTGATATCAAGTTGATGCTGTACCACCGCATTAGAGAGCCTACAGGATTCGTGTCTATCAACAACCACTGGTTCGGTTTGAAACAACAACACAGAGCAATCTTTGCTTAGTTGACAGCAAGAACCAAAGTCTTGCTCGTTACTGACCTACCACACCAGTGACCATGACACCAATCTGAAAAGTTATGCAAGTTAATAAAAGTAGTTGAATACTAAAAAATGTAATTTTTTATGTGTTTCATCATTAAATCATTTCTTACATCTCCAGTGAAAGCTGCAGAGGCTATTCCTTGCTTACTTTTTGCTGCACAGTGAGAATTTTCATTTTAAAGGTGGAAGAGGTGTCATTCTTTTTTTAAGCTATGACTGCAGCAAAAGATTTGGCAGTCTTGCATCAGTTCAGTCAATACAGGATCTAATGTTCAAGGAAATTTATAGAATACACAGGATGTGCTGCATGGAACAACCAGTACAAGACTGCCAATCTTCCTCTTTCTCATCACCATTTCTAAAGAAGTTGTTTTCTGGAATACAGTATTGATCTGTAGTCAGCTATGTTGTTCATGAATGTAACCCTGCCTAAAAAGCTGTGATTGGCTCACTCTTTCTATACCTGGTGGAAATGGGTGTTATTGAGGTAATTAAAACACATGTGATGCATGATGGTTCACACTCCTGGAAACATGCTAGTATTACACTAACTCTTTTATTGTGATTCTAATCATAGACATGTGGGACTCTTGCTGGGATTTAAACAAATGGCAAATGCTCATCTCCTGTATGGGTTGGATCACACCTCTTTGATGGAAACCACCAACAGCATTTCACCAGCAGAAACAGCATCTGTTTGTCGCACCTTGTTTCTTCATCAGCATGGGTCACTCCTATATCTTTCAGCGTACATTACTCTGCTGTGTCATCCAGATTGAGATCAAACCTACTTCAAACTCTCCCCTGTTGTGTTACTATGATCAGAAACATTTAACTCTTCTCACCATCTTTCACTTTAAATTTATAACGTGTTGCAGAGTGACATGTGAGGCGAGTTAAATTCTGTATGTTGTCTTCTGTACTTTGCTGTAAGATTGTGCTGTCTCCATTCCTGTTCACCTTGTACAACTCAATCGTTCAGCGCAACTTTAGATCATGTGACCCACAGAAATACTCCAATAATTCTGCACAAGTCACATATATTCGTGATGGACTGGAGGAGTACAGGATACTAGGAGATGATTTGTTTTAGATTGGCCTGAGCAAAATAATCTGTTTCTGGATGTGATATAACTAAGACCAGAAAGGTGGTTATTGACATCATATAGAAGAGGGCAGCTACACAACATGTATCTGTCCTAGAACAGGATGTTGATATAGCATCCAGATGCACAATAGGCTGAACCTGAAGACCAATGCTGTATACCAAAGAATTGGATGCACATGCTCTATTTGAGCTGAGATCTTTCGATATGTGCAGCAAAATGATGGAGATTTTCTCCCACTCAGTTGTGGTGAGTGCAGTGGGCATTGCTGTGTTCTGCTGGGGGAGCAGCATCACGGCTGGTAGCGCCAACAGACTGAATTGACTGTTTAGGATGGCTGTGTTTTTGATTCGCTGTCACCTGGACACTTTGAGAGTTCTGGTATAGAGGAAGTCACTGAAGAAACTATTATCCATCATAATCCTGACCACACTCTGCACCATTTACTGGACAGGCAGCAGAGCACATTTTCTCTGACTGACTGATTCAGCTCCACTGCTACAAAGACAAATATAGGAAATCTTTCATACCACATGTCATCACCCTCTATAATACTATATATATGTCTGGAAAGGAATCATCTGATAGATATTCTAACAAAATTACTTCCCAAATATGGGATGAATAAAATATTTCTCATTGTCAAGAGCAATACCAGACACCAAATCAAGGAAACTTAACGCATATTAAATGTCAGTCATCAATCACAAAAAGAAATGCATGCCCTTCCACTACATTTTTCACAATGTACAAGAAGAAAGTAGGCTATAATACAGCTCTTTCTTACAATATTGCACACTATTTCTAAATATCAATAACAGCACAACAACACAAAGGTAAAAGGAAATGTTCTTCAAAAGCTGAGTCTCTGCTGTGGTGTTATAGGAATTTAAAGACAGAAGCAAACTGTCCATCATAGGAGGAAAACTCATGTCCTTGTGTTGGACAAGGCCAAGGCACAAGCGACTGCACGAAATCATGATTATGTTAAACCTGCAGTGAATGTGTGTTGCTTTGCTGAAGCATGTTTAGTCTTGGGCATATCAATGAACCATACTATTTTGTAGTCATAGCTGAATTAATAAGAAAGGAAAATTAACAAAGCAAATGTACCCTGAAGCATGTAAACGAATAAATTCCACATTACTGACTTGTTTTACTGTCATCTTAGAATTTATTTTGGTGAATGAGAATTTTCCCAAGACACTTGGCCCAATTTAGTCAAACTCGATATTTAAATGATGTTAGGTCCTGGTTAATTGCAGGGGGCATTTGGGAATTTCCGACCTGGAGTTTCTGAGAGGCCAATTTCTTCTGTACAAGTGCACAAAGCATTTTATGTATCACTTGCAATCCCTAAATTCAGTGCAATGGAATGCCTTTTCTACTGTCACCACACATTAAAACTGTGGAGTAAGTGGTTTGCACCTTCAGTGGTTCTTCCTATTATAAGCCCAGCAGTCAGGTCAGAGCATTAAGGTTTTCTTTGCTTTGATTGTTTACTTTTTAATACAGAATCTAGAAGCATTAAGTTAACTAATGTAATATTATTAGCATACTGTTACCATTCTTCATCGCAGACATGTAAAATAGTGCAAATAACTATCATAAAAAAGTAATTAAAAAAGCCCACAAGAATTAATTATATTCACTTATATCATACTGTAGCCTATTGTATTACAGATTACAGTAGGTTACAACATTCTAACTATAATATGCTCTCACACTGGAAATAAATTGTGTATGTGGACATTAAACTAGGCTAACAAGCCTCCACTGTTCCATGTAAGCATCACACTTAGCATTACAGCAGGCTGATAGCACGTCTCTCTGACCTTAGCTAAATAAGTCTATAAAGAGATAAAACTGAAAAAGCCTGGTAAGACTAGAAAAGGTTATTATATGGATTTCAGAGGAAACTCGCATATTTAACTGACAATTTAGTACTAAGTGTCTGTATTCTCTATTTACATCTCCTTACACTAAATCATTACCACAAAAACTGCCAGGTAGTTTAGTCAAGCAGAGCAGTTTTAATATTTACAAGAAGTTTAATTCAACATGCATGTAGGGGAAACTGGAGCGATATTTTTTCTCTTGCACAAAGAAGTGGAGTCGTGAATTCAGAATTCAGGTGTGTGTTAACACAATGTCACTATCTTCCCAGGAGTAAATATCAAGGCAACTTCACCCTAAGGTCAGAGTGTGCAAGGCCCAGAAGCACTGCAAAAAAACCCAAGGGCTCAAATTTTAGAGGCCTCAGTTGGCATGTTAAATGCTAAGTTTCATGACAGGCAACATAAAATGAAGTTTATAGACTGGAACATTGGTATAAATATTATTCTGGTCTCTATAGCTAATTTTCCCTTTCATAACAACTCTGTGTTGCTTTTAAAACCAAACCATTTGGATTTTGTCACTGTGTGCTTCGTAAGTACATATTACTGCTTAAATATTTGTTTTAAATGGGCTAAAATGCGCAAAACCATTCGTTTTAACAGCTGAAACAGTACGCATAAGACTTGGTACTCATATGAAGAGTCAGTAACCTCCATGATGAAAGCTTGAATGGGTTAGTGCAGTTAATAAGTATTTTAGTTTAGTCTATTGTTTTATTTGTATAAAACAAGCAGTTCAAAAATGACAAAGTATCTAAAGAGCAGCATAGACAAATAGAAAAATATACTCGAATACTTCTTAAACAATAACAACAACCTGTTTTGTAACTCTACCAAGACAAAAATATTAAGCTTGTAATTAAAGCTAAAGACAAATTAATCATTTTATCATTTCTTCAATAGAAATTTTAAAAACTATTTTTATGTCCAACTGTTGTCATCTGAATTATAAAACAAATTATAGCAGAGAATCATCATCAGATAATGATAATGTAAATATTGGTATTTACATTATCATTACGTTGGATATAATGAACAAACAGCCATATTTTAGTACACTCATGTAAATATAGCCAATTCTTCCTGTTTAATATCAATACATGTTTTTACTGAGCAACGTGCTGACTTGTGCTGTGGCTTCAACCTGTGCTGGTATGTAAATGTACACACATAAGAATAAGATTAAAGTCATTACTTATTAGCCATTTTCATATGCCAACATATTTCCTAAAAATGATAAAGAAGATCAAATATATACTTTGCACTAAAAGTAGAGGTAAACTTTGCAGCACAATTTGTTTGGAAAATTCCAGTGTTGTGCTTAATAATATTCCCAAGGCTTTGTTTTCTACCTCTTCTGCTCCTCCCTAACATCATATTCTTTTCATCACCGGGTCTTCATACATTTCTCCTGTTCTTTTTACTTATATGCTATTTTTTCTCATAGCTGCAATCATCACAAGAAGCAGCTGGCTATTTTTGAAAGCCCGGTCAGTGAATCAAACTAATCCTGCAGCCCCATCAGAAACAAAGACGGCCGGCAGAGTCCTTATACTTTCTGTGTAGCAGCAACTCTGTGTGAGCGCAGGCATTCAGGTAGCTCCTCGCTCAGTCCTGTGCTACTCTACAGTGCACTGAGTGCGTGGGTTCATTGATTGTATCTCTCTCCTGGCACTTTAATGGTCGTGGTACACTCGTCTCTGAACCCAGCATTAGCATGGTCAAGTTATTTCCTCTCAGGGGCTATTTCCACTGACCAAACAGGATTTTTCCGTTGACTCCTTAAAACTTGTGTAAGAATATGGCAAGCTGTGTTTTTCCATTATTTCCTATACACTGTGCAGCCGTACAGGGAGAAAGAAGTCACACATCAACTGTGCTTTGATGTATATATATTAAAAAGCAGTTCAATATCCATCCATCCATGGTAACATAACATAACATTTTTTTAATTATGAAAAAATTGTTTTTTATTAAAGTAGTAGCAAGTCTACATGATTCTAACAAATTTCTCTTTGCATTATAGGTGATTACATACTACACGTTACATGTTTGCTGGTTAAAAAATTCTTCCAGCTTCTAACTATGTTCTGTAAAAGTGTACCTCGGCACATTATATGTATATGTATAAATGATATATAAAAGACTGATGTAGGTTCCAGGTCTTAAAATTGAGGCCAAATGTTTGTCTTGAACATGAGACACTTAGTTTACAGTCTCAGTCACAAAACATTAAGTCATTCTGAATATCATATGTTGTTTATATAACATATGGTCAACGTTAGAGTCAAAGAGGAAGATAAAGCAGTTGTTAGACTACGCAGGCCTACCTTGTATTTGACAACTTGTTACCGTATGGCTGTGCGGTAACGCTCGGTTTTACCGACACATCTGTCCCCAACTGTCACGTCCAGTTTGAGAACAACAACTGGTGGTGGAAAAAAATGTGAAGTTCTCGGCCGACTAATAATTACTGTACATCTATGCTCATACTGTAGCATATGTACACCCCACCCACCACCATCCTTCCTTTAAGCTGTAAATGAACAGGTTCTTGCATAATGCATTTTTAATGTACCTGAGCTCTCAAAGCACTTTATATGTATGCCCCGTTCACTCATTCAAGCAACAACTTTTTTCTGTGCTTAGGTCTTTCCTATATAACATTGACACTTTAATGGATGCATCAGAGAGCAACCTGCAGTTCAGTATCTTGCCCAAGGACATTGGGCACGCACACTGGAGCAGCCAGGGATCGAACCACTAACCTTCCAATTTGTAGATGACCTTAACTACCACCTCAGTTACAGCTACTTTCTTAAAGGAAGGAAGACTTAGATCAAAAATGCCAGAAGTGTGATTCTCCAGCTGGGAGTGCTCCATTATGCTGCTTCTTTACCTGCAGTATGGGAAAAGACTTGCGGAGAATAATTCTAGACACATCGAGACAGAAGCACACAGCATCTTCACTGCAGCTAACTGGTGTTATGAAAGCTTCTCACAACCTACAGTCTACCCCATCCCTCACACATGTTCGGTGTTTATCATGAACTATAACTCTTTATGCTGGTCACGAAAGGATGGATGGATGAAAGAAAACAACATGCATTTTCTACCTGCTGGTAGAACATGCAGCAATTATATAAGTGAATATCTTAAATCCCATCAGTAATGGTAATGCTGACTGTTTACTATAATTTAAAAAGTGTCAGATAAAACCCATAAGCAACAATTATAATTTATTCATGTTTAATGTATTTACTGTTGCTGTATAGGATTCCCCACGGAGTATAGCAAAGGATTAAAATGTGAAACTGGATTATAAAAATCTATAAAGAATATAAAGTCCCATGGCATCTTCTTAAAAAGGCCAAAGTAGAGTACAGTAGGTGAGAGGCCTCATATTTCCATTACAGCTCTCTGAGCTTAAACTGATGATTATTTTACAAATAAAGTAAAAGAATAAATATTTAAGTAATTTAAATCTAAAAAAAAAACTTAATTAATAATTAATTCAGTTCATTTCCGTTCATACAATCATGTATATCATATATGTTATCATATAATTTAGTGAATGCACTTGTACAACTCTTTATGTTCAAGACTTTCTTCAGAGACTTTCCAGTCCCCTCGTGTTGTCACAGGGTTTTTTTCACTGGTCTTGTTTCTCCAGATGTTCCCACCATCCTGTCTCCATGTCTCTCTATCTCTCCCTCTCTCCCTTTTTTTGCATCTGCCTACTCTCTAAATTTCCATTTTCAGGGATGAGAAACTAAACTTTCCATGTCTTGCTGCCTGTTTCCTCAGTCAAATGCAAGCATAACTGTTGCCCAAATCCCACCCCCTCCCTTCCCGCTATAACTGATGAGTAAGAGAAATGTTCTCCCTGCAGACAAATATGTACCTAACTGTAGCATTTCCTTACTTAGAAACAGTGCAAAGATGGTGTGTGACCAAAAAAAAAAAAAAAAAACAACCAAAAAACAGGTAGAAATATTACCAAGAGCTAAAAATCACATTAGATACTTTTTTCATACCTCAGGTTTCATTTGATATTTTAGTGATATGGTGACAAGCTGAAAAACTAAAGCTACCAAGGTCAAACTGGACCATCAGCCTGCTCCAAATAGTATTGCTCTATACCCAGATCCACAGATCCACATACAAACAGATCTCTTAAAACAAATAAATAATACACTATGACATTGCAATCTTTCCACAGCTGTGCTGCTTATTGAGCCACTTTCAAAAGCAGACTTAAACACAGGGACATACAGTCAAGTTTACCATTTCTACAACAATGACAGCCTGGCCTATGTGGCATAACACTGAAAGACTACAAGAGCTGAAGTACGTTACAACATGTCACTTATAGTGCAACTGCTTCCAAATAATTCCTTCATGCTCTCTCTGCAGTGACATGCTGATGCTCTCTCAAATTCAACAAACACATTATTTTAAAAGGATTTTTTACTTACAATGAAACAGCAGAGAGGAAAATGTGTTGGCGGTAATTGGTACAGCTTCCCCCGATATCCCTTTTGGTGCTGATGATAGTTGTAGTAGCAGGGTGGCCTGTCGAAGGCTAAATATAACCTAGAGAGCTTGTAGCGGGAACACAGAGCGGGCCAAACCAGGCTCTTCCACGTCTCATGTACAGTGTATTTGCTATAAGGAAACTCATTCTGGATGGCTGAAAAGCTGCAGAGTACAGGGAAAGGACAAGAACAAGAAGCTTCACACTAGGACTCTGTCCCTAGAACAAATGAAGGGAGGGAGGGAGGCAGAGAGGGGAGAGATGGAGAAAGAGAAAGAGAGGGAGGCAGCGGGGGAGAGAGCTGGTGTCGTGTGTATATAGGACCAACTAGCATGACCTCTTGTGAAGAGCGTATGTACACTGGCACAAACACAGAGTCAAAACCTTCTATCTTGGACATCAGTTAACATTTGTTAACTTTTCTGAAACTGAGTGTATATCTGGTTGCTGGCAATTTCTGTGGTTTCTTTTGCTCTCGAAAAGATGTATTATGTTAACTGCTAAGACAAAAACAAAAGCTACACTTTCACATAAATGAAAAAGTAATGCAAAGGACCACAGCTATAATCAGTTCTTAACCTTTCCTCAATATATTCCACTTAGAAATTTTGAAATAAGATGAAAGATCATAGAAAAACTGATGCATGCCATGTTCCTGCAGGTTTCTGAAAGCTGAATAGCATTATTATCTTTTTTTTAATGAAGTCGTAATTTGGGGGGTTGAGCTTAGGCAGAGTTAATGGTGCAAGCAAACAATAATTCTCACAACTGAAGTAAATAATATGAGGGATCTGTCAGTCAAGTTAAACAATTCTTAGGCATACACCTGTCAGGCTTCGTATCCTCGCAATAGTACAGAAAGTCATTGAATCTCCACATCGCACACAAGATTAATTTAATAAATGTAATATAATTAAAAAAAATTGTAAAATTCTCACAGTTGTATGTTTTTCTAAGAAAAATCCCAATTAAATACCATGAACAGTCGAATGACTATTTGTGCTTAGCGTGATTTGAACTCTTAAAAAAATTAACCACAAAAACAGTCTAAATGCAGGAGTCAACAGACAGAAAACTGTTGACCTTTATTCAATAACAGCACTTCTAAACGGTCGATATCGCATACTAAACACATTTTATAAAATAACCGGGGAGGCTGCACTTTTAGAAACAGCTGGGCATCAACTTTATCACAGCAGGGTATCAACAATCCCTGCCAAGCTGCATTTTCTTGGAAATGTGGATTTAGAAATGCGATGGAAATCACTTCTGTCTGTTAAAATGAGGACCCACTTCTTACACCCCAATTCAGACCAACACAACTTCTTTAAAAAAAAAACATTACTGCTATTAATTAAGAATTTGTTAATATTCCAAACGAACATTCTGATTTCAACACGAACATTCATGTGAAAAAGAAAGTTTCGACATAAACTCTTTGGAAAGTCTGAATAAACCACAAGTCCCCTGGAACAATGTCGTTTGGACTGACAAGACCAAAGTGGAGATGTTTGGCCATAATGCACGACACCATGTTTGGAGAAACCCACGGCATATCAGCACAAACACCTCAAAACAGCTGTTAAGCACGGTGGTGACGAGGTGCTGATTTGGGCTTGTTCTACAGGTACAGGACATGGAGACTTTGCAGTCACTGAATCAACCACGAGCTCATCTGTATACTAAAGTATTCTAGAATCAAATGAGAGCAGACCAGTCAGAACTGAAGGCGTGCTGTAAAAACAGATAGTCCATAATTCCTCTACAGGGGTCAAAGACTAAAGACATACAAATCCTACCATGTGAATTCATGGATTTTTTTTTCACATTCTGTCTCTCACAGTTGAAGTGTACCTCTGGTGCAAATTACTGACCTCTGTCATCATTGTAAGTGGGGGAACTTGCACAATCGGTGGCTGACTAAATACTTTTTTGCCCCACTGTACATAGAAAAACAAACTGTTTTCTTCATAGGCCAGCGCATTTATGTAAGCACTGAAATATTCTTCACTTCAATGAAAAATAATGTGGAATCAAAGTTTCTTGTATCTGTTTCTTTATCCCTCTCTCCCGCTCTCTGAAAATGACTCACTGAACAGAAAGTATTTGGCCTTGTAAACAACAGGGAGCCACAAGGAAATTTCAAGTCTTGTTAGACAAATCTCCCTGAACAACTATGCATGAGCGTTCAAAAGTGTCATATTCTTATACTTATGCAGCAAGACTGTTTTCAGCAACCATGACACAACACACAGTGTGTACACACCCACAAATACACAACTCTACATACACACACAAACACACACAGACTGCTTCAAGTCTTAACAGAAGAGGATGACACATGAGGCAGAGTGGAGGTCTTCCCATGCCCCCCTGCCCTTTCTGTTGGAATTGGACATCTCCCACAGGCTGAGCTGTAAATAGCCAGTACCCCCAAAAACTTTCATACACAACACATATGCATGAACACACGCGCACGCACACACACACACACACACACACACACGCACACACAACTATACTTAGATGCCTACTTCAGTCCGCTGCCATGTACTCACACTACCTCCTCCCACAGTGAGAAGGGGCATTCAGCTTAACTCTTTCAACAGAGACTCAACCACGTCTACCCTCTGACTACAGGGAGTTTCAATTTGACAAAATGCCTGAAGTAGAACAGTTTTCAAGTACAACTCAGGAAAGTTGTACACTCACTGTCCTGCATAGGTTTGATAAAGTACAGTACAGCAGCAGACTTCCCTGCATGCAGTGCAGCTTCCGGGCTCTCTGGCAAGCTCAGGGAACATCTGTAACCGTTAATGTCCAAACAGATCACAGTAATAGTTTATGATATGTCAGGAGGGGTCTAATAGCCATACCACAGAACACAAACAAGGTTTTATTGAACTATTTGTCAGGAGCAAGCCACTTCAAAGATTGCACGGTAAATTACTGTACCATAAAAGACTGCAGCACACTCTGGTAAAGTACAGTAAATTAATGTAGCCTAAAATATTACCATTCAGAGGGGTGTAATTGTTGACAAAAGCCTCAGACTAGGTAGCACAGGAAGCTGCGTAAACACAAACGCACTAACTCACACAATTATTGCAATGTCTTGATTTTTTTCTCTTTTTTTCAGATCCCTGCAGCCAAAAAGCACCCAGACGGTATTTAGTCTATTAGATTATGAGGACAGAACATCAGTGAAATCGAGGCAGAGTTAAAGCAACAGCATGTTGCCCAGAGGAGATCCTCTCAACTGCTTACAGTGACACACATCATTCATCTTTTTATTGGATATGAAATTGTCTTTTCTTTTCTGTTATTCTTTTTAGTTCTTCAGAAAGCACAAAGAAAAGTGCAAAGTGATAGTAACAGTTCAGATATCTCTGATTTTAGCCTGTTCCCTCAGGAATAATAATCATAAGGAGCTTGTGTTAGCAGATAACTTTTCCCTCCCGTCACCACCTTTTAGACCGAAGTAGCACCCCAGGCCAAGTGACAAGCTTAGAAGTGGGCGCTGTTTATTTCAAATCCAACGCCCTAACTTGTTTCGTATGTGTATTTGTAGCTACATTACTATTAGTGAGTAATTAATGAGTAATTGATACCAAGTGGTTAAAACATGAAGGAGGATAGAGGGAGAGCAAAGATACAAGAGAAACATGTTCACAGAGGAGAGTTGTAAGCACAGATGGATTTCCAAATGCCTTTCACCCTGCAGGAATCTCATTGCACAGCTTTAGTGGTGTTTAGAGAGTCTGTGTCACTCAGCAAGCACTGGTTCATCCATGGGGCTTAATGTGCTTTCATGAAAAATTATTAAATGCTAGTGGAATACAAGTCTCCTAAAACTGACCTGAATTAATATTATGCAATTTTATGGAAGATGGCGGTGAATAAAGATGTCGTAACAGGTTCACCTGTGTGCTTTGGCTGTGCTTCAGAGCAGGTTGTTCTGTAAAATTATTGACAAAAGCTACAATACAAGGACAACCTAAAGGCCACAATTTAATGACAAATGAATTTGACGCTTAACCATGAGCATCACGTTACACCCTGTCCCCACCACCCATAGATACACGCTGAGATTCCTTCATACGTCCAGTCCCACTAAATAATTTTTATTTTGAAACCTCAAAAACTGTAGCATAACACTGACCTAAAAGAACTCTATATATCATATTTTATTACTGACATGTATCTGTCCGTGCCACATAATGCTTCATGTCCCAGTTCATGTTGGGCTAGTAGAGACCCTCAACACTGGCTGCTACTTACAGCATGAGCAGCTGCCCTTTATAGATGAACATAAGGTAGAGGTGACCTCTAAACAAGAGCAAATCCTTCAACCTTGCTGTCAACACATTTTCAGATCTACAGAAAACCAGTCATAACTGTAATCTACCCATGCTGCTGTGGTAAACCATCTGTTGAGCAGCCATGCCTGACCCCAAAAAGCAGCAGAGAGACGCACTTTCCATGCTTTTTGCTTAGATGACTCCATCATGACATTCAGCATTACGTTAGTGTTACATACAGCGAGTATACTCCGAACACTGTCTCTGATCTTAAACAGAAAAGTTCAATTTGATATGTCTTCAATGTCCGTTTCCCTCTCTAACTAAATATTTTTACAACTCATCTAATATAGATACCAAAACATATGATTTGTAATTTGATTTGACAATCTTACCTTTCAATTGTTAAAAAAGAGTTTTCTAACCTGAAAAGACTGTAGAGTTCAGGTATGATGTAGAACAACCAAGAAATGTTAGGCCAAACTCATGGTTTTTGGTTGAAATACAGAAAAAAACACTCACAGCACAATCACAATGTATACTTCTCATGATGCAACACTGTGAGAACAGTTTTGGGGTAAAGAAAAGTATAACTCATAGCAGAGACATGAAACTAAACAATGATCCTCTACTGTCCAACATTCTGTTGCCCCATGCTGCCACCCTGACCTTTTGCTAACTCTGTGGCACCATAAAAATAGTATACTATTTCCTCTTTTTCTCCCAGGAGACATGATTTATAATACGGTATGTATGGCTGCTAGAGGTCTTTCTGGTTCGATTGGAAACATATGGTGTTTTGGGTATTTGCTAAGATTACTAATGCTGTCATGAGGACAGGGCGGCCTTACATTGCATTGAAAATACCCATACTACATAGACTTTGTAATATTAGCTAATTATCTCATTTAGCATGACAAATTTTATAGTTACAGTAACAAGTACAATTAAAAAAACACTGAGCAAGTGTGACTTGTTTGGAAGGGTTGTCAGGGGGAAGTATATTATCTACAACAAAACATAGCAGAGCACCTTAGGTTCTTAGGAGAAGACTTTTGCAATAAGACCAGACCAATGTGGAAATACTTTGCCAAAATGTACAGTGACAACTCTGGCAAAAACAAAACACGGCACACTGTATCAGCACAAAAATCCCATACTAGTCGGGGGGTGACGATTTGGACTGGGGCACCTTGCAGCCATTGAATCGAAATGTAATCCTCTGTATGCCAAAGTATTCTAGACTCAAATGGGATGTGTCTAACGGCCAAGCTTGGACAATGCAACAGGACAATGATCCCAAGCACAGCTGCAACTCCACAATAGAATGGCTGAAAAATGTAGAGAATCAAGGTCAAAAGTCCAGACCCCAACCTGATGGTGAGACCTTTAGAGAGATGTGCATGAATACACGTCTGTAAACATCAGTGAACTGAAGCAATGTTATAAAGAACACTGGTGTAAATTCCTCCACAATGACGTGAGAGGTGGCTAGGTTATCAATACCTACTCTTCTCCTAATTCCTGCTCTCTTTTAATTTTTCTTCTGTGATAATAACATAAGATTACTGCTTTTGGGTAACATCAGAGGACTACTTTGGGATTATTGGTATCACCCAATATCGGCCTAGTTAACTGATACTGGTTTATGACAATTGTCAGTTGTGTGACATTAATTTTGACCAAGCCAAATAAAGACCTTAAAGAATCTTTCTTGTTGCTGTTGTCGCTGTTGTTTTTGGTATTAAGTACTTCTCATTGTTTCACTACAACAAAAATAGATACAAATGTTAAAAATAAATGAAATATTTGTATCAGCTATTGTCCAACATAGGCATTAAAGCATTTCCCTCCTTCCTACTGGCCTTCAAAGTTTTCTTGAGCTTAATTATCCTGGCAAGAAAAAACTGCCAAACACAGCAGGCAATAAATAAGAATGAGTTTCCAAACTTTTCAGAATATAGCCAGTAGCAAATAAATAAATATATAAATAAAAAAAGTATCCATATATCATATTGTAGCAGCTCAGAGTAATTAGTTTGTGTTTTATATCAGCACCTTATTTATTTATTCAAAAAAAAAATTAATTAAAAAACACTGTTTATTTCATCTGTTTTGAGTTTTTAAATTAGCTGCTGTCACTGAGCATATTCCAATAAGCCGACAATATGAAGTCTGCTACTCTCACCATGCAAGTTATAAAAGTTCTACTTTTTTCTAATGCCCAAAAGACAAGCACATTGATTTCTGGGAGAATGCAACAAAGAACAGCAAGTCAGCAGGAAGGAGGTAACTGCTGTGCCTCGTATGTGGCAGGAATTTTAAGCCTACAAAGTAAGGGTATGAAAAATACTACTATGCAAACAACTTACACACACTATAGAGCGCATGAAATAGAGACACAACAATAGCACAGAACCATTGTCTACGTACAAGTTTGTCACTTACATTAAAGTGTAATTCTGTGAGTTCCTTTAGTCGCACTGGAGCATTTGCCGAGCGAAAGGTTCGACCCGAGTGCTCCAAATCCAAACGGCTCACTGTAAGCCCTCTAATGTGCAGTTTACCCTGGAGTTCAGATTTTCTTACTGCAAATGCTGAAAGTCCACTTTTGCCAAGACTCAGAAATCAGGTTAACAACGGCGTAACACTCAGCTTACGTAATAAGGTTAGCAGCAGAATTGAGTAATGAATGGATGTGTATAACAGGAGCTGCAATAGCCACTGAACTTAAGCTGTTACGTTTAACAGCAACCAACCCAACAAATGTAATGAGACAGTAAGTGCTTACATCAAAACGGAGAAACAAACACTCCACAGTTGTTCTCTTTGGGGGTTTTAACAAAAGGAATGATCAAAGGAAAATTGCTGTATTCATCCAGGGAAATCTGTGGCTTGTAATTTGTGTGAAAATGCCATTCACAGCACTGACCACAATTCACATTGCCTAGCCACTGATTTTAAGATGTATTTTTTTCTTTTTAAGGACAAAAATGAGACATGCGTGCTCTGCCGCTATAAAACAGTGCACTGAAAATGGTTGGAAACAGATAACTGTGGTGTCAAGTTTTTAATTGGCACATCTGGACAGAGCAAACAATGATCCACTTTATCACTGATTACACCACGGACAAAAAATACATTTAATCATGCTGCTGAGTGGAATGAAGAGAGGATGAGTAGGGAGGGAAGAGAGAAGAGAGGGAAAATACACATGAAATAATTACAGTCTGATTTTTCATCCATCTGTCTAGAGATTCTGTGAGGACCATTATTCCTGCAGTCGTGTTTCTGATTGTTGCAGTGAGAATTGGTCATGGTAAAATTAATTCTAACACTGGGCTGTGATATGAAAATGACAGACAGAAGGAGCACTGAATGTGCAGCAGTAATTAACAGTCCTAAATGGCTCATTACAATTCGTGATTTCATTAACTAATCAACTATTTTATGAGCGGCTGTTTGTGTGAACACATTTTTTTTTCTCCAAACGTACCTAAATGCTATTTGATTGGAGTGTCTATTGCTCTTCAGCTTGCATTGGTTTGCCCAAATTCCCACAAATGGATTACCCATCACTTATAACTGTTGCCAAGGTGCTCGGTGTTTCAGCCTCATGCTTTTCAAGCCTTCAAGAGATTTCACACACACATAGATTTGTGCTCTTGCTGGACTACAAACCCCCAAAACAAAGTGCATTATTTATATGCATTATTTACTGAAAGTGTCAGAAGAGCAATACCAAGGGAACTTCTGTTTGCAAGAAGATCAATAGGGATTACAGTGCAGTTCAAAGTACAATTTTAAAAGACAATTTGGTGACAAATTAGCAGGGAAATAAACGGTGCGTTAGTTTGTGTGCTCCTTTGCATTAATTCTCCTAATCTATGGCACTCCACTGGAAGGATGAAAGGAAAGACAGTCCCTCACCTGTAGTTTCCAGGTGAACTGGTCACTACACTACACTACGCTACAACGTACTACAACAATAACCTTACAGGAGTAATCTATTACTTTTGAAAAAGTAAAGGACAGACCACGTTGATACAATTGAACATGCTTTTCTAAAATGCTCCAATTAGGCTGGGATCTGGCTGATTGTGAAGGTCACAGCAGATGTTTCACATCATTTTCATACTCATCATACAACTGACACCTTGTCTCCACAGATGGGGGGCACTGTCATCCTGGAAGAGACCACTGGTATAAGGATAAAAAGGGTTCTGTTATGCTAAAGATGGTAACAGCTTTGTAATGTTTTGCAGTTAGGTTTTCCTGGCTCAGTCATAAAGTCATAAAGTCATAAAGTAAAAATAGGACAGCAATCTCCTTAGCACTAGGAAAAACTGCCAGTGTCATTTTTTTGTATCTGCAATTGATTGCAAGTAGTTGCGGTAATCACTTTCGACCAGTAATTGCATAGATCGCCTGCTGGGAGGTAACCTGTCTCTCTATTGAAGACTGACTGCATTCACTCTCAGAAAGACTGGAAAAGGTTTGCAAATAACTTCGGTCTAATTTGTAAATGCAGTCAGACTGATCGCTCAACTCATCTGTGACATTATCGCTTCACAATGGGGGACCCGACTCAGCTGGTTGCCAGCTGGTTGTATTCTGGTGGATTTGAAACACAACTGGATTCTGAATTTAAGTAGTTACTGTGAATTTCTGTATATGCTGACGGCAACAAATTTGTAACAGAAGGTAGTGATTTTTGCTGATTTATCACAGTCAGCCGCTTTATCATCACAAACAGATTGCATGTAATTGCCAAGCTGATCCCATTCCATCATGAACCGATAACAGCACTTACTGCTGTTTTATCGCTGTCCTGAAGATGACAACTGACTGAGAGTGGCCGCAGACCTGGTCCCCATCTTCAAATCAACAATTTCAAAAGCAACAAGATCCCAAGTTTATTGCACACAGTGACAATTTTGGTCGTGCTGTGGTTTCCAACCACTGCCATCATTAGTGAGACTGTAGCACTAGGGAATCAGTTAACCTAAAGTATACCATGTGAGAAAAGTGACAAATAACCTCGCACACAGCAAAAAAATTTAATAAAAAAAAGAAAGAAAGAAGAATACTGTTAACTACAATTAAAGTATAGAGGGTTTATAACCATGATATGGCTCTGGTTAAATCCTCTTTGGTATGCACCAAAAATCCTTCTACGCAGGTATAACAGAAGAGTAATAAGAGGTACAGTAAAAGCAACAATGTAACTAAGAAAAGGTATTTCCAAAACCATTGAAAAGAAATACGTAAATGCATGCAAAATAACAAAACATGCCCTTTGAAAGTATAAATTGAAATATGGCCTCATAACTGATGACAGTTTACAGAGTAGGAGCTGCACAAGTTCTGCTGTCAGTCTATAAATAGAACAATGTGAAAAGTCGGAGATTATAAGCATTTTCTCATTAAACATTGTATTGCAGCTTAGGTAGCATGTGCTAGCAAACAATTAGATGTGACTGAAGTGTGTTAATGCAGAGTCTCAAATTGTGCTATTTTGAGTTGTGCTGCTTTCTTTATAAGGATAGAAGAACAGAAAATGGGTCGCCCTATACTAGCCTCGATGTTTTCAAATTCTACAATGTGAGGGGGGGGGGGGGGGGGGGGGGGTACAGCAGTAATGCACGCAAATAAAAGTGGAACTATACTGGACCAAACTAATTGGTTGCATCCATCCCCTCTGTTCCACCGCATACCTGCGGCAGAACGCACGTCTCTGTGGCAAAAAGAGCGTGGGTAGCAACAGTGTGTTATTGCTGCCGACGCATCTCACTACAGATGCCAGGACATCTCCCATTATCACCGACTCCTCATCTGACAGCGGTCTCCTAACAACCACGACATGGACAAACTAAAAAGGGAACGTACAAACTAGAATGTAAAAGCACTATCTCCCACCTCCACCCCCGAGCTGGATATGTGGGTTATGCGTTTTCAAATCGGAAGCGTGTCCTACCTGTTTCTGCCGTTCCAGGAAGGAGGAGAGGAGGAGGAGGAGGAGAAGCAGGCGCATCAGGATGTAGATAGATGCCGCATTTAGATGATCAGGAGATAACTGGGATCTGGTGCCCCCTCCACAGTCACGATGCTCGTCGCCAATGCATTTATCCACTTTGTGCTTGACGGTTACTTTTGACGCACAGCTGCTTTAGTATGAAAAAAAAGAAAAAGAAAAAAAAAGATTGAATCCAATTTACCGGAGCCTGCCTGTTATTTATTTGTATTGGATACTTCTTACCAGTTAACCATTTATTCAGTGCTGATGCAGACGAAACAGCAGAAAGTGGACCACAGCTGAAGCAAGGTGCAAGGATACCAAGTCAGGCTCACTACAAATACTATAGTTTATTCATGTAAACGAATCCAAATGTTAGTCATAAAACTGCACACCACCCATTTGGGGGTAGTGATACTTCATTTCTTTTTCTTATGCATCTTCTTTGTTTATTTATTAATTTATATTTTCATCTATGTATTAATTAATTGTTTTCTTGCTATCCTTTAAGGTTTACCTGCATTTGTTAGCTAGTAAAACAAACCTTAAAGCTAACTATTCTCTGTTACAAGAAGTCGGACTTTAAAATCAACACTTACCACATTTTAGGACATTTTCATATTCCCCTGAACTCTTCACAGGAGAAACATGTTTAATTTCTCATAAAATACACCCTTTCCCCCTTTTTCGTCTTTTTTTTTTTTTTTTTTGTCATAATAAAGATGGCTGCAGGCAGACCACAAAAGAAATGTGTGGCGTGTTCAAGAAAACACAAAATACCCACCTAACAAAAGTAACAAAATTCATTAACCTGATTTTTTGAAGATTTCACAGTTTGATAATTATACAGTCAAAGGTTCTGGAAAAAAAACGTTTTCAAGACCTGCCGTAATTAAATCTGCACAGCAATAAAACGTAAATAAAACATCTCTGACTTTGTGTGGAAGCCTGTTTTCCCCATCAGTGCAGAACATTTCAAGGTACTATCTTAATATTATTATTTCAATACTAATCTGAAACATGTTTATTGATGTCAGCAATGTGCTGTGGTCTTCCCACTATTACACAGCATTTAGTATGTAGCACACTGAGAGTCTATTATTTATTTTACTACAGTCTTGCAAGTAATATACCTACATATCATGTAAAATGCTGCCATCCACTAGAACTTGTTTTAAATTAAGTGGCTGGTGTATTCCCCTCATTTGGCTTACCAAGCTCTGCATCCAAAGTAACAACTTCTTTTTTTATCCTCTTACCTACTGTGCTTACTAGGTAGTGTTTGCTGCTGTCATTCTGAAGTTGGCAACATGCAGAGCACTGAAAATTGTTTTACTGGCAGAGATTTAGATTTTTCCATTACACAGCACACTTGTTGCCAGGGTAGATTGTTAGAAACGACCCTTATTGGCTATATATCGTGAAAGAACACCCGTTTTTATTCTGCACAAGCAACTTCTTTTTTCTCTGTCACTGCAGTACACTATAATGAGTTTTGTTGTCTGTCATTAGAATCACACGACAGGGTTCATGTTCAATTCATCCGTGTAGCATAGTGTATTTCTGTAATGCCTATCAGCAGATGGGTCGTCGACCTGCATACTTGCCCAGGCTGAGGTGTGTAGAGGCACAAAGGGAGCAGCAGGAGCAGATGGGAGCGAGATGGATGACAGGATGATGAGACAGAGCTGTGTACTTAATATTTAACCAGTGAAGATGCATGCTGCTCCTCTCAGGAGGGGAGAGGAGAAAATGATCACAATGAAATAACACTGATTGTAGGGATGCTGGAATCAAAGGTAGAAAATACTGTGCTCAAAACAAGCATCATGTACTGAGCTATACTCAAATTATGATGTACTGAAGTATCTTTTAGGTTGTAAGAAACTTTAGTTAAAACACACACACACACACACACACACACACACACACACACACACACACACACACACACACACACACACCAAAAAGACCAGTATAAACCCTTTATTGTAGATTTGCTGCCTCGTCCTGTTGTATCACCCGATTTGAGCCAAGCTGTTGAACATATGGCCTCACCAAATAATGTTTGGGTATTCTACTTTGGTAATTGGTAAGGTACTTGGAAACAGTAACTGTATACTTACTTTTTCATGTACTGCATAGGATTGAGAGGAAACAATGAAGATAAATGTGAACCGTTTTGTCTGGAGTTTTTTTTTTTTTTTTGCATAATGTGATGCCACAGTAAGATTAACCTTTATTGTTTTGAATATAAAATGCCATAACTTTATCATACTGCTCAGTAAATTTGACTAAATTTGTGTGAAATCACGCTTTGATTTGCGCATGAATTCTTGAGTTATGACCAAAAACATGTTTTGTGGAGCCTGTTGAGTTTTGACAACCAAATAAAGATAATTGACTTAAATCTGTGTTATTCCTCTCTGCTATCCTTTTCATGTCATTTTTCCTGTTAGCTGACCTGATAAATACAAAAACCAGATCAAGGTCAATTCATTAACAAATAAATGGTAATAAATGTACAATAACATATGGTATAATAATGAGATATATAGATTTTAAAGAAACCTCAATACATACTAAATGTCCATCCCACAACATAAAACCAACAGAAATGACATCATCACTGTTCCCCACCCCAAGATTTTGAGTAGCTATACTTCACCTTCCACAAGTTATGGGGGAAATTTAGAGAAAACTATTTCCAGACATTAATTATGATATTGATAATTAGGTTTTAATTAGTATATATTCACATGTACTTTGAATATTGTTTTTATTAGCTTAGAATTAGCTACATTATAAGCCAAAGTTGTTTTTATCTTAAAGGAGGAATAGTTGGTTGTTTGTACTCTGTGACCACTAAATTCTACACACTGTTCCTTTAATATGAGAATAACTTTGAATGCTAATATGTAAAATCACTCTGTGGATAACATAACACATCACACAATACTTTATTAATCCCAGAGGAAATTATGTGTTCACAGGTGCTCCACAGTGGATCTCAGTGACGTCGATGTATTTATGGGTAACTGTGAATGGAAGCAGTTTACTATACAGTGTTGATGCTGATGACTTAGCAGGGTGCAGGGTGAAGAAATGTTTATGAGCATTAGCTGCACGGTAGAAGATTAATGGACTATTTATGCATTTAATTTGGATGTAAATTAATAGTAAATTTATGGTATGGCGTTGCAAGGATGTGTAGAAGATGATGTTTTGCAGCAGCGCCCCCAGCTGAGAATTACCTCAACTACCAAAGTAGACTGCTCTTCCTCCTGGCTTTTTTTAATAATCAAAATATGCAAATCAACAACCAAACCAACGGGAAACTGTTTTTGCAGACACGGATTAATAAAAGTCCCATTTAAACATTCACTGGAAAGCCACATCAGCCTCACACTGTGCCCGGTAAATGCCTTATGAAAACCACTTGTGGAATCATCCAAATCAGTGTCTAATGCATGCTCTGTAGTAATCAGAATTAAAAACAGGCCCAGACATAACAATAAGGAATAGAGCCAAAAGAATAACCTAATGGGAAGATTAATACTTCTGAGATTAAGATAATACTTCAGGATAGTACTTTTGCTTGCACTGTCCCTTGGTCCTTACTAAGTTATAACTTTTTGGCTAAGAAGAGCCAAGAAGTTATAACATACAAAAAGCTGAAATTAAACAGTGTTGCAAACAATGAAAAGCATCCATTGATGCTACCATCTGTGCTTGTCCCTAGCCCCAGCATAGGATCATCTACATGGAGCTACATGCCTTTGAGTACTCAAAAGGGTGAAAACCCCTTTGCATAGGCTCAAATGGAAACAAATGCAGAAACAAAGTATTACACCATATATAAAAGATGGACTTAGTTATTGTGAGATCACAGTTAATCTCTGCAAGAAACTTGCAACACGATGCATGGTATCGATGCAGCTTGCAACGACGTGGCAGGTTGTGGTGTTGGGTTAGGAGGGCTTTCCAGTTACCTTGTTACTTCCGACAGAAGTCCAACTCACACATTAGGTCTTCTTGCTTTGGGCTGTTTTTAGTCAACTGAATGATGAATGTATCTGGATCAGAGGGTTCAGCTGGGAGTTATGCTAGCACTAGTCATCTAATTTTGGTCATGGGCTGCTTTGTTAATTCACTGTGATAGTGAATGTGATGCTATTTCGGACTAGGAGAAAACAGAAACTGAACAGCCAAATCCTTAAGAGTACCTGTGTGTCATACAAGAAGCTACAGTCTAAATTATGCATTACCTTTAACACTTCAGTTCAGTAAAAAAGTAAAGCACCCACGTGGAGTTAAAATAAAGAGGGAAATTAACTTCAGAGATTTTATTGTAACTCATTTTCAAAGTAAGTCCACATGCCAAAGTGTACTTTTACCACAGCTGAGAGCATCTGTAATGCATTTTGATGTATTTGTTCTCTGACCTTGCTGCTAAAGAAAGTAACATCAGTCATTCAAAATGTCAGACTGCAGGATCCCACAGAAACATTCTGTCTCTCACTGCCACGAAGAGGTTTAAGTGAACAGAAAGGAGACAAGGAAAAAAAAAAAACATGCTGATTCCAAGTCACCTTTGATTTATTCAGTCACCTAAAATAGTACATTATTCATCTGTTGCTCTTTTCATTGCAGAACCTTTTTGTCCCCAGGTACAGCAGCCCAAAAACCCATTTCACCTTTTAAATGCCTTTTCCATTGTCACAGGATTCTCAATGCAGTGAGCACAATGAGTTTATCTGTTAAATTCAAAATGGTGTATAAGCACAATAGCCCAAATTTGCTTTTCCAATTATGAGACAAAGCAATAATTACTCTGGACTAAGCTGCCTTCAAATAAGCCTCAAAGAGAAGTAGCTTGCATCATTATCATAATAAAGAAAATCATCCACTGGTAAAATTGACAGTTAATCGAATTAAACTGTTTCCTCGAAACCTGGAAAGAGCTGGTTATGTATGAACCATCACTGTGTTACAGAGGTGAACCCACTTTTTAGGAGAGAATGTACACCATCACCCAGAAAAATCCCTTCTTGGTCGACATTAAATATGACCTAACAAGATACTTTTCAGAAACAGCTACTTACAGTTGCAGACAAGGATAATATGAGGAGGGAAAACCTGTGTGGTTGTCAGGGAGAAAACTGGAGCGAGAGAGACCATCGACTCTTATAAAGACCCCCCCATTTAAATATAAAGACATCCCAAAACGTTCTTCTTTTTTTTTTCCATCTGAGTTTATGTTACACAAAGACTTTTCTGTTTGTGACTCTGCATTTTAACAGTTCTGAATTTGACAGACAACGCCTGATTTGCATTCAAAAAGCATCATAAACATATGAAGCTACTCCATGCTACTCCATCGTACATCAATCGGGCTATTGAGTGGTAGAAACCTTCATTTAGGGAACATGTGGTCTGTCAGAGACAAATGCTCTTCAGGTGGTTTGTGGATTTATGCCTCAGCGGTCGTAGGAAGAACTCTCACAAACAGAGTTTTGGTGTCAAGAGATTTGACTGAAGAATCAGCTGGCAGCTCTGGAAAACAGAAGTATTTATGGCTAAAATTACATTTGAGAAGAGCAGTTTTTAAAACTTTTAAAACCCTACAGCTAAGGAAAGTTACTTTGCTTTATCAAAGCAGTTAAAAGAAACTTGGTGTCTTTCAGGAAAATGCTTCGATTTTTTAAAAATGACAATGCACTAACTCGTGTTTTATACTTGATTTGGACGTCCTACTGGTTACAATAAAGAATACACAGCTTAGCATCTAACAACATACACAACTAGAATCTTACAGCTTTCCCTACAAGCTGAAAATCTTTTTTTTAAAATCTGCCTATGTGCAGATTTGCAAAATCTATTCCAGTCACAGAAGCCATTTTTCTGCATGTACTACTAGGTACTGAGTACTATTTTAAGGAAAATCTGGCAAATACATTTACATGTTTTTACTAACTTTTCATGAGAAAGTGTGGGAGGAATCACCGTATCTCTATCAGCCATTAATTGCCTTAAAATCTGTTTCAGTGATGGTTTTAGTGATCTTTTTTTTTTTACCCTGAGTAAGGTCCTCATCCAGGTAGAGTTTGAGCCGCCTGCTGCGGAGGCCAAAAACTTTGGCAGTCTCAGAGAGCAAGCCTTCGTGGTTAAGCCGATTCTGGCCTACTGGGTTGACCAGTAGGAGGGTACCCACGTCTCCTGATTGGCACTCTAGAAGAGATAGGGAGGGTGTTAAAGAGAACTGTACCACATGTTACATCATTAACAATGTTTTTTATTAGCAGGGATAGTTCTGTCCTGAGAGGGCATATATACAAGCTTCAGCTGGGAAAAGATGAGGAAAAACATCCTGGCTAAGTAGAAGGGAAAGGTGAAAGGACAGACTGAATGACTCAAAGGATAAAGTTGGATTATACTCAATTTCCTGCAGTAGAAGCAAAACTGCATCATAACTGCACAACCAGCATGCATGACTTGGAAGAAATGGAAGAAAAACCTAAACACAGCTACAGTTACTCCTTGTCAATATCCACTTAAAATAATAGGAATAACTGTAATGTTGACAAGAAATCCATATACATGGTAGTTGATGGTAGCGATGAGGAGACAGATGCCACTCTGTCTCCACCAACAGCTGGTTAACTTACAAAAAAAATGAAAAATGATCTTGATGAAAAGTGCTATACAAATACAGGTCATTTACCATTTACCATGACCATTTGCCTGTGGTGCTGATGACCACAGGCAAGCACTTTACCATTTTTAGTTTTGGTGGTAAGCTAATTTAAGTGGCTGTGCAGGCACAAGTACAGAATAAATGAATAAATATATGAATCAATGTTTGAAGCCCCAGTGGAGGAAATTTGGTCTGGAGCAAAATCAATGTCAAACTTTTCATTTAAAACTAGTTCAATCTCGAATATAAATGCAAATATAAAGAGGACAAAAACAAAACAAAACAAAGAAAATCTTCTCAATATTTCTCTCAAATAAAACGTTGGTCAGACGAAGATTAATCTTTAGAAGTGAGAAAAGCGTGTTGTGCACATAAATTCAGTTTCTGTGGCTGCTTCTCTCACCAGCTGGCTGAGCGTTGCATAGTAGAAGGTTTACATAAGGACACGCGATGGTGTCGGTGGAGGGGGCGGGGCCAGGTGACGCAGTTCCCGCAGTCACTGACAAAGTTTTACCAGTCAGAGTCTGCACGTCCGTTTTGCTGGTCAGCTCTGTGAGAAACAGACAGTTACAAATATACATATGTTTCATGATGATTTGTGAAATCTATAAAAACCAACAAGTCCTCAGTCACACAGAGTTAGAGATCTGGTGGAGACCCCCTGGCAACCACCTATAGCTAGGGAGCAATGCTTATTCTCTAACCAGTTAGTCAGTGGTTGTTTCACCCTGCCTGCTGCTGGATAAAATGAAGGCAAGGCAGTATTCACTTTAGGTTTGCATCACGGTTACTGCTTAGTGAGTAGCTGTCGAGTGTTTGCAGACAAGTCGGCACAAACTACGTCCATGGCAACCACAGCAATCACAACGAGGTCTCAGCACAGAAGACCTCTTTGTGGAATACTCATTTTTCCCTAGCGACTGGTGGTTGTCATGAACCAGTCTCTAGGCCTGCATGACTGGGGCCTAAAAGATAAAATTAGTTTAAGATTTATTATCACAGGATAATGGTTGATTTTACTGTTGTCATGATAAATGAAATCAAAAAACTGACTAAGCTCTGTTGGCATTTCTCGCATGATAAAGTGCTCTAGCTTATGTCAGAAGGCTTTATGAAATGTTTATTTTCTCTACAGTTTAACAGAAAGAACCATTTTATGACTAAATAATTAATTAATTAATTCTCTTTGATTTCAATTTGCTGGGGAAAAAAAGCACAATATTATGTTGTTTAATAATAATTTAAATGATCCTTACTCTTAAAAATGAACTGCTCTGCAAAGTGGAGTTTTACAGCGAAAGTTTGCTACACTGTGTGTAACTACCCGTGTTTTCTGTTATTTTTTACTGACATTATAGCTATGAAGAAGATCAGAAAAGTGGAAAAGAAAAACAGTCAAAATTCTGCAGAAAAACTATAAAATTAAAAATGGTTAAAGTGTAGCACGAAAACAGCCAAAATAAAGGACCCAGAAATATATAAAAAGAAAAGTGAAATAAATGACAGATAAAATAACCGACTGGTAATAAAGGAAGAATTTTCATTGTTATTAAATATCTGGAGGTAAAAAGAAGATGTACATTTTTAAATAACATGATTAAATGTTCTCATAAAAAAGAAGGGAGTTTAGTTCTCACCAGTTCCGTCACTGAAGAATTTGAGCTGTGTGTTATTGGTTCCAAAGATGCTGCTGCACGCTTTCTTCAGCTTGTCCAAGTCTAGCCTGTTATCCCCTTTGGGATTCTCCAACAGCACTACACCCTCTGCACAAGAAACCAGTTCAAGAGGATTATTAACATAGCCAAACAGTTACTAAAAGTAAATCACAGGTAAGATAATGTTACTGTATTTATATTATAGTTGTATTTAATATTATATGTGAATTTGGTTGCACATATGTATAATCTCAATCATCAGCAGAGAATATTTATTTTAACTCTATTTAAAATTAGACAGTTACAGTTTTCCTGTTACACCACTTAAACTGGAGAAAAACAGATTCTCTCCCCATGTGCTACCTTGTTCTTTGTTGTTGACCTTCACCTGGAGGTTGACATATGTGCAAGCTGGTCCATTTAGAGGAGCCCGAGGGGCCGAAGATCCCTTTACTATGGTTAACTCCAGGTCTGAACCCTTCAGCTGCAACAGACATAGAACAAAGAGTGAAAGAGTCAATAGAGAAAAGCACACATAAGTTTCAGTCTCATGACAACTGCAACAAATATACTTAAGAGATTTGCAAGAAGGTAACCACTAAACACAAAGTTAAAAAATTTTTATTACTGTAACACCAATTTGAGTGCTCCTTGTGTATATTATGTATATGCTAAATACTTTCCAGCACGTTTCATGAATGCTTTAAGGTTGTGTCAGACTACAAGCTGCTACAAAACTCAGTCATATATAACCCTGCTTGGTCTACACGTATTCTTTTATACCTGGGTCTTTTCATCTATGATAACGCTGGCAGTTTTTGGGACAGGGAAGGGGAGAAGTGGAGCCTTTGTGGTAGCCAGGATGAAGTCAGTGTGAGCCTTGATCACAGAGTCCAAGTACTCCCCCTCTGGCTGGGAGCGGTAGTACACCGTTATCTCATCTGATGGCACCAAATGCCCCTAAGACCAGACATTAAGAGACAAGTGGCATGAGAAGTGAGAGTTTTCTTTATTGGAGCAGGTGAGTAAACAGGCTAAAAGTCTTGCTTCAGTGGGTCTTCAAACAACAGCACAAATCCAATGACTGCAAAGGACACAAAAAATCTTTAGCACAAGTAACTCTCTTCAAAGTTTTTTTTCCTCCTTTATAAATAAATTACATCTGGAGGAAATGATTACCTGAAAGGAAGAACGAGACAAACAAAATGAAAAGATGAACAAAAGAGTAGAATAGCTGGATTAAAAAGCAGAGACCATACAGGAAGAAATAAAGGTGAAAGCAAACAAGGGGACATTTTTACTGGATGACAGCCCATTTATTTTGGCATCATATGCCGCAAACTTCCAATAACCTTGACATATTCAAACACATTGATCTAATCCTATTCTGAGTGTGCAGCTGGGCACACACATGCACGGCCACACACACATGTACCAACAGTGTAGCACACACATTCTTGCAAACACGCCATTTGCAATATTTGGCTCAAGGGCGGACAGACAGCCAGGTACAGAGAAGTCCATAAGAGGAAGAAGGTTTAAAGGGTTCTCCAAGTCAAGGTAACTGATCCTACCCTGATGGGGCTAGTACAGTGCACATGAGCCTCTGTATGAGTGTGTGTGGTGGGAAGGGGGGGGGAATAAAGCAACAGATCTCTCCAGTTGGGGAACAGTCCATTAAAAATAAGGAAATGGTGACCCCTGTTTCTCAACTCTGCCTCCCACGCAAACAGTGATAACAGGTGCAACCCACCAAACTACTACCAAACATGTACAAGAATTGCTAAAAATTAATTCCCATCCACAGGGTGGAAAATTCCTGACAGATCTCAGTTTGAAATAACTGGAGGAATTTAACCTGGCAGGGAGCCAATGCACACCACTGCTATAGGGGGACGGAAAAAACTGTTTGTTGCTTGTGAAAACAAGGGGCTGTTGGCTAATCCGTCTTTACTCCCCAGACCACTTCAAAGCTCGAACATTAGAATCTGAAAGGGGCCAGACTGTAATTAAGCTTCCATTAAGCCTGCCTTATGATGGAGAAACCTCTAACTGTGACGCTGCAGTGGAAAGATTTCAAAACTGCCCGGACAATACAATGAGACATAAAGACGAACGGGGGGAGGACTGGGGTGACGGAAATATAACAAAAAGCAAAGTTTCTGTTTTGACTCTACGCTGCAGTCTTGAAACATCATCAGATTAACTAAAATGGGAGTGGTTTAAAGGACTATGATCATACATGTGAAAGCAGGGGATTGTTTAGTTTGTTTAAATAAAGGAAACATCCTCAAAAAGTTCACATCTGAAGCAAAACCACTCAAACTGCCTTAGTGGCATGTTTTGTTTTGCTGTTGCAACTACGTCAGGTTCTGCTTATTAAACACTGGATTGTAAAATTCAGGAGTGGTGTGTTATGTGTCCCTCTTGTTTCCACAGCTAGTAGTGGTCCAGAAATAAATGCCCCACCTTCTTGCGTAGTTTCTGAATGCGGTTGATGACCTCTCTGGCAACGCCTTCATCCACCATAGACTGATCTGGGGTGACATCCAACAGCACCAGGACCTAAATGATAACAGATCATGAGCAGAAGAGAAGAGGGGAAGATTAAACTCTTAGCAAAATTTATGACAGAACTCTCCTGATGTTTTTCTGTGACTTGAGATGAATGTGGCGCTCTAATAAACAAGATTAAATTCTGGGGATCATAACTTAATATTTCAAACAGGTCTAACAAATGTAAAAAATAAAAAAGCCATTTTACATTATTATTACTATTATTTTATTTTAGATTAAAACAGATGTTTGGAATAATATTTAAGCTGGAGGTTTAATTAATTTCATTAGTATTTATTCTAATCCAAGCTTTTATGTCTTTAAGATATGTCAGGTACTTTGATCCAGAAAGTGAGAAGATCATTAGTTAATGTAGCTATAACTGTGAAAAATGTACATAGCACTATCTGCACAGCAAGTTAACTGTGTGCTGTGTTTTCCAATAATACTCTTAAATAGAAAGAAACAATGAGGTGAAATGTGCTCGTCCTGGCATACAAAAACTGCCACAAAAACTGAATACGAGTCATAAAAAGAAAGTATTTCACACAAAATAAAGATCTTCAAGCATTACTAATCTCCTAATATACACATACAGCGGCCATGTTTTTTTCTACAGATGTTCAAATGCTTGTTAATGGAAATATCTAATCAGCCAACACTTTTTGGCAATTCATGAGCAAAAATGCTAATGCCAGGTTGTTTCCAGCTGAGAGGAATGCAAAAGTAACTTAAATAAACCCTTGGTACAACAAAGGTATGCAGAAGAGCATCTCTGAATGCACAAAATATCAAACTTGGATTACAGGAACAAAATATTGCATTGGTTGCCACGCCACTCCTGTCAGCTTAGAACAGGAAACTGAGGCTGCAATTCAACAAAATTTTGGCAATAAATGTCTGGGAAAAACACTGCCTCATCAGATGACTTTGAATCCGCTTCAACTTTTGGATGGCATAAATTACATGAAAACATGGCTCCATCCTCCCTTTTATCAATGATTTAGACTGCTTATGGTGATGTGCATGGCATCGTTTAAACTGTTTAAATGCCACGGTTTACCCGAGTATTGTTACTGACCATGTCCATCTCTTTATGACCACAGTACCCATCTTCTGATGGCTCCTTCTAACAGGAGAACTCAAACAGCCTCCACAGTTACCAGATCTCAATCCAACAGAGGCCCTTTGGGATGCAGTGGAACCAAAGATTATCATCATGGATGTGCAGCCAACGACTCTACAGCAACTGTCTGATGCTATCGTGCCAATATGAACCAAAAGTTCTGAGGAATGTTTCCAGTCCTTTGCTGAATCTATGCCACAGAGAATTAAGGCAGTTCTGAAGGCAAAAGGCCGTTCAACCCAGCACTAGGAAGATATACATAAAAGCGCCAGTGAGTGTAATTAAATTACTTTAAAACTGAACCATCCAGTCCTTTACCTCATTGTTACAAACTATTACTTTGAAAAGGTTAACATTTAGAGTTGACAAGAGCAATCTTTAAGCAGTTAGTCTGCTATCCTATTGCCCAAACATTTACAGTGTCAAAATGTAAGACAACATCCAGGCAGCAGTAAAGGATATACTGTCTGCTTCTCATTTTATCATGGATAGAAGGAGAGAAAGATGAGTGAATGTACACATAAAACAATGGAGAAACAGAATATGAGAGAGAACAGAGCGTCAGACAGATGGAACCTGAAGAGTCAGTGTGAGCGAGTGAGCAACAGAGAATTAAAAAGCCAGCTCAGTAAACTGGTATTAAGCTGCAGCCGTGTGGCATGTATGCGGTTGAAAGAGCACTGATTAGAGAGGGCCTCTGGGAAATGCATATATACTGATTCCACTTAGCTGCGAAATAATTTCATACATCACACTCACAGTAAAGAAACATAAATGCATTTACAGCATGTGGCAGCCTGGTGTAGCAACAGCAGCAGAGTAGTTCTTTTTTTTTTTAAGATCTAGTCACATTACACTGAGCACCTGAATATAGTCAACATTGACAGGTAGCCAAAGCAAAGAGGTTGCAAGACCTCCTCCTTGCATTTTATTTAAACTTCACACGGTGGCCAAAATTCTTTGGATACAGGGTTGTAATACCAAGAGCACTGGGTTTACCTGTGCATCAGAGTGTGCTTCATATTGTGCAGAGCCTGAGCTCTGATCAAACGTGTACATCAGCCTCAGGTCCTCCTCATGGAGCTCATGACCATCCACCACTATGGAGCCTGCAAATTAAGCAGATAATTCATCATAAATATATACATTTAGCAATATAACGTTCATCAATTCCAAGATAAACAAAGTTTTTGAGTATTTTAAGTAAGAAAATGTTGGTTACCACAAATCTTTTCTTTTCTAATCTCAATAAATAGTAATTATTTTTTTTCCTAAGGAAAAAAAAAGGATGACATGTGGATTGTATAACCATGTTAAACACTATACTTAGTGTATGATTAAAATTATTGATAATAAATTAATGCAACAAAATATCTGCATTTCTATTCTAATATCTAGTTTTACAAGGATTACTATGCTGGCAAGAGATAATGGATTATTTCTAAGTGTTTTAAAAAAGGTTTGCCATAATGATTACTGATGTGTGTTGTGAATGAATCAAAACTGGCTGCAGACACTGTTAAAAATGATTCAACCTATTTATATCTCTGTTTAAATAAATGTGCCCCATGATTTGGTGGAAGAGTTCATCTCCTGACAGGACTTCTAAAGGAGATTTGAGTTTTAATCACAATGAATAAAGTGCTCTCATTTATAACTTGAAATTTAATTTGTTTTCTTGTTTTCTGGGGTCTGGACTGATGTTTGTTTGTATTTTAATATTACTTAAAACTTAAGTCTTTCTAGCTGCATCCGCACTAGATCTGAGCTTTAAAACAATACCGCAAATGCAATCTGCTCAGGTTCATATCTCCATTTTGCCAGTGGCAGCAATTACCCATATCTCTGTTCTGACTAAAAACCATGACCGTGTTCTCCTGTCCTCTTCACTTTTCCTCACCCGGAGGCTCGGTGAAACAGTCGCTTCATTTCTCTCTAATCTGAGATTTCCACGCTTTAATTTCCTTTGTCCCTCCCTGCTTTGTTGCTGTTTTACATCTTCTATCTTAACCATTATTCTTCCACCTCATGAAAGTAATAGCATCAAAAGGTATAGGTTATGAATATTGGCCACAACCTACAGTCACTTTCTAGCCTACCGGTCAATCTCTCGCTTTCAGAGTCATGGAAATTACACAAAAAGTTTAAAAGTGGACTCAACTCAAGTGTGAGCCATTAGCTTTTTTCCATGGTAAGATTCATTCACTCTGACTGTTCAGACAGACAAAATGCTCCACTTCTGTTGTTCATAGCTTCCGTTTAGTTTAATAGCAAGCAGTTTCACATCATGGCTTGCGTTCGATTTTAATTGATGAACTGTAACTTTGCAGTACTATAAACATTTTCTTCTTTCTGTGCACTCTCTCCAACATTTTTCTACCATCTGTCTCTTTCCATGCATCGCTTCTTTCCGCCTCACAACTGGCTGGACTTCAAACATGCAAGTTATTGGAAATTTTAAGTTCCCACAGTCCAGCTGACCTCTTCTGCCTCCTTCCTCAAAGACTCTGGGGGCTCTCCTCATCTTTCTATAATTGGAGAGACAAGATACCTTGCATTGCTTTGATCCCTACCCTGTTCCAGACCAGCTAGTGTTTGGATTCAGAGGATAAACTGGTTTCCTCGTCGAGGATTCGTCGTTAACACTAACTGATTGTTCTTCACCACTTTATTATTTGTTTAGCAATATCACTGCCAGCTGATTAATAATTTGATAACACCGCTAGAAAACAAGCAAACATAAAAAAAAAAGGATACATAAAGATTAAGTCAATACAGAACATAAGGCCGCTAATTTTCAGCAACACTGCTGAAACAATTTTGTGATTATTTACTTTTTAAAATTTTTTGTCACCTTTCTTCTGGAAGGCTTCAAGCTGTTCGCTGGTGAGCTCCTTGATAGAAGCAGTGACGGCTTTGAAGGCCCCCTTTAATCTCTTGCCCAGCACCATGTGGTCTGGCTCGGCTCTCAGGCGGATACCATACTTGTCCTTGTCTGTTGAAAGTGTCAACTGTCGCACATTAAGCTCCTGGGGAATGAAGAATAGTCAAACACACCATGTCATTGTCTTTTAGTTGGCTGCAAAATTGTTAATATCTCACACTGGGGAATACAATGTCATCTGCCCAAGACTGATACAGGTACAAAAACAGTGTACAGTAGGTCACTCGTACTATGGATGTGCTTGGAACTCAATATAAAATTCACTGTAATGACATACCAACATCTTATTCTGCTATACTTCAAGCAAAACCTAAGCTAAAGTAAACTGTTACAGGGGAGTTACTGTACTTTTATTACTACTACACATTTGATTACGTACATGAACACTCACAATGTACAAGATTTATAGACTCAAGTTTTGCTGTTAATAGAAGTTGACTGATAGATGATTGATTTATGCATCTCCTGACTGCTTGGATAAGCTGGCTCTTCTGGCGCTGTCGTTCCAAACAAACAGACAAACTGTGCAACATGGCTGAAGGGTCCTTGTCCAATCCCTTCTTTACTTTACTTTAAAAATGTTCATTCATTGCCCATTACAAAGGCTGTTCCCATTAGATCGGAAAGGAGCATTAATGTGAACCTGCCAATAAACTCACTGGGCTTCAGTTGTTAACAGAGAAAATGGTTATGGTTTATTTATTTATGTAGAAAAACAAGCAGATACTTCTAATCAGTTGAAATAATACAAAAGTTAAAAACTTTATATACTAGAGTTGTACAGGGCAAGTCAAAAATGATCACCATTCACTCAAAGAGTACATCAGCCCTGAAATCAAATAGTCAGTAAGCCAGTCAATCTGTAAATCTCCAATAAGCCATCCCCACTTTTCAGTCAATATTTCAGTCAGGGGAGAGAGAGAGGGAGAAGGGGGGGCATCTGTGATCCAGTCATATCAGCAATACTTAATTTAGCCATACTGACACCCGCCCGGCCTTGCCATCCATTGGTCCAGTCAATCACAATGCTGTAGGTTGTGACTGAGATCAAGCTCTAGCACAGTTGACTTGCTGACAGAGAGCACAGATAAGCTTACTGTAGAGGGTCGATGTATAAACCTTAAGGGCACTGGGGGGTTGAAAATATAAGCTTACTTAAAATGGGATTCTATCAATGGGTTGATTTCACAAAGAAATAGCTCATTTAATCTTGAGGGTAAATATGGCTTTGAGGTTCTGTTAGTCTGTGTAGGGGAACGTGTGTGTGATGACTTAGTGTGCTGGTGCATTACAATGAAGGAAGCCTGTCAGCTCAAAAAAGCAACTCATTTCATATTTGACATAAAGCTCAGAGGAAACTAAGCTGACAGAGTCACCAACAAGACTGTCAACAAAGCAAAGCTGACCCAAGCTAAAATTCAGATGGCCACAACAGCCAGTCTCACTCTGACTCCAACCTCTCCTCCCTGAATGTTAGGAGAATTCATTCAATTATATTAAATGTTTACCTGTTCCACAAGGACAATAAAAACATGTAAATCGGTTTTTGCATCTTAGTTAATCTTTCTCTTGCTCCTGAGTACTCGTCAGACACATGAACACTGGCCACAAAAAAGGTCAAACCTAAAACATAAAATATCTTTGTTGTGCTTAAAGATGAATCTATACTTAATGTGGTTTTATTGAAATTAAGAAACAATAGAAAAATTCAGCTTCCAAAGATTGTTTACCGGGCTGCAAGGCCTCCACTGCTCTCAATTCTGACTGAATAAACCTTGTTTACTGGCAGGAAAGCTAGAGGCTGACAAGGTTAAATGTCCTCCCCACCAGAAATAAAACAGAGTGATAGATAAGAAGTGGCTAGAACTAAGATAAAGCTTGGAGGATCCAGCAGAAGACGCAGCAGAAGCTCTTTTCTGTAAAAGTTGTGTTAATGTTCGTCAACGCAGTCATGTGGGGGGTTGAATCAATTTTCCAATTTCAAGAAACAAAGACGTACAAAATCCTGCAAAGGTGAGAACATTCTTCTCTATGACAGTACTATAATGTCCTCTTTTGTTGGAAAAATAAAAAGGTAAGGACTTCAAGGATTTAAAGACAATGGGGATTAGTCTGCAAGCCTGTTAAACACCTGAATTAATCCAGCTCACACCTGAATCGATCCTCACTGTCTAGTAAATAAGCACACACTGACATTGGTACACAGAAGACTTATGATATGCTCTTAAAAAAGAAAACATGCCTGTGATTGCACTTTGCAGTTGAGAAATGTGGCAACTAAGGTAGATCAAATGTTAAATAACATTTAGAGGCATGTGCTTCACCCCTCTTTTTGCACGAAACAGACACTGAAATTTCAATTACAGCTAAAGATCCAAGTAGTGTGTGAACATGTACTCCCTCTGATGTTCATCCCCTCTATCAAATCAACAGCAGTGGCTTTGGAGTGTAAACACGGTTCCAGGGATGTTTCTCTTTAGATTATAAGTTAAATAGTACTGATCAAAGCACAGCAAAGCAACAGAATTACAGGCTGGGGAAAACCTTTGCAAGAAAGTGACAAGAAAATACCCCCTCCAACAGTGCATGAGTAAAAGCAAATCAATCTCCCCAATTTACCAAAAAACAAAACAAAAGAATGCAATATGAATACACAATACAATATAAATGTTTGAATGGTTGGGTGTTCTATTTACTTTTTCTAATTTACTTACTTCAAGTATGTATTTCTGCAGTGACTCAATGTCCTTCAGAGCCTCTGGGTCCTGGTGGATGACTACAACCTCCTTCAATGGGTACTGTAACACAAACCAAAAAGCTAAAACCAACATTAAAGAAAAAGCATGCACAATGCAAACTAGCATACACCTTCAGCTACATTTAGATAATGTAGCTGTAAAGTAAAATACCAATTCATCATAAACCTTGTTACAGTATGAAAAGTAAGTACATTTTGACACAGGGTCAATCTACTGCAATTACGAGAAAATGAGCAACAAAAAACAAAACTGCAATTCTTAAATCCTGTGTTTGGCTATATATTGGATCATTTTTTTTAAAACAGAACTTTCTATATAGTATTATTATTATTATTATTATTATTTACATTTGGACAATTACATCTGTTGAGTCTTCTATGATTTTTTTTTTACCCAAATTCAATAAAGAATACTACTACCAAGAAAAACAAACATAATATGGGAGTAACTCAGGAAATGATCCAGCACCTGAGTCAGACATGGTCCATATTACATCACATCTGATGGAATCTGACTGTGTTTAAATTGTGTCTCTTTGTTTTTCTGAATTCATTTCTGTTTTTGGCAGCTCCAATGGTGCTTTTCAAATGAAGTCCAACATTTTATCTGAAAGAGCCCTCTTCATAAGCTTTCAATCACATCACAAGAAGGCAATGGATGAATCTACTGATAAACAATGTAAAATGTGCGTGAAAGTCCTGGAGAAATGAAGTACGTGACCATTGAGTAAAGACTCTTCTTGCCACATTTTAAATCATGTTTCCTATAGAGTAGATACCATGTAGATCCCAGTGGATTACAGAAGTGGATAGGGTCAAAATGGTAATCTACCTTGACAGGCAGGGTCTTCCTGTCTCTGATCACTCTGCCCAGCTCAATCACAGACTGCATCCGAGAGACGGCGCCTTCAATGCGCTTGTCAATCAAATTCTCCCTGTAAAAACAGAAAAAAATATTGAGTGTCATACTTTTCATGTTATCATATGCAGCACCGAGTGAGAGAATCAGTGTTTGGATAACTCAGTCTATTCTGTGACACCGGAGAGAATGAGATTAGGAATGGGAATACCATCAACTGAAACTAGAAGTGACTGAGCTCTGTTCATTTAAGCCACGTGACGTCAGTCTCCACTCATAACAATAACACATCCTCTTAGAATAAATATACATTATTCTGTAAAACTATGTGTAGGAAATTCTTGGGTGGACAGCAGCAATTTTACCGCTAAGAGCAATCCTCATCTTTCGTTAATGGTGATTTATGAAATTAATTGGATTATCTGTTGAGGAAAACACTAGAGAACAGCAGGGTCAGTACTGCATATATAAAAGACAGAGTTCAGAACCATCTATTTAGCTCCACTAATAAGGTACAACAAGACTTCCACCTCTGAATTCAAATTAGAGCTGTTCAGCCACTAATAATCACACATAATAGCAATATTATCCCTAACTATCTGCAGGCACACAGAACTATGCACAATGCTTGTTCATTTACTCGTGACTTGTGTCTTCTCAGTGTGCACGCCACATTGGAGTAAAACAAGAGGAGTGGGTGGCCAGGGACAACCAATCATTTAATGAGGTGATTGACGAGCGGCTGTTCCCACCAGCTGATTGGTAGCTGACCTTTGGGAGGAAGGTGAAGTACTCTCATTTGACAGCAGGAAGGACAAGCAGCTAATAAAGCATCAGCCCTGAGGGCTGCCTAAGTGACAGGGGAGATTATATGAACCATTACACAAACTATTTTCCTTATGCTAAATCAAATGGATATTTAATCACGTCAGAACTTTTTTATAGTTAAAGATGATGCAATTAAGTTTGGGCAATTAGAAATTCCTCCCAGGCATTACAAAACTGATCAGCCGCCAAGCCACAATTTTTACTGGAGTAATTGAAGTGAAAGGAAATGAAAAGAACACATTTTGTGAGCTATATCCATTCTGCAGGGCCGAAAATCAAGAAAGGGTCTGTGCAATTCTGCATGAATATTTCTCAGCCTCTTCTAAAATCTCTACTATAACACTGTCTAAAGACAGAAAAAGAAATTACCCTAAAAACCCCAAACAGGATTAGACTCATTTTCTAGAGAAAACAGCAGTGAACAAAAAATTGAAAAAGTAACTCTCGATATCAAAGAGTCTTAGCCGGCTATTCCATTCAAATAGCAATTTTACGAATGATCAAGAATTGTTTTTCTTCTTTTAAAATGTAATGAGGGGCACATTTTTTAAAAACTAGGGTCACTGTGTTCAATATGTAAACAATCTAAACATTCAAAGATAAATGGATGAAGATGAAGAACAACAGGAATTAAGGGACAGAATGAGAAAAGCCTGGAAATTACAAAGAAAATACTGAAAACTTCTCCAAATCTACTTTGAAGAGTTAAGAGTTCAGTACAATTGTGATAAAGTACAGCCACACACTGTGGCTGACCCTGATTAGACTACATAAGCAGTGGATATCCTCTCAGAAAAGGAGCTAACACAAGTGTGCTTTTTGTTTTTGCTGCTGAGTGCCATGTGCCAAGAAAAGCCAATGAACCCAGTTGAACTTGGTTAGATTAAAATGGCTGAAGAACAGATTCAGATTCTTAGTTTACTTATGCACCTAAATTGCAGAATATACTTGCAGCTGGAGGTGGTTCCCCACATTCTTCAATCCTGTTTTAAAAGTTAAGTCATGCTAACCTGCTAGCCCACAGCACTTCCTCTTTTTATGACACCATGATGAACTGCCACTAGCAATGGTAGACCTTTTCTGCTTTCTGGGAGAGTTGCTGTGAGCTGGAGGGCCACTCTGACCAGAGCATGGTTCATGTGCTGCTATGCCAAACTAACCAAGACTGCACAGCAGAACAAGGACTACTGCTGCCAAGACAGAAGAGTTACTTCTGTCTTCTGTATTACTAAACGGTCAGCTGATTATCTATATGAAAATGTACTTGAATTATCTGTAGATGAGAACCTGATTTAGAGTACCATTTAATATTAATTCAAGAAAGGTTGTTCCTCATTTCAAATCGTTAAACAATATCAGCAACTTGGATTTTTCATCAATTACCCTCTATTTAGCTCTGTCTGGATCTCCAACAACTATTGATAACTGGATCTGGAACTGAAGCTACTAAATGAACAGTCAAAGGAGCTTGCAAGCTCCTTTGACTACGATGACCTGGATGACTGAGAACCTTCATAGACATACTAAATGAACAACTTTTGTCCCGTTCTATGTGATTTCTTTTCTTTTTCTTTCGCCTGGTGTTTTTGTTTTTTCCCTGAACAGCAGTGACAAAAACACCGCAGAGCTGAGCGGAGCTCAATAGAGTCCCCTCGGCTGCGAATTCTGTTTTTGTCGTATCCATGTGATCTACTGTTGACAGTAATGATAATAAACACATTAAGTGGCAAAAAAATTCCTCTCAGATTACTGAAAGGATTTTTCCAACCTGACTTGAGGCAGCATGAGATAGTGGATGCTGCTGTTGTCCTTCTCTTCGACAGAAGCAGGGTCAATGAGGTGACGCAGATTTTGGTACATCATCTCGGTAATGAAGGGTGTGAAAGGAGCCTGAAGGGGTAAAAGGCAAGAAAGCAAGTACAGAGAGAGAAAAAGAGAAAGAGGAAAATTTATTGGATGAGTGACACTGTAGTTAATTTACATTTTTCAGACAAGAAGGTCTAAAAGTCAGAAGCGCAATTTTTATGTAGTTTTTTTTCCCCCTTAACTGTCGCTAAAGATCAAACAGAATTGTGCCACTGTGAGTTTACTTCTTATGTGGTTCTCTTTTATTCCAACCATGGCTAATTAACTTGCATACCACACAGCTGATCTGTATTGATCTGTGTTAGGATTACTGATTCTTAGCAAGCCTCATGCCTCACATGCAAACATCAATGTGTTATAAATAAAAACTCCTACTACTCATGAATTATTCATAGTTAAGTGTGCACACAAACACACCTTTACAATAGCAGCTTTATGCTTTTATTTCTTGCATACACAAAAGCACAACCTCACCACAAGAAATTTTCCTCATGCAATCTCTTCTCTCTCCCTCTCTCTCAGTCTCACACACACTAAAACACAGAAAGCGGATGACTCACCATCAGCCTGCACATGGAGAACAGAACACTGAAGAGGGTTTCCAGCGCCCACAAGCAGTCCTCAGTGCCACTCTCGCCCTATAAAGTTCGCATGCACATCAATAAGTTCTTTCCCCTTGGAACAGTAAAAAGATTTAAAAAATGCCCTCGCTGACATTAGTGCATGTGCCCTGAGTTGAAATGAACCAATTGTTCACAAGCATGGCTAAAAACGCACTTCTATAAAATGTTCACAGGTGAAGGATGTGTTAACGATGCTTTTAACAGTAGTTTAAATAAATAATTAATACTATTCATTTAGTAATTACAAGACTGTATTCTGCACCAAATAAAGAAAATATTCTGCAAAGTATAATAATATCTATTATCTAATATCTATTTTTGTATACAGTAATATTTTGAGTCATCATTTAGAGTTTAGTAAGAGTGATATATCATTTGCTTTCACCCACATCTTCTTTACATAAAAACAAGAACAGATTTAGAGCTGTGATCTCACCTTCAGGCGGCGTCTATTGGTCCTGACGTACCAGTTGGTGAGCATGTCAACAAACTTGACCAAACGAGGCACAACGGTGTACAGGCGGTAAGCTGTGACCAGAAAAAACTGTCAGTCTAATTACACTGGAAAGAGAAACATCATAAATAGTTGCACGCAAGACTTAAGGATATAAGAGTTAGATATAAATCTATTAATGGTGGTGGGGACTCAACCCCTGCTGGTTTAAGGTTAGGATAGGATAAGTCTCCAGAGAATTATGAGTCATTGTCACGTAAAGTGACTGAAACATTTGCATGTGTTAAGAGCGTCTGTCTCACCTTTCATCTCAGCCTTGAAGAACTGTATGAGGGACTGCGTGAATGACTGAATCCATTTGTCCATGATATTGTCGCTCTTCTTTGCTGTGTTTTCATTGTATAGGAAGTGAATATTCTCCTCCTAAGACGGAAATACATACAGCCATATATATAAAATCATTGCTCAAGCACAGATGCAAATTAATGCTATTTGGTTGTCTTACAAGAGCATGAGGTGAAGAATTAGAAAACCTGCCAAAAATATGCTTCGTGCATCAATAAGAAAAGTAGAAGCAGCAGTAGTTTGGGCCGCCACGCTTACAACTCAGTCACAGAATAAAAATAAGATGGGAGTCTCCTTGTGACCAAGGAAAACCTGTGGTTACCCACTGATTATGCTGGGTGTGTTTTTTTTTTTTGTTTTTTTTTTTTGCTGTCAAAAACAAACTGCAAGTAGTTTAGCCCAGAGGTAGAGCATGTCACACCCTCAACCTCTGGGCAGTTCAAGGTCATCACACCAGTATCCTGGTGGGAGACAACCTATCTCCAAACAATCTTGGCTCGACTCAGATTGACTGAAATCACACTCTGACATGCTAGTGAAGGTTTGTAAATAACTTCTATTTAATTTATAAATGCAGACAGACTGCAAACATGTTGCAAACAATCTGAGCCTGCACTAACAAGCGCAAGATGCCTGCAACATGTCTCTTTGCCATAATATTCCTATAAAAAGAAAGGTTATATCTGAATTAAGCAGTTAATGTAAATTTCTGTGCATACAACTGGCCAATTCCTCAACAACAGATTGCACACAATTGCAACAGCAGACCAATAGATGACTGACTCCTTTTTATTGCTGTTTCATCATCGTTCTATTGCTGTCTTGGCGTGCCAAAGTCACTTTGAAGATGCCAACTGACTGCAAGTGGTCGCAAACCTGGCCTCCTTTTTTAAGTCACCACTTTAAAGGCAAAAAGAACCAAAGCTCATAATATGCGCAGTGCGAACTTTTTGGTCATGCCACAATCTCCAACCATTCCACCTCTTGTATAACAGCAGCATCATGGACCACATTTTTTTTAAACAGGTATAAATTGCGTATGAGCACAATCCTTAAATAGAGCTCATAGATGTGGTTAGTTTTATGGGTGATTTGCAGAAGTTGTGCTGTTTTCTAAACTGTGGCACAGTCAGTTGAATAAAATAGTGGTATATCAATTTGAACATGCTGATGTGTACCATCTACAGGGAAGGAAAGCAGTTGCTGCTGTAGTTTAGATACCCGTGCCATCTCCATGCACAGTGTTATAACAGCAGTTGGCACTGACAAATCAGAAAGATATTAAGAGGCAACTGCTTCTCTGGACAAGTATTATACAGACTCTTGTTTCTGACTGTAAAGTGCCTAAAACAGCCTGATATTAAAATGGTTCAAGAACTAAGATCTGCTCTTTACAATTTCTAAGGTATTTTAAGCGTTTTGGCATTTTTAAACAGACTTGACAGCAGATAGATTGCAGGGAAATGCAGTGAGAGGATGCAATTGCTCTTAATCAAATATGTTGGTGTTCATGGGCTCTAAAGTTTGAAGACACACAGGTGCTGCACTATTTCATCTTTTTGAATCTGAACTTTTAATCAACTCATCCCATTAACAATAGCTTAATAGCACCTGACTTAAAAATTCACAGAACCCACTGTTGATGTCAGTCTAGCTTGAAGTTGCACCTTCATTCATGTTTTTTTTCTGGCATTATTGGGTTCTGGTTTTAAACTTGGATTTAAACTGTACTCCATGACTCTCCCTAAGGACTGCAAATCTAAAAGTCATCACGAACAAGTGGAGAACTGGCAAATCGCATAATTCTCCTGTCTTTTTTATATTTAAACTTGGTTATTTCTTAAAGGCAGTTGCAGGTAATTACTATTTTCTTAGGAGCACTATGCCACATAAAGCTACTCTCAGTAAGTATCCCATTATTAGGTAAGTCAAGATACTGAGCAAATACAAATGAATAATAATAATGTTTTTTTTATATAAATATGCACAGCAGAATCTAGCTTCCAAGTTTTTCAAATTAGGCTGAAATACCCAGCCATCCATTAAACACTAATATAATATAACACTGCACAGAGACATGCCATCTTCAGAAGTTTTCTGATGACTCTGCGGTGGTTGGATGCATCAGCAGGGATGATGAGACAGAGTACCGGGCTGTGGTCGACTCCTTTGTCACGTGGTGTGAGCAGAATCATCTGCAGCTCAATGTGGCAAAGACCAAGGAACTGATCGTGGACTTCAGGAAGACCAGGAAACACTTGACCCCTGTTTCAATCCAGGGGGTCAGTGTTGACATTGTGGAGGACTATAAATACCTTGGAGTACACATTGACAATAAACTGGACTGGGCTAAAAACACCACAGCACTTTACAGGAAGGGCCAGAGTCGTCTCTATTTTTTGAGGCGACTGAGGTCCTTCAACATCTGCCAGAAAATGCTGAGGATTTTCTATGAGTCTGTTGTGGCCAGTGCGATCCTCTATGCTGTTGCATGCTGGGGGAGCAGGCTGAGGGTCGCAGATGCCAACAGACTTAATAAACTAATCCGTAAGGCCAGCAATGTTGTGGGGATGGAGCTGGACTCCCTCAAGGTGGTGTCGGAGAGGCGGATGCTGTCCAAGATAAAGACAATGTTGGATAACACCTCCCACCCACTCCATGACATGTTGGTCAGTCACAGGAGCTCGTTCAGTGAGAGACTGAGATTACCGAAAAGCACCACTGAACGACACAGGAAATCATTCCTGCCTGTGGCCATCTCCCTGTACAACGCATCCACTTAACACACTGTTTGCTGCTACAACTACACATGTTTCTTTTCCAATTATTTATTTATGAGTGACTTATGTATGTATGTATATATATGTATATATTGTACTATTCTTAGTTAGCGTATTGTCTGTCTTGTCTTAATGTTGGTTTAAAATGGAGCACTGTAACAAAAAATAATTTCCCCCAGGGATCAATAAAGTATTCTGATTCTGATTCTGATAATACAAGTTATTACTGCAGACTTTGGATTAACAACAACAAGTTTTTTTTTGTGCCAGCAACAACCAAATAATAATTCATTGGCGGATATTTGTAGGAAACTTACGTATTATGAGAAAGTGCTGTGGTTTGTGAAGCAGAAAAAGCTAGAGGAACACTGCAGGAATTGTAAAGATAATGAGTCTGACTTTTGTTCATTGCAAATGTACCTTCTGTAACCTTTGAACATTCTGCACCAGGAAGCGATAGGCATTATACCACGGCAGGAAGACATCCTTTAGCACATCTCGCACACCCTCCTCTTTGAAACGCAGGTTCTCTGCTCTCACTACAGGAGAGTTGATGAGGTACAGTCTGCAGAGAGGGACAGTGGAAGTGAAGGAGGTGGTGAGTGCAGATCAAATATTAGCGACTGACAATAGAGAAAACAGAGAGTATACAGGTACTGAATAAGGATAACCCCAACCAACCCCTGCTGATGGCTTGACTCCTTCACAACCATCTCGAAGGTTTACAGAGAAGGCAAATATCCAGTGACAGTTCTCTGGATGAAAGTGCCTCATTAATGCCACTCGTTACTACCAAAGTATGAAAAGAGTTTCACTTTTGAAAATCTATCTTTCTCAGTTCCATTTTAAATACACAGTGACTTTCATTTACATTCAGTCTTTCTAATGGTTGTTATTACACTACACAGCTGAGGGTCATGACTTTATGACTTACATAGAACATAATGCATGAAATTAATTTTCACATCAACAATATATGCATGATGTGACAGTTTTTATTTTAGTGTATTAGTTCATGTACATCTTGGCAAAGATGCCAAAGCTGATTTATGGAAACCAGTGAGCTATCTACAAGCTGAACCAAAGCTATGGTTTAATAAGTTTGATTTATGTTCATTTCTGTCTTACGCCACTTTGGAAGATCAATATTTGTGGATTAGAGTGTGTTCTTAAAACCTAACACAAGCGATTTTCTTTTAAAATTCTGTTAAGCACATTAAACACACACCAGCAGCCAATCAGTGTATGGAGGTATGAGCAAAAGTCTCTAAGCAGCCCCATCAGCTCCCAGCTGCACTGACAAAAGAGTCTGAGTTTTGTCCAAAACACAGTTAAAAATGAAAAAAAAAAAACTCTCTATAAATGCTAGGAAAACATTATCGGATACTTTCTGAAAAGTACTAAAATAAAGTTATGTGACAGTGTGCATTTTCTCAATATAAAGTTGCACATGTCCATCCTGAAATGCTTCAAGGACATTTTGTCCCAAAACCTGTTTTTACCAGCAGCAACCATCACAGTGCAAATTAATTTCTTGCCTCCATTAAAGCCACAGTTGACAAATAACGCATATTAGTGTAATATTCTCTGGCAGGCATCAGCACACTGATGGACATTTTTTTGGGGGGGGTTCTGTAAGCAAGCTGAATGATGATGAAACTTCACGCAACAAGCAATGAGTAATTTTAATAGCAGCAACACTGAGATTCATTTGGAAGAGAAAAAAAAAATACAGAATAGGCAGAATCTCCGACTGCTAAAATATGTAGGAGACGTAGTTGTCACTACTCAAAAGTACTAAAAAAAAAGTCCTTATAGTCTGTACATCAGTCTGCCTTTTGAAGCTCACTACACCATAATGGTTATACTGTAAGCACTGATTAAAGCCAGAAAAGTGAAAAATGAAGGTCTCAAATAGAATCCAATTGTTGCCTTTTTCCTCTTCATTTTAGCAGCTCTCTCCCCATCAGTGTATATGTGAGCATATGGTGCAGCTGCATAGTGGTTTATTCATTAGGCCATATGGCCATAGTGCTCTTCCTGCTCGGGGCAAAGGAGAAAGAATGTATAAAGAGGGGCATTTGTATGCATGTAATGTGCATGAGTGTGTCTGTAATGTATGTAGGAGTGGGCCCATTTGTATTTAAGCAGACAGCAATTCAAACTTTTTAAAACAAAAACACAAGTGAAGGTAGCCCACACCCTGCCACCGGCGCACACAAGCACTCACGCTTCACAAACACACACTCGCTCACAGAGCTGACCTGAGGGCATCAGCTCCATAGCTCTGCACTATCAGTCCAGGATCTGGGTAGTTCTTCTTGCGCTTGCTCATCTTCTGTCCATCGCTGTGGGATTGAGACAAGCAAAGTTATTAAAGCACGCATGCATTAAAGTGTATGTTGGAAACCATGCACTTAATATTCAAATTAGTCAAGTCCTTCCAGGTCAGTAGGCCGGCGAACATAGAGCTGCACTTAGACCCCAAGGCTGCAGAGAAGCAGCGGGTCTGAAGCCTAAATGCTGCATACACACATCACGCTGATTAAGAGTAAAAGGGGAGAAGAAAAACAAAGATGGGATAAATAGGGGGAAGAAAACTAAAATAAAAATGGTGGTAATGAGGTGAAGTAAATAGTGGATTTAGTGGGGGGAAAGCACAAAACACAATATGTGTTGGGAAATAGAAAATTTCTGCACAAAACGTGCAGGAAAAATAGCCCGGAATATTTGCTTTGTCAGCAAATCCTCTTAAAGAATGAAAACAAATATGAGCCTGCTACTGAATTTTATTCTGTTCCAAAGACCTCAGTTCTCCTCTGTGTACATGAAATATCCGTTGATTACTGGGAAAATGAATAGTGAGGTTTATTTGAGTCAGTCCCAGTTTTGCGATCCTGAAGCCATGATTACTCCTCAGTGCACAATTCTTCAGCTCAAAATCGCCCCAAGTGCGCAAACGAGTTTGCCATTAAGTCTCGAAAACTACACATTAGTGATGAGTTTGTGAAAATTAACATTTTAAGAAGAAATGAATAACTGGTATATAACAAATGGTATTTCAAAGTTATCAAATATCAGGAGACCCAAATACTTATGCAAAAAAGGTGTTATTCTTTAATTAAAATACATTTTACGAGCTCATTTAAAGGAGATGCACTATGTTTACTTTCATTAATTAGTAACAGCATATTTAGGGCAGATAATGAAGAAAATAAAAACGGGTCACCGTTTTGAGTAAGTAAACTGATGTTTTGTTAAGCAGACAGACTTACCTGGCAAGCACCAGTCCATTAACAATGACATTTTTGAAGGGTGGCTTCCCAAACAGGGCTGTGGAGAGCACCAACAGTGTGTAGAACCTACAGTGGGGTACAAAGACAAGTAGGTCAGGGAGACAATAACACAAAATTAATTTGTTCTCTTGGGTTGGACAGAGATTTTGAAAATTACACTCTTAATAATATAATTTCATACAGTTAAAAATAAATGTACATCATATTTCAGCAACACACTCATCCGAACTGTATTTCCATCTGCCAATGATCTAAATTAAATTACTCAGGGAGCTCTCTATGTGTCAACTTCTTATGTGTCACTCATCAGTTCACTCATTCATCTTCAGTTTACCATCCTCTGGTCTGGTCAATGCCTTCAGCAATGAAGTCTGCTGGGAAACTGTCCTCAAACTCCTTCCTGTTTTCAAAGGGGTAGTGAACCTGAGCGTAAGGCATACTCCCACTCTCGAACCAGCAGTCAAACACTTCTGTGATCCTCCGCAGCACGCCCTTACCACGCCGTGAGGGGATTGTCAGATCGTCGATGCTGTGCAGATAAAGCAGAAAAAAAAAATTAACCAGCAGAAAATAAGAAGAAGCAATTACAGCTGGACTTCTGTTTCATTTTGAGTTTGGTTAGCATCACAAGGCACTTCTTAAACAGATGTGCATTACATGGAATAAGGTTTTGAGGCATTTGGGCTGCAGACCAGAACAAGGATTTTATAGGCTTTCACTGTTGAGAATGAGGTTTAAGAGGAGAACAATGGTAATATAAAGCTGGCTCTTACTGGATTAAGCTTTTTTATTACAGCTTTGGGTAAAAAAGGGTATAGAGTTTTCTTTTCTTTTTTTACTGGTTTACTGATCTGGTCAGATTCAGCCAATAAATAAAATTGGTTATTTTTTGATAAATTAAGCTAACCTGACACAAACAGATGCACCTGAATATTGTCTTAATTATCAAGTGTCAGATAGCAAGAAAGGCCCCAAAACCCGTTAAACATTTATTTATAAGAGCAAGAACAAAAAAACATTAACCCAGGACGTCCAAAGAAAAGTGGATTAAGCAGTTACATAAAAGTGCTTTTCTATTCTTAAGAAGCCTCTTTTTCAATTTACTGAAGGAAGGATGTGAAAAATAAGTGAAGTTAACATTTTCTGAGCAGTACATCAGCTCTTATTTTTGCAGGTTGTTATGCAATGCAGGCAAAAGTATAATCTTCAGTATTTGATCACGCCACATGAGCATCTTTTCATAGTTTTTGGTTTGTTTGTTTTTTAAATAAAGAAAATGATTTCTTTAAAAGGTACATGTTAAGGACTGGTTAGATCAGAATTAACTGTTGATGAACTATGTCACATCCATGGTGTAAGTCATCATCTACAGTTGGGTAGATGAGTCTGAGGCAAAATATTAACCTTGATTTCTATCATGAAGGGCTGGGGTGAAACTGAAGGGACATTTTGGCATCATCTGGCTCCACTCATTCCAAAAAGGTTAGATGAATATAAAAATAACATGCCAATCATATGCTATGGCCTTTGAAGTGACTGGATCTCAACCAGGTGCACACTAATGGGAAATTTTGGACCAACATGTTAAGCTAACAAATTCAGCAACCACCATCAAAATACCAGATGAGTAAAAACATCTTTTTGAGAAACTGTGTTAATTCATCTATTAGCGTTCAAGAGATTTGGAGAATCAATGCCAGGGTGCACTGAAGCTGTTTTAGTATGCCTCTAGGGCTAGTTTTTAATGATGCACCCACACTGAGTTGTACCATGGATCCAGGTTTTTGGGTCTTGAAAGATGAAGTGTATTAAAAGTCAGGTTATCTAAAGGTGTGCGCCTAAGGTTCTACTAGATTTTAAGTTTTTAGAAACATTGCAGACTTTTCAGACATTAAAAGACAACATCCAATTGACTGCTAAATGGCTAATCAGATATTCTTTAATTAGAGTCTCTAATCTTGAAAGCTGCTAAAATCATTCAGATTACTGTTACAAACGTCATGCCCTGCATAGAAAAACAAACATGGAAGCTTGGTGAAAGCAAGCCCTTTCTCGCTCATCAATTAAAGATGGCCAGCCCTGTGGAAGCGATTAAAGGCAATTAGTAGATGAAGGGCGGAAGAGAAAGGTGATCTATGCACAACAACACCCGTCTGGTTCAGGAAGACAGGTCACATTCGGGGAATCTGATGCAGAATTGAAAAATAAACTTGCACAATGACACACACGACCTCACAAAAAGGTATCACCGTGCGTCGATTCCTGTACAGTCTAAGGGTGTGACTCACTATTACAGTAGTAACACTGAGTACGTGTTCAACTGGATAGCTGCTCATTTGTGACTTACTTTTCCCGATGCAAATCAGTCACTTTGATTCCAGTCAGCTCTTCTAGTTCGGCCATGGATCCAATGCAAACCACCTAATGAGTATCCACACACACAGAGCATATCTTCAGTAAGCAAAAAACCCCACATTCATTAAATTTTTTATAAATATTAGAAAGTTAATCAATTATATAACCAACTGATCAACAGAAGAACATCTCACTTACCAACTAAACATAATTTGATGCTTCTCTGTTTTGAGAATGTACCAACTTTCTTTTTTTCTAGCATGAAAAATTATTACTTTTGTTTTTTTGGTCTGACAAAGAATTCATCTAAATAAATTCAAATATTTCACACTGTCTGAAACCACACTTTAGGCCCTATACACCAGCCCACTGAAATAACAAAAAAGTGAATTTATATAAAGCAGCAGATGTAAGCATTAGATTAAGTGGATAGATGCAATTTTCTTGATGATAATAGAGCAAACAACCCAATCACTTTTTATTTACTGTGCTCCTTCTGTTCAAATTGACTATTATTATTTGGCATACTCCTTTATTTGTTTTCTTACAAATTTTAATTAAAGAAAAAAAACACTGCAGTTGTATTAAGTACAGCTATTGGCAAGCGTCACATTATGTTAGAGAAATACATATTTTTGTTGATTGCAGTATACAATACAGTGCATTTTGTTTAAATCACAGCTGACACAGTTAAACAACTTTAAGTAACAATTTGAGAGCTTTGGTTTTTAAAAATGTAACAAGTGCCTGTTCTCAATCCTCTCTGATAGCAAATTTTACATGTTTGTACTGTTGCACGGAACTTAAAACTAGGCCTACACAGCTCCTGAGTAACTTTACCTTCGAAAGTATGGTAAAGTGTGTTATCTGGTCTCCCCAGAGAGCTAACCTGTAGGCTCCGCTCTAGTTTTACTGGAGCACCAGGTAACATGGCCCAGATACACCACCGTCAAATGCAGAAGACAGAATGATAAAAAAAAAACATACCCAAAAAGCCAGGAACACAGAGCATCAGAACAAAAGAAAACAGCAATGATGAGACTGAAATTGTACTGAAACGTATAACGCTCGCTCACGGCTTCAGATTTGGGTGTGTCATTTGTTGCAGTGGGTGAGTGAGGGAGGCACCAGGGAGTGCGAGTGTTCTGGAAACAGTCAGAGCTATTTCCAGCAAGCAGGTCGCTGGCTGTCCCTCTTTGAGCCAGGGGACTAACACTTCATTTTTCAAATGCTCAAACAACCCAATTCTGACATCTCTATTTGGTTCAGTCTACTTCACATAGTCAGCTGGGTTTGGCAAGGAGCGTCCATAACAAAATGGACACTTACAGTCTGGCTCGCTTCTTCACTGTCTGCTTCTTTTAACTCATTCATTTATTATCCTCCCCTTTTTTCACCTCTCATTTTTCATTTCTATTCTGACCCCTCTTTCTTGCTGTGTTTTTCAGTAGCTTCTTTACCACCACCCTCTCTCCCAAAAACAGAAGCCATTTGTCTTGAAAGAGCTTTGAAGTTACCTCAACTGGCATGAAAAGAAACCAAAGACATTTTAGTTCATGATTATTTGCTGTTTACATTAATGAATTATTCATGTGTTGAGTTTATGGAGGCACTCTACAATGTGCTTAAGGGTAGCTAACTGCAACACGGAGTCGTGCTACACTCTCTGGCTTGACACCATGGTCACCTCGCTCTGCCATGCCAAAAAGTCTCTGCTACACAAGCCTCCACATACACAAATATTTTAATATGCTAAATCATTACAGAGAAACATTTTCACAGAAGCAATTTCTGAGAAGAACTGATTTCTGTAATATTGCAGCCCCAGTCTTTTCTATGATAAATAAAGTGACAGTTTAACTTTTCAATTATTGCCTCTGTTGCTTAGCCCAGATTGAACTCTGAGCGCCACCTCTTTAGAAAAGAAGAACTATCTTGGTATTTGGTAAGGACACAAAATGTGTGATAAAGTATAAAGACTTATCATCAGCATTAAGTACTCTATTAAAGAGTAAGAAGTGCATGTATGTGTTTTCCTGACCTCCTCAAAGTCATCGCTGACCCAGATGGGGATTGGTGTGCCCCAGTAACGGTTCCTTGAAATTGCCCAGTCGCGTGCATCTCTCAGCCAGTTGCCGAAACGCTTCTCACGCACAAACTCTGGAACCCTGCAGAGACACATTAAGATACGTTTTATAATTAAAGAGAAATACATAAAACAAACAAGGACCGTTAGGCCTCCATGGCCAACAACGGGGGTTTTTGCTCGAGATGACAGACTGCCATCATATCCTTGTTTAACCAAAACTAAAGTCTCACTTTCCCACTTTGCGACATACGTTAAGACATTTTTGATGTGCAAATCATAGATTTTAAGTGATATGTTTTCACAGAAAACATCCAAATAATGAATAAACATAATATTTTGAATACTTTTAGGATGAAAAAGAAATACACATTTGTGGCTCTGAATGATATATACACAACTCCCTCTGTAGACTCTGTAAAAAAAACGTCAGAGTATAAAAAGGGAATGTCTAGTGGCTGTAACTGCTACTTGAGTAGGCTCAGAGTATTAAAAAACAAACAAAACAAAACAACTCATTTTTAATAAAAAAAATGTATTGTGACATTTATACTATAACATTTTTACACTTAATAGACATCGCAAGAAACTTAAGACATTATACATGTTGTCTTTGTATAACAGGTTTTCTGACAACTATATTAAAATGTGCAAATGAGGCAATGCGTCATTAAACACACTAATTAGCATATTAAAAAGGAAAAATGCAGTGAAATTGACGCCTAAATTAGTTCTTTTGATTTAATTTTGGGAAGCAATTCTTCACTCTTGCTGTTATCATTCTGTCGACCCCGACACTCGTTACCCTCTCCACCCTGCTTGTGCTCTCTTTTTCACATCTCTTGTACCTTGTCCGTTGCTTTGAATGGTTGACCCTACGTATTTAAACTCATCCACCTTCACTACCTCTGCTCTTGGTATCATCACCTATCGATTTGTCTCCCTCGCATTCACATATTCTGTCTTGCTTCTACCATTCACCCCTCTTCTCTCTGGAGTATACCTCCACCTCTTCTGGCTCTCTTCCACCTGCTCCATACTCTCACTACAGATCACAATGTCATCTGCAAACATTATAACCTACTGAGACTTCTGCCTGACCTCATCTGTCAACCTGTCCATCACCACAGCAAACAAGACTGGACTCAGTGCCTTATGCAGTCCCATCCCTACCATGAACCCATCTGTCACTCCTCCTGCATATCTGACCACTGCCTCGCTGTCCTCATGTCCTTCAGCAACCTAACATACTTTTGAGGTCAGATACATGAGGTCAGACCTTGATGTTAGACGAGAAGGCCTGGCTTGCAGTCTGTGCTCTAATTCATCCCAAAGGTGCTCTATCATGTTGAGGTTGAGGACTCTGTGCAGGGCACCAAATTCATTCATCCATTTCTTTATGGACCTTGCTTTGTGAACTGGTGCTCAATCATGTTGGAACAGGAAGGGGCCATCCTCACACTGTTCCCACAAACATAGGAGCATGAAATTGTCCAAAAATTCTCACCATGCTGAAGCATTAGAAGTTATCACTCCAACACGTCTTAATTGCTCTAGGGTCCAGTAGCGGCATGCTTTACACCACGGCATCTGACAGTTTGCACTGCATTTGATGATGTAAGGCTTGGATACTGCTACTCAGCCATGGAAAGCCATTCCATGAAGCTCTCTGTGCACTGTTTTTGTGCAGATCTGAAGGCCACATGGAGTTTGAAGGTCTGTAGTGATTGACTCTGCAGAAGGTTGGGCATTATGCACCTCAGCATCCACTGACCCCTTTCTGTGATTTTACGTGGCCTAGCACTCCATGGCTGAGTTATTGTTGTTGACTATGGAATATTTTGAAGCGTGGAAATTTCACAACTGGACTTGTTGCACAGGTGGGATCCTATTATGGCAGCATGCTGTAATTCACCGCCTTAAGAGCAACAAAGCATACTGCATGCATAGGTTCTTGATTTTAACACCTGCAGCCACAGAAATGATTGGAACACCTGAATTCAACAATTTGGATGGCTGAGTGAATACTTTTGATAATCTAATGTATATTAATATGAAGTGAACACAAAAGCTGTGAAGGACATTTTAACCTAAAATTATTAAGTCATCCTACATTTTGATAAAAATTCAACAGTTACTGAGCTCTGAGTTGATGAGCTTCCCAGCAACTAGAACCAGCAAAACTGATAAAAGTGTTTTCTACCACTTTGATGGTGTAGCCTGTCAAAGTGATGATCATATGTATACAGAGCCTCCTGACACACTGCAGTCAAAGACAAATCCGTTTTGTAACTAACTGTATGGCCTCCAGCAGGGAAGGAAATTTTAAGAGATGTGTAAATTAAATTTTAGACTTGTGAATATCCTCTAAGGTCTATTATATGGAAACTGTATACATTACTCTTCAAGACACAAACTTACCCATACCCTGTATATTACTGTGCAACACAGTCTCTCACAAGAAAATATTATTCCTTGCTGGCATCTTTACTACTCCTTTTTTTCAGCCCAGGATATAAATTTAAAACTGCCCCTTTATGAAGCTCAACTGCAAAGGTTAACATCCCCTCCGAGGCATCTTTCTCTTTTCTACCCCTTTTCTGCTCTTTCATTTTTATTTTGCCACTATCTCCAAATCTCTCCCTCTTTCGCTAATTTTTTTCTGTCCCCGTTTCTCGCCGCAGCAGTCTGTGTTGCTTAGGAGAACAGTGCAAGGGGCTATGGGGGGTGGGGATATATTGGCCTCAGGATCCACACGCTAAGCAAAGAGTTCATCAATTCCCATTTGTAGGAGGCATTTCTATTTAGGCTCCTAATATATCAATTTAATGATTTTTTTTCCCTTTTGCTGCTGCTGCTGCTCACCACCGCCCTCCATCCCTTATTCATGCTAAATGTAGAATTTAAAGTGTCCCATCTTGTGCTCGAGACACACAGAAGACTTATTAGAAAAAAGGGTGGGTGGGTGGGTGGGGGGGTTAAATAAGACAGAGGGACAAGGCTCAACTAATCAGTTCAAAGCTATGTAAAAGCATACTGATAACTGGTGGTTTGACTCGTTTACAAAAATGCAAAATAGTGCAAAGTTCTATTAAAATGATCGAGTGAGCTATTCAGGGTGTTCCCTGGCTATCACTCAGCTTTAGCTAGGATACGCTTTATTGGACCTCTGATCCTCATTAGATAACTAGCTAAGAAAATGCATGGATCAACAAACAGGAATATTAAACTGGAAGGCCGCAGTCACACAGGCCTAGAGACAGGTTGGTAGTCCCCCACACTCTCCAGACTTTAGTCTTTGAGCTGTTTTGAAATTTGACAAAAGTGTGATACAAACCAGAGCACGTTGGCCTAAATAAAAGTTGTTCAATGCACCAGCAGCAAATACATTTGTAGTTACTTTGAAATCGGTAAAGTCGTCGTATTCCATGCAAACTATGGGCAACTGTGGCAACCAGCAATTAAGCAAAGCAATCGCAAGGTTTTTAGTGTAGCACACTAGACTTCTTTGCAATCAATTTTTTCAATAAAGACAAATACTAAGAATTAAGTGTGCCAGTGAGCACATGAATGAATGAACTCAAAGAATACCTGAAAAAATGAAAGACAAAAAAAACACAGACAAGAAAGAAAGAAAAAAAATGAACTAGAAATATAATACTTGATTCTTAATGTATTTAACCCAAGTCTTTTCAGGCTAAGCTGATTACCTATTACGAAATAATGTGCTAAACCTTGAACCTCAAAAGAAATCAGCCACCCTTTGAGCATTCAAAAATTTAGTCGTTCATTTATTCTGACAGACGGGCATCTGGAGAATTCAAACCGAGCTCTCTGAAAAGACACTTAGCCTTTGTCTGAGCTGCACCATTTGAGATAAAATGAACAAATCACTTGGAGAATACATTAACTAGCACTTTAGAACTTTGCTTTCTCAAGTTTTTTTAAGCCTCTCATCAGCTAATATGAACTTTATATAGATGTATTGAACTCTACAAGGACTTTACTTTCATTAGGAAGCTGATGAGCTGGCAACCCTGACTGACAGGCAGACGGCCTTTATGGGACAAGAACTCAAGTCTGAAAATGGAGTCTAATAATAAAAAAATAAGAAGGTTATTTATATTTTTAATATGTATTTATACATAAAAATACATTTAAAATATCAACCTAATAAGAAATCTGCATAAGAATGCAGTCACACTAACACAGCCAAGTTAAAGTTAGTGTCAATGTTGCATGTCGTTCAAACACCTTTTAACTTTTTACTCCAGAGCTAAAACAATTTGACAGAAAATGAAAATTTTGATAAAGAGCTTGTTTAAGTTGCTTTTTGGGACAATGTTTGCAAAAAAAACAACAACAAAAAAACCAAAAAAAAAAAAAAAAAAAAAATGGAGGCTTGGCTTACAAATTCTTCACTATTTTCTGAGGACATAACTGAGTAACATAACAACATGCAAATAATAAACAATTTTTTTGTTTTAAATCACTTGCTTCAGCACTTACGATTATCTCAGTTGTGCTCATCTATAATAAATGCTAGTTTTGTTGGGGTTCTCATTTTAAACATGCTCAGTACATATTTGAAACGGTTTAAACACGTGTTGATCAAGACATATGATAAAGTTGGAGGCTGCAGTTTGTAGTGTGGTGAATAGTTTTACACTATAATCACAGGTGTTTCTATTAGAATCTTGGCCATAACTTATAAATCGTTAGAGTAGTCAAAGCAAGGATTATTCTACTTTACATAACCTTTAGCTAGATGTTCCTAAAAAACCTGCAACACTAGTACCTCTTAGATAAGGACCGTAGCCTTTAAAGTAGTGTGTGCGTTTGTCTCAGCTTCTCTGTATGTGTGTGTCTGGGCGTCTTCACCTTCCTAGCGGCTAGTCATTCATCTCAGTTTGACAGTCCCATTACTGGAGGCAGCTACTGTGGCTCAGAAAAGAGCATTGGGAGCACCAGGGGTAATACCACTTAGCAAAGCCATCATGCTGATGCCTACGTTTTCTCCATGTTCTGCCACTGCAATTAGCATCATGCTAATGTTTTACAGAAACCACCAGTCCCTGTTGACTCATGTTAAAAATTCCTTGAGAAAGAGTTTAACGCCATGTCAGATATAGAAAAATACCACAATCAAAACAACTTCTATTTAAAATCTAATTCTTTGCCATTCAAAACTACTATACCCAGTGATAGCTGCTCTGCAGAGACAGTCCAATAACTTGATTTAGTAGTGCAGAGGAGGGCTGTAATTGTTTTGGGACTCTATCTGCTGTCTGGCATGGTTTTTAAGAACACTTGTTTGGCAAGATGCTCGCAGCTGCCACTTCACTGCCTCCAAGCCAGTTATAATTTTTTCAGAAAAAAAGTTACCAATAGCATTTTCCATTGTTGTCCAGTAGATTCTCCACCATGTGCTCCACTCGGACAAACCAGCTGGGGACGGCTTTGTAGATGAGTGGTGTGTCAGATCTGAAAAAACAACAGCAGATTTTAAAAAAAGAAAGAAAAAAAAAGGATCAAAGAGGCATACCACATAAACTTTAACCTTGTGTGGTGTTCATTTTTGTACTTGTGCGAGCGCTTGACAGTGACAGTGTTTGGACAAAAAAAAGAACAACGTAACAAATAACATATGTATGTATGCATTATTGTAGAGTCTACCTTACAATGTAAAGCGCCTTGAGGCGACTGTTGTTGTGTTTTGGTGCTGTATAAATTAAATAAATCGCATAATTTTCCTTTTGGTAAATACTGAAAATGAAAGACCAAAACACCGCACAAAGGTTAAAACGAAAACTTTACTTATACTCGAAAGTGTATTTTTATTTTGAAGTTGAGACATAAAGCTGTTTCAGGGTCTTAAATCAAACAAAAGGATCCTGTACAATACAGATAATATATTGATCTCATTTATATTTACTGTCAAGCCATAAAATGTAAAAACAATTTATCAATCTTTTTAAAATTATTATTATTATTACTTAAAAATATACATTTAAAAAATCTTCTGTAAAATACAGGTTTACTTGGTATTTCGTTATCCATTTTCTTTACAATAATCTGCTGTATTTATTATTGGATTTCTCTGGGTGACCTGATAGCTCAAAGGTTATGGCACATACCACATGGATCTCATCCTCTAGCTCAGAAAACCACCAAAGCACAAGTTTTACCTTTTAGGCAGCGAATAGTTCATCCAATAGTTACTTTGATCTCTACAAACTTGTGTCTTCTAAAGACTTAGAGAAAATATCTCTTCATATTTGCAAAGGTTAATTAATCTTGCTCAGGTCGCAGGGCAGCTGCTCAAAGTCAGAAAGTCACAAAGGCTAGGTTCACACTGCAGGTCTTAATGCTCAATTCCGATTTTTTGATCAAATCTGATTTTTTTTTGTCTGCTCGTTCACACTACAAATAAAATGCGACAGCAAACTCTCTGTAGTGTGAACGCTCAAAGCGGCCCGCATGCGCAAAAGAAGATGTCACACACAACGCGCTCTGTTTAGACCCAGAGCAAACAATATTGTTTGACTGATGGCCTTAATATAAAGACTTTGGACTTTACGTTTCCCAATTTTTGCTTTAAGTTATTTTGTTATTTACATAATAATGTAGATAACCTAATAATGATCCTTATTGCTGTTTTAGAGGAGCTGTGCTTCAAAGTTGCAGATTTCTGTCAGAATCTGCAGATTATACAGTACAAATAAAATGTTCACGTTTCTCCAACGTTGTCTTCCCAACAGTTTCACTGACATCTACACTGGATGGCCAGGAAGCGTTTGCGATGTCTTATCGGGCGCTTCTCCGGCACTGATAATTGGCGTCTGTCTCGTGTCAGTGACGTAAAAGACGGATTTAATGCGACATGACCGTTCAAACAGCAGTCGCTTTCTAAAACATCGGATATGTATCGGATTCAGTACCACATATGAAAGTGACCCAGATCAGATTTGAAAATATCGGATTTGTGCCGTTCACACTGTCACACCATGATCGGATATGGGTCGCATAGGGTTAAAAAAAAAAATCGGATTTGATGCGCTTTCGCCTGCAGTGTGAACGTAGCCTTAGTCAATTCAAAAAAACAAAAACCCACAGACAGCTGTGTGTTTCTACATGTGCCTGATGGTTTGTACGTGATGTTGGACTTGCACAGAGCACAACAAAGCCAATGTTACAGTGAATACACTCAAGCCTCTGTATGAACACCCCTTTCCTGCATACTAAACATTTAACTTCAAACATTCTACAACAAAATAAGGCCAGTGGCACTCAAAGAGAAAATATTTCATTGAGTCAGGCTTAACATCTGTGACAAAAATCTCCTGTGTCCAGAAGTTTGAGTTTTTCTTCAACTGGTGCTTTAAAATCCCCGTGGTGAAAGGCAAAAATTTAAGCTGTTAATTTGAGTGACACAGAAAAGGATGCTGGAGGTAACATTAGCTTTTCAGTTTGAATTCTGTACATGTCTGATTTACTCCATTCATACAATCCCAACAGAGCACTTAGATCATCAAACCACAGGCTCCTAGCACAACCTAGGACTCGAATGAAGTCGAGAGGCGACCGGGCCTTTGCATCCGTGGCACCCAGACTCTGGAATAACCTCCCCGTTCATATTCGCACTGCCGAGTCTATCCAGTCTTTTAAATTACGTCTTAAAACTTATTTTTTTAATTTGGCTTTTGATTCTGTCTAGTTGGCTGTTTTAGCTTGTTGCGTTGTTACCTATTGTTTGTTGTCCTCTTTTATTGTTTGTTTTAACTGTCTCATGTTTTATTGACTGTGAAGCACTATGGTCAACACTGTTGTTTTAATATGTGCTACATAAATAAATTTTGATTTGATTTGATGTCTCACCTCCAGCAGAAGGGGTAATTATGTTTGTAGGAGCTGGCATTGACGAGGCGACCGTTCTCCTTCAGCCACTTGATGATATTTTTGTCAGCATCCTGTAACAGAACCACCAAACATGAGACATTGTTTAGAGAATGCTTTATAGCACAGAATAGGGCTGAAGAGCCACATGTCAATGTCATATAGGGTCAAAGATTTCAGCTGGCTAGGCATGGACAGATGTGCGCATTTACACTTTAAACTACAGCCAACTGTCATGTCACAGCATACTGAAAGAGTCTGGAGTAGTACATCTGTACATCACAGCTGCAAGGTGAGAAGTTAAAAAATCCATGGAGATCTGCCAGTGCTCTTCAGCTCATTTCAAAGTTAACTTTTATAAAATCACTGTAAGGTTTGCTCTTTGCACCCATGCACAAAAATTAATTAATCAATTAATGAATAAGCATCTAACAGTAATCACACTTCAGATCATGCAATAATTGTATCTAGTTGAATGAAAACTGCAGTGAACGTTTTGTGTTTTTAAGTACACTATTTGTGTCATATCGTCTTTTTAAAAAAACCTGCAGTACTGTTTTTTTCCACAATAAATAAATAAATATTACATAAATACAATATCTCAGCACTGTTAAACATTTAATAGTAAAAAATAAGTGGCACAATGTCATTTTATGCACTGTATAAATTGACAGAATTAAATCGAGTCCTTATTATCCTTATCCTTATTCTTGTATATAGCATTCGTATTCTATTTTTATCTTATTGTATATTTTTATTCTATTTTATTCTACTGTATATAGTATATTATTTTATTCTATTCTGTACAGCTGTGTACTGTATTTATTCTTATTGTATTCTAATTTTTGCGTCATAACTTTTGCACTGTCCACTTCCTGCTGTGACAAAACAAATTTCCCACGTGTGGGACTAATAAAGGTTATCTTATCTTATCTTATTACAGACCACAGAGAGTATAAAAGACAGACATAGCTTCTGGGCAAGACAATATATGTCACCGTGGAAAAGCCTTAAACGTGCATTGTATCAATCTATGACCACCAGATGGAGGTTGCAGCAAAACTTCTCGTCCTATACAAGTCTACGAGAAAACAGCTGTCTATCCTGGCCTCTGTAAACACTTTCCTCTTGACCTTAAGGGCTCAGTCACTCATTTTGGATTATAGTGAATAAAAAAATTAAGTCAATTTTGTAAATCTTGGTCATATCTGGCAGCAAACTGGAGGATTATCTGTGTTATGAAGCTGTGCATTCATTGGCTAATGAGAGCCACTCACTGGCTAATGGAGATCTACTGAGCATGCAGTTTCACAGTCTCTTCCCCTCCTCTTCACATCTACTGTTTGCTACCAAGAAGATGACTGCAGCTTCGAAGCTGGACTTCACAAACCGACAGGTGACAGTTGCGTCCATTTTTTATACTGTCAAGGTCACCATACAGTGGACAATAGTGAAATAATTTAAAGTTTAGTTCTATCAATTAAGGCTGCAGTAATTCATCGAGTAACTTGAATAATTTCATTATAGAAAGTCATCGGTGCAAATTTCTTTGCTTCGAAAGATCTGTTTAATCCACACCTCCATAGCACTCAGTTGTCACCATGTGAGCAGTTTAATGTGGAGCCAGAGTCCGTCTACACAAAAAGGATGAAGAGCAAAGAGGCGGAGCCTTTATTCAGGCAGGCACTGGTGTATTTTTAAAATGGAAACCTGTGAATAGTTCATTTTGAACAACTGTTATTTCTCATTAATAAGCCAAAAATACGTTTTTCTCCAATTACTCTAAAAATTGAAGAAATAATCGATTGAATACTCTATTACTGAAATAACTGATATCTGCAGCGCTACATTATATTATGCTCCATAGTATTATATCAATAATAACTGTCTCTACCTAACATATTTCACATATCCTAATAGCATGTTATTATGGGATGTTTACTGAGCAACTTTCAGTTTTTACATTTTATTTCTTAGAAGATTTTCAGTACACTTCAGGGCTACCATACCTTTAATACTTGGTGAATAGACCTTGATCAGGGGAATTCTCTGGAAACTTCAATATGAGTATGACTTTTCTTGCAGAAAATCCAAGGTAATTTTGCAACCAAGGCCAGTCTACCCATACAACTATGAAAAATGGAGCTCAGTGTTTATGGCAAACAGTCTAATATGGGGTCTTATCATCCCATATTTTATGTCCCTCTAGCCAAGTGCAATTCACAGGATGCTCATAGATACGACTTTTCAGCAAGTGCTTGGCAGGTGGCCGTGACCTCTTTGCAGAGAGTTCCCATGCCAGCCTCCCACCCCTCTTTCACCCAGGGATAAATTTTGTTGTGTCCTGACCCATGCTCATTAAAGCATGAAGATACACCTGTGATGTGCACAGGAAAATTGGCACTGAGAGAATGAAATAATTTCACCACCTGGCCAATTCAACATAAATAAGACTTAAGCAGTATGTTATAAAATTACTCACATGCATGTGATTTCTTTGTAATTAATCTGCATCTGATTTAAGGTTCCAAAACGCTCATTTATTTTCTGTTTGTGCATCTTACTTACCCCAGCTACACAACCAAACCCAGTTTGCACAGATGAAAAATAATATAGGGTGAAAGTTTAGATTTGCATAAAAGTTAGTCCCGTTGTGACACCCACAGTATTTACAGTTTATTTACAGGATAATGAAGAATAGAAAATAGCAAAAAAAATCCAAATTCAGTGGGCTTGACTTGGTCAGATGCTGCATTTTATCACCTTTATAGAGAGATTGCTATAAATGATGAAGGAGGACTGTGAGAACATTATTTCTAAAGAAACACCACATGAGCCAAATCTATTTCTGCATCGTTTGAATTTGTAGTAAATCATAGTAAAAATCTGGGTTTTCTTAAGTGCAAGATAACGGTCCTAACCCGACCCTGCCCTGACACCTCCAAACAAACAGACCAAATTTTATGCTCTGAATAATAAAAATCATGTGAAACCTATCCACTAAAAGAAGAAAAGCAAATTATGCATTAAAAAAAAGACTCAGTCTTCCTATTACGACTTTGATAAGAACTTGAATGTGGCAAATAATCAGAAACACTCTTTGTAGTGTTTATATTTTTGAATTGCTATGAAAAACAATTTATCCTTTTTTTATGAATGCTATTTTATCAGGGAAAAATTGCGTGAGGGATTAGGTTTGCTATGTATTAAATGGGCATTTGTTTGTCTACTCAATTTATTATTTGTAGGAAAAGACAAATTAGGAAATGACAACATGTTAAAGAACATTCATTACTAATATTTTGTATGCACACACTTAAATCTTTATTAAATTGGTCAACATTAGTGTGAATGGTCAACAGTTTTGTCAAAACATTCAGAATTAACTGGAGTTGCTGTAAAGATCAGTCACAATACTACGATTATATATTGCTTTGCTTGAGTTGAGTGTTTCATTTAGAAGACAGACGGGTCCAAAACCTTCATAAAGAGAGACAATGATGGCAAAAAGTGACAAACTGTAGCAAAGGGAAGTGATAACAGAGAAGGTACAACAGTCTTTTCTGGGAAAAGACAGAAGATAAATTTAGCAGGGGTACTGCATAAGCATGAGCAAAGGAAAGCAACGAGGAGAAATGAGGACTCCAAAAAAAAAACCCCCCAAACATTCAAGAGTTATAGGAAGGCAATGAATAGGAATGAAGATCATTTTGAGAATACATAAGGAGAATATGATCACAGACAAATAAGGAGTAGGAAAGGGCTGGGTCTTATATCTCAATAAACTGTTAGGGGAAATCCAAAACTACACAAGCATACATATAAGATTACAAGAATAGATCAAAACTCTTCCTTATATGATGCAGGCAGAGTTCATGTCAAAAAATATGTACCCAAAATTTATAACACCTGATTAGTGGAGTCATGTCTAGGCAAAGTGTCAGGAGAGGTGTTGGCATCTGTGCTCAGAAAAACACATTTTTAAAAAGCCCGCAGAAAGAATAAGGGTAAGAAATAGAGTGAACTGATCTTGAAACTCCATGATACTCTGCGGATCCTCTTTGTGACCATTCTTTAAACTCGCCGCTGATCCTCTCCCATGTAATTAGACATCTTTGGGAATTCCCAACCTCTCCTCTTCTCCTTCCAGCAGCTTCCTGTAGGTTGCAATCTCTGCATCCAGCTTGAGCTTAATGTGCAGCAGTTCCTGGTAGTCTTGGAGATACTTGGTCATCTCCAGTTTGGTATCACAGAGCTGAGACTCCAACTGAGCGATGACGCTGTCTAGGTTCCCCACCTTATCCATGTGGGAGATCTCCATGTCCTCCAGCTGCTGCTCCAGGGCGGCATTGCGAGCCCTCAGACCATCAATCTGATTCTGAAGATCTGTCACCTGGTTGTGGAAGGTGGTGATCTCCTCTTTCATGGTTTTCATGTGTTCTTCATGTTTGCCAGCATGGTCCTTGAGATTGTCAAACTTGGTCTTGTACCACTTCTCTGCTTCTTGGACATTGCGAGCAGCAACAGCTTCTATCTCTGCACGCATGTTACGCAAATAAGCAGCCAGATCAGGGCGATCGCCATCCATCTCAGCACTAATTTTTGAGTCCTCAATCTGCTTCATGAGGTCAGCCACTTCTTCATCATGCAGCTTCTTGAGAAACTCTATTTCGGCCACCAGTTGTTCTATGCGCTTCTCCAGCTCAGCCTTCTGCAGCGTGGCATTGTCAACATCTTGACGAAACTCCTTCAGAATCATTTCTGCTTCTTCTTTAAGTGCCAGCTCCTCCTCCAGCTTAAGTCTCCAAACTTCTACTTCTTCTTCGATGTAGCCACGTTCAATATCAGCTGTTCCCTTCTCATTAGTCAGGACCTCAATTAGCTCTCGCACCTCTTTAAATTTGAGCTCGTATTCTTCTCCGATGCCCGTGGGGCCTCCCTTATAGCGGCTCTGCAGGGCAGTTAGCTCAGCTTGAAGAGAAGCATTTCTCTGTTCGAGTGCCTGAACTTTCTGAATGTATCCTGCGAACTTGACATTGAGTTCCTGCATTTCCTCTTTCTCATTGGCATGGTGCTGATGTATCTCTGTGCCCACCTCGATGGCAGTTCCATGATAACCCGAGCGTCCCCGGCTGTCATAAGAAGCTCCACGGCACCGGGAAGGTGACGGACTTTGAACTCTCGCTCTGCTGGCACTGCTAACTTGCAGACTTTTCTGGCTGTAAGATGCAGCTCTCATGTTGTGTAAGATACCGGCTTTGTTTTTCAATTTACAGAAGAGTGGCTGCTCTTTTGGCTTCTTGTGTAGCAAATATTGCGACTGACAGTCCCCTAGACTGTCTCTGAGTTTTTATGCAGTAATAAAGAATGTCTCAGACACCCTTGAAACTCACGCTACACTTTAACACATTTCAAAAGTGGATTATGACTGACTTTCGGAGAACTGTGGCTGCACACTCTTTATTAGCTAACGCTGTATTGTTAGTGGCCAGGCAGGTCACTCCCTGGCCTTTGCACCAGGATGTGAAATAGTGATGAGATCATATATGAATGCTCTTTTTAACTCATTATTCTCTTAGGACTCTAGTTGGGTGTGACAGACTTGAAGAGGCTATCCAGTGCGCTGGTAAATGACAATGTGCTTTGGCAGCAAGTTTTTCCAGAAGACTGCTCTGACACAGATTCCCTCAACTTCACATTTAGACAGTTTGAGTTAAGAATTAGTTAAAGGTAAAACATTTTATTGCAAGTATAGCTAAAGAGAATATATCTAAAGCATATTTCTAAAGAGGACTAACAACAGAAATTTGGCACATATCATGAAATCTTTTAGAAAGAGAAAGTCTATTAAGAAAAGACGCATTTCCAAGATACAAATGGAGGAAATCGAGAACAGTTGAGGAGTGTGAACTGATAAGGCAGAAAATGAAACACTGAATTAATCCAGCTATCAATAATGTTTAAATATTTATCATGTGTATCATATCAGCGGCTCCTATTGTGGGTAGAATACATGCAATGTTTGCTAACCTAATCTGCATGTAAATGCATGAAGTGTCACTCACTTTGACATACTGTCCCACAAAGTCAGTGACCTCTGAAGTGAAGCAGCCCGAGGCGTCCACAGGGCAGATAGGAGCCTGGTCCTTCTGGATGATGTTGTATTCAGTGCACACCCTATAATCATCCTACAGAGAGATCATATTACAGTTTAGAGATGGGTTTGTCTGGCATCTTTATTATCAATACAGTCTTCTGTATTAAACCTTTTCACGGCTGTTTTTCTTAGATTTATAGTATACATATTATTTATTATTTTACAAATACAATTTGCACTACCCTCTTGCACAATGTCAACTACAGTTTTACTTTTGTTTTTTTTCACTGTATATATAAACTTTTGCATTGCCTAGTATAAGGCCCTTATGCAGTGCCTGCGGCACTTTTAAGTTAACTCTGTTGTTTATTTATTGTAGACTGTACTGTTTTTGTTATTTATCCTGCTGCTGTAACAAAATAATTTCCCTTGTGGGATCATCTAAAGTATCCATCTATCTATGCTTCCATCCATCCATCTAATCTCTCTCTGTGTGTCACAAATATCCACTTATAGCAAAGTCACATGTAATGAAAATGTAAATGAAATAAATTAGAGTACACAATCTTAATGTTGATCATTTCATCTTAAGCTCACTTTACAATTCCATTACTGCATATAGGTGCAACCAAAAGTGAACCCAGTTTCGACAGTGTAAAGATATGTTATGACTCCATATTAAATTCCTTGTTGAGCTGGATACTTTTTTGCAGTGTTGAAACAAGCACTGCTGGTATGTGACAGCTATGCATGAAAGATCTGAGCACTGTCCGGCTGCAGATGTAATTTGTATTCAAACAGCCTGTCAAAACCCAAGACAGATGTGTCACATGGTCATTTCACATCTAGTCATACAATACAATTTGAAGAACATAAATTGACAGTTCTTTCCCTTTTACTGTACAACTTCAGAGCTAATGTGCTTGTTTTTGATATGGTATTATTAACTGAAGAAGATCTTTTTCATTTTTTTTGAAAATCAAAATTATTGTGACAACTAAGTAAATTAAAAAATTAAATGCAGATTTAAATGAGATGCTAACTACAAGGGTGTTGTTAACAGTTCAGAGATTGCTGTACAGAAAGCTAAGACAGTTGGTTGGTATTCCAAGCTGGCTATAGCCACTGGGGCACTTGTCTACCCTTGGCAAGGCCATCTAACCTATTAGCAATGACCCAATACATCTGATAGCACTACTGCATTGGACTCAATACACTGATACCATAGCACTCAAAACAAACACTCCTCGACAACAATATACCTCAACTTGAAATGAATTTGAAAATGTGTGTGCTCATTTCATCTCATCTTAAATGCATACATTTAATTAAAAGAATTTAAATTATCAGGCAAGAAACACAGCATCCTACATCAGATAAAAACACCCAATAAATCCACATAAGATGTTGACGCTCATAAGATAATTGTTTAAAATAGCATCCCAAGAATCTATGAAGTAACTCATCAGTTGAACCTTTAATTTTTCTGCTTTTTATGATTACTACAAACCAAGAGCAACACTTCTTTAACATTTAATTTTACTTTTTGCAGCTCCCCCTTATGTAATGAGCATTGCATGTTGTCACAGTTGCATGATTTTAGAAAAGATCCTACTTACAGCTCCAAAATAAGGTGCCTGGTGGACCACTCCTGTGCCCTCTTCCTCTTTGACATAGTTATCCGTCAAAACCTGGAAAGCTCCTTTCTCTGAACACTGAATTAAAAAAATGACAAGATATTAGATGAAGGGTGAGGACAGGGTGAGTAGTACAGCAACAATACAAACTCATGGATGCATTTAGATGTAAATAGAGGTGTCACTGTGCTGTGTTAATTAAAGACAGGCATACTGTTTAGTTTCTGAAAAACATTAGACATAACTGTGAAACAACCAGGAAGAAAAACTGTACTAACCTTTGCAAAGTACTGGAAAAGAGGCTTGTATTTTTTCCCTTTCAGTGTCTTACCAGGAAATCTAAAAAGCAAATAAAACACTTGAAACCTTCCTACAATAACTTTAATTCATAATTACTGCAGACACAAACCAGCAGAAACGCTGTACCATCACAGCTTCACAGGACAAAAGACGTTTCCTCATATTGATTCCACTTTTTAAATCCAGACACCAGTTTGTTTTTCCGCACCAAAATCTTTCTAAACAGTGTCCCTCCAACTGTTGAGCTCGCACAAAATAAATGAGAAGAAAGGAGCAGAACAACATGTTGATGGACTTATCTCAGTCACCTTGAGCTAGAACTGTGAGCAGTAGCTTTATGTAATGGTGTTTAAGCCTTAGAAGCAGCGGAGAGTAATTTGAGGACGTTCTTAGCCTTGAATTTCACCTCTCAGACTCACACCAAAAAATTCAGACAAATCATCTTTACGATACAATTTTTATAACTTATCTCACAGTAAAGGACAGACGTTAAATGTTTTTCTTTTTAAAAAGGGAGGTGATTTCACTTGGTAAGGACAGAAATTGCCTCAGGATCTTTGTGAGATCTCCATTTAAGGGCTGCGTTCATATTGGCAGCTGAGACAGTCCTGATGCACCGTTTCTGTAATCATAGTTCAAATAAAGGCGTCTGTGTTTAAGGGTTTTGTCCTTGTGGAAGAAGAAGAGGAAGGACATTTTTTTTGTCTTGTTTACATCACCGGTTCAGTTATCTGATATACAGGATGAGAGGGGATAAATCATGCCTAGAAATTTGCTCCATCAGGTTTCAGTAAATTCTGTAGTCTTTATTCACTCACTTGTTTTCGTCATCTCACTACGCTTTATTTTTTTCTGCTATGTGCTTTCCCTGTGCTCCAGACTCATCCAGTGAGCTGAGAAATTGGAATTGTTCCCCTTTCTGCTGCAAAGAACAACACTTAGCTGGTAAAATACAACCTCTCCTAATCTGGCTGTTATAAATTTTAAAGTCATAACTCAACAAAAAACCTTTGACAAGAAACATTAAATACAAGTTTCTTACTCGTTGAAAAAGGCAGCAGCTGGGTTTCAAGTACAAAATGTTAACATTACATAAATAACTATAATTATATAATAACAACTATATTTCCAAAACAATCATGTATTGTTATCTAGACTTTCACTTCAACTTTTTCCAATTAAATTGAGACTAAAAACAAAAAATAAAAATCTAGAAATGCTTCAGTAACTACATAACACAACGCGGTTTGTTTCTCTTTATTGCTTTTCAGAAGCATTTGTCAGCTGAAACAGCTTTAATTTTGGAAAGCAAATTAAGGCAACTAACGTAAGTCATGACGCCAGCAATCAGGGCACAAATCTAGAAATGCTACTAACAAAAAGAAACAGCAGCTGCTGGCTCGTATTTTGTGTACCCTTTTTTCACAGCTCTGGTTGCTAGCTGACTTCTTGTTAATAAAGTAGGACTGTATTGTACAGTATATTCACCTAAGGGAAATTACTTCCCCAGTAGCTCAGCAACAGACCGCTGCACTTTGGTGCCAACAGACTGAAGTGTGCACATTTTTAAAAATTTAATCCTTTGAACTTTTTATCTTTTTCTTCACTTATATAGCCTTTGTACTCACTTGTCAAGGATAGTGTACTCGCTCTCTGACTTAAACAGAGCCCCCAGTCTTGCCTCCATCATGATGTAGGTCTTGTGTGTGGTATTATCTAAGAGACAAAATAGAAAATCACGTTGGTTTTTAGGGTTTTTTTGTAATTTTCTTGCTTTTTTCCCCATCACACCTGTAGAGAGCATCAATCCAGATAAATCATTAACCAAAGACTCCTTTTACCAATAAATTTGCTACTGTTAAATGTAGGTGCACTTTAACCACAAACACTTTCAATGTCAGGCGATAGAACGATGTAGATTTGCAATGACTCAACAGTTATTCAGGCAGCTGACTGACATTTTTAGTTTGTCTACATCTGAAATGGATCACAAATGGTCATTCATTAAGCAAAGAACCTATAACAGCAAACTTCATATCTTTAGGCGTGCACTGCTGGTCAGCAACAAAGATTTCTGAGGATGTAACTAGTGCATTTTCTTCACGTGTAATAACACTATTAACATAAACATCTTTATTTTTTACTTAACAGTCATTTAGAGCATTGGGGATGTACTCCTATAACTTCGAATTAATACACACATAATAGACAATTACATTTTTTCACACTAGCTTATGGCAACAGACTTTTTACTTTCATTGCTCAGTCCTCTCAATAGTCCAGAACACAGCAGCTAGGTTGCTAACAAATTAGCCGATGGCCACACATCACCTCTGTTCTTGCTTTTTTTCATTAGCATCCAAAAGGAAAAAAGGAAATGCAGAAATGCACTTAAAAAATGTTTTTTAATTACATATAAAGCCCTACACGGCCAGACTCCTGTATGTTTAACGGACCTGTTGAGACCTTATTACAGCGATCTGCCTCACCAGTCACCAGCTCGGGGCCTTTTGACTGTTCCACACTGTGATCGCTTAATCTTAAACCTCTTAATCTTTAATTTTGGCTAAAATTCATAATAAATGTACATAAGTACGTATGTATAAACAGATATAAGAACTTACGCTTGACTGTGTGCAACAGCTAGTTATTTTTTTCCATCATTACTCATTCCCTCCTTTTTTTTGTGATGAAAACGTGGCTGTTTTCAGCTCTTCATCACACCATCTTTGAACATTTAGCAAGTCCAGAGCAGACCCATAAATTAGATAAATAGAACTGGGGAAAAAAATAAATGAATAATAAAAAGATACGACAGTGAACCTGGTCCTCCAGTTGCTCAATCTCAAGTATAAATAGCTAAAAATGAAACCAGGTCCCTGTTGCATTTTCCCCTTTTTCCATATAGTTTTGAAATCTCGCAGTATGTATAATAAAAGGGGAATGACAAGGCAGATTTCTATGATGTGATGCGTGGGGGGTATCCTGGTGATTTTTCAAAGTCTGTCATGTAAATAGCCACAGCAGCAGGATTTATCTTTATTGACCTGAATTTCAGGTGATGATAAATAGCAACTCATCCAACATGGCTCAGATCCATTCGTCTCATAGCTGTGCTGTATTCATGTCTGAAGGTCCATTTGTGAATAATAATAGTAACAGTGATGTAACATCTTGTTTCTGATAGGGTCCATTATCATCATCATAATAATAATGATAGCTGTCATACAGCCGTCACTGAGGGGGGAGAACTGAACCTTCTTCTACATACAGCCAAAAACAGATTGTAAGAAACATAAAAAGACGAGTCCCCAGTAACAGCAAAGATGACACTTGTGAAGAGGGCAAAAACCAAATGGCCTGAGACACTGAGACACAAAAAAGAACGACAAGAGGGCAGCATCAATAAAAGATGTTTCTTCCCCTCAGTCGTGTGACAAATGACTGCACAGTTCAGACCTGCTGACAGCCCCCAACTCAAACAGCGACAAAAGCAGCGAGGGAAACAGGCAGACGTTAAAAGAGACGGACTGAGAAGGAATAAGCACAAGGAAGGACGAAAACAGGTGGATTTGAAAGCAAAGAAAGCGCTAAGAAAAGAGTAGGAAGAACTGGGATGAAGATCGAGTGAGTGAACAAGGAGAGATAAAAAGAGACTGAGCTGATACAAAAAAAAGACCACATTCATTGGTATTCCAAGGCGGTCTCCCATGCAGCACAGGCGGTGCAGTAATGATAACAGACTGTGCTTCAACACTGCCCCCTACAGTATCATCTGCACTACGCCAAAGTAAAAGGAATCTAGGTCATCCTTTTAAAAACCCACCAGTTTCTCTCATAGGGAACCAAAACCTACAGCAGGAGGGTAACAGAAAAACAGTAGCCACCTCTCTTGAGTATCGTTTTTTTTATATTTGAACAAGGACAAGGCTTTTTTTGAGTGGCCTGATTTGAGATTCAGCCACATTTTCAGGTTTGAGCTACACAATGTCTCTCACACACACGCACCCCTACCAGCTAAAGCCAAAAAACACATCTTGATACATTAAAATAGGAAAAACAAGTGTTAATGCCATAAATAAACAATAGCTGATTTTTTTTCCAGAGGTTATTAATTATACATTTGCATTTCCTGTTAACATGTTGCTGTGAAATGATTTATACAGTGGGGCAAAAAAGTATTTAGTCAGCCACCGATTGTGCAAGTTCCCCCACTTAAAATGATGACAGAGGTCAGTAATTTGCACCAGAGGTACACTTCAACTGTGAGAGACAGAATGTGAAAAAAAAATCCATGAATTCACATGGTAGGATTTGTAAAGAATTTATTCGTAAATTAGGGTGGAAAATAAGTATTTGGTCACCTCAAACAAGGAAAATCTCTGGCTCTCACAGACCTGTAACGTCTTCTGTAAGAAGCTTTTCTGTCCCCCACTCGTTACCTGTATGAATGGCACCTGTTTGAGCTCATCATCTGTATAAAAGACACCTGTCCACAGCCTCAAACAGTTAGACTCCAAACTCCGCCATGGCCAAGACCAAAGAGCTTTCGAAGGACACCAGGAAAAGTATTGTAGACCTGCACCAGGCTGGGAAGAGTGAATCTACAATAGGCAAGTAGCTTGGTGTGAAAAAATCAACTGTGGGAGCAATCATCAGAAAATGGAAGACATACAAGACCACTGATAATCTCCCACGATCTGGGGCTCCACGCAAGATCTCATCCCGTGGGGTCAAAATGATCATGAGAACGGTGAGCAAAGATCCCAGAACCACACGGGGGGACCTGGTGAATGACCTGCAGAGAGCTGGGACCAAAGTAACAAAGGTCACCATCAGTAACACACTACAACGGCAGGGAATCAAATCCCGCAGTGCCAGACGTGTTCCGCTGCTGAAGCCAGTGCATGTCCAGGCCCGTCTGAAGTTTGCCAGAGAGCACATGGATGATACAGCAGAGGATTGGGAGAATGTCATGTGGTCAGATGAAACCAAAGTAGAACTTTTTGGTATAAACTCAACTCGTCGTGTTTGGAGGAATACTGAGTTGCATCCCAAGAACACCATACCTACTGTGAAGCATGGGGGTGGAAACATCATGCTATGGGGCTGTTTTTCTGCCAAGGGGACAGGACGACTGATCCGTGTTAAGGACAGAATGAATGGGGCCATGTATCGTGAGATTTTGAGCCAAAACCTCCTTCCATCAATGAGAACTTTGAAGATGAAACGAGGCTGGGTCTTCCAACATGACAATGATCCAAAACACACCGCCCGGGCAACAAAGGAGTGGCTCCGTAAGAAGCATTTGAAAGTCCTGGAGTGGCCTAGCCAGTCTCCAGACCTCAACCCCATAGAAAATCTGTGGCGGGAGTTGAAAGTCCGTGTTGCTCGGCGACAGCCCCAAAACATCACTGCTCTCGAGAAGATCTGCATGGAGGAATGGGCCAAAATACCAGCTACTGTGTGTGCAAACCTGGTAAAGACCTATAGTAAACGTTTGACCTCTGTTATTGCCAACAAAGGGTATGTTACAAAGTATTGAGTTGTATTTTTGTTATTGACCAAATACTTATTTTCCACCCTGATTTACGAATAAATTCTTTACAAATCCTACCATGTGGATTCATGGATTTTTTTTTTTCACATTCTGTCTCTCACAGTTGAAGTGTACCTCTGGTGCAAATTACTGACCTCTGTCATCATTTTAGGTGGGGGAACTTGCACAATCGGTGGCTGACTAAATACTTTTTTGCCCCACTGTATATGGCTATATAAATATAATTAATTAACCCTCTAATTATTGCAAAAGTTTTGTATTTTTGCATTTAAAAAAATTGGGAAAAAATGCCTACTTTGTTTCATCAACTAGCTTTCATTGGTGTAGCTCTTTATACAACAGCCATGCAATTAATTAAAATGAATGGACTGAACAAAATAACAGCACCGCAAACTAAATCATGACAAACAAAAACAAACACTTTTTCTGAAACTTCCATTAACCCCTGTGACCTTCAAGAAAGCAGGATTTATTGTAAGTAGGGCTGAACGATTATGGAAAATAATCTAATTGCGATTTTTTGCCCCAATATTGCGATTGCGATGCGATATGCGATTATTTTTTAAGGTATTTGTCTTCTGTATTATTAAACAAAGACAAGCAATACATCATATAGTATGGCCAATACTATATTACATTAATTTTAAACTGTTCTTTCCTGGAAGACAGACCTCTGTTATGATGACATGAGGTGATGCATGAATTGATGACTGACATTTTTATTTAACTTCTTCAATCACAACAGTATATTTGAACATACACAATAGTTTATTTTTAGCTTACAAACATCTGAGCATAAAGTGCTGACAAGGAACCCTGGTGTAAACATTAAAATGAAAGTCAGTACAATGTGCAGATTGCAGAAATATACATAAAAAAAATCAGTGGCTTTACCACACTCAGTTTTTCGACATCTGTGAACTACTAGACAGTCATTCAATTAAAAAATAATATTAAATAAATAAAACTAATAAATAAAAAATACACACATCTTACTGATCTCTGCAGTCAGTAACATTACACATAAAGTGCAAACATAATAGCAATTGTATAAACACACACACAAACACGCCTTTAAAGTTTAAAGGCGTGAAATTGGACGGTCTAGCCTTCTGATTAGCGTCACCGCTGTCTCGGTGGAGTTTAATAAACTCGGCCGTCTGCTTCTTGCTATCTAAAATATAACCAGACACTGGTGTAAATTCTCGACTGTCTCATACTTCTGTTTAATAAGTTTTCTGTTTGACGTTTAGTCAGCTGTGTGAAAACCAAGGAGGAACCCACCCGGGGGATTAATAAAGTTTTATTTTATCTAATCTAATAACTTTAATCTCAGCCAAACCGATTTACTCACGAACAAACAAAACACTGAAAAAAGCCCAACAATAACATTTTTAGGTTGTCTAAGTGACTTATATATTACGTTTAACCCGAGCAGCGAAACTCCGCGGTGATCTGAAAATGATGTGCCGGGAGTTGTGCCGTTCTCGGCCGCATCAGTAACCCTCGAGCTCCCGGCTAGCTGTCGAGCTGGTGGGTAGCAGATGCCTCTGAAAACGTCGAAGCACTTTTGCAAATATGGGATATCTTGATAAACCGAGCAGATATTTGATGTTTACACAACTACTTTCTCGCCTGAAAATATGTTAAAAGTTTATTTTGTGACCCAGAAAGATTAGTATGAGTAATTTTAAAACTTAGTAGCGGCCGCCATTGCTGGAAACTGGAGTTTGGCTGGGCCGCGCTATGAATTCTGGGATATGGTAGTAATTTGGACAGCCTTCGGCGCGTCGCTGTGACGTAATCGGTCTACAAATGCGGCCTCAGGAGGATGCAGCCCATGAATTGTATAATATAATCGCAGTATAATCGCAGCCTTTGCGGTTAGAAAATTGCACTTGATCATGTCGCGATATTATCGCAAATGCGATATATCGTTCAGCCCTAATTGTAAGAATGTTGAATTAGACTTCTGCATTAGTTTTCATTAAGAAACTGGAAAATGGGTTTGTGTACAATATTGTTGTTCAGCAGAATAAAAACTGGATTAAGGTTGTTAAAAATGTGTCTTTTAACTAGTAAACAAAACATCTGTAATATATTAAATTGTAGTCTAGCTGTACTCTCTTTTTTTGCAGACTATAGAGAAAGTTTTCTGTTTAAAAGTTATTGCTTAAAATTGCAAAAATACTTTAATGCCTTTACTTTAATGCATGTTGGCCATTAGCACAAACACTCTTATGTAAGATTCTGTTGTTTAAACCTGAAAGGAGCAATTTAGGTGGGTGATTGTATTTTCACTTAAGGATAAATCCTGCATGATCATAACTGATGTTCATGCAAGTTACTGCCTGTGTGTTTTGTTTGAAGATAAAAACAAAGTTCCAGTCACACCAACACATTACGGGTCCATTATTTCCTACGGGTGCAATTTGCAAAGGCAGCACTCCTCTTCAGCTAATTTGTTCTTGTTTGTTCTTTCTGAATTAAAAGAAAACAAACATCTATCAGCTGATACTGTGGTCCAAAACACTAAAGCCACAAGGGAAACAAGATTTTCAGTCAGAAAAGTTTTGCCTCAGGCATCAGCATTTAAGCACTATCATTTAACAAAACTAGTTGTCCTGAGTGGTGCACTGCAAAGGAAGATTAATGGGTTAGAGTGGTATGTCGAGCCTGAAGCTAGAGTTTTCAGCAGCACAAAGGTGGCTGTTATTTGTTTTCTTTATTTAACCTGGCTAGATTACGAAACAACTTCACTAAACACAGCTGGCCTTAGCTGCCTTTAATCACCATGTTCCATGATTCTATCATGGCGATATGATAAGAGTGAGAGAAATTTTCAGCTGAAGGTTACATATGCTGAAATTGCTATGCCGTATACTGCTAATGTCACAAAATGAGACTGTGCAGTTAACAGTTCCATAAACTAAATGTGTCACAGTGCCACTGGAATTTATATGCATTCAGTAGATCAGTGTTTCCCAACCACTGTCCCGCAAGAAATGATCAGGTGTACCGTGGAAGATTATGTGGTTTCACCTGACTGGTACTCTAAGCGACCTGCGTGAGTAATGGGCAGAACAATTACATTCTCTTCCGCTAGAGGGCAGTACAACCTGTTGTTCCAATTAAATAGATTGCCAACTGCCAGTAAACAGAAGAGGACATGCTGCAAGTGAGATAACACTGAGCATAATAGCAATAAATAAATATTTGAAACGAAAAAGTAGTCAATCTGACCTGGGTCCTGGAGAAAATTTCAACCCAGATGAAGGCCCTAGCAAGAGTAGTGGTCAGAAGAAAGCAAAAAAAGGTATACTGGGGACAAACCGCTATGCCTGGTGCATGGAGAAAAATCATCAATATGCTTTTGGTGACATTTTTGTTTGCCGTGTGATTTCTCTAATGTGAAATATGTGCCGTGGCTCCCAAAGGTTGGGAAACACTACAGTAGACGATACAAAAAATGAATACATTTGTTCTTTAGACTCTTAATTCTCCTTAGCCAAGTCTGTTTTAGGCTAAATTGCTGATAAAGCAACTAACGTCTATTGGCATTCATCACAGGGAGAAATCACTCACTCCTCACATAAAACAGAATCATTTTTGAATGCACTTCCACTTATACTCAACTGTATCAATCATTAAGAGCACATATGTCATGTTATCAATAAATGATAATACCAAGTATGCATTAAGTGGTAAAATAAATATACTGATCTACCAATTTACAAGATTAACTATTTTCTGCTGCATTCCTCGTTTACATTTTTACAGTTACAGTGACCTGCTCCTCTTTACTGTAGCATTTAGTAATTGGCTGAGTTAAAAAAGTGTAAAACCACTGATTGTAAGGAACGAGGTGCATAACTGCAATGACTTGAAGAAACAGCAACCCTTGGGGGAGACCGTGGCTCAGGGGGTTGGGAAGCGTATCTGTAACCGGAAGGTCACCGGTTCGATCCCCGGGCTCTCTGTCCTGGTCGTTGCGTCCTTGGGCAAGACACTTTACCCTACCGCCTACTGGTGTTGGCCAGAGGGGCTGATGGCGCGATATGGCAGCCTCGCTTCTGTCAGTCTGCCCCAGGGCAGCTGTGGCTACAACCGTAGCTGCCTCCACCAGTGTGTGAATGTGAGAGTGAATGAATAGTGGTATTGTAAAGCGCTTTGGGTGCCTTGAAAAGCGCTATATAAATCCAATCCATTATTATTATTGTTGTAGCACAAGATGTGTGCTATGTTCTTTGCTCACCTTTGACCTTGACATAAAGTAATTCTGGGTTCACACACAGGGCCAGGTTGCTCGGCAGTGTCCATGGTGTGGTTGTCCAGGCAATCAAAGCAACATCCTCATTCTCAACCAGTGGGAAGTTGACAATCACCGAGGGGTCCTGAACATCCTGGAGACAAGCATTAAGCATAGAAACAAGGTCAACTTTGTTTTAAGAAGTACAGTACCTGCACTTACAATAGAGGCAACAATAGCCGTGTTACATTACACCAGCAAATATGTAAAGAGGTAATGTTCTGTGCCAACCTTGTAGTTCTGATTGGCCTCAAAGTTGGACAAGGGGGTGTTGCAGGCAGTGGAGAAAGGCATAACTTTGACACCTCGGTACACCAGACCCTTGTCATACAGCTGTTTAAAAACCCACCTGAGAGAAAGAAAACAAACATTTTAAAATAAAGAAGAAAACATCAACTCCACAAAACGCAACAAGTTTCAAAGATTCTGTGTCTAGTAAGTTAAATTGCAACAGTTTCACACATGAATACATAAAATTGTTAGCTTTATCTCTCTGGTAACAGTTAAAAATCGTTCAGACTGATTTCCCACATAGCATTCATCAAATATGACAGAGCATTTATGAAAAGAGTCAGGTCATGGGCCAGTGGTGAGAAGAAATGAGAGAAGGTTAAGTTAAAGACCATTTTATATTCTCCCACAGGCTGTATTACTGACGAATTTCAAAACTTATTTTCCTGCTAAAGCCTTTAATTAATAACCAATATGAGTGCAAAGGGATGCTCATCCTCACTTCTCACAGGGAATCCATAGATATATTTTGCATCAAATGCATCATCTATTATCACCAGAGAGTGAATTCTGATGCAAGTATTACAATATATAACAGTGCACAAGCACTGCATACAAAGACATAAAGCTGGGACTTGCACTCTTCTACATTTATCTTAATATGCAATAAACTACGAAAGCTGTGCACAATGTTATGTGAACACAATGTTGTTTTGACTGTTCACAAACCTAAATGTGTAGAACAGAGCATATTTCCTGCCCTCAACATGGCTATTTAAATGTTACAGAGGAAGTCTTGACATTGAGCATCTGAAGGAAGAAAACAACTGACTAACACAAGCTAAACATGTTGCTTTTTTCACTTAATACAAGATATTTTGACTTGAAATAAGTGAAAAGAAATCTGCCAATGAAACAAGTGAAAATTATTTAGTTTTTCTCTAGTTACAAGATTCACTGTCTTGAAACAAGTTCATATAGCTTACTGGAATGTTGCTTTGTAGCTGATTTTGTCTTATTTTAAGTGTAATGAGATATTTTGACTAGAAATAAGACAAATATACTTGTTAAGATTTTGAGTGTACATGCAGAGGGCTCTATATCCATAAATAACTTTCATTTTCAATAGCGTGCAAATCTCTTGAGCCACACCTCATAGTGTTTGCATGCACTTTTGTCTTTAAACACAAAAGCTTAAAAGGTTTTGAATGAATTCTGATAAAACTTTGTAGGGGTGTAGAGTGGGGTAAAGTTACTTGTTAAATTATGTATTGTATCCACCAAGGTATTCAAGGTCAACTCAATAATTTGTTGGTTAAAAATTGACAAAAAGCCTTTTAGTTGTAGTTTCTTACACCTGCAAGTTGTCTGTTATTGCCAATGTTATGTTATGTCAAACTTAGAGGAGAACCAATTCTTTCAGATTCTTTGAGAAAGAGCAAATTTTAGATGAAAAATCGTGTATCTCAGCATGCTGTAAAGTGTGTCCTTAAAATTTTATGGAAAACCTGAGAGATGCATCTGTCCCTCTATCTGCTTTTCACTGAAGCTTCATCAGAAATGCTCTCAGTGGAAGGATAGCTGTCAAGAATCTACTCTTAAGGAAGGGAAACATAGAGAAAAGCCTGGGGTATGCCAAATTGCACAAGAACTGGACTGAAAATCAGTGACAGCAGGTCTGACTGAGTGAAGAATCCAAACTGGAGATTTCTCCTCATCAATATGTATGGAGGAGGTCAGGAGACAGATACAACAGTGAGTGTCTACAGTGATTTGTAAGACACGTGGAGGTTCTGCCATGGTTTGGGGTTGCATTTCAGCCAGTGGCATTGAAGAGCTTGTCGAAATTGATTGAACTATGAAGGCTGCAAAGTACTGTCACACCACCATGCAATACCACCAGTAAAGCATGTGATTGGCAACAGCTTCATTTTCATTCATTACAATGATCCCAAACATACTGCCCACGTAGTAAAAGCATAGATGGATAGAAAAAAAATCTGAACATAGAATGGAAAAACAAAATATTTTGAGTGTTCAACTGGAGTAGAAAAGTACTATAATAAGTATCCATTTACCATATCAGACAACATTACTGAATTGGTGTGGGATCACACTGACATAGAACACAACAGGCAATTGTTTAAATTCTACAACATAATGGTCAAGTCTCACTGAATGTATTTTGGGATTTTGCAGAAGCTGGTGCAACCAGATCAGTCTGATTACTTCGGTTGGCTAAAACAAACAACTGCACTGTCACAAAGCATGCAGAGAAAAAGAAACCAAAAACTCAAGAGTACAGCATATACAGTGGGGCAAAAAAGTATTTAGTCAGCCACCGATTGTGCAAGTTCCCCCACTTAAAATGATGACAGAGGTCAGTAATTTGCACCAGATGTACACTTCAACTGTGAGAGACAGAATGTGAAAAAAAAAATCCATGAATCCACATGGTAGGATTTGTAAAGAATTTATTCGTAAATTAGGGTGGAAAATAAGTATTTGGTCACCTCAAACAAGGAAAATCTCTGGCTCTCACAGACCTGTAACGTCTTCTGTAAGAAGCTTTTCTGTCCCCCACTCGTTACCTGTATGAATGGCACCTGTTTGAACTCATCATCTGTATAAAAGACACCTGTCCACAGCCTCAAACAGTCAGACTCCAAACTCCGCCATGGCCAAGACCAAAGAGCTTTCGAAGGACACCAGGAAAAGTATTGTAGACCTGCACCAGACTGGGAAGAGTGAATCTACAATAGGCAAGCAGCTTGGTGTGAAAAAATCAACTGTGGGAGCAATCATCAGAAAATGGAAGACATACAAGACCACTGATAATCTCCCTCGATCTGGGGCTCCACGCAAGATCTCATCCCGTGGGGTCAAAATGATCATGAGAACGGTGAGCAAAGATCCCAGAACCACACGGGGGGGACCTGGTGAATGACCTGCAGAGAGCTGGGACCAAAGTAACAAAGGTCACCATCAGTAACACACTACAACGGCAGGGAATCAAATCCCGCAGTGCCAGACGTGTTCCGCTGCTGAAGCCAGTGCATGTCCAGGCCCGTCTGAAGTTTGCCAGAGAGCACATGGATGATACAGCAGAGGATTGGGAGAATGTCATGTGGTCAGATGAAACCAAAGTAGAACTTTTTGGTATAAACTCAACTCGTCGTGTTTGGAGGAAGAAGAATACTGAGTTGCATCCCAAGAACACCATACCTACTGTGAAGCATGGGGGTGGAAACATCATGCTATGGGGCTGTTTTTCTGCCAAGGGGACAGGACGACTGATCCGTGTTAAGGACAGAATGAATGGGGCCATGTATCGTGAGATTTTGAGCCAAAACCTCCTTCCATCAGTGAGAACTTTGAAGATGAAACGAGGCTGGGTCTTCCAACATGACAATGATCCAAAACACACCGCCCGGGCAACAAAGGAGTGGCTCCGTAAGAAGCATTTTAAAGTCCTGGAGTGGCCTAGCCAGTCTCCAGACCTCAACCCCATAGAAAATCTGTGGCGGGAGTTGAAAGTCCGTGTTGCTCGGCGACAGCCCCAAAACATCACTGCTCTCGAGAAGATCTGCATGGAGGAATGGGCCAAAATACCAGCTACTGTGTGTGCAAACCTGGTAAAGACCTATAGTAAACGTTTGACCTCTGTTATTGCCAACAAAGGTTATGTTACAAAGTATTGAGTTGTATTTTTGTTATTGACCAAATACTTATTTTCCACCCTGATTTACGAATAAATTCTTTACAAATCCTACCATGCGTGTTGGTCTTATTTAATGACAAAGCACCCCCTCTCAGGATAAATCCTGCGTTCTGCCTGAGCTGTCAGATTTAGCCAGATAACAGCTACCCAAAACCTCAGAGACCCTACTTAGTCCCCATGAATATACAGATTCTCTTTCAGGTGCATTTCATTGATTTGCACTGCTCTTGGTAGATTCTGCTGCTCATTGTTGAAATAAACTGGCTGCATTTGTGTTCAGAAATTTGCACATTGCCAATCCAAAAGCACCCTTCCATAGCCCCACACCATGTTTTTGCAATTGCTGCAGTCAAAACAAGTCTTTATAAAAACGTGCATTTTTTCCCCTTTTTACATACATACCAGACAGTCTCCATGAACCATGGGTAAAGGGTCTTGTAGTCATTTTGGAAGTCAATCCATCGTCCCATTCGCTTTACTGAAGCCTAGATACAATTACAAACGCACGTGAAAATGAAAAGAACAAATTACCATGGTAAATATATGCAGGGCGATTTGTTATAGATTTTTATGATATGAATTTAGAGGTAACACATATTTACAACTACTTTAGAAGGTCACTCGTTATGCAGGCTTACAAATGGCAAGGAATTCACCACAACATTCAACATGAACCTAGCCCAACTATTTAGTGTAAACTGTGTTTTGCTCTTAGTCAGATACACTGGACTCACCTCCCACTCGTTGGAGTATCTCATTACAATGCTTCGGCATTGCTTGTTGTACTCAGCAATGCCCATTTTGGCCACATCTTCTGGTCCTTTGATCCCCAAAGTCTTATCAATCTCATACTCCTACATAAAACACACAGGATTTGACAAATACTAAATATTAACAGACCACATTGTAACATTGAATTGAAACATTAAAAAGACAGCTATGGCAAATTCTTACCACAGGTAGGCCATGACAGTCCCATCCAAAGCGCCGGTCCACATAGAAGCCACTCTGGTGGTAAAAGCGAGTAACAATGTCCTTGATGGTACCAGCTAAGATGTGACCATAGTGGGGTAGACCAGTAGCAAAGGGAGGTCCATCGTAGAAGGTGTACCTGGTTTGAGAGATAGGTAGCAAATGCAAATCTTGAATACTTCTATGTGGAACAGCATTTTTGTTAACTGGTAAAACAAACTCGCAACATGCTATACATTTATTTATACAGCACACAGCAAATAAATCTATCAATACTTAAAAGAAAAACAAATCATTTAAGACCAATAAAAATAATCAAATGAAAAGGCACAAAGTTTTAATATTTAGAGAATAATAAATCATAAAATAATAAGAGAGACACATTAGGGAGAATGACACTGTAAGTCAGAATCTGAGAAAGCTATTAAAAAGAGGTATGATTTCAGCTGGTATTTAAATACTATTAGTAGGTAGATGACCCAATTCCAGAGTTTTGGACTTGGGCTGTATGAGACAATCTCCGGTCAGGAATATGAGACAATAAGGAATTTGCAATTACTAAAATCTGCTTATCGCTGGAGTGAGCAATGTGGGACACAGGATATCTGAGTGAGATATCTAAGTGAACGACATGGGTCATAACCTGGATCATTTTCTTACAATCACTTATATATGAGTAATAATATTTTCACAAAAAGCCAGTGTAACGATTTAAAAACAGGCAAAATATGATCATCCTTCCAGGTACCAGTCAGGAGTCTAGGAGCTGCACTTTGACACACCAGTAATAACAACTGTGATATTAGTGTTTTTACTCAATTCAATATATAATGAATTACAGTAATCCAGTCTCCATGTAATTAAAGCATAAATAACCTTCTCACAGTTGCTGATGAAAATAAATGTTTTAACTTTAGTTAAGAGTGTAGATTGAGAAAAGCTTCCTGATTTGATCTGCAAGTCAAATTTAAAGAATGAATATGAAAATAACACAGATATGATCCTAAGCTATGAAAGAATAATGGAAAGTGTAACACTTTACTTTCACTTTGACTTTCATTACACTTTTTTTGAGAGCCAAGTTTTAACCTGAGGTAAACAACAGGTTATTTTCTTAACCACTTATCCAGTCAAGGTCAACGAGGGGCTGGAGCTGACTCCAAAAACAAACAAACAAACAAAAAAAACAAACAAACATACAGATACAAGAAGAATATGCAAATTTCTAACAGAAAAGGCCCAGCTGATAATCAGGTTTGAATCTAGAACATCATAGCTGTGACGCAATGATAACACAGTATTTGTGCTTTCTGATATTATACTACCATACACCATACACACTTTTCATAGCTACCTTGTTTTTTCCAATGGACCTCACATGACTCAGACACTGGTAAGAAATAAAACTGGACAATCAGGAAATACAACTATTTTCTCTGGCTGTTACCAGCTGCCAGAACGCTTAAAACCAATCCTTATAAAACACCCAGCATTAAAGCGATACAACAAAATTATGTCTGCTCAAATACAGATTGTTAGCAGCTATAAGTCATATATTGACTATACTATGACTATTACATTTAAAAGAACTGTTCGTAAGTGTTTTACAATAAGTTATAATAAATGGTGGATTTTTAGACGTTTATACTGGAGATTGTCCGAACCAACACATTCCAAGCAAAAAGCTAACTTAATCTAAACACACTTCAACCAAATTTCAGTATTATCTTAGGTTATTCACAGCTTGTGTGTAAATATGTTTTGTTCGTTAGGAAATGGGAGCACCTAGAGAAAACCCATACAGATACAAGAAGAACATGGAAATTTGCAACTGGATTTACCTGGGTCTGTTCTTGGACTGTTTGAGGCATTCCTGGAAGCAGTCCTTTTCATTCCAAAAGTTTATAATCTTCTCCTCTTCAGAGGGAAAGTTAATGTTTTCAGGAACCCGCTCCACCATTGCATCTGTGAGGACAAACAAAACTCAAATGTTACACTCACAGAACAGGAATTATAGTTTGTACTTCCTGCCAAGATCATCACATGCACAATTTTTTTTAATGCATTAACAAACTAGAACTATAAAGGATCACCTATTAAAATATCCCTAGTTATGCCTATTTTATAAAAGTGAATAATTAAATCTCACTTTCAAGGTAAAAACTTTTAGACTCCACTACGCAAAAGTTTCTGATCAAATAACTAAACAGAGCCAACGCCTAACGAAACTACCTGTAAGCATATTTTCTAAATGAATGCCTTTCACGCTCCTCTGATAAAGGTTCTTAACTAAAAATAAAACTAAAATCTAAAGCTGCATGCGAAAAAAAAAGTTAACAAAAATAATAACACAAAACTACAGTAGTTTTAGTATTTGTTAGATTAGTAAAAAAAAAGAAAATAATAATAATAATAATCACAATTTGCCTGATGAGTCATGTTTATTGAGACTTTGGAGGTATGCAACACTGTGAGTTAACTTCTCTCACAGACTTCTGTATTTTATTGTAACCCTGTACTGACTTCCCCAACTAAAAGGACTAAAACCGAGCACATTTTCAAACAATAAACTGAAACTGGCAAAACCAATTTGTAAACTAAATGCAAAACCTAAAAAATTATAATAACTCTGACTCTCATTCTTTGATGTGCCAAAAACCTGTCAGAGCTCAATACTTTCTTAGCAAAACATGCTGTCCCTTTTTTTAGGAATCATGTTTAACCCTGAAGTCAAACCTAGATATATGTTATTTCTACCTCCGACATATAATCACTCTAAATTTGACCAAAGTGATAATTAAATCTGATAAATCAATTTTCCACAGCAGTCAGTTCGCATCCGAGAAATGACGCCTCCTTGTTGTTAGCTGGAAGGTTAAGCTAGTAAGTCGGCGCTTGAGTTAGTTAGCTTGTAGCTGAAGGAAACGCAAAGTTTATTAAAAATTACGTTCAGTCGCTCACTCACACTGACAGCCGTACAGCGCAGTGTTGCTGCGACCAAACCTTCATATTAAGGCCATTACTAAGTTTGAATGCAGGTACTCACATGCTGTCCGAACCCGGCTGACAAGACACGAGAAATGATGCAAGCTGGAGTCAGAGCGTGAGCGGAAGTGACGACTAATGGACGGCAAACAACGTTGTTGCATGAAAATAAAACGCTAAATTACATAGACAAGAACAACAAAACAAAAACAAAACTCCACAAAAACATCTCCTAATCTTATCTTCAAATTCAGTGATTTGTTTTTTAAATAACGAAATTCGTGTTTTTAAAAAACACTATTAATCTACTTGTTTTACTAACTTTTACTACGACTAAATTATATTTTGTTCCCACTTTGGTTCTTTCTTTTTATATTTTATTCTGTTCATTCCTATGACTATATGCCATCTACTAAAGGTTTAAAAATCGACCACAAGTTTTAAACTTTTTTTTTCAATTAAAAAAAACTTAAACATTTTGACTACCCTATATTTTCAGTAAACTTACTTCCTAAGATACAAACACTATACACTATATGTTCAGCCTCTATGCATTTTTTTTATGGGGGGGGGTATTTGCTCTAGTTGACTCCACCTCTACAGGTTTTTTTGTGGAATAACAATTCTCTGCCATGGATAGGGCACAAAAGATGTGAAAATGCTATAAGTCATCAGATCTCAGCCCCACTGTATGGGCGGTTTGGGTCTAATATGAAAGAAAAAGAAAGAAAGAAGAAGAAAGTGTACTTTATTGATCCCCGTGGGGAAATTCCTCTCTGCATTTAACCCATTCACTCAGTGAAGCAGTGGGCAGCCATATGTTAAAGACTGACAACATCATCAAAACACGAAATGAGTAAATATCATTGTCAAGACAGGTGAAGCTTTTCTGGCAGCAAGGAGGTCCATCACTTCACTTCCTGGTGTTGAATTGCTTTAGTTATTACCCATGTGATAACACCTGTGCAATGATTGTGTTTTCACATGGTAATATCACACTTTCATGACTTCCATTCATGGTGTTTCAAATCTTTGCATGGGATTAAGGAAAGGGGAAAAAAGATGCTAGAAGTCAACTTGATTTATTCAACTCCCTTCCTTATTAGAATATATTTCTGTCACAGCTTGTTAGTGATTTTAGAAATCTAGAGAAAGTTCTTATTTCTATTGAGGTTGTGCAATCAAACTTCATCTATCCTGATTAAAACCATCCCCCCCCAATCTTTGCAATATTTCAAACTCAACCATTATCCAGTTTTCTACATACTTTCAGTTTCGATGAACAAAGTAGAGACACATTAGAAAGAAATAAACCCTTAATAACCAATAACATAATTTATTCTATAAAACCAGAGAGAAGCAGGAACCTCAATAAAGAACAATCAGATGTTGGTGTGTTAACAAAGCATAGCTTTATTTTGATGATGGTAACACAAAATGGACTCTGACAGACATGAGGTGATGGGCTAGCTGCTTATTTCTCCATAGCGGCCTTCCGTGCTGCCTTCAAGCCCTTCTTGTTGTGCTTCTTAGCAAAGCGCATATTCCTCAGGAACTTGGGGTCCACCTGCAACAAAGTAAACAAGTAGTTAGCAGGTTCACTGAACTGAAAGTTCAGAAAGTTTTCTTCGAAGCAAAATAAACTTTAATAACACAATGCAAAAATAATTATTTCATTTTAACAGGTTAGCGAGAGCTTTGGGCAGACAGAGTAATGTTAGCAGCTTTGTATCATGTATTAAAACAGTGCTAACCTAAATGAAACTTTGATAAACCTAAACCTTACCTAATCCAACAATCCAAAATTACCAAGGACCTCTCTGTTACTCTGCACATTCACACACACACTTTAATAACCAGATTATAATAATAACCAGGAGGTCTTTCAGCAGTGATCCAATTTCTTTAATGTAAAAAAAAAAAAAAAAAAGTAAATAAATATGACAATTAACTGGCCTATCTATATAATTTCAAACCAACCTGCCTGTCATGTCACTGTGTTTATGCCTGATTGGGAGCAGGTCTCTGAATTAATCATCAATCCAGAACGCAACCATTTTAAGGAATTAATAAATTAGCTTGGGTGGGCGGTAGCTAAATAATTGATGAATGCACATTCTGATGATTCGAGCCCACAGCTGTAGCAAAGGTGTGTCTTTACGTTGCTAATACTTCAATTCAATATGTTTGTTTTACTTGGATTTCCAAAAATCAGAACAATAGTCACCTGAAGGTAATTTATATTGCAAGGTAAAGGCCCTACTGTCCCAACAAACACCCTATGAGCAAGCACTGGGCAAAACTGCTAAAGAAAAACTTCCTTTCAACAGGAAGAAACCTCAAGGAGACTAGGTAGGGCCTGTCTTAGAGCATGAACCACTTGTCACGCTCCAGAGATGATTTGTTACCAAAGGGAATTACTTCAACAACTTGAAAATAAATAAATTAATAACTTTAATTAATTAATAACTTTAATTAATAAGGGTCCAGTACTTAAATACGCAAAAAACTATTCCAACTAAACATAGAAAAAAAGCTTGCTTCACAGTTTCGGTCCTTTTGATTGGTATTTGCTACTTCATGCAAAAGCACTATTGAATCAAATCAAGCTAGCCAACTGCTGCTGATCTGCGATCCAAATGTAAATAAATACCTCAACTCTAGGAAGAACAAATGATGGATGTAAGTAGTTACAATTGTGATTACATTTCGGAAAAACAGGGCTTTAAACTACTCTTTAAAAAGCTTGACCAGATGTACAACACCTAATGAGTTACCATTTGTTAAACAGCCATTTTATAATTTCACAGGAAATTGTCAGGGAAAACACTGCCTGGGCTACTTTTGTCCACACATTGAAATTATGTCACTGCATATAATGCTATCAATACTATTGCTGTCGTTTTCTTTCAAAATATTCATTCTCCAAATTAGAAAGTCACTAGTAACAGTAGCACACTGGAAAAGGCTGACAGAAAACGCTGTAACTGTAAATGCTGCTGCAAGCAAGCGCCAATGCAACGTTTTAAATTTAGAAATACTCCATATTACATTTTAAGGCAATAACATCCACTCACTTCATTACAAAAGTTATACAAAGCACACTTTACTACAGAGGATTTGACCATGAGCTGCATGCTTGCCTTGCAGATCATGTTCACAAAACCCGTTTTGCTTTTGTTTTTTTCAAAGATACAAACATGTAAAATTGTAACAGTACGCACCCCCTTCAGAGATTCATATCGCTGTGATCGTGGCTTCTTGATGCCATTCCTGTGGTGTTTCCGAGCTGTTCAAATAAAAAGGAGCGACAATTAATACAAAGCAGCTAGCTTTGCAATATTTAACTACAGGCAAGTAGCTAAACCTCAAAGCTAACGCAACAGCACCACATCTCGGTAAAACGACTTTACAGTTACTTCAGCAGTTACTTACACTGGTTGTGGGTTGTGTGGTTCTTAGACTTGGCCATTTCGACGCTGGTTAATCTAAAAGTAGAGAAAATGAGGGAGAAATGCGCATCAGACCTTAATCTGTAGTTATCATCAGTATTAACTGGGATTGGATTAGCATCAGGTGGCTAACGATGCTTCATTCATTTCAACCAGCTGTGTCCGTCGGAAAAAATTCTGGGTAGCAACAGAATTATGATATAAAACTACACATGAAATAAATAATAATTTTAAAAAATGACTGTGCGGCTGGGCTGTGCTTAGAAAGACTGCCTGGTGGTCGGAAGCTACTGCGAAACTACAGCTCTGCTACACAGAGCGTTAACACGCCTTGAACGTCATTTTCAGGCTTTATTTGGGATCCCATCTAAACAATACTGCCATGGATCCATCATTAAGAAAGCCCCTCATCTAAATCACTGTCTGTTTCTTTGCAAACATATGAAATACACTCAGATTGATGAGGATTTTTTAAGAGTCCCCGAGTTGGGGAAAATAGATACCTGCCACACGAACAGACGACAACCGGAAGAGAAAGAAAACCCGAGCGAGCAGAAAAAGATAAAGAGTGGAGCCAAGAGAGGAAGTTAGCGGCAGAAGAACAGATGTGGATGGTGACAGCGCCTCCTGCTGATTGGTGGGTCCTTCTACAACAGGCTGGAGTCTACGACAAGCCACTGGATGTCACTCACAGCCTTTCTATTCCACAAATGAAAACGTGACAGGTCTGCTTGTAACTAGAAGACCCACTGATTTGATTTTGACTGATTCTCTTCTGCATAATCTTTCACTTTTGTTTTTGCATTTGGAAACTATATATTTGGAGCAGAACTATATAAATAAAAGGGAAAAAAAAGCATCGGAAATACAAAACAGGCCAAAATGTATATAAATGCAATTTTGTTGAATGTACACTTCCTTTTTCTCCATGGTATTTTTTCCGTCGTATATGGACCGGTTTTTATATAGCGCTTTTCTACTCTGAGCACTCAAAGCGCTTTATACAACTAATTCATTCACCCAATCACACAAACACTTTTTCTAAATTGTTAAGTGCTTACTATCTAACATTCATACACATTCACGCTCCGATGGATGCATCAGAGAGCAACATGGGGTTAGTATCTTGCCCGAGGATATTTGGCATGCAGACTGGTGGAGCCTGGGATCGAACCACCAACCGGTTAGCAGCTGACCTGCTCTACCACCTGAGGTACAGCCACTCCCGTACACTGCTGTAGATTAAGTTAACCATCTCAAACACCTTTACAGTAGGTGTGTCAAACATAAGGCCCAGGGGCCAGAATTAGCCACGGAAAGACTCCAGTCTTGTCCACTGCATGGTTTTGAGTGTGAGCTTACACATTTATTTCCCACAACTTAAACCCAAGTCATGCTGACAGATATATACTTATACCATGATATCTTCAAATAATTAAATGTGCAGTTAAACCTCCTTATACCGACAGAATGGGAGTGACGGTTGTGATTTGGTGCTATATAAATTAAATCAAAGCGGGCTGTTGTGGCCCACAGTATAAAAACGGGTTTCTCATACCTGCCTTACAGAAAGATGTATACTGCATGTGGGCCTTTTTGTTCTTTAGATATCTATGATTTCTAAGAAACTGACTATCAAACAAAATAAAATTCATCGATCCATTTTCTTAAATTTTCACTTCAGGGACGCAGACAGGTTGGACACCGTGGAGAGGTGGCCAGTCTATTGTGGCGCTAAACCATAGAGATAGATGTAGGAAAAAAAAGATAACAAATAAAATAATACGATATATTGCATTTGGGCAAGTGCAGAGATGGCGCTTTAAAATGAAAGAACATTTAAGGTTATTTAATTCTAATCCACTTTTCTTCAGTAAGTATACTTTTTGGTTGTACCCAATGACTGTATAAAAGATTGTTTTCTACAGTCACGGGTTGTACCTGATCTTATTTTTATAGTAGACTAAGTGAACTTACTATATTGCCTTTAGTACTTCTGCACATCATAAAAAACTCCATCTTCTCCATAAAAGGAAAAATGAGAAATTAATGTCCAACATGGTAAAAAGTAAATACACAATATTACTTACTTTTAAATATCAGAACTCTATTGTATACCAAAGTATTGTAGGATCAAATGTGAGACCATCTTAAAGTTATTTAAAGCTAAAGCTTTTTTTTTTGTCATGTTGTATTATATATAAAATCTTAAAATGAAGGTTACAATGAAAAAAAGACAACCAGTAAGTTAAAGGCCTTAATTGTTCAATTCTAAAGCTTCACAAACTTAAAAAGGCTGGGTTTCTGTTACGCTAGATTAAAACAACTCTAAAATACATTATCAGCATCAATTTCAAAAAAAGTTCCACAGGCACATAATATGAAGAAAAAATGAATAAACTCTTTTATTCTGCCGCTTTCTGTCTCCCACATAAAAAGCCCATACAAAACCTTGACCTGGTTGATGAGTCTATTATCACCAGCTGCTGAATAAGACTTTTTTTTTTTTTTTTTTTAAATTTGGTGTATTACATAAACGAATTGTGTTAATATGTGTAACTCTGTGCTGTTGAATCTTCAAAATTTCTGCTGCTTTCAACTGGATCATGAATTACACAACATGTATTGATCTGTGAAAATTTGCATTTTGATCACAGTTGAGTGGCACCTGGTTGCACCAGAGCTTGAATTTCTTATGAAACTGCATTGCAAACCCCACTACAAAAATAGGGTTTCTATCATTAAAGATGAAACACACATGAGTTACTTACTAACTATTAATAGGGAAAAACAAAAAATGGGGGGGAAAAGCCCCAAAAACGAGACATATATCAGAAAACAGTGGACAACAGTATTGTGAAAAAACACTTAAAGACATGTTTGTTTGGCAGAAAATCATCCTCAGTTGCCAAAAGTCGGAATTAAGCCTGGCCAGGATTATATGAGATTTCATTCTGACAGACCTGCCGAAGATGCTGATTACTACAACTCATAGCATGGTGAGACCATAGACAGATTGTTCACTGGCCAGCATTAATAGACAGATCCTCAGAGATTACTGTGCTGCTGGCACTCCACTGTGTTGTAATGGATGGGGATGGATGCAGAGCCATGTGACTAAGCTTACATCTCTCCTTGTATCTGTCTTGTAATGTGTGGCCCTAGCTTTCCTTTCCTTTCCTGTCCTCTTTCTTTCTCAGCTGGGTGAATCCCAGGCCTAGCGGAGGAAATCATGCAGCAGTATCCTATATTTAGACACCCCCCCCCCCCCCCCCCCCCCCCCCCCCATTTGATCATACAAATCCCCACACTCCACTCTGCAGCACTCAGATCTGTTCAGTCAATTACAGATTTGGTTACATGTGTTCTTTCATACATTCTTCTTGATCTGATCGTGGTGGCGTGCGTACTGGTTTCCATTTCCTCTGTTATCTTGAACACGTTATGTGCCGTGGTGAGTTCATACTGTGAAATGAACACATTTCTGTGAATGTTTTTCTCTGTAATAATGAGATTATATTCTCGCAGTTGCTACAGTGAAACTCAAAATGATCATAATAAGGGAATAAATGAGAAGATTCCCCCGACAAACGGTAACGTCTGGAAGAAAAGAAAATCTCTTGAAAGTGATTCGTGTGTCCCCTGCAGGAAAAACCTTCCCTAAAGTATTTTTTGTCTGTATGTGCAGCTCCATGTCTGTGAGCAGTTGGCTGCCCAGCTTTGTGCCATGTAAGTAAAACCAGGGCTACTTACATGGCACAAATTAAATGGACTGGTACTAGCATGTTTCTACTCTTACTTAGAACTGAAAAGCACAGATGCTTCCTGTGTCTCACTGTTATGTACAGCAAGGTGTCTTGACACACTGGTTACAGTAATTTTGGCAGCTGAGAGATTTTAGCCTGATTATAGGGAGCTAAAAAGTTTGCTTAAAGAGGCTGTAGGGATGGCAGCAGCCATGATTTGTCTCCCTTTTAGCCATTTGTTTTGCACTTGGTTTAGCTTTTTTTCAGCCTACTGTTCAGCTGCTTTTTCACTGGCATTTTGCTTTTTCTTTCACCTGGCACTAGGCACTAATAACCACTCATTTATTAACGCTTGGGTAAATTATACCACAATAATCTTAGTTAAAAAACGAGGTGTTCAGAGAGACGGCTTCATCTCAGTAAAGCCATAAAGGACACCTTGTATGAAACTGAGACATAAAGCAGCTTTGACAGTCAGCATTATTTTATCAGCTTGGAATGAGAACTGTGCAGTTCATACTGGAATTTTTCTATGTATATATTTGTTTAACTGCTGAAAAATATGTGTCTTCTTTATAAAGACACCTACAAATACGCAGACAACAGCAACAACCACAAAACAGTCACACCAATTTGGTTACAGTTACAGGATATGAAGCTCTTGCTTGCCGTCTAACCCAATCAGAGACATTAGATCTTATCTGAGGGTCTAATTGGAAGTGTTTTCCCCTTATGAGCAAAAAATCTCCACATATGCACTACTATAATTGTTTATGTTTATTACACATGGTGCTATATTGGTTTCCTGATATTGAAAAAATCAGATGAAAATCTATTACTTTTGCTTCTTCCAATCAAGTCATGATCCATTTATATGGGATATGTTGATTTAAAATGCTGTTATGAGAAATATGTTGTCATAACAGAAAGTTTAGCATTTAGCATGATCTGGGTAGAGTACTTGTAGTACAATGATTATATGTAATATATTTCTAATTTCTCATAAAGGGTCAATAACTGGTCTCTAGGCCTGCATGACTGAGGTTTTATGGGAATAGGGCAAATTTAAGCTATGTGCTAATATCAATGTGCAAATCATTAAAAAAAGCCTGCAATACAAGCAAATCCTGTCTTCATTTAAATATTTGGAAAAGTCATATTTTCAGATATTTGTGTTATAGCATTCGATGAATGTATAATCGATTTTTCTCAGTAACTTCACTAGAAACTACAAATGTTAAACCTGGAGGGGTAGAGAAGAAAAGCAGGTACTTGAAAATCTGTCAAGAGATTCGGCAAACTTCCCACAACACTGTGATATTTCCACACAGTGATGTTGCTGCATGAATAAAATCTGATCGCTGATTGACTGTATTTTGCTTTTTAAATATAACATCCTTCCTTCTTTACTTGCATTCATTTTTGCTGAATGTCCTTCCCCTCCTTCTCGTCCACTGTCCTGTTCTTTTTATTTAATCTTGCTTTCACCCCTTTACTCTTTCTCCGTTTTGCCTCTGAACTGCTCTTACTCTTCCGTTCTGTCTTTTTTTTTCCCTCCCCACCCACTTTCATTTCCTTTTCATCTGTAAGAGGAAATCATTTATCCAAGCAGCACAAAGTTAATCCTCCAAGGGCTCACTTCAGCTCAACACATGAAAGAGGCGGCTCATTATATCTCTGGATTTTGGAGGTATTATATGTAGGATAATAGAGTGCATGATCCATTAGTTTTCACATACATCTGTGCAAATGAATATAATAAACAGACAAAAACCTGCTGGTTGTGAAAATGTAATGTGTGCTTTATTTTGGTTTGAAATGAGAATTTGCAGCACATAAATATGAGTCCCTTCTTCTGAAAATGATCAGGTGCGAGAAGTTAAATAAAAACGAGTGAAAAAGCAGCCGGTGTGCAAATAAAAACTCTGAAAGATTTTCAAAAAAATCACTTTTAAAAATGACAAGAAACTCAGAATCCTTGAAGCAAACTACAAAGAAATGAGGGGTGGTTCATGACTTTTGCACAATATTGTACAATGTGGCGTAATATCCTGTAAGTATCTCAGAAAATGTACTCTGAAATTCAAAATTAGATGTATTACATAAGAATTTTGAGCATGCCTAACTATAATTGACTATAACTATATTTGATGTTGTTCATAGCAAATATATATATTTATATAATGTTTTTCTAATAATTATTACATTTTTCCTCACTCAAAAACTGGCTTTTCTATGATCTCAGTTTTTGCCCTGACTGTTTGGAAAAGAGCTTGTACAGTTGAGCGTGTGATAGTAAATCTGTCACTTTTTCTGTACTGCAGCATTTTAATGACATGACACTCCTGTGATTAGGTTGAATATGGCAGACGTGGCATGCTGGACTGAAAAAAGTTGAAAAAGCAGCCAGTTGAAAGAACTTCACAAAGGCCGGAGAAATATTACCCATAACCACTTTAAATTATTACAAGACAGTCTGGTTTTGTGAAAGTGAAATACAAAGACATGAAGCGTGGCTCAAAACTTTAGCAAAAAAAATACTAATATCCTGTATTTCTCAGTATTTTCAGTTTCTATAGAAAGGATATCTTAAGCAGCACAATGAGACAACTGATTGCTCAAGTGGAGCCGCTCAGTAAGAGAAATGTGATGAAGTTGTGGTGTGCATTTATGTGAAGCCTCAGTTTCCAAAACACTGCACACTGTTATGAAAGTCCTCTTTCACATTAAAAAAGATATGTGTTAGTTTGCCACAAAACTCCGTCCTCCACCAGAGAACATCGCCGGTACATTACACTAAAGTCTGTCCCTTTCAAACTGCCATTGACAACGACTCACTAAGTGGTTCTTTCAGCTTTGCTATGTGCATCAGTGTGTGTGTCCTAAATGTCCGTCAAACCCTGTTTTAATGCAGATATAGTTTTTGAGCTTCCTTTTCGCCTGCCCTGCAGCACGGCCAATTATTCTCTGTACATACTGTCCTTGTTGCTCTCTCCGTCTATTCATCTTTCTCCTCATACGGCTCCTGACACCATGTTCACTCTGCAGCGCTGTCTTCATTCACTGTGGTTGAAGGGCACAGACCAGTGTATGAAAATGAAAGGCAAAATACACGAATGAGAAAGGAGTCGACGGCAGCAGAGTGTATGCATTTGCTCTGGGAGAGACAGAGGAGAGAGGTGGGCAGAGCTTTCCTATTGGTTAACGGGGAGTGATGAATGAAACTGCACAGATTTGAATGAAGACCACATGTCACAAGGAATTAGAGCATGAAATAGCACTGGGATGACAGGAGAAGGGAAGTGAGATAGAGGGAGGTCATTATCTATCTATCTATCTATCTATCTATCTATCTATCTATCTATCTATCTATCTATCTGTCTGTCTGTCTGTCTGTCTGTCTGTCTGTCTGTCTGTCTGTCTGTCTGTCTGTCTGTGTCTGTCTGTCTGTCTGTCTATATTAGAAAGTTAGCATGTAGCTTGTGATTGCTTCCTAGGAGCCTTGCATTCTATATTTTTGCCAATAATGTAATGAAAAACACATATTTTTAAATGTAGAGTAGCATATATTACCCTTTAATTTTGTTTAAATTTATGTTCTTTGCCCATCACTCATATTGTTTCTTTGACTTTGGACATAAATTTTTGACTTTGTGCATCCATTTGCTTCTGGCAAATGGAATCAACAGACATCAGTCTGCATTAATCAGTCGGCCAGGGCATCAGAGAGATGCAAATGCCAGTAAGTGTACTATCTATGCCATAAAATCCTGCAACAATGAAAACCTTCATGGAAATCAAACAGCACAAAGTCAAGATAAACAGTGAGGAGATGTGGAAAAGAAAGCTCTCATTCTGCATTATCCTTATGTAATCTGATAATAAATCACATTATATTTATTATTTCCCTTAATGTTCATGTTTTTGAACATTAAGGGAACACATGATCACTATCCAAATATCAGTTTTTTAAACTATATTCTTAGAAATATACCTGTGATCAGTTCTGGATATTTAGTGGGTTCTTTAAGTCATTTCCTGTTGTATTTTGAAATTTCTCTTCTATGTTTATTTGCTCTCTTTTATGCATCACTTGAATTCAGTCATCCAGTTGTTCCCTTGAATATATAAACTCCTGACCATTCCTTATCTAATTTTTCCTATTATGTTTTCTTGTTTGGTTTTTCATTTTTTCTGGATCTTTGCCTTTGGTAGTTTAATTGCTCTCTGGTTTCTGAAACCTTCACCCTCTGTTTACTTCAATACTGTTAATAAAGTCGTGGACTTTGAGTCGTCTTCTTTTTGAACCACCACATTTATGTGACCTAGAAAAGACATGTTACTATCCCTGCCAATATAGCTGTCTTAAGTGCTTTTGATCTCAAACTAATTCAAAGCACAGCAGCCAGAAAATCAATATTAGTAAACTGAAGGCAGTATTTCTGTTTCTGGTCACTGGCTCTATTCTCTAACTACCAAAGCACGCACTGCATCGCTGCACAATATATCAACTTTCAGCACTGGATACATGCTCATTGAGCCTTATATCGTAGCTTCTTGGCAATGTCAGGGTATCAAACGGGGTATCTCATTATTGGAAACTCAGTTGAGACTCAACACCAATTAATTTTTGCCAGCTTAAAGGTTATCTGAGCTCTCCCTACAAGGAGTGCTTTATCTTCCTATTTCAGGTAAATTCGGCTACTTCTGGCTCTATTTGGACAGCCACAGAGATAAGACTTCATTGAGCTTATATCTGTGCTATTACATTATTATTAACCAGTTTGTTTTTAGCTTAATTATTTTATCAGTGAAAATAAAAGCAGTGGCATTCATAGATTTACACAGGTGACAGTATTTTACTGAATTTACTTATCTTTTATGATACAAATTGCAATTCATCACATTTGAGAAGCTTAACCTTCGAATATTTGTCATTTATCTGTATATGTAAACATACCAATGTACTCTACATGAATTACGAATATCTGTCCTTGGTTAGTCCCGTGACTCACTTTGGCTCGGCTCTCTACTATCACATAACTGTAAGTATACAGGAAAATACTGTGAGAATGAAAATAACTGCATTTGTATGTATACCATTTTAAAAATACACACACAGTAAAGCGCTGCTGCTACAGATGTTAATTGTAATAACTTCACCTAATTGTTCGTTCACTGAATCTATAAAATTTGAAAATTATTATATTAGTTTCTAAGATTTTTGAATCGTTGCAACGCTGTTACACAGGCAGTAATTCAAGTATCTTAAGGATATGTGCAATGCTAAGATGGGTGGAAAAAAACTGGCTCAACGTCCTTTAATTAAAAGTAACTTTAACTTAACAGAAACCTGAAACAGATTACAGTGGAGTACAGTCCACTCAGTCCATTTCAGGCATGATGGGAAAGATGGGCCACTACAGCCAGCTTATTACTATGGTGTTAAAAAGCACAATGTGACACCTCGCTGCCAGGTTAGGAATGTGACCGCCACTCTAAAGGTTCAATTGTGCTTCTCTGGAAGCTTAACGTTCAAAAAGTAAATGTTTGCTTTTTCTTTCCCCACTCTCACCTGGATACTAGCTTCCTAAATTGTCACTCAGTCATCAAAACATTGACAACACCTGGTTTAAAAAAGCACTTCAGGTTAGAGTGTCTTTGTCATGGTTATGCAGTAATTAAGGTTAGAGGGTAAAGGCAGACTTTTTCCTTCATTCAGTATACAGCAAGTGTATGAGGAATGAAATTTTAATGCAAAGCATAAAAAACTATATTAAATATGTTAAAAAAAAATCGCAGTAAACATACCTGAATGTGAAAACCACACATTGATCCTTAAACTAACTTAAACCTGAATGAAAGACAAAGTGACTCAGAAGCACAAACACAAGTCACTATTGAATGTAATGGAGCTAGACTGGGATCACTATCCGGTTGTTCAGTCTGACGTCACTGGCCGTGTCTGGGTCTAAACTCCGCTGCAGGTCCATATATCAAACGATCACTGTGGCATTACTGAGAGTTGAAAAACTGTCTAAAGTCTTTCATCTTTAATAAAATGATCAGCGTTCTGCTCTACCAGGTGTAACAATTGAGTTTAACATCCAGGCATCCATGAAAACGGAATTTATGACATTTAACGGAGTTAGAAGTTAGCAGGGAGTTAGCTCGCTAGCTTCTATCTAAATACAATATAGCATGTCCTGACTGCGGGGTTTTGGAAACAAATTAAAACGTACAGCTCTGTTATCACTTCCAGCATAAATGAAGACAGAAAACTAAACAGCAGTGACGCTTGTAGGGTTACTGAAGTTGGGCTAGCTGGTATAATGATGTGCTACGTGACCGCTAGCGACACAGCTATGTTAGCATAATATAAACAAGCTAACTTTTTTTCCACTCGATAAAAGTTAACGTGAGTGTTCTCGGTGGTCAGAAACAAATGTAATCGCATGGCAGGATGCTGTAAAAGGACCAAACTTCAGTCAGGAGAACAACTGAGATAATCCATCCACAATACGAGGTTAGTCATTCATATACTGCTGCATGGGCTGGGCTGTAGTTACATCCTAAGGTTTTAAAAACTGAGCTTAAATAAATGATTAGTGGTAATAAAAGCCGAGGGAGGTCAACAGGGATTACTGACTGTTTTAGGAGCTTTTTGAGATCAAATAGAAGAAAATACATAACATTAAACATGTTAACAACACAAAAGCCATATTAAACGCAGACTACTTTAGACCTGGAAGTAGGATTCGTCGTGTCATCACTGAACAACCGGATAGTAATGTCACCCACCATCTTTCTCTGCTTATAACTTCTGCCTCTAGCCCTGCTAGTTGAGCATAAACAGAGGTGGAGATCCTTCCTCTGTTTGCTGTCTTTAGAACCATAGTTATATTGTAAAAATAAACCAACGACCCACCTAAGGAAGTGCAAGTCTTGGAACCGATATTTGTGATCTGTCATCAGTACAAAAATAAATGACCACATCCCATTTTAGATTATCACTGATTTTTGCTTCATTTTAGTTTAGGAATATGTAGCGTCTGTTTGTAGTCCAAACTGACAGATTAAATCAAAACAAAACTAGAAAGTGCATTTTCTGAAGAAACTGCAGTGTGAATGCTTGAATCTGAATGTATGCACTGAAATGAATTAATTGCTGAATGTTAAGTTAAAAATCTGAATGAGCTGGAAAATACAGAATTTTTAACCTGAAAATAAAAGTGCAGAACTTTTGAAAGCTGATGTTCACACAGAAGAAGTTGGAAAAAGCTAAGCATGTTTAAAATGTAAATAATAAAAAGATGAGTAATGACAAAAGAAAATTTAGAGTCAGAAAACCTCTGAATGAATATTAAAAGTTCATATTCTTCTAATTGAAATGAACTTAAAAGATGAACAAACATTCTGCAGAAAATACAAACTTTAATATACAGCATGATGTTTTTCAGACATATACACATGTGTATATCATGTTTAATAGTATTACATACATCAATTTGTTTTGTATGTCATAGAAAATAACATAAAAATCTTAAGTCATATTTTACAGCTTCTTTCTGAAAAGGACTGGTAGAATAAAGAAAAATAACTAAATTAAATAACTAAATAAAAAATAATGAGCAACATATGAAATACATGAAAATTCAACTTTTAAAACCACAATCCTGAACCTTTAAATTGTGTTGGTTTCTTAGAACATGGCTGAACAGCTTTTTCTATCGGTCTACTTAATCTTCTGATCTGTCTACACATCTTTTTATTACTCATTCTTTTTTATGTTTTAATGTAAACAGAGTCCACACAGTGGTAAAAGAGAACTGTATAGAGATTTGTGAGTAAACTCAAATGAAAGCCTAAGGTGGTGACACAGTTTAACACATGCAAATAATCAAATAAACACATTAGTCCTTTTTGTGAACATGGATAAATAAGTATCAATACAGCATTGTTCAGCCATGCCACTAAATGCTTTTTTACACATTGTTTTAACCTGGGCTCAGACACAAAGTCCCAAATTTAGTTAGTCCCTGACTTTGAGTTGTGGTTATGACTAATTATTATACACAAGGCTTTATCTATCTAAACTCTAAGGACACAAATATGAAAAAACCTATACTTACCAGCTGATACCCCACACTACACACTAGGTGTGCCATGTGACCTGAAACTTTGGTACAAAATCATCATAATCATTCTGTTAACACTGTTTTTTAACACTGTTTGTGTTGCTGTTCAGCAGTTTAAAATGTTTTAGATTGGATTACATGGAATGAATTTGAATTTTCTTGGGGGTTTTTGTATGTGTTTCGTTCTCAGCAGATTTTTTCTTCCATACTGTTGAATTCCAGTTACCACATTTCTGGTCATATGACATCCCAAGTGCCCACTTAAAAAAATCCCCACAGTTAATTCAACATTAAAACAAAATAAAAAAAATGTTAAATAAATAAAGGTTTGCTCTGTGATGAAATATTAAATAAGCATACATTGTACAGAGCACTAACAATGAAAACAATCCTTTAGCCTGTTGATCAGAGAGAGGCAGTCATTATGTCCATTTAAAACCTGTAATCACAGAGCACAATGTTTCTGTGAAACTATGAAGTCCCATATGATCCTCATCACGTCCAGTGACTTCAGAGTGGATCCTCCCTGTCATCCGGCCAGTGTTTGATGTGTGGCAAGCAGCACAGAAGCAGGATAGCTGAGGACTTTAAAAGAAGAGCAGAAAACGGGAACATATGTAGTTGTAAATGTAAATATCAGTGATACTTGTCTTGTCAAAGGGAATAAATTAATGAAAATGTTAACTTACACACTCATTTAGAGAGGATCTTGACACTGCACAGAGGAGGCACAGTCAGTCTGACAATGATGGTGATCTCCAGGGATGTTTTCCTGCAGCAACATTCCTGCCAACTGGCCGTATGATCCAGAGTAGTTGGTTTGTAATGAACAGAAAGGTGTATATGTTAGGTAGTGTGCACTCAGAGCTGGTCCTAAGAAACAAACACATCCTGTAATAAACTGAATACCTGTAGTAGTGCTGCTGCAAATATGAAGCCCTTCTATCATGAGTGGTTTCAAAGAAGGCTCAGTCACAGAAACTGTGCAGTCTGTTCAGTCCTGAGTGTCTCAGCTCTGATGGGGATGGATCACAGAGGGAAACACCTGAGTACAGACATTACAATACACTCTAACACTCCTAAGGTCAAGTGAAAACACAATTTAAACACTTCACAAAGAATGAATACATGTTTTCATGGAAATAATGTCATTAACCCTTTTTGTTGTGAGTAAATCTCACCGACTGCTTGTGGGACAAGCTAGAAGGAGGACTTATCACAGAATGTCTCCTGTGCTCCAGATGTGAAGTCTCACGCTCTGATCGTACGGCGATGAAGATGGTGATGATGAAGCCTCTCTGATCTGTGGCATTACAGTTTCTAGCTGCTATGTGCTTCACACTGTTGGATCTTACATGTGAAGCTTGGAGAAGACACAGGAGGACTGTGTCTCTCTTAAAAAAGAAAAAAGGAAACCTAACACCCCCCCCCCCCCCCTCAGCTCCCACCGTAAACCCCCCCCCCCCACTCAACTCCCCAACCTCACACCATCCAATGTCTATACAAATGTAGGGTATCAGCTGGTAACAGAAAGCAAGTGTAACATATGCACTACATATGTAACACTGCTGAAACATTTCTGGCCAGAAATGTGCAGTTATCAACCCAGACCCACCCTGATGATTGCACTGGCCGAAACATGATAAAAGCTCATAAAAATGTATGTTTCATCGAAAGATTTGTCCAAAAATATAATCGTATACTTTTGAAAAAGTTTAAAGTTTATAACAAACCAAAATAATAACATTTTTGTAAATAGTATTTCAAAATAGAGGCACACATAAAGTGGCTTAACTGTCATTATTGCTGTAATTAGGTTTGTTTGTTTGTTTGTTTGTTTGTTTGTTTGTTTGTTTGTTTGTTTGTTTAAAAAGCAACCTTTAGTCATTGTTGTTCTCTCAGAAACAATGAAGAAGCTGTTGAACATTTATGTGTTGTGTAGGCAATCCTCTGGTCCACCCTCCCTCCCTCCCAGCCACAGTGAGACTGGGGCAGCCTGGCAGGATGTTGAAGCCTGGCTGCAGAGAGGATATGCCTACACTATTCATTTTAAACTGCTATATTTGATTTTTCTGACATTTATAGGTTACTGTTAGTGAATTTTAGATTTTCTGTGATAAATAAAATTGTCATCTTTTACTGATATCATTACTTAATTCATGTAATTGTATTTTATGTAAACAATTCAACCATTATACTGCAATGCAGAGCGTCAACTTTTAAATATCGCTCTACTTTCTTAAGTCATTCAAAAATATAGATATTACTTACTGTATTCAAAGATCTAGATCATGAATCATCACAGGACAATACACAGTATACTGGGTCATGGTAACTATGGTAGGTCTTCATGACTCCAGAATGGAGACATCGATCTGACTGAGAAATGAAAATTAGGTCAAGCAGTGTGTTCTTCTCTGTGGTAGGGGCAGTGATGACCTGTGCGTATCCCCTAGACTCAAACAGCTCCAGGATTGGTTTGTTTGCACTGGATAAAACATTCTCATTAAAATCACCACAAACTATGATGGGATGACAGTCCATGATCTCCAATGAGTCTAATAGGCTTACCAGGTTTTTCAGGAATGGCCTCAGAGTGTAGTCTGGAGGTCTGTATACAACTGCAATCAGAGCACTGACTGGTGCTTCAACCTTTAAAGCCAGAAATTCAAGGTCAGTTACATTATGGATGTACTGTTTTTCATGCACTTGAATGTCACTTTTCACATAAACAGCAACTCCACCACCACTTCTGTTTGCCATCTGGGGAAAGTTTGTGTAGGACAGGTGTCTGTTGCGTTTGAACAAATTGTAATTTTCCAAGTGGAGACTCTCTGCGACAAAAGAGCCCCGCAGGTGTGTTTCTGTTAGGCACAAAACATCTGCTAGACACAATTCATGGTGACTTTTGATGTCATTAATGTGAGCTGGCAGTCCCTCTGTATTATGATGAACAATGGTGAAAACCTCTGACCTGCTCAGTGTTTGCCTCACGTGTAGAAGAGGCATCATGTCATCAAGGTTGGCTTGTCTCATGTTCTCAAGCGCTGCAGTGATTTCTGGGTTGGTGAATATTTTTTTCTCCTCCATATCAAGAAGATACAGTCCACTGAGAGACGTCACTCTACTGACAGCTACGTAGGCCATGCCGGGCTCAAAAATGCTCTTAAGAGAGACAACAGCTGATGTAGTTGTCATACCCTGTACCTTATGTATTGTACATGCAAAGGCCAGCTTCACTGGGAACTGTCTTCGTACCACTCCTTTCTGCTTCAGATTCTCCTCTGCTCTCTCAATGTACACCATGTCGTCTGCTGGTGTGCGGTTATTCTTTCCAGATGTCTCATTATCCATTTTAAGTCCAAGCTTGATGATGTGTTGGTCGTTTTCAGAGTGAACTACTCTAAGTAGTATTCCAAAAGCTCCATTAACCAAACCATTTTGTATGTCAATGTTTCTGGTGAGCATGACACGAGCTCCTTCTGCAACTTTCAGTGTGTCTGGTAACTCGTTTTTACCTCCTTTCAATGGTCTGTCTTGAAGTGCCATTCTGCCAGTTCTAGGATCTTTTCTATAATCATCTGCATGGATGTCAATGATATGAGTGTGGAGCAGAGCCAGTGTTGCAGAGTTGTGTGCATCCACTTCTTTATTAGTTGCAAAAATGTGCAACGCATCAGTTGGACAAAGGGCTGGTTCAGTTATGGCCTGTGACAACAAATTTCTATCTGCTTCGCAAAGCTCATCCAACTTTCCTTTCACACGAATTCTGTTCAGCATCTCTGCAAAGACAACATCATCTTTCTGACGCATAATCTCAGTCAGAGTGATCATCTGAAAATGCTCCCGCCACAGGTCGATCTCAGACGGGTCGTGCACACAGAGAGGTTTAGACTGTCGCACTGGGGGTAGCTGATAGAAGTCTCCGACAGCAATGACTGACATGCCTCCAAAGGGTCTCCGAGTCCCTTTGATCTGTTTGAGTCTTGCATCTACATATGCAAAGAGATGTCTTGACACCATAGACACTTCGTCAATGACGATTATTTCAGCATTCAAAAGTTCTGATCTGACTTCATCCAGCTGATTGCCAAGTCCCTGAATGGGAGGTTTTAAGCTTCTAGGCAGCTTGAGAAGAGAATGCAGTGTTGTTCCAGAAATGTTAAAAGCTGCAGTCCCAGTGAAAGCAGTTAACAGGACAGTGGGTTTTGATATGTCAACGTCGTCTGCATATCTGGGCACTTTGCTCAGTATCTTAGATGCTTCTGAGTAGATGCATTTGATAAGATGTGATTTTCCTGTTCCAGCACCACCATTAATATAAAAGAAAAACTGCTCTGGATTTAGAGCACAGACTCTTTTAATGCACCAGTCTCTAACTGCATAAAATATGCAGGCTTGCTTCTTGTTCAGATTCTGAAACATCTGACGTAACAATGTGGGATCAATAGCAGGGGGTTCCCTGATGGCTCTGACTTCTGTTGAAGCATCAGCCTGACGGCTGTAGTCGGGCACATCTTCCTGTTCATTTTCATTGTCTCGCTCTCTTTCTTGTTCGACAAGTGGCAACCTTACGAGATCTGATTCAGGTGCCAGATTACACCATTCGTCAGTCACACCTCTGTTCTGCTCATATTCCTCAACAGCGCTCTCGATCTCCTCACTGTTTTTCTCATATTTTTCTCTGTTTCTTTTGACAATGTGTTGCACGTACTCAAGATGGTCAGTACCTGGTAGCTGTACACAGCCAGCACCATAGAAAGCCTGATAGGTTGGCAACGATGGTGTTTTCAGTTCGTGGTCTGAACGATGAGGAAGGTACAGTTTAAGCAGTCTTCCGTAATATTGCTCTGGATGTTTTTCTTGTGAGCAGCGGTGAAATCTGATGATAGCAGGCTTATTGTTTTTGCGCCTTTGCACAAACCCCATCTCATTGAGAAGGGGCAAAACATCTTTACCTTTTTTCTGTTGGCCATAGACAATCCTGCAAGTAGCAGCAAAGTCTGCCATGCACATCTCCTCATACTCTGGTGTTTCAGGTCTGGCTTTGTATTTGTCATTCAAAGATGTCATCCAAACATTGGAAGACTCAGGTGTTGTGTTGTCCAGAACTGACAGGGGACGACTCATTTTCACAGGATTATCATCAGTTGGAATGAATATTACAGCACGTGAGCATTGCTTCATGTGAAGACCACATGCACGAGCAACACATTCTTGTGCACTGATCTCTCGCTTCTTTGAATATGCCTGCATGACGGCTCTCATTTCATCGCACTCATTTACACTGTCCTTATGGGAGTTCTCAATGACAGTTTTCAGGTACTCAGATAGCCCGCCCTCTTTTTTTGATATATATTTCATTAAATAATTTGCAGCACCAAAAGCATCTAAAACAAAGCTTATGTCGATATTACTGTTCCAGGCTTCAAGCAGATGTGGATTATAGCCGTTTATCCAAGAGTCTTTTGGATCACGCTTTAGTATGATCGTACTCCTCATGTTCATTTTATTCAGGTATCTCTCATATTCTGCATGTGTCAACTTGCATCTTTCCAAGAGCTGCTCTAAACTCATGGAAGCAGTTTCAGGTTCATTCAGCAGCTGGTTCAGTGGTCTGAGCTTGTTCTTTGCCGTTTCTACTTCCAGTGCATCATCCTCACTGGGTCTTGTGATCATTGTCTCATTGCAGGGTGGTTTGGGAAAACCAAAACGGCACCCGGAGCTTAAACTCCTAAAGCACGTCTTTGTGTGGTTCTTACTGTGTTTTTGCACTTCTGTTACTTTTTTGTACAGTTCAGGTTGTTTATGTGGATCAGGCAGCTGAGCTGTGATGTATTTGTTTATAAAATCAAGAACAGTTTGCTCATCATCCTCCTCAAACACAGGAGCACCTTCTACCCACAGGAGGCAGTGTATGTGTGGGCTTCCTCTGTGCTGAAACTCAACTCTGTAAAAGTAGTCAATGACTTTGCCAAGTGGCTCTGCGGGAGATAAGAGTAAATCTCTGAATAATGCTTCAACTCTCTTGTCAAACATGCGCATTGTTGTGACAGGATTGCTTCTCAGGATGTCACACTTTGCTGACCAGTCGAGTCCTTCAAAATTCACTTGTTCACCTTGCTGCCTTGTTATTGCCTCGATCACTTCAGGCCAGCGCATTTCAGCAGCTGAAAATGTGCAAAAGAACGTGGGAGTTCCCAACTGTCTGATCATGGCAAAAAGATCTCTTGTTGTTTTCTCCCAATAGGCTGGGGTTCCTCTCAGAGGCTGCATGAATCTCACTGCATCTTTATTTCGCACCAGTTTCTCCACCTCATGTTTATCTTGTAACATGCCTGAGGTTATTTTTCTACCATCTCTGGTCAGAGGCTTTGCCTTCCTTAACTGTACTGTCATGCTGGATGTAGCCAAGTGTATTTCAGTCACAAACTGTGCAAAGAATAAATAGTTTGTGTCTTTGGCAAAACGATCATCAATGCAGAAAAGTCTTGATTTGAAATACCCACTGGGGGATACTTTGATCAGCCTTCTTTCATCAAGTGTGTTTTGGCCTGTAGGAAACTGCACAGGGAAGGCCATGGCCTCCAGTTTAGGTGTTTTGAAAAAACTTATTGGATTGTTTCTCTCTGCAGGAGCAACAGAGTAGATTCCTTCACTGAAACATAATATCTCCTCAGCCACATCAGGGGGCTGCAAACAGGACTCGAGTGCAAAACCACCATTAGTCAGTCCATCTTCTTGCTCTGAATCATCTCTCATCTGTTCATGTGATTGTTCACCATCACAGGGTAACATGTCAATATCCTGTTCATTTTTATTTTGTGCTTCACTCAGTGCATTTTTCTCACAGCTGTCAATTTCCATTAAATCAGCCTCATCATAATCGTCCTCATTCATGTTTTCATCATCATCATCATCTTCATCAGGAAGTGTTGGGTCACACAGCTCAGGATCATCTCTGATGCTCACATCCTTATACTGTGGATGAATCTGCTTGAGTTTATGCAGTGCTTGCACAAGTTTAGACCAGCTTACAGTCTGAAACAGCTGATGACCTTTGTAAGACAAGCGTCTCTTCAGTTTTACTCTCATGATCTGAGAATTAATTCTTAATCGAGGCAACGCTTCAACAGTTTCCTGTACCTCTGATGGGACACAGACCACATTTCCTCTAATTGCTCTTTGTCTGCCTTTGGGAAGAGGAATGATCTTGGCAAATGGTATGCACTTGGCTATGAGATGTCTCTCCAGTATGTTGAGATCAGACAGTTCAGGTGGAGTATCAGCAAGATCCAGTTTATTGGCAACAGCAAGCGCTGGCATGGATCCATTTTTAAGATGATTGTGGCAGGTGTGACAAATCCACTCTCTCTTTCTCTCATCGGGAACATTGCACTGCTCATTTCTGCAGTTTTCATCACAAACATGAACAAATCTTCCAGTCAAACATGTTGCAACTACATGTGGGTTTTTGACATACTTTGACCTTGTGCAGGGTCGCACTTGGTTTGGAAATGAAGCCTTGAAGCATACAGTACATGGGTATGATGGTCCAGCTTTGATTTGTGATTTGAACACAGATATGGCCTCGTTGATCACACTGTTGTCACTCTCTTGGGTTTGTCTGTTCACCCATCTGTATTTCCTTTTTATTTTCATTGCACATCTCATGTTGTGCATAATCCTGAATGCAAGATTACTTTGATACCTGTCTCGCATTAGTTGTTTCATTAGTTGTCTGTGTCTTACTCTGAATGCGTTATCACGTGCATAACGCTGAGTCACTCGAGATCTCTGTCTCTCTCTGAATTCAGGGTTTTCTTGATACCTTTTAGTTATATAGTTTTTTTGTTTTTGTCTAAATTCAGCATTGTCACAGTAGCGTCTTTTAATATATTGTTGTTGTTTCTTTCTAACTGTAGCATTCTCAGAAAAACGTTTTTTAACATATTGTTTTTGTTTCTTTCTGAATTCATCATTTTCACAGTAACGTCTTCTAATATATTGCTGTTGTTTCTGTCTGAATTCATCATTTTCACAGTAACGTCTTCTAATATATTGCTGTTGTTTCTGTCTGAATTCATCATTTTCACAGTAACGTCTTCTAATATATTGCTGTTGTTTCTGTCTGAATTCATCATTTTCACAGTAACGTCTTCTAATATATTGCTGTTGTTTCTGTCTGAATTCATCATTTTCACAGTAACGTCTTTTCATATACTGTTGTTGTTTTTGTCTAACTTCAGGATTGTTTTTATATGTCTCGCTTGTGCAAGATTTTTTCTTTTCTTTGTAATCTTTATTTGAAGCATACTTTTGTCGTTCTTTCCTTTTTTGGTTTTCTTTTCTCTGATTTCTGGGTTTCTCTGATGCCATTAATCTTCTTTTCCTTTTTTGCCTTTGTTGTTTATTAACTTTTTTCACTTTTTGTAAAACTATATCAGAAAGGTCACAGGCAGCAACATTTGTTATGGCAGCATTTGATTGACATGAAAAAGCATCACTTGATGGAAGGAAACTTAATTCACTGCATAGTTCTTCAGTTGGTATATTAGGAGGTTCATTCTGATCTTCATATGATGTGAACTGAGTCATGTGGACTTCTTTTTGTTTCACCAGTGGCGTACAAATGGACATTTGACAAAAGATATTTTCAGTCGGATCAGTGGTTGTGTTTCTCCTTGGAGTAGAGGGGTTTGCTTCATCAACAGTTGTATCAGAGTGAGTAGGTGCCACAGCAGTGGCAGCTGTTGGTCTGCAGACTGTGTCTGTGATAGTATCACTCAGGTTGACTGTGCTCATACTGTAGAACTGCACAGGCTTCAGTTCATAGTTACAAGAGGGTGATATCTCCATCATTTCATAAGAATCTTGGAGCCTCTTAATCATGTCACTGAGGAGTGTGAATTTCAGCATCACAGCTGTACCACGATTACGTGACTGTAGTAGTAGAGGAAGACCAATGGGTGTTCTGGGGTGTGGGTCAAAGAAACCATATATGCCTGATGTGGATCTGAACACTGCGATACACAATCCACTCATAATCAGTAAGGCATACTGCACATCTGACAACAGGCAGCTCAGTCCTGCTTCTAAGCTCAGAAAGGTATCTACTGCCTCCTCTGGAGGTTCTTCAAATGTCCCATACCGGGAAGGCTGTGTCATGTTGACATGATACATAGACCTGCGAGCATCAACTTTGTCTGGCAGCTCATCGGTTGCCAAATGAATATTTTTAGGAAATCTTTTCTTGGCCTCTTTGTACATCACATCACCTTTATCCAAGACCAGATTAAGGTCAGCTGTAGTCATGTTTTCATTCTCATGAAGGAAAGCAAGAAATGTGAGTGAGTTACATGTGCACTGCTTGTTTCTGGAGTCTCCATATTTAGGATGAGCCTGGCTGCGAGATGCACAGACATGTATAACAGAGGGCTGGTTTTCAAGGTTCAGTCTTTCTGCATGAGATGGTCCTGCCACATCACTGTGACGGCCTCTTTTCACAATATCAGCATAACCCACCTGTGGGTCACTTGAAACCTCATGTTGGTCTCTGTGGTTTACCAGATGTTCATTAAATTCATGCTGCAATCCAGTCTTCACAGCATCTGCATAGGATATCTGTTGTACATGTGCAGGAACATGTTGACCTGCCTGTTTGACACCATCAGCATTGGTCTTTGCAGACACAAAGTCTTCTGCAGAGCTCTGAGGAAAATCACACTCAGCTTGTTCACATGTTGGTACTTTTTGAAACTCATGGAACTTCTTCCAGCGTTGTTTTGCAGCTTGTGACTTTTTCTGCTTCCTTGGCATTTTTACACAAGTGTTTCTCTTAGTCTTTAGAAAATATGTTTATAAAATAAGAGTGGCACAGAGCAGGAGATGTTTTCTTTGTCTTTATATTTCAGTTTTTATTTCTCAGAAACAGATGTCTTTGTTTGTTTGACAGTTTGTCAGTCAAGAGAATAATATGCACTCTCTTTATTGGCTTGGCACAACTTAGCAGCAAGCGCAAAGTGAAAAACAGCTAGAGAGAAAATTTAGAAGAGAGAACAGACAGAGCAGGAGAAACACGGCTGGGAAATCACAATCAAACCGTGAATTAGAGTTTTCTTTATTTGTTCAGTTTGTTCTCAGGTAGAGGCAATATGCACTCTTTATTGCTTTAATGGCTTGGCATTTTTCAGCAGCAAGCCAAGAGTGAAAAACAGGTAGAGAGAAAATTTAGCAGAGAGAACAGACAGAGCAGGAGAGACACGGCTTTAAATCAAACCGCAGAGTTTTCTTTGTTTGTTCAGTTTGTTCTCAGGTTGAGGCAAAATATGCACTCTTTATTGTTTTATTGGCTTGTGCATTTTTCAGCAGCAAGCCAAAGAGTGAAAAACAGGTAGAGAGAAAATTTAGCAGAGAGAACAGACAGAGCAGGAGAGACACGGCTTTAAATCAAACCGCAATAAGATTCTTGGTTTGGCAAAATTTCTCACAAACCACAGGGTGAAATACAGATGGAAAGAAGGCAGAGACAACAGGTGGAGTAGGACAGAAGATAGAGGGGTTGGGGGGTTGGGATGTGAGATAGAAGACTGGAGATCTGGTCCTTGTTCTTCTTCTGCACACTGTGAACAAAAAACAAGAAAAAAAAATAATTTTAATAAAATTATATCACATGGTAATTGTATGAACTAATTGTGACTACTGAAAAAGGACAAAACAAATATTCAAGCTAAACTGTTGTCGGCTGCCATGTGCAAAAAGTTGCACAATTTGGCACTTTTTAAAAGAATAAATATTTAATTAAATTCAGCAATAATATTTTTAAATACAAATATGATTGAGTGAATTGTTAACTAATCACATGTAATGTGCAAAAATGTACAAAAAAAATATTTTAGCCCAATTGTTAAGCTGAACTTATGTGTATTTATTATAAAAATGTGTTTAAAAGGTCTAGCACAAAGTTTGAACCCATCACTTTAAAGCTTATATTAGTCAGACTCTTTTTTTTTTATTTTGGTGTACTTCTCTAACAGTATGTGCACACCTACCAGGCAAAGCACAGATGTGAGTCAAGTTCCTGAAAGTGTAAGACGAGAAATAACATGTTAGTTGTCTGTACAGTGTTATCAGACTAACAAAAAAACAAAGCCCACACGACATGATACACTGAACTTATAGTCAGCAGGGTAATTATAGAGTAATATAGCACACCAGCTGATACAGCAGCCATTTTATAATTCAAACTAATTAACTGAAGTATTTATTTAAGTACTTATATAAGGCTACTGTTAGACTGTTACTAGCCTTAGCATCGCTAGCAGGAATGCTAGCGTTAGCACTTCAGTTAGTGTTAGCACTGCTGGTAGAACTAGCACTCTTACTGTTAAAACTGAGGCACAATGGCAATAATAAAGCTCATTTGTTACTTTTGTCTCACTGACCGCCAATAAATATCACAGGAATATCACAGGAATATTCTTTTTGTCAGTTAAAAACTGCTAAGGCTACTGTTGGCACTATAGCTAGCGTTAGCATTGATGCTAGCATTAGCATCGAAGCTAGCATTAGCACTGCTACTAACAGCAAAAGTCATGAAGTACTCTTACTGTTAAAACTGAGGCACAATGGCAATAATAAATCTCATTTGTTACTTTTGTCTCACTGACCGCCAATAAATATCACAGGAATATCACAGGAATATTCTTTTTGTCAGTTAACAACTGCTAAGGCTAGTGTTAGCACTATAGCTAGCATTAGCATTGAAGCTAGCGTTAGCATTGAAGCTAGCGTTAGCATTCCTGCTACTAACAGCAAAAGTCATGAAGTACTCTTACTGTTAAAACTGAGGCACAATGGCAATAATAAATCTCATTTGTTACTTTTGTCTCACTGACCGCCAATAAATATCACAGGAATATCACAGGAATATTCTTTTTGTCAGTTAACAACTGCTAAGGCTAGTGTTAGCACTATAGCTAGCATTAGCACTGCTGCTAACAGCAAAAGTCATAAACCTATATAAATGGTAGCAAAGGTTATTCTTTTTTTGCTTTCTTTATTCTTTGAACTCTGTTGAACTTTAAAAAGACTTGATATGTGAGTTTAAATGTCAAACATGTATTTTTACCATCATAAAATTAAAACAGTGCTGTACTGAATGTATTGTACTTACCACAGCAGAGAGCAAAGCGGAATGACAACCGTTGGTGTAGTGATTAGTTAAAGACCGATGAGGCGTTCAGGTGGTGCTTGGAAATTTGAGCATCAGTTTGAACATCAATAATGAGCATATATATTTCTCTGTCATAGAGAGACAGAGAAAAAAATACACAAGACTCACCAGCATACAAATTGGTACTTTTTCTCTTTATGTCACTCATTCGCTTATACTCAGGAAAGAGGGCAACTGGCATTAAATGAGCAAATAAAAAGTCATCATCTTGAACTGTTTTATGGATTTTATTTTAAGACTACTTTGAGCGTATTTGTGGGGAGATAAACTATACAGACTAAAAACAGAGACATTAAATGAGATTAGATTATTTAAAATGTGGGAAAATACACTACAGACAGGTAGATGCTGTGAGCTTTAATTATCCAGTCAGAAAAGATTATTTTAAAGTCATCAACTGACTCAAACTGCCCAGATCTGAAAAACCTGTGTGGAGAAGACAAGTCCACCAATACACAATCAACTTGAATTTAACAGGGCAATAATTCAGGCCTCTATTCAGTTAGCCTATACTAACTACTGACATACTGTTAATCTGTGGCAAAAGCCTGTCAAACCTGTCTTATTGTACCTATTGAAAAAGTTAATCTTACTACAACTGCTTAGATATAACACACATTTTTGATTTAATCTTGGCAGAGAGAGAGAGAGCTCGTTAAGCAGGCAGGTGTGAGCCTGGTTGCTATAGTGACTGCACCCAATGGCTCCATACACACGACACAGACATGCACCTCACTTTTGCTGCTTAAAATGAACAGAAAAGTCAGGCCCAAACAAATCGTTCCCATATGAAAAGTACAAGTCGTATTGACGAAATTCTTTCACCGTGAGCGACAGCAGCTTCTAGTCTACTGAATTCTCAGTTTTCATGCCTGTGGAGTTTATTATATGGACGTGGTGACAGTGGAAAGACACCATGCGGTTCTGATTTTCAAACGAACCTTCTGAGCCATTTTAACATTAGAGTCTATGGAAGAGTTGGAGGGAGGAGGCTGTGCATTGGTGACATTTACGAAAGAACCATAACACCTAGTACAATAGTAAACACATTGGATGAAAGAGGACAGCGATGGCTACGTTTTGAGGGTAAAATCATACCTGTAGAGCAAACGCTGCGGACACAGCAGCAGTTTTAAAAAAGATTTTAAGATTAATTTTTTTGCTCCTCTCACTCTAGCAGTTGAGCTGTCTCACTCTAGCCCCAACATTCCGTCCCATACACACCCATTATAAACTCTGAAACGGGTGAAAAAACATCATGAAACTTAAACTGGAACTGAAGAAAAAGTATAATAGATATTGAAAAGATAAATACAAGTTGAATAGTTGAATGTCTTGTCTTCGTTTTAAAGTTTGAATGGTGGCTCTATGTCAATGTATGTGGAAGTAGATACAGTTTAAAGAGGAGGAAGTTGAATGAGAATTTGAAGGGTCTCCCCATTGAAATACATTATAAATTTTTGTTGAAAAAAGTTGAATAAAATTAAAAATATAAATGTTAAAAATGAGAAAAAATAGAAGCAATGTTGTCCAAAAGAATAGGAATCTAACGGTGTTTGAATGGTTTTTCTAAGTCGAACGGTTTTGAAGGAGTAGGCTTTCAAAAAACGTACGGAATAGATAATAATAACTAGAAAGTGCATTTTCTGAAGAAACTGCAGTGTGAATGCTTGAATCTGAATGTATGCACTGAAATGAATTAATTGCTGAATATTAAGCTAAAAATGTTGAATTAGCTGGAAAATAAAGAATTTTTAACCTGAAAACAAAAGTGCTGAACTTTTGAAAGCTGATGTTCACACAGAAGAAGTTGGAAAATAACTGAAAATGTTTAAAATTTTAATTAGAAAAAGATGAGTAATGACAAAAAGAAAATGTAGTCAGCAAACCTCTGAATGAATAACAAAAGTTCATATTCTTCTAATCACTTAAAGAGTGGAATTATGTTTTATAAATCTCTAATTCATAAAAAAAATAATAAAAATAAATGTAAAAACAAATTTGTTAAATTGAACTGAAAAGATGAACAAACATTCTGGAGAAAATACAAACTTTCATATACAGCATAATGTTTTTCAGACATATACACATATGTATATCATGTTTAATAGTACCGGTATTATATACATCAATTTGTTTTGTATGTCATAGAAAATAACATAAAAATCTTAAGTCATATTTTACAGCTTCTTTCTGAAAAGGACTAGTAGAATAAATAAAAATAACTAAATTAAATAAGTAAATAAAAATAATAAGCAACATATGAAATACATGAAAATTCCACTTTTAAAACCACAATCCTAAACCTTTAAACTGTGTTGGTTTCTTAGAACATGGCTGAACAACTGTTTCTATTGGTCTACTTAATCTACTGATCTGTCTACACATCTCTTTATTACTCATTCTTTTTTATGTTTTAATGTAAACAGAGTCCACACAGTGGTAAAAGAGAACTGTATAGAGACTTTTGAGTAAACTCAAATGAAAGCGTAAGGTGGTGACACAGTTTAACACATGCAAATAATCAAATAAAAACATTAGTCCTTTTTGTGAACATGGATAAATAAGTATCAATAGTTTACAGCATTGTTCAGCCATGCCGCTAAATGCTTTTTTACACAGTGTTTTAACCTGGGCTCAGACACAAAGTCCCAAATTTAGTTAGTCCCTGACTTTGAGTTGTGCTTATGACTAATTATTATACACAAGTCTTTATCTATCTGAACTCTAAGGACACAAATATGAAAAAACCTATACTTACCAGCTGATACTCCACACTACACACTAGGTGTGCCATGTGACCTGAAACTTTGGTACAAACTCATCATAATCATTCTGTTAACACTGTTTTTTAACACTGTTTGTGTTGCTGTTCAGCAGTTTAAAATGTTTTAGATTGGATTACATGGAATGAATTTGAATTTTCTTGGGGGGTTTTGTGTGTGTTTTGTTCTTAGCAGATTTTTTCTTCCATACTGTTGAATTCCAGTTACCACATTTCTGGTCATATGACATCCCGAGTGCCCACTTAAAAAATCCCTACAGTTAATTCAACATTAAAACAAAATAAAAATATGTTAAATAAATAAAGGTTTGCTCTGTGATGAAATACTAAATAAGCATACATTGTACAGAGCACTAACAATGAAAACAATCCTTTAGCCTGTTGATCAGAGAGAGGCAGTCATTGTATCCATTTAAAACCTGTAATCACAGAGCACAATGTTACTGTGAAACTATGAAGTCCCATATGATCCTCATCATGTCCAGTGACTTCAGAGTGGATCCTCCCTGTCATCCGGCCAGAGTTTGATGTGTGGCAAGCAGCACAGAAGCAGGATAGCTGAGGACTTTAAAAGAAGAGCAGAAAACAGCAACATATGTAGTTGTAAATGTAAATATCAGTGATACTTGTCTTGTCAAAGGGAATAAAATAATGAAAATGTTAACTTACACACTCATTTAGGGAGGATCTTGACACTGCACAGAGGAGGCACAGTCAGTCTGACAATGATGGTGATCTCCAGGGATGTTTTCCTGCAGCAACATTCCTGCCAACTGGCCGTATGATCCAGAGTAGTTGGTTTGTAGTGAACAGAAAGGTGTATATGTTAGGTAGTGTGCACTCAGAGCTGGTCCTAAGAAACAAACACATCCTGTAATAAACTGAATACCTGTAGTAGTGCTGCTGCAAATATAAAGCCCTTCTATCATGAGTGGTTTCAAAGGTGTTTTGGAGGCTCAGTCACAGAAACTGTGCAGTCTGTTCAGTCCTGAGTGTCTCAGCTCTGAAGGGGATGGATCACAGAGGGAAACACCTGAGTACAGACATTACAATACACTCTAACACTCCTAAGGTCAAGTGAAAACACAATTTAAACAGTTTACAAAGAATGAACACATGTTTTCATGGAAATTATGTCATTAACCCTTTTTGTTGTGAGTAAATCTCACCGACTGCTTGTGGGACAAGCTAGAAGGAGGACTTATCACAGAATGTCTCCTGTGCTCCAGATGTGAAGTCTCACGCTCTGATCGTACGGTGATGAAGATGGTGATGATGAAGCCTCTCTGTTCTTTGGCATTACAGTTTCTGGCTGCTATGTGCCTCACACTGTTGGATCTTACATGTGAAGATTGGAGAAGACACAGGAGGACTGTGTCTCTCTTAAAAAAAAAAAGGAAAAAAAAAGGAAACCTAACCCCCCCCCCCCCCCCCCCCCCCCCCACACACACACACACACACACACGTACACACTCAACTCCCCAACCTCACACTGTCCATTGTCTATACAAATGTAGGGTATCAGCTGGTAACAGAAAGCAAGTGTAACATATGTGCTACATATGTAACACTGCTGAAACATTTCTGGACAGAAATGTGCAGTTATCAACCCAGACCCACCCTGATGATTACACTGGCCGAAACATGATAAAAGCTCATAAAAATGTATGTTTTATAGAATAATTGGTCCAAAAATATAATCGTATACTTTTGAAAAAGTTTAAAGTTTATAACAAACCAAATAATAACATTTTTGTAAATAGTATTTCAAAATAAAGTGGCTTAACTGTCATTATTGCTGTAATTAGGTTTGTTTGTTTTTTAAAAAGCAACCTTTAGTCATTGTTGTTCTCTCAGAAACAATGAAGAAGCTGTTGAACATTTATGTGTTGTGTAGGCAATCCTCTGGTCCACCCTCCCTCCCTCCCAGCCACAGTGAGACTGGGGCAGCCTGGCAGGATGTTGAAGCCTGGCTGCAGAGAGGATATGCCTACACTGTTCGTTTTAAACTGCTATATTTGATTTTTCTGACATTTATAGGTTACTGTTAGTGAATTTTAGATTTTCTGTAATAAATAAAATTGTCATCTTTTACTGATATCATTACTTAATTCATGTAATTGTATTTTATGTAAACAATTCAAACATTATACTGCAATGCAGGGCGTCAACTTTTAAATATCGCTCTACTTTATGTCTGTGAAGGTTCTCAGTCATCCAGGTCATCGTAGTCAAAGGAGCTTGCAAAGAAAAGCGTCTGGATTTCTTTCTGGAGTTCAAGTATCGCTCTACTTTCTTAAGTCATTCAAAAATATAGATATTACTTACTGTATTCAAAGATCTAGATCATGAATCATCACAGGACAATACACAGTATACTGGGTCATGGTAACTATGGTATGTCTTCATGACTCCAGAATGGAGACATCGATCTGACTGAGAAATGAAAATTAGGTCAAGCAGTGTGTTCTTCTCTGTGGTAGGGGCAGTGATGACCTGTGCGTATCCCCTAGACTCAAACAGCTCCAGGATTGGTTTGTTTGCACTGGATAAAACATTCTCATTAAAATCACCACAAACTATGATGGGATGACAGTCCATGATCTCCAATGAGTCTAATAGGCTTACCAGGTTTTTCAGGAATGGCCTCAGAGTGTAGTCTGGAGGTCTGTATACAACTGCAATCAGAGCACTGACTGGTGCTTCAACCTTTAAAGCCAGAAATTCAAGGTCAGTTACATTATGGATGTACTGTTTTTCATGCACTTGAATGTCACTTTTCACATAAACAGCAACTCCACCACCACTTCTGTTTGCCATCTGGGGAAAGTTTGTGTAGGACAGGTGTCTGTTGCGTTTGAACAAATTGTAATTTTCCAAGTGGAGACTCTCTGCGACAAAAGAGCCCCGCAGGTGTGTTTCTGTTAGGCACAAAACATCTGCTAGACACAATTCATGGTGACTTTTGATGTCATTAATGTGAGCTGGCAGTCCCTCTGTATTATGATGAACAATGGTGAAAACCTCTGACCTGCTCAGTGTTTGCCTCACGTGTAGAAGAGGCATCATGTCATCAAGGTTGGCTTGTCTCATGTTCTCAAGCGCTGCAGTGATTTCTGGGTTGGTGAATATTTTTTTCTCTTCCATATCAAGAAGATACAGTCCACTGAGAGACGTCACTCTACTGACAGCTACGTAGGCCATGCCGGGCTCAAAAATGCTCTTAAGAGAGACAACAGCTGATGTAGTTGTCATACCCTGTACCTTATGTATTGTACATGCAAAGGCCAGCTTCACTGGGAACTGTCTTCGTACCACTCCTTTCTGCTTCAGATTCTCCTCTGCTCTCTCAATGTACACCATGTCGTCTGCTGGTGTGCGGTTATTCTTTCCAGATGTCTCATTATCCATTTTAAGTCCAAGCTTGATGATGTGTTGGTCGTTTTCAGAGTGAACTACTCTAAGTAGTATTCCAAAAGCTCCATTAACCAAACCATTTTGTATGTCAATGTTTCTGGTGAGCATGACACGAGCTCCTTCTGCAACTTTCAGTGTGTCTGGTAACTCGTTTTTACCTCCTTTCAATGGTCTGTCTTGAAGTGCCATTCTGCCAGTTCTAGGATCTTTTCTATAATCATCTGCATGGATGTCAATGATATGAGTGTGGAGCAGAGCCAGTGTTGCAGAGTTGTGTGCATCCACTTCTTTATTAGTTGCAAAAATGTGCAACGCATCAGTTGGACAAAGGGCTGGTTCAGTTATGGCCTGTGACAACAAATTTCTATCTGCTTCGCAAAGCTCATCCAACTTTCCTTTCACACGAATTCTGTTCAGCATCTCTGCAAAGACAACATCATCTTTCTGACGCATAATCTCAGTCAGAGTGATCATCTGAAAATGCTCCCGCCACAGGTCGATCTCGGACGGGTCGTGCACACAGAGAGGTTTAGACTGTCGCACTGGGGGTAGCTGATAGAAGTCTCCGACAGCAATGACTGACATGCCTCCAAAGGGTCTCCGAGTCCCTTTGATCTGTTTGAGTCTTGCATCTACATATGCAAACAGATGTCTTGACACCATAGACACTTCGTCAATGACGATTATTTCAGCATTCAAAAGTTCTGATCTGACTTCATCCAGCTGATTGCCAAGTCCCTGAATGGGAGGTTTTAAGCTTCTAGGCAGCTTGAGAAGAGAATGCAGTGTTGTTCCAGAAATGTTAAAAGCTGCAGTCCCAGTGAAAGCAGTTAACAGGACAGTGGGTTTTGATATGTCAACGTCATCTGCATATCTGGGCACTTTGCTCAGTATCTTAGATGCTTCTGAGTAGATGCATTTGATAAGATGTGATTTTCCTGTTCCAGCACCACCATTAATATAAAAGAAAAACTGCTCTGGATTTAGAGCACAGACTCTTTTAATGCACCAGTCTCTAACTGCATAAAATATGCAGGCTTGCTTCTTATTCAGATTTTGAAACATCTGACGTAACAATGTGGGATCAATAGCAGGGGGTTCCCTGATGGCTCTGACTTCTGTTGAAGCATCAGCCTGACGGCTGTAGTCGGGCACATCTTCCTGTTCATTTTCATTGTCTCGCTCTCTTTCTTGTTCGACAAGTGGCAACCTTACGAGATCTGATTCAGGTGCCAGATTACACCATTCGTCAGTCACACCTCTGTTCTGCTCATATTCCTCAACAGCGCTCTCGATCTCCTCACTGTTTTTCTCATATTTTTCTCTGTTTCTTTTGACAATGTGTTGCACGTACTCAAGACGGTCAGTACCTGGCAGCTGTACACAGCCAGCACCATAGAAAGCCTGATAGGTTGGCAACGATGGTGTTTTCAGTTCGTGGTCTGAACGATGAGGAAGGTACAGTTTAAGCAGTCTTCCGTAATATTGCTCTGGATGTTTTTCTTGTGAGCAGCGGTGAAATCTGATGATAGCAGGCTTATCATTTTTGCGCCTTTGCACAAACCCCATCTCATTGAGAAGGGGCAAAACATCTTTACCTTTTTTCTGTTGGCCATAGACAATCCTGCAAGTAGCAGCAAAGTCTGCCATGCACATCTCCTCATACTCTGGTGTTTCAGGTCTGGCTTTGTATTTGTCATTCAAAGATGTCATCCAAACATTGGAAGACTCAGGTGTTGTGTTGTCCAGAACTGACAGGGGACGACTCATTTTCACAGGATTATCATCAGTTGGAATGAATATTACAGCACGTGAGCATTGCTTCATGTGAAGACCACATGCACGAGCAACACACTCCTGTGCACTGATCTCTCGCTTCTTTGAATATGCCTGCATGACGGCTCTCATTTCATCGCACTCATTTACACTGTCTTTATGGGAGTTCTCAATGACAGTTTTCAGGTACTCAGATAGCCCGCCCTCTTTTTTTGATATATATTTCATTAAATAATTTGCAGCACCAAAAGCATCTAAAACAAAGCTTATGTCGATATTACTGTTCCAGGCTTCAAGCAGATGTGGATTATAGCCGTTTATCCAAGAGTCTTTTGGATCACGCTTTAGTATGATCGTACTCCTCATGTTCATTTTATTCAGGTATCTCTGATATTCTGCATGTGTCAACTTGCATCTTTCCAAGAGCTGCTCTAAACTCATGGAAGCAGTTTCAGGTTCATTCAGCAGCTGGTTCAGTGGTCTGAGCTTGTTCTTTGCCGTTTCTACTTCCAGTGCATCATCCTCACTGGGTCTTGTGATCATTGTCTCATTGCAGGGTGGTTTGGGAAAACCAAAACGGCACCCGGAGCTTAAACTCCTAAAGCACGTCTTTGTGTGGTTCTTACTGTGTTTTTGCACTTCTGTTACTTTCTTGTACAGTTCAGGTTGTTTATGTGGATCAGGCAGCTGAGCTGTGATGTATTTGTTTATAAAATCAACAACAGTTTGCTCATCATCCTCCTCAAACACAGGAGCACCTTCTACCCACAGGAGGCAGTGTATGTGTGGGCTTCCTCTGTGCTGAAACTCAACTCTGTAAAAGTAGTCAATGACTTTGCCAAGTGGCTCTGCGGGAGATAAGAGTAAATCTCTGAATAATGCTTCAACTCTCTTGTCAAACATGCGCATTGTTGTGACAGGATTGCTTCTCAGGATGTCACACTTCGCTGACCAGTCAAGTCCTTCAAAATTGACTTGTTCACCTTGCTGCCTTGTTATTGCCTCAATCACTTCAGGCCAGCGCATTTCAGCAGCTGAAAATGTGCAAAAGAACGTGGGAGTTCCCAACTGTCTGATCATGGCAAAAAGATCTCTTGTTGTTTTCTCCCAATAGGCTGGGGTTCCTCTCAGAGGCTGCATGAATCTCACTGCATCTTTATTTCGCACCAGTTTCTCCACCTCATGTTTATCTTGTAACATGCCTGAGGTTATTTTTCTACCATCTCTGGTCAGAGGCTTTGCCTTCCTTAACTGTACTGTCATGCTGGATGTAGCCAAGTGTATTTCAGTCACAAACTGTGCAAAGAATAAATAGTTTGTGTCTTTGGCAAAACGATCATCAATGCAGAAAAGTCTTGATTTGAAATACCCACTGGGGGATACTTTGATCAGCCTTCTTTCATCAAGTGTGTTTTGGCCTGTAGGAAACTGCACAGGGAAGGCCATGGCCTCCAGTTTAGGTGTTTTGAAAAAACTTATTGGATTGTTTCTCTCTGCAGGAGCAACAGAGTAGATTCCTTCACTGAAACATAATATCTCCTCAGCCACATCAGGGGGCTGCAAACAGGACTCGAGTGCAAAACCACCATTAGTCAGTCCATCTTCTTGCTCTGAATCATCTCTCATCTGTTCATGTGATTGTTCACCATCACAGGGTAACATGTCAATATCCTGTTCATTTTTATTTTGTGCTTCACTCAGTGCATTTTTCTCACAGCTGTCAATTTCCATTAAATCAGCCTCATCATAATCGTCCTCATTCATGTTTTCATCATCATCATCATCTTCATCAGGAAGTGTTGGGTCACACAGCTCAGGATCATCTCTGATGCTCACATCCTTATACTGTGGATGAATCTGCTTGAGTTTATGCAGTGCTTGCACAAGTTTAGACCAGCTTACAGTCTGAAACAGCTGATGACCTTTGTAAGACAAGCGTCTCTTCAGTTTTATTCTCATGACCTGAGAATTAATTCTTAATCGAGGCAACGCTTCAACAGTTTCCTGTACCTCTGATGGGACACAGACCACATTTCCTCTAATGGCTCTTTGTCTGCCTTTGGGAAGAGGAATAATCTTTGCAAATGGTATGCACTTGGCTATGAGATGTCTCTCCAGGATGTTGAGATCAGACAGTTCAGGTGGAATATCAGCAAGCTCCAGTTTATTGGCAACAGCAAGTGCTGGCATGGATCCATTTTTAAGATGATTGTGGCAGGTGTGACAAATCCACTCTCTCTTTCTCTCATCGGGAACATTGCACTGCTCATTTCTGCAGTTTTCATCACAAACATGAACAAACTTTCCTGTCAAACATGTTGCAGCCACATGTGGGTTTTTGACATAATTTGACCTTGTGCAGGGTCGTACTTGGTTTGGAAATGAAGCCTTCAAACAGACAGTACATGGGTATGATGGTCCAACTTTGATTTGTGATTTGAACACAGATATGGCCTCGTTGATTACACTGTTGTCACTCTCTTGGGTTTGTCTGTTCACCCATCTGTATTTCCTTTTTATTTTCATGGCACATCTCATGTTGTGCATAATCCTAAATGCAAGATTACTTTGATACCTGTCTCGCATTAGTTGTTTCATCAGTTGTCTCTGTCTCTCTCTGAATTCAAAGTTTTCTCGATACCTTTTAGTGATGTAGCTTTTTTTCTCCTCTCTGAAATCAGTATTCTCATAGTAACGTCTTTTTATATATTGTTTTTGTTTTTGTCTAACTTCAGCATTCTCACAGTAACGTCTTCTAACATACTGTTGTTGTTTCTGTCTGAATTCTGCATTCTCACAGTAACGTCTTTTAACATACTGTTGTTGTTTCTGTCTGAATTCTGCATTCTCACAGTAACGTCTTTTAACATACTGTTGTTGTTTCTGTCTGAATTCTGCATTCTCACAGTAACGTCTTTTAACATACTGTTGTTGTTTCTTTCTGAATTCAGCATTCGCATGGTAACATCTTTTCATATACTGTTGTTTTTTCTGTCTAACTTCAGGATTGTTTTTATATGCCTTGCTTGTGCAAGATTTTTTCTTTTCTTTGTAATCTTTATTTGAAGCATACTTTTGTCGTTCTTTCCTTTTTTGGTTTTCTTTTCTCTGATTTCTGGGTTTCTCTGATGCCATTAATCTTCTTTTCATTTTGTGCCTTTGTTGTTTATTAACTTTTTTCACTTTTTGTAAAACTATATCAGAAAGGTCACAGGCAGCAACATTGTTTATTGCAGCATTTGATTGACATGAAAAAACATCATTTGATGGAAGCAAATTTAATTCACTGCATAGTTCGTCAGTGGGTATATTAGGAGGTTCATTCTGATCTTCATATGATGTGAACTGAGTCATGTGGACTTCTTTTTGTTTCACCAGTGGCGTACAAATGGACATTTGACAAAAGATGTTCTCAGTCAGATCAGTGGTTGTGTTTCTCCTTGGAGTAGAGGAGTTTGCTTCATCAACAGTTGTATCAGAGTCAGTAGGTGCCACAGTAGTGGCAGCTGTTGGTCTGCAGACTGTGTCTGTGATACTATCACTCAGGTTGACTGTGCTCATACTGTAGAATTGCACAGGCTTCAGTTCATAGGTACAAGAAGGTGATATCTCCATCATTTCATAAGAATCTTGGAGCCTCTTAATCATGTCACTGAGGAGTGTGAATTTCAGCATCACAGCTGTACCACGATTACGTGACCATAGTGCTAGAGGAAGACCACTGGGTGTTCTGGGGTGTGGGTCAAAGAACCCATATTTGCCTGATGTGGATCTGAACACTGCAATACACAATCCACTCATAATCAGTAAGGCATACTGCACATCTGACAACAGGCAGCTCAGTCCTGCTTCTAAGCTGAGAAAGGTATCTACTGCCTCCTCTGGAGGTTCTTCAAATGTCCCATACCGGGAAAGCTGTGTCATGTTGATATGATACATAGACCTGCGAGCATCAACTTTGCCTGGCAGCTCATCGGTTGCCAAATGAATACTTTTGGGGAATCTTTTCTTGGCCTCTTTGTACATCACATCACCTTTATCCAAGACCAGATTAAGGTCAACTGTAGACATGTTTTCATTCTCATGAAGGAATCCAAGAAATGTGAGTGAGTTACATGTGCACTGCTTGTTTCTGGAGTCTCCATATTTAGGATGTGCCTGGCTGTGAGATGCACAGACATGTGTTACAGAGGGCTGGTTTTCAAAGTTCACTTTTTCTGCATGAGATGGTCCTGCCACATCACTGTGACGGCCTCTTTTCACAATATCAGCATAACCCACCTGTGGGGCACTTGAAACCTCATGTTGGTCTCTGTGGTTTACCAGATGTTCATTAAATTCATGCTGCAATCCAGTCTTCACAGCATCTGCATAGGATATCTGTTGTACATGTGCAGGAACATGTTGACCTGCCTGTTTGACACCATCAGCATTGGTCTTTGCAGACACAAAGTCTTCTGCAGAGCTCTGAGGAAAATCACACTCAGCTTGTTCACATGTTGGTACTTTTTGAAACTCATGGAACTTCTTCCAGCGTTGTTTTGCAGCTTGTGACTTTTTCTGCTTTTTTGGCATTTTTACACACCTTTAAGTGTTTCTGTTAGTCTTTAGAAAATGTATTTGAAAAATAAGAGTGGCACACAGCAGATGTTTTCTTTGTCTTTATATTTCAGTTTTTATTTCTCAGAAACAGATGTCTTTGTTTGTTTGACAGTTTGTTCGTCAGTCGAGAGAATAATATGCACTCTCTTTATTGGCTTGGCACAACTTAGCAGCAAGCCCAGAATGAAAAACAGGTAGAGAGAAACTTTAGAAGAGAGAACAGACAGAGCAGGAGAGACACGGCTGGGAAATCACAATCAAACCGTGAATTAGAGTTTTCTTTGTTTGTTCAGTTTGTTCTCAGGTAGAGGCAATATATGCACTCTTTATTGCTTTAATGGCTTGGCGTTTTTCAGCAGCAAGCCAAGAGTGAAAAACAGGTAGAGAGAAAATTTAGAAGAGAGAACAGACAGAGCAGGAGAGACACGGCTTTAAATCAAACCGCAGAGTTTTCTTTGTTTGTTCAGTTTGTTCATAGGTTGAGGCAAAATATGCACTCTTTATTGCTTTATTGGCTTGGCGTTTTTCAGCAGCAAGCCAAGAGTGAAAAACAGGTAGAGAGAAAATTTAGCAGAGAGAACAGACAGAGCAGGAGAGACACGGCTTTAAATCAAACCGCAAAAGGATTGTTGGTTTGGCAAAATTTCTCACAAACCACAGAGTGAAATACAGATGGAAAGAAGGCAGAGACAACAGGTGGAGCAGGACAGAGGATAGAGGGGTTGGGGGGTTGGGATGTGAGAGAGAAGACTGGAGATCTGGTCCTTGTTCTTCTTCTGCACACTGTGAACAAAAAACAAGAAAAAATAATAATTTTATTAAAATGATATCACATGGTAATTGTATAAACTAATTGTGACTACTGAAAAAGGACAAAATAAATATACTGCCGTCGGCTGCCACGTGCAAAAAGTTGCATAATTGGGCACTTTTTAAAAGAATAAATATTTAATTAAATTCAGCAATAATATTTTTAAATACAAATATGATTGAGTGAATTGTTAACTAATCACATGTAATGTGCAAAAATGTACGAAAAAAATATTTTAGCCCAATTGTTAAGCTGAACTTATGTGTATTTATTATAAAAATGTGTTTAAAAGGTCTAGCACAAAGTTTTAACCCATCACTTTAAAGCTTATATTAGTCAGACTCTTTTTTTTTTTATTTTGGTGTACTTCTCTAACAGTATGTGCACACCTACCAGGCAAAGCACAGATGTGAGTCAAGTTCCTGAAAGTGTAAGACGAGAAATAACATGTTAGTTGTCTGTACAGTGTTATCAGACTAACAAAAAAACAAAGCCCACACGACATGATACACTGAACTTATAGTCAGCAGGGTAATTATAGAGTAATATAGCACACCAGCTGATACAGCAGCCATTTTATAATTCAAACTAATTAACTGAAGTATTTATTTAAGTACTTATATAAGGCTACTGTTAGACTGTTACTAGCCTTAGCATCGCTGCTAACGCTAGCATTCCTGCTAGCGTTAGCACTTCAGTTAGTGTTAGCACTGCTGGTAGAACTAGCACTCTTACTGTTAAAACTGAGGCACAATGGCAATAATAAAGCTCATTTGTTACTTTTGTCTCACTGACCGCCAATAAATATCACAGGAATATCACAGGAATATTCTTTTTGTCAGTTAAAAACTGCTAAGGCTAGTGTTGGCACTATAGCTAGCCTTAGCATTGATGCTAGCATTAGCATCGAAGCTAGCATTAGCACTGCTACTAACAGCAAAAGTCATGAAGTACTCTTACTGTTAAAACTGAGGCACAATGGCAATAATAAATCTCATTTGTTACTTTTGTCTCACTGACCGCCAATAAATATCACAGGAATATCACAGGAATATTCTTTTTGTCAGTTAACAACTGCTAAGGCTAGTGTTAGCACTATAGCTAGCATTAGCATTGAAGCTAGCGTTAGCATTGAAGCTAGCGTTAGCATTCCTGCTACTAACAGCAAAAGTCATGAAGTACTCTTACTGTTAAAACTGAGCCACAATGGCAATAATAAAGCTCATTTGTTACTTTTGTCTCACTGACCGCCAATAAATATCACAGGAATATCACAAGAATATTCTTTTTGTCAGTTAACAACTGCTAAGGCTAGTGTTAGCACTATAGCTAGCATTAGCATTGAAGCTAGCGTTAGCACTGCTGCTAACAGCAAAAGTCATAAACCTATATAAATGGTAGCAAAGGTTATTCTTTTTTTGCTTTCTTTATTCTTTGAACTCTGTTGAACTTTAAAAAGACTTGATATGTGAGTTTAAATGTCAAACATGTATTTTTACCATCATAAAATTAAAACAGTGCTGTACTGAATGTATTGTACTTACCACAGCAGAGAGCAAAGCGGAATGACAACCGTTGGTGTAGTGATTAGTTAAAGACCGATGAGGCGTTCAGGTGGTGCTTGGAAATTTGAGCATCAGTTTGAACATCAATAATGAGCATATATATTTCTCTGTCATAGAGAGACAGAGAAAAAAATACACAAGACTCACCAGCATACAAATTGGTACTTTTTCTCTTTATGTCACTCATTCGCTTATACTCAGGAAAGAGGGCAACTGGCATTAAATGAGCAAATAAAAAGTCATCATCTTGAACTGTTTTATGGATTTTATTTTAAGACTACTTTGAGCGTATTTGTGGGGAGATAAACTATACAGACTAAAAACAGAGACATTAAATGAGATTAGATTATTTAAAATGTGGGAAAATACACTACAGACAGGTAGATGCTGTGAGCTTTAATTATCCAGTCAGAAAAGATTATTTTAAAGTCATCAACTGACTCAAACTGCCCAGATCTGAAAAACCTGTGTGGAGAAGACAAGTCCACCAATACACAATCAACTTGAATTTAACAGGGCAATAATTCAGGGCACTATTCAGTTAGCCTATACTAACTACTGACATACTGTTAATCTGTGGCAAAAGCCTGTCAAACCTGTCTTATTGTACCTATTGAAAAAGTTAATCTTACTACAACTGCTTAGATATAACACACATTTTTGATTTAATCTTGGCAGAGAGAGAGAGAGCTCGTTCAGCAGGCAGGTATGAGCCTGGTTGCTATAGTGACTGCACCCAATGGCTCCATACACACGACACAGACATGCACCTCACTTTTGCTGCTTAAAATGAACAGAAAAGTCAGGCCCAAACAAATCGTTCCCATATGAAAAGTACAAGTCGTATTGACGAAATTCTTTCACCGTGAGCGACAGCAGCTTCTAGTCTACTGAATTCTCAGTTTTCATGCCTGTGGAGTTTATTATATGGACGTGGTGACAGTGGAAAGACACCATGCTCTTCTGATTTTCAAACCAACCTTCTGAGCCATTTTAACATTAGAGTCTATGGAAGAGTTGGAGGGAGGAGGCTGTGCATTGGTGACATTTACGAAAGAACCATAACACCTAGGACAATAGTAAACACATTGGATGAAAGAGGACAGCGATGGCTACGTTTTGAGGGTAAAATCATACCTGTAGAGCAAACGCTGCGGACACAGCAGCAGTTTTAAAAAAGATTTTAAGATTAATTTTTTTGCTCCTCTCACTCTAGCAGTTGAGCTGTCTCACTCTAGCCCCAACATTCCGTCCCATACACACCCATTATAAACTTTGAAACGGGTGAAAAAACATCATGAAACTTAAACTGGAACTGAAGAAAAAGTATAATAGATATTGAAAAGATAAATACAAGTTGAATAGTTGAATGTCTTGTCTTCGTTTTAAAGTTTGAATGGTGGCTCTATGTCAATGTATGTGGAAGTAGATACAGTTTAAAGAGGAGGAAGTTGAATGAGAATTTGAAGGGTCTCCCCATTGAAATACATTATAAATTTTTGTTGAAAAAAGTTGAATAAAATTAAAAATATAAATGTTAAAAATGAGAAAAATAGAAGCAATGTTGTCCAAAAGAATAGGAATCTAACGGTGTTTGAATGGTTTTTCTAAGTTGAACGGTTTTGAAGGAGATAGATTACAAAAAACGTACGGAATACAGAATAATAATAAAATAGAATAAAGATTAGAAGAACAATACTGTGAATGCTTTTCAAGCATTCACACTAATAACTAGAAAGTGCATTTTCTGAAGAAACTGCAGTGTGAATGCTTGAATCTGAATGTATGCACTGAAATGAATTAATTGCTGAATTTTGAGTTAAAAATATTGAATGAGATTAAAAAACAACAACAAAAAAAAAACGAATTTAACCTGAAAACAAAGGTGCTGAACTGCTAAAAGCTGAAGGTTACACAGAAGAAGGAGTTGGAAAAAAACTGAAAATGTTTTAAATGTAAATTAGAAAACCCTAAGAAATGAGAAAAGAACATTTAGAGTCAGAAAACATCTGAATGAATATCAAAAGGTCATATTCTTTGAATCACTGAATGACTAAAATGTGATCCCTCCACTTTGATCCACACAGTTTAAAAAGTTTAAATGCCTGAGCTTTGAAAGATACGGTGTTGGAAAGAGAACAATAATGGCGACAATTTGAGGGTAAAATGATGGCTGTAACACTGTGGACACAGCAGCAGTTGAAAGAGAAGTGCTTAAGATGGATCTTGGTACAGTGGCAGGCAGAGCTCGTTAAGCAGGCAGGTGTGAGCCTGGTTGCTATAGTGACCGCACCCAATGGCTCCATACACACGTACACAGACATGCGCCTCACTTTTGCTGCTTAAAATGAACAGAAAAGTCAGGCCCAAACAAATTCTTCCCAAATGAAAAGTACATGTCGTATTGACAAAATTCTTTCACCGTGAGCGACAGCCATGTCTAGTCTACCTAATTCTCAGTTTTCATGCCTGTGGAGTTTATTATATGGACGTGGTGACAGTGTAAAGACACCATGCTCTTCTGATTTTCAAACGAACCTTCTGAGCCATTTTAACATTAGAGTCTATGGAAGAGTTGGAGGGAGGAGGCTGTGCATTGGTGACATTTATGAAAGAACCATAACACCTAGTACAATAGTAAACACATTGGATGAAAGAGGACAGCCATGGCTACGTTTTGAGGGTAAAATCATACCTGTAGAGCAAACGCTGTGGACACAGCAGCAGTTTTAAAAAAGATTTTAAGATTAATTTTTTTGCTCCTCTCACTCTAGCAGTTGAGCTGTCTCACTCTAGCCCCAACATTCCGTCCCATACACACCCATTATAAACTCTGAAACGGGTGAAAAAACATCATGAAACTTAAACTGGAACTGAAGAAAAAGTATAATAGATATTGAAAAGATAAATACAAGTTGAATAGTTGAATGTCTTGTCTTCGTTTTAAAGTTTGAATGGTGGCTCTATGTCAATGTATGTGGAAGTAGTAAGAGTTTAAAAATGAGTAAGTTGAATGAGGATTTGAAGGGTCTCCCCATTGAAATACATTATAAATTTTTGTTGAATAAAGTTGAATAAAATTAAAAATATAAATGTTAAAAATATGAAAAATAGAAGCAGTGTTGTCCAAAAGAATAGGAATCTAACGGTGTTTGAATGGTTTTTCTAAGTTGAACGGTTTTGAAGTTATAGGATTACAAAAAACGTACGGAATAGATAATAATAATAAACTAGAAAGTGCATTTTCTGAAGAAACTGCAGTGTGAATGCTTGAATCTGAATGTATGCATTGAAATGAAATAATTACTGAATTTAAGTTAAAAATTTTGAATGAGATTAAAAAAAAAACCCCCGAATTTAACCTGAAAACAAAAGTGCTGAACTGCTAAAAGCTGAAGGTTACACAGAAGAAGAAGTTGGAAAAAAGCTGAAAATGTTTTAATTGTAAATTAGAAAAACCTAAGAAATGAGAAAAGAACATTTAGAGTCAGAAAACATCTGAAAGAATATTAAAAGGTCATATTCTTTGAATCACTGAATGACTAAAATGTGATCCCTCCACTTGGATCCACACAGTTTAAAAAGTTTAAATGTCTGAGCTTTGAAAGACAAGATGTTGGAAAGAGAACAACGATGGCGACGTTTTGAGGGTAAAATGATGGCTTTAACACTGTGGACACAGCAGCAGTTGAAAGAGAAGTGTTTAAGATTAATCTTGGTACAGTGGCAGGCAGAGCTCGTTAAGCAGGCAGGTGTGAGCCTGGTTGCTATAGTGACCGCACCCAATGGCTCCATACACACGTACACAGACATGCGCCTCACTTTTGCTGCTTAAAATGAACAGAAAAGTCAGGCCGAAACAAATCGTTCCCAAATGAAAAGTAAAAGTCGTACTGACAAAATTCTTTCACCGTGAGCGACAGCCATGTCTAGTCTACCAAATTCTCAGTTTTCATGCCTGTGGAGTTTATTATATGGACGTGGTGACAGTGTAAAGACACCATGCTCTTCTGATTTTCAAACGAACCTTCTGAGCCATTTTAACATTAGAGTCTATGGAAGAGTTGGAGGGAGGAGGCTGTGCATTGGTGACATTTATGAAAGAACCGTAACACCTAGGACAATAGTAAACACATTGGATGAAAGAGGACAGCCATGGCTACGTTTTGAGGGTAAAATCATACCTGTAGAGCAAACGCTGCGGACACAGCAGCAGTTTTAAAAAAGATTTTAAGATTAATTTTTTTGCTCCTCTCACTCTAGCAGTTGAGCTGTCTCACTCTAGCCCCAACATTCCGTCCCATACACACCCATTATAAATTTTGAAACGGGTGAAAAAACATCATGAAACTTAAACTGGAACTGAAGAAAAAGTATAATAGATATTGAAAAGATAAATACAAGTTGAATAGTTGAATGTCTTGTCTTCGTTTTAAAGTTTGAATGGTGGCTCTATGTCAATGTATGTGGAAGTAGTAAGAGTTTAAAAATGAGTAAGTTGAATGAGAATTTGAAGGGTCTCCCCATTGAAATACATGGGAAATTTTTGTTGAATAAAGTTGAATAAAATTAAAAATATAAATGTTAAAAATGAGAAAAATAGAAGCAATGTTGTCCAAAATAATAGGAATCTAACGATGTTTGAATGGTTTTTCTAAGTTGAACGGTTTTGAAGGAGTAGGCTTTCAAAAAACGTACGGAATAGATAATAATAAAATAGAATAATAATAATAAAGATTAGAAGAACAATACTGTGAATGCTTTTCAAGCATTCACACTAAATAGAATAATAATAATAAAGATTAGAAGAACAATACTGTGAATGCTTTTCAAGCATTCACACTAATAAAATATAATAATAAAGATTACAACAACAATACTGTGAATGCTTTTCAAGCATTCACACTAAATAGCATATAAAACACCAGCACTATTCAACTCTAGCTGAGCTCAGCACCCCGGTTTATTAGATTATGAGTGTTCACATACTTTAACCTGTGGCTGAGCTGAAATGCCAGTCTCAGCAACCAGCTACTTCATCGCTGAAAGCTACTGATTATCTTGGCGACAGATGTGATTCAGTAGATCGTTTAATCAGGATTTAATCTTTCCTATTTGGAGCACCTGTATCAAAAGAAGCGCCTCCTTATAATCATAGGTGGCACAGCTCAATCGATTCATCAATCAGTGAATTGAAACAGTTGAAGCAGTTCGTTGGTTAAATCAGAGGCAATAAATGTGAAGCAAAGAAACTGTATTAATCATATTCTGGTGACTCACTCATTCTTTATCCACTCAGCACACACATATTTATCGCACGCACACACGCTTGCGTTTTCGCAACACACCTACACCTACACATGCACACACTTGGACACCTTACAGCTCAGCACTGGGTATTTTAGGACACAGTGTTGTTGGGTAGCCTGTTATACAATATGCATCTCATGGACAGTCAGTCTCAAACTGACCTGTTTTCTGTCTCAGTGGGAAGATACTAGCTTCACAAACAAGCACTGTTCTCTGTTTTATGTTTTGGTGGCTGGTTCAGTAACGCATTCATGTGAGTCGTCTCTTTCAAAACTGTCGGCCCCTCCTGTATTTATAGAGAGACCAGAGAGAGTGAAAGTGAATGCAAAAGCAAGATGGCAGAACACAAGTTTGATCAGTCAAACATGTAAAAGAATTAATATGAAAAAAGTACACTTGATCACAGCAGTTTTTTAACTCCAGCTAAAAGCCACCTTTTCCCTTCCCAACACAGACCAAGCCTTCTGTGTACTGTTTTGAGAGATCTGTATAAATAATAAACCCTTCCTGTAGAGTAAGGTGGGAAAAAAAAACCCCATCCAGCTCCTTGACTAAAGACCTGACACGGGAAATAAGAGATACATCTTTACTTCCAGCTGATCCATCTACTGTTTGCCAAAAGTCTCGTCAGAAAAAGAATATAAAATAGTAATAAATGGTCTCAGTGAGAGGATGACTTTCAAGAAGCCATTGTTAAGGGAGGGAAACAATGAGAAAGGCTCGGGTATGCCAAATTAAACTAGAAGTGGACTGAAAATCAGTGGCAACAGGTCAAGAGGTACAACAGGGAGAGACTACTGCCGTCTGAAATCACGGTGGAGGCACTGGCACGATTTGGTGCTGCATTTCAGCCAGTGGTGCTGGGGATTTTGTCCGAATTATGAATGCAGAAATGTGCAGTAAGATTTTAATCCACTATGCAATACCATCTGTAAAATGTTCTGTTGGCAGTGGCTTCATTGATCCCAAAGTCACTGCCAGTGCAGTAAAAGCATACAAGGATAAAAAAAAAAAAAGATGGATCAGCCTCCCCAGAGCCCAGACCTCAGTATTATTAAAGCAGTGTGGGATCATCTTGATAGAGAATGAAAGAAACGGCACCCAAAGAAGAGCTTTGAATGTCCTTCAAGAAGCCTGGAAAAATGTTCCTGAAGACTACTTAAAGAAAATTCCAGACAGCTTGCCTAAGAGAGTTCAGGCTGTGTTGAAGAATGAAAGTGGGCATACCAAATTTCTGTATTGAAAGTGTACAAGCTATATTTTTGCCTCATATACTGTATTTCTACCTATTTCCCATTTTTCTAGCAAAATGTAAAGAAATGGTTGGCACAAGACTTTTGCAAAGTACTGTAATATAAAGAAAAATGAGAGGTGCCAGAGGTAATTGAGCAAACAGCAAATATCATGTGTGCAACTGAAAACAGATAACAAAATAAGATGTTGTGTTGCATGTCTGGCACAGCTCTTTACCTGAAGATAATAGTCTAAGGAGCTTGGCAAGAAAAGCGTCTGGACTTCTTTAAGTGGCTTGAAGACGTTTCACTTCTCATCCTAGAAGCTTCTTCGTCGTCATCCCCTATGTGGCCGGTGTAACTCAGGAGCGTTTTCTCAAACACGACATCCCAGTATACTTCAGACCCAGCAACACACTCAGAGGCGGTTCCTCTGTTGTGATTAGGTAGAGGATCATTAGGGAGTCCTTTGTCCCTCTTAGTGGGTTATTCCCACAGAGCTTAAATCTGGGACTCTCCACCATTTGACCCTAAAACTGAAGAAGCTTCTCGGATGAGAGATGAAACATCTTCAAGCTACTTAAAGAAGTCCAGATGCTTTTCTTTACAAGTTCCTTAGACTACGATGACCTGGATGACTGAGAACCTTCACAGACATTGATCACAATAAAAAACATGTTTATTTTGCAGTGAACAGCTGATCCAAGTGAACAGCTGATATTGCGTGATGCATTTATTGTATCTATTCTGCATCAGTGTTAACTTTTGTGGGTCGTAACATTTGGATATGTGTTATGGATTTTGTGCTGAATGTTCCCAAATGTAAAATTGTGAAGACTTTGGATATCTAATAATCTGCAATACTAAATATCATTAGATGTTTTTGAGAATCTGGAGAAAATTGTGTGAGCCAGAGAAATAATTGAAAATGAGTATTGGATGCCTGTGATCTTTGAGTCCTCAGGCAGCACTGCATTAAAAACAGGCGTGATTTTGTAATGGAAATCACTGCATGGGCTCAGGAACACTTTGTTAAATTATTGTCTGCGAACACAGTTCACTGTGTTAAAGCTCTATCACGCAAAGAAGAGGAACACCGATGTCTTCACTACACCAAAGCATATTTATTAAAATTCACTGAGGAACAGTGGAAACCTGTTCTGTGGTCAGGCTAATTGAAATGTCAAATTATTTTGGCAAATGTGACTAAAGAGAAGAGGGACGATCTAATGCTCACGTTAAAAGTCTGCATCTCTGATGGTTTGTGGATGCACTGATGCCTATGGAATTGACAGCTTGCACATTTGGAAAGGCACCATCAATGCTGAATGGCATATACAGGATTTAGAGCAATGTATGATCTCATCTATAAGTCTTTTTCAGGGAGGACCTTTCAGCAAAACAACACTGAACCACATACTGCATCTGTCAAACAGCATGGCCTTTGAAGACAAATGTCCAGATGGTGAACAGCAGTTCAGATCTTTCAGCAGCTGAAAACATTTGAGGCATCTTGAAGTGAAAACTACTACAAAGAAGACCCAGGGCTGTTGAGCAGACGAGAATGGGAAAATATTTCTCTAAACATTTGATGTGTTTTCTATGTTTTGCTGTGAATAAAATATTGTTTCACGAGATTTGCATTCAGTTTTTACTTACATTTCACAGAGCTTCCCACGGTTTTTTGTTTGTTTATTTGTTTAAATATCAGCAGATTGACTTTCTTCTAATAGATCCTGACACCCAGTCCCCATAATGCTCATCGCACACTTGTTTGTAGCTGACTATTGGTCAGAGTATTGAACATTCAGAGCTACCACTCCATCATGGCTGTCAATAGTACTACACTGGCCAGAAAGCTGAGTGGGGCTGAGTTCAACTCACCACCTGCTTTTCTCAATCCTAAAGGTTATTTCATCTGTCATGATCATGCTTTACACAGAAAATGGCTAAGTATGAGGACGACTTAGGTCGTGCTCCAAAAGGCTGGATAACTGAAAATAAATTCATGTTTCATGCTCTGGGATGAATGTTAAGCCTCTGTACAGCTTTAATACTATGAATCACTTTCATTTACTCTAAATGTTGTTCACTTTCAGTTTCTATGTAGAGACCGTGCCTTACTTTTCTGCACTGGAAAAACAGCACTAATATTGAAATCTATGATGGTCTTGTTTGGTTGTTTTTAACCTTGAGTATTTTTTGTTGAAGCCCTGTAAAGAGATACAGTGTAATAATAATAATAAAACACACAGTGGTCTAAGAGGGACAGGCTCCAAAGAGGGTTGAGTCATGTCTATTGATGCACTTGTTTGCTCTGGGTTTGTTCTGATTATTATCCTGCTTCTTTTCTTCAGGGCTGGACCAAACCACCCGTGATTGGTCAGCTGTATATTTGTGGTTTTCAAATAATTTAATCTTAGTCATCAATGAGGACTTACATACTGAACCCTTTTCCAATTAATTTGTTCAAACCACTGTGGAAACGAATCACAATTACCTTGGCTTTTAGGGAATCCACAAATGTTGTCTTATCTAGGTTGAATGCCCCCCAAACATTATTTATGTAAGGGAGAAAAACATCAGTGTTCAGGGAGAAAAACAATACTCTGGAAAAGCAAGGTAATTAAACATAAATAGATATAATAGTTTTATTTGTGCCAGCAAGCTGTTCATCTGTTGTTTTTTTCATTTGTACACAGCATTCAATTTTAAACTAATTTTGATCAGCTTTGTGTGTCACTGTTTGCAAAACCAAAAGCATAAAAGAGAGCGCTCCAAGGTGATTTCAGATGTAACCCTGAGTCTTTTAGGAGTAACTAGTACTGGAAAGTTTCTGCTCCAGAGCAGACTAAGTTGAACAAAAGAGATCTTATGCACAAAGGAAACACCTGCTCACCAATTAGTTCTCTGGAAAAGAGTGTCACTATTCCTGGAAGATCCCTCAGACCGTAAGCCTCTTTTCCACTAGTACCTACTCAACGTGACTCCACTTTAATTGTCTTGATGCATGCTCAGTCATCCAGGTAAGGAAATCCCCAAATAGTTGATTCTGTTCATCTGGACGTAGCGTTTTCAGGGGGAGAAACTGAAAGTAGCACCACTGGCAAACAATGAGCTCTGATGTTAGTTTCTTGATCATTATTATGAAATTGGCATGACCATTGATCAACAACCACTGATCAAAGGCCATTGATCAATTACAATTGATCAGTAGTCAACTGATCAATTCCTCCCTGGACAAGGAGGAACGGTGATTTAAGCGGGGAGTCAAGGAGGCCTAAGGGTACATCTTTCACCATCTTACAATGCTATGATTGCAGCCATTCCCAACTCTCTGTGAATGGCACTCATGGTTATTTATCAGTTGGCATTGATCAATGGTCTTTGACCTCAGAGACCATTGTTAGTCAGTGGTGCTAGTGTCAGTCATTGTGCAAATGTACTGTTTATAATGTTAGGGAAACCTGCAGTCAGCTGAGACTGAAGAAGTCACGTAGATGAGTGATGAAACATTTCTCCCACTGAAAACGCTGCGTCCAGATTAACAGAATCAACTTTGTGAGATCTACTCTACTGGTTTCAGTCATTTTCCATTGCAATTGAGAACCTCGTCCATGTGCATGGGGTCATATTTCATGATGTCATTTGTATGTGACACAAACACAACCCAACACAACAGGTAATAGTATACCTGCTGCTCGATCTGTGGCTTTTTGTTAGGCTCTGGGACCACTTTGATGGTTTTCGTGTAGCTATTTCCCTCGTTGCTGCTTTTCAAAAATTATGGTTTTGATTTTTTTGAAGGAGTTGCTCATGAGTCACCGAGAGATGTCAGTGACTGGCCAATTGGTGGTACGCAGTCTGGCCAGCCCCAGCCAAATAGGTACTTAAAAAGTACCTGGGACCAGGTACTACCACCTACTGAAAAACCCTTTGTTTTTTCTGCAAGCAATTTTAAAGCATTTTTATTCCTGGTTGTTAAACTTAACAAACACTTTGTACTATTTTTTTTCCTTGGACTTCTTAACACCAACAAGACTTCAGATAAAAGAAAAGCTGAAAACTGCAGGAGATTAGAAATACATTTAAAAAACACATTTGTCTAACAGAATAGGTCTAATTGTAGTCAGATCATCTGTGTCTTAATGACGGGGCAGGAATACTGATAAGTCTATATGCTGCATTTGTTTGTCAGGTTTTTTTATTTGGACTAGAGTTTTCCTGTATTACTGACAAACCAAAACACACACATGTTCATAGAGTTGTTTTTTTTAGTAGTATAGGGATAAGGTGTTAAGTGGTTGTCCAATTAGACTCACACTGTTGCTTTAGCTGCAGCAGCTGTGCTGTTTCTAACCTGTATTATGTGTTTAACCTCTTCACATTATCGCTGCTAAAATTAGCTGCTACTGTTGGACTGGTCACTGTTTGCAGGTGGTATTTTTTTTTACCCGACTCCTTCTATGTGAAAGTTTATACATATCAGATTGAGAAAGCCTGGGTTGACTTATCTAGTCAGAAACTACCTTTGCATATTGGTGAACTTACAGAAAATTGCCGGCCAACTCTATGCTATTTTAAGCATCAGTGTTTTACATCAAAAAACAGCTCCAATAACACTGGAGCGTCATTACCAGCACAACCCTACAAACAAAGTTGGCAGCTGGCTGGCGAACATAGTTTTGCATATAGCTGCTAAAGAGCCAGATATGACAAAACTAAACAAGCATTACTAATAAAGTAGCCCAAGTAGACCATCATATACAGTAAATGTTACTGACTACGAACTTTAAGGAGATAATATGAGATAATATAGGAGATAAAATAAAATAATATTTAAATCTGTATAACATAAAATATAACATTTTGGATTGCACACTTTACAGGTAGCATGAGGACAGGCTCTCTGGTAGAGCTGTTGCACATACGCCTGGAAAGTGGCCAATTGATGAAGTTTGGACATGTGACCAGAATGCATTCTAGGATGTTTCAGGCTTTCAGTCCAAGCTGGTGGAGCCTAAGAGGCAGACTCAAGATGCACTGGAGAGATTATATCTCTGATGGTTTGGTAATGGCTTGGTGACCCCTGGAAGAGCCGGAGGCGTTGGCTGGGGAGATGGAGGTCTGGGCAAACCTGTTTAGACAGCTGCTCTACATGACATAAAGCCCATGTTTGGAAACATATGTTTTCATCATTGTTGTTCTCTTTTATAGCTACTTCATATGATTACTATTATAGAAATGTGTCTCAGAAGATTCATGCGTGTTTGTAGGCAATTACATAACAATTATAGGCAAGTTTTTACAAAATCTACAGGGAATCACTTAAAGATTTACACACACTTCATAGAAGTAGGGTCTACATAGTTTTTATAATGGCTTACACCTTAATAAACATATTAGTTGTGAAACACAGCCATAACCTGTTAAGTCACCCCACTCTGGCTGATTCATTCTTATTCTCTCCCTTCATTTCTCTGTCCGATTTCATAGCATGAATTAATCTTCTGGAAGTGTGTGTCTAATTACAGTGGAAGCTGTTCAGCGGTTGGCCTATACATGTCGAAGCACACACACTGGATTTAGAGCGAGACCAGTGCTTACAGCTGAAACCCCGGTGCTGTCTGTGTGATGAGGAAAAAGTAGGTCTCTCTTCTGGTTAATCACACATATGCAGTTCACTGCAAGTTGAAGGTGTTGATTAAGCACATTGGTAAAAAGGGGAAAGCAGGAGCTACAGGCCTGTTCAAGGATTTTGATATTGAGGTTGTGGTCAGCTCCATCATTGCAACTCCATCATTTCTGTTAAACATTTTTTCAGTTTTGGTTCCCTTTGATTCAGGAGACAGCACGGTGCATGCAGCAATGTTATATTAATACTTAAAAGAGGTGAGTGAAAAAGAAACAATGTAGCACAGTCTGAGCCTGTAGCAGCATAAGGAAGAGAGGGTTCAGAGCTACCTGACTCAGCCTTAACTATAATCTTTATCAAAAAGGAAAGTTTTACTCTCAAGCTTAAAAGTAGAGGGAATCTGAGCACAGTGCTCTGTTAGAAATGTTTGGAACTATGCGGAAACAAAAGTACTAAAAAAACCTAGAATTGAATTTAAGAGGTCTTAGTTTTAACACAGCACTGATCCCAGCACAGAATACTGTGGAACACCACCATTTTCATTTGTGGGGAAGAATCCCTATTTACACGGGTATCAGCCCTGTGTGTGGATTGGATATTTGTATTTCTACAGTTGTCTACTTGTCTGTTTGCACTCCATTGTTTCTCCTATAGTTTCTTGTTCTTTTTAAACCCCTAAAATAATTCCTATTTTATAGACTTGTGTATCTGGTTTATTTGTAGCCATTGTAGGTTCACCCTGTAGGGAATGATCCTGATGAAATATACAAACAAGCTGCAAATGAGTAGCATCAATTAAAAATATGTGATATGTCAGTTAAACAGGTGATGAGTAAGATAACCATGTTAAACTGTGTTATAGATTCTGACAGGTGCTGGGAAGCTGCCTCCAGTAGTGCTCCTTCCTACACTGTGGGTGTAAAGGTCTACAGTTTAACAGGCTGCTCAGTGCTCGTACAGTCTCATGCAGGTGGTGGGAGGTGTTGTCCAGAATGGATGTTAGCTTAGACAATATCCTCTCCTCCCCAACCTGCTCGATGGACTTCAGTGGACAATCCAGGACAGAGGTGGCCCTCTTGACCAATTTGTTAAGTTTCCCCCTGTCCCTCTCTGCTATTCCACCACTCCAGCAGACCACAGCATAACAGACGCTACCACAGTGTCGTAAGACGTCCTTAGAAGAGTCCTGTTCACCCCAAAGGATCTCAAACACTGTAGCAAGTGAAGACGACTTAGGCCCTTTTTGTAAAGGGCATTTGTGGACCAATCCAGTTTGTTATAGAGGTGAACACCCAGGTATTTATAATCCAATAATTCAATAATTCAATGTCCAAACCCTGGAAGTCAATCACCAGCTCCTTCGTCTTGCTGGCATTGATGCGAGGATGGTTCTGTTCACACCAGCTGACAAAGTCATTGATGTATTTCAGTTCGTTTCCCTCCGACATCCGGCCCACAATGGCGGTGTTGTCTGAGAACTTGAAGTGTCAATGTTATAACTGAAATATATATATTATGCTTATATATATCCCAGAAAATTATATTTAGTAATACTGTAGTCTACTTCAACTTTTCAATATTCAGAGGAATAAAGGCTCCTGTGTCATTATTGAATTTCTGTATCTTCTAGGAATCTTGTATCTGTAGAGCACATTTAAAGAATGAGTGATGTTTATTATAACTTGGGTTTTTGCAATGATGCAAAAAAAAAAAATCAGACAGGTGATAAAGCATTTTACTGAAAACTGACAACATATTTCCTAGATGAAATGTCCAGAAATGATTGAGTAACATTTTGGTGGCGGTGCCAAAGATTTCACTTAAGTACAGCGGTGTCTCTACCAGAGAGAGTAAAAAAAGAGAGAGGTGGCTATAGATATCTAAGCTTGTTTAGCAAACTGCACCCAACAAACTATATACTAGACGCACATATCAGCTAATTAGTATCAGATCAATAAAATATCAGAATTTCAATCACCAAAAATGAAACACAAATTTGTTGCATGATAAATGGAATAGTTCTTATGAGGCACTTATACAACATGCCACAATCACACACTCACTATTTTCAATACTTAGTGGCTAACATTTACTCACAGCTGAACGCATCAGAGCAGCTTCTGCTGGAGAAGCCATGGACTGACACATCAACCTTCCAATTAGTAGACAACCTGCTCTTCCTCCTGAGCTACAGTCACCCCATGGTCTGTATCACAGAGCACGCCACAGTCAGAAAATCCAATACAAATGCTCCAAAAGGGTTAAACAGCACACACACAGTGAAGAGGTCCAATTTAATGAATCAAAGTAGTGGATGGGGCCTAACAGACTTTAGGGTACATCTGGTTATCAGCAGGGCCATGCCCCTGAGTCAATTATCCAGGAAAGTGAATGACAATATTAAAAAATTCACCAAAGCTGTAAACATGCTTTTTAATGCTGTAAAGTTTGGCATTTTAACATTGGAGTGTTTGGGAACTGACTTCTGGCATCAAGTGGCAACTAGAGAAACAGCAGTTTTTTTGTTGTTTTGCGTTTGCTTCAGTTTTCAGCTATGACGGTCGTAGCGTAATCTGTTCATACCCTTCCAGTGAACCATATATAAAGTAATGTCATATGTACATTATATACAGTAACAATGTATACATTCTATCTTTCTTAAAATTAAGTTTTCAGTTCAATTCAATTCAATTTTATTTATATAGCGCCAAATCACGACAACAGTCGCCTCAAGGCGTTTTAAGAACCATATTACAGTAAGGTTGCAACATAGTGCTTTGTTCTCAACCACACTCACCTGTGACTTGTGACGTTATTATATGAAAAAAATCTGTCCACAGAAAGACATACAAACGCTGTCCCGTTTAAACTGCCTTTGTTGTAGTTCCTGCTACAGTAGGTGCCACGGGACCGCATTTTGCCTTGATGACGCACAGACAGAAACAGACACTCACACACACATACATACATGTGAGGTGACAGCAATACCAGCCAGGCTGTTGCAGCTGGTAAATATCAGCGACCGAATAAATTGCCATCTCTTATCCACATCTGATCTGTAAAGAGTAACCCTATCACTGCTTCTCGGAAATCAGACATGTTACCATGTGGTTTGTATCTGCTGCTAGGGAAACCATACAAACTATCGAGGAAACAGGGACATTTTTATCCAATTTCAGGTCCCGTAGCAGAAAGTAATCCATAAGGGCTGCATGTGTGTAATTTCTTACAGGCAGATAGATTTCCAACAGAAAACACTGTGTTGTGGATGGGACACATTTGCAAGAGTTTAGGGCTGATCAAAAATCAGGCGGGACTGTTTAAAATAAAAGGTATATAATAGCCAAGACATTTATGGTTGATGAGGTTTTCATTTGTTTTATTATCAAAACCACACAACTGAAAAAAATATCTCATGGTTAGTGTCAAAGAAAATCTGTTTCAGAGCTAAACTCAAGAGCCTTCTAACACTAAAATGTTTCCAACCTGCAGAATTTAGGTGGAAAAAACCCCTAGCAATGTGAGGCACAATTATTTTCCTGTGCACCGCTTTTGTCTCGTGTGATAGTGAGCTAAAGCCATGTGACAGCAGATCTAGGCAAGCAGGCGACAGAAAGCAAGTGCATAGACAACAATGCACAAGAGTATGCATGCATAATTACACATGCATTTATGATTTGCTAATGTATCTCCCGAAGTGTGAGAGTGAACAGTCTTTAGCACCTACTGTAGCTATACACACACTTATGTTCCTGTGCAGACAAAATCACGATCATGTACCAAAAAAACAAAAACCAGACACATTGAGAGTATCCTCGGACATGCATGAACACAGGCATGTTCATTCCCTCTCTTCCACTAACAGCCAGCGATGTGTGAAACTGAGATGTGCAGCATGTGACTCTATTAATGAATGAATAGCTCTCAGCACAGTGAGTGTGTGTGTGTGCGCAAATGTGTATATTTTGAGTGCTGCGGAATTAATGCTCCCTTTGATCCCCTCTTGCACATTACTCAGTGATATATGGATGGGCGTATATGTGTATGCGAGTGAGATAGAGAGATAGAGAAGGAGAGCAGGGGAGAGGCGGTGTCAGCAAAGCCTTCCCATTCAGCAGCTAGCTACTGTTTGAATGCCATTCAACCAAAAATTGTGTCTTGGTGGTGGAGATGGCGGGATGAGGAGAATGACAGGGAATGAAGCAGAAAAGTGAAGCTGACAGAGATGAAGTGAGGCAATATGCGATAAATTTGGAAGAAAAACTATATGAAAGAGGCGGTGAAATGAAGTGGGAAACGGAGTGTCGAGACAGAGGTGGGTGAAGGATAAAAAAGATCATGAAAACAGGGGAGGATTTACGAGGAAATAGGCCATTTCAAATAATAATTAAAATCTACCATCAACATTTCCTCTTCACTGATTAACTATGAATGGAGCTCGATCGACAGTGCAGGGCAGGGTTTTGTGTGTGTGTGTATAAGTGTAAGTGTATGTGTGGTCGAGCAGAATCATTGGCTGTGTCTAAACATCCTCAATGAAACACAGTGATCTGTGAAAAGTCACATGATCACTTGATCCTCCTTGAATCCTTGACAAACGCACACTAGTTGTTGGTACTCCAGCAGAGGCCAGAGTGAGAAAACATTAAAAAGAAAAAGGCTTTACAATTTAAGCAAATTCAGACAAACTTTAAAGAATAGATTTCAGTAGCACTTTCTAGAATTAAAGCTCAGTAATAAAGGGGTAAGAGTAGGGTAACAAGGGTGAAACAAGAGGATAATAATGTGGTCCTTTCTAAGTTATTACTTTGCTATTACCAAAGTAATAACCATGTAATATCCTAAGTAATATTATGGTATGGTATGGTGGCTACAGTTGAGTAATATTACCCTAAGATTTATGTAATGTAATAGGATAATAGGGGCCACAATACATGGGTAAAATTGTGGACATGCTTATTACACAGAAACTACCCAAGATATTTCCAGGTGATAACCACATTTCTTTAAATTAGCTTTCATAGGTTATTAATGTGTTATTAAAGAGAAACAGGCATTTTTGCATTTTGCAGCTCTGTTTCCTGCACAGAAACTACCATGGGTAATTGAGTGATAATAACCTTTTTACATTATTATGTCCTTGTGTTTTCCTTGTTATCCTACTATTACCACTTTATTACTGAGCTGTAATAGAAAGTGCTACCTAGCTTTCTATTGTTTTGTACAGTTTTGTTTTGTCCTTTCCTGAGCTTTTGGATGTTTTTCTTATTTCTGGACACTAACACTGATATAATGGCAGGGAGTAAATGTCGTGAATTATTTAGTAAGCAGTGAGAAATTCTGGGCACTGCCTCTGTCTCACAAAACATCCTGTGATCTTGTGATGTTCACTAGAAAAAAATTAACCAGAACTGAGTCCACTAACAACCACTGGGGCATTGTCATCGTGGCACACTCAGAACTAAAGGAGGCATGCTGGTTGGAACCAGACCAGCTCCTGAACTTGGTCTCAGTTATAAGGATCCAAGTAGACCTTGAGCAGATACCTTGTTTGTTTAACCTCTGAACTGAAGAAAAAAACTAAAGAAATTGTATTTTTCAGGGATAGCAAAATTCGCAAGGCTACAGTGTTGGGTTTTGGTGTGTTTTTAGAGGTTAAACTGTGAATGTGAGAGAAATATGGACAGAGATAGATTTTCTTCCTGAGGCCATAGTCCTTCACATGGGAGAAAACATAATACATTTTCTTTTCTTTTTTTTTGTCTTTTTGTTTCGGTGCAGGTTTATGGCAAAAATAAAAAATTGGTAAACAACATACCCTAATAGAACTGGCCAAAGTGACTAAGAAGCTTCCGCTAGTGTGCAATAATCTTTCATTCAATAATAAATACTGCAAAGATTGAAGCACAAACATTTCACAGGGAGTTTGTTCTCCCTGGTAGGGCCTAAATAAAGAATTGTCATTTCTTTCTTTATTCTTTATTTTTATTTCAGTGCAGTGCAGTGTTGTCACAAGAAAACACAAATTATAATTAATTATAATTATTTATGCAGTTAAGGATTTTTAAGTGCAAATGTTTGCATGCCTCACCTAATTAACTGAAGAAACATTAGTAAAAATTACAGTAAAAGAAGCAATTTAGGAAATCCTTGATTCCGATGAGTAATAATGATCTAATTTTTTTTCCTACATAGTAAAAACATTGGTCAATGATTATATCATATTATGACAATCTTTGTTTATAATTTCCATAAATATTGAGGCATCAATTGAGCATTGAAGCACCAATTTTCTACATGTATGTAAACATTACTAAATGCAGAGTTTGTTCTGCCTATAGGTTTCCACTGCCTGTTTCAGTTTTCATAGTTCAGAGATATCCAGGCTAGGCTAGTTGGTGGCTCAACTGCCAGTAAGTGTGAATCTGTTGGTTGTGTCACTCTGTGTGTCATCCCTGTAGCCTTTTAGATAGATAAGTGGCTATATATAATGGAGTTCAGTTATTTGGCTCCTGTTTTGGCACTTTCATGTTATTGATACAAGAGGCTTTTGACAGGACAATGCTACAGGCTAAAAAGCTATCAGTAAATTAATATTAGTAAGATACATTTTATTTATATCGCACCTTTCAAGATAAAGATCCCAGTGCTTAGAAAAAAATGCCAGAACATCAAAAGAAACAAACAAAAACATTACAGGTAAGCAAGTTTAAAATGTTTTTAGCGGTTTTTGAAAAGGGATCACAGAGTGCACAGATCTCAGGCTCACTGGTAGTGAGTTTCACTCACAGTGGGGGCCACTGTTGCCAAAGCTTGGTCTCCTTTATTTCTCTATAGGTTATGATGTAGGTGCTACACAGATTCACTGCAGAAGTCTAAATGAGGCCTGACAAGACTGTCAGAAGTGCTGTGATATACTGAACAACCTGTACTGTAGGTGTTCCAAAGAAGTTTTGTTAAGACAAGTGAACAATGAATTACAATAATCCAGACTTGACAAAATAAAGATGAAAAACAATTTCCAAATCAAGAGAATCGTAAAATGGAACTCAACTTATCAATATTTCTTAAGTGATAAAAGCAAAAGCAAACCATGGATTAAATGTTTCTATCTAGAGTGAAAGATCAGTCAAAAGACATCAGAGTCCCTGATAGAAAATGTAGCACATGTGGCAAAGGGACCTAGAATTTCCATTATCATAGGTCAAAGCTGTTGGGGGCACAAACAAGGACTTCTGATTTTGCTTCTTTAAGATGGATTACATCATCAGCAATTCAATATTTATTAGAGTCTAGGAACTTATGTGAGTTCTGTAGCTTAGATATATAACTAAATGTCATCTGCAGTGACAAGAATTGTCCTTAAATATATAGGGAGCAGACACAACAGAAATTTAAAGGGACTCGAAATAGAACCTTGTGGCACACCACAGGCAAGAGAAGAGGATCTGAACTTATCAGCAACCACAGAAAAGGATGATTTAAATGAGAACCACTCCAAAATACAACCTATTACACCCACCTAGTATCTGAGCCTATGGTAAACAGTATCAAAGGGAAAGGTCATGTCCAAGATCAGAAAAGCAGAACATTTGCCTGCATCGCCTCACATCAAAGTGTCACTGGAGCCTCTTAGGCCTCGAGGGCCAGTGTCCTGCAGGTTTTAGATATCACCCTGTTTCTAATATCTGCAGGACACCGGCCCTCGAGGCCTGAAGTTCGACACCTGTGCTCTAAGGATAGCTGTTTTGGTTTCTGCGTAAGCTAGATTGGAAATTTTCAAGAATGCTGTATTTGTCCAAAACAGTTGGAAGCTGCTTTGGTGCAACATTTTCTAAAACTGTAGCAATAAACAGGAATTTTTAGATTGGTGGGATGGTTGTTACTAAAAGCTTCAAAACCAAAATCTAACCTGAGCTCCTATTATCACAAGATGTGGAGTGATTAAAAGTAAGTACAAAGACACAATGCAATGTACTATATATTAAGAGGTAAGACTTTCTTGATCCAAAAGCTTTGTAAGCATATAAATGGAAATTAATGAAAATAATCACAGTTAAAGTGTAGAAGTGTGTTCTACTAAATACAATACATTATTCTGAAATGACCAACGCACCATAACACGCACCTTCGTTTACAGTGCATCCTTATGGTAAATCTGCGTACTTGTATGAGAGTATTTCTACACTTTCCACCACTGACCATAACAAAAATAAATAAATAAATAAAAGCAGGTGCACACAATTTGTATAACAATACTGCTGATTCCAAATTGATGACGCGTGTAATGCTTTTTGAAAGCGAAACACAATCTGTTGTTTTTGTCAGGGCCTGTGTGCTCACCATCCCACCAGAGACCGGTCCATAACTCTGACTGCGTGCCAGGGCCTCCACAAACTATCGATTCTCTGGTGCACTTTAACTGTAACCCAACTCCCAGCCCCCATCAATCATCAGCCCCCTCTGCATCCTACTAAGCTTCCAAAACAGCCTTCTAGGGTACTGAGTCTAGCTGGAAAATATTGATCCTGGCATGTACCATCTGATTATGATGTGTTTTATGACTCTGTGGAGGGGAGCTTTATTGTTTTAGTGGCCACTTCTGGTTTCTGATGATGGACCTGATGAGGTCACTGTAGGGGGAAGAGGAGCAGGGAGAAGAGGACACAACCCATATGGAAAAGATATATACAGTGGGGCAAAAAAGTATTTAGTCAGCCACCGATTGTGCAAGTTCCCCCACTTAAAATGATGACAGAGGTCAGTAATCTGCACCAGAGGTACACTTCAACTGTGAGAGACAGAATGTGAAAAAAAAATCCATGAATCCACATGGTAGGATTTGTAAATAATTTATTCGTAAATCAGGGTGGAAAATAAGTATTTGGTCACCTCAAACAAGGAAAATCTCTGGCTCTCACAGACCTGTAACGTCTTCTGTAAGAAGCTTTTCTGTCCCCCACTCGTTACCTGTATGAATGGCACCTGTTTGAACTCATCATCTGTATAAAAGACACCTGTCCACAGCCTCAAACAGTCAGACTCCAAACTCCGCCATGGCCAAGACCAAAGAGCTTTCGAAGGACACCAGGAAAAGTATTGTAGACCTGCACCAGACTGGGAAGAGTGAATCTACAATAGGCAAGCAGCTTGGTGTGAAAAAATCAACTGTGGGAGCAATCATCAGAAAATGGAAGACATACAAGACCACTGATAATCTCCCTCGATCTGGGGCTCCACGCAAGATCTCAACCCGTGGGGTCAAAATGATCATGAGAACGGTGAGCAAAGATCCCAGAACCACACGGGGGGACCTGGTGAATGACCTGCAGAGAGCTGGGACCAAAGTAACAAAGGTCACCATCAGTAACACACTACAACGGCAGGGAATCAAATCCCGCAGTGCCAGACGTGTTCCGCTGCTGAAGCCAGTGCATGTCCAGGCCCGTCTGAAGTTTGCCAGAGAGCACATGGATGATACAGCAGAGGATTGGGAGAATGTCATGTGGTCAGATTAAACCAAAGTAGAACTTTTTGGTATAAACTCAACTTGTCGTGTTTGGAGGAAGAAGAATACTGAGTTGCATCCCAAGAACACCATACCTACTGTGAAGCATGGGGGTGGAAACATCATGCTATGGGGCTGTTTTTCTGCCAAGGGGACAGGACGACTGATCCGTGTTAAGGACAGAATGAATGGGGCCATGTATCGTGAGATTTTGAGCCAAAACCTCCTTCCATCAGTGAGAACTTTGAAGATGAAACGAGGCTGGGTCTTCCAACATGACAATGATCCAAAACACACCGCCCGGGCAACAAAGGAGTGGCTCCGTAAGAAGCATTTGAAAGTCCTGGAGTGGCCTAGCCAGTCTCCAGACCTCAACCCCATAGAAAATCTGTGGCGGGAGTTGAAAGTCCGTGTTGCTCGGCGACAGCCCCAAAACATCACTGCTCTCGAGAAGATCTGCATGGAGGAATGGGCCAAAATACCAGCTACTGTGTGTGCAAACCTGGTAAAGACCTATAGTAAACGTTTGACCTCTGTTATTGCCAACAAAGGTTATGTTACAAAGTATTGAGTTGTATTTTTGTTATTGACCAAATACTTATTTTCCACCCTGATTTACGAATAAATTCTTTACAAATCCTACCATGTGGATTCATGGATTTTTTTTTCACATTCTGTCTCTCACAGTTGAAGTGTACCTCTGGTGCAAATTACTGACCTCTGTCATCATTTTAAGTGGGGGAACTTGCACAATCGGTGGCTGACTAAATACTTTTTTGCCCCACTGTATAAATCTTATAAAGTTTGTACCTGTCTTGTGTAAAACTTGTATGAAAAGCATACAAGAGTGAAAACAGATATAAGATCCCTTTAAAAAGTATATAAATGAAACGTGTATGTTTTGGATACTTACTAAAACAATATATGAAAGTAATGAGAAAGTGGCCACTTTCATGAGTAAATCATATAAGCCTTATATGATTCCCTCTATGAAGTAGGCCACATCTTATGCAAGTCTTTTATAAGTTTTCACTATTGCTTTTCCATATGGCAAGAGAGGAGGCAGCTGTGAAGAGTAAAACGTGGGGAACAACAGCAAAAGAGAGAGACAAAGTGATGTGTAAGAGGGGAGAGTTTAATCGATACTCTAAAGCATGACATCATCGTTCTGCCAGTCTGGAGAGACATCAGGCGATCTGCCACCGACAACAACCAACCCCCGGGCCATTAATCGTTAATGTCATCCGCTCACCCATGCCTCCGCAGTGGTTCAGCCCAGTGTGATGTTACAGACCAGGGCACCTTCAAACCAAGCAATGTGTTTGTAAACAACAACAACTGATTTTAAATGCTGCTTTTGTAAAAATCTAATTCAATGAAATGGAGCCATCGATTATGACAGAAGGAACTGTTTTAAGTTATTCTTTTTAATTGTGTCATGAGCACTCTGGTAGCTTACAACTTTTTTGATTGTAATATTATAGCTTGTCAGTCTAGATTTATCACTCTGGATGGCATTTTACCTTCAACATTATTATTTGTAGTTGTATTGGAAGTAATAATGCTAATAACTAGTGATTTAAATCCTTAAATATATCAAGAAAAAGCCTTTATTTCTTATTCAAATATAGTTTTTGTTCCTACAGACTAAACTGCCATTAATTTGTTGTGGACATATGAGCCGTGAGACCGGTAGCTGGTTGACAAGCTGGAGCTTCCAGATGAAGTAGGTGGCTCAGTGGAGAGTGCACAGGGAGCTGAGTTTCAGATAAGTCTTTCTTTCCACAGAAAATCCCAAAACTTGAATACTGACGATGAGTTTTTGACTCCAGAGTAGGAAACAGGTAAGTTCTTCAGAAAATGGGGCAGAAACTCCAGGCAGATACCAGAGAGCAGACAACACATAAGGGTTACTGACTAGAACTTACAGAAGAAGGATTTGAACAGGGCAGGCCCAAGTAATCTGCCCACCTCACCACCTGAGAGCAAAGAGATTGAGAAAACAGAGAACACACCAAGTCTGCCCCAAATCCTAACAGAACCTCAGCATTCACCTCCTCACAAGCTACTTTCGGCTGCTCCCTTATTCACCAGGTGTCACCACAGGGGGTAGCTAACATCTGATGCCTTTCCTGACATAATCCCAAAAGGAATGGTCTCTCCTTCCAGGATTAAACTGGGAAGTTTAAATTTGTTAGGCAAATCTGTGAACCACTGCAGAGCCATATCACTTTCACCTAACCAAAGTTAATTGATTTCAAATATTTTCAATTAATTTAATGACAAAAAAATGACTGAAAGTTTATCAGTCCCATATTCCTTGCCACTCAACCCACTAGCAGGCTCAGTTTGTAATTATCATTACCCCCAACTGGTAGATGGATGACTCTCCTCAAGCTTGGGTCTGCCAGAGGTTTCTTCCTGTTAAAAGGGAATTTGCTTTCCTCGCGCTGTCACCAAGTGCTTGCTCAAAGGGGATCATGTGATCATAGGGTTTCATCAATATTATTGTAGGGTCTTTACCTTACAATATAAAGTGCCTTGAGGTGACTACTGCTCTGATTTGGTGCTATATAAATTGCATATAAATTGAATTGAGCTGAATCTCATTCAGTGACAGTCAATCTACCTGGCTGAACAGAAGTACTGGCTGGAGACTTTACTCTTTGAAACAATAATGTAAGCTGCAGGTAAACTGTATGTACTATTTCAAAACAGTTTCACTACTTTTGGTACTTCTTGTATGGTTAATAGTCATAGATTGAATATAAGAGCGTGATCTTGGTCACAGACTATGAATGAATCACATGGACACACATGTCAATTAGCACTAAGTAAAAATGTCCTGAAAATAGCAATACAAAAAAAATACTCAAACCCTCTGTACTTGTCATGAAGAAATGAGCTACAGAAACCAAAAATGTCTCTGGCTTAATTTAGGTCCCTGCAATTATAATTACTTTCTTTAATGCCACAGCTATAGCCGTAATACTACAATTGCCACATTTGTTATTTTTATTACTACCGGTAGTCCTGGATTTGTACTGCTACTGCATTGACCACCAATGCCTGCCTATGGCCAGGATAATGGTATGACCAACAAAATTTAATTTTCATTCATTGAGAAATGCCATAAACATGACATACTTTTCAAACAGCCATACATATTTGAAAATTAAATGTGTCATGAATGAAGTAAAGCCACAAACAGCAGCCTCACTCTAATTAATGCAAAGCAAATAACAAACAGGAGACATTCTCTACCTCACACAGCCGACCTCTAGACGAAACATCCTATCTTGTCTGGAGGTCATTTATGGAAGGAAAATCACACACACACACACAAGGATGCAAAATGTAGACCCAAACACCCAAAGACATGTGAGATGGGCATCGAGAGGTAGACTCTGAATGGTGAGAGGAAGACGGCTGAGGTTAGTTAGTGTTCCTGCCGTCTGGAGGTGAATTGGTCTCTTGTGAATTATTAACGAAGCAGGGAGAGCCCCTTGCAACCCAGTACTCTCACCTATTTTAACTTTAATGATCCGTGCACATCCGAACTGGTGTATAACCTTACTGTTCCAAAGTGCAAGAAAATCTCCTTGAAGCATAGAAATGGACACTTGGTTGCGTGGCATGGGATTGAAAGACTTTTTTGTGAACACACTGCACTAATATATCTCTGAAATCATAGACTTTACAACAGGAAGACATAATTTACCATTCAATTCATGCTTATAAAGTTGCTTTGTTACATAAAACTATGGCTTCTATGAGAACAGAGGAAGAACAGTAACTATTATTACTAACTACTACAAGTCAACAGATTTACAGTTGTCTCTTTTTGTAATGCTGATTCAACTTTTGAGCTGCAACGCTGTTAGTTGCTACTGGATGGGTTAGCAGCAGCCCTGAGTGAAGGTGCTATTTCACTTTAAATCAGTAAATACAAGGAAATCAAGATGGGTGTAATATGAGACCTCATGAAAAATGAGGTAGCTGTCCTCTGAACTGCTTGTAGGAAGTCCTGCAAATGCTGAGAATCATCCACTTGGAATAAGATTCATGCAATCAAGGAACAGACAGACTAAGAAACATTTATTTAATGGCTGCATTTTTAAATTTTGACTAACTTAGATCTATTACATATTACATGCAAGACTAACTCTGAGAAATGGTGATGCTACATGAGGGCACATCCAAACTCTGACAGTAGTGTGTGTATAAAGCATCTATTATTGTCTATTATCAAACAGAATGAAAATACAAATATATTTTCTTGTTTATTCCATTCAGGAGCTGGTGACTACATCACCCACAGTGCACCTCTTTTTTTAACCTCCTGTTCTTTTTATAGAGCAAATGTTTCATTTATTGTGCATGTGAACAGCCAACTGCCACTGGCTGATGAATTCCCTTTTTGATTAGTAAAGTTTATCAGATTTACTTTGACCCAAATGATTAATATGCTCACAATCTTAATGCTAACATGCTGTTGTTTGCCAGGTATAGTCACCATTAGTCAAAAATATCTTGCAGGTGATGAAGAAATTATGTAAATTCTGTTCTCAGTGACATCAATTGTAAAATACTCTATAAAGGTAATTTAATAATCTAATTTTAATAAGCAAGAGTACAGTTAGATTATAAACACCGTCTACAGGAAGAAAGAAAGTTGAGAGAAATTATTGATGTAAAATGTGCAACAGAAATCAGAAAATAGTCACAAAATAAATTATCAAAAAATATGGTAACTCAGAACAGGTGCTCCTGTTCAAGATGAACTGTGCTATAACACCCTTCCCATTTCAGGCCCACATCTGGGGTGGGTGAAAACCACCTCGATTCCCCCTTTCCGAAAAGAAATGTCAGTGCAGACAGACACATTTGCAAGACCACAAATTACACTTTACACTTAAGACCAAGGAATCTTTTTAACCAGTCAGCTTTCTACTCTACATTGTTGGCTGTTTGGAAGACTACATAAAACTGCATCTCTGCCTATGCACAGGTTAGACTCCAACAATCCCTCTTTCTATGTAAAGCTGCATAAAACAGACCCCAACAGGGGAACATAAATTCTGTATTCAGCAAAGGAGCTGCTTGATTAGAGCGCAAAGGAGGCCGGGGACATGACGCCCACTCGCCGCTGTGAACTCTGACCAACTTCTAACCGTGCCAGACAGCCGTGTTCTCACGTAATGTCAGAGGGTAATGTCCAAAAAAGTTCAGGGGTTCAGAACACGTGTGAAAACAGTTTCTGTGTGGTAGTAAAAGTGCTTTGTGAATGGATTAATGTGGCTTATAGTGGAAACTCTCGGAGTATATATAAACAGCATCCACTGACCATTCAATTAAAAAAAAATGATGCACTTAAGTTTTTGACATGCAGGAAAAAAGTTAAGACCTTTTTAACGAAAATGTTTCTAAGCTTATCTTTGGCACGGGGCATATCTAATAACCTCAAAATCTGTGAAGAAAAAACTGCAGATGTTGCAAATTCTCATCATTGTACTCTTGGTAGAGCTCAAACGATTCCTGCAGTAGCTGCGGGAGTATCTGATGAAAACTGAAAAGCTCCCATTGAGAGGTGAGATGTCAGTGTGCGTTCACAAAGGGCAATCCTGACATCACACATGCGCAGACACATAAACGAATAAGCACATGTTTATGTACACAAACAAGTATGTACGTGTGGAGAGGTACTCTCACACATAAACACGCTCACACTTCACCACAGTGGTAATTGCCAAGCCCCAGTTGCCATAGTGACAGAACTGATCTCTGTATTTGTATGTGTGTGTGCATTTTGTCACACTTCACCCCGAGTGAGTGTTGATATGCAAGGATTTCAGTACTGGTGTGTGTGTGTGTGTGTGTGTGTGTGTGTGTGTGTGTGTGTGTGTGTGTGTGTGTGAATGACAAAACAGAGGAAACACTTGAGCTTGTCTGTCGGCACTCAAGCCAGAAATAGGTCTGATGAACACCTACGCATCAGATAAGAGCTTCTTTTCCATTGAGCCCCAGACTAAAAATTACTCTGACCACACTGACTCAAAAATTACTCATTTTCTCTCCCTGAATTAACCAGTTGAGAGCTGACCTTGGGAATTAGCGCAATGGGTGAAGGAGTCTTATATTTGTTCAACACTGTAACGACAAATCTTAAATCATGCAAAAACGTTCTCACGTACAATAAGAAACTTGAAGAAAAAAAGAGGAATAAACCAAATGTACCCAACGTGACAGTGCTAAAAATTAATATAGGACCTCTAACCTTGACAACTATATGCGGGGGTGGGGGGTTTATAACTCACCCATTAATTTTAGTAAGGATTAAAGTTTTCATGATTAGGTTTCTGACTCCTATGCTTCTCTGTGACTAATTGGAACTGGACCTCTTGACTGTGTTTGTGCCGTCGGTGCCTTTTGGTGGATTTTTAATGAAATTATCAGGCGAATAGTAAGGCCTGCCGTTTTTTACAGCCTGTCCAAGAAGTTTATGCTTTGGTGAGTTAAACTGATGCCTCCTTCTAAACCAGGCTTGCAACTGTTGACTGATGCTTCATGTCTTTACGTCACTCCTGAGTGAAGTCGGAAAAGGGAAGAAAAATAGCATTTGTTTTGCTCCGTAGTAAACTTCCAACTTCAAATGGAATGCACCATGATAATTTGTCCAAATATGGTTAGGTTTGGCAGCGAAATACCCAAAGCGCTTCAAAGCACGACTTCTCAAGTCGAGTCTAGGCTTGTCTTTTGATGGAAATTACCTTTACTGACAAATTTGCACTTTACTCTGGGTTCAAATGCTGGCTTGGGCCTTTCTGTGTGAAATCTGAATTTATTTTTTCCCCATGTCTGTGTGGGTTCTGTCCGTACTCCAGCTTCTTCTCACAGTCTAAAGTGTAAAGTGTGCGTGTTAGTCCCCATAGGGAAATAGTTCCTCTGCATTTAACCCATTCACCCAGTGAAGCAGTGGGCAGCCACCAATGCAGCGCCCGGGGAGCAGTGTGTAGGGACGGTACCTTGCTCAGGGGTACCTCAGGGTAACCGTTCAGTGGAGTCGAACCCCCGACCTTCCGATCATGGGGCCACCACTCTACCTACTGAGCTATCCCTGCCCTGCAGGGAGATGCATGGGGTTAATTGGTGATTCTTAATTGGCTGTAGGTGTGAATATTAGTGTGAAGTGTCTCTGTTTGTTAGCCCTGCGTTAGATTGGTGACCTGTTGATGGTCTATTCCGGCTGTGATAGCTGTAGTAAGCTCTACTGACCCTGTATTGGGTCACTGGAGCTGTTTAATTCCTGCCCCATTACTACAATAAATAATGACTGTATATCAGCTGGGATATAAATATTAATAATAATGATAGGAAATGATGAGTGGCAGAGAAGGTTTTTAGTATGGTGCTTTTTAACTTGAGACAAAATAAGTAGTTGATGCTGTAATAGTCAATAATGACTGAAAAGATACTGATTTTTTTTCCATTGATTATTTCAAACGGTTAATGAGGAGCAACTCATGAATAAAGCGAGGACATGGATCAAATAACAGATGATTAAAAAATAATCACCTCCTAATTATTCACTAATAAAATAACTTCCAGCAGCTTGTTTTGTACTGAGGTTGTTTTTTTTTTCCCACTTTGTGAATACACTGTGAGCACATTGGTGTTATGTGCTCTTCTTTCTGCTGAGGTCTTTAATTTGCATTTGATTTTCAAAAGCATTTGCACAGATTTACCAGGTAGGTGGGAGGCAGGGGGCTCAAATGTACAACTCTGAGGAAAATGGGTAAGGTGAAAGCAAAGTTCACAGTGAGCTGGATAAAAGCAGCGTGTTAAGCAAGAGGAAAAGGCAAGTATAAATCTTAAAGTGCAGACAAAAGGTCATACCGAGAAAGGAAAGAAGGAAGCCCGACAGGAAGGACAGGACAGAACATGAAAGCTGACGTGCTAACAGATGGTCCGGTGGAAACAATGGAGACGGGACTGGTTTACATGATGAGGAACTGATGATAAGGTCACTAAAAACAGGTAGCGAGTGGGTGTGAAGATTAGGTGATTAAAAGAAATGAGGACAAAGGCAGAGAGAGTACATTTTTGCACAGGATATTCTGACATGTCACAGTAGGAAAAATGTCAGTTGGACATAAATAGCTGAATTCCATGTAGCTATTTTAAAGTCTTGCTATTTAGGTTTCTCACTCACTGTCGCTCTTTCACATTTTACCAGAGACGCTTTACGCAAAAAAAGTCACTGTTAATGTTGTTACTAGCAGCTGTGCTTCTCCAGCCTTGACAGGTCAAAATGAGAAATATGCCTAGGTTAAAGGTCAAAGGTCAAAGCTGTTGAACATTCGGAACTGATTGTTTCTATAGTTTCTGATTTTCTTGGAACACAACAAGATTTGGGCTGTCTACAAATATTTTTATTTTTAAAGTATTTTACAGTTTGTTTGTTTTTTACTGCATTTTGCGGTTTTTAAGTGCATTTTATTGTTTTTCTTGTGTTTTCCTGTTTTGTATTTTACTGATTTTTTAAAACTACATTTTACTGTTTTAACTGTATTTTACCTTTTCTAACTGGATTTGACTGTTTGTTTGTTTGTTTGTTTGTTTGTTTGTTTGTTTGTTTGTTTGTTTGTTTGTTTGTTTGTTTGTTTGTTTGTTTGTTTGTTTGTTTGTTTGTTTGTTTGTTTGTATCTGCCCAGGAATTTGGAAATTTGGAAATGAGCTGATCTGCTACAATGCATCTTTTCCTTTTATGTGATGAATGTATTTTGTGCATGGTGCCTAAAATAAAACAGACAAATAAAGAAATACATTACATTTTTTTATGTACCTCATAGTTTATTCATCTTAATAAAAAGGTTTTTTAACCTATGGTAGCTTTATTTTGTTATTCTCAAAATAAAGTTATTGTATTTTATTTTCCCCATAGGAAAATATACTTTTTTTAAAATGTTTTCTTTACTGTCGGTGCTTAGCTGTTATATTTATAAGGTCCAACTAATTCCAAATAGCTATGAGACAAGTACTTGAGTCAGATAAGGAAGATAAATAAATATAAATATATATATATTTATATGAATAAATACAAATAATGAGCTGAGTTTAAGCGAATCAGCTCTGTATTCTATTCTCTTTGGCCTTAAAGGCTTCTCTCTGTAACCCTCTGCATCTTTCATTGCTTTAACAGGAAGCTCTGTGGTTAGCATGTTGGATGTTAATGGTCACAGCATCTATTTTCAGGTTGCAACCTGAAACGGCTGGCAGCTGTGTGGAACTGGACTGGGCCCTAGCTCTGAGTACAGAAACAGGAAGACAGATTGGACACTGGGGTTTAGGTGTCAGTATGTGTGTGTGCGTGCGTGTGTGCTGCGTGTGTCCGAGGGGGCAGGAAGTGGCCGTGGACACCTGAGTCGTCTGATATGTAGAGAATCTGTCACCTCTGATCACATGGTGGAGTCTGTTGCACTGGGCCAAGGACAGGACAAGACTTTCCCACAGTTAGAATTAGTCATAGCTAGACAGACACAGTCATTTCAGTCAGTTCCGCCAATGCAAGGTGGAACAGAGCTACCACCCAGCAATGCACCTCTAAAATCAAAAGTACCATTGCAGAATGCTAGAATGAAAAGTCGTGTGTCCAAAGAATGTTAAATAAGAAAAATGATATATTAGCTAGAGGGAACATGGAAATAAAGAAATGAAACTGCAGTGAGCTCCTTATAAATCTACTTCCTCATTTTTTTTAAAACGTCTTTTTGATTTTTAAAGTAACATTTGGTAACATTGTGTCACACCGTTTTGCTTAGCAGTGGTCAAATTTAATTAGATGTTGAACTAAAGGAGACTCCAGAACATCTCTTTCTGGGTGAGATTGTGTCTATAAAAGTTTTAATATTTGTGTGCAATTGTTTTTTTTTTTCAGTCATTACACCTTATTTAAAGAAGACAAACAGACATTTCTGTGTGTACATTGGTTGAATTATTATACATATATGTAAAGCTGTATTGGACAGTAGTAGTGGCTTGTAATTGTTGTCATGGCAATAAAGAAAAAGGAGGGAAAGAAAAAAGAAAAGAAACAGGCATCACCAACAGGAAAGCTGACTAAGCAGTTGTGGATCTCCTCTCCTGTCTTCTCCCCTCGCTCACCACAGACTGGACAATAACAACACAAACATCAGAAAACCATTAACCTCACAGCAAGCAGCATCCCACTGTGTGTGTGTGCCCGTCATTGCAAACTTATAACCTTTTTATTTGTCGCGTTTTTTTCAGACCTTGTTTCCACTTGCCTTTAAGAGGCAGCTCATAAGTGGACAGCAGAGACACGCCGTCATTTACACCTACTGCTGCATCTCCAGTGGTCGGTTTGACCGATTGCGTTTATATATCGTTATTTCTACATCGTTTCCTCCTGTGCACAGTTATTGCCTCCATCACCAGTCAGGTGACACCCCCCGCCCCCTTTTTTAGCAACAAAAACCAAAATGTATAGTATGATACAACCACTGAGAGTGGCAGGGCATATTCACTAAAGACTGTGGAGGACAAGATGAGGGAGCAGTACATCCTGCACTTATTACGTAACTTTAATCTTCCTGTTATGTTCATGCTGAAGACCCATCAGGACACATTGTCATAAGACTAGGGGGAAAAAAGTGAGAAAATGAGTCCCAGTCCACCTCAAAAGGGCAGAGAAAGTGGCTGGATCACCACATATTTGAGTGTTTTTTTTATTTTTCCACCTAGCATGACCCACAAGTGATCTGATTGTTAGGACACACTGTAAAACAAAGACGACAAAGGCCACACTGTAATCATCACAAAGTTTTAATGAAGAGCGGAAGCACCTGACATGATACTGTCATTGGGTGAGGAATACAATGATTTTAACAACAGCAAAGCTGAGTTATTGAAGACGAAAAAGCTGAAAGTGTGTGTTTGGAGGTGAGCAGCTAAACACAGTTCACAGAGTTCTTGGGATATTTTGACATTTTGAGCTTGTGTTAAACCCATAACGGAGAAAAGTTTCCCTTAATTCACCAGACCAGAAAAAATGATTATGCTGTCATGCTGCAGATTAATCTTAAGGCCCTGTGAAGGTCCCCCATTTAGTTAGGATACAGTTTCAGTCAGGATATAAGAAGGAAATGCTCAACGTACCAGCTGTCATGACTTTAAAACTGAACCCCTCCTCACTGCTTTGCAGCACTGCAGCAACAAACTGCTCCTCTCTTTCTTTCTAATTCAGATAATTCCTATCATCACATAGTTCTGTCACAATGAAGAAACCCATTACCTGTATCTTTTTCCACCAGGCTATATTCAGCAGGTGTGATTTACTGAGCTTTTACTTATAATGCAAGAATCCCTTTAAGTAGCAGAGGAATCCCTCTGCTACTTAAAGGGATTCCACTTTGTGTGATGATAGAAACTAATCTGTGTGTATGTATGTGTGTGGGCACACATACATACACACATAGATGAGGACATCTCAGCTGCTGTACTGCAAAGCCCGGATTCATGTTTGCCAATAAGCAGCACTGATATGCAGCTTGGGCCACAACACAAACTAGGGGATTTGTAGCTCATTAGTAGCCCAGTCATACGCACACATACAGTGTCCTGTATCTCCTGCAGGAAATGACTTGTTGACATCGTGATTCTGAAGACTGCATCTTTAGCTTTTAGCTCTCCCTATGGATAATAGACGCTAATGAGGTGAGACAGATAGAAACAAAGAGTCAGAGTGAGACAAGAAGACAGAGGCAGCAAATGAGAGGAAAAACAGAGAGAGAGAAGACTGTAAAAAAAAATAAAAATCCATTAGCGGTGCAAAAGAAAAAGAGGCACTGGATAAATTAGCCACAGAGACAATTAGGAGCATTTGAATGAAACGAGAACACCCTGTGAGCACATAATGAGATTACAATGTGGAAAGAACATTCATGATTATTTTGAATCCACCAGAGAGCTCTTATCCCCGTAGATTCAAAACCGTGTGTACTTCTCAGTAATAAAGTACTAGACATGCAGTCTATGCACACTTGTTAAGTCTAAACAACAAAGGCAGACATGATAAGAGAAGAATAGAATTTAAAATAATACCTGCTTGTTATTCAGCTCCAGGGCTCATAAAACTGAACAATATAACAGCATTTTTTAGCAAATTCTTAATTGTCAGCCTGGCAAAGTGGGCAAATGCCCAAAGGTCATAAAGCCCCCACAAGTTTCCAAAATGAGCAAAATGTTCCCAGGTCACATTTCCTGAAACCTTTTTCTCTAAACTAAACACAAAATCCAGTTTTCAAACTATATTCATAAAACCGCCAACACTTCTGGCAAAACCTCACAAATCCATCAAAACTGCTTCATCTGCGTTCATTACCACACACTGCTTTTTAGATCACACCAGCAACCACTCCAAATATTAACACTACTCAGCATTTAGTACAGCGAAACATCCAAAACACAGCGCTCAGAACATGTAACTCAAGCCTTTCCCACCTCATTTGGCTGTTTTGTACTTCAACAAAAATGACAAAAATATGAAAACAGAAACAGAGTTTGTGAGTTTTTCCAGAGTGATGTACTGAAACATAAACATACAGCAAAGATTCAAGATTCTGGTGGCAACAGAGATCTAGCCAACTTCGGCGTACCTTGTTCACATAAAAATTATTCCTGTAGCGAAACATACAGCAAACATTTTTTTTTATGTGTACTGTACTTCTCTGGCTTTGACTTTCTCCCTTTAACAGAAAGAACCCTCCAGCAGACCCAGGCTCGGGGTAGGCAACCATCTGCTGAGACCGGTTTAGGATGAGGGGAGTAAGACAGGACTGAAAACACTGTAATTTACCATTTACCAATGTGAAAGTGACCATTTCACATTTTTCTCATCCAACATAATTACAAGACTAGACTGAAAATACTATGATTTATTCACAGAAGTGTGCCATTTTTGTATATTCTTCATCCAACACAATTAGACATAAACATTCACAGGCACTTCATTAGATACAGATCTTGCAAATACTGGTTGGAGCCCTTTTACCTTCCCAGTTGTGTAATTCTTTGTGGCACAGATTCAACCAGAAACTGGAAACATTGCTCAGAGATTTTGCTCCATGTTGACATGATAGCATCATGCAGCTGCTGCACATCCATAATGTGAATCTCTTGTTCCACCACAAAAGCGCTGTATTGGATTGAGATCTGATGACTCTGGAGGCCAGTTGGAATGATTTTAACTTCCTGCTGGAAGCTGCCATCAAAAGATGACTACACTGGCTCATAAAGGGATGGACACGGTCAGCAACAATATTTGGGTAGACTGTGACAATGCTCAGTTGGGACTCATAGTTGTTACCACCTTAAACCGTTAATACAAGACATGAAAGATCCATACTCTCATGTTCTTTCCACCAAATTCTGATCTAACCATCTGAATGTGGCAACAGAAATTGGGACTCATCAGATCTGGCAACATTTTTACACTCTTCTGTTGTCCAATATTGTCAAACCTGTGCATACTTCTTGGAGAGTTTCTTGTTTTTAGCCAACAGGAGTAGCATCAGTTGGAGTCTTCTACTGCTTTAGCCCATCTGCTGGAAGCTTTGGCATATTGTGTGTTTAGAGAGTCTAGACATTGTCTTCCAACCTTTGACATCAACAAGGCATTTTCACCCAGCCCCAGATGTTTTTATCTTTTCTCTGTTTTTATCAAGTTATTTTTTTCTAACATACTTAAACTAGACCATCTGCCACATTCAAAGTCATTTAAATCCTCTTTCTTGCCCTTTCTGATACACTGTTCAAACAACACTGAGTTGGTTTAGAGATAAGAGTTGGAGATTTATCTGTTCAGACTTAATGTGCTCATGACAAACTCATCAGGGAAGTCTTTACTGAAGCGACAGATCGGGGTGATTTTGCGTTATGTTTGCTGGTAACTAGAAACACTGATGAAGGTTTAAGGTATATCTGTATAGAACTGGCTTTCCAGACTTAAAGGCTATGCATATTTCATATGTTTGATGCTGAGACTGCAACCTTAAAATATAAAAAGGCTATGAAAAATGTAAGCAACAGATCAGCCATTGTAGTAGGAGAAGAATTTGGTTCAGTGTCTTCTGGATAAGTTTCTATTCAGACTGAAAGCAGCTCCGCATGCACCCAACACAAACAGCTGATTCCATTCATACTAGGTTAAGCATAATACTTAATAATAATATTAATAATGCATAACAAAACAGTCAAGGTTGCTGCTCTTTAAGCTGAAACACCTTGTTGTTTCCCACAAAGCAAATTCTTAATCAGTTAATCCCAAGTTATCATGATGTCACTTCCTCTAACCTTTCATTTTTACAGTACAGTAGTGGTAACATTTATCTGTAAAGAATGGACCTTTAAGCTTTGTTTGACTTCACTCGTAAAGTTTAGGCTTCTATGTCCTCAACACCACTGTACAATAGGGGCTTCATCAAACATACATGCCATCGCCTCTCTTACTCCTTGGAGTCCTGAAAATATAATGGATCAATATACATATTATATGACTTTTTGTAAATGGAGCTGAGAGTGGTTACACAATACTACAGTGTGCTTCTTCCTTTTCATCAGCGTTGCTATTTTAAAACAGCTCTATGAATAAACAGCCTTCGGTGAGTCTCTCTAAAGGACAGCTCGGGGTCACTCGTTCTGTCGGCGTGTTCGTTTGTTAAACACCATCCAAAGCTCAAGGTGTCTGAATCACACTGCAACACAAACAACCGCGTTTAGCCGAGGGACTCTGATCAGGAAGTAGAGGTTTCCAGGTTATCCAAGCTTTGGAGAATTTTATGCATTCGACAAGCATCAAACTCAACCTGCTAAATTTGAATTTGATTCTATTGAACATTAGAGGAAGACAAAACTGACATATAATAATATGAATACTAGCAGAAGTAGAATAGAAGAATGGTAATATGAGTTTTGTGCTTGTAGTCTACTCGACGGGGAATCCTGCAGCATTATGTAACACAGCTCAGTGTGGTTCAAGGCTTCGTACAAAGAATAGAGCATGGTGTGTAAAAAGTTCAGGCCAGAAGAGGAATGCTTTGTCAGCACACTCAAGAGAGAGAAAAAAAACATTTAGAATGGATTCAAGACTAATTTCTTAAAGGCTTACTTTCACAGCAAATGATTCTTCACACAAACCCTTTTCAACCCACGAAACTGAAGCTGCCCAGCCTATATGTCTAGAAAATACTCTTATTTCTTTGCATGCCAAAATGGTTTAACTGCCACTACATAAGTGAGAATAATAACAATAAGAGCATCCTGTTGTGTATGATGTTAGGGTTGTGATATTAAAGAATCTCAAAGAAATCTACACTGAAAAACAGAAAATGTACTTTCTACGAGGACGTTATCTGTCCATGTCCTCCTTCACTACATCCTTGAATTTTCTCTGCAGTCTCTTCTTTTCAGTCCTCTTTTCCTCCTGCTCAGCAGCTCTATATTCAACATCCTTTGTCCATTATATCCACTATCCTCCTCTATGATTTTGCTTCCACCTCCCGCCCAGCGTGAGCTGTCATTCTGATATATCCATTTCTAATCTGATCCATCGTGGTCATTCCGGATGAAGCATCTTACATTGTCCCACCTCCAGCTCTGCCTCCTGTCTTTTTGTCAGCTATCAAGACTGAATTAATTTTAAAAAAAAAAAGCACCAGTTTAGCTCACCTGGTTGAGTAGGTGATGTAAGGCTCAGTGCAACAGCCTGGGTTTGATTATGCCCCAAGGCCCTTTACTTCTTCCAACTTTCCTGTCTTAAAATTCTTTTCAGTCCCACCAAATAAAGGCAAAAATGCTCCCAAAAGCAATGTTTAAAAATATATATTGGCCATGTTTTTCCCTTTATGTTTACCTAAAAATATACTCCAGAATATCTACAAAATATCTTATATTCTAACCACAGGTTCTCACAGCTTGACTGAAAAAACCATCAGGATTAAATACTGCTGCTTTTCTCTCTTTGGTAGGAGACAGGCGGTCAGACTGCTGATGCTTACAGCCCTTTCTCAGCATCAGCTCCAGGACATTGTTAAGTTTAACTGAATTGAATTTATTTAATTTACGCACTTGAATTCATGGAAATAAAACATGGAGAGTGTTTTGGCATCTTTGAATCACATCTGGTTAGGGCATATATAAATGCAACTTTTGCTATTGGATTAGGGCTGATTCCCATTTCACAAAAGGTAGTCAAAGGCATATGGAGTGATTCTGTCCAGTATTTCATTTTTTTCATGAGGAAGGATATCTCTTAATCATTATTACATGCAATTTAGAGATATTTATATGAATACACAAAAATAGATATTTACTGCACCAGCACTGAGATAAACCTATCTTCTGCCCTGCCAACAGTTTGATCAAAGTTCAGCTTCTCATGGCAAATCTTTCCACTGCTACCAGAACAACTTAGCTTTCCTGCACTGTAACTGTAAGGAGGACTGGATAACTCCTGTTTATTTTTGAGGGCGATTCACTACAGTGCTGCACAGTTTAGGCCAGTTAGTCTGCTGAGGCTGATTATACACCCTCAGATAATCTAATAGGGTCAATAAGACTCTGGATAGAGTCCAGAGCGTGATGATAACAGCTCACCATTACAACCACAACACAGCTAAAAAGTCAGGGCTGGTAATATTTAACACACACACACACACACACACACACGCACGCACGCACACACACACACACACACACACACACCCACACACACACGTATGGTTTTCTGCAAGTTGTAATCAGTTATTCTGCTTTCTGTCAGTGGAAAAGACAGTCCTGCTGAGCTCTGCAACAATTCCACTTCCTTCCTGTTCACAGTTACTATGGTAACAGTCAAGGAGAACTCTGTTGTCATCAGATGGATCGGACTGCAGAAATTATTTTTATCTCCACTTCCCCATCACTCTGCCTCATGCAGCCAGGGGACTGAGTGTCCTCGCAGGTTTCACGCTACAGCTGGGGTGTGCAGACATTTCCAAGAATGTGAGGCGAGTTAAAACAAGATAAGAACAGAAAAAACAATCAGCAGATAAATGCTGGCAAAGACTATTAAAGCTTCTGACATGCACAACAGATGATGTACACAGGTAGAAAATCTGCTCTGAGCTCTAAGTTCTAGTGCCGATGAAGAGTTTCTTAGACGTAATGTCTTAATTAGTTCATGTAATATTGGCATCAAACATTGCTCGGTAGTTGCAATGGATCTCTGTAGTTCTGTTTCTTGTGATGAATTGGAACTTAGAGTGACAATAAGACAAATGATAGCTCAGATCTTATAGTTTGTAAAAATGCTATATAAGGAAATTGACCCATTGTTAACAAATAGCATCATAAGACCAAACCCACAAAACACTGATCCCCCTTAACCCCTTAAAGCCTGAAATATAAAATGATTGCCAGAAAATGATCGTTTTACTGTTATTATTTACTATTATTTTGGGGTTTTCAGGGGAAAAAATGACTGATGATGCAAAAGTTTAAGAAAAATTAACAAAAAAACCTCCACGTATCAAATATGATACACTAGATGTTAACAGGTTAAAGCAGGGGTGGGCAATCTCAGTCCACGAGGGCCGGTGTCCCTGCAGGTTTTAGCTCTCACCTTGGGTCAACACACCTGAATCACATGATTAGTTCGTTACCAGGCCTCTGGAGGACTTCAGGACATGTTGAGGAGCTAATTTAGCCATTTAAATCAGCTGTGTTGGTTCGAGGACACATCTAAAACCTGCAGGGACACCGGCCCTCGTGGACTGAGATTGCCCACCCCTGGGTTAAAGTCTCTGCTGTTTGTCCAAAGCCTGATATTGCTTTGGCAAATTGTCATCCAAAACCATGTTTTACACAGCAGTCTGTGAACCACATGATTGCTTTTGTTAGCTTGTTCAATTATCACCTCATAAATAAGCATTGCAATTCATTTTAGTCTCACATCTTGCAAAAGAGGGCACATCCTGTTCTTTATAGGTCAGGGGAAGAAGACGACAAAGTGAGTGAGTGAAGAAAATGTCAATGATGCTCAGTAGGACCTGGAGTAATTTGAGCACATGAACTGCTTTGAACAAACACTTTGTTAATTTTAATGTGATTTTAGGAATACAAATTAGAATGAAGATTCTACTAAATGTCCACTTTAGAATTCCAGTCCTGGTTTATTGGGTGACACCTGAGGTTATTTGTGGTTGCAAGGTGTGTTTTTATAAATTTCATATCCCAGTTTCTCACAGAAGTATCATGTGACTTGACTACTGGGGGCAGTAAGTAAGACCTAAGAAGCCATTCTGCTGGAAATGTGTCAGAAAAGGAGGAACTCGGGTATTGGGGTCATGTTCAGCCCCAGTACAACATAAAAGACACTTAATTTCAACTTTTTTGCTTTGAACAGATGGATATTGTTGTAAATTGTGTTCTCTGCTGGGGTAACACTTATGACACACACAGAAAAAGGAGTGAAAATCTACCCGGACTCCTTTTTCATAACATTTAAGGGAACGAGTTCTTTCTAGAAATGGCAGCGCTACGTAGCTGCACAAATCACAGGTGAAACATTCTCTGTCATGGTCCGCGGCCCGGCGTCCGAGGTGCTGATGGGATGCCCACTCCCGTGGGCGTGGCTGCTAACTCCACACCTGCATCCCATCCCGGGCGATCACCAGGTGGACTATTTAATCCTGCCCAGCCTGCTGCTCCACGCCAGTCCGTAGTCGTCCTTCTGCGATCACAGCTCGGCGTGTTTGAGCCACCAGCCTGTCCACCTGCCTGTCCGGAATTTGGATCAAAATCAGCCCCAGCCGCCTCGACCTTTCTGAAGCTTCTCCCCACGGACCCTCACCCCTCCCTCCGGTTCCCTCGGCCCCGCTATCATCCCTCCCACAGTCCCGCTCTCGGCGTTCCTGCGCGATTCACCTCCCGGTCCCTCGGTTTTTCTGGTTCCGTGCGTTTTTTCCCTTCTACCTCCCGGGACACCCTCAGTTATAATAAAGTTTATTTTTTGTTCTCTCGTACCGCTGTGTGTGTGTGTTCTGCTCCTGGGTCCAGCTTGTGCGTGGAACTTCGGTTCATGACATTCTCCTTTAAAAAAGGCTAACAATTTAATTTGTCCATGGTTGATGTTTCCTCTAAATGTCTTTATGGTTAACAATAAAAACTATTCATGTATAGTGGCTCTTACAGAGTACAAATTCAGTTATTGTTGGACAAAAAATGCCAAATTGTATTAAAACGGTTGCTTAACATGACTCTTGATTAAAACTACACTTCTTACTGCATACAAATCAAGCTGTTAATTCAAATGTAGTCTTCTCTGAAGCTGTCTGGTTCCTGTCTGCATCAGGCAATCACTTCTAATATAACCATTTGTCATGGAGGAGCAGCTGGGGTGAAAGATGAGTGCTGAGTGCTGGGTCCAGGGCCAGCGAGGTGCTCCTGAGACAATCGGAAAATTTAAAGGAGTCGAGGTGCTAATGGTCTGTTAATCCGTCTGAGGAGCCCACAGCAGCATTTCAGTCTCCGTGTATGAATGCCAGAGAGGGGGCTGTGCCTAATCACTGACAATTTGATATGTGCACACTTGTATGCTGACAAATCAGTGGTTTCATGTAGTTTCAGATCTTGATACTACAAGAGGGGTTTAATATTAACAGGATGTAAAGGGGATTGCTTGGCGTATCAACATGTGATTGAAGTCTGAAGTGTCCAAGAAGTCAAGCTGTCATGTTTTTAAATGATGATTTCATTTGTTGAGGGAAAAAAGCCAAACCAAACCCACATGGCCCTATGTGAAAAAGTTAAACCGATTAACTGGTTGTGCCACCCTTGGCAGCAAAACCTGCAATCAAGTGTTTGTGATAAGTGACAATGAGGCTTTCACATCACTGTAGAGGGATTTCTAAAAATGAGTTTTAATTGAAGTGTTTTGGAGCACGAATGGCAGGTTTAAGGTCATGCCCTAGCATCTCAATCTCAATACAGTTCGGACTTTGCCTAGATCACTCCAAACTGTTTCATATTTTTGAGTCATTCAGAGGTAGATTTTGAGATCATTCTCCTCCATAAGTCGAGGTTGCTTTAGCTTCACTTCACAAACTGATGGCCGGACATTCTCCTTCAGAATCTTCTGGCAGAATTCAGGAAGAAGCAGCAAAGCATTCCCAGACCATCATGCTACCACCACCATGTTTGGATGATGGTATGACGTTTTGTTTTTTTGTTTTTTTTTTATAAAATGCTTTGTTAGTTTTATGCCACATGTAAGGGAACTAATAACTTCTTTTGTCTTTTATCTCATTACCCCACAGAATATTTTAGCAAAAGTCTTGGACATCATCAGGGGGCTTTTTTGGAGGGTGGGGGAAGAGAGCCTATGTGTTCTTTTTGGTCGGCAGTGGTTTTCAGAGCCATTTGTGGCCAGTCTTTTTCTTATCATTGAATCATGAACGCTGACTTTAACTGAGACAAGTAAGTTCTTCAGGTGTTGTTCTGGGTTCTTTTGTGAACTCCTGGTTGACTCGTTGATGCGCTCTTGGAGTAATTTGGGTAGGCCAGAAAATTTGGGAAGGTTCACTACTTTTTCTTCATTTGTGGATAATGGCTCTCACTGTGGTTCGCTGGATTCCCAAAGTCTTATAAATGACTGTGTAACCCTCTCCAGACTGACAGATGGCTTTTACCCTACTTGATTTTGTCAGACAGGTTTTATTTTTAGGGACTTACTGATTCATCAGGTCTAGCAATAATCAGGCCTGGGTGTGGCTAGTGAAACAGCAGTCTGTTTTCCAAAACATGTGGTTAATCACAGTTAATTCATGATTTAACAAGAGTGGCAATTACATTTTCACCCAAGGTCAGGTAGGTTGGGATAACTTTTTTTCACTCAGCTGAAATCGTAATTTTAAAAAATGTATTGTATTTACATGCTATCTTTGTCTAATATTAGAATTCGTTTGACAACCTGAAACATTTAATTGTGACAAATATTCAAAAAAACAAAAATTCACAACAATGTATAACAACATGCAGACACAGTCTGGCAAAAAAAAAAAATAGAGAGAGCTAGAATTTTGTGATCATGATTATGTAAGTGGAAGTAGGTGAGAAGGGAAGTGCGGGAATGCAAAAAAAGGAGTGGCAGGATCTGAAACGGTAGGTGAAAGTGTACAAACAGAGGAGGATAACTAAATGAATGAACAACAACAAAAGTCAAAAAAGGTGCTCATGTCTAACTGCACACAGTATCCCACATTAGCTGATGCAAACCGCTCTGAAACCCACCTTAATCCAAGCTCCCACTTTTCATGCTGTTTCTGAATGAATCAATCCCATGTTAAGCACCTCTCAGTAACACCTACCAGGTCTTCTTACTTGCTTTTCCTACTTTAAGCTTTCCATGTATAGACAAGTGGAGGAAGGTCCCACTACAGACCCATACTGCCAAACAAAAGCTTACGTACTTACATAGAAATGGCAATGGTAAATGACTAAGGTGGTCTGCAATATAATTTAAGATGTTCTTATTATTTCCCATAAGCAATTACCAAAGGCAATTACATTTAGTAATTCTGCAGTGAAAGTGAAACATTACCATAAATTATAGCCTTAGGAATTACCTGAGTTGAAAGCAGACTCAATTTCATTACAGCAGTTCTTACATGTATTTAATCTGTAACTTGAACAAATACACAGTCAGACATAAGTATATAGTTATGATTTTAAAGTACAAATAATACACTTTCAGGCACTTTTGCAGACAGTTTAACCTTTACTGTAAGGAGTCTAAATTTGTATGCACGCACACGTACTACATGTTTAATTGTTCTTGTAATTGCTCGCCTAAAACACTCATTTGTGTTTGCCAAGACAGAGCTTGTGGAGCCTGGACTGTGGTCACGTAGTACAGCAATCACCTGCTGTTATTCTTTAACTTAGGAGCTGATGTGTGCTGTACTTTGTTAACCTGTCTAGCACCTGACCCTCACCCCTGTGGCAAGATTAAAGAAAGAAAGAAAGAAAGAAAGAAAGAAAGAAAGAAAGAAAGAAAGAAAGAAAGAAAGAAAGAAAGAAAGAAAGAAAGAAAGAAAGAAAGAAAGAAAGAAAGACTGCTAGTTGTTTGTAAAAGTTAAAAGAGAAGGACCTGAAAGTCTAAATGAACAAACAGCCATGTAAAGTAACACGTTTCACCTCATTTTATCAGTAATGACTAAACATTTGAACGGATGATGATTGTAGCTAAAATATTTAGTTGTAATAACCAAATAATGCAGGGGTAAAGTTAACTAGCTGCTTCCAAAAACTCATCTTAGTGTTTATAAAATTGACCATAAATGTATTTCCTATCATCTACCATCATCACTGACCTCCATTAAGCAAATACTACAGTGGCCACTTAGGCAATGCCATCAGGGGCAAACAAATAAGAACAGACTGAATGTTTGCTCACCAAGGACGGGGTCATAGTCAAACATTCACATAGGCACAGGTGGCTGCATGCACACATACTGACATCAGATGAGCACACTTACAGGTTTACTTAGGAAGATCGTTGCTTAGGGCACTTTGATGCCAGTCTCCAAGTATTTAATCAAATTTGACTCCTCCACGCAACTTACGTATGGATTTATTCCCAGTGTAACATCTATTCTGAGTTTTTTGTTTGGTGGCAGCAGTCACTATGTTTGGCTAATTAGTGGTGTTCAAACTTAGTTCACACATGCGCTTCGTCCGCCTTCAGCAGCTGACAGGTGGGGTGATGAAGTGTGTATTCTTCAGCTGTAAAACAAGTCGTAACCAAGTCCCACTGATGTTGAGGGGGGCATACAGCTTTCTTTGGATCACACTCATAAAGTTGGCCTTTAATTCAAGACTAAATTGGATTCATAATATGTTCTTTAATGTATATCATATAGAGTAATGCACAAAATCTTTTGAATCCATTTCTAATGATCTTTAAAGTCTATATTTGCTAATATAGACTTTATACAACAGTCCTCCAGGTTTCATGAAGGGCATCCAAAGTTCTTCTTTAGATGCTGAGGTCCGAGCTATGAGGAGGTCAATCTATGATTGAAAGTGCTACATTTCGTGTTTTTCTATCCAGGTATTTTGTCACTGCACCATTGTCATGGTGAAAACTCCCCGACACCACTGGCTGAGATGCATTCCCAAATCATGATAGCGCCAAGACAAGCCAAGTTGTTTGGCATTATTTATAGATCAGCTGAATAAATGGCAACAAATTATATGTTTCAGGCTGCTAGGAAGAAAGTGGCAAAGTTACAACTTAAAAAGTGGCTCTTTGGTAAGTTGTCTGTTATGTGTAGACACAACACTGGTGCATCCCTTTAGTTAGGTTCTGTGTTGATGCTTGAATGATTCATGGTGGCTTACAAAGAAAAGAATTCTCCTGAAAATAGTCAGGTACTAGGAGTGGACTGAAAATGAGAGATAAAGCAGCCAATGTTCAAAGAAAACAATTCCTCAACACTTTTTATAAAAATGACAAGAAAAGTCTGTTTCCCTGGAAGCAAAAATATACAGAAATGATGGGTGGCACAAGACTTTTGCACAATACTGTACAATATGAAGAAAATCTCTGTGAGTATCTTCAACAAGTTTCGCTGAAATTCAAAATTTGATTTCTTACTTAAGAATTGTGAGCATGCTCGGATAAACTTACAAGCATGGTAAGCATTTTTAATGCTGGTGATGGCAAACGTCAGCATGCTTGTGTCTTTAACAAATATTAATGATTGAAAGATACTTAATTCAGTTTAATTTTATTTATATAGCAAAAAATCACAACAACAGTTGTCTCAAGGCGTATGATCCCCTATGAGCAAGCGATACAGTAGATATCTAACTATTTTTCACAGTCCCGAGGCAGACATGAATTTAACAAGTTTACCCCCTGGCAATTGGATACAATCGGGTACACTCAGATACAATTTTTCTCACCCAAAAAGTAGCTTTTCTTGGTCTGTGTCTGTAGCTGTAGTCTGAGCTGGCACAGCTCAGGATGTGATAGCAAATCTGCCACATTTTCTATGATTCAAAATTTGATTGAGAGTACTACTCTTGTCAGTGAGATCTATTTAGGTTGACTATGGCAGACGATGTTAGAGCGCGGAAACGTCTCAACTCGAATACTTCCATACTGTCATTGCTCTGGCTGCACAAGTCCTTTCACACAGACAAGCATAGTTACATAAGAGCAGTCATATGGTGTACTCATAGCAGTCAAGATTCTGTGTGGAAGGATTCGCATCAACTCCAGATGTTATATCTCTTTAATATGTCGTGACAATGACCAGAAAAAGTTTTGCAGAAGGTGCCCTGTATATACAGCCTTTATGTGGGGTCGAGGAGAGTTTTCACTGCAATATGAAAACTCATTCACATGAGTGATGAGTAAACACTGGAGCTTGGTACACAGATTTAAAAAGTACATAAGTATGTGGCGAAAACATTTGTCTCTCTGATTTCCAGGTGGTTTTAAAATTTTTCCATTTTACAGGTATGCAGGCCTCAGCTGATGAAACATGAACATCTCTCCCTCCTTTTTTCCTCCCTCTGCTTCCGTTCCCTCCCAAATCCCCTCTCATTGTACTCTTGAAATGGTGCGTTGCCGGAGAGACTGCTGCTCTGGTTCTTTATATAACTGCGAAGACAGCTGAGAGTGTACATTGCATCAGTACAGTACCACTCATGGTGGGAGGACTGTGCTCGCCTAAGTAGTGTAGCAGCAGCAGTCATAGCAGGTATTTACTGCAATTATTTGAGCCCATTAAAGGAACCAGCGATAGAGGTGCTTTCATAAAAGTCTCAAGACCTGAACTCCTCCGTTTGTCACTGTGATGACCGTAGCAGACATAATTTATTTGTGAGTGTCTCAGCTCTGTTAGTCGAGCACAGAAGAGTCCCATTAAAAGATGGAAGCAGGGCCATTATTAAAATAGGTCTGCGCTGCAATCAGGAGAGTGTAACAACAGAGTATCACATTGGGAACATTCAAATTTTATATTAAATTTGGGCCTTTTTTATATATTCATTGAAAATGATAGAGACACTGTGATGCTTAATAATGAATACGAAAGTAGGAGTTGAGACGCCTCACACAGGCATGTCACATGACACTTTGAGTTGTTTAGGGCATTCTTGTCCAGGGCATGTTGGCACCTGCAGGAGAGAACGTTTGGAAATGGAAAATCTTTCTGCTGTGACCCTTTACTCACTTTTACTCATCATGTCTGGCAAACACCTGGTGATAATCATCTGCATTCCTGAAGTCGTAAATGATGGCTGATGCAGTGTCACTTTCAGCAGGGGTATTTGTGTTAACTTTTTGTTTTTTAAGGCCTGTACCACTGTTGGACTCATAGTAGGAAGCTTGAAAGTCTGCATAATCCCCATTGCCGGGATTCTTTAATGTTCACAAACGCTAAGGTTGTGAAGGTCTGCTTTACTCGTTTCTTTTTAACTCAAACCACCAGAAGTTTTATTTTTATTCCCAGTCTCGCAGTCAACACAGACTTAAGCAACATCACTTGAGGTAATTCATCAGATTTTACGCTGTTCCCTCACGAGCCACAAAAGCCTATGTAACTATTTTCATATGTGGTAGTACTCCCTGAAACCTGTAAAATGGCTGTTATTGTGTTAAATCTGTGTACTGACTTTGACTGTATTGCCATATTTGAAATCCAAGACTACCACGGCTTGGCTGTGTGCTGTGTTTCTTCTGTTTGTTTGTTTGTTTTTACATCATTTCAACTATTATTGGTTGCTAGCTTGCCAGGCTAATACAGTGTTGGTGTTAGATAAAAAATGTTTGACTTTGTTACTGTGACATCAACTCTTGGTTTGTAGATAACTGTTTAAAAGGATTGATTTCAGCCTTATATGACCATTCTGGGGGAGGAGAGGTTGAGCTAAAAGTGGCCACATTTGGATTAGAGGGTGGACAGCTAAGGTACCTAGCTAAAGTGGCTAACAAAGGGAATCTGTATGTTGGTGTTTTTAATACATGAACTTCAGACAACTGCAGACCACCTTGCTGGAGACTCAGATGGGAATATTTTTCAAAATGTTCCTTTCTCCCATATAGCAGAGTTACGATCTGCTTTAAACACGTTTACTCCTGAAAATGTGCTGCTGCATGGTTTAGCTGAGGGAGATGCCTGGATAAAGTATGCTTGAGCCAGCTAGCACACCTCACACTCACGCACTAGCAGCAGCGAGTGCATCAGATGTTATAAGTTGAACTGTTTGTGCAATTCCACATCATCTGACGTTTTACTAGTAAGCTGGCAGGTTAAAGGGCAGCAAACGTTCAATATGCGTTTTAGATTTGCCTTCTTGTAAGTTTAGAAAATGCTTCAAACAGCAGCAACATCGTAGATAATGTAGGTCGAAATTATCTAATTTAAATTACCTGAGGTGATGATGACGGTCACATGGGTGGCTGTGGCTCAAAAGGCAGAATGGGACATCAACTATCGTTTAAAATCTTTGGACACGATATATAACAGTGGGTGGGTCATGGGGGTATTAAAAACCTCTCTTTCACTCAAAGCAGACACACCTTTAACCACAAATAACTTTTAACCCAAATAAAGCTTTAAATACATGAGCAACATTAAAAAGCACATAGTTGTTGTGTAGTAGAGAACTAAGACTAAAACATTTCTTGTACAAGGCTGTAAACACAACACTTCGACTGTACTTGAGCACTCAAAGCACTTTATAACACCCACCCACCCACCCACTGCACTTTTTTCTATCTAACAATCACACACTTTTTCACTCCAGTGAACATATTGGAGAGCAAATGAGGTGGATTAGCTTTACAAAGCCAGAAACTGAACCGTCAAACTCTCGATTAGTAGATGACCTGCTTTGCCTCCTGTGCTACAGCCTCCACTAGTTCAGAGCTTTTAATGCAGGAAAGGAAGTTTTGCCACTTCCACACTGGCTTCACTTTAAAGTTGCTGACTGTGGGTGTGAATGATTGGAACAATCGTTTATTGATTTATTTATTTACAGAAAATATTGAAACTGTAACCTGATCTGCACCAGAGGATTTTAGTTATAAAATATGAACTCATCAGAGACAAAACCTACCTGTTTGTTTAAATGTGTATATTTGGAAGCCATTCTGAAGTGCCTTCATTGTGAGCCATGTGAACATGTTTTCAACTCACGGGAGTGCTTCAGTAGAAAGGATAGGACAGGAAACGGCACCGAGCTGCTGATTAATTCCTTTAACCGTTCAAGTTTATGATAAACTCTCAGCTTTAATTACTTCAAATCAGAGTGGGGAATATTTCCTGTTACTCAGACTATCCTGGTGATCATGTTCATGCAGGAAACCCTGTCATGGCGTTGCCAGGAAACCAGAGGGTAATCAGTCAGCAGTGTCGATCATTCGCTCCATTCTCTTCAAACATGGGCCTTAATTTCCGTTATTTCACTTCCCTCTGTCACTGTAATATCCTGTCTGAATTACCATGAGGTGAATGGCTCACTTTGTCATTTTTTTCAGTGATTTCCACTGCCGTTAAAGAGCTACAGTGGAAGGAGGAAGGCGAAGCGAAGACTGTGCTAGAGGAGACGGGGAGGAAAAAGAGGAAGATATTTATAGCCGGCTCAGCTCGACTCACAGCGCTGTCTTGGAGAAGCACTTTTATTGACCAACCCTTCTTCTCGCTTCCTTTTTCTCTGTCCTGCTTTCGTGTGCGCATGTGCCATTATTATATGCTGATTGAGAAGAGAAGAAAGGTTATGTGGGATCATGTGCATACACAGCTGATAAAGCAATGTAGACTCTTTCTGCTTGCGGTATACAGGATTATTATGGGGACTAATATTATCTAGTATTTTAAAAAGCCACATAAAACACAAGAAAAACAGAAATATTGATGAGTACAATAGGCAATGTTCCTATTTACAGATATGTGGTATTTCACTCTAGACCAGCGGGAGTCAAACATAACGCCTGGGAGCCAGAACTGGCCTACCCAAGACTATAATCCAGCCCAACGGAAAGCTATAGAAAATGTGAAGGAGTGCACAGTTTGTGAATTCTTAACTGCATGTAACTGTACTGTTTCATAGGTTTTATAGCTTTTCCTGTTAATAAAGACTCCCCACCCCCATTGCCCTTCATACTACATATAAGAATATAACTAACAGATAAAGAAAATCAAATGACCAGAAAGTTACTGTTTTTCAGATACTAACAAGTCCATGGTAAAAAAAACCAAAAAAACCCTAAAAAACATTTAAGATCAACGTGGGCTGTATGTGGCCGATTGTGTAAAATGAGTTTGACATCCCTTCTCTAGACGCTGTTCAAGTGGTTGAAGTGGCTTCAGTGTTTCTCGTCTTTCTTGTTAAACGCAGACACATTTCATTTTTACAGCACATAAAACACACAGCGGTGTTTGGAAAAGGAAGTGGCAGAGTTTCAGTTAAGCAACTGGATACGCAGCTTCTGGAAACCTCCAAAACCACCACAAAGAAACAACAAGAACAACACAAACCTGTTTGTCTGTGTACGTGTGTGTCTGCGTAATTGTGGAAGAAGATGAGGGGAAGTCTTATGCAAAGCAAAACTAAAAACAACAAACAGAAAAACAACAAACAGTTGCTGCGGTCTCGTTTTAAATCAAACATCTTGATTCAGACGAATGTGAGTAGCATTTGTCATCCCAAAAGTGAAAACTGGTTGTAGTGATTTGGGAAGCCCTACCAGAGTGCTGTTTCGAAGCTCACTAATGAATCCCTAATCATTCAAGACAAATTGTTTTTAACACTAATGCACGATTAAAAACACTGACTGTTGAAATATTTCATCACTGGCAGTTTATAGCTGTTAAAAAATGAAAAAGCAAACAAAAAACCTTTGGTTTAAAACTCATTCATCTTGAATTCTTCGAACAGTGCTGACCTTTTAACATGAATCTTTTCTTGTTCCCTAAATTGGAAGTATTAACCACTTTTGCCAACAAAGCACAATAACATTTATTGCTTGTCACCTTTTGTGAACCAGTCATCACCCCTTGGTCATCCGACTCGACCTCAAAATCCTTAAACCCTTACTCTGTCTGTTATCACGACAAGTTGATAAAGGTCATTCCCATGTTTTGCGTTATAAAAAAAGGAAAAATTCTTGGTTCAACTGCTTTTACTTACTTTAAATATTAGATTTTACTGAGCTATTTTAGTTTAGTTAATTTGTTACAGGTTGCTTTAACACAGGAATTTTGCTAATTCTGGGATAAACAAACTATTTATATGTTATTCTTTGACTATTTATCAATCCATCATGAAAAACGTCAGAAAACTTTTTGTCTTTTTCATGATGAATATAGGCTTTATATCAGTTTCAAATGATTTTCTGATTAATTTAATTTGTGTAATTTAGATACTGAACCTTTAAAATGTAAACATTAGGTTCAGTCTCTATAAATTACATATAGTTTATATGTAATATATGTATTTTGTTGTACAGTTATTTTATTTTTAACTTTAATTTTTATATTTTATTTTATTCTTTCCTAGTTAAATTTACCCTTTATTTTAATTTTCATATTTATTTCCTATCCTATTCATAGTCTTTTATTTTAGGTCAGGAGCAGTTGTCTAAGCATTTCACTGCATATCGTACTGTGTATGACTGTGTATGTGACAAATAAAATTTGAATTTGAATTTATAAGGTATTCGGCCGTTAAGTGATGACGTGACGAATCCTACTTCCGGGCCTAAAGTAGTCTGCGTTTAATATGGCTTTTGTGTTGTTAACATGTTTAATGTTTTGTATTTTCTTCTATTTAATCTCAAAAAGTTCCTAAAACAGTCAGTGATCACTGTTGAGCTCCCTCGGCTTTTATTACCGCTAATCATTTATTTAAGCTCAGTTTTTAAAACCTTAGGATGTAACTACAGCCCAGCCCATGCAGCAGTATATGAATGACTAACCTCGTATTGTGGATGGATTATCTCAGTTGTTCTCCTGGCTGAAGTTTGGTCCTTTTACAGCATCCTGCCATGCGATTACATTTGTTCCTGACCACCGAGAACACTCACATTAACTTTTATCGAGTGGAAAAAAAGTTAGCTTGTTTATATTATGCTAACATAGCTGTGTTGCTAGCGGTCACGTAGCACATCATTATATACCAGCTAGCCCAACTTCAGTAACCCTACAAGCGTCACTGCTGTTTAGTTTTCTGTCTTCATTTATGTTGGAAGTGATAACAGAGCTGTACGTTTTAATTTGTTTACAAAACCCCGCAGTCAGGACATGCTATATTGTATTTAGATAGAAGCTAGCAAGCTAACTTCTAACTCCATTAAATGTCATAAATTCCGTTTTCATGGCTGCCTGGATGTTAAACTCAATTGTTTCACCTGGTAGAGCAGAACGCTGATCATTTTATTAAAGATGAAAGACTTTAGACAGTTTTTCAACTCTCAGTAATGCCATAGTGATCGTTTGATATATGGACCTGCAGCGGAGTTTAGGCCCAGACACGGCCAGTGACGTCAGACTTAACGACCGGATAGGGTGTAGAGTATAAGGTAAAAGTCTTAATCTTCAGATTTAAACCAGTTACTAACAGTAATCAGTAATTTCTTAGTGCAAAAATAAACCAACACGTTCCGTGTAAGCGAACAATAAATAGACCTAGTTCTTCATTCACTGTAACTCACAGGTCATTTCTAATATACTTTTGATGATCAGAAATAAAGAGGAAACATGTTAAAGAAAAAAAATATTTCAATATTTATTTGCGGTATAAACATGTCTTGTGTTGATTCAATATACTGACAGAAAGGTGAAACTGCCCCAGTTAACACGCCCCTTCTTTTTATACACAGACAGATTGCATCTTTTTTAAAAAAACAAAACAAAAACTGTTTACAGCACAATACAAAACAGCTATTCAACGTGACTTTGAAGCTGTAACACGATGCAAGATGCATTGTCAAAAAAATCCCTGAAAATTTCCTCATTGAGGTAACATTTTTAAATCATTCACTTTTTCTTTCGCTTTGTATTTCACGCCTCGCTCCTCGCCTCCTCTCGCTCATTCACACCTTTCTCTCCAGAGCACAATTTCACCAAGATGTAGCTACAAGTTTAAGGACACAGAAACGGCCGTTCCCGTGATCTGGCAAATTTACAAACAGAGAAAAACACTTAATTTCTCTTTCATTGTTACAAAGACACACGCACGCACGCGAAAGAAAGAAAGAAAGAAAAAAATCACAAGAAAGCAGCTTGAAGTCAATTGTTTCTTTTTAAATAGAAAAGCTCTGTTCTGAAATATATTTCAATCCCAGGGTGCAAGTGATCAAGTCCTCTGTGTTTTTCCTATTCTATGTGGGATATGACTCCAGACAAGGAAAGTCCATTCAAGCATGGTGGTAGTATTCTCATCTCTGATGCTATACCAGGAGAGGAACTTTTGCATATAAACTCATATATATATATAAAGTATATTCATATTGAAAGGCCACAGGAATAGCATAGAGCACATTATATCAAAACCAAGAAGGAAAAACACCTTAATCACTGTAATTATTCAAGCCAGGTTGGCGTAAGGGCCTATTGTGAAACATAACTGGCATGCTGTACCACAGCTCTGTCTGTGTGGAGCAGTCTGTGTATGTGTGTGTGTGTGTGTCTTTAAATCTGCAAGTCTTTCAGGTTTGTACTGGACACACTGGCCCTATATTTTGTACACCCCAGGAGAAATGTTACTTCAGTCCATAAGCCATAAATCGAGCTGGATCTTGTGGAATTATATAGAATAGATATAGTACAAAAAGAAGAGAATTTAAAAATGTTGAGGTCTTGGATCTACAAAATACTGCAAAAAAAGGTGTTTTGATATATTGCAGAGTAACAAAGAGGACCTCGTGTGACCCGTTACGGCAAAAAGACAGCTTGTACTCTGTTATTACCGTGCTCTTATTCCAATAACAGATAACAAACCTTTTCTTCTTCTTTCCACACAATTCTTTTTTCCAAAGTGAGATACAAAGAGTATTGAACAGTCAGCATTAGAAACAAGTTAGAAAGATTATATAAGGCCAGCTAAAACCAACCCTCTTCAGATTCCCCTGCTGTGCTCGCAGAAAACACCGTTCGTGGTTTCTGTTTAGACAAACGTCCACATCCCGACTTTGAATACGCAGTTTGCTGTGAACACTGGACCTCGTGCAAAAACCGCCTTGTATGAGGAGATCTCTAACTCTAACCCGACAGCGTGCTCTATCGATAGCAAACCTCAGCATCTACCACTTAGCCCTAAAGCTGGACACATATCTCCACGGTATTCATCTTTTCATATTCACTAGTATATGAAAAACAACCTGTTTGCAGGTTGTGAGGTTTCACAACATTTCCAATTTTGTAAAATCAGACTTCTGTTCAATACATGAGCAAGCAGTGAACATGACCTCCAGCTTTTTGGGGTCACTGTTTCCTAACAACAGCTGCCTCAGCATCTTTATACTGGTCCCTGTCGAGCTAAACATATCCCCTGCTACACCTGGCACAGAACACCACCTGGACTGCTTTGCTTTAGCAGGGTGTTTTTGTTTTTTTGGGAGCATACAGCTCTCTGATTACAGCTGCAAATAGCAGGTTATTTCTCTTCTTTTTTCTCAGGGATTGTAATTACGGACATTGCTATATTTGTTGTTTTTTTGTCTGCTGATTTCCGGCAGCAAGACTTTAATCTCCGCAGCGTGACCCTCTGCTAGGAACATTTTTGAGCATGAAAGCTGGAACAGAAAAGTAAACTTTGGGGGTTTCAACTTTACGGAGCAGACTTTCTGATTAACAGGTGGTGTTCACAAGGCTCAGCTGTGCAATTATAACACGTCCGCGCACGAAGAAGACGAAGAAGAAAATGTTCTTTCATGAGGCCCAGTGTACCTAGAAGTCCAATTAGCGTGGTGTTGTTTGGAGTCTTTCTCAAAAATCACTGCGGGTTTGCTGAAGCGCTACAGATGTGGACGCTGTCTCAGAAAACGCTTTGACTACATGCTGTGTGCCACTGCGTTCAGCAGCAACAGCAGTTAAATAAAACGGTCCTCATTATTTGTCTTTCCACCTGGTAAAGTAACGTCCAGCCTGTGGTTGAGTCTACTGTTAGAGAGCATACGGCACCACAGCATGCTCTGGTATACAAAATAATAAAGATCTGTTTAATATTCATTTGTGTTTAATATAGCTTTCATATAATAATATACCCAAGGCTTAAGGGTGAATCAACTCGGACAAAGCTTTCTTTGACAAAACGAGTGATCCCTTCTTTTTTTCGTTTTTAGAAAGACCTTTCCTCTCAATTTCCTCCAACGCTGTTAAGGGACGTGAAACTGCTGAAGTAAGTGAAGTCTAGCGGAAGCCAGTCCCAGTCAACCAGACCAGAATCCAAACACAAAGACCAAAGTAAAGCCCCGACCCGACCCCCCACCCTCGGTCCTGAAACACACAAGAAGCTAACATAGGCCAACAAAACTTTGGGGTGCAGGTTATACATTTGATCTGCCCAAAAAGTACCTCAGTGACCCAGAAATGTTAATACTGACTTCCTGTCCCTGATCCGTAACCTCTAACCGAGTAACCCTTTTTGGCAAAACGTGCTGGTGGAACAACTGTGTTGATGAAATCAATAACTGAGGAACTTTGACCGAAACTGACTTTTTGACCGAAACGAAACAAATGATTAAAATCTTCAGAACAGCTGACTGAAACAACTGGATGAACAGTCATATAGGGAAGGAAGAAGGAACTGGGAAATGCGCTCGAAAACAGTTGGCCAAGTGTCAAACACGCAGGAGTAATTTCTCCCATCTCCAGCCGTGAATCAATTCCTACTTCCAGCCTGCTGCTTGTTTTAACCCCTATCCCTGCTCCTCTGCTCAGGGCCCAGTTTTTGCTCCCTCCCCGCTGAGCCGTGCAGCTGTCAGGACTCGTCGCAGCCTGGGACTGACCTCTCCGCTCCTCTTCTCTGAATGTCTCTTTATCTGACTGCTTCCAGCACAGGCCAACAAAGTCAATGGCTACACCACTGTGCAAACTGCATTAGGTCATAAACCTAAAGAAAAAACAAAACTTAAAAAAAAAGACCATCTAAAAACCCATTCCACTTTAATTTTACAATCTCTTAAGCCATTATTTATATGGCTTGAGATAAATATATTTATATATAAGGTATAGATCTGTGCGTAAATGTACATAGAAAATATACAAAAATGCATATAGACATACTGAATTTGTTAAGGACTGCCCATACATTTTCTGCTATGTACGTTAACATACATACAGTACAAACATACATACTGTGTTTATATCGTGTGTGTGTGTGAGAGTTAATTCCTTGGTTTTTAAAAACTCTACATTCAGTAGAGTGAGATTTCCTATGAGTAAATCCCAGCTTTTCCACTTGGCACCAGTCACCTCGGCTCGAGAGCCGAGACAAGGAGGATGCAGTCATCTTATAAATCAAGCGCTAAAGATTTTCCGTGTTCCTATCTTTGTATTAAGCTTTCTGTCCTGCTGCAATCATTTAGTTTCTCAGTCAAGTTAAACCTCCCTCATTCTTCGTTTACAAGCTGTTAAGGAAGAACAGCTTTGTTAACCCACAGCATCCTTCTCTGGGTTGAAAAACCCCCCAAAACCCTTTAACGTGGCATCCATGACTCCTCCTGACACGTCAACGCTGCTCCATGGTCAGGATCTCGGACAACGAGCCTCAAGAGGCTAAAACATTCATTAAAACTCTGCTCTCCTGCAGTGCAGCCACTTGCAGACATGGTAACCATACCACCATGCCCCCCACCCCAAATCCTCGTAAGTTGCAATGGGGGCAATCCACATGAAACTGAGACTCTCATTTTCATGTGGATTCTAGGGTGTCCAGTTGAAACACGTTGTGATTGGTCGGGGTGGTGAAGAAGAGCTGGTCGTGCGTCGGCGAGTTCGAGTGGTTGTCACAGGGGCTGTTGAGACCTAGCGTCCGCTCAAAGTCAAGGAGCTGGCCCATGAAGTTGAAGTTCGGGGAAATGTTTGACTTTTTCCGCTTCACAAAGTCGTAGGCGTCATTGAGCGACAGGTTGAGCTTCTGCATCAGGTAAGCCACGGTGACGGTGACGGAGCGGCTGATCCCGGCCAGGCAGTGGACCAGTATGCCACACTTTTTGGAGCGCGCCTCGTCTGAGGAGGAAGGAGGGAACAAGGAGATGAGAACATGAATGAGAGACATGACTACTGACCGTGTTTCATTCTCAACACTGGGAATTAAAAAGATCAATGAATCAGAAGGAAAAGTTTTTCTCTATATATTATAACGCAGACTTTCCAAAGAGCTCGTCGCCTGAGGATGAAAAGAAGGCAAAAGAGTGAAGCAAGTGTACCTCAGACAGGCTTTCGCTAACTGGAGAGCTCCGGGACTTGAGAAGGTTCAAATGCTCAGCTGGCACTATTTCTACTAGATCAGCAAGTAACAAAAACCTGCCTGATACTGGGTCATACTGCAGTGGAAGTGGCCCCACAGTGCTTTAATTTGCAGAGAAACTTTTGAATAACATCACGTGGTCATAGCGAGAACTGACAAACAGTAATCTGTGGCTATCATGAAAACTGAGTTACTTTCTGAGGTACTTTTAAGTCATTAAATGACCAACATTTGCAAACGAGACTGGCTTTTATCATTTAACGCTGCCGTGACTTAACTTCTCGCATATTCACCCTGTGGTTTTCCCCCGGTACTCTGATTTACTCCTACAGCAAGTGACCACATGCTAGATTATGTGGTCGGTCTAAATGAGCTGTAGATGTGAGCCTAGAACAACCAGAATGAAAAATCAGAAGTGCCTCATTGCGATTATTATATTTTCAATCCAGAGTGACCTCTGTCGCTGACGGCAAAGTGTAATTTTTCATTCTGCTTTCTAGCTCTCGGTCTGTAGGAAAACCTGAACAGAAAAAGCATCTTACATTATTAACTGGTTACATCCATCCACCTATCAGTTTCGAGCCCTTGCACTCGCATCTCTACAGGCCATTAGAGTGAGAGTTAAGTGCTCCGTTCCTTCCTTTCTTTTCTCCCTCTCTCTTTCATCTCTCGCTGCCAACGTCTCTTGTTGTAGGATTGGGGTCAGTCGGCTCATGAGCTCAGGCTGCCAAGGCGATGCAAAATTAAATTTATATGTGATGTGCGCTCGCTTTCCGCAACGAAGACAGGGGCAGAAATCCTTGCCCGACGAGTCAAAAACCAACTCGAGAAGCCTCGGAAGTCGAATAAGTAACGGGCTTTAACTGATTACGTCACTTTACTCGTTCTTTGCATGTGCAGTAACGTAAGGATTTTCATTTATGCAAGAAACTTCAACTCCCTCCCCATCTGCATTCTTGCTTTCACAAAAGAAAAAGCACGTACAAACAATAATTTTAGGCATTTAAGGGACTGCAACTTTCAGCAGCGCAGTGTGAAGTCATATCGGCATCTCCTTCACCCATAATTACCCCGTTATTTACAAAAAAAGATCTGCTGTAATCCCTGCTTATTACAGCCAGCTCCATTTAACATCAGCGTGACCCAAATCTGCCACGACCTCTGGCTCTGGCATATGTCTCACTTCCTGCCACCTACAATGAATCATTACTCTAAAGGAAAACAAAAGGGGCGGGGGGTAGAGTCGGTGGTCTGGACAATCTAAGACATGCATGAAGACTTTAGCACTGACTCATCGGCGAGGGAATTCACTCATTCTCTAAAAATTAAGTGAGAAGGAATGACGGGAATGATGGGAAACACTGAAAATGGGACGAGATGAGAACTCTTCTGCGTGACCTCATTCTCAAAGAATCCATTTCCATGTTTTATTCACAGAGTTGCCTTTTCATTCTACGATTTTAAATTCCTGTTTTATCAATCACGGTGAAATGCAGGCTTAGCAAAACCACGCTAACATCCATCTTAAACTGTTTCCAAAGAAGCTATTTATATGCACGACTTATGATTAAAATCTTGGATAAATGCAGCGAGAGTGACTAATAAAGAGCAGATAATAACGGCACTAAATGGACTAGTACTTAAATAGCACTTTTGTAACTCTGTGACTCTAATTGAGCACTTAAAGCCCTGTTTTGTTTTGTTTTTTCTTTCTTTTTCACATTCATCCATTGACATACTTTCATACAGTGCTTTGTTTTTTGGCTCTAATTTATTATACAATCTAATATGAGGATTTTGGACTGTGATTGACAAAACATGCCTCTTAAATATGAGACCTTGGGCCCAACCAGCACACTGATTGATAATGAATTTAACTTCTTCAGATCCCTGCCCTGACCCAAAAACACATTTGTCTAAAATAACCTGACGGATATCTGAGACAACTGCACAGCATTCTCCACTCACCTATGAAAGAAATGGCCTCAGGGAAAAACTGAGAGAGGTTTTGGCTCCAGTGATCGGAGATGGGAATCTGTTTGTACTTGAAGTCCCCTTCGTGTTCAAACATGTTGGGCAGGTTGGGCGTCACGTTCAGGATGTACTTGATATTGTACTTGCTGAGCACATCCAGGTTGGCGGAGTCTTTGGCACAGCCCAGGTAAAGGTAGGGCAGGATCTGGACGGGGAACGCTGGCTGGTTGTTGGGGAGCGGACTGCCCTCCGACTCTGTGGCGCTGCCCGGCTCGCGGTCCGATTCCCCATCTGAGCAGTCGGAGCTGATGCGGAGCCCTCCGAGACCGAGGACGGAGGCTGGTGGGGAGCTGCTGGGACAGGAGCAGTCCAAATTGATCTCGCAGTGCTCTGGGTACTCTGACTGGAACTTGTTGAAGCCTCCTGGAGCATGATGAAGACAAAGGAAAAACAAGCAAAAACAAAACATGTTAGTATAAAGCCAAGAAAGCAATTTCACTGGGAGGAGAGGAGGGGGGTTTAAAACTTGTGCATAACCAAAGGCAGGAGGTATGAGTCATTTAACATGAGCCTGGATATGAAGAAATTAACACTGAGTCCAAATAATCTGAGAAAAATTTGGTGCTAAAATTGGCCAAATGAAGAAAATCTCTTCACTCTTTTTTTTTTTATTACAGTTGCTTCAGATATCAGAGGCGGTATTAAACTTTGAATTGCACGTGATATTCTACGTGTGTAAAAACGCTTTTATTAGATCCACGGCATATTTTCACACACACCCGTGACAGATAAATTATAATAAGTTGGTATTTACGTCAGTCTGAGAGAGAGGGGGGAACAGTGTAGACAGATGTGGCTCCATTGAGAAAAGCTGAGCAGGACAGTCAGCTACAACACTACACAGCTCAGCGGACTTTTTGTGAATGGCAGCTCGAGGCTCGTGACTCCCGTCAAAGATTTCTATTTTCTCGTGGTTAAATACCTCTCTGCTATGGTTATAACACCTCATTTCATCGCCTTTCAACTGTCTTTTTTTTAAACAATGTCGGCTTTTTTCTGTGGGATTTTTCGTAGCCCGTCGTCGTGTCCTGGTTTCAGTGTTCATTCATGAAAAAAAAACCGCTCGTCTTTTCCTGAAGGAGCTCAATATGGCGGGGCGTGTACTTGCAGCGTTTAATTGAAAACACGCCGCATTTGAAACTGCTTCTTCTTTCTTTTTTTAAAGCACTCGATGAAATTACGAGGCGTTGTTGACGCTTTTCTTCTTCCTAAATAATTTCCACGCTTTGCGAATCAATCAATAAATAAGTAAAAATAAAAGCGATGATTTTGGTCGGAAGCAGGAAACATCTGTCGAACAGCTACTTCATTCTGACACTGGATCCGATTTGTTACACACCGCCTGATTTTGTAACAGTGACACTTTATTTTAATATGCGGAACTCATTCAGTGTTCATCAACTCTGTGTGTGTGTGTGTGTGTGTGTGTGTGTGTGTGTGTGTGTGTGTGTGTGTGTGTGTGTGTGTGTGTGTGTGTGTGTGGACAGATGAGAACAGCTGGATTTATCTGAAGTGGCGCCACATTTTAACCCCCCTTCAAATTCCCCCTACAAACACTTTATCGATGCAATAATGTTTTATAAGCTACTGATAGGAGTGGCTTGTTCAAGCTTAGCTATGTGACTCCACCAGATAAAATCTGCCTTAAAAGACAATCTGTTCCAGGCGTGCCACGACCCCCCAAAACACCAAATTCACTTAGTGCGGCGTTTAAGTGCAGCATCCCAGGTCTGATAAATCAGTGTGATTTACACTCGCTTTCTTTCCCATTAATTGCAGTGAGTGACACTACAACAACACTAGTCCAGTTCATCTGGGACTGTCTAAGTTAATCAAATCAGAGCGAAATTCAAGCAATTTGCTGCAGTCCACTTTGAGAGGAAGTAGTGTGAGAGTTTTATGAATTAAAAGGCACCAATGCACCACAACCCAAACAAAACCTCTAGATTCAAAGCAATCTGATCTTACCCTCTAGATAAAAAGCCTTGCACCCGTCGTCCCGGAGCTTCTGCAGGAGCAGCCCAAGCACGGAGCTTCCCAGCCCGGACTCCTGCCGCTCCGAGGTCGCCTCGTCGTACAGCACCACCACGTCCGTCTTGCACCTCTTTACAAATTTCTCCTTGTCCTCGTTGTTGGGGATGATGGAGCGAATGGGGAGGTTCCCCTTTTTCAGTCTCCGGAGCATGAGGCCCGGGATGGCCAGGTTGATGGCCGACTCGATGTGCGAGGACTCGTACAGCTCATGGGGTCTGCAGTCCAGCAACAGCAGAGAGCTGGCCCCGGACTCCAGCTCCTCCTGCAGCCACTCCACGCTCTTACTCGACATCATCGTCATAGTCACGATCACAGAGCATCCCCACGAGTGATTAATTCTCATCAGTGAAACGTTAATCCTCCCGTCGCCTGCTGTGACATGAGAACAACACAACAGAACAGAGGAAAGGAAAAGAAAAAAAAAGAAAAAAAAAATCACGGCGCTAAACTTCCCTTCCCGCGGCCACCACCACCAACGCCACCGCTGCTCCTGCCGCTGTTCCTGAGGGCGCAACGCACCCAACACACACTTCCACACGCGCGCACACACATCCAACACACACGCAGCGATGCCCCTCCGGTGGGAGCAGGAAACTTGAACATGCAGAGGTTTCTTTCCCTCCTTCCTTCAGTCCGATTGAAGCGGAGGTTTGACTCCAGTCCATCGACCGTCCATTCGGTGAGCTCGCTCCAACTTTGACGCGTCCGCAGAGCGACGAAACGGCCCAAATGAACCTCGTTACTCTCTCGGGATGTGAGAGCCGGGTGAGCCGATGATGCTAAAGCCCATGCTTATTGTTATTACTGGACATGCTTGGCCCGTGGTGCGCCTCTGGTTTGTCATTTCCACTGGATGCGTTAAAGAGGCTCTGCGGGCTTGTCACTGAGGAGAGGGAGGAGCGCACATATTTAAAGGCGCAGCGCTGCTTTAGAGTCACAGGAGCACAGTGTAGCTTCACAACATACTATCCATTCATTGATTCTCTGTAGCTTATACTCTGAATTAATAAAAAAAGGCCGACCTAATTCTACAAATTAAAGCCCCACGTCCTCCAACGCTCGTGGACATCTATATCCTTTGAGTCTGTTAAAATCTGAGTCTTTTTTGTGTGTTTAATTTTGCTTTTTAAGAGTTCAGTTGTAAAAGCAACTTTTAAAAACACTTCCTCGTGGTACCATGAATGATGTTTTAGGGATTAAAAGTTTATTCCCGAGTCATTCCCCTTGTTTTTTGCTTTTTTCAGCCTCTACTTTCTCATCCCAAATGACCTTGTGTCGAGATTATTTTATAGTTTTAACACTCAGTGAAGGTTCAGCCCTTTAAGCAAACATGTGCTCAAAGTTAACTTGTAACTATTGGTGTAAGTGTTGTAAGGTATCAACTTTATTAGGGACACTTCACATTTGTAGCTGTGCTTCCTTAAAGTTTAATCTTATGATGCCTGCCGTCATAGACCGGTAATAAACACAGTGCCGGATGTTCATATTTTAGAGCTTTGTAAAGATAATCTCTGTGGCAAGCCTGTCGTGTTGTGTTGTAAAAATAAACTGATCACTGAGTACATTATTGCAGATATCAGTTTTGAAGATAAAGCTTCAATCAACAGACTGTATCACGGAAGTGCGGACGATTCCTCACAGATAGTTTCTAATTATCACAGCCTCATCCAAAAGCAATACATCTAAAATACCATGTTGTGTTCAGTAAACCAGCAGAAATGTAATAAAAATGGAGTTGTGGCCAGTTATACCAAGTCTTTAGTTTGTTTGTGTGAAATGATGGCTCTGCGTGTACCCATAACTCAGTGATTTAGGTTCTCGGGTCCTTATCCTGTTCATTTAATAATCTGAAGGCACTCAGTGTTTTAATAAATCATCAGGTGTCAGACCTATGGACCTCATGCCCAAGCAGTAACTCTTGTCCTACCATCAGTTTTCCTTTAGTCTCCACAACATATTAACCCACTCACTCTGTGCACCTACACAGGTTTGGTTATAATATTACTGGACATAACAGAAAGGTGACTTTACTTACTAATACTAAGATTTTTTTTCCAGGTTGGCTTTATAGTTTCT